>NC_080422.1:76714040-77951323 GCF_029873635.1 Malania oleifera | reverse complement strand
AATATTCTTATATTGCTTTCTTGTACTACTCCAACCCATTCGTGTTTTGTTTTTCGTTCTAAGTAGCTGAAAAATTATGGAGCTCTTGCCTGAACTTAATTGCATAGTCTTTCTTCCATTCCTTGATTTTTAACATTCTCTATCCCTATCACTTATCACTTAACTTCGGATTTTAGTGATGGTATAACCCTTTTGCAGTTCGAATTTTCTTACCAACTATGAATTGTTCACGAATGCTTCATCTTTGGTGACCTAAAAATGTACCCATGGTATATCTTGAATATCACAACCTATGATATTCTATGAGTTTCCTCCTAGACTCGCTTTGGGTTTGATCAAATAAAAGCTAAAGTGTAGCATTTGAAAGTGGCCTAATGTAGTAGATTACTTTCTTCTTCTTAGAGGCTGTTCTTACTGTTCTCCCTTAGTTGGGCATCATCACAGAGTTTATCGGTTTTACAATTAGTCTAGGCAATCCCTTCACTATCTCCCTTAACAAGTTTAGATATTAAGTCCATGTTTGTATGTTCTAGTCTCCTATGCTAAATTCATCTAATCTCATTTATACTAGAAAAACAAGTAACATGTTTAGAAGCAAGATTGTCAAGGCTAGTGGTGTAGACATTTTCACAACGATCAGCAGTAAAACAATATTTTGTTTTTGGATTTGTTCTCTATAATGCAATTTTTCATGTTCAAATGAGAATTTATACCTTTGTCACATAGTTGACTTGTACTCAATAAGTTATGTTTCAATCCATCAACTAATAACATGTTATCAATGACAAGTGAAGGTTCCTTACCAACCTCACCAATTCCAATGATTTTACTTTTAGAGTTATCCCCAAATGTAACGAATCCTTCATTTTGGATATGATAGATGTGAAATTAGCTTTATCTCCTATCATATGTCGCAAGAATCTGCTATCCCTATACCACTTGTCCTTTGAGGAGGACAATCTCAAGCACATCTGCATGACACAATCAAATAACTACTTTTGGTACCCAGAATTTTCTTAAGTTCATAGGATTTAGTACTAGATTCTCTTTTGACTTTCCAGACTTTCTTAATTTTGACACCTTTATTTTTGAAAGGGAAGTCAAATTTTATGTGACCCAACCTCTTACATTTAAAACATGTAATATTTCTATGATAGTCTTTAGTTGGAACATACGATTTTGATTCTCTCTTACAAAATATCTCATGTAGAGATGTCTCTATTTTAGATTTTCCCTTCCCATTAAAACCAAGGCCTTCCTTCTCTAGGGAATTTCTTTAAGCTCGTAGAAGTTTTTCAAAAAAATTTTGACCTTTGTAAATTATAAATATCTTAGATTTATCTGTCAAATTCTTTTCTTACTCCTCAATTTTCAAATCCTTGTCTTTCATGAGAGATGCATGAGATTCATTTTGACTTTCAACTAACTTCGAAAATTCTTTCAATTTCAAATTCAAACTAGAATTTTCCTTGTTCATTTTCTCAAGCATTTTAAGGGTATATAGATATTCCTGATGCAATTCATCATAAGAAAGTATGCTATTTTCATTTTCTGAATCACTTGAATAGTAAGATGAAACATGACAAAAAAGTTGTACTCATGGTCATCATGAGCGATCAGACATAGATTCGCAATCTCGTCATCACTGGATTTAGATTCTGAACTACTATTACTGTAAGGTGTCCCAGCCACCCTTTTAGAGCCTTCTTCTTCTTCTTCTTAGACACTTTCTTCAGTTGGGGACAATCTGGCTTGATATGTCCAATTCTTTACAGTTATAACACATGGGAGGATCATCCTTTTGCTTCCTTCTGCTTGACTCTCCCTTTCTGTTTTTGAGCCCTTGAATTTTCTAGTGTATTTCTTGTTCTTTCTCATGAACTCCTCCAAATTCTTAATATAAGTGTCATTTTTTCATCCAATTATGAATCACTTACCTCACTAGAGCAGTGAGATGATGCCTTAAGTGTTTGTAGCACTCCTTCGCTTTAATTTTCCTCATTCTTCCTCTTATTTATTGCAAGCTCATAGGTGATGAGCGATCCAATTAGTTCATCAACAGTGTTGACCCCATGGATCATACCTTGTTTTGATTTTGGCAAATACTCAGGTATTTAATGATTATCATGTTTGTGTGCAGGTTCTTATTGGCAAATACAAATATAATGGCATGCGGCAAACATGAAATGAGCCCGAAGACCCTGAAGATTCTATTCATATTCTAAAGTCAATAAATGTAATATGAGTCTGTAATAGTTACTAGAAATTATGGTCTGTAATAATATCTACATGTCATGCATGTAGGTTTGTAAGCTCAGAAGATGTCATAGAATGATCATAGGGACCGAATGACCTTCAGTCGGTCAACCGACGCTAGGTTTTTGGGAATATCTCAAAATGGCCTCAATAAGACCATAGTATGACTCTAGGTCGCAACACTCATGCACACATATCATATAAAATATAGGAGTGTTAAAAATGCATTTAATTGAATATTATTAAGGAGTGTTAGAGAGCTCAGGCGACCGAACCCCAGGAGTTCAAAACTCTTTGGGCACCCCAAACTATTGAGAAGTTAACAGTTAACTTAGGCTCTCGGGCGACTGAACCAAATTGTGCACACCTTCCACAAGTGCCCCGAATCACCTGAAAATGACATTCCACCAACTCGGTCTATCGAGCTATTTAACTCAAATTGAGCCACAGGTGACCGAACACATGAGTTTGGGCTATCAAACCTATGACCGCTCACCCGAATTTACAAAGAAATGTTTCTGACTTTGATTCGAACCAAAGAACTAAAACTCATGCTACCGAACCTATGACCGGGCACCCGAATTTACAAAGAAATGTTTCTGACTTTGATTCGGGCCACCGAACTAAAATTCAGGCTACCGAACCTATTTAAAAACCTTTTATTATTATGTCTGTTCGGGCGAAGGAATCACGGTTCAGCCATCCAAACTGCACTGGGTTAAAAATTATTTAATTGTGGTAAATACGGGTTATTTTGGGTTAATTTCATTTAAACATTTTGGAACTTTTCTAAGAATTCCCAACATGTCCCAAATGGTTATAATTTTACCCTAGCCTATAAATATAAGTTCATTTTGTGTGGATTAAAGAGAGATTAAGAAAAATATTAGCCAAAATCCTCTCAAACCAAAATTTTTCATTTTGCTTATAATACTTCCAAACACTTTCATACCTTCATTCCATTGACTATTCTTAGCTTTGTGAGAGTTCTTGCTTGGGTTATTGCTAAGTATTACTGCTCATACTCCCATTACTTTGTTTGGTTGATTGGTATTGATTTTGGGGAGTTAAGCAAGGTTTTCCCATAGATTTTATTTAATAAATCTTGTGTTGGGAAAAACCTAGTGGCTTAAGGATCTTTGCATTGTCATTGCAAAGATTCCTATAGCTTAATTTTGTTGTGCAAAATATTTTTCACAAGCTATATTATTCTTTCAAACAACTCTTCAGCATATTTCATTGAAGAAAATATTTTTGAATTGATTTAAAGATTGTTGTAGCATCTTCGAAACTCTGATTCATTATTGAGATTTGATATAACTTGTTTCAAAGAAATAACTTAATTAGAACAGTCCTAAGCATTCTTGCGTTCATATCGTATTGAGTGTAGCTTGCACAAAAATACACATCACTGAACTTACATTTCCTATATTGTTGATGTGTGGTTGATTGATTATATTGTGCGTATTGGGTACATATCTGCTTTACTTGAGAAGCATAATCACTGTACCGGTTATTTTATGAAAATATTGTTGTATTTCCAGGCGTGGCCTGAGGGGACTTGATCTGGCCCAGAAGGATCAGGTTGGGGTCAGCCCTGTGAATTTGACCTAGGGTCTTCTCCGCCCCGCAAGGAGAATTTGTAAAGATTGAGGTTAGCCCTGTACTAATTGACCTGGTTGTATTAAGTACCACTCCAACTGTTAAGTGAGCATTAGTGGAATCCTTGGGCTTGCGAGCTAGAGCCAGGAACGTAGGCACAGTTGGCCGAACCCCGATAACATTCCTTGTGCGTGCTTTTATTTTCCACTTTTTAAATTCCAACACATGAATGTTTATATTTTACTATTATAAATGGTTGAGTTTATAATTGCATAGACAGAACCTAGGTTGAGTAATACTACTATTAAACTGATTGACCTAGAAAGTAATTTTTAAATTCCCAATTCAGCCCCCTCTTGGGAATACACCAAAGCTAACATTTGGCATCAGAGTCAGGTTACATTGTCTTAGACGTTTTTGCTAAAAGATCGAGATGACTCACATTGGTGTATCCCTATTCGGTGAGGGACAGTCACCTTCCAGTCCTCCATTATTTTGTGGTGTTGATTACATCACCTGGAAAATTAGAATGTGCATATTGTAAAATCTATTGAATTGGAGGGCTTGGTAGGTGATTGATAAGGGAATTTGTATGCTAGTAGAGAATGATATTAATTTGTTGCATGCAAATTCACATGCTATGGACATGCTATATTGTGTTTTATTTTGCTTGAAATTATGGCATGTACAAATGCAAGGGAGATCTGGGTTGAGTTGAATGAGAGATATGGAGAGACACAGGAAAAGGAGGTAAATCATGAGCTAGTAATCAGCGATGAGGTATATGATTCTCACTTTAGCTCAATTGATGAGTCTTGTGCTAAATGCTATGTTGTGTCATATGTTAAATCATCTATTGATAATACTGTTAATAATGTATGCGACGATTCTCTTGAAAAATATTGCAATACATCATATGTTGAATCATCTGATACTCCATCTGATAGTCCTGTTGACAAAGCATGCAATGATTCATGTAATAATTATGATATATCTTATGATGAATCATGTATTGAATTTACTATTGAAAGCATGCTTTCGTATGAAATTCTAGATAAGACTTTATTGAAAATAAATAAATTTCTAGCAAAGTTATCTAAGCAAAGAACATTTTTGAAAAATGAGAATAAAATGGTGGCTAAGCAATTAGGTGAACTAAAAGATTATCATACCACCTTAGAAAACAAAAAATTTAAGAAGATATTAAAAACTATCTGCTTAGAAGAAGTAATGGATGGTTATTCTAGCATAACACTCGAAATTGAAAATGAAAAAAATAATCATAATGAACCCTCAAGAATTAAAAGCAATAAATTTTTCAAAAAGAGTTCATGGTTAGTTCATCAAACCCATAATCATGCCACCTCAGGTAAAAATGGAAGAGGCTTAGATAAGAAATTAATTTGGGTGATTATGAAGGCAAACCTTGCACGACTTAAGGAAAAACGAATTCAAATCGAAATCATCCTCCAGTTAATCTTTCCTTAGTTTCTAAGTTTAGGGGGTTGTGATGACTGTAGGTTTAGGAAGTGATTGTTGCTTAAAATGAAATTCTTAGTATACACACTCACTGAACTATCTTGTTATACTAAGACACTTTATCCACTTCCAAATGGACATGCCATCTATGTCTAGTACTTAATTCTAAATGTTTAACCCATGCTAACAAGAAAATCACAAAGTAAAGCAACTGTTGTCCATTTCACAGAAATGAGTCTTAGGGATCCATCCTATTCTATATATTTTTAACCCTAATCTCATTAGTCAAAGTTTGGATCAAAATTTAGTCATCACTTTAGGCTTAAAGCACAATTGATTATTAATGATTAATATATATTAAATGTGCTTTTCATAAGACATCTTGCTATAATCAAGATTAGAGGCAATCACTAAGGGATTCAAATTTTATTGATTAAATCAAAATATTCCCTTTGAACCAAAAATATAAAAATCCTCTAATTTTGCTTTATCTCATCCATAGGAAATCCTTACCAAACCATGATCATATTCAGCAAGGTTTCACTCATTCCTTCATTCGTATCCTTGCTCCTCTATGTGATCATATCCAAACGATACTTTCCCATCACCAATAGCAGTGTTCAAAAATTCATATACTTTTAGTTGCTCTTTGTCTAAATGGTTTGGACATATTCATTGTCATAAAACTATTTTAACAATGTCCTACCTCTTCTAAATACTCTTCTAAACTTAATAGAAATTTAACTACTAAGAGTATTTAAATCATCATCACAAGCTCTCAAAATTTAAGTCAAAACGTTTAGAGCTTCATCTTCATGAATTAAGTTAAATGGCTAACATGATTGGTTTAGGTTTCAACATATATGAAAATGCAAAGTTTTAAGAAACCTATGCACGATTCTCAAAGTTTAATGCCATTTGAACCTATGCCTCTCACACCGTATTGAAATTCATAAAAGAAGAGGCAAGATAGGCTTAGCTCGCAGAAAAGATATTCATTATGATTTTTTAGTCCAATAAGCCTAAAACATTCATGCCAAGTCTAAATTCATTGAAAATCCTAATAACCTTAGCTAAAGAAAGTTGATAATTAAGAAAAGGCATAAATTGAATAAGTGCATAACTCAGGGGGAGCATTTCTCTTTATGAGAATATATACATTAAATGTTCTCATGATTTTTATCTTTTATGCCCATATGCCTTCATATGAAAAGCACTGAATTCCTACTATTCATTATGCATTAAATGAGCATATCTTCTAATGAATAGTTTATCCTTTTTATCATTTGTTGATTATACTACTTGATTGCATACTTAGTATTGAATGTCTCCTGCATGGCGGATGCAGTTGATGAGAATTGCATGCTTGTAGTGGGTATAGGTTCTCGTGTGCCTTGAACTTAATTATAAATTTCTAAATTAAACCTATTAGGTACAGGTTTTATGGGAAAATGTCCGATTTATAGACGACATACTGCCAAAATTTCGACAGAATTTTTCCCAAAATAAAACCTTGTGCTAAAGATGATTATGACAAAAATTAATATTAAAACATTTTTTAAATGATGAGTGAAACCAAATGGATAATTAAACTTCATCCTAGAATAATCATCAACCATTTAGAAAAGCTCATATCCATCCCTATAGAAAGCGCATAAATGACTTATATGCATTACTTCACATTTAGAAATATTGAGGCTCTTCTAAAAATTCCTAAACATTATATCCAGCACTTGAAGTTCTATGATTTGATATGGAATGTTCTTCGGTCATGAACTACATAGCATGCCTTAATATATATTCTTTGATGCATTTATGATCTATAGAGACAACTATACTGATAAGGATAAATATAGTTGATTGATAATCACTATGGTTAGTTTAAGAGATTTAAAATGAATGGCTTATACTCTTGACATACTGAAATTGTAATGCCCCGAACCCTTAAAACCGGGTCCGTTGCGTTATGCTTGATAAAACTTAGATAATCCATAATCAACATATACACAGCGGAAAACATAATTATAAACTTCCAAAAAATATAATACCAGAGTTTACTAATTCCTATCTATAATCCATAGTAATCATCCATCACCTGCATTTCCATAAATCTACATAATTCTCAAAACATTTTAGTATTTTCACAATCATTCCTTACTCAACAGCCTTAAAACATAAAGACATAAAATATAAATATTAACATTTTCCAAAGTATTATCAGTATATACCCTTTCTTTTAATACTTCTCAAAAATTCTAAAAACCCTCGAGCTCTTTAAGCCCAACCTTGAGGTTGTCCTAAAAAAGAAATACATTTATATTCGAGTGAGTCACATCTCAATAAGGGAAGAAACAATAAATCAAAACAGTGTGTGGCCAACATGAGTTTATATATAACTTATTATTTAACATTTGAAAAAAAATCGTTAACATAATTTATGAAATCATTCCCTGAACCTAATCAATCATGTGCAAATATTTAACCCACAAGATTACCCGAGGATAGGGGTGATTACTCACCCATACAAGTAGCACCCCTCTGCTCTGATATTTAGGTAACCCTAAGGTCACAGTTAAAGCATACCAGGGCACTCACCTTACTCAGTAAGCCCTCAAGTGATAAATTAATCTCGTACTTACACCATTCAACAATAGCTTACCGGCAAAGGCCCTAAGGATAGGGAAATCTATCCACTTATACAAGTAGATTCCCTTTGCCCTAGTATGTTATGCAGCTATTGCCACATCTTAAGTTACTAGCGCACTTGCCTTTCTCAGCAAGCCCTCAGGCGGAGAGTACTCCCCGCCTAAATCATAGCACATTCTACATACATAAGTACTTCTAATATCATAATACATTGTTTTTTCTGTCATTATTCAACCATTTACATCTGTTCATGTTCATAACTTTAACATTTCACTTCATTTCACTTTAAGTGACTCTTTCCTATTTTACATTGTTCACATTTCACACTTTATTTCCGTTCCATTCATTTCCATTTTCATTTCATTTCATTTCATATCCAGAATCTTTCAACTGTTTTACCCAACATCTTTCAACTGTTTTACCCAACATTTTTCAGCTGTCATATATTTACCCAGCATATTTCAACTGTTTTACCCAACATTTTTCAGCTGTTACACATTTACCTAACATCTTTCAGCTGTTTTACCCAACATCTTTTAGCTGTTTATCCAGCATTTTTCAACTGTTTACATGATTGCATTAACACACACACGCAACGTAGTCCATATCATGTTTTATTCACAATGCATTACTTACTTAACCTGCATCTCTTGCATTTTACATATATTTGCACAGAATCTCATGCCACACAGTTTAACAATAAAATTCACACACTGCCTGCAAAATAGGTCAACCAACATTTAATATTTATATACTGAAAATACCTTTCATTTCTTACATAATTATCGTGAAAATATTTTCCCACTTTCATCAGTTCATTTTCGCGTATACATATCTAATAAACAACCCTAAACTCGGAAAAACATAATTTAAATGGTTGGCATTTTAAACCCATACCGAAACATATAGACGTGTATATATATATATATGTATATATATATATATATATATATATATATATATATATAACACAATTTATTTTTCATTAAATTCATAAAAATTCTGATTTAATATATATTTTTCCCCTTACCTAGTTTCTTGAACTACGCCAACAGGAAACCCGAAAAGATGCCCGTGACAGTCACCCGGACCCTAAATCAAAAATCCTAATTCAATTAAATTAATCCCAAATAAAATATTATTTTAATACTTCTTAGGCCTAAATACTAAATAAATAAATATACCCTTAAATACAGTCAAATTACCAAATTTCTCAACTCCCACTCTTGCTTTGGAGTGGGGCTTAGAAAACTCAAATTGAAAAATTACCTACGCCAAAATGACGACGACGACGACTAGGACCCCGTGGTGGTGCCTAATAGTCGATTAAATAAAAAATTTAATGAGAAATTGAGAAATTAGGGAAAAACTGTCTTACCCTAGGAATGGTACTTACGTCGCTCCCACAATAAATCCGCTCCAATAGAAATGTCGGTGGCAGAGTTAGGAATCTAACGACATCTTCCGTTTTCCGATTGGTCGAATATCCGCCGAGAAATTGAGAAAAGAGAGAGAGACAGAGATGGAGGAGTGGAGAGGTGAGAGACGGACGCAGAGAGTGATTGGAGAGATGCAGAGAGGATGAAGATGGAATTGGATTTCAAATTAAAATCCAATCCATCTTATTATATTTAATATATATTATTTTAATATTATATATATATATATATACTTAAACTTATATTATAAAATATATATATATTTATATATCTTTATTTCAAATTTTTTTCTTTTCCACATTATTCCTTTTATTTATTTATTTAATTCAATAATAATAATTAATTAATTAATTAATTAATAATTAGTCTTAATTTTTTTTCATACTATTTCTTTTTATTTGTTTATTTAATACATTAATTTAATAGTGTTTAACCAATTAATTAATTATTTATTTTTTTAATTTTTTTTTTCAGGTTATTACATTCTTCCCTCCTTTAGAAAATTTCATCCTTGAAATTTCTTTACTAATCAATCATTTCCTCATTTCAAGAATTCCATACATTTCCATATATTCTAATTTAAATATCAAAAACCAACATGACCACAAATCATTTGATCACATTACTTAAATTATTTTCCTTCAAAGATCTTTCTCCCTAGATCAACCAACCTAACTTTTGAGTTCAAATCTCAAGTTCTTATTTCTCTACTCGGAAACATCACCATTGATGGATTTACCATGATTTTCTAAAGTTAGCTACTTCTTTAGAAAAATATAGAAGACCATCAAGAGATTTCTACTCCCAAACTTACGAAACACAACTCAGAATTTCTAACGATATCTTAATCTACCCATTCCTACTCTTATTGCAACTCAATCCTGTACTCTGGTATAAATCATTCCTAACCTAATACTCTAACATTTCCATATCCAGGCGATGTGAAATTAATCACACTTCCGGTTGGGCATTGCTCTAATACCATAATGTAACGCGCCAAACCCTTAAACCCGAATCTGGTGCATTATACCTGATAAAACCCTGATAATCCATAATCAACATATACGCAGCGGAAAACATAATTATAATCTTCCAAAAAATATAATACCAGAGTATACTAATTCCTATCTATAATCCATATTAATCATCCATCGCCTGCATTTCCATAAATCTACAAAACTTCCAAAATATTTCAGTATTTTCACAATCATTCCTTACTCAACAGCCTTAAAATATAAAGACATAAAACATAAATATTAACATATTCCAAAATATTATCAGTATATACCTTTTCTTTTAATACTTCTCAAAAATTCTAAAAACCCTCGAGCTCTTTAAGCCCAACCTTGAGGATGTCCTGAAAAAGAAATACATTTATATTCGGGTGAGACACATCTCAGTAAGAGAAGAAACAATATATTAAAACAATGTGTGGCCAACATTAGTTTATATTTAACCTATTATTTAACATTTGAAAAAAAATCGTTAACATAATTTATGAAATCATTCATTGAACCTAATCAATCACATACAAATATTTAACCCATGAGATTACCCGATGATAGGGGTGATTACCCGCCTATACAAGTAACACCCCTCTACTCTGATATTTAGGTAACCCTAAGGTCACAGTTAAAGCATACCAGGACACTCACCTTACTCAATAAACCCTCAAGTGATAAATTAATCTCATACTTACACCATTCAACAATAGCTTACCGACAAAGGCACTAAGGATAGGGAAATCTACCTATCTATACAAGTAAGTTCCCTCTGCCTTAATACGTTATGCAGCTACTTCCATATCTGAAGTTACTAGTGCACTCGCCTTTCTCAGCAAGCCCTCGGGCGAAGAGTACGCCCCGCCCAAATCATAGCACATTCTACGTACATAAGTACTTTTAATATCATAATACATTGTTCTTTCTGTCATTATTCAACCATCTACATTTGTTCATATTCATAACTTTAACATTTCATTTCTTTCACTTTAAGTGACTCTTTCCCATTTTACATTGTTTACATTTCACACTTCATTTCCGTTCCATTCATTTCCATTTTCATTTCATTTCATTTCATACCCAACATCTTTCAGCTGTTTTACCCAGCATCTTTTAGCTATTTTACCCATCATTTTTCATCTGTCATACATTTACCCAACATCTTTCAACTGTTTTACCCAATATTTTTCAGCTATTATGCATTTACCCAGCATCTTTCAGTTATTTTACCCAACATCTTTTAGCTGTTTACCCAGTATTTTTCAGCTGTTTACATGGTTGCATTAACACACAAAAGTAATGTAGTCCATATCATGTTTTATTCATAATGCATTACTTACTTAACCTGCATCTCCTACATTTAACATATATTTGCATAGAATCTCATGCCACAGAGTTTAACAATAAAATTCACACACTGCCTGTAAAATAGGCCAACCAACATTTAATGTTTATATACTGAAATACCTTTCATTTCTTACATAATTATCCTGAAAATATTTTCTCATTTTCATCAGTTCATTTTCGCGTATACATATATAATAAACAGCCCTAAACTTGGAAAAACATAATTTAAATGGTTGGCATTTTAAATCCATACCGAAACATATACATGTATATATATATATATATATATATATATATATATTACAATTTATTTTTCATTAAATTCATAAAAATTCTAATTTAATATATATTTTTTCCCTTACCTGGTTTCTTGAATTACGCCAACAGGGACGCCGAAAAGATGCCTGGGGCGCTCACCTGGACCCTAAATCAAAAATCCTAATTTCATTAAATTAATCCTAAATAAAATATTATTTTAATACTTCCTAGGCCCTTAAATACTAAATAAATAAATATACCCTTAAATATAGTCAAATTGCCAAATTTCTCAAATCCCACTTTCGCTTTGGAGTGGGGTCTAGAAAACTCTAATTGAAAAACGATGACTAGGACCCCGTGGTGGTGCCTAATCGTCGATTAAATGATAGATTTAATGAAAAATTGAGAAATTAGGGAAAAACTGCCTTACCCCAGGAATGGTGCATATGTCGCTCCCACGACAAATCCGCTCCAAAAGAAATGTTGTTGGTAGAGTTAGGAATCTAACGGTATCTTCTATTTTCCGATTGGTCAAATATCCGCTGAGAAATTGAGAAGAGAGAGAGACGAAGACGGAGGAGTGGAGAGGTGAGAGACGGACGCAGAGATTGACAGGAGAGACGCAGAGAGGATGAAGATGTAATTGGATTTCAAACTGAAATCCAATCTATCTCATTACATTTAAAATATATTATTTTAATATTATATTTTATATATATATATATATATGTGCTTAAACTTATATTATACAATAACCTTATATATATATATATATTTATATATCTTTATTTCAATTTTTTTCTTTTCCACACTTCCTTTTATTTATTTATTATTTTAATTAATTCAATAATAATTAATTAATTAATTAATAATTAATCTTAATTTTTTTTTCATACTATTTCTTTTTATTTGTTTATTTAATACATTAATTTAGTAGTGTTTAACCAATTAATTAATTAATAATTTAGAAAAAAAACTTTTTTTTCGGGTTATTACAGAAATCAATCTTGATGAGTATAAGTAGCTCATTTCATCTAAACTATAATTCAAATTGAAGAGGGGAACATCTAAGAATAAATTCCTTTCATGTTATGCTCACCAATATCTTTTAGCTTAGATCCGTTTTGAATCAAGTGTGGCTTGTGCTTGAATAAAAAGTCATTATTGAAAATTATAATTTGAAAGATGTTGATTTGCCACAATCATTTGATTTTTCCATATGATCCTTGTTTTGAATTTGCTATATTCTTAAGATTTACATGGTGGTATTTTTTTGGTTATATTTTATTCTGTGCTCAAATACCTACCGGAAAAATTGTGGTTGCTTGCATGATCTTTGAAGTTTGTTTTGCAAGCATCACCCCCAATATCTCTTGACAACATCCTAAGGGGGATATATATATATATACACACATATATGTTTTTAAAACTGCATAACTAGTTCAGCAACTTCATATAAAAATGCATACGAACTAGTTAGACTTTTTTATACTCAAACCTTTTATTTGGTATCATATGCCGTGTGCTTTTAACTCAAATTTTCATGGGTCTTATGATATGTTTCAATTGTAATGGTTTGTGTATGCTTATGGCCTGACCTTATTTTCATGTCATTTAAATCATTTAAATGACTAGTTATATTGTTTGTGTGCTTAATTGGGGATATTATCTTTGTCATTCTTTTTGCATTGTATGACTATTATATTTTTTGAATGACTGAAAGTTATACCTCTATTTTATGTGTTGAGAATACTGGACTGTTTGAGTAAGTAGTTGTGGATACATTGTCAATATATTACTCAATCAGGTCACTTGTATATAGGTATTTTTGGGAAAAATGTTCTGTTTTCAAATGGCATGCTACCAAATTTTCTAAAAACCTTTTCCTAAACATATCTTGTATTTAGATGATTATTGCCTATATATGTAAATGTTTATTTAGGCCGTTTTTGCTATTGCCAAAAGAGGGAGAAGTAGGCAAATATTTATCATCACAAAAAAGGGGGAGATTGTTGACCCCATGGGTCATACCTTGTTTTGATTATGACAAATATTCAGGTAGTTAATTGTTGCCAAGTTTGTGCGTAGGTTCTTATTGGAAAATACTCACATAATAGCAAGCGACAACTTCAAGTGAAGCCCGAAGACCCTGAAGATTCTATTTCATATTCTAAAGTCAATTAATGTAATATGGATCTGTAATAGTAACTACGAATATGGTCTGTAATAATCTCTACATGTCATGCATGTAGGTTTCTAAACTCAGAAATGTCATAAACTGACCATAGGGGCTGAATGACCTTAGGTCAGTCGACCGACGCCGAATTTTAGGGACTATCTCAAAACGGCCTCAGTAAGATCATAGCATGACTCTAGGTCCCAACACTAATGCACACATATCATATGAAATACATGAGTGTTAAAAATGCATTTAATTGAATATTATTAGGGAGTGTTAGAGAGCTCGAGTGACCGAACCCCAAGGGTTCAAAACTCCTTGGGCGCCCGAACTGTTGAGAAATCAACAGTTGATGTAGGCTCTCGGGTGACCGAACCAAATTGTGCACACCTTCCACGGGTGCCCGAACCATCTAGAAAGGACATTGCACCAACTCGGTCTACAAAACTATTTAGTTCAAATTGAGCTCCGGGCAACCAAACACATGAGCTTGGGCTACCGAACCTATGACCGGACACCCGAATTTACGAAGAAATGTTTCTGACTTTGATTTGGGCCACCGAATTGAAACTCGAGCTGCCAAACCTATTTAAAGACCCTTTATTATTATGTTTGTTCGGGCGGCCGAATGACGGTTCAACCACTTGAACCGTGCCAGGTTAAAAATTATTTAACTGTGGTAAATATGGGTTATTTTGGGTTAATTTCATTTAAACATTTTGAAACTTTTCTAAGAATTCCCAACATGTCCCAAAAGGTTATAATTTTTCCCTAGCCTATAAATATAGCTTCATTTGTGTGGATTAAAGAGAGATTAATAAAAATCATTAGCCAAAATTCCTTCAAACCCAAAATCTCATTTTGCCTATAATACTTTCAAACACTCTCATACCTTCATTCCAATGATTAATCTTAGGTTTGTGAGAGTTCTTGCTTGGGTTATTGCTTAGTATTATTGCTCATACTTCCATTACTTTCCTTGGTTGATTGGTATGATTTTGGGGAGTTAAGCAAGGTTTTCCAACATATTTTATTTAATAAATCTTGTGTTGGGAAAAACCTAGTAGTTTAAGGATCTTTGCATTGTTATTGCAAAGATTCTTATAGCTTAACTTTGTTGTGCAAAATATTTTTAACAAACTATATTATTCTTTCAAACAACTATTGAGCATATTTCATTGGAAAAAATATTTTTGAGTTGATTTAAAGATTGTTGCAGCATCTTTAAAACTCTAATTCATTATTAAGATTTGATATAACTTGTTTCAAAGAAATAGTTTGATTAGAACACTCCTGAGCATTCTTGCGATCATATCTTGTTGAGTGTAGCTTGCACAAAAATATACATCACCGAGCTTACATTTCCTATATTGTTGATGCGTGATTGATTGATTATACTGTGCGTATTGGGTACATATCTGCTTTACTTGAAAAGCACAATCACTGTACCAGTTATTTTGTGAAAAATACTGTTGTGTTTCCAATCGTAACTTGAGGGGGCTTGACCTAGCCCAGAAGGATCAGGTTGGGGTTAGCCCTGTGAATTTAGCCTAGGGCCTTCTCCGCCCCGTAAAAATAATTTGTAAAGGTTGAGGTCAGCCTTGTACTAATTGACCTGATTGTATTAGGTGCCGCTCCACCTGTTAAGTGAGCATTAGTAGAATCCTCGGGCTTGCGATAGAGGCGGGAACGTAGGCACAGTTCGCCGAACCCCAATAACATTTCTTGTGCGTGCTTTTAATTTCCACTTTTTAAATTCCAGCACATGAATGTTTTTGTATTTTAGTATTGTGAATGATTGAGTTTATAATTGCATAGATAGACCCTAGGTTGAGTAATACTGTTATTAAACCAATTGACCTAGGAAGTAATTTTTAAATACCCAATTCACCCCCCTCTTGGGAATACACCAAAGCTAACAAAAAGACATCTCCTTCAGATTTCTCCCTTTTGCTATTGCAATATCTTTAGCTTCCCAAACTGGAGGTAGTCCCCTAAGTATTTTCCTGATCAACTCATAAGTAGGGTAAGATTTACCAACAACATTTAAGTAATTCATGATGTGTGTAAATCTAGTGTACATGGATTGAATAGATTCATCAGCAATTATTTTAAATGCCTTATATTCACTAGTAAGCATGCCTATCCTACTATCTTTTACTTCTTTAGTGCCTTCATATGTAACTTCTAATTTTTCTCAAATCTATTTAGTAGTATTACAGGTCATCACCCCATTAAACTCATTTACATCTAGTGCACAGAATAGCGAGTTCATTGTAGTAGCATTTATTTGCATAGATTTTCAGTCTTCTACAACATACACATCTTCAGTTTTGGGTACATTTACCCTATCAACTACTTTCATAGGGACATGATTTCCCTTGAAAACAATTTTTCGCACTTTCCAATCCACATTTAAAAGATATACTCATTCTTTTTTTCCAATAGGTGTAATTTACAATCCGCTGCTTATAAGAGGCACAACTCCCTCCTCACCCGCTGCTTACACAAGGCACAGCTTCCTCCTCACCAGTTCACAACCCGAACCGTGATTACAATATAGAATTACAATTCTGCAAAACTTAATATTGCTTTTATCCAAGTTAGTTAGTACAATTGAAATTCTAACACATATTCATATGATAAAACTTGAAGCTCAGTATGTATGTAACGAATTAATCGTTATATGAATGATATGCTTCACAAAACAACCCTTTGCTTAATATGTCTCAAAATAATTATATAAGTAGATGCTTTGGAGAACTTGAGGGTTTTAGTTCAACTTACTAGATGCAAGAATACCGAATGTGATCCTTTTATAAAAAAAATAGTCTTGAATATTATAAAGATTTAAATTCTTGCTATCAAATAATTTGTAGAGTTGAATCTATGAATAAATATAAGACTTTGAATATTGCAAAGATTTAAACACTACTTGTCACCACAATTTTTCTCACAAATATATATCGAAAACATTTAGGCTTTTCAATCAAGTAGATTTCGCACTAAGAAAAATATTGAGTCTTTGAATGAAAATAAGAACTTGAAGATCACCAAATATTCAATGTTTAGAAAATCTTTTCACAAATAAATTTTTATGTAACAACACAAGAATTTTTCTTTTTCAATAAGAGTAATAGATATATGAGTATGAGATATGAAAAATCTTCAAGATATTTATATATTGAAAACATAAACTAATCCCTTGTTTACCAAAGCTCAATCACTAGGGCTTGCTTTCAAGATGTTTAGAAAAGTTGAGATGATTTACCTAAACTTGAGGAGTATAAGTTGGAGTGCAGGCAATTGTATTGCAATATGTTCAAGTTTCTCAATATTATCCAAAACCCAACGCACTAGGGTTTAGAGGTTTATTATATAGATAATCTCATCCGTAGGACAAGTCCTGACCGTTGGATCAAATTGATCAAGTGTATAACCCGTGTTCTCTCGCTAAAGATCAAATTTTTAAACTTCCCGCAGGTTCAGACGTTTGATGTTCCTTAAAGCTTTGAAAAATTAAACTGGACACAAGATCAAATTACTGAACTTAAGGTTCAGACTTCTAAAGTCCCTGCTTCAGATGACTAAAGTTAGGGTTCAGTCTTTTGGTAAGGTTTTTTCTGTTTCTATGTTTCTCCAATAAATCTTCAGACGACTAACTACGATCTTCTGAAGTAATTCTTCAGATGACTGAGCTAAAACTTCAGTCTTCTAAAGTTGACTCTTCAGTCATCTAGGCAGCATCTTTGGTCTTCTGACCAGTTCAATTTCTGGTTTTTCATTTTTAGTTTCCAAACTCCCTTTTGCTCTTTCGCTTTGCTTTTTTATAAAATATTTTTTGGGGTTTTGAAATAGGTCATTAAGTCCATGTATTACCCCTAAAAGATTTTCATGAGATGCATTAGTCCTAAGGTCAGTCTAGTGGTATATTTTGTGTTTCGAATTAAATCATATGAAATATATAAATACATTTAGTTTTAAATACCCATTCTCATGACGATCTTGAACTTGACGCTTGCATATTCATTCTTCTACTCTTTTAGTTTCATTGATTGCTCCAAGTTGTATATACTTTAATCCCAATGGCTTCCATGACTTTCTAACCTTCCGTGTATACTAAATATTGTTCCTATTCACAATCTCAATGCACAGATCAAATACCAAGTGATCTTACATCATCAAAATAGGATTAGACTCATAAAATCAACAGTACTCACTAGTTTGGTTAGAAGCAGTATTGACTTTTGCAGAATTGTAATTCTATATTGTAATCACGGTTCGGTTTTTGAACTGGTGAGGAGGAAGTTGTGCCTCGTGTAAGTAGCAGAGTAGGAGGAAGTTGTGCCTCTTGTAAGCAGGGAATTGTAAGGGAAGTTCCGTCCCAGTTAAAGGAGCAGAGATTTAATTGAATCGTTAAGTGAGTTGCTCAAGGCGAGGATGTAAGCCGGGTTGGCTGAACCTCGTAAAAATTGTATTTGTCTTCTATCCTCCTTTACTCTTTTTAATTTTCGCAACGCATTTCATTACCTATCTTACATGTGTGTATGTTGAGTAACCTTACAAGTACTTGGTAATGAATAGGGTATAATTGAATATAAAATTATTGGATTGAAATAATTTCAATCCCTGGTAATTTTCTGTGTTAAATCTTAAAATAGGGACTGATTGTTGATGTAAAATGAAATATTTTCAAAATTCTCAATTCACCCCCCCTTGGGATTACACCCGAATTAACAAAAAAAAATTTAATTAAGAATATTAATGACAGTTCAAGGGTTCATTACTAATAGTGTTTTTATTTAGAAAAATATAAAAATAATTTAACCAATAATATAACTGACGGCTTGACAAATTCGTTACTAATAATATGGTATTAGTGACGGTTCATTTATTCGTCACTAATAGTATTTTTATTTAGAAAATATAAAAATAATTGAGTCAAGAATATTAGTGACGGTTTGGCAAATTCGTCACTAATAATAGAGTATTAGTGATGGTTCAAGGATTCATCACTAATAGTGTTTTTATTTAAAAAATATAAAAATAATTTAGTCAATAATATTAGTGATAGTTTGATAAATTCGTCATTAATAATAGGTTATTAATGATGGTTCAAGGGTTCGTCACTAAAAGTGTTTTATTTAAAAAATATAAAAATAATTTAATTAAAAATATTAGGGATAGTTTGATAAATTTATTACTAATAATAAGATATTAGTAACGATTTAAGGATTCATCACTAATAATCCAATATTAGGTGAGAGTTTTAAAAACGTCACTAATATTCTAACGTATGCGAAAAGACGTCTTCTCGCGCACGAATTCCAATCTCTCATCCAAAACTTCCTTTCACTAATACTTTAACGTATGCAAAAAGACGTATTCCCGCGCACGCATTCCAATCTCTCATCCCAAACTTCCTTTTTCTCTCCTTTCCCTCTCCACGACGATCACGTCCTTTCCAGCCTCCCTCATTTCTTCTTCCGTACTGTTGTTGCTTCTAAGGATGCTGTTCCTTTTTCCTTCGATCTCGCACCTTTCTCTCTCTGAAATCTCAATGGCATTCTCAGCAGAAGAACACCAGGAGCAAGAGCCGATCTCCAAAAAAACCTAGTCAAAGACGAAGAAGAAGAGGAAGAAGCTTCAAATGGCGAAGATGATGACGGTGACTTTGAAGATGAAGCTGAGGACGAAGAAGAAGAAGAGGATCCCCATGTAGTAAGTAAATAATCTAAACTGCAAACGGAAATGATCAAACTAGACAATCATTTCTGCCGATTGTCCACGGAGAGGGTAACCCTAAGGGTCCATGACGTACTGATCAAAGGCAACGCCAAGACCAACAACTCCCTTATCGAAGCAGAAGTCAAAGCCCTAAAGAGCGTCACCACCATGCACGAGCTTCTCCAAGCAGCGAGAATCGCCAATGCACGTCTTCAGCGTCTAGGAATATTCGATTCCATCAATATTACACTCGATTCTGGCCCGAGGGAGCTCTCTGGCACTGCTAATGTCATTGTTCAGGTTGTTGAGACGAAGAACCCCCTCACTGGGGACATTGGTATATTCACGAAGCTAGAGGTACTCCAATTTCTCTTCCCTACACTTTGACTTCTACACTTTTCGATCAGGTTCTGATTAGTTTATGCTCTTTTCCCACCCAGTTATGGCATGTTTGAGGAGCAGCTTTAATCTGTTTTTCTTGTTTGAGACTGTTAGAAAGACGATGAAATGCATTAGACTGGATGTCCTGAAATTATACACTAGACTGATCGTTGTAGGATCTTTTATTTAATTTAAAATTTTAATGAGCAATAGAAACCAAATTGGAAAGGAAAAGATATACTGCAGTTATTAAAGGAGAAGTGTACAGAACCGGATTGAAAAAAAAAAAAGGAAAGCTAACCAACTAGAAATTCGATCAGGGGAGAACATTCCCCCAATTGAAATGCCCTTAGCCATCCTTGATGATGGTAGAAGTGATAGAACCTTATTAGAGAGCTAGACTGCGAATTACTAAACTTTCATTGCTTTTAAGTTTAAATGTAGCATGTGAGTACCCTTTGCTGGTTTTAGGATTGATCCATGTTTCCCTACAAAGCCAAATGACATTTTCCTCGTGGAAAAATTAAAAATTTCCTTCTTACCCGGTCTACCTTAGAATCATTCAGAGTTTTCTCAATATAAAAACTGCCAGCAGTATTTCTTTTCAATACTCACCTGCACATCATAATTCTTTTGATTTTCATTAATAAAATTCCTCTTTTCTAACCCCTCCTGGCTCGTTGTGCTTCAGTGATACATCTTGATATATTTGGCCTTCTTGCATACGTTACTGTTGTTAAGTCCCTCATTTAAATCCCCTAACCTTTGCTCCACCTGTGCAAGTGGCCTCTTACAATATTAAAAGGGGAAACAAAATTGATCACCAGTAAACTGAAGCTTCTTACCACATCCATTCATTATCTCATTCTTTGATAAGAGAAGTATAATTAAGGGCTACCAGAGGCATGCGAAGTGATATTACATCAAATGATGACTAACACTTTCAGAACTATGATAAAAGATTTAAAAATTTTAGCGATCTATCTATAATTACCCTTCTAAGTGATTATGGACGGGACCCTCATTGACTCCTATTTATTTCTTTCCATGCATT
Organism: Malania oleifera; assembly: GCF_029873635.1. Classification (NCBI taxonomy): domain Eukaryota; kingdom Viridiplantae; phylum Streptophyta; class Magnoliopsida; order Santalales; family Ximeniaceae; genus Malania; species Malania oleifera. The sequence continues at coordinate 77,929,954 of NC_080422.1, read as the reverse complement.
CCAACAATGGTAAAAGGGTTAGGGTTGGCTATTTCTTTTCCTCTACTGGTATTTGTAATAAATGTATCTTTTAGGATTTTATTTGTAATTTCTTGTATCTATCGGGGTTTAATTGTAATTTTACTATAGTTTAAGCTTTCTTATAAACTGGATGTGAAAATCATGTTAGTGTCTTTTTTTTTTAAATGTGAAGTTAAAAGTGGAAGTTAAGTTTTCACCGACCTTGCTTTTTATTCGTTCTCCTCTCTTCTTCCTTTTCTTCCTTCTTCTCCTCTCCTCTCCTCTCTTCTATTTCTATTACTATTCACTGTTGGGGCAGTGCCTTTACCAGTGTTACTACATCACCCTTCAATTCTATAATGTACAACAAAGCCGCATGGTTGTTATTTTTAGTTTGAGCCTATTTTGGACAATTTTTTTGGTATTGGTCCCACATTGTTTTAAATTTGTCCAATCATGAGATTTGTGCTACATCTGTGGCTGCATTAAATTTGGACACGTATTGGGGCTCTCAGTATTTGATCAAATGGCCTATTTGATCAGTGTTACTATAGTGTTGCTTTCTTGCTTTCATTGGTGCTTCCATGGAGGGATTGTCTATCCATTCTCTTGTATGTTGGACTTTTTCCAATAAAACTTCATTTATCGTCCAAAAATAATAAAAGGCAGCAATTCCTTCTGAATTTTTTCCAATTCATGTTGATGGTGACATTGTTCCTTTCGTGTTCGTTAATGTGAGCCATTACTTTATTCCAATATATGCATGGAGTGGGTTTTGGGTTAGGTTCAATGGTTGGAATTCAAAGTATGCCGATACAAAAGTTAATACAATTTTTCTAAAAAAATTATCCGAGCTCAACCTACTTAAGTAGTTAGCTTGATTTGAAGTTTGGATTAAAATAATGAGCTGGGGCACATAAACTCTTTTTAAATGTCACTTGTGCTGAAATCCAGCTGATTTGTTTTATTCAAAGCAAGGAGCACGTCAACTCTTAGTTTGTATAGCCTTGAATTACTTTCTATGATCTATACTAGGATGCAATCCATTATGATATGATCATTTTGATTTCTTTAGTTTCCTTCTTAAATATCCATTAATCTTTTAAAAGGATTTATTCAATTTTTTTTTTTTTTGAATGGATTCATATAAATTATACATATGCTGCAAATATTTCCATCAAAATCCTTTCTGATTATGAGGGGGATACAATGTTTTTAGCTTTTGATGCTAATGGATTGCATGGCTTGCCTAAAGGAGTTTGGCGTTGGCTTAGGCCGAGTTTCCATAGGAATTTTTTTTGATTTGTTTTTCCTTTTGGGTATATTATCAACCTCTACATATTCATTTTATTAATGTCAGATACTTGGCTATGAATTTGTTGAATTTTACTTTTGTGTATGCTAAGTTGTTGGAACAAGGCAAGACTTCACAATATTGGTATCTTAGTTAACTCTGTAAGAACCACGTGGCTCTCTGTTTAATCAATCTAATGGGTTTTGCTTCCCCTCAGTTAAGGATGTTGAGCGTGATCTTGAGACACAATCCGAAGATGGTTTCATCGCAATGGAGGCTTTGTGTGAGGTATGAAGTTTTAATATTGGTCAAGTGATTGGTTTGATGTGATGCATTATGATTTTGTATCATTTTGTTCTTATTTTTTCTTACATCCTTTTGTTATTATGTGCTTGTGTTGTTCTTTATGATGAAATTCCCTATAAACCTAAGTTTGCTTTTGCTTTTCCCATAGGTTTTGTAGTCCAAGCAGCCTCTTATTGTCTACTTTGCAGATTGTACTCTATGGTTATTGAGGGCTATTCCCAAGTCAAGTCATAAGGAGTTTGTTAATAAGGTGCAAGAAATGTTTGACCAATTATCAGGGCCTGTTGTTTTAATTTGTGGGTAGAACAAAGTCGAATCGGGGTCAAAGGAGAAAGAGAAATTTGTAAGAATGTTGAGCTTTCAGTTCTCTCTTTATGTATTCATGTGTGTGTGTGTGTGTGTGTGTTTTTTTTTTTTTCTTTTTTTTTCGTAAACCCGTTCATATTTTTTTGGTAACCTTGTATTTCTTTTTCTTGCTTTAACAGACAATGATACTACCCAATTTTGGTCATCTTGCCAAGCTGGTAATGCTTGATATCATCTAAAAGTATTGTATATCAAATAGAAAATCATTGATTTTTCATATTATGTGCTGGCCATCTTACCTTGTATATTGGCTTTAAATGTATGTTTCTTTTTAAAATCTTGTAGCTAAGTTTATTTGTTTTTCTTTGTAAGTGGATGCAACACTATGTGGGTGTGCTTCTTAGACATATGTTAGTACGGCGTCTAGTTATATCCAACACTCCAGGGAATGTTTGGTGGTATGCTGGTTATCATAGAACTTTTTAAGATATCCTGATGATGCCGGTGAATATCAAAGGTGTTACTCTTGGTTTTCTTGGCATTATGTCTTAACAAAAGACACAAGTGCTATGGTGCCCATAATGATATTTTCTCTTTTGCAAATGAACAACCCAACTGTGAGAAAACTTGACTAGGCAATCCTCGAGAAGCAACCCTCTTGCCCTATATATAAAAAAAAAAAAACAATGAATTTATAATTAGGGTGTTGTTTGAGCATGAGAGTTTGATGTAACATGAATGTTCATATTCATGGAATGAAAGGATATGCATGAAATCTAGGCACTCTATTCCCACCCTCCACATGGGTAATTTTCCATCATTTCCATAGAAATTCTACTTTTTGAACCAAATTGCAGCTCTATTCTAGTGGGTTGGACAATAATGCCCATATAATATAATATTATCACACTATTGTTATATTCAAAATAATAATTTTTTTAAAGGATGAGTGAAAGTTAAATGAATATTAAACTTTATCCTTTATGTGAACAACATTACAGATTATTATCCATAATGCACCGAATAACTAAATCTTTTTGATGAATGGTATTTTGTTTTATGAATTGTAGATTGAACTATTGGAATACTTGCTTGTGTTGAACGCCAACTGCATGACTGATGTAGTATATTGTGAATTGCATACTGGTAGTAGATTTAGGTTGTTGCATGCTTGAAATGATATATTTGCTAAAAACAACCAGGTTTCAAGTACAGATTTTATGCGAAAATGTCAAATTTATAGACAGCATGTTGTCGAAATTTTGTTAAAATTTTTCCAAAATAAACCATGTACAAAGATAATTATGATAAAATGAATGTTAAAATATTTTTGAAAGGATGAGTGAAAGTTAAACGAATATTAAATTTCATCCTTTATGTGAATAACATTGCAGATTACTATCCATAATGCACCGAAGGACTAAATTTTTTTGCGAACTCATCAGTAATTCCTCCGATGTACATTTCCTATAACCGCACTTAAATTATTATACTTCTCTTAAGTTTTTTTTTTTTTTTTTCTAGTTTTTTTTTTTTTTTGCATTAATGTCTGAATGTCCAATTATTTTGCTATCAAATCATTGATACTTATGGTATGTATACATATATGTTCAAAAATAGTATACTAATTTTTTTTTTTCATAATTCTTAATTTGTAAGGTTTGCAGCTGTCACAATATCATCAGGATTTCATGCACTACAGTCGGATGTAGCTTTTTATTTTTATTTTTTGTATTTTTTTGTTATCTGAATAGATGAAATTTCTGTATTTTAATTTGAATTTATATAATGTATTTGTATTTGAATTTGAATTTTTTTTTTATTTTTTTGGTTATTTGAACATATGTAATTTCTGTATTTTAATTGAATTTGTATAATGTATTTGTATTTGCTTTTGGATTAGAATTTTGAATAATTTATGAATTTTTTTAGTAGTTATGGTTTAATGTTATGTATGCAAAAATGTAACTATAGATTTTTATAGGAATTAATGATAAAAAAATTATTAATTTTAAATTATTAGTGACGGTTTTAAAATCGTCACTAATAATTGTCCATTTTTTAAGTATTAGTGAATGTTTTAAAATCGTCACTAATAGTAGAGTATTAGTGACAAATTTTAAAGTATTAGCTACAACTTTAAATTCATCACTAATAGTATATTATTAGTGACAATTTTAAGTATTAGTGAAAGTTTCAAAACAGTTACTAATTGTAGAGTATTAGTGACGAATTTCAAAGTATTAGTGACGATTTTGAATTCATCACTAATAGTATATTATTAGTGACGATTTTGAGTCGAGGTAATGTAGAATTTATAGTGACGGTATTAGAATTTTAGTGACTGTTATAATCTATCACTAATACTATATTATTAGTGTCAGTGTGTAAAATTCGTCACTAATAATTATTAGTAACCGCAGTTATGACAACTAATTCAAAACTGTCACTAATACTTATAAAACTGTCACTAATACTATTAGTGACGATTTTATGATTATTAGTGACAATATTGATCCTTCATTAATAACCTTATTTTTTGTAGTGACACCTAAGTCAATTGGAATCAGACCCTCGTCACATAGACCTAAACGTTATTTTGTAAAAGATCATGATGACTCGAGCTAGTGTATCCCCATCTTGTGAGGGTAGGTTCTCTACAAACCCTCCAATGTTTTACGGTGATAATTTCACCGAATGGAAATTTAGAATGACTATATTTATTAAAGCATTAAATTGGAGGATTTGGAAAATTATTGCTCATGGGAATGTTGTGCCTATGAAATTTGTTGATTGTATTGAAATTCCCAAACTAGAAAATGAGTTGAATGAGAATGATATAAATTTAATGCAAATCAATTTTGATGTCATGAACACTTTTGTTGCATGCTTTAGATTCTAACATTATTCATGAAGTTATGGTATGTCAAAGTGCAAAAGAAATATGGGAGGAACTCAAAAAGAGGTATGCAGAAACTAAGCCAGAAAAGGCCATCACTCCCAGTGATTCAAGCTCAAAGGATCATGGTGGAGAAAATCAATGCTTTATAACTTTAACCGATGAAGAGGTAAATTCATCTCCTTCCACCTCATTAAATGATTCATACAATGATTGTATTAAATTTGATGATGCTTCTAGTAGTGAATATTGTAGTGAGTATGATGATGATAGCATGCCAACTTATGAGGAACCTAAAAAGGAATATATTAAAACTCATAAGTATTTTGTTAAAGCTCTTAAACACTATACTGTTTTGAAAAACAAGAATGAGGCATCATTGAAAGAACTTGAACAAAAAAATTCTTATTGACAAGGACAATGATTTAAAAATAAAAAATTTAGTAAACAAGAATGAAAATTTGGAAAAAGAGCTAAATGCCTTAAGATGTCAAGTCTCTAGTGATAATAATAAGGATTGTCTTATATTAGAACTTGAATGTAAAGCAAACACAATGTCTAAAGAATTCATAAAACTACAAGGTGTTTGCAAGGGTTTAAAAGACCTAAAATTTCAAGATCTAGAAATAAAAATTGAGGATCAATCTAAGATCATTCATACATTTACAAGGGGCAAAAAACTTTGACAAGTGTTGATTAAGGTGTAATCCCAAGAGAGGGGAGGGGGTGAATTGGGTATTTTAAAAATTCTTTGAAACTTATTTACCAATCAATCCTTATATCTAAGTTTAACTAGTCACTTATCAAGTTGGTGTGAAATTATTCAACATACACAAGCAAGCTGGAAATTGAAATATGATGCTGAAAATAAAAAAGATAAGAGAAGAGAGAATGCAATTATGATTTTACGAGGTTCATCCTACTTGGCGTACGTCCTCGCCTTGAGCAACCACTCAAGGATTCACTAACCCTGCTCCTTAAAGTGGGACGGAGCTTCCCTTACAATCCGCTGCTTACAAGAGGTACAACTTCCTCCTACTCTGCTACTTACAAGAGATACAGCTCTCTCCTTTCACACCAGCTCACACACCGAATCGTGTATACAATAGAATCTGGAAAATACACTCAAAAACAATGCTTCTAACAAAAGCTGGTGAGTACAATTCAAATTCCTAAAACACTGACATATGATATAACTTGAAGCTCGTGAATGAATGAAAACGATAAAATCATTTTATGTATGATATGCCTCAACACACAAATCCCTTTTTAACCAAAACTTTCAAGTAAAGATAAATTCAAAACGTTTTGGAATAATCTAGGGTTCTTGGTTCACTTTGCAAAAATGCACACTTATATAATTGAAGTGAACTTGTTGGCAAAAACTTTGTCTTGAATATACACTCAATCAAAATCACAAAGTTTTATTTCAAGTACTCAACCACAAAACTGAGTATATTAATTTGCAGAAAAATATCCCTTAATTAAAATTATAGTTATAAGTATCAAGGATATTAAATCAAGTTCTAATGTATCTAAAGATAGATCCTTTTAGAAACCACACACTTGAATCAAACCTTTCAATGAGTCACACACCATAAAACAAATAATGATCTTGTTTAAAATAGCTTGGTATATATAAAGATACTTTATAGATCACTCTTTTAATCAAAACTAGGTTTTTCAATAAGAAGCTCTTTGAGAAAATATATGTATATTTATATGCTCTTGAACCAAAATTTAATCTACCAAGTTAGATAAACTTTCTCAAGTAATGATCTCTTAGAAAATTAATTTTTGTACGAAAAGCACACTCAAGATCAATACTTTTCAATACTAGTCAAGAACAACCAATGAGATGATATGTAAAAATCACATGACTAATAACTTGAAAGATCAAACTTCAATATTGGATTGAAGTACAGTAGAGTAAACAAGTTCCCTTTGAAAATCTGAATTGATTTGCCCAAGTTTGAAGATATGAGATTAATGTACAGGCAAACGAATAGCACTAAGAGTAGATAATCAACAAACTTGCAACAAGGTGTGTTCTTCTCTTTCTTGTGTGTCTCCCACTTATTCTAAGGTTTAGATATTCGCAATATATAGTATATTACCCTTAGGATTGATCTCAGCCATTGGATCAATAAGATACCTCACGTGTCTTTTTAACAAAGAACTGATTTTTAGGCTTTCCCGCGACTTCAGGCTCCTGAAGTGTCAACTTCAGGCGCCTAAGGTTCCAATGTCAGGGGACCGAGGTACCTCTTCTAGGTTCTGTCTTTTCCATTTAATTCTTCAGGCTACCGAACTTAATCTTCAGGCTACCGAAGAAATTCTTCAGGCGCCTGAGAATAACTTCAGGCTACCGAAGTCCCCTCTTTCACACATATTCGTTTGAAGTTTAAAATTCTACTTTAATTCTTTGCTTGGGTCTTTTATAAAACAAGTTTTCCATGATTTGAAACACATTAATAAGCCCATGTAAGTACTCTAATGATGTACATGAAATGCATGAATCCTAAAATCATTCTAAGTTGTATTGAGCCTCAAGATAAATCATACGAAAATGTAGGTACACGAGTTCTAAATACCCATTCCCAAGACATTCTTGAACTTTGCCGCTTGCATCTTGATTCTCATACTCTTTGAGTTCCATCGTACTTTCTAATATGTATCAGCTTTACTTTATGACGTCCATGACCCGTTATCTTTCCGTGCATGCTCAGTGTAAGTCCTATTCATAAACTCAATGCACAGATCAAATATCAAGTGATTTGTCATTATCAAAACCAGATTGGACTCATAGAGTCAACAACAAGCTTTTAGGTTCACAAAAGATGACCTTGTGTTGACTTTTTGAGTCTGATATATGGTTTTGATGCTAACAAAACACATGGACTTATGTGTGTATCTAGTTTGTGAGTAGGTTTACAATACAACACACAAATGAGAGTGGATTTATAGAAGCTTGAGGAACTTAAAGATCATACTCCTGGCATATTAAATGGGAAAATGAAGAGCAAAAGAAGAAGACTTGTTTGTGTTTCAACTGTAAATGCATTTATTATATTTGGGTTTGTAATAATTTATATGGATCTGTAATAATTAATGCATGGCATGCATGATAGGAATATAAGCTCAACATAACCATAGATTGACCATAGGGAAACAAATGCCTATAGCCTAGACCGTAGATTGGCCCTAGGTCCTTCCACAAGCACTTAGGAAAGTCCTCATTATTAACTATGCAATCAAGGGTAACTCATGATTTAAAACAGGACTTAGAACCTAAAATGAAAGGACTTCAGGCGATCGAATGTGTTGGTCTAATTGGGTTTTTCAATCTTGTTTTGATGATAACAAATGAAGGATGTTTTAACTTGTATTGTTGAGTGGCTTTATTTCAGGTCTAAGTAAAAGGACACTTATGGTTAATCATGGAAAGTAAACTGGAAATCAAAGTCAATCAAGTGAAAGTTTCTTAGTATATTGAAGTAATGAACGACAAATGAAGAGCTTAAAGGCTAAGCAGGTCTTGAAGTAAAGTCTGAATCTCAAGAGACTGCAAGACTTTGCGATTAAGGAGAACATGCTTAAAAGGATATTTGTAAGTACTTCAAGTCATTACTATTTAGATATATAAAGCTCCTTAAAATACATGGACTTTGAGACCTATTTTAAAACCCCGAAAAATGTTTTATGAAAAACAAACAAAAGAGCAAAATTAAATTTAAAAACCAAAAATGCAAAATCAGAAAAAGGACTGCGCATCCGACTGACTAGAAAACACTCTGGGTTTAGTCAGCCGACTGATAGAAAACCTATAGCAAAGTTAACTATCCAGCCGACTGACTCGATGAACTAAAAACACCCAGCTGACTGACAGTGTCCAGTCGACTGACCATTTTGAACGTGGTTTAGTGAGCGGACTGACAATTATTTTTTGAAAAGACAGAATGGTGTCAGCCGCCTATCCGGCCGACTAACTAGTACAAAAGTGACCTCATCGACTAAGTCAAATGACTGACTCTGTAGAGATTTTTGAATTTCGAACTATACAGGAAATTTTTCTAAATTGATTCTATGATTTAATATCTTTGAAAAGTTACCTAAATACTCCATGTTAAATGAGGAAAATTTTCTTTAAGAAGTCTATAAATACCTCCCTTGCTCAATGAAAAAACATGTTCAAGCGATACACGCTTTCTACACTAAAGTTCTCCTAAAGTTCATACTTGCTCACACTCTTGCTGGGGGAAACTCTACGAAATTTCTGATTGATTAAAAAGTTTTAGTTCTGATTTGCAATTAAAATATCTATATCAATAAGAAAGAACCATTGGTGACTTCTAAACCTTGAGCTTCACATTTTCTATTCAGTTTTGGTTTTGAAGTATGATTAGTGATTTAACTTGTATAACTTGCTCTGTGTTTGAGAGTGTTTTTTTACGTAGATATCTGTTCCTTTCTATTAGATCTTTGACTGTTCAAGGTATAGTTGGATCGTTGCACCAAGCATAGGTTGTTGCTCGGAGAGGTTTCTCTTCCTGAAAAAGAGGTAAGTTGTTGTAAAGGTTTTTGTTCCACCTGGAAGGAACAAGGTATAGTGAAATCCTTAAATGGTTGAACTAAGGCAAGGACGTAGGCTGGGGTAAGACAAACCTCGTAAAAACAATGGTGTCACTCTTTTTCCCTTACTCTCTTTAAATTCTAACAAAAATATAAACTGTGTGGATGTTGTAATTCTTTCAATCATGAAAACAATGTATATTGTAAATTAAATAAACCAAAACTTAATTTGTTCTTAGGCTTGCGGAAACCAAAAGGGAGTGCATTGGTTAATCAATATTTTACGAAAATTGTAAGGGAGTACGTTGATTGGTTAACAACCCAAAACCTATTAGTTGAAGGTTTATTTGAATTCTGATTTTGGAAAGAGTGATTGGATGTTATTTTAATCTTCAGTTTAAAGTCCAACTATAGGACTTGCACATTTATATATAGGGCTACTGAATATTGCAAATCAAATATTGATTACTTGTATTGTGTTTGTTTGGTTTGAACAGTTAATCAATTGGTTGTGTATGTTGTGGTTGTGGATTGAATAGAAGAAGTAAGTGTTTGTATGGATTACCTAATCAATAAGAATATAAGAAGTCTTTAAAAGATTGTAAAAGGTCAAGAACTTAAAAAAAGACTCTAAGGAATTTTAAATAACCCAATTCACCCTCCCTCTTGGGATTACACCTTAGATTTCGGAATGTATGCATTGAAAATGCCTCGGTCGACCGAACGTTTGATAAGCCAAAATGTTAACCTGACTCCGACGACCGAACCAAAGTGAACCGAGTGTTTTCGGTCGACCGAACTTATAATAAGGACTTTTCCAACTATTCGGGCGCACGAATTTCACGTTTATTTTGACCTCAGGCGACCGAAAGTTGAAGTTCGATAGACGGAACTTAAGATCAGGCGACCAAACCTCGAATAGGCTGGAAAATCGCCTAGACCAGCCAACCAAACTTGTCACCTAGCACCTGAACATAAAAAATACACTATTTCTCATGCGTATGTTCGGACAACCAAACCCAACGTTTAGTCAACTGAAACTCTCAGGTTGAAATAATTTTAACTACAGTAACATGGGCTATTTGGGTTAAACTGGTTAAAAAATTTTTTAATTATTCCCACCATATCCCAACGGTCAAAATTTTATGTGAGACTATATATATGAGCTCATTTGCAAAAATTAAGAAAGGATTAGAGATTTTGATTAATAAAATTTTTCTAAAATTTTGAGTGATCTTTTCTCACATACAAGCCAAAGCTCTCATCCTTTGCTCATTACTTTGCAAAATCCTTTGAGTGAGAGCCTTTTAAGTGATCCTACACTCCATACTATAGCTCAAACTCTCATTGCTTTGATTACTTGATTGATTTTTGATTGAGAGTTTAGCCAAAAATTTTCCCAATTGATTTAATCAATAAATTCATTTGTGGGGGAAATTTTGTGAGCTAGTGAGTCTTTGCACTATTATTGCAAGACTCATTAAGCTGGTCTTGTGATTGCGAAGCAAAATCTTTTTGACAAGCTTGGTTTGCTACTGTCTCTTGTGCTTATAATTTTGAGAAAAGTATTTTGAGATATTTAGATTACAATCTTTGAAAATCTTTGAAACCCTAGTTGAGATTGATATATATTTATAAATTGTTTCAAAGATAGATTGATAATACACTCTTATGCTTGATTGCTTAGTGAATTACCTTGAGTGTTATTACATATTTTTAGACTGAGCTTATAGTTCTTATCTATGTGAAGGGCATTGGTTACACTAGTACATATCTGCTTGTATTAGAAGCATTTGTTTGTACGTATATTGTTATAATTGTTGTATTCTCAACGTGTGGTCGGAAGAGGGAGAATTGACTTGTGCAAAGTCTCGAACTTGCTCAAACCTGGTTAGGAGAGCACCATACTGGTTCAGACCCGGTTAGGAGAGCACCGGATTGGTTCAAACCTGGTTAAGAGAATTAGGTGCACCATCCTATAAGGTGTTGTATTAGGTGCAGCTCCACCCGTTAAGCAAGCCATAGTGGAATCCTCCTACTTGTTAGCTTGAGGCGGGGACATAGGCAGTATTGGCCGAACCCTGATAACATATTTGGTGTCAATTTTATTTTCTGCAATTTACTTTCTGCACCTATATGTTAATATTTATTTCTTTGAATGTTTGACATACTGAGATTGCTTTAATTGCTTACATATCCACTAAGTAGTTTATCTATTGGATTGGTATGTGATTTAGACAAACACTAGGTTGCGTAATACTACTTTCCTCTAGTTTAACCTAGGAGAAATTTTAAATACCTAATTCACTCCCCTTGGGAATACACCAATTCCAACACCTTAGATAAAGAAGGTATATGACTTAATGGAATTGAAAATAAGAAGAGGAAGAACCTATACATTGGGTACTTTGTAAGAGAATCTAATCATTATGCTAGTACCACCTCTAGTATATATACTCACACCACATGCATCTTGTGAAAAAAGAAGGGGCACATAAAGCTTGATTTGTAATAACCCAAGAAATTAATGCATGGCCTCGTCGATGAACACAAGGGATTCGTCGACGAGGGAACAAGAGGGTCTCGTCGACAACGGTATGTTTCATCGATGAGAAGACACCGAGAGGCTGTTTTCTAAATTATAAAATTTGTTGGCGAGGAGATAGTGTTTGTCAACGAACCTCATTCGTGGGCTCGTCGACGAGATGACATGGCTCATCGACAAAGCCTGCAGTATAAATAGTGTTAAACTCAATTTTTAAGAAAAAATTTCACCCGGAATCTCTCTTTCTTCTCCCCCATGGCTCCTTCACACTCTCTCTCTCCTCAATTTCGGCACCGTCGATTGCCAAATCGACGATCTAAGGCCACCACAACGCTTCTGGGAAAATTCTCCCTAAGTCTGCCGGAGTGGATCGTCAGTGGGACAAAGTTGGATTTCATCCCAGATTTAGTGTAAGGCCTTTTTGTTGAAATTTGGCTTTCTAGCAGTTGTAGGAAATCCAGTAGACGTAGAAATAGTAAAATTTTGTTCTCGAACATATGGTTTTCAGGGTGTTGAGTGGGAAGCTCTGTGGGTGTAGGACCTGATACAGTAGGCGGTTTTAGCCAAAATTAGGTAAGGGAAATATGCTGTGTTAGGCAAACTTGCTTTGATTCAGTATAAATTATATGTTTTTCAGCAAATTATTATTTGGATTATTTATGCAATTTTATAGCCTGACAATATTAATGTTTAATTGTGTGGCATGAGTTTATTATTCCCAGTACATGGTTTCCATAATTTTCAGAATATGACGATTTTCAGTATACGTACAGAAACATGAAATTTACAGTATTTTTCAGAATATGATGATGTACCTATTTCAAAACAACGTTCAGTTTATACAGTTAATCAAGAAATTCAGTTATCCAGTTATACAAACATTTCAGTTATCCAATTATTATAGTTTATTCAGCTTAGAATATATAATGTTATGGTTATTTCAGTTATTGCAAAATCATGGTAAAAATAGTATTTTAGAAATATCAGTTATTTATATGTAGTATCTAACCCTAATGGATCATATTCAGCAGTAGAACACAGTACCGTAGCTATATTCAGTTCAGAGTTCAACCCCTATTCAGATAATAGGTGGTATTCAGAAGTCGATTGTGCCTATGTTGTGGACAGACTCCCCATCAGATATGGGTTGAGGGGGTCGATCTGACTATTGGAGTTTAGTTGACTTACCCTGGTCGGCCAACTAGGTTAGGTCCCGCCTTCGGGCCACACAACCCTATCATGAGGGGTTAATTCATGACTTTAGTTATCCATCCAGGGAATTTTCACAGTTATTATTTATATATATTATGATCAAATTTACAGACGACAATTATACTTATATAAGTATTACCAATATTATGAATAGAACATTCTGAATAATCAGCTTATGTTAAGCTACGTAAGCATGTTTTATATGATAACATGTATACAGGTTTTCTCAATTTTGTTATATATGGTATTTTTATTTAGAATAGATTTTCCAAGTTTATGACTCACTTGCTACACCCTAATAATAACATGTTTCTTCTTACTGAGCGTTGTCTCATCCTATTTAATTGATATTTTTTAGGTGATCCAGTTAGGCAAGCTAATCAAGCTCGCATGTAGAGGGGCTACAGTACTACCGTACTAAGAGGTTTAGCGTTTTTGGGAAAGAGCACTCTGGTATTGTATTGTATATGTATGGTTGTGGATACTTGACTTTAGCTTCTCGCTACTTAGGTTGATGTTTTATTCCATAAGGAGTTATCAGCACAGCTTAACTTAATATTTAAATATATATAGAAAATATAGCAGGCTTTTACAATTTGGTATCAGAGCCTAAGCTGCTAGGTTGCTAGGTTCTGTAGACTTTAGAGTGCAGCAGATGCAATACCAAAGTATAAGAAATGATTTGAGGTTTGTTCTGTAGTCTAGGTACAAGATTTTCATTGTTGTGGTTTCCGTGTTTTTCCTGGGATGACGATTTTAGGAAAATCGCAATAAACTATCGTCAGGTCATGTGTCTAGGTTGAAGAACTGGATTATGAGCTAAGATTGGGGAGAGTAGCTAATTATAAATATAGGATTTGAGTAGAATGTAATAGATAGGGTCTGAGTAGGAGATAAGGTTCTTAAGTGTGTTCTTGTTTTCAAGATGAACCCAGGAAGTAGTGGCACGAATGCTAGAGGAGACAGGCCAGGACCTTCCAGCATGGGTGGTGATACCAATGCAGTACTGTGCAGTGTCACCCAGCAGGTGATGGCTGAGATGGCTAGGAGTTTAGGGGAGCGTAGCTGCACGATCGAGCAGTTTATGCGTATGAAGCCCCCATCCTTTGTTAGAGGAGATGACTCGATTGTAACTGAGAATTGGGTCTAGGACATCGAAGAAACGTTGGCGGTGCTTCCTTTTTCAGATGAGCAAAATATAGTATTTGCAACATTTAAACTGACAGGGGAGGCAAAGAGCTGGTAGAGATTAGCGCGACTGATAGAGGAGTAGAGGCCTGTTCCAGTGCTAGTGACATGGGACCGATTCAAGGAGCTGTTCTTTGAGCGATATTTTCCTTCTGTCATTTGGAGTGCGAAGGAAGCAGAGTTTATGCACCTGGTATAGGGGCAGATGATTGTGTCCTATTACGCATCTCGGTTTATCGGGTTGTCACGTTTTGCTCCACATCTAGCCCTCCATGAGGAGAAAAAGGCAAGGAAGTTTGAAGAGGAATTGAGGCAGAACTTATTTGAGTAGGTGATTGGTTTTAGAACTTAGACATTTATGGAGGTTGTAGATAGAGTTGCGATCATTGAGAGTGGCATTCAAAGGGGTTTAGCAGCTCAGAGTCAGAGGAAGAGGTCGATGCCTTAGCGTTTTCAGGATGGCTCTAGTAGGGGTCCACGGAGAGGAGGTCAAGATAGGGGAGATCAACGACAGATGGCAGAACCTCATGAGAACCAAGGTACGCCGACTTTCTCGGTATGTCAAACGTGCGGGAGATGTCATTTGGGGGAGTGCCGGGTAGGGAGAGATGTATACTATCGCTGTTGGAGACTTGGCCACATGGCACGTGCATGCCCAGGTCTTTTAGAGCAGGTCCCAGCTCCCAGGCCCTATTGGAGAGGTTATCAGGCGGCTCGGGGAGGTCAGTAGAGGAATGTGGCCCTGACGAGAGTTTACATTTTGACGCCGGGTGATGCTGAGGCTGCCACAAATGTGGTGACAGGTACTTTTACTGTGTTATCATATCGAGTTATTGTCTTATTTGATTCAGGTGCTACACATTCATTTGTCTCTGCATCCTATGTTAAACTATCTGGAAGTGAGACCCAGTCATTAGATATAGAGTTGTCGGTAGCTACACCGTCAGGGTCAGTGTTGCGGTGTTAAAAGGCACTTAAGGATTACCCAATAGAAATTCAGGGGAGAGTGCTACCAGAAGATCTGATTGTGTTTGATTTGTGTGGGTTTGATGTAATATTGGGAATGGATTGGTTGGCAATTAATCACGCCAGTATTGATTGCCATCAGAAGGAAGTAATTTTTAGACCCCCTGGTGAGCAAGAATTCAGGTTTGTTGGTTCATGTGTACATGCTCTATTGCAGATAGTATTAGCCATATAGGCAAGAAAACTACTCTGTGATGGAAGTCAGGGGTTTGCTACTTTTGTAAAGGAAGCGTCAGAGAATGAAACGAAGCTTGATAGTACCCCGGTCGTACGAGAATTTTCAAATTTTTTTCCCGAGGAGCTACCAGGGTTGCCTCTCGAACGTGAGGTGAATTTTTCTATAGATTTACCTACAGGGATAGCACCGATTTCTAAGATTCCTTATCATATGGCTCTAGCTGAATTAGGAGAATTGAAGAATCAATTGCAAGACTTATTGGATAAGGGATTTATATGACCCAGTGTATCGCCATGGGGAGCTCTAGTATTGTTTGTAAAGAAGAAAGATGGGTCTTTGAGGATGTCTATTGATTACAGAGAAATCAACAAGGTTACTATTAAGAATAATATCCTCTACCCCGTATAGACGATTTGTTTGATCAGCTCCGGGGTACACAGGTGTATTCCAAGATTGACCTCAGATCAGGGTATCATTAAGTGAGAGTAAAAGCAGAGGACATTGCGAACACAGCCTTCAAGACCAGGTACGGGCACTATGAATTTCTCGTTATGCCTTTTGGTCTGACGAATGCCCCAGCTGTGTTCATGGACTTGATGAATAGAGTTTTTCACCAGTATCTAAATCAGTTTGTGGTGGTTTTTATTGATGATATACTAGTGCACTCAAAGAATTTTGAGAATTATGAGGTGCATTTGGGGCTATTACTGTAGATACTCAGGGAGGAAAAGCTTTACGCCAAGTTTAGAAAGTGTGAGTTTTGGCTTGAGCAAGTTGTGTGCTCGGGTCATGTGATCTCAAGAGATAGTATTTTAGTGGATCCCAGCAAGATTGATGCGGTGGTGTATTGGGCTAGACCGAAGAACATGTAGGAAGTTAAAAGTTTCTTGGGACTGGCGGGTTATTACCATCGCTTTTTTAAGGGGTTTTCAGCTTTGTTAGGGTCTCTCACACGTTTGACCCGGAAAAATGCCATGTTTGTGTGGGATGAAGAATGCGAGCAGAGTTTTCAGGAATTAAAGCAGCAGCTCGTCACTGCACTAGTACTGACGATTCCATCAGGAGGTGATGGGTATACGATTTACAGTGATGCGCCTTTAAGGGGGCTCGGTTGTGTACTAATGCAGCATGATAGGGTGGTAGCATATGCTTCCAGGCAGTTGAAAGAATATGAAAAAAACTACCCTACTCACGATCTGGAATTCGCTGCAGTTGTACACGCACTGAAGATCTGGAAACATTACTTATATGGTGAGAGATGTAAAATATTTTCTGATCAAAAGAGCCTAAAGTATTTCTTTACACAGAAATAAATGAATAGGAGGCAAAGGAGGTGGTTAGAACTCCTCAAAGATTATGACTGCACCATCAATTACCACCCAGGTAAAGCAAATGTGGTGGCTGATGCTTTGAGCCATAAATCAGAAGTTACAGCACAGCTAGCAACAGTAGTTCAGCACCCAATTCGAATGGACTTGGAAAGGCTCGATGTGGAATTAGTGTAGGATGATTCACAAGTGCTTATTGCCAGTTTGGTTTTACATCCTAGACTTTATAAAAGGATTAAAGTTGCTTAGGGGGATGATCCAGAATTAGTAGAGGTGATAGCCAGAATACAGGATGGTCAGGGAGAGGAATTCAATATTTCTGACAATAGGGCTTTGAGATTTCGCACTAGATTGTGTGTACCTGTAGATGATAGCATTAGAAGGACGATTCTAGAAGAGGCATGCAGATCTCTATATATTATTCATCTTGGCAGTATAAAAATGTATAGGGATCTGCGGGAGTATTTCTGGTGGAGTGGCATGAAGAGGGAAATAGCAAAATTTGTATAGCAGTACTTGACATGCCAACAAGTTAAGGTTGAGCACCAGAGGCTAGCTGGTAAGTTGCAGCCACTTTTCATTCCTGAATAGAAGTGGGACCACATATCCACAGATTTCATTACTAGGTTATCGTGGGCGCCTTATGGTCAGAATGTCATATGGGTAATTGTTGATAGGCTGACAAAGATAGCTCTTTTTCTATCCATCAGAGTTAGCTACCTTATGAACAGGTTAGCAGAGATTTAAATACAGGAGATTGTTTAACCCCATGGAGTGCTGATATCCATAGTCTCAGATCATGATCCACGTTTTACATCGCGGTTCTGGAGGAGCTTCCAGGAGGCATTGGGGAGTCAGCTAGCATTCAGCACCGCTTTCCATCCTTAGACAAACGGTCAAACTGAGAGAACGATACAGGTACTTGAGGATATGTTGCGAGCGTGTGTACTGGATTTTGGGGGTAGCTAGACTTAGTATATGCCATTTTTGGAATTTCCCTAAAACAACATCTACTAGGCTAGCATTGGCATAGCTCCTTATGAAGCACTCTATGGTAGGAGGTGTTGTTCTTCTTTATACTGGAGTGAGCTGGGTGAGAGGCGAGTTTTGGGACCAAAAATAGTACAACATGCATACGATAAAGTTCGACTCATTCGAGATAGAATCAGTGCAGCGCAGAGTCGGCAAAAAAGCTACGTGGATACTCATCGCCGAGAATTGGAATTTGAAGTGGGTGATCATGTATTTCTAAAAATAGCACCATTGAAGGGAATAATGAGGTTTGGGAAGAAAAGTAAGTTGAGTCCTAGGTTCATTGGCCCATTTAAGATACTCGAGAGAATTGGGTTAGTGGCTTATCGACTAGCTTTACCACCATCTTTATTTAGGATTCACGACGTGTTTCATGTCTCTATGTTAAGGAAATATGTCCCAGATCCTACTCATATCATTAACTATGCATAATTGGAACTCTGTGGTGATCTAGCATATGAAGAAGCTCCAGTTCGGATCTTAGATAGAAAAGAAGAGGTATTGCGTAGCAAAAGGATATCGTTAGTGAAAGTCTTGTGGATGAATCACACAAAAGAAGAAGCCTTATGCGAGCTTGAAGATGAGATCACAAAGAAATATCTCCACTTATTTAATGAACACAGTGGTGATGTATAGATTAAGGTAATAGTAATTTTATTTTGTTTAGCACAGGGAATTGTAATGTAATATATAGGATAGCTAGTATTTTAGTTTTGGGGGAATTTTATTTCATACTTGTAATCTCCCATAACTACCCATGTAACCACGGTATTCCTCCGCCATAGGTGAGGGCGGGTAATAAAATAAGTAGACCATTTGTTTTAGAGATAATGGATAATGTGAATAGTAATTTCGAGGATGAAATTTTATAAGGAGAGGAGAATGTAATAACCCAAGAAATTAATTCATGGCCTCGTCGATGAACACAGGGGATTTGACGATGAGGGAACAAGAGGGTCTCGTCGACGAGGGTATGTTTCGTCGACGAGAAGATACCAAGAGGCTGTTTTCTAAATTCTAAAATTCATCGACGAGGAGATAGTGTTTATCGATGAACCTCCTTCGTGGCCTCATTGGCGAGATGACGTGGCTCTTCAACGAAGCCCGCAGTATAAATAGTGCTAAACTCAATTTTTACATAGAAATTTCACCCGAAATCTCTCTTTCTTCTCCCCTACAGCTCCTCTCTCTCTCTCTCTCTCTCCTCGATTTTGGCCCCATCAACCGCCAGATAGACGATCTGAGGCCACCATGACGCTCTTGGGAAAGCTCTCCCTAAGTCTCCCGGAGCAGATTGTCGGTGGGACGAAGTAGGATTTCATCTTAGATTCAGGGTAAGGCCTTTTTGTTGAAATTTGGCTTTCTAGCAGTTGTAAGAAATGCAGTAGACGTAGAAATAGTAATATTTTGTTCTGGGATGTATGGTTTTCAGGGTGTTGAGTGGGAAGCCATGTGGGTGCAAGACCCGATACAGTAGGGGGTTTTAGCCAGAATTAGGTAAGGGAAATATGCTATGCTAGGCAAACTTGCTTTGATTAAATATAAATTATATGCTTTTTAGCAAATTATTATTCATATTATTTATGCAGTTTTATAACCTGACAATATTAATGTTTAATTGTGTAGCATGAATTTATTATTCCCAATACACGGTTTCCACAATTTTCAGAATATGATGATTTTCAGTATACGTACAGAAACATGAAATTTACAGTACTTTTTAGAATATGATGATGTACCTATTTCAAAACCATAACATTTAGTTTATACAGTTAATTAGGAAATTCAGTTATCCAGTTATACAGACATTTCAGTTATCCAATTATTATAGTTTATTCAGCTTAGAATATATAATGTTATGGTTATTTCAGTTATTGCAAAATCATGGTAAAAAAATAGTATTTTAGAAATATAAGTTATTTATATATAGTATCAGACCCTAATGGACCATATTCAGCAGCAGAGTACGGTACCGTAGCTATATTCAGTTCAGAGTGCAACCCCTATTCAGATAATAGGTGGTATTCAGAAGTTGACCGTGCCTATGTTGTGGACAGGCTCCCCATCAGATATGGGTTGAGGGGGCCGATCTAACTGTCGGAGTTCAATTGACTTACCCTGGTCGGCCAGCCAGGTTAGGTCTCGCCTTTGGGCCGCACAACCTTGTCATGAGGGGTTAATTCATGACTTCAGTTATCCATTCAGGGAATTTTCATAGTTATTATTTATATATATTATGATCAGATTTACAGATGACAGTTATACTTATAAGTATTACCAGTATTATGAATAGAACATTCTGAATAATCAGTTTATGTTAAACTATGTAAGCATGTATTATATGATAACAGGTATACAGGTTTTCTTAGTTTTGTTATATATGGTATTTTTGTTTAGAATAAATTTTCCAAGTTTATGACTCACTTGCTACACCCTAGTAATAACATGTTTCTTCTAACTAAGCGTCGCCTCATCCCATTTAATTGATATTTTTCAAGTGATCCAGTTAGGTGAGTAGATCAAGCTCGTAGGTAGAAGGGCTACAATGCTACCCTGCCCAGAGGGTGAGCATTTTTGGGAAAGAGGGTTAAATTATGTATTTATATTTTGGGAGTATTTAGCAATCTGGTATTGTATTGTATATGTATATGGTTGTGGATACTTGAATTTAGCTTCTCACTGCTTAGGTTGATGTTTTATTCCATTAGAAGTTATCAGCACAGCTTAACTTAAGATTTAAATATATATAGAAAATATAGCAGGTCGTTACATGATTGCCAATTCAAAAGAAAAGGTTTGAAAATTAAACAAGTATGGAGAGTCAAAGATAAGCTTGGATTCATCTCACCCTGATTCTAAAAGAACGGAATGCCAAAAGCTTATCCCATCTTACTTTCCTTATCCTAGTTGATTCTTTTACTCTTTTCATTGAAATCATTAATCCTTGGAAGAACATAATATCAAAATTTATGTACTTCATAAGTCAAGCATCTAAATCACCTTGGCTGATCTTTTCTGAATAAAGGTCAAATTGATGTTAAAAAGGAAGGTTTGACTAGGTTCGATCGGCTGAACATATTTTGGCCTAAAGTTATCAGTCGACCGAACGGGTTTGTTGACCTATGTCAAAATTGATGTACTTCATAAGTCAAGCATCTAAATCACCTTGGTTGATCTTTTCTGAGTAAAGGTCAAATTGATGTTAAAAAGGAAGGTTTGACTAGGTTCGGTCGACTGAACATATTTTAGCATAAAGTTATCAGTCGACCAAATGGGTTTCTTCACCTATGTTGATCACCTAGGCTGCCTTGCTATTCTAGTTAAATAGATGTTCGGGCTACCGAACTTGGGTTTCGGCAAACCAGAGCTGAACCACGGGTGACCGAAGAATGGGATATGAACCGTCACATATGGTCGATTAACTAGCCTCGAATTGAACTAGTGTTTTCGGGTGGCTGATGACAAGAATATGAAAGGTCAAAGAGGATTCAGCCAATTGGCACTAGACTCGATCAACTGAACAGACTCAACCACCATCACTTTTGATTATTGCTTTTCTGTTATGGTGGTTGATTTGAACTCTTATCACATGTTGGCATGAACTTTTGAATTTCTCTAGATATTCTGTTTGATTGTTGATACCTCTTGCATGACAAATGCAGTGGATGTGATTTTCATGCTAGTATTGGATTATAGGTTCTCATATGCCTAAACTAAATTATAAATTGCTTGTTTGAACCTATCATGTGTAGGTTATATGGGAAAATGTTCAATTTACTGACGACATGCTGCCGAAATTTCGACAGATGATTATGATAAAATTAATGTTAAAATCTTTTTGAAAGGATGATTGAAAATTGAAAATTTTGAATTTCATCCTTACATAATCATCAGGCATTTAGAGGAGCTTGGCTCCTTCTCTATAGAAAGAGCTTAAAGAACTTATATGCATCACTTTCGTTTATTGAAATATTGAAGCTCATCAGAAAAAATCTTGAACATTATATCTAGTACTTAAAGCTTCGTAATCTGATATAGACTATTCTTGATTTATGAGCATCATATCATGCCTTAATGTCACTTTTCTGATGCATGTGTGAACTATAGGGATAATTCTACTAGTTGCAATGTATGTTTTATGTTTGATTTATTATATGCAGTGCATGTATTTGATTGTTTGAATATTTGATTGGGTTTATGATTATATAGAAAGACCCTAGGCTTGTGTAAGACTATTTGTGAAATTTAAATTGACATAGGAGAAAAGTTTTAAATACCCATTTCACTCCCATCTTGGGAATACACCAATTCCAACAAGTTTCCTTCAAGAATTCTCCTTATTTGAGAAAGTTAGAGATACTGGATTTGGTACATTCGGATGTGTGTGGCCCTATGAAGACGAGAACACTTGGTGGTTCCAAATACTTTGTGACCTTCATAGATGATCGTTCAAGGAAGTTTTAGGTATATACTTTGAAGTCAAAAGACCAACTGTTAGCTGAGTTCAAGAAATTTCAAGCCCTAGTTGAGAGAAAAACTAGGAAGAAATTGAGGTGCATCTAAATTGATAATGGTGGAGAGTATTCTGGTCCATTTGATGAGTATTGCAAATAGCAAGGTATTCGACATCAAAAGACTCCTCTGAAAACTCCTTAGTTGAATGGCATAGTTGTAGTAACCCGAACAAATATATATATATATATATATATATAATAAATATCTTGGAGGAGATATTTATAGATATTTATATATATAAATGTATTGGAGGAGATATTTTTAGATATTTATATAAATATCTTGGAGGAGATGTTTTAAGTTACTTAAGAGCTAAGTTATATATTTTTTTATATATAACTCTCAACTCTCTCTCTCTCTCTCTCTCTCTCTCTCTCTCTCTCTCTCTCTCTCTCTCTCTTCCTCTCTCTCTAAAATTTGAGATTTGATTTTCTCTCACTCTCTAGCCACAGGAACTCTCCGCTAGTGCTCCTGGGTTCTCTCCTTTCTCCTAGCTCGTAGGATCTCGTTGTTCAACCGGTTCAAAAAGTTAGGGTTTCGGGTTTTTTTTCGTTTTGGGTTGTTTTTCAGGAAATAGGTAAGGGGATTTGTTTGCATAAGTTATTTTAGAAAAATAAACTAGTATAATTAAAGCTTATGTTTATATGTACATTAGGTCTGTTCATTTGGAAAATTCTACCAGGTAAAATGGTCATTTTTATGATTTTACGGTTTTGGTAAAAACTAGGGTTTTGGCGTATGATCTCTAAACATCTCAAAACTCCTTTATTTGCATTAAACTTAAAGTAGGAGATACTTGAAACCCTTGTTTGCAGTTTAAATGATATTTTACGAACCATTTTACAATGTATTGTATACTTAACCAAATGCGTGTGCATATGATATGAAATAGGAATGTATTGAAATGGAAAGCATGTTTATGAAATATGGGAATTGGAGTTCCAAATGATTATCAGGAAATACAGAAAAGAGATGTCGGTTAGATACCAAATGCTATATATGCAAGGGTTAAATCTAGAGTGCGTGTGCCGGTTTATACCACATAATGAATGTATGAAAGAATGTATGAATGAGTTTGTGAAAAATACTGGAATTGCTTAGATGATTTATGGAATGAAATAGGTTAATATGCTTTTATTATAAATTGTATATATGATGTTGGAATCGCATTAGAAAACTTGTTACTAATAAAGCTTTAGATAAACTTATTATCAGAGAGCCTTAAAAAACTCGTTATTATCAGGTCCTGTTGCTAGAATATGAGGTACAGTGCAACCACATGACAGTTTCTTTGGTGTGGGTATCGAGATAGTCCATTGGTACAAAGGGCCACTGATCAACTTAAGGGCCAAGGTGATGATGGCCAAATCGGACAGGAGAGAACATGATGCCTGACAATGCCTACACGAACAAGCCTAGATTAGAGCTTTATTATCACACCCTTGCCATGGGGGCAGTAGATGACTTAGTTATGCTATTTCAAAGCTGGGATGAGTTCTATATACATATACACTATTTAAAAACTAAAATGGGCAAAGTCACAGGGTTGCGTACCGAGCGAAGGGATTGTACAATGTATGGGCCTGTACCCTACCCTAACCTTGGGAACTCTCGCTTGTAATGATGCTGAATTATCGATTGAGAATGTTTTAAATGTTTAACTGCTTTTATTGAAATAAACTCATGTTGTCACACACTGATGTAATATGATCTACCTTATTGAGAAGTGTCTCACCCCAATATTCAACCCTTGTTTCAGGTTCTATAGGAAACCAGTCCTAGATTTCTAGAGGGACTTTGGAGCGTAGTGTTGTTTCAGTTTATGTAAGTTTTGTATATGTACTGGATTTTTGGCCAGGATGTCTTTTGTGGGTTGTAATAGCAAATTATGTTTTAGTACGTATGAATGTATGTAATAAATAGTTAGATACTCTAGTAGTCTATCAGAAGATGTATGAACTTTTATGTTTTTCATTGCGCATGAGAATACAAATCAGTAAGATACACCCGTATGTCCCTTATTAGGGCGGGTAGTTTGTATTTATTATTAGATATATGCATATTATGTATATTAATAGCACTTCGGGGCCACCTGGAGGGCTAGGGCGTTACAATAGCAGAAAGGATGAACAGAACACTTGTTGAGAGAGTGAGATGTTTTCTTTCATAAGCCCGGTTACCAAAATCCTTTTAGGGGGAGGCATTGAGCACTGTTATTCATGTGTCGAATCTTACACCTTATGTTCCTCTATAGTTTGATGTTCCAGAACGAGTTTGGATAGGTAAGGATGTTTCCTATAATCATATGTGTGTTTTTGGGTGTAAAGAATTTGTGCATATTCCAAAAGATGAAAGGTCCAAACTTGATGAGAAAACGCAACATTGTATATTCCTTGGCTACGGTCTAGATGAGTTTGGATACAAGCTTTATGATCCAGTTGAGAAGAAAATTTTGAGAAGCAGAGATTTCATGTTTGTAGAAGATCAGACGATTCAGGATATTAAGATGGTAGAGAAATCTATGTCTCAGCAGGGTGACAATTTAACTGATGTGGATCCAATTCCTTTGAAGATTTTTCCATCTCAGGTTGAGAATGATGTTCAAGATGACCACCAGGATAGAGGTGATGTGGATATTCCCTTACAGTTTTCGAGAGATGTTGAGACTAATAAGCAAATGACAGTGCCAAAGATTCCACCAGAGATTCCATCCAAGAGGTCAATTAGAGATTGACATCCTTCCATTTGGTATTCAGAAGAATAATATATGTTATTGACTGATGCGGGAGAGTGTAACAACCTGCCTATTTTATCATTTTTTTTCATAATAACATTTAATGTAAAAATCCTGAAATCTTGTTCAGCAGATAAACATAATCAACCTGGACTCAAGGGTACCAGGGATATACCTAAAATACAACTCTAAAACCTAATCAGCGGTAATGTAAAATCATATACATATCAAATCATCCAATCAACACAATACTAGAGTTTTACTAAAATTGTTATATACATATACACATCCCAAAATGACCAAAAAGTGCCCTAGGGTCACAACCCAAAAATCCATCAGACCCTAGCATAACAACTTACCCTTCTAACAGGGTAGGACAGTCAACCTTTAACATTGTGGAGCTCTATCCGCTCTTCTATATGGGACTCCTGAAATGTTTATATAGCTAGGGTGAGACACCTCTCAGTAAGAGAAATAAACAAACATGAATGTGTGACAACATGAGTATTTTCGTGTTATACATAGAATAATATATAAATCATATCTAGTAAAATCGTTTGTATCATATCTGTTTGAAACATAATTTATCATAACTTGGTATAACATACTAAGTTTCTATACATGAAATCATCATATATAATGTACATGAAATAACACCTTGGATGGATAGCTGGCTGGTGTCATGTCTTACCCGCACATAACTAGGTTGTGTGGCCCAAAGGTGGGACCTAACAATGGTTGGTTGAACACGCTAGATCAACATAATTATGTAAGTACGATAGGTTTGCCCCTCTTGGTCCGAATTCTAGAGGGACGCTTGCACTACCATAAACCACATTGATTGTCGATCTCCCACTGTCCCTTACGACATGTGGTAGCACTAACATACATGATCATCATAATATAGCTACGTACCGTGCTTCGTGAAAGCCTAAACCAAGCCATCTAGATTCTGATTACATATAGTATATTTCCAAATAATGATACATGACAATTTCATAATAATATCTGTCATGATAATATTTTTATAAAATTTTGCATAACATATCATATAAAATTCATGACCCTTACACCGACATTTTGTATCTTGTAAATCACGACCTTTACACCGGCATAGCATGTCATATAAAACCCACGGTCCTTATGCCATCATATCATATAAAATCATGGCCCTTACGTCGACATATCATATAAAATTCATAGTTTGAAATCCCCGTACCATTTTTAATATCTTCCTAAAAAACAGTAATAACATGCTTATTGTGAAAACATAATATTCTGATGTTACATAAAATAATAGAATTTCATACTCATGCCACACAAAAGTAATATTGTTCCATTTATAAAATTTACACAAAATCATAATCCCTGTAGAACTGTGTTAAAATTTGTTTTCCTGTTAACAGTAGTATTTCCAAACTCGGTTCTATAACATACATAATTTCCTTGAAAATAAAAGCTGAATATTAATAAATAATTTCATGAAAAATCTGACTTAATTTATCCCCTTACCTGGCTTACTGGGAAGCCCATAAAACACCCAACTTACACCCATCTATTCCCCAGTTTAACACCCTGAAATTGATATTTTCCTAACAAAACATAAGTATTATCTTCCCTAACATATTCTCCTCAGTCTAGAGACACCAAAAACCTAATAAAATTGAAATTAATTAACTTACCAAAATTTTGGGATGGTTCCCAAGTTGGCCCAACCAACGTTCTACTCCAGAAGATGTGAAGAGAAACTTCCCAAGAGTAGCATGGTAGCTTCGAATCGTTGAACCAGTGTGAAATGAGGCTGGATTTCTAGAGAGAAGGTGAGGGAGCTGAAGTTCAAGGAGAGAGAAAAGGTTTTGCGTGAATTTTCCTTGCAAGAATCGGATTTGAGCCTATTTATACACCAGCCTTCATCGACGAGACACGTCACTTCATTGACGAGGCTAAGAAGAGAATTTGTCGATGGACACTTACACATCGTTGACAAAATTTAGGCCCTGAAAACAGCCCTCTCGATAATTTCTCATCGACGAGACCCTACTTTGACCCCCTTAAAAAATCCCATTTCTCTCCTTTCTTTTATCACTAAATTGCTATAATTCACTGGGTCTTTACATTCTCCATTCCTTATAAAAATTTCGTCATCAAAATTTACTTTTTGTATTGACATCATCCTTAAAAGAAAATGGGCTACTTATTTTATTACTTACCCTCACTTATGGCAGAGGAATACCATGGTTACATTCAAGGTTTTGGGAGATTACATATACATACAAAATAAAATTCTCCCACAACCAAATACTGCCTACAACCAGAAAATTATTACATCTAACTAACTTGTACAAAAGAAATTTTACATATTCACTAGTAACTTTTCCTAATTACTACCGATCCCCACTGAAGAGATACAAGTACTTCTGTCATATTTGCTCCTCGAGTTCCCATGAAAATTCCTTTATTGCATGATTTCTCCATAAGACTTTTACTAAAGGAATCTTCTTATTGCTCAATTCTTGTTCTGTCCTGTCCAAAATCTGCATTGGTACCTCCTTATATGCCAGAGTATCCCTAAGCTCTATCTCACCATAATTGATCACATGGGAGGGGTTTGGGACGTATTTCCTCAACATGGAAACATGGAATACGTCATGTATTCTGAACAAAATGAGTGGCAAGGCCAGTCGATAAGCCACTGACCTAGCAATGGCTAGTCGACCATGCTAGATCAATATAAGTCTGTAAGTACGATGGGTCTGCCCCTCCTAGTCCGAATGCCAAAGGGACACATACATTACCATAAACCACATCGACTGTCGATCTCCCACTGTCCCTTACGACATGTGGTAGCACTAACATATACATGATCGTGATCATATAATTACGGTATCGTGCTTCGTGAAAACCTAAATTAAGTCATCCGGGTTTTGATAACATATAATATATTTCCAAATAATAATACTTGGCTATTTCATAATAATATCTGTTATGATAATATTTTCATAAAATTTTGTATAACATATCATATAAAATTTACAGCCCTTACGTCGGCATAGCATGTCATATAAAACTCACGGTCCTTCCCCCGACATATCATGCAAAATCACAGTCCTTACGTTGGCATATCATATAAAATCATGGCCCTTACACCGGCATATCATATAATATTCATAGTTTGAAATCCCTGTACCATTTTTAATATCTTCCTAAAAAATAGTAATAACTTGCTTATTCTGAAAACATAATATTATGATGTTACATAAAATCATAGAATTTCATACTCATGCCACACAAAAGTAATATTGTTCCATTCATAAAATTTACACAAAATCATAATCCCAGCAGAACTGTGTTAA
This sequence comes from Malania oleifera, assembly GCF_029873635.1. Classification (NCBI taxonomy): domain Eukaryota; kingdom Viridiplantae; phylum Streptophyta; class Magnoliopsida; order Santalales; family Ximeniaceae; genus Malania; species Malania oleifera. The sequence continues at coordinate 77,901,466 of NC_080422.1, read as the reverse complement.
AATTTGTTTTCCTATTAACAATTCCAAACTCAGTTCTATAGTATGCATAATTTCCTTGAAAATAAAAGTTGAATATTAATAAATAATTTCATAGAAAATATGACTTAATTTATTCCCTTACCTGACTTACTGGGAAGCCCATAAAACACCAAACTTATACCCGTTTGTTCCCCAGCTCAACACCCTGAAATTGATATTTTCCTCACAAAACATTAGTACTATCTTCCCTAATATATTCTCCTCAGTCTAGAGACACCAAAAACCTAATAAAATTGAAATTAACTAAGTTACCAAAGTTTTGGGATGGTTCCCAAGTTGGCCCAACCAACGGTCTAGTGCAGCAGATGTGAAGAGAAACTTCCTAGGAGTAGCGTGGCAGCTTTGGATCATAGAACCGGTGTGAAACAAGGCTAGATTTCTAGAGGGAAGGTAAGGGAGCCGAAGTTCAGAGAGAGTGAAAAGTTTTTGCATGAATTTTCCTCGTAGGAATCGGATTTGAGCCTATTTATACACCAGTCTTCGTCAACAAGACACTTCACTTCGTCAACGAGGCTAAGAAGAGAGTTCATTGATGGAAACTTACACATTGTCAACAAAATTAAGGGCCTAAAAACATCCCTCTCAGTAATTTCTCATCGATGAGACATGTCTCCATGTCGACGATCCCAAGAAGCCTGTTCGTCGACGAATGCGGAGACCCTGCTATGACCCCCTTAAAAATTCCCATTTCTCTAATTTCTTTTATCAATAAATTACTATAATTCACCGGGTCTCTACAGAGAGCCCCAGTGTTTTACAGAAGCCATAGAAGATGAACACAAGATAGAGTGGGTTGAGGCCATACAAGATGAGATGCAGTCATTGCATGATAACCACACCTTTGAGTTAGTGAATCTACCTAAAGGAAAAAGAGCTTTTGACAACTAGTGGATTTACAAGAAGAAGCCAAATAAGTTCTCTTCACGGCCACGGTACAAAGCTAGACTGGTTGTAAAAGGGCTCAGTCAGAGAAAAGGTATTGACTTTGGTGAGATCTTCTCTCCATTTGTAAAGATGTCATCGATTCGTATAGTAATTGGCTTAGCAGCTAGTTTTGACTTGGATGTTGAGCAGATGGATGTGAAAACTGTCTTCCTTCATGGTGATTTGGAGGAAGAGATTTATATGAAGTAGCTAGAGGGTTTTAGAGTGAAAGGGAAAGAGGATTATGTGTGCAAGCTGAAGAAAAGCCTATATGGTTTGAAACAAGCACCGAGACAGTGGTATAAGAAGTTTAAGTCTCTTATTGGGGAGCAAGTGTAACGACTTGCTTAATTTACTACATAATTAATCACATTAAATACCCTGATACCATTAACGTAAAGCATAACAATGTCAACCCAAACCTATGATTAACAGGGGCACACCTGCCACACACAGCAGAAACCTAAGCAGCAGTAATTATAAATTTCATTCACCCAACATAAAATACAATATACTGGAGTTACCTACATTCCACCATGTTATTGTATATATACAATCCTTAAAACATCAAAATATAAAACTAGGAACTTACATCAAAAACCTACTAACCCTAGTTCAAAAACTCACCCTCCTAGTGGGGTAATAATACTGCCCCTACGGCAGGCTCAGTCTGCCTGTCTTTCTGGGTTCCCTTAAATGGTTTAAGTTGGGGTGAGACACCTCTCAGTAAGAGAAATAAACTAAATATAGTTGTGTGGAAACATGAATATTTGCCTGCTATAATAAATATATAGTACATATTATATGCCTGAAAACACTGATAATATCATAACTGAATAAACATACAATTTCACAGTTATACTAAATCATATTGTATCTCACTGTTCATAAAATCATCTGCTATAACTAGTAATTCTGAAATTTACCCAAAATGAATAGATAGCTGATGTCATGTATTACCCTCCATGACGGGTTGTGCAGCCTGAAGGCGGAACTCGACAATGGCTGGCTGACCATTGCCGAGACAAAAAAGTTTGTAAGTATGATGGGCCACCCACACCCTGGTCTGGACTGCCAGGTGGATGTCTACAACTCTACACTAAAAGTCACATCGACTATCCATCTCTCAGCCCCTCTACTAGTAGGGGTGGTTAGCACAAGTCTGAACTGAACTAAACTATATAGTTATGGTACCGTACTCCTGATAGCTGATCTGAACTATCATTCGGGTTCTGATAACATATAGTACATGATAATATACTGTTTAACATAAATAGATTGAAAGCATTTTTTAAATTTTGTCATAACATAAATACTCATGGCCTTGCGCCGGATACATACCTATTGCGGCCTGTGTCGAAAACATGCATAGCTGTGGCCTTGCGCTAGCTATCAATCACGGCCTTGCATTGAACATATCATACATACTGATCTGTATAAATGTGCTATTTATCATATATTTTGAAATCATAATTTCTTGTATTAATCATGTTATTCCTAAAAATAACTGTAAACATGTTTTTTCTGTAAATCTAACTTAACATAATACAATATACGTGAAATAATATTCATGCCACACATATTGAATAAAACATGAATTCTGTTGTGAAATCACATTTCCTGACATTTATACTAAATATATATATATATATATATATATATATATATTCTTCTGTTATAATAATATTTTCCCAAATGTACATTTCCCAAATATATTCATACATAATACATGCTTTCTGAAAATTAATCTGCTATTAAATTATAATAATTTTCATGGAAAATTATTGCTTTAGTTTAATCTCTTACCTGATTACTGGAAAATCCCTGAAATGACTAGTCCTGCACCCGCACGGTTCCCAGCTCAACACCCTAAAAACAATATTTCCCTGAACAAAGCTTTAATATTTCTTCAAATACTACCTTTTCTACAACTATAGGCAAGCCAGATACTTAACATAAAGTCTTACCCTGAATTTGGGATGGAGTCCAAGTTAGCACCACCAACAATCTACTCTGGCAGACTTGAAGAGAACTTCCCCAGGAGTAGCGTGGTGGCTTTAGATCGTCGATCCGATGAAGAATGAACCCAAAATATTAGGGAGAGGGGACGAACATGAGAGAGAGAGAGAGAATCTGTTTTGGTTGAAAAATCTGTGCTGAAACCGAGTTTAGGGCTAGTTATACTCCTGCCATGGTCGACGAGCCACGTCACTTCATCGATGAGGCCATGAAGGAAGTTCATTGATGAATGCTTATTCCTCATTGATGAAATTTAGAACTGAAAATAGCCTCTCGGTAACTTTTCGTCGATGAGACGCGTGTCCCCGTCGATGATCCCATCAAGCATGTTCATCGATGAACGTGCTGCATTCGTCGACGAGACCCCTATTGAATTCCAAATTCAATTTCCTTCTCTCTCATTTCCCTTATTATTTAATTAATATAACTCATCGGGTCTCTACATCCTCCCCTCCTTATAAAAAATTCGTCCTTGAAATTTACTATCCGTATGATTCACCATCTCTTAAAGATAAACAGTCTACTTATTTTATTACTTACCCTCACTTGTGGCGGAGGAATACCATGGTTACATCCAGATTTTTGGGAGATTACATATACAAAATAAAATTCTCCCAAAACTAAAATACTACTTATTAACTAAACTAATGCATATACTGACTAACCTGCAAAAGAAACTTTTCATAATCATTTACACTTTCTTAATTATAATTGAAACTCACTGAACAATTGCAAATATTTCTGCCTTATTTGTTTCTCGAGCTCCCAAGAAGCTTCTTCTATTGCGTGATTTCTCCACATGACTTTTACTAGAGGGATTTTCTTATTATGTAATTCCTACTCTTTTCTATCCAGAATCTGTACTGGTACCTCCTCATAAACTAGTGAATCACTGAGCTCTAATTCACCACAACTAATTATGTGAGAAGGGTCTGGGACGTATTTCCTCAGCATGGAAACATGGAATACGTCGTGTATCCTGGACAACACAAATGGTAAAGCTAACCTGTAGGCAATCGGCCCCACTTTCTCTTGAATCTCAAACGGGCCAATGAACCTAGAGCTAAGTTTATCTTTCCTTCTAAATCTCATAACCCCCCTCAACAGAGCTATTTTCAAAAACACATGATTGCCGATATCAAACTCCAATTTCCTGCGATGGTTATCGGCATAACACTTCTATCGGCTCTAAGCTGCATTGATTCTATCTCTAATGAGGCAAACCTTATCATACGCTTGTTGTACTAACTCTAGTCCCACAACTCACCGTTCACCCATCTCATCTCAATATAGAGGAGAACGACACCTTCTACCATAGAGCGCCTCAAATGGTGTCATGCCAATGTTAGCCTGATAACTGTTATTGTACGCAAATTCCACCAGCGGTATGAATTGAGTCCAACTACCCCATAAATCCATCGAGAGGTTCACATGCATGCACCCTCTAACATTTATGGGAGGACCAAATCAGATTGTGGCGGAGGACTCGGTTGAGAAGACCGAGAGGATTCTGGAAGTCCTCCACTGCATTGGGAAGCAGAAGGTCTTATATGCTACCTTCCATTTGACTGGGAGGCAGGGCGTTGGTGGACGGTGGTGAGTCTGCTTGAGAGGCAGAGAGCTGGTCCATCTGGTATGACGTGGGGCCGCTTTAAAGAGGTATTTTTCAAGAGATACTTTTCGGTCTCCACTCGTGATATGAAGGCCAATGAATTCTTGGGCCTGACGCAGGGAACTTTGACGATGGAGAGGTATACTGCCAAGTTTATTGAGTTGTCTCGATTTGCGCCGTACTTGGTTCCGAATGAGCACGAGAAGTCTTGGAGGTTTGAGAGGGGTATGAGGAAAGACATCCACCATCTTGTGGGGATGCTGCAGATCCGCGAGTTCTCTATCCAAGTGGATAAAGCCACCATAGTTGAGATCGACCTTCGGGGAGATGAGGTAGTGCAGGATCAGGGGAAGAGGCCAGTATCTTCGAGTCCTTGACAGGGACAGTGGAAGAATAAGAAGAGTTACAGTTCCAGTTATCAAAAGAACACCAAGCGGTAGAGTTATCAAGGGGATCCATTGCCCGCCACATGCACCAAGTGTCATAAAAGGTACGATGGAGAATGTCAGCTGTTCTGAGGAAACTACTACAACTATGACAAGTTGAGCCATATTTCACGGAGTTTCTAGGCATCAAGGAGAGATACGCCTACACAGAGCTAGAACCGTGGGAGTAATTAGATGCCTCGGAGGAACTATGAGGCAACCACGACTCCAGCGAGGGTATATTCACTGACTCCAACAGATGCGGAACAAGCTGGGAAAGTGGTGACAGGTACCATGTTACTACTTTCGAAAAGAGCTGTTATTTTATTTGATTCAGGGGCAACCCATTCGTTCATATTTGTTAGTTTTGTGAAGTTGTGTGGGGTTAAAACCTATGTGACGAATGAGATGTTATCTGTGACTATGCTGACTGGGAGTGTAACGATCTATAGTAAGATGTTAGGGAACTGCCCAGTGGAAATCCAAGGGAGACTATTACCAGTGAACCTTGTAGTGTACAACATGTATGGTTTTGAACTCATACTAGGGATGGATTGGCTATTCTCCAGTTTTGCAGTGATTGATTGTTTTAGGAAGCTAGTAGTGCTCAGACCTCCTGGAGAGCGGGAGTACGAGTTTGTAGGATCGTGTGTGCGTTCGATGCCATAGGTTCTATCTGTGTTACAGGAAAGGAGGCTACTTTTAGACTGGTGTCAAGGGTACCTGGCTTGTGTGAAGGAACCATTATGGGATGAGTTAATACTCGAGGATATTCGGGTGGTCAACGAGTTTCCAGATGTGTTTCCTGATGATTTACCCTATTTACCTCCAGATCGTGAGGTGGAATTTGCCATAGAGTTGCTGTCTGCAAGGCACCGATCTCTAAAGCTCCGTACCATATGGCTTCAATAGAACTTCGAGAGTTGAAGGAGCAATTGCAGGAACTACTGGACCAGGGTTTTATTCGACTGAGCATTTCACCCTGAGGAGCTCTAATTTTGTTTGTACAGAAGAAGGACGGGTCGATGTGCATGTGCATTGATTATCGTGAGATCAACAAAGTGACGGTGAAGAACCATTACCTTTTGCCTCGTATAGATGATCTTTTTGACCAGTTGCAAGGAGCGTAGGTCTTTTCGAAGATCGACCTACGGTCAGGGTATCATCAGGTGAGAGTTAGATCTAAGGATGTAGCAAAGATTGCTTTCCGAACTAGATACGACCACTATGAGTTCTTGGTTATGCCATTTGGGTTGACCAATGCTCCGGAAGTGTTCATGGATCTGATGAACAGGGTGTTTCATGAGTACCTGGATCAGTTTGTAGTGGTGTTCATTAATGACATTCTGGTATACTCGAGGAGTCCGGAGGAGCATAAAAATCATTTGAGGTTGGTGCTACAGATTCTACGAGAGAAGAAGTTGTATTAAGCTGAAAAAGTGTGAGTTCTGATTGAATCAAGTCGCGTTCTTAGGCCATATGGTGTCTAAGGGTAGTATCTCTATTGATCCTAGAAAAATTGAAGTTGTGGTTGACTGGGTGAGACCGAAGAGTGGGCAAGAGGTTCGGAGTTTTATAGGACTCGCAGGTTACTATCGTCGTTTCGTAGAGGGTTTCTCTAAATTGTCTGGACCTCTGACATGATTGACTAAGAAGGGGGTGAAGTTTGACTGGACTAGTGATTGCGAGCAGTGCTTTCTCAAGTTGAAGCACCGGCTGGTTACTGCTCCAATATTGACCATTCCCTCGGGGGATGGGGGTTTTGTGATTTATAGAGATGCGTCCCTAAAGGCTTGGGATGTGTGCTTATGCAATAGGGTAAGGTGGTAGCTTATGCTTCTCGGTAACTTAAGGAGTATGAGAAGAATTACCCTACGGGTGATCTGGAATTGGCTGCTGTAGTTTATGCCCTAAAGATCTAGTGACACTACCTGTACGGTGTTCAGTGTGAGATTTTCACTAACCACAAAAGCCTCGGGTACTTTTTCATGCAGAAGGATCTGAATATGAGGCAGAGGCGGTGGCTAGAGTTGATCAAGGACTACGATTGCACAATCAGTTGTCACCCGGGGAAGGCTAATGTGGTAGCGGATGCGTTGAGTCGAAAGTCAGAACATGCAGTAGTATCTGCAGTTGTAGCCCAGCATCATGTCAGACGGGATTTGGAAAGCCTTGGTGTGGAGTTGGTGTCTGGTGATCATCAGGCTTTCATTACTAGCTTGGTGATCCAGCCAACTTTGTTTAAGCGTATTAAAGCCGCGCAAACTAGTGATGCCGAGTTAGCTGAGATTGTGGAGAAAGTGCAGCAGGGTTTGGCTGCGGATTTTAATATCTCTGACAGAGGTGTGTTGAGGTTTGGGACCAGGCTGTGTGTTCCAAAACGACGATGAGATCAGAAGGACGATTCTGGGGGAAGTGCATTGTTCTTTGTATACAGTATATTTGGGTAGTACAAAGATGTATTAGGATTTGCGCGAGTCCCTCTAGTGGAGTGGTATGAAGAGGGATGTTGCCCGGTTTATGGAGCAGTGTGTGACGTGTCAGCAGGTGAAAGTGGAACATCAGAGGCCAGCAGGGCCATTGCAGCCTTTGCCTATTCTAGTGTGGAAATGCGAGCACATTTCCTTGGACTTTGTTACTGGATTACCGCCAGTGCTTCACGAGCAGAATGCTCTTTGGGCAATCGTGGAAAGGTTGGAAAAATCTGCTCACTTTGTACCGACGAAGGTTAGCTACCCTTTGAGCAGGCTAACAGACCTGTATGTGCATGAGATATTAAGAATGCACGGAGTACTGGTGTCCATTGTTTCGGATTGGGATCTGAGGTTTACTTCTTGATTTTGGAAAGGCGTGTAGGAACCACTAGGGACAAAGCTTACTTTCAATACAGTGTTCCACCCCCAAACTGATGGATAGTCGGAAAGGACAATACACTTGGAGGATATGCTACGGGCTTGTGTATTAGACTTCGGTGGTAGTTGGATCCAGTCTCTGCCACTAGTGGAGTTTGCCTATAACAACAGCTTCCAGGCTAGTATCGGGATGGCACCGTTCGAGGCTTTGTATGGTCGGAGGTGTCAATCTCCTTTGTATTGGGATGAGGTCGGTGAACGTCAGGTTTTAGGACTTGAACTCGTACAGCGGGCGTCTGAGAAGGTAGGTTTGATCCAGGAGAGGATTAGATTGGCTCAGAGTCGGCAAAAGAGTTTCATGGATGTTCACCTTAGAATCACTCCGATGAAGGGAGTGATGAGATTCGGAAGGAAGGGCAAGTTGAGCCCAAGGTACATCGGACCATTCGAGGTTATTGAGCGAGTGGGTCCGGTAGCCTACAGTGTTGCTCTGCCCCCAGCACTCTCGAGGATCCACGATGTGTTTCACGTATCCATGTTAAGAAGGTACATGTTGGATCCATCACATGTTATCAGTTATAATGAGTTGAAAATTAAGGATACTTTAGCATATGAGGAAACACCTATTCAGTTTCTGGACCGTAAAGTTCAGAAGCTTCGTACCAAAGTTATACCGTTCGTAAAGGTATTGTGGCGAAACCACAAGGTTGAGGAAGCTTCTTGGGAACTGGAAATGGAAATACACCAGAAGTATCTGCAGTTGTTTTGAGTAGTAGTTGGATAGCAGGGGATATGGTATGTATGTATGTATGTATGCATGTAATACTTTATTATTTTATTAGTATTTGGTGGTTAGTCTTTGAGAGAGTCATGTTGTATTGTAAGCTCCCGAGGCCATGTATGTATGCAACCACGGTATTCCTCTGTCATAAGTAAGGGAATGTATGTGTGTATGTATCATTATGGGGCTGCGTATAAATGGCCGCTATTTTCTTTAGAGTATGTATGTATCATGACAGGGCTGCATATAAATGGCCGTCGTTTTCTTTAGAGTATGTATGTATCATAACGGGGCTACGTATTAATGGCCGTTGTTTTCTTTAGAGTATGTATGTATCGTAACGGGGCTACGTATTAATGGCCGCCGTTTTCTTTAGAGCATGTATGTATCACAGAGGGGCTACATATAAATGGCCATCATTTCACCTCAGAGTGTGCATGTATGTAATAGTATGAATATGTTCGTAATGAGAGATTGCAAATTTCAAGGATGAAATTTTTATAAGGAGGGGAGGTTGTTAGAGCCCGAACCATAGTATGTGGATCTAATATTTGAAAGAAGGGTAAAAAGGTAATTGTGCATACTTCGTTGACGAAGGCTAAAGGCTCCTCGTCGACGAAATTCAGAGGCTTGTCAATGAGGGAATGCCGAGAGGTTTGAAAAAAAATTGGAAATATCTGGCTCGTCGACGAGGCCACCGTCTCGTCGACGAAGGTAATGGCAGACTCATCGATGAGGACGCCAATTTGTCGACGAATCCACCTGAGTTAAAGGGCTATAAATATCCAAAATGGTTGCTTTGAAACTAAGTAATCTCAAATATCCTCTCCCTCTCTCTCTAGAACTTGAAGAACTCTCTCTCTCTTGATTTCTTCATCGTTCGTTGCCTGATTCATAAATCGGAAGTTATTGCGAGGATCAGGGAAGGATCCTCTACGTTTCTAGCGGATCAGAATTTCGTTTCGAGCGATTTTGGGTTTCGGGCTAAAATTGAGGTAAGGCTCGATTTTCGTTTCTGATTCAGAATATGTGTAGTAGTACGAATTGTAAGCATGTATTATACTGTGGTTTGTAGGTTTTGGAGTCTCGGTTCGTAGTTTTGGGGACCATCGAATTCGTAATTAGAATTCGGGTTAAGGTAATGGGATTCAGTTTATATTAGTTTATTTTCAAAATCAGGATCGGTAAGCTTGTAAGCTACGATCGTATATATATTTTGGTAACTTATTTGGGGAAATCTATCAGGTAAAATACGAGATTTTCAGGTTACAGTTTTTGGGAAAAATTTGGGGATTTCGGATATCATCTCTACTTTGTTTGGAAAACCATTCATTTTCTTTGAACTGTATTATTAAGATGACTGTTATCCATATTTGCATAAATTGTATACTTGAAATGGAAAACGATATGATTTGCTGTAAACCAAATAAGTGTGGTATGTATGGTTGTATGTATTTGCTCCAAGTATTTGTGAAACATTTATGTGGCAGTTAATTATCGTACGCTGAAATGTATAGGAGTGTCAGCTCCAAAATGATTCCAGGTTTTGTGAATTCGGCTAGGGGCGGCTAATTACCATATGTTGCGCCATGTACCGGTGTAAAAATCATGGGCGAGAGTGTCCGGCTCTATATCCGAGGGTGTGAAATATCACTACGTATCTTGGCTGGTCACCGAGGGGTGTGAGCTACACTGTATGGCAATGTAATCACTGTGAAGTTCCAGGTTTCATGGAGTAGTTGCGTGTTGGCAATGTAATTGATGTGGAACTTATGGCTCATAGAGCAGTTGCGCACTGTTGAGAGCTACATCGTATTGACAATGTAATCGCTTGAAGCTTTGGGTTTCATAGCATAGTTGTGTATTAGTGTGACAACACTGATCGTGTGTTTTGGGTACCATATGTACTAGAATGCATTTATGAAAATACTGGAACTATATGGAACTATATGGAATTGTATGGAAATGTTTTCGAACTATATCGTATTGTATAATGTTATGTTTTGCGTAAATAACACTTGTATGCCACACACTGATATAACCTGTTTTCTTCCTTACTGAGAGGTGTCTCACCCCGAATGTACGTACCATGTTTTCAGGTCCATCAGGTAGCCGTATTTAGCATCCTAACAATCAGAGGTGGGAGTGTCATTAGCTGTCGTTAGTACCTGATTAGGTATGAGATTTTGTAACCGCGTTGTCGTGATGGTTTTTGTAAACACTCGGAGTATGTACGGTATTTATGGAAATGTGAACCTTAGTACTGTATGGGAACGTGTATCCTAGCTTTGTACAAACTTTGGTATGGTATGTTATATAGATAGATGAAGTATTTTCCGTTGCGTAACTGATGAGTATGGATGTACATGTGTATAGGGCATCCGTGTACCCCACGAGGTCGGACCCTCTTATTGTATTGTATCATGTATGTTTGAATTGATATAGAGACAAGTTAGGTTACTATATTCACACCTGGGACCCATTTGTGGGTTTGGGGCGTGACACTAGTGCTCAATCTTTACCTGCTGGCATGTCAAACACTGTGCTACATACTCAATAATCTCCTTCTTCATACTACTCCGCCAATAAGACTCTTACAGATCCTTATACATTTTTATGCTATTGGGATGAACTATATATAAAGATCTGTGAGCCTCTTTTAGGATGGTCTTTCTGATATCAGCATCAGCATGAACACATAATTTGGAACGAAACCGCAAAACTCCATCATTTGTAATAAAAAATTCCTCTCCCTATCCACCCTGTACTCTGACCAGTACCTCTTCTAATTATGGATCCTCTTTCTGAGCAACTTTAATCCTTTCCTGCAGAGTAGGCTGCACCACTAAACTGGCATTACATGCTTGTGGATCACTCTCGACCAACTCTATGTCGAATCTCTCCAATCCACCATGATTGGATACTAAATCTCCATAGCTACCAGCGCTGGTCCTACAGACTTCCTGCTCAACGCATTAGCTACCACGTTTGCTTTTCCTAGATGGTAACTGATAGTACAATCAAAATCTTTAATAAACTCCAACCACCTTCTCTGTCTCATGTTCAGTTCTTTCTGAGTGAAGAAGTACTTTAAACTCTTATGGTCAAAGAAGATTTCACATCGCTCGCCATACAGGTAATGCCTTCAAATCTTCAATGCATGTACTACTGTAGCTAATCCAAGATCATGGGTACAGTAGTTCATTTCATACTCTTTCAACTGCCTAGAAGCATACGCTACCACCCTGTCACACTACATCAGTACATAGCCAAGTCCCTTCAAGGACACATCACTATAGATAACATAACCCTCACCCCCTAGTGGGATGATCAACACTGGTGTCGTAACAAGCCTTTGCTTCAATTCCTGGAAGCTCTGCTCACAACTGTCGTGTAAGAACTAAAACTGTGAGATATGGAATAAATAAATAAGAAAAAAGTAAAATAGTAAATTGAGCAGGCTTCGTCGACGAAGCTAGAGTTTCATTGACGAAGGTTCTTCTATTGTTCGATGACAAAATTCAGAGGTTCGTCGACAAGGAGGAGCCGAGAGGTTTTTGGGAATCTGGAAATCTCAAGCTCTTCGATGAGACCACCACTACATCGATGAACTTCCTTTGCTGGCTCATCGACGAAGACGCAGCCTCGTCGACGAGATTGGCCGAGTCAAAGGTGCTATAAATATCTTTTTTCTTTGCTTAGAGGCTAAGTTAACAAGGTTTTCTCTCTCCCTTTCTCTCTCTCTCAAACTCGAAGCCACACTCTCTCTCATTAGATTTCATCGCCGTTTGTTGTTAGAATCGCCGAACCAACGTTACTGCGAGGATGAGGGAAGAAATCTCTACGTGTTCTGTGGAACAGATGTTCGTTTTGAGTTATTCGGGTTTTGACCCAAAATTCAAGGTAAGGCTTGGTTTTCATTTCCATTTTGGTAGATTTGTAAAGCGTGATATTGTAAGTAATTAATGTTCTGTGATTTATTGTTTTTGGGAACTCGGTTCACTATTTGGGAGCCATAGAGCTCGGGTTGGATTTTCGGGGAAAGGTAAGGGGATTCTATTTATATCGGTTATTTTTGAAATCTAAATCTGTAGAACTGTGGGTTCATGGTCGTGTGTGTGTTTTGGCTACTTATTTGGGAAAATCTAACGAGTAAATTATGGGGTTTTCATGTTACAGTTTTGGAAAAAGGGGGCATCAGGTTGCATCTTTGGTTTCGTTGGAAAACAGTGGATATATTGTATTAAATATTGTGTTACGGAGATGGCCGTGTCTTGACTTGTTTTAAACTGTATTTTGAAAATCATGATTTTTTGATTACCAAATGAGTGTGGAATGAACTGTTATATGAACATGCATTATGTTGTGATTTTCTGAAATGAGATATAGGAACGTGAGTTCCAAATTGTTCCAAGTTGTGAAAGAGTGTTCGACTTTATATCCGAGGGTGTGAAATACCACATTCTAGTGGCAAAAGTGTCCGGCTCTATATCCGAGGGCATGAAATATTGCCTCTTATCGGCTGATCACCGAAGGGTGATGATGCCATGGGAGCCTAGGGCTATGCCATACGCCGAGGATGCCGTGTAATGTGAGCCGGCTTCGTGTTTAAGGGTGTGACAACACCGGGTTACTTGATCATGTGTGTGTGTGTGTGTGTGTGTGTGTGTGTTTGTGTGTGTGTGTGTGTGTGTGTGTGTGTGTTGAGAACTATACTGGAACTGTTTTGTGAAAAATGCTGGAATTGTATTGAACTGTGTAAGTTTTATTTCATGATAACACTCACATCCCACACACCGATATGACTTGATTCTTCCTTACTGAGAGGTGTCTCACCCCTATCATATGTACATGTTTTCAGGTCCTTCAAGTAACTGGAACTAGCATCCTTGTGTGGGGAGCATGGTGGTCAGTTTACTACGTAGGGTACTAGTGTAATTACTTGGATTGTAACAGGGTTGTCATTTTGGGTATTTGCTGGCACCCTAGGTTATGTTTTGTATTATGAAGCTTAGACTCTATCTGTATAGACTCTCATATGGTACCGTGTATGCATAGAATGAATTTTTCTATTGCGTATATGTTATGTATATGAATGTGTATAGGTTGTACGGGAACCCCACGGGGTCGGACCCTCATTCATTGTTGTATCATTTGTGTATTATATGATACGGGGACAAGTTATGTTACTATATCACACCCTGGGTCCCAATGCCAGATTCAGGGCGTGACAGTTTGGTATCAGAGATAACCAAGTTGCTGGGTCTTGCAGACTTTGTTAAGCGTAGCTATGTGTACATACCAGAGTATAAGATGTAAGAAATGGGTAGAGTTGGTCGAGGGTTGTTTTGTTGCTAGATAGAGACTCATTGGCGGTGTTCTGTGTTTTTCCTGGAATGACGATTTCAGTAAAATCATGGTAAACCATTGATGGTTTCGTGTCAGTGTGATAGGACAGACCTTGACCCGTGAGATTGGTAGTTAACATGGTTAGATGTCAATGATTGCGTAGACTGTATATGATGTAAGAATTCTAACTAATTCCTATTCTATTTTTCAGAATGGAACCCAAGGATAACAACTTAGATAGTGGCTTCGAGGAGACTGCAAGCGATGAATCTCCTTTTGTGCCTCGAGTGTTGACAAGGCAAGTTATGTGGGAGATTGGGCAGAGTGTTAGGATACGTGAACGTTATCCTACTATTGCAGGGTGTACCATCGAGAGAATCACACGTATGCACCTTCCGACGTTTTCAGGAGGACCCGATTCGATGATAGCAAAAAATTGGGTCAAGAAGACCGAAAGGATTCTAAAGGTTCTACACTGCACAGATAAGCAGAGAGTCCTCTATGCTACCTTCCCTTTGTCTAGGGAAGCTGGGCAATGGTGGATTGTGGTGAGTCTACTAGAGAAGTAGAGAGCTAGTCCTACAGAGATGACATGGAGCCGCTTCAAGGAAGTTTTCTTTGAGAGATACTTCCCGGCCTCCACATATGATGTTAAGGCGGATGAGTTCTCTGTTCTGACACAGGGAGATATGACTGTAGAAAGGTATGCTGCTCGATATATAGAGCTCTCCCATTTCGTGCCGTGCTTGATCTCTAACGAGTACGAGAAGGCTCAGAGGTTCAAGAAGGGCTTGAGGAAAGGCATTCACAGATTAGTGGGTATGTTGCAGATCCGTGAGTTTTCTTTTGGATAAGGCCACTGTAATCGAGACCGACATTCGGGAGGATGAGGTGGATCAGGAATTGAAGAAGAGGCCAGTGCCATTAGGTTCTCATCAGGGATCATAGAAGAAGATGAATAAGGGCTCGGGTTTCCTCTAGAATACCAAGTGTTAGGATTATCAATTGGACCAGTCGCATGATTGTTGTATCAGGTGCCACACACTCATATTAGTTTATTTCCCTTACTGGGAGGTGTCTCACCCCAGCCATATAAACATTTTAGGAAATCTAGGTAGAGGAGCGGATAGAGCTCTGCGATAGTAGAGACCGGTGGGGCTATCCTGTCTGAAGGGTGAGTTGTTGAGTTAAGGTCAGGTTTATTTTTGGGCTGAGACCCTATAGTACTTTTGGCTTTTTGTGGATGTTTGTATATATAATAGGTTTAGTAGAACTTTGGTATTGTGATTGGTAGGATGATATGTATGTGATTACGTTTCCTGCTGCTTAGGTATCTTAGATATAACTCTAGTACCCATGGGTCTAGGTTGTTTATGTTATTCAGTTGAACAAGATGTCAAATTTATTATGTTAAATGAATTATGGAAAAAGAATGTATGGTAAATTAGGCAGGTCGTTGCATTTATCCTTTAAAAAATATAGAATGATTTTCTCATCAGTTATATAATGGTTGAATGCCCATGTTAGAGTATCCTCCAAAACTTAGTAGTTTTCTCGTACAACAATTCATTGCCCATACCAAAGGTTCCCCCTTCAGTTGCTTCATTCCTTTTTATTATGCTTAATTCCAACCTTGCAATATATATATTGCAGTTCAGATACCTTCATTGGTTAGAAAAAAGCTAATGGGATTAAGAGTGAAATTAAGGCTCCCGAGCTGCTTGAATGGGAGAAAGAGGGAGGGACTCAAAAACCCATTTCCACAAGTAATTTGGAAATAATCCAAATGGTCATCATAGGTAATGTTGTTGGTATTAAAGAGGGAGGGCTCCATCCCTCATGCAATGGATATTCACTTAAGTATTTTTCACAAACATATAAGAAGATATTATCAATAGTGAACTCTTGGATTTTTATAAATTAAAATTTCATAATTTTAATTTTTAACTCCAAAATATTAGATGGTGTTAAATTATAAACAATAGACAATTAAATAATAAAATAAATAAAAAACTAGTAGGCCCTTATGCAATGGATATTCACTTGAGTATTTTCGCAAAAACATCCTATACATATTATAAATAGTAGAATCTTAGATATTTTATAAATTTTTGATAATTTTATTTTTTTAACTCTAATATTAGAGTTTATTTGAATAAAAGAATGAGGGAGAGAGAGGTTATTACTTGGAATCAAAATTTTTTATATATTTATTAATATTAGCTAGTTGATACCTATTGAATGCATGGGATATATTAAAATTGCATGTCGAATTTCGGCAACATTTCTCCTAATATGTCGGACAATTCAAATTTTAATATTAATATTTAGTTAAGAATTATAAAATGATAATTGTCAATCGGGTATCAGAATAAACAAAGCCACGAGATACTAATAAAAAACTATCCACATTATGGCATGGTAAAACCAAAATCATTATTGCTCTTTCATTTTTTTTTTCTTCATTTGCGTATGTTCTTGCAAAAATTAAGTTAAAAACTTTTATTAGTTCACATTACAATAAGAGTCAAATAAAAAACAAAAAAAAAATAATAAATATGAATTTATTTTCAAATTAAATTGAGTAGAAAGAGATTATTTTAATTATGTTGGAAATTAATTTTCTTAGATAAAGTTGGGATTATAAATAGTAGACTCTTAGGCTCTAATTTTAACTCCAAAATATTAATTATAAATAGTATAAAAATAATTCAAATTTTGAATTATTTTTTCTTTTCAAAAATTTTATTTTATACTTAATATCATATAAATGTACTTTAATTATGAAATATAAATTTTAAAAATTTACGAATAGCATGAGGTCTCCTTCCATAGTAAAAAAAACATTATGTGTATTTTTTTGAAGAAAAAAAAGATTATGTATAGAGTCTATTTGATTATTTTAGGATGATGATGGTGAAACAATTTTATTTATTTTTAGTTTAAATTTCTACTTAAACTAAATACGATGTTATGAGAACTTTTCAATATTCAATTTAATTTGCACAAAAAAAAACCGTACCCTATATTGAGTGCTTAGAATTATACCTTTGAATATGATGTATGAATATTTTATTAAAATGTAACACAAAAATATTTTTAATTTTTTGAAATCCACACTATCTAAATATGAAACTTGAAATCATCCATCCATTAGTCTAAACTTAATTACTGAAACCCAAATCATTAATAAAATTTTTTCTTAAACGAACAAATACAGTAATTAGTTCGCAAATATGGGCTCCACAACGCTCATGTCAGGGTTGAACAGTCCAAAATTCTGCTCCACTCCGGCAGGCTTCTGGTTCTCATTGAACATGGCGAAAATATATCCATCTATGTTAGCCCCAGGATTCTTAGGCGTCCCTTTCTTGGCCAGTATGTGCTGCATGAAATTCTTGTTGTAAGTCGTCGCCAATTCTACCGTCGTCAGGTTCCCATTCCCCGCCGACGGCCATCCGCTCTCCGAAACCACCACGTCCACCGGCGACCCTGCCTTCTCTGCCGCCCAAAACATCGAATCGACTATCGCGTCGAATAGGTTCGAGTACCCCAAGTTCCCGTCCTGAACCACCGTCCCTGTCGCCGTGAATAATGCGTAGTCCAGCCGCACCTATGACAATTTTATTAAATGTTAAATTTTTAAACAAAAACATGCGAATCAGTTAAAAAATTATTAGATAGGCGAGGGCATATATCATTGGATTGTATGAAAAAAATGTTAGTATGATAAAATAATATGCACGAAGATTATTTTAATTAAAACTGTCGTATTACCTGCTGCGGGTCCGCCGCCACTGCGAAGTAGGGGTAGACGTTAACGAGGAGCGGCGAGCCATGCTGGGCTAGGAACGAGACGACGTTGGTCATGTCGGTTTTCGCCTCGTCGGAGAACTCGCCGGCGGAGGGAGGGTAGGACTCGCCGAGGACGCCGGTGGCGACCACTGTGCTCACGTGGGTCGTGGGGAGGTTGGTTTTGACGACGTTCTGGAGGTTGTCCATGGCGGGGCGGACGTACTGGGCATACTGGCCGGGGATGACCTCGTTACCCGCGGAGATGACGGGGATGTCAAAGGCTCCGACGTAGGGCGCGACGTGGGTGTTGAACCAGGCGTTGGCGGCGTCTTGGCTGGCCGCGATGGCCTGAAGGTCTTCGTTGCGGACGCCGAGGACGACGGAGATGCCGCTGCCCTTGAGAGCATTGAGGGCGGCGGCGTTTGGGTCGAACAGCCTCATTTTCTCAATCCCGTTTTTCTTGTAGAGGTCGATGACGTCGGCGGCCGCCGGCAGGTTGTCGCCGAGCATCCCGTAGCAAACGCCGATGCCCAGCGACGTTGTGGCTTGCATGTTTAGCATGGCTACCAGAACCAGTGCAATCCAAATAAATCCCATCGCCTTCATTGGTCTTGATCGGCTCTTAAAATAACCAAAATGGGAGAACGTAAAGCAAACAAGAACAAAGATTGATGGGAAGAACTGTAGTGCCACCAACCTGCAGAGTAATACAGATAGGATGGGATTTGGTGGTGCTCTGTATGTTAGTGTTATATGTATATATATTTAGATCTGTGGGGAGAGAAAGTGAGAGAGGAGGTGTATTTTGAGTTTGATCATGCAAATCTTTAAATTCGGATGTTTTATGGGAATGCATTGGAGTGCGCATAGAAGCTTCTAAATTAATATCATTTGCTGCAATATTTATGTATCTTCACAGTATCTGCATTTAATTGTTTTAATTATTTCCAATTATGCACTTTGTTTTTCTAAGCTTCTCACGCATGACATTGTATTTCGATGTTTTGATTTCAAACTCTATTCCAGTTCTATCTAATCTAACCCAAGTATGGAATGGAAGATCTCTATTGAGGATAATTTCCTATCTCATATTCCTTTCCATCCCTCTCAGCTCTGACCCGAGACCTCTAATATGGATACTCAAGTTTTGACCATTGAGAACTTAATGGATAAAATAATTTCATATAATTATATATATTGTATTGATACGAGTAAAGTTTCTTAAAAAATAAGGTACCATATTTATCATTCCAGATCCATCCCTACCATTCCATGTATTTATGTAGATAACCCAAGTTTTACGTTTAATATAAATATTATTTTAGACCATCCTAATAATGAAATTTGAAACTTAATTATTCTATTTTTGGGAGAGAACTTCGGTTTGAATTTGTGGATTTGAGTACGATTTAATACAAATTTCTAAATTCATTATGTCTAAATTAAGGTTTGAAACTTTATATTCCAAAAAAATCTTAATTTATAATTAACGAAAGAATAAAATGAGAGATGGAAATAATCTTACATGTCCAAAATTATATATAAGAATATGACGAAGTTTCTTGAAAAATTGGATTAAGAAATATAAATTGTTTCTCAAGCTTATACTTTTTTTTTGTTTTTTAATATTTTTACAAGCTTATATTAAATATTTATAGCTAAATGTCTTTCTGACACGTAAAAATACGATTCACTTTAAATTTTCTTTAACTTAATTCGCAAAACTTTAGCGAATTGCATTTTATTGCATTATAATGAATATGATAAAGGTGGACAAAAAGGCAAGATAAAAGAATTGATATCTTTCAATGTAATATATATTTCAAAAAATGTTTGCACATTTTTTTTTATTGTGTGTAATTGAGTATAAAAAATTATAATTTTGGCAAAGCATTATGTTCTCATCATTAAAAAATACATTTTGATAACATGTTTTCCGTGTAAATTTTGCTTTAGTGAATCTTTTCTAGTTTACATTTATTTAGTTTATATATACATGCACACAGTGTAGAGACCTGAAAAATAAGAATAATAATAATAACAATAAAAGGAAATTTTTGTTTAGTGCAGGACGAAACTGTCGACGATTTGAGAGATCACAGGAAAAACCTTCGACGGTTTTGAGTGTGCATGATTTGGTGAGACCAAATTGTCGACAGTTTCAAGTTACCCGAGGGCTGTTAAGTGTAAATACGCGGAAAAATAGGGAGGTAAAAGAGCAAATTGTCGACGGTTTCGTTCGAGCCTGCATACCTATAAATAAGGGTCTGCTCATTTTTTTTAGAAAAAAAATTTCCTTCTGTCACTGTCTCTCACTCTACGGTTCGATTCTCTCTCTCTCTCTCTCTCTCTCTCTCTCTCTCTCTCTCTCTCTCTCTCTCTCTCTCTCTTTTCAATTTCTCTCCAAATCCTCAGCCAAATTGAAGAATAAACACCATTTATGGGTTTTTGGTTATTATATATGTATTTGGGGAAAACCAAAGTGAGTAGGGTAATCATTTCTTGTTTTCGAGAAAAATGTATATTGTGAGTTAAATAAAATCATGGAGATAATCAGACCTTTATTTTCCGCAAAATATATTTTCCTTGTGCAGTTTATTATATTATGGTATAAGAATTTAAATTGTGTGACATGAGAACAATTTGTTATAAATGAATAATTAAATCGGTTGGAATCTCTTTTATGATATTATACAGTGAAAATGTGATTTTATACAGAAATGTGATTTTATACCGAGTATGGATTTTATACTGAGTTATGAATATATACAGAATTGTGAGTTTATACTGAGTCATGATTGTATACAGAGAATGTGGTTTTATACTGATCAATGGAATTATTGAGAATACTAAGGAATTGTGAGAAATGACGGTTTTACACCGAATTGTGAATATGACGATTTTATACCGAGTTGTGAAAATGAGATCATGCTATTATTATTATCATGAAAATTGCAATATAATGTTGGCAGGATATGAGGAGGTCGTTATATTGTTATTATATAATATTATATAAATTACACTATATAATTTAAGAACCCTGATGGACTAGATATGTTGAGAGCACAGTATTGTAACTAGTGAAATTATTAGTGTAACCACACTGTTGTGAAAGTATAGGCGGTTGACAGTCGATTTGGCTAGCGAAGGGTTGTGTACCCTCTGGGTCCGGACCAGGCTGGGTAGGCAAATCGGACTATCAATGGGATACTTGTTTTGACTTAGCCTGGTCGTAGGCTAGCCATGACTATGTCCAATCTTCGGACCGCACAACTCGATCATGTGGGGTTAATACATGATGTTATATGCATATCCATTTAAGGAGGTTCTTTTATGCATATATGTAGATTTATGTAAAGAGAAAAATTTATTGAGATAAAGCATGTTTTGTGAAGAACATGAATATTTTAATTATATAGGTGTGAGTACAAATTACAAATGCTAGTTCATTTAAAGTTAAATTAATGTTGGCTCTGTGAGTCTAATCCCATTTTGATTATGACAAAACTAATGTTTCTCACCCGTGCACTAAGCATCTTGAATAGGTTCTTACTTAGCATGCACTGATGGTAGGAGCTTTAGGAAGCCATGTGGAACACAAAGATCATGTCTCATATATGGCTCTAAAGAAGCAAAAGGATGAAGACCTCTTTATTGTTGTATTCGTATTCAATTCTATTGGGTCTGTAATATAACATGATTTGTAATAATGCATTTGAATGCATGATAGGACTAAATGCTCAAAAGGCCATAGATCTACTACTAGGTCCCTAAAACATCACTTGCAAAATCCCCTTAAACTCACAAGTCATACCTATGCAAAAAAAGGTGAATTTTAATCAAAATTAGGACCTATCCTTAAGTTTGAAAGGGCTTCGGCCGACCGAACTTAGGGCGTTAAAAACGCCTCGGTCGACCGAATAAGTAAGAGTAAACAAAGTTGACTAAAGCCCGAGCGACCGAACTTAAATTGAACTAACTGTCCCTAACTGACTGAATGTTTAAGAGGTACTTTTCCACTATTCTTGGGCAACCGAACGCTTAGTTCAAAATAGCCTCGATCGACCGAATTATTGAGTTTGGCAGACTGAACTGTGCACCGATCGACTGAACCTCGATCTTTTGGAAAATCGCCTTGGTTTTAGCCAACCAAACTTTCCCTCAGGCACCCGAACTTGGAAAAGTAACTTTTCTCTTTGTTTCTATTTGGGAGACCAAACCTAAGGACTGGGCGACCGAAACTCTCGAGTTGCTACACTTTTACTGCAGTAATTGGGGTTAAAACTTGATTAAATATTTTGAAAATACCAAATAAGTCCTCAATGGCTATAATTTATGGAGTACCTATAAATATTCATTCATTTGCTTTGATTAGTAACAAGATTAGCAAATAGATTAACAAAAAGTTCTCTAAAATTTTCCCATTCCTATTTGCTCATACTCCATAATTTTTCAAGCAAATATTGTTCATACTCTCTTGAACTCTTATTTGCAAAAATAATCTTTGATAAGAGAGTATTTATTGCATTCTCTTCATTTGAATTATTGTTGCAATTTGAAGAATGAATATATTTGTGTGCTTCATATATTATCCTAAAGCTAGTATACTCTCTCATTCATTATTGTTGAAATTATTTTTTAAAGAGTTAGCTTGATAAGTTGATCACAGATTATTTCATTGATAAATATTATCTTGGGATAATTCTTTTTAGCTTGAGGATTTTTGCATCTTTGTTGTAAGATTCAAAGGCTAGATTTTGTGCTTATTACAAAATATTTTTAAGAAGCTAATATTGACTATCTCCTGATTTTATTGTTGAAAAATATTATTGAGGTATTTGTGTAAGGTTGTTTAGATTTTGTGATTGCTTACACTATGAAAACATATTTTAGAATCAAAGACCTTACTCATACGTATACTTTGATACATATCTTGTTGTGAGTAGATACATTGTTTAGAACAAATCTCACTTGAGCATTAATTCTCTATCATACGTGAGTGCATTGTTTATTATGCTGAATTGTCCTACATATCTGCTTGTGTAGAAGCATTTGAATTGTACGCAAAAATTCTTATCATCCGTTGTATTCCAGGTGTGGCCTGAATAGGTGTTAATCTAGCCCATTAAGCATTCGTTGTAAGGTTGAGGTTAGCCCTGGAAAATTGACCTTATGTTGTATACGGTGCCAATCCACCCGTTAAGTAAGCATTAGTGGAATTCTCGGACTTGCGAGCTAGAGGCGGGGACGTAGGCAGTATTGGCCGAACCCTAATAACATATCGTGTGTGCACTGTTTTATATTTTCGCATATTAAATTTATCTGTGCATTTGGTATTTTTTTAAAAGACTCTAGATTGTGTATTACTACTGTTGGCTTAGTTAAACCTAAGAAGAATAATTTTTAAATATCCTATTCAGCCCCCTCTTGGGATTACACACTACAAGAAAATTGATTTTTAGTGACAGAAGTATTAGTGACGAATTGAATTTCGTCACTAAAAGTGCACTATTTGTGATGGTTCTAAAAAGTCGTCACTAATAGTTAAAGTATTAGTGACGGTTTGTGCACTTTTAGTGACGAAACTCAATTTGTCACTAATATTTCAGTCACTAAAACCCAGTTTCCCCGTGCAAACCATCGCGAGAAACCACTTTTTGCGCATAAAGTATCCTGGGAAAATATTAATGACGATTCACGGGGAATTAGTGATGGTTTTAATGCGTCACTAAAAGTCTCTTATTAGTGACAGTTTATAAACCGTCAGTAATAGTCTTGTACAGTAGAAATAACTACTATTAGTGACGATTTATAAACCGTCACTAATAATTTTATTTATTTAAAAAATATAAAAAATAATTTATTTAAGTATATTAGTGATGGTTCCAAAAATTCGTCGCTATTAGTCTATTATTAGTGATGGTTCAAGGATTCGTCACTAAAAGTGTTTTTATTTAAAAAATATAAAAATAATTTAGTCAAGAATATTATTGACGGTTTGGCATATTTATCACTAATAATAGGGTATTAGTGACGGTTCAAGGGTTCGTCTCTAATAGTGTTTTTATTTAAAAAATATAAAAAATATTGACTCTATGAGTTTAATAGTGTTTTGATAATGACAAATCACTTGGTATTTGATTTGTGCATTGAGAATGTAGGCATGAACATTACTTAGCATGCAAGGAAGGTGATGAAGTCATAGAAGCCACGAGGATTAAAGCATATATTTATATAACCTGGCACAAGCTATGGAACTACGAAGAGTAGAAAAATGAATATGCAAACGTCAAGTTTAAGATCGTCATAGGAATGAGTATTTAGAACTGAATGTATTTACATGTTTCATATGATTTAATTTGAAACTCAAAATATACCCTAGATCGACCTTAGGACTCATGCATCTCATGAATATCATTTAGGGGTTATTCATTGACTTAGAGACTCTATTTAAAACCCAGAAAATGTTTTATGAAGAAGCAAAGTAAGAAAGCAAAAATGGTTTTTGAAAACAAAATAAAAAAAACTGAAGTTGAACTACCTAGTCAACTAAAGATTATCCTTAGACATCTGAAGAGGCAACTTCAGATGACTGAAGTTTTACTTTAGATTTCTGAAGAATTTCCTTAGAAGACTGAAGATTTAGTTCAGTCAACTGAAGATTTAACTGATGAAACACAAACAGGTAGAATGACTTCACAAGACTGAACCTTGAGTTTAGTCATCTGAAATAGAGATTTCAGAAGTCTGAACCTTAAGTTCAGTTGTTTAACCCTGTGTTCAGTTCAATTTTTCAAAACTTTAAGGAACTTCAGTCGTCTGAACCCGAGACCTCAGCCGTCTAAACTTGCAGAAACTTGAAAATTTTGATCTTTAGCGGAAGAACACGCGGGTTATACAGTTGATCAAATTGATCAAACGGTCAGGACTTGTCCTAAGGCTGAGATTACCTATATAATAAACCTCTAAACCCTAGTGCCTCAGTTTTTGGATAATATTGAGAAACTTGAACATATTGCAATACGATTGTCTGCACTCCAACTTATACTCATCAAGTTTAGGCAAATCATCTCAACTTTTTGAAGGGATTTCATTTACACATCTTGAAAGCAAGCCTTAGTGATTGAGGTTTGGTAAATAAGGAATTGGTTTACGTTTTCAATATATAGATATCTTAAAGATTTTTCATATCTCATACTCATACATCTATTACTCTTATTGAAAAAGAAAAATCCTTGTGTTGTTACATAAAAATTTATTTGTGAAAGGATTTTCTAAACATTGAATATTTGGTGTTCTTCAAGTTCTTATTTTCATTCAAAGACTTAATATTTTGTTATTGCGAAATCTACTTGATTGTAAAATTTAAAGGTTCTCAATATATATATTTGTGAGAAATATTATTGTGACAAGTAGTGTCTAAATCTTTGCAATATTCAAAGTCTTTTATTTATTCAAAGATTCAACTTTACAAATTATTTGATAGCAAGAACTTAGATCTCATAATATTCAAGAACAATTTTTTTAATAAGATCACATTCGGTATTCTTGCATCTAGTAAGTCGAACTAAAACCCTAAGTTCTCCAAAGCATTTACTTATATAATTATTTTGGGAGATTTGATCAAAGGGAAATTTTATGAAGCATATCATTCATATCACGATTACATCATTATATACATATTGAGTTTCAAGTTTTATCATATAAATATGTATTAGGATTTCAAGTGTACTTGTTAATTCAGGTGTAATTCCAACAGGGGGGCATGAATTGGGTATTTTAAAAAATCTCTAAGTTTATTTTACCACTTAATCTCTACTTCAATATTTAACAAATTAATTGCAGGAGCTTGAAATTAATTCAAATTATTATCTCAATAAATTCTATTTTACCCAATTAATTATCGAGTGTGTATAATATAAATCAATATACAACCATGCAAAAACTGATAATGAAATGCAAGTGGAAATTAAAAAGATAAGGGAAGAGAGAAGACAAACATGATTTTACGAGGTTTAGCCAACCCGACCTATGTCCTCGCCTTGAGCAACCCACTCAAAGATTCCACTAAATCCCTGCACCTTTAATTGGGACGGAACTTCCCTTATTATTCATTGCTTACAAGAGGCACAACTCCTTCCTCACCCGCTGCTTACACAAGGCACAACTTCCTCCTCACCGGTTCACAACCCGAACCGTGATTATAATATAGAATTACAATTTTGCAAAACTCAATATTGCTTCTATCCAAGCTAGTGAGTACAAGTAAAATCCTAATACATATTTATATGATAAAACTTGAAGCTCAGTATGTATGTAATGATGTAATCGTTATATGAATGATATGCTTCACAAAATAACCCTTTGATCAATATCTCCCAAAATAATTATATAAGTAGATACTTTGGAGAACTTAGGGTTTTAGTTCAACTTATTAGATGTAAGAATACCGAATGTGATTTTTTTTTAAAAATAGTCTTGAATGTTATGAAGATCTAAATTCTTGCTATCAAATAATTTGTAGAGTTGAATCTATGAATAAATATAAGACTTTGAATATTGCAAAGATTTAAACACTACTAGTCACCACAATTTTTCTCACAAATATATATTGAGAACCTTTAGACTTTTCAATCAAGTAGATTTCGCACTAAAAAAATATTGAGTCTTTGAATGAAAATAAGAACTTAAAGATCGCCAAATATTCAATGCTTAGAAAATCTTTTCACAAATAAATTTTTATGTAACAACACAAGGATTATTCTTTTTCAATAAGAGTAATAGATGTATGAGTATGAGATATAAAAAATCTTTAAGATATCTATATATTGAAAACGTAAACCAATTCCTTATTTACCAAACCTCAATCACTAAGGCTTGCTTTCAAGATGTGTAAATGAAATCCCTTCAAAAAGTTGAGATGATTTGCTTAAACTTGATGAGTATAAGTTGGAGTGCAGACAATCGTATTGCAATATGTTCAAGTTTCTCAATATTATCCAAAAACTAAGGCACTAGGGTTTAGAGGTTTATTATATAGGTAATCTCAGCCTTAGGACAAGTCCTGACCGTTTGATCAATTTGATCAACTGTATAACCCGCGTGTTCTCCCGCTAAAGATCAAATTTTTAAACTTCCCGCAGGTTCAGTCGAATGAATATTCGAGTTCAGACGTCTGATGTTCCTTAAAGTTTTGAAAAATTGAACTAGACACAGGGTCAGATGACTGAACTTAAGGTTCAGACTTCTAAAGTCCCTACTTCAGATGACTAAAGTCAGGGTTCAATCTTCTGGTCTATGTTTCTCAAATAAATCTTCAAACAACTGAACTTAATCTTCGGTCTTCTGCAGTAATTTTTCAGACGACTAAGCTTAAACTTCAGTCTTCTGAAGTTGACTCTTCAATCATCTAGGCAACATCTTCGTTCTTTTGAACAGTTCAATTTCTAGTTTTTCATTTTAAGTTTCCAAAATCACTTTTTTTTTTTTTGTTTTGCTCTTTTATAAACATTTTCTGGGATTTTGAAATAGGTCTCAAAGTCCATGTATTACCCTTAAAAGATTTTCACGAGATGCATGAGTCTTAAGGTCAGTCTAGGGTATATTTTGAGTTTTGAATTAAATCATATGAAATATGTAAATACATTCACTTCTAAATACTCATTCCAATGACGATCTTGAACTTGACGCTTGCATCTTCATTCTTCTACTCTTTTAGTTCCATGAATTGTGCCAAGTTATATATACTTTAATCCCAATGGCTTCCATGACTTTCTAACCTTCCGTGCATGCTAAATATTGTTCTTGTTCACAATATCAATGCACAAATCAAATGTCAAGTGATTTGTTATTATCAAAACAGGATTGAACTCATAGAGTCAGCAATCTCCCCCGTTTTGATGATGACAAATACACAAGCAAAAATATAAAATGGGTTACGCCTAACAAGGCTCCCCCTTAAATAATGCACAATCAAATATTCAGCAATATGAAATATGCTCATACAAATTAGTTTTGCACGTATAACTCATGTACTTATGTACTTTTGTGAACTATTTTTTCTACAACCGTATGTTCTTCTCCCCCTTTTAACGTCAACAAAAAGGTATATAACAAAAATGTTATGATATAATTGTATCTCATCCTTCTTCTTTTTTCAAATATTCAACCTTTAGATTTCAAAAATTGTACTGTGAAATATGTCTCCCTATGTTATGCAATGTACTTCTCACCTTTGCTAGTGCAAAACTGTGTTGTTGAATTAAATTTCAATGTGAACATATACAGTGTGTCAAATTTCATAGACATGGATAATCAAAACAGTCGCTAAAGTTCAAAGGTTATGTGAGGATTAACATGTGTCAGCTAACATGCACTCATCATGATATGAGTTTAACACCAAATGTGAACACATATGATACCAAATGGGAACAAATGAGGTGAAATTGAAATTTTTAATCAATTGTGAATATTAAGTGATGTTGCTCCCCCGAAATTATGTCATCTAATATAATTCTAGGAAACTTCTCGACTATGCATCAGGCCTAATTCACATCTAATTTGGATAAACCTATTCTCCGCATGTGGTTTCGTGAATATGTCTGCCCATTGTTCATCTGTGCATATAAACTCAAGTGTCACATCTCCTTTTTGCACATGATCACGAAGAAAATGATGTCTAATTTCTAAATGTTTAGTTTGTGAATGTAATATAGGATTCTTTGAGAGGTTTATTGCACTCATTTTGTCGCATCTTATAGAAATTGTGTCATGGCTTAATCCAAAATCTGTTAGTTCTTGCTTCATGTATAGCATTTAAGCACAACAACTTCCTGTTGCTATGTATTCTGCCTCGGCTGTGGAAAGAGCAACTGAATTCTGCTTCTTGGAAAACCAAGAGACTAAAGAATGTCCTAAGAAATGACATATGTCACTCATGCCTTCCTATCCACTTTGCTACCAGCAAAATTAGCATCTGAATAGCTGATAATCTCAAAGGATGTATACTTAGGATACCATAACCCTAGTTCAATAGTTCCTATAAGGTATCTAAGTATTCGTTTGACAGCTAACAAATGTGACTCTTTTGGTGTAGCCTGAAAATCTTGTGCACAGACATATGCTGAACATTATGTCAGGTCTGCTGGCAGTCACATATAGTAAGCTACTGATCATTCCACGATAGAGTTTGACATCTACTGATATACCTTGTTCATCTTTGTCTAATTTCAAGGAAGAACTCATAGGTGCCCCTAGTATTTTTCCATCTTCCATATTAAACTTTTTGAGCAGATATCTAATGTACTTTGATTGATTTATAAAAATTCCATGTTTCGTTTGTTTGATCTGAAGTCTTAGGAAGAAATTTAGTTCACCCATCATGCTCATCTCAAATTCATTTTGCATAGTTCTTGCAAACTCATTGCACAAGTCTTTATTTGTTGCTCCAAATATGATATCATCTACGTATACTTGAACTAGAAGCATGTCATCTTTTTTGGAATTTATGAAAAATGTTGTTTCTATCCTCCCTCTAATAAATCCATTGTTAAGTAGAAAGTCACTTAGTCTTTCATACCAAGCTCTAGGAGCTTACTTTAAACCATACAAGGCTTTTCTTAGTCAATACACATGATCCGGATTCTTATGGTTTTCAAAACCTGGGGGTTGTTCTACATAAAATTCTTCACTTATGTAGCCATTTAAAAATGCGCTTTTGACATCCATTTGATACAACTTGAAATCCTTAAAAGAAGCATAAACTAAAAGCATTCGAATGGCTTCCATTATCGCTACAGGTGCAAGGGTTTCTTCAAAATCTATTCCTTCTTCTTGGTTATATCCCTAAACTACTAGTCTTGCCTTATTTCTAACAACTATCCCATGTTCATCTTTCTTGTTCTTATATATCCATTTTGTTCCAATAATTGTCTTATCCTTAGGTGTAGGAACTAATGTCCATAATTTATTTCTCCTAAACTGGTTTAACTCTTCTTGCATGGCCATCACCCAAGATTCATCCTCAATTGCTTCACTCACATTCATAGGTTCTTCTTGAGACAAAAAGGCAAAGGCAAAATGACTAATCATATTCCTAAGTGAGGATCGTGTGGCTACTCCACGTAATGGTTGACCTATTATTTGATCAATGGTATGACTCTTTATGTTCTTCCATTCTCTAAGTAGTTCATTAACCTCATTTTCAATTTGATTAGTTTTAGCAGATGGTTCCCTAATTTCATTTCTCTTTTATGAATCATTTTCAATAGAAAGTTTTTCAAATTCCTTATTTATCTTAATTTCATCTTCATCAATCCTTTTAGAGAAGGGATTTGAGGCATCAAATACTACATGAAGGATTCTATAACGGTTAATGTTCGTTTATTATATACTCTATAGGCTTTACTATCTAAAGTATACCCTAGAAAGATACCTTCATCTGATTTCACATCAAACTTTCCTAAACATTCATTGTCTCTAAGCACAAAACATTTACATTCAAAGACATGAAAATATGATATGTTTGGTCTATTTCCATTCCACAATTCGTAAGGAGTCTTATTTAGAGATGGTCTAATCAAAACTCTATTTAGAACATAGCAGGTGATATTTACTGCCTCAGCCTAGAAGTACTTGGATAGTTTATGTTCGTTAAGCATAGTTCTAGTCATTTCTTGTATAGACCTATTCTTTCTTTCCACTACACCATTCTGTTGTGGCGTTCTAGGAGCCAAAAAATTATGAGCTATTCCTAATGAATTGCAATAGTCTTCCATGCCTTGATTTTTAAATTCTCTATCCCTATCACTTCGGATTTTAGTGATAGTATAACCCTTTTCATTTTGAATTTTCTTACACAAACTTATGAATTGTTCACATGCTTCATCTTTGTGACCTAAAAATAGTACCCATGTATATCTTGAATAATCATCAACTATGATGAATGCGTATGATTTTCCTCCTGAACTCTGCATTGGGTTTGGATCAAATAAATCTAAGTGTAGCATTTGAAGTGGCCTAATAGTAGAGATTACTTTCTTCTTCTTAAAGCTAGTTCTTACTTCTTTTCTTAGTTGGCATGCATCACAGATTTTATCTTTTACGAATTTAGTCTTAGGCAATCCCTTAACTAATTCTCCCTTAACAAGTTTAGATATTAAGTCCATGTTTGTATGTTCTAGTCTCCTATGCTAAATTCATCTAATCTCATTTATACTAGAAAAACAAGTAACATGTTTAGAAGCAAGATTGTCAAGGCTAGTGGTGTAGACATTTTCACAACGATCAGTAGTAAACAATATTTTGTTTTTAGATTTGTTCTCTATAATGCATTTTTCATGTTCAAATGAGAATTTATAACCTTTTTCACATAGTTGACTTGTACTCAATAAGTTATGTTTCAATCCATCAACTAATAACATGTTATCAATGAGAAGTGAAGGTTCCTTACCAACCTTACCAATTCCAATGATTTTACTTTTAGAGTTATCCCCAAATGTAACGAATCCTTCATTTTGGATATGATAGACGTGAAATTAGCTTTATCTCCTATCATATGTCGCGAGAATCTGCTATCCATATACCACTTGTCCTTTGAGGAGGACAATCTCAAGCACATCTGCATGACACAATCAGATAACTACTTTTGGTACCCAGATTTTCTTAGGTTCATGGGGTTTAGTACTAGATTCTCCTTTGACTTTCCAGACTTTCTTAATTTTGACACCTTTATTTTTGAAAGGGCAGTCAAATTTTATGTGACCCAACCTCTTACATTTAAAACATGTAATATTTCTATGATAGTCTTTAGTTGGAACATACGATTTTGACTCTCTTACAAAATATCTCATGTAGAGATGTCTCTGTTTTAGATTCTCCTTCCCATTAAAACCAAGGCCTTCCTTCTCTAGGGAATTTTTTTAAGCTCATAGAAGTTTTTCAAAAAAAGTTTGACCTTTTGTAAATTTATAAATAATCTTAGATTTATCTGTCAAATTCTTTTCTTACTCCTCAATTTTCAAATCCTTGTCTTTCATGAGAGATGCATAAGATTCATTTTGACTTTCAACTAACTTTGAAAATTCTTTCAATTTCAATTTCAAACTAGAATTTTCCTTGTTCATTTTCTCAAGCATTTTAAGGGTATATAGATATTCCTGATGCAATTCATCATAAGAAAGTATGCTATTTTCATTTTCTGAATCACTTGAATAGTAAGATGAAACATAACAAAAAAATTGTACCTCATGGTCATCATGAGCGATCAGACATAGATTCGCAATCTCGTCATCACTGGATTTAGATTCTGAACTACTATTACTGTAAGTGTCCCAGCCACCTTTAGAGCCTTCTTCTTCTTCTTCTTAGACACTTTCTTCAGTTGGGGACAATCTGGCTTGATATGTCCAAATTCTTTACAGTTATAACACATGGGAGGATCATCCTTTTGCTTCCTTCTTCTTGACTCTCCCTTTTCTGTTTTTGAGCCCTTGAATTTTCTAGTGTATTTCTTGTTCTTTCTCATGAACTCTCCAAATTTCTTAATAATAAGTGTCATTTTTTCATCCAATTATGAATCACTTACCTCACTAGAGCAGTGAGATGATGCCTTAAGTGTTGTAGCACTCTTCGCTTTAATTTTCTCATTCTTCCTCTTATTTATTGCAAGCTCATAGGTGATGAGCGATCCAATTAGTTCATCAACAGTGTTGACCCCACGGATCATACCTTGTTTTGATTTTGGCAAATACTCAGGTATTTAATGATTGTCAAGTTTGTGTGCAGGTTCTTATTGGCAAATACAAATATAATGGCATGCGGCAACATGAAATGAAGCCCGAAGACCCTAAAGATTCTATTTCATATTCTAAAGTCAATAAATGTAATATGAGTCTGTAATAGTTACTAGAAATATGGTCTGTAATAATATCTACATGTCATGCATGTAGGTTTGTAAGCTCAGAAATGTCATAGAATGATAATAGGGACCGAATGACCTTCAGTCGGTCAACCGACGCTGGGTTTTTGGGATTATCTCAAAATTGCCTCAATAAGACCATAGTATGACTCTAGGTCGCAACACTCATGCACACATATCATATAAAATATTGGAGTGTTAAAAATGCATTTAATTGAATATTATTAAGGAGTGTTAGAGAGCTCAGGCGACCAAACCCCAGGAGTTTAAAACTCTTCGGGCACCCAAACTGTTGAGAAGTTAACAGTTGACTTAGGCTCTCGGGCAACCGAACCAAATTGTGCACACCTTCCACAGGTACCCGAATCACCTGAAAATGACATTCCACCAACTCGGTCTATTGAGCTATTTAACTCAAATTGAGCCCCGGGTGACCGAACACATGAGTTTGGGCTACCAAACCTATGACCGCTCACCCGAATTTACAAAGAAATGTTTCTGACTTTGATTCGAGCCAAAGAACTAAAACTCATGCCTACCGAACCTATGACCGGGCACCCGAATTTACAAAGAAATGTTTTTGACTTTGATTCGGGCCACCGAACTGAAATTCAGGCTGCCGAACCTATTTAAAAACCTTTTATTATTATGTCTGTTCGGGCGAAGGAATCACGGTTCAGCCATCCAAACTGCACTGGGTTAAAAATTATTTAATTGTGGTAAATACGGGTTATTTTGGGTTAATTTCATTTAAACATTTTGGAACTTTTCTAAGAATTCCCAACATGTCCCAAAAGGTTATAATTTTACCCTAGCCTATAAATATAGGTTCATTTGTGTGGATTAAAGAGAGATTAAGAAAAAATATTAGCCAAAATCCTCTCAAACCAAAATTTTCATTTTGCTTATAATACTTCCAAACACTTTCATACCTTCATTCCATTGACTATTCTTAGCTTTGTGAGAGTTCTTGCTTGGGTTATTGCTAAGTATTACTGCTCATACTCCTATTACTTTGCTTGGTTGATTGGTATTGATTTTGGGGAGTTAAGCAAGGTTTTCCCATAGATTTTATTTAATAAATCTTGTGTTGGGAAAAACCTAGTGGCTTAAGGATCTTTGCATTGTCATTGCAAAGATTCCTATAGCTTAATTTTGTTGTGCAAAATATTTTTCACAAGCTATATTATTCTTTCAAACAACTCTTCATCATATTTCATTGAAGAAAATATTTTTGAGTTGATTTAAAGATTGTTGTAGCATCTTTGAAACTCTGATTCATTATTGAGATTTGATATAACTTGTTTCAAAGAAATAACTTGATTAGAACAGTCCTGAGCATTCTTGTGTTCATATCTTATTGAGTGTAGCTTGCACAAAAATACACATCACTGAACTTACATTTCCTATATTGTTGATGTGTGGTTGATTGATTATACTGTGTGTATTGGGTACATATCTGATTTACTTGAGAAGCATAATCACTGTACCGGTTATTTTATGAAAAATATTGTTGTATTTCCAGGCGTGGCCTGAAGGGGCTTGATCTGGCCCGGAAGGATCAGGTTGGGGTCAGCCCTGTGAATTTGACCTAGGGCCTTCTCCACCCCGCAAGAAGAATTTGTAAAGGTTGAGGTTAGCCCTATACTAATTGATCTGGTTGTATTAAGTACCGCTCTAACTGTTAAGTGAGCATTAGTGGAATCCTTGGGCTTGCGAGCTAGAGGCAGGAACGTAGGCACAGTTGGCCGAACCCCGATAACATTCCTTGTGCGTGCTTTTATTTTCCACTTTTTAAATTCCAACACATGAATGTTTATATTTTACTATTGTAAATGGTTGAGTTTATAATTGCATAGACAGAACCTAGGTTGAGTAATACTACTATTAAACTGATTGATCTAGAAAGTAATTTTTAAATACCCAATTGAGCCCCCTCTTGGGAATACACCAAAGCTAACATTTGGCATCAGAGTCAGGTTACATTGTCTTAGACGTTTTTGCTAAAAGATCGAAATGACTCACATTGGTGTATCCCTATTCGGTGAGGGACAGTCACCTTCCAGTCCTCCATTATTTTGTGGTGTTGATTACATCACCTGGAAAATTAGAATGGGCATATTTGTAAAATCTATGAATTGGAGGGCTTGGTAGGTGATTGATAAGGGAATTTGTATGCTAGTAGAGAATGATATTAATTTTTTGCATGCAAATTCACATGCTATGGACATGCTATATTGTGTTTTATTTTGCTTGAAATTATGGCATGTACAAATGCAAGGGAGATCTGGGTTGAGTTGAATGAGAGATATGGAGAGACACAGGAAAAGGAGGTAAATCATGAGCTAGTAATCAGCGATGAGGTATATGATTCTCACTCTAGCTCAATTGATGAGTCTTGTGCTAAATGCTATGTTGTGTCATATGTTAAATCATCTATTGATAATACTGTTAATAATGAATGTGATGATTCTCTTGAAAAATATTGCAATATATCATATGTTGAATCATCTGATACTCCATGTGATAGTCCTGTTGACAAAGCATGCAATGATTCATGTAATAATTATGATATATCTTATGATGAATCATGTATTGAATTTACTATTGAAAGCATGCTTTCGTATGAAATTCTAGATAAGACTTTATTGAAAATAAATAAATTTCTAGCAAAGTTATCTAAGCAGAGAACATTTTTGAAAAATGAGAATAAAATGGTGGCTAAGCAATTAGGTGAACTAAAAGATTATCATACCACCTTAGTAAATAGAAAATTTAAGAAGATATTAAAAACTATATGCTTAGAAGAAGTAATGGATGGTTATTCTAGCATAACACTCGAAATTGAAAATGAAAAAAATAATCATAATGAACCCTCAAGAATTAAAAGCAATAAATTTTTCAAAAAGAGTTCATGGTTAGTTCATCAAACCCATAATCATGCCACCTTAGGTAAAAATGGAAGAGGCTTAGATAAGAAATTAATTTGGGTGATTATGAAGGCAAACCTTGCATGACTTAAGGAAAAACGAATTCAAATCGAAATCATCCTCCAGTTAATCTTTTCTTAGTTTCTAAGTTTAGGGGGTTGTGATGACTGTAGGTTTGGGAAGTGATTGTTGCTTAAAATGAAATTCTTAGTATACACACTCACTGAACTATCTTGTTATACTAAGACACTTTATCCACTTCCAAATGGACATGCCATCTATGTCTAGTACTTAATTCTAAATGTTTAACCCATGCTAACAAGAAAATCACAAAGTAAAGCAACTGTTGTCCATTGCACAGAAATGAGTCTTAGGGATCCATCCTATTCTATATATTTTTAACCCTAATCTCATTAGTCAAAGTTTGGATCAAAATTTAGTCATCACTTTAGGCTTAAAGCACAATTGATTATTAATGATTAATATATATTAAATGTGCTCTTCATAAGACATCTTGCTATAATCAAGATTAAAGGCAATCACTAAGGGATTCAAATTTTATTGATTAAATCAAAATATTCCCTTTGAACCAAAAATATAAAAATCCTTTAATTTTGGTTTATCTCATCCATAGGAAATCCTTACCAAACCATGATCATATTCAGCAAGGTTTCACTCATTCCTTCATTCGTATCCTTGCTCCTCTATGTGATCATATCCAAACGATACTTTCCCATCACCAAATAGCAGTGTTCAAAAATTCATATACTTTTAGTTGCTCTTTGTCTAAATGGTTTGGACATATTCACTGTCATAAAACTATTTTAACAATGTCCTACCTCTTCTAAATACTCTTCTAAACTTAATAGAAATTTAACTACTAAGAGTATTTAAATCATCATCACAAGCTCTCAAAATTTAAGTCAAAACGTTTAGAGCTTCATCTTCATGAATTAAGTTAAATGGCTAACATGATTGGTTTAGGTTTCAACATATATGAAAATGCAAAGTTTCAAGAAACCTATGCACGATTCTCAAAGTTTAATGCCATTTGAACCTATGCCTCTCACACCGTATTGAAATTCATAAGAGAAGAGGCAAGATAGGCTTAGCTCGCAGAAAAGATATTCATTAGGATTTTTTGGTCCAATAAGCCTAAAACATTCATGCCAAGTCTAAATTCATTGAAAATCCTAATAACCTTAGCTAAAGAAAGTTGATAATTAAGAAAAGGCATAAATTGAATAAGTGCATAACTCAGGGGGAGCATTTCTCTTTATGAGAATATATACATTAAATGTTCTCATGATTTTTATCTTTTATGCCCATATGCCTTCATATGAAAAGCACTGAATTCCTACTATTCATTATGCATTAAATGAGTATATCTTCTAATGGATAGTTTATCCTTTTTATCATTTGTTGATTATACTACTTGATTGCATACTTAGTATTGAATGTCTCCTGCATGGCGGATGCAGTTGATGAGAATTGCATGCCTGTAGTGGATATAGGTTCTCGTGTGCCTTGAACTTAATTAGAAATTGCTAAATTAAACCTATTAGGTACAGGTTTTATGGGAAAATGTCCGATTTATAGACGACATACTGCCAAAATTTTGATAGGAATTTTTCCCAAAATAAAACCTTGTGCTAAAGATGATTATGACAAAAATTAATATTAAAACATTTTTGAAAGGATGAGTGAAAACAAATGGATAATTAAACTTCATCCTAGAATAATCATCAACCATTTAGAAAGGCTCATATCCATCCCTATAGAAAGCGCATAAATGACTTATATGCATTACTTCACTTTTAGAAATATTGAGGCTCTTCTAAAAATTCCTGAACATTATATCCAGCACTTGAAGTTCTATGATTTGATATGGAATGTTCTTCGGTCATGAACTACATAGCATGCCTTAATATATATTCTTTGATGCATCTATGATCTATAGGGACAACTATACTGATAAAGATAAATATAGTTGATTAATAATCACTATGGTTAGTTTAAGAGATTTAAAATGAATGGCTTATACTCTTGACATACTGAAATTGTAACGCCCCGAACCCTTAAACCCGGGTTCGTTGCGTTATACTTGATAAAACCTAGATAATCCATAATCAACATATACACAGCGGAAAACATAACTATAAACTTCCAAAAAATATAATACCAGAGTTTACTAATTCCTATCTATAATCCATAGTAATCATCCATCACCTGCATTTCCATAAATCTACATAACTCTCAAAACATTTCAGTATTTTCACAATCATTCCTTACTCAACAGCCTTAAAACATAAAGACATAAAATATAAATATTTACATTTTCCAAAGTATTATCAGTATATACCCTTTCTTTTAATACTTCTCAAAAATTCTAAAAACCCTCGAGCTCTTTAAGCCCAACCTTGAGGTTGTCCTAAAAAAGAAATACATTTATATTCGAGTGAGACACATCTCAATAAGGGAAGAAACAATATATCAAAACAGTGTGTGGCCAACATGAGTTTATATATAACTTATTATTTAACATTTGAAAAAAAATCGTTAACATAATTTATAAAATCATTCCCTGAACCTAATCAATCATATGCAAATATTTAACCCACAAAATTACCCGAGGATAAGAGTGATTACTCACCCATACAAGTAGCACCCCTCTGCTCTGATATTTAGGTAACCCTAAGGTCACAGTTAAAGCATACCAGGGCACTCACCTTACTCAGTAAGCCCTCAAGTGATAAATTAATCTCTTACTTACACCATTCAACAATAGCTTACCGGCAAAGGCCCTAAGGATAGGGAAATCTACCCGCTTATACAAGTAGATTCCCTCTGTCGTAGTACGTTATGCAGCTACTGCCACATCTTAAGTTACTAGCGCACTTGCCTTTCTCAGCAAGCCCTCAGGCGGAGAGTACTCCCTACCTAAATCATAGCACATTCTACATACATAAGTACTTCTAATATCATAATACATTGTTCTTTCTATCATTATTCAACCATTTACATCTGTTCATGTTCATAACTTTAACATTTCACTTCATTTCACTTTAAGTGACTCTTTCCCATTTTACATTGTTCACATTTCACACTTCATTTCCGTTCCATTCATTTCCATTTTCATTTCATTTCATTTCATACCCAGAATCTTTTAGCTGTTTTACCCAACATCTTTCAATTGTTTTACCCAACATTTTTCAGCTGTCATACATTTACCCAGCATATTTCAACTGTTTTAACCAACATTTTTCTACTGTTACACATTTACCTAACATCTTTCAGCTGTTTTACCCAACATCTTTTAGCTGTTTACCCAGCATTTTTCAACTGTTTACATGATTGCATTAACACACACACGCAACGTAGTCCATATCATGTTTTATTCACAATGCATTACTTAACCTGCATCTCCTGCATTTTACATATATTTGTACAGAATCTCATGCCACACAGTTTAACAATAAAATTCACACACTGCCTACAAAATAGGTCAACCAACATTTAATATTTATATACTGAAAATACCTTTCATTTCTTACATAATTATTCTGAAAATATTTTCCCACTTTCATCAGTTCATTTTCACGTATACATATCTAATTAACAACCCTAAACTCGGAAAAACATAATTTAAATGGTTGGCATTTTAAACCCATACCGAAACATATACACGTATATATATATATATAACACAATTCATTTTTCATTAAATTCCTAAAAATTCTGATTTAATATATATTTTTCCCCTTACCTAGTTTCTTGAACCACGCCAACAGGGACCCCGAAAAGATGCCCGTGACAGTCACCCGAACCCTGAATCAAAAATCCTAATTCAATTAAATTAATCCCAAATAAAATATTATTTTAATACTTCTTGGGCCCTTAAATACTAAATAAATAAATATACCCTTAAATACAGTCAAATTGCCAAATTTCTTACTCCCACTCTTACTTTGGAGTGGGGCTTAGAAAACTCCAATTGAAAAATTACCTACGCCAAAATGACGACGACGACGACTAGGACCCCATGGTGGTGCCTAATCTTCGATTAAATAACAAATTTAACGAGAAATTGAGAAATTAGGGAAAAACTGCCTTACCCTAGGAATGGTGCTTACGTCGCTCCACGATAAATCCGCTCTAGTAGAAATATCGATGGCGGAGTTAGGAATCTAACGACATCTTCCGTTTTCCGATTGGTCGAATATCCGCCGAGAAATTGAGAAAAGAGAGAGAGACAGAGATGGAGGAGTGGAGAGGCCAGAGACGGACACAGAGAGTGATTGGAGAGATGTAGAGAGGATGAAGATGGAATTGGATTTCAAATTAAAATCCAATCCATCTTATTATATTTAATATATATTATTTTAATATTATATATATATATATATATATATATATACACTTAAACTTATATTATACAATATATATATATATATATATATATATATATATACTTAAACTTATATTATACAATATATATATTTATATATCTTTATTTCAAATTTTTTTGTTTTCCACACTATTCCTTTTATTTATTTATTTATTTCAATAATAATAATTAATTAATTAATTAATAATTAGTCTTAATTTTTTTTCATACTATTTCTTTTTATTTGTTTATTGAATACATTAATTTAATAGTGTTTAACCAATTAATTAATTATTTTTTTTTTAATTTTTTTTTCGGGTTATTACATTCTTCCCTCCTTTATAAAATTTCATCCTTGAAATTTCTTTACTAATCAATCATTTCCTCATTTCAAGAATTCCAATCATTTCCATATATTCCAATTTAAATATCAAAAACCAACTGGACCACAAATCATTTGATCACATCACTTAAATTATTTTCCTTCAAAGATCTTTCTCCCTAGATCAACCAACCTAACTTTTGAGTTCAAATCTCAAGTTCTTATTTCTCTACTCGGAAACATCACCATTGATGGATTTACCATGATTTTCTAAAGTTAGCTACTTCTTTAGAAAAATATAGAAGACCATCAAGAGATTTCTACTTCCAAACTTACGAAACACAACTCAGAATTTCTAACGATATCTTAATCTACCCATTCCTACTCTTATCGCAACTCAATCCTATACTCTGGTATAAATCATTCCTAACCTAATACTCTAACATTTCCATATCCAGGCGATGTGAAATTAATCACACTTCCGGTTGGACATTGCTCTGATACCATAATGTAACGCCCCAAACCCTTAAACCCGAGTCTGGTGCATTATACCTGATAAAACCCTGATAATCCATAATCAACATATACGCAGCGAAAAACATAATTATAATCTTCCAAAAAATATAATACCAGAGTATACTAATTCCTATCTATAATCCATATTAATCATCCATCACCTGCATTTCCATAAATCTACAAAACTTCCAAAATATTTCAGTATTTTCACAATCATTCCTTACTCAACAGCCTTAAAGCATAAAGACATAAAACATAAATATTATCATTTTCCAAAGTATTATCAGTATATACCTTTTCTTTTAATACTTCTCAAAAATTCTAAAAACCCTCGAGCTCTTTAAGCCCAACCTTGAGGATGTCCTGAAAAAGAAATACATTTATATTCGGGTGAGACACATCTCAGTAAGAGAAGAAACAATATATTAAAACAATGTGTGGCCAACATGAGTTTATATATAACCTATTATTTAACATTTGAAAAAAAATCGTTAACATAATTTATGAAATCATTCCTTGAACCTAATCAATCACATGCAAATATTTAACCCATGAGATTACCCGAGGATAGGGGTGATTGCCCGCCTATACAAGTAACACCCCTCTACTCTGATATTTAGGTAACCCTAAGGTCACAGTCAAAGCATACCAGGACACTCACCTTACTCTATAAACCCTCAAGTGATAAATTAATCTCATACTTACACCGTTCAACAATAGCTTACCGAAAAGGCCATAAGGATAGGGAAATCTACCTGTCCATACAAGTAGCATCTGTTAGCTTTACTGTGATCCCAAGAGGGGGGGTGAATTGGTATTTTTAAAATTTTATCTCCTAGGTATTCCTCCTAGCAGCAGTATGTTCACAAGCCTAGGGTCAATCTAGTGCAAATAATGTAAATATACCAGAAATTAAATAAAGCATTTTAAACAACCATACAAGCACCAGAAAGCAGTAAAGAGAGGATGACACGCAGATATATTATCGAGGTTCGGCCAAATGCCTACGTCCCCGCCTTGGCTAACCAGCACAAGGATTATCACAATACCTTGCTCACTTAAACGGGTGGAGCGGCACCTATACAAACCAGGTCAAATTACCACAGGGCTGACCTCAACCTTTACACCAATCCTTACCGGGCTGGATTACCGCCCCCTCAGGCCACGCCTGGAATCTCTCAGATATACAATCAAAGGTACAATACAAGAGTGCTTTCACGTAAAGCAGATTTGTACCACAAGTGCGCACAAACACAAACGCCACAGATGATTTAATAGTGTAAGCTCTGTGTGGTCTAAATATGTCAACTCTCAACAATATTTTCTATCTGTGTAGCAAGTACGTGAGAGTGTCAATAATAATCTGTGTACTTCAAAATATTCAGTCAAAAGTGTTCACACAGAATATCAAACAAGCCTCAATATTATCAATCAATAAAATGCGTATATGCTTGGATTGCAAAATAGATAATCTTTGTTTTCGGCAAATGATATATATACTTGTATAAATAATACCACAAAGATTGATATATCACACACACGAATATCTTTTCACAAATATATCAATATGAACACCACAAGATATTCGGATATGTTTGAAAGTATTTTTGCAATCTCCAAACAAAAACGAACTTCCTAAGATATTGCAACGAGAATGCAATACTTGGGATGT
Organism: Malania oleifera; assembly: GCF_029873635.1. Taxonomy (NCBI): domain Eukaryota; kingdom Viridiplantae; phylum Streptophyta; class Magnoliopsida; order Santalales; family Ximeniaceae; genus Malania; species Malania oleifera. The sequence continues at coordinate 77,858,926 of NC_080422.1, read as the reverse complement.
CACAACAAGTCTTTCTTAGGGCAGGCTTACTGGCAAAGCCTCCTAAGAAAACTTAGGTTATGCTCTCAAAAATCGATTCAAATATGCAACAAATATGGAGAGCTAACCTCTAAGTAAAAGTACTCAATACACTTACAAATAATTTAGATGGATAAAGAGTGTAAGCTTGAGTAGGTTTCAAAAGAAGTGTGAGTAATGAGAGGCAAAAATGATTATTTTGGCTTGAGAGAGAATTTTTTAATCTTTTTGCTAATCCGTGCTTAAATCACCAAATGAAGGAGTATATATAGACATACTAAAAATTTTGACCGTTGGGGACTTATTAGGGATTTTTGGAAAAGATTAATGACACTTAAGATAATTTAACCCTGTTAAAAAATTATTAACTGCGGTAAAAAATGGGAGCAACCTGAGAGGTCCGGTCGACCAGAAATAGTTCGGTCGACCAGGATTCAAGTAGCTCAGTCGACCAGGGCAATTTTGAACTGAGTGGCTCGGTCGACCGGAGAGGGCGATTTGCCAAATTTTCGAGGTTCAATCGACCGAGGCCTTTTTGAACTACAGGGCTTGGTCGACCAGGCAGTTGGGAATTCTCCCAAGACCCCTCGGTCTACCAGGTCGCTGGGGTACAAATCTGGTCGGTCGACCGGGAGGTCAAAAAGTTGACTCCCAGGAGGTTCGGTCGACCGAGCCTGGGTCAAACAGTTGACTTGGACCGGTTTCGATCGACCGGGCCAAATTGAACTGAGTTGGCTGGTTGACCGAAAGTGCACCAAGTGTGCATTTCGGTCGCTTCTTGCAAGATATAAACCCTATTCAAGTGCCTATTACATACAAGTGCAAAGGTGAGTGTCCTAAGGTCACTTGGGGTCCAATTTGGAAACACCGAAAAAGTCCGGTGTCGGTCGACCGACCATAAGGTCTTTCTATGGTTCGGTTTGAGCTTACAAATTAAATCATGCATGTGATGTGTGTGAGCTTATTACAAACCGAAAATCCTAATTACTATTACAGACAAATTTCATTTAAAAAACTATTATAATTAAGAGTATGAAATTGTCTTCAAGTCTTTAAGCTTTTCACGTGCCACTGAAGATATGCTAATGTGAACCTGCACATGAACTAGATATTTATTAAATACAATTGTGTTTATCATTATCAAAATCAGGGTGTGACCTATAAGGTCAATAGGTTCCCTTTACCCTAGTACGTTATGCAGCTACTGCCATATCTGAAATTACTAGTGCACTCGCCTTTCTCAGTAAGCCCTCGAGTGAAGAGTACGCCCCGCCCAAATCATAGCACATTCTACGTACATAAGTACTTTTAATATCATAATACATTGTTCTTTATGTCATTATTCAACTATCTACATTTGTTCATATTCATAACTTTAACATTTCATTTCTTTCACTTTAAGTGACTCTTTCCCATTTTACATTGTTTACATTTCACATTTCATTTCCGTTCCATTCATTTCCATTTTCATTTCATTTCATTTCATACCCAACATCTTTCAGCTGTTTTACCAAGCATCTTTTAGCTATTTTACCCATCATTTTTCATCTGTCATACATTTACCCAATATCTTTCAACTGTTTTACCCAATATTTTTCAGCTATTATACATTTACTCAACATCTTTCAGTTGTTTTACCCAGCATCTTTTAGCTGTTTACCCAACATTTTTCAGCTGTTTACATGGTTGCATTAACACACAAAAGTAATATAGTCCATATCATGTTTTATTCACAATGCATTACTTACTTAACCTGCATCTCCTACATTTAACATGTATTTGCATAGAATCTCATGCCACAGAGTTTAACAATAAAATTCACACACTGCCTGTAAAATAGGCCAACCAACATTTAATGTTTATATACTGAAATACATTTCATTTCTTACATAATTGTCCAGAAAATATTTTCTCATTTTCATCAGTTCATTTTCGCGTATACATATATAATAAACAGCCCTAAACTTGGAAAAACATAATTTAAATGGTTGGCATTTTAAATCCATACCGAAACATATACACGTATATATATATATATATATATATATATATATATATATAATACAATTCATTTTTCATTAAATTCATAAAAATTCTAATTTAATATATATTTTTTCCCTTACCTGGTTTCTTGAATTACGCCAACAGGGACCCCGAAAAGATGCCTGGGGCGCTCAACTAGACCCTAAATCAAAAATCCTAATTTCATTAAATTAATCCTAAATAAAATATTATTTTAATACTTCCTAGGTCCTTAAATACTAAATAAATAAATATACCCTTAAATATAGCCAAATTGCCAAATTTCTCAAATCCCACTCTGGCTTTGGAGTGGGGTCTAGAAAACTCCAATTGAAAAACGATGACTAGGACCCCGTGGTGGTGCCTAATCGTCGATTAAATGATAGATTTAACGAAAAATTGAGAAATTAGGGAAAAACTGCCTTACCCTAGGAATGGTGCATATGTCGCTCCACGACAAATCCGCTCTAAAAGAAATGTCGTTGATAGAGTTAGGAATCTAACGGTATCTTCTATTTTCCGATTGGTCAAATATCCGCCGAGAAATTGAGAAGGGAGAGAGACGGAGACAAAGGAGTGGAGAGGTGAGAGACGGACGCAGAGATTGACGGGAGAGATGCAGAGAGGATGAAGATGTAATTGGATTTCAAATTGAAATCCAATCTATCTTATTACATTTAATATATATTATTTTAATATTATATTATATATATATATATATATATGTGCTTAAACTTATATTATACAATAACCTTATATATATATATTTATATATCTTTATTTCAATTTTTTTCTTTTCCACACTTCCTTTTATTTATTTATTAATTTAATTAATTCAATAATAATTAATTAATTAATTAATAATTAATCTTAATTTTTTTTTCATACTATTTCTTTTTATTTGTTTATTTAATACATTAATTTAGTAGTGTTTAACCAATTAATTAATTAATAATTTAAAAAAAAAAAATTTTCGGGTTATTACAGAAATCAATCTTGATGAGAGTATAAGTAGCTCATTTCATCTAAACTATAATTCAAATTGAAGAGAGGAACATCTAAGAATAAATTCCTTTCATGTTATGCTCACTAATATCTTTTAGCTTAGATTCGTTTTGAATCAAGTGTGGCTTGTGCTTGAATAAAAAGTCATTATTGAAAATTATAATTTGAAAGATGTTGATTTGCCACAATCATTTGATTTTTCCATATGATCCTTGTTTTGAATTTGCTATATTCTTAAGATTTACATGGTGGTATTTTTTTGGTTATATTTTATTCTGTGCTCAAATACCTACCCGAAAAATTGTGGTTGCTTGCATGATCTTTGAAGTTTGTTTTGCAAGCATCACCCCCAATATCTCTTGACAACATCCTAAGGGGGATATATATATATATACATATATGTTTTTAAAACTTCATAACTAGTTCAGCAACTTCATATAAAAATGCATACGAACTTGTTAGACTTTCTTATACTCAAACCTTTTATTTGGTATCATATGCCGTGTGCTTTTAACTCAAATTTTCATGGGTCTTATGATATGTTTCAATTGTAATGGTTTGTGTATGCTTATGGTCTGACCTTATTTTCATGTCATTTAAATCATTTAAATGACTAGTTATATTGTTTGTGTGCTTAATTGGGGATGTTATCTTTGTCAATCTTTTTGCATTGTATGACTATTATATTTTTTGAATGACTGAAAGTTATACCTCTATTTTATGTGTTGAGAATACTGCATTGTTTGAGTAAGTAGTTGTGGATATATTGTCAATATATTACTCAATCAGGTCACTTGTATACAGGTATTTTTGGAAAAAATGTTCTGTTTTCAAATGGCATGCTACCAAATTTTCTAAAAACCTTTTCCTAAACATATCTTGTATTTAGATGATTATTTGCCTATATATGTAAATGTTTATTTAGGCCGTTTTTGCTATTGCAAAAACGGGGAGAAGTAGGCAAATATTTGTCATCACAAAAAAGGGGGAGATTGTTGACCCCATGGGTTATACCTTGTTTTGATTATGACAAATACTCAGATAGTTAATTGTTGCCAAGTTTGTGCGTAGGTTCTTATTGGAAAATACTCATATAATAGCAAGCGGCAACTTGAAGTGAAGCCCGAAGACCCTGAAGATTCTATTTCATATTCTAAAGTCAATTAATGTAATATGGATCTATAATAGTAACTAGGAATATGGTCTGTAATAATCTCTACATGTCATGCATGTAGGTTTGTAAACTCAGAAATGCCATAAACTGACCATAGGGGCTGAATGACCTTAGGTCAGTCGATCGACGCCGAATTTTAGGGACTATCTCAAAACGGCCTCAGTAAGATCATAGCATGACTCTAGGTCCCAACACTAATGCACACATATCATATGAAATACATGAGTGTTAAAAATGCATTTAATTGAATATTATTAGGGAGTGTTAGAGAGCTCGAGTGAACGAACCCTAGGGGTTCAAAACTCCTTGGGCGCCCGAGCTGTTGAGAAATCAACAGTTGATGTTGGCTCTCGGGCGACCGAACCAAATTGTGCACACCTTCCACGGGTTCCCGAACCACCTAGAAAGGACATTCCACCAACTCGGTCTACAAAACTATTTAGTTCAAATTGAGCTCCGGGCAACCAAACACATGAGTTTGGGCTACCGAACCTATGATCGGACACCCGAATTTACGAAGAAATGTTTCTGACTTTGATTTGGGCCACCGAATTGAAACTCGAGCTGCCAAACCTATTTAAAGACCTTTTATTATTATGTTTGTTCGGGCGATTGAATGACGGTTCAACCACTTGAACCGTGCGGGTTAAAAATTATTTAACTGTGGTAAATACGGGTTATTTTGGGTTAATTTCATTTAAACATTTTGAAACTTTTCTAAGAATTCCCAACATGTCCCAAAAGGTTATAATTTTTCCCTAGCCTATAAATATAGCTTCATTTGTGCGGATTAAAGAGAGATTAATAAAAATCATTAGCCAAAATTCCTTCAAACCCAAAATCTCATTTTGCCTATAATACTTCCAAACACTTTCATACCTTCATTCCAATGATTAATCTTAGGTTTGTGAGAGTTCTTGCTTGGGTTATTGCTTAGTATTATTGCTCATACTTCCATTACTTTGCTTGGTTGATTGGTATTGATTTTGGGGAGTTAAGCAAGGTTTTCGAACATATTTTATTTAATAAATCTTGTGTTGGGAAAAACCTAGTAGTTTAAGGATCTTTGCATTGTCATTGCAAAGATTCTTATAGCTTAACTTTGTTGTATAAAATATTTTTAACAAACTATATTATTCTTTCAAACAACTATTGAGCATATTTCATTGAAGAAAATATTTTTGAGTTGATTTAAAGATTGTTGCAGCATCTTTAAAACTCTGATTCATTATTAAGATTTGATATAACTTGTTTCAAAGAAATAGTTTGATTAGAACACTCCTGAGCATTCTTGCGATCATATCTTGTTAAGTGTAGTTTGCACAAAAATATACATCACCGAGCTTACATTTCCTATATTGTTGAAGCATGGTTGATTGATTATACTGTGCGTATTGGGTACATATATGCTTTACTTGAGAAGCATAATCACTGTACCAGTTATTTTGTGAAAAATACTGTTGTATTTCCAAGCGTAACTTGAGGGGGCTTGACCTAGCCCAGAAGGATCAGGTTGGGGTTAGCCTTGTGAATTTAGCCTAGGGCCTTCTCCGCCCCGTAAAAATAATTTGTAAACGTTGAGGTCAGCCTTGTACTAATTGGCCTGATTGTATTAGGTGCCGCTCCACCTGTTAAGTGAGTATTAGTGGAATCCTCGGGCTTGCGAGTTAGAGGCGGGAACGTAGGCACAGTTGGCCGAACCCCGATAACATTTCTTGTGCGTGCTTTTAATTTCCACTTTTTAAATTCCAGCACATGAATGTTTATATTTTACTATTGTGAATGATTGAGTTTATAATTGCATAGACAGACCCTAAGTTGAGTAATACTGTTATTAAACCAATTGAACTAGGAAGTAATTTTTAAATACCCAATTCACCCCCCTCTTGGGAATACACCAAAGCTAACAAAAAGACATCTCCTTTAGATTTCTCCCTTCTGCTATTGCAATAGCTTTAGCTTCCCAAACTGGAGGTAGTCCCCTAAGTATTTTCCTGATCAACTCATAAGTAGGGTAAGATTTACCAATAACATTTAAATAATTCATGATGTGTGTAAATCTAGTGTACATGGATTGAATAGATTCATCAGCAATTATTTTAAATGCCTCATATTCACTAGTAAGCATGCCTATCCTACTATCTTTTACTTCTTTAGTGCCTTCATATGTAACTTCTAATTTTTCCCAAATCTATTTAGTAGTATTACAGGTCATCACCCTATTAAACTCATTTACATCTAGTGCAGAGAATAGCGAGTTCATTGTAGTAGCATTTATTTGCATAAATTTCAATCTTCTTCAACATACACATCTTCAGTTTTGGGTACATTTACCTTATCAACTACTTTCATAGGGACATGATTTCCCTTGAAAACAATTTTTCGCACTTTCCAATCCACATATAAAAGATATACTCATTCTTCTTTTCCAATAGGTGTAATTTACAATCCGCTACTTATAAGAGGCACAACTCCCTCCTCACCCGCTGCTTACACAAGGCACAGCTTCCTCCTCACCGGTTCACAACCCGAACCGTGATTACAATATAGAATTACAATTCTGCAAAACTTAATATTGCTTTTATCCAAGTTAGTTAGTACAATTGAAATCCTAACACATATTCATATGATAAAACTTGAAGCTCAGTATGAATGTAACGATGTAATCGTTATATGAATGATATGCTTCACAAAATAACCCTTTGCTTAATATCTCTCAAAATAATTATATAAGTAGATGCTTTGGAGAACTTGAGGGTTTTAGTTCAACTTACTAGATGCAAGAATACCGAATGTGATCCTTTTATAAAAAAAATAGTCTTGAATGTTATAAAGATTTAAATTCTTGCTATCAAATAATTTGTAGAGTTGAATCTATGAATAAATATAAGACTTTGAATATTGCAAAGATTTAAACACTACTTGTCACCACAATTTTTCTCACAAATATATATTGAAAACATTTAGGCTTTTCAATCAAGTAGATTTCGCACTAAGAAAAATATTGAGTCTTTGAATGAAAATAAGAACTTGAAGATCACCAAATATTCAATGTTTAGAAAATCTTTTCACAAATAAATTTTTATGTAACAACACAAGAATTTTTCTTTTTCAATAAGAGTAATAGATGTATGAGTATGAGATATGAAAAATCTTCAAGATATTTATATATTGAAAACGTAAACTAATCCCTTGTTTACCAAACCTCAATCACTAGGGCTTGCTTTCAAGATGTTTCGAAAAGTTGAGATGATTTACCTAAACTTGATGAGTATAAGTTGGAGTGCAGGCAATTGTATTGCAATATGTTCAAGTTTCTCAATATTATCCAAAACCCAACGAACTAGGGTTTAGAGGTTTGTTATATAGATAATCTCATCCTTAGGACAAGTCCTGACTGTTGGATCAAATTGATCAAGTGTATAACTCGTGTTCTCTCGCTAAAGATCAAATTTTTAAACTTCCCGTAGGTTTAGACGAATGAAGATTCGGGTTCAGACATTTGATGTTCCTTAAAGTTTTGAAAAATTAAACTGGACACATGATCAAAGATTACTGAACTTAAGGTTCAGACTTCTAAAGTCCTTGCTTCAAATGACTAAAGTTAGGGTTCAGTCTTTTGGTAAGGTTTTTTCTGTTTCTGTGTTTCTCCAATAAATCTTCAGACGACTAACTACGATCTTCTGAAGTAATTCTTCAGATGACTGAGCTAAAACTTCAGTCTTCTAAAGTTGACTCTTCAGTCATCTGGGCAGCATCTTTGGTCTTCTGAACAGTTCAATTTCTGGTTTTTCATTTTTAGTTTCCAAACTCACTTTTGCTCTTTTGTTTTGCTTTTTTATAAAATATTTTTTGGGGTTTTGAAATAGGTCATTAAGTCCATGTATTACCCCAAAAAGATTTTCATGAGATGCATTAGTCCTAAGGTCAGTCTAGTGGTATATTTTGTGTTTCGAATTAAATCATATGAAATATGTAAATACATTCAGTTTTAAATACCCATTCTCATGACGATCTTGAACTTGACGCTTGCATATTCATTCTTCTACTCTTTTAGTTTCATTGATTGCTCCAAGTTGTATATACTTTAATCGCAATGGCTTCCATGACTTTCTAACCTTCCGTGCATACTAAATATTGTTCCTATTCACAATCTCAATGCACAGATCAAATACCAAGTGATCTTACATCATCAAAATAGGATTAGACTCATAAAATCAACAGTACTCACTAGTTTGGTTAGAAGCAGTATTGAGTTTTGCAGAATTATAATTCTATATTGTAATCACGGTTCAGTTTTTGAACTGGTGAGGAGGAAGTTGTGCCTCGTGTAAGCAGCAGAGTAGGAGGAAGTTGTGCCTCTTGTAAGCAGGGAATTGTAAGGGAAGTTTCATCCCAGTTAAAGGAGCAAAGATTTAATTGAATCGTTAAGTGAGTTGCTCAAGGCGAGGATGTAAGCCGGGTTGGCTGAACCTCGTAAAATTGTATTTGCCTTCTATCCTCCTTTACTTTTTTTAATTTTCGCAACGCATTTCATTACCTATCTTACATGTGTATATGTTGAGTAACCTTACAAGTACTTGGTAATGAATTGGGTATAATTGAATATAAAATTATTGGATTGAAATAATTTCAATCCCTGGTAATTTTCTGTGTTAAATCTTAAAATAGGGATTGATTGTTGATGTAAAATGAAATATTTTCAAAATTCTCAATTCACCCCCCCTTGGGATTACACCCGAATTAACAAAAAAAAATTTAGTCAAGAATATTAAAGATAGTTCAAGGTTCCATTACTAATAGTGTTTTTATTTAGAAAAATATAAAAATAATTTAACCAATAATATAACTGACGACTTGACAAATTCGTCACTAATAATATGGTATTAGTGACGGTTCATTTATTCATCACTAATAGTATTTTTATTTAGAAAATATAAAAATAATTGAGTCAAGAATATTAGTGACGGTTTGACAAATTCGTCACTAATAATAGAGTATTAGTGACGGTTCAAGGATTCATCACTAATAGTGTTTTTATTTAAAAAATATAAAAATAATTTAGTCAAGAATATTAGTGATAGTTTGACAAATTCGTCATTAATAATAGGGTATTAATGATGGTTCAAGGGTTCGTCACCAAAAGTGTTTTATTTAAAAAATATAAAAATAATTTAATCAAAAATATTAGTGATAGTTTGATAAATTTGTTACTAATAATAAGATATTAGTGACGATTTAAGGATTCATTACTAATAATCCAATATTAGGTGAGAGTTTTGAAAACGTCACTAATATTCGAACGTATGCAAAAAGACGTCTTCTCGCGCAGGAATTCCAATCTCTCATCCAAAACTTCCTTTCACTAATACTTTAACGTATGCAAAAGACGTCGTCCCGCGCACGCATTCCAATCTCTCATCCCAAACTTCCTTTTTCTCTCCTTTCCCTCTCCACGACGATCACCTCCTTTCCAGCCTCCCTCATGTCTTCTTCCGTACTGTTGTTGCTTCTAAGGATGCTGTTCCTTTTTCCTTCGATCTCGCACCTTTCTCTCTCTGAAATCTCAATGGCATTCTCAGCAGAAGAACACCAAGAGCAAAAGCCGATCTCCAAAAACCTAGTCAAAGACGAAGAAGAAGAGGAAGAAGCTTCAAATGGCGAAGATGATGACGGTGACTTTGAAGATGAAGCTGAGGACGAAGAAGAAGAAGAGGATCCCCATGTAGTAAGTAAATAATCTAAACTGCAAACGGAAATGATCAAACTAGACAATCATTTCTGCCGATTGTCCACGGAGAGGGTAACCCTAAGGGTCCATGACGTACTGATCAAAGGCAACGCCAAGACCAACAACTCCCTTATCGAAGCAGAAGTCAAAGCCCTAAAGAGCGTCACCACCATGCACGAGCTTCTCCAAGCAGCGAGAATCGCCAATGCACGTCTTCAGCGTCTAGGAATATTCGATTCCATCAATATTACACTCGATTCTGGCCCGAGGGAGCTCTCTGGCACTGCTAATGTCATTGTTGAGTTGTTGAGACGAAGAACCCCCTCACTGGGGACATTGGTATATTCACGAAGCTAGAGGTACTCCAATTTCTCTTCCCTACACTTTGACTTCTACACTTTTCGATCAGGTTCTGATTAGTTTATGCTCTTTTCCCACCCAGTTATGGCATGTTTGAGGAGCAGCTTTAATCTGTTTTTCTTGTTTGAGACTGTTAGAAAGGCGATGAAATGCATTAGACTGGATGTCCTGAAATTATACACTAGACTGATCGTTGTAGGATCTTTTATTTAATTTAAAATTTTAATGAGCAATAGAAACCAAATTGGAAAGGAAAAGATATACTGCAGTTATTAAAGGAGAAGTGTACAGAACCGGATTGAAAAAAAAAAAAGGAAAGCTAACCAACTAGAAATTCGATCAGGGGAGAACATTCCCCCAATTGAAATGCCCTTAGCCATCCTTGCTGATGGTAGAAGTGATAGAACCTTATTAGAGAGCTAGACTGCGAATTACTAAACTTTCATTGCTTTTAAGTTTAAATGTAGCATGTGAGTACCCTTTGCTGGTTTTAGGATTGATCCATGTTTCCCTACAAAGCCAAATGACATTTTCCTCGTGGAAAAATTAAAAATTTCCTTCTTACCCGGTCTACCTTAGAATCATTCAGAGTTTTCTCAATATAAAAACTGCCAGCAGTATTTCTTTTCAATACTCACCTGCACATCATAATTCTTTTGATTTTCATTAATAAAATTCCTCTTTTCTAACCTTTCCTGGCTCGTTGTTCTTCAGTCATACATCTTGATATATTTGGCCTTCTTGCATATACGTTACTGTTGTTAAGTCCCTCATTTAAATCCCCTAACCTTCGCTCCACCTGTGCAAGTGGCCTCTTACAATATTAAAAGGGGAAACAAAATTGATCACCAGTAAACTGAAGCTCTTACCACATCCATTCATTATCTCATTCTTTGATAAGAGAAAAATAATTAAGGGCTACCAGAGGCATGCGAAGTGATATTACATCAAATGATGACTAGCACTTTCAGAACTATGATAAAAGATTTAAAAATTTTAGCGATCTATCTATAATTACCCTTCTAAGTGATTATGGACCGGACCCTCATTGACTCCTATTTATTTTTTTCCATGCATTCCAACAATGGTAAAAGGGTTAGGGTTGGCTATTTCTTTTCCTCTACTCGTATTTGTAATAAATGTATCTTTTAGGATTTTATTTGTAATTTCTTGTATCTATGGGGTTTAATTGTAATTTTACTGTAGTTTAAGCTTTCTTATAAACTGGATGTGAAAATCATGTTAGTGTCTTTTTTTTTTAAATGTGAAGTTAAAAGTGGAAGTTAAGTTTTCACCGACCTTGCTTTTTATTCGTTCTCCTCTCTTCTTCCTTTTCTTCCTTCTTCTCCTCTCCTCTCTCTTCTATTTCTGTTCCTATTCACTGTTGGGGCAGTGCCTTACCAGTGTTACTGCATCACCCTTCAATTCTATAATGTACAACAAAGCCGCATGGTTGTTATTTTTAGTTTGAGCCTAGGGGTTGATAATATTTTGGACCATTTTTTTGGTAGTGGTCCCACATTGTTTTAAATTTGTCCAATTATGAGATTTGTGCTGCATCTGTGGCTGCATCAAATTTTGAGTATTGGGGCTCTCAGTATTTTGATATACTATAGTGTTGTTTTCTTGCTTTCATTGGTGCCTCCATGGAGGGATTGTCTATCCATTCTCTTGTATGTTGGACTTTTTCCAATAAAACTTCATTTATCGTCCAAAAATAATAAAAAGCAGCAATTCCTTCTGAATTTTTTCCAATTCATGTTGATGGTTCCTTTTGTGTTCGTTAATGTGAGCCATTACTTTATTCCAATATATGCACGGAGTGGGTTTTGGGTTAGGTTCAATGGTTGGAATTCAAAGTATGCGGATACAAAAGTTAATACAATTTTTCTAAAAAAATTATCCGAGCTCAACCTACTTAAGTAGTTAGCTTGATTTGAAGTTTGGATTAAAATAATGAGCTGGGGCACATAAACTCTTTTTAAATGTCACTTGTGCTGAAATCCAGCTGATTTGTTTTATTCAAAGCAAGGAGCACGTCAACTCTTAGTTTGTATAGCCTTGAATTACTTTCTATGATCTATCCTAGGATGCAATCCATTATGATATGATCATTTTGATTTCTTTAGTTTCCTTCTTAAATATCCATTAATCTTTTAAAAGGATTTATTCAATTTTTTTTTTTGAATGGATTCATATAAATTATACATATGCTGCAAATATTTCCATCAAAATCCTTTCTGATTATGAGGGGGATACAATGTTTTTAGCTTTTGATGCTAATGGATTGCATGGCTTGCCTAAAGGAGTTTGGCGTTGGCTTAGGCCAAGTTTCCATATGAATTTTTTTTTATTTGTTTTTCGTTTTGGGTATATTATCAACCTCTACATATTCATTTTATTAATGTCAGATACTTGGCTATGAATTTGTTGAATTTTACTTTTGTGTATGCTAAGTTGTTGGAACAAGGCAAGACTTCACAATATTGGTATCTTAGTTAACTCTGTAAGAACCACGTGGCTCTCTGTTTAATCAATCTAATGGGTTTTGCTTCCCCTCAGTTAAGGATGTTGAGCGTGATCTTGAGACACAATTCGAAGATGGTTTCATCGCAATGGAGGCTTTGTGTGAGGTATGAAGTTTGAATAATGGCCAAGTGATTGGTTTGACGTGATGTATTATGATTTTGTATCATTTTGTTCTTATTTTTTCTTACATCCTTTTGTTATTATGTGCTTGTGTTGTTCTTTATGATGAAATTCCCTATAAACCTAAGTTTTCTTTTGCTTTTCCCATAGGTTTTGCAGTCCAAGCAGCCTTTTATTGTCTACTTTGCAGACTGTACTCTATGGTTATTGAGGGCTATTCCCAAGTCAAGTCGTAAGGAGTTTGTTAATAAGGTGCAAGAAATGTTTGACCAATTATCAGCGCCTGTTGTTTTAATTTGTGGGTAGAACAAAGTCGAATCGGGGTCAAAGGAGAAAGAGAAATTTGTAAGAATGTTGAGCTTTCAGTTCTCTCTTTATGTATTCATGTGTGTGTGTGTGTGTGTGTGTGTGTTTTTTTTTTCTTTTTTTTTCGTAAACCCGTTCATATTTTTTTGGTAACCTTGTATTTCTTTTTCTTGCTTTAACAGACAATGATACTACCCAATTTTGGTCATCTTGCCAAGCTGGTAATGCTTGATATCATCTAAAAGTATTGTATATCAAATAGAAAATCATTGATTTTTCATATTATGTGCTGGCCATCTTACCTTGTATATTGGCTTTAAATGTATGTTTCTTTTCAAAATCTTGTAGCTAAGTTTATTTGTTTTTCTTTGTAAGTGGATGCAACACTATGTGGGTGTGCTTCTTAGACATATGTTAGTACGGCGTCTAGTTATATCCAACACTCCAGGGAATGTTTGGTGGTATGCTGGTTATCATAGAACATTTTAAGATATCCTGATGATGCCGGTGAATATCAAAGGTGTTACTCTTGGTTTTCTTGGCATTATGTCTTAACAAAAGACACAAGTGCTATGGTGCCCATACTGATATTTTCTCTTTTGCAAATGAACAACCCAACTGTGAGAAAACTTGACTAGGCAATCCTCGAGAAGCAACCCTCTTGCCCTATATATAAAAAAAAAAAAAAAACAATGAATTTATAATTAGGGTGTTGTTTGAGCATGAGAGTTTGATGTAACATGAATGTTCATATTCATGGAATGAAAGGATATGCATGAAATCTAGGCACTCTATTCCCACCCTCCACATGGGTAATTTTCCATCATTTCCATAGAAATTCTACTTTTTGAACCAAATTGCAGCTCTATTCTAGTGGGTTGGACAATAATGCCCATATAATATAATATTATCACACTATTGTTATATTCAAAATAATAATTTTTTTAAAGGATGAGTGAAAGTTAAATGAATATTAAACTTTATCTTTTATGTGAACAACATTACAGATTATTATCCATAATGCACCGAATAACTAAATCTTTTTGATGAATGGTATTTTGTTTTATGAATTGTAGATTGAACTATTGGAATACTTGCTTGTGTTGAACGCCAACTGCATGACTGATGTAGTATATTGTGAATTGCATGCTGGTAGTAGATTTAGGTTGTTGCATGCTTGAAATGATATATTTGCTAAAAACAACCAGGTTTCAAGTACAGATTTTATGTGAAAATGTCAAATTTATAGACAGCATGTTGTCGAAATTTTGTTAAAATTTTTCCAAAATAAACCATGTACAAAGATAATTATGATAAAATGAATGTTAAAATATTTTTGAAATGATGAGTGAAAGTCAAACGAATATTAAATTTCATCCTTTATGTGAATAACATTGCAAATTACTATCCATAATGCACCGAAGGACTAAATTTTTTTGCGAACTCATCAGTAATTCCTCCGATGTACATTTCCTATAACCGCACTTAAATTATTATACTTCTCTTAATTTTTTTTTTTTTTTTTTTTCTAGTTTTTTTTTTTTTTTTGCATTAGTGTCTGAATGTCCAATTATTTTGCTATCAAATCATTGATACTTATGGTATGTATACATATATGTTCAAAAATAGTATACTAATTTTTTTTTTTCATAATTCTTAATTTGTAGGGTTTGCAGCTGTCACAATATCATCAGGATTTCATGCACTACAGTCGGATGTAGCTTTTGAATTTTTTTTTTTTTGTATTTTTTTGTTATCTGAATAGATGAAATTTCTGTATTTTAATTTGAATTTGTATAACGTATTTGTATTTGAATTTGAATTTTTTTTTTATTTTTTTGGTTATTTGAACATATGTAATTTCTGTATTTTAATTGAATTTGTATAATGTATTTGTATTTGCTTTTGGATTAGAATTTTGAATAATTTATGAATTTTTTTAGTAGTTATGGTTTAATGTTATGTATGCAAAAATGTAACTATAGATTTTTATAGGAATTAATGATAAAAAAATTATTAATTTTAAATTATTAGTGACGGTTTTAAAATCGTCACTAATAATTGTCCATTTTTTAAGTATTAGTGAATATTTTAAAATCGTCACTAATAGTAGAATATTAGTGACAAATTTTAAAGTATTAGCTACAGCTTTAAATTCATCACTAATAGTATATTATTAGTGACAATTTTAAGTATTAGTGAAAGTTTCAAAAGAGTTACTAATAGTAGAGTATTAGTGACGAATTTCAAAGTATTAGTGACGATTTTGAATTCATCACTAATAGTACATTATTAGTGACGGTTTTGAGTCGAGGTAATGTAGAATTTATAGTGACGGTATTAGAATTTTAGTGACGGTTATAATCTATCACTAATACTCTATTATTAGTGTCAGTACGTAAAATTCGTCACTAATAATTATTAGTAACCGCAGTTATGACAACTAATTCAAAACTGTCACTAATACTTATAAAACTGTCACTAATACTATTAGTGACGATTTTATGATTATTAGTGACAATATTGATCCTTCATTAATAACCTTATTTTTTGTAGTGACACCAAAGTCAATTGGAATCAGACCCTCGTCACATAGACCTAAACGTTATTTTGTAAAAGATCATGATGACTCGAGCTAGTGTATCCCCATCTTGTGAGGGTAGGTTCTCTACAAACCCTCCAATGTTATACGGTGATAATTTCACCGAATGGAAATTTAGAATGACTATATTTATTAAAGCATTAAATTGGAGGATTTGGAAAATTATTGCTCATGGGAATGTTGTGCCTATGAAATTTGTTGATTGTATTGAAATTCCCAAACTAGAAAATGAGTTGAATGAGAATGATATAAATTTAATGCAAATCAATTTTGATGTCATGAACACTTTATTGCATGCTTTAGATTCTAACATTATTCATGAAGTTATGGTATGTCAAAGTGCAAAAGAAATATGGGAGGAACTCGAAAAGAGGTATGCAAAAACTAAGCCAGAAAAGGCCATCACTCCCAGTGATTCAACCTCAAAGGATCATGGTGGAGAAAATCATGCGTTTAATAACTAACTTAACCGACGAAGAGGTAAATTCATCTCCTTTCCACCTCATTAAATGATTCATCCAATGTTTGTATTAAATTTGATGATGGTTCTAGTAGGAATTATGTAGTGAGTATGATGTGATAGCATGCCAACTTATGAGGAACCTAAAAAGGAATATATTAAAACTCATAAGTATTTTGTTCAAAGCGCTTAAACACTTTACTGTTTTGAAAAACAAGAATGAGGGGACATCATTGAAAGAACTTGAATAGTTCTAACTTAGCATGCCTGAGATGGTAGTAACGTTTAGGAAGCCATGTGGAACTCAAATAAGAGCAGGTCTCTATATGGCTCTACAAGAATCCAAAAGGATGACGACCCTCTTTTTGTTGTATTCGTAGTCAATTCTATGGGTCCTGTACTATAACATGATATTGCATAAGCTTTGTGAAGTGGCATGATGGACTAAATGCTCAAAAGGCCATAGATCTACTAATAGGTCCCTAAAACATCACTTGCAAATCCCCTTAAACTCACAGTCATACCTATGCAAAAAAAGGTGAATTTTAATCAAAATATAGGACCTATCCTTAAGTTGAAAGGGCTTCGGCCGACCGAACTTAGGGCGTTAAAAACGCCTCGGTCGACCGAATAAGTAAGAGTAAACAAAGTTGACTAAAGCCCGAGCGACCGAACTTAAATTGAACTAACTGTCCCTAACTGACTGAATGTTTAAGAGGTACTTTTCCACTATTCTTGGGCAACCGAACGCTTAGTTCAAAATAGCCTCGATCGACCGAATTATTGAGTTTGGCAGACTGAACAGTGCACCGTCGACTGAACCTCGATCTTTTGGAAAATCGCCTGGTTTTAGCCAACCAAACTTCCCTCAGGGCACCCGAACTGGAAAAAGTAACTTTTCTCTTTGTTTCTATTTGGGAGACCAAACCTAAGGACTGGGCGACCGAAACTCTCGAGTTGCTACACGTTACTGCAGTAATTGGGGTTAAAACTTGATTAAATATTTTGAAAATACCAAATAAGTCCTCAATGGCTATAATTTATGGAGTACCTATAATATCATTCATTTGCTTAGGTTAGTAACAAGATTAGCAAATAGATTAACAAAAAGTTCTCTAAAATTTTCCCATTCCTATTTGCTCATACTCCATAATTTTTCAAGCCAATATGTTCATTACTCTATTGAACTCTTATTTGCAAAAATAATCTTTGATAAGAGAGTATTTATTGCATTCTCTTCATTTGAATTATTGTTGCAATTTGAAGAGTGAATATATTTGTGTGCTTCATACATTATCTTAAAGCTAGTATACTCTCTCATTCATTATTGTTGAAATTATTTTTTAAAGAGTTAGCTTGATAAGTTGATCCCAGATTATTTCATTGATAAATATTATCTTGGGATAATTCTTTTCAGCTTGAGGATCTTTACATCTTTGTTGTAAGATTCAAAGGCTAGATTTTATGCTTATTGCAAAATATTTTTAAGAAGCTAATATTGACTATCTCCTGATTTTATTGCTGAAAAATATTATTGAGGTATTTGCATAAGGTTGTTTAGATTCTGTGATTGCTTACATTATGAATACATATTTTAGAATCAAAGACCTTACTCACTCATACGTATACTTTGATACATATCTTGTTGTGAGTAGATACACTGTTTAGAACAAATCTCACTTGAGCATTAATTCTCTATCACACGTGAGTGCATTGTTTACTATGCTGAATTGTCCTACATATCTGCTTGTGTAGAAGCATTTGAATTGTACGTAAAAATTCTTATGATCTGTTGTATTCCAGGTTTGGCCTGAATGGGTGTTAATCTAGCCCATTAAGCATTGGTTGTAAGGTTGAGGTTAGCCTTGGAAAATTGACCTTGTGTTGTATACGGTGCCGCTCCACCCGTTAAGTAAGCATTAGTGGAATTCTCGGACTTGCGAGCTAGAGGCGGGGACGTAGGCAGTATTGGCCGAACCCCAATAACATATCGTGTGTGCACTGTTTTATATTTTTGCATATTAAATTTATCTGTGCATTTGGTATTTTTTTTAGAAGACCCTAGGTTGTGTATTACTACTGCTAGCTTAGTTAAACCTAAGAAGAATAATTTTTAAATATCCTATTCACCCCCCTCTTGGGATTACACACTACAAGCAAAACTGATTTTTAGTGACAGAAGTATTAGTGACGAATTGAATTTCGTCACTAAAAGTGCACTATTAGTGATGGTTCTAAAAAGTCATCACTAATAGTTAAAGTATTAGTGACGGTTTGTGCACTTTTAGTGACGAAACTCCATTCGTCACTAATATTTCAGTCACTAAAAACCCAGTTTCCCCGTGCAAACTATCGCGAGAAACCACTTTTTGCACATAAAGTATCCTGGGAAAATATTAGCGATGATTCACGGGGAATTAGTGATGGTTTTAATGCGTCACTAAAAGTCTCTTATTAGTGACGGTTTATAAACCGTCAGTAATAGTCTTGTACAGTAGAAATAACTACTATTAGTGACGATTTATAAACCGTCACTAATAATTTTATTTATTTAAAAAATATAAAAGCAATTTATTTAAGTATATTAGTGATGGTTCCAAAAATTCATCGCTATTAGTCTATTATTATTGACGGTTCAAAGATTCATCACTAAAAGTGTTTTTATTTAAAAAATATAAAAAAAATTTAGTCAAGAATATTATTGATGGTTTGGCATATTCATCACTAATAATAGGGTATTAGTGACGGTTCAAGGGTTCGTCACTAATAGTGTTTTTATTTAAAAAATATAAAAAATATTGACTCTATAAGTCCAATCCTGTTTTGATAATGATAAATCACTTGGTATTTGATTTGTGCATTGAGAATGTGAGCATGAACATTACTTAGCATGCACGGAAAGTGATGAAGTCATAGAAGTCACGAGGATTAAAGCATATATTTATATAACCTGGCACAAGCTATGGAACTAAGAAGAGTAGAAAAATGAATATGCAAGCGTCAAGTTTAAGATCGTCATAGGAATGGGTATTTAAAACTAAATGTATTTACATGTTTCATATGATTTAATTCGAAGCTCAAAATATACCCTAGACCAACCTTAGGACTCATGCATCTCATGAATATCATTTAGGGGTTATTCATTGACTTAGAGACTCTATTTAAAACCTCATAAAATGTTTTATGAAGAAGCAAAACAAGAAAGCAAAAATGGTTTTTGAAAACAAAATAAAAAAATTGAAGTTGAACTACCTAGTCAACTGAAGATTATCCTTAGACATCTAAAGAGGCAACTTCAGATGACTGAAGTTTTACTTTAGACGTCTGAAGAATTTCCTTAGAAGACTGAAAATTTAGTTCAGTCAACTGAAGATTTAACTGATGAAACACAAAACAGGCAGAATGACTTTAGAAGACTGAACCTTGAGTTCAGTCGTCTGAAATAGGGATTTCAGAAGTCTGAACCTTAAGTTCAGTTATTTGACCCTGTGTTCAGTTCAATTTTTTAAAACTTTAAGGAAATTTAGTCGTCTGAACATGAGACCTCAGCCGTCTAAACATGCAGAAACTTGAAAATTTTGATCTTTAGCGAGAGAACACACGAGTTATTTACTTAATAAAGTTGATCCAATGGTCAAGACTTAACCTAGGGCCGAGAACACTTATAAAATAAACCTCTAAACCCTACGGCCTTACTTTTCTAGATAATATTAAGAGACTTGAACATATTGCAATACAATTACCTGCACTCCAACTTATACTCATCAAGTTTACGCAAATCACCTCAACTTTTCGAAGGGATGTCATTTACACAACTTGAAAGCAAGCTCTGGTGATTGAGGTTTGGTAAATAAGGGATTGGTTTGCATTTTCAATATATAGATATCTTGAAGACTTTTCATATCTCATACTCATACATCTATTACTGTTATTGAAAAAGAAAAATCCTTGTGTTGTTACATAAAAATTTATTTGTGAAAGGATTTTCTGAACATTGAATATTTGGTGTTCTTCAAGTTCTTATTTTCATTCAAAGACTTAATATTTTGTTATTGCGAAATCTACTTGATTGAAAAATTTAAAGGTTCTCAATATATATATATATATATATATATATATTTGTGAGAAATATTGTTGTGGCAAGTAGTGTTTAAATCTTTGCAATATTCAAAGTCTTTTATTTATTCAAAGATTCAAGTTTACAAATTATTGGATGGCAAGAACTTAGATCTTCATAATATTCAAGAACAATTTTTTTAATAAGATCACATTCGGTATTCTTGCATCTAGTAAGTCGAACTAAAACCCTAAGTTCTCCAAAGCATTTACTTATATAGTTATTTTGGGAGATTTGATCAAAGGGAAATTTTGTGAAGCATATCATTTATATCACGATTACATCATTATATACATACTGAGCTTCAAGTTTTATCATATGAATATGTATTAGGATTTCAAGTGTGCTTGTTAATTCAGGTGTAATCCTAAGAGGGGGCATGAATTGGGTATTTTAAAAAATCTTTAAGTTTATTTTACCACTTAATCTCTACTTCAATATTTAACAAATTAATTGCAAGAACTTGAAATTAATTCAAATTATTATCTCAATAAATTCTATTTTACCCAATTAATTATCAAGTGTGTATAATATAAATCAACATACAACCATGCAAAAACTGATAATGAAATACAAGCGGAAATTAAAAAGATAAGGGAAGAGAGAAGACAAACACGATTTTACGAGGTTTAGCCAACTCGGCCTACGTCCTCGCCTTGAGCAACCCACTCAAAGATTCCACTAAATCCCTGCACCTTTAACCGGAATGGAGCTTCTCTTATAATCCACTGCTTAAAAGAGGCACAACTCCCTCCTCACCCGCTGCTTACACAAGACACAACTTCCTTCTCACCGGTTCACAACCCGAACCGTGATTATAATATAGAATTACAATTTTGCAAATCTCAATATTGCTTCTATCCAAGCTAGTGAGTACAATTGAAATCCTAATACATATTCATATGATAAAACTTGAAGCTCAGTATGTATGTAATGATGTAATCGTTATATGAATGATATGTTTCACAAAATAACCCTTTGATTAATATCTCCCAAAATAATTATATAAGTAGATACTTTGGAGAACTTAGGGTTTTAGTTCAACGTATTAGATGTAAGAATACCGAATGTGATTTTTTTTTAAAAAAAATAGTCTTGAATGTTATGAAGATCTAAATTCTTGCTATCAAATAATTTGTAGAGTTGAATCTATGAATAAATATAAGACTTTAAATATTGCAATGATTTAAACACTACTTGTCACTATAATTTTTCTCACAAATATATATTGAGAACCTTTAGACTTTTCAATCAAGTAGATTTCGCACTAAAAAAATATTGAGTCTTTGAATGAAAATAAGAACTAAAAGATCACCAAATATTCAATGCTTAGAAAATCTTTTCATAAATAAATTTTTATGTAACAACACAAGGATTATTCTTTTTCAATAAGAGTAATAGATGTATGAGTATGAGATATGAAAAATCTTTAAGATATCTATATATTGAAAATGTAAACCAATCCCTTATTTACCAAACCTCAATCACCAAGGCTTGCTTTCAAGATGTGTAAATGAAATCCCTTCAAAAAGCTAAGATGATTTGCCTAAACTTGATGAGTATAAGTTGGAGTGCAGACAATCATATTGCAATATGTTCAAGTTTCTCAATATTATCCAAAAACTGAGGCACTAGGTTTTAGAGGTTTATTATATAGGTAATCTCAGCCTTAGGACAAGTCTTGACCGCTTGATCAATTTGATCAAGTGTATAACCCGCGTGTTCTCTCGCTAAAGATCAAATTTTTAAACTTCCCGCAGGTTCAGACGAATGAATATTCGAGTTCAGACATCTGATGTTCCTTAAAGTTTTGAAAAATTGAACTAGACATAGGGTCAGATGACTGAACTTAAGGTTCAGACTTCTAAAGTCCCTGCTTTAGGTGACTAAAGTCAGGGTTCAATCTTCTGGTCTGTGTTTCTCAAATAAATCTTCAAACAACTGAACTTAATCTTTGGTCTTCTGAAGTAATTTTTCAGACGACTAAACTTAAACTTCAGTCTTCTGAAGTTGACTCTTCAATCATCTGGGCAACATCTTCGGTCTTTTGAATAGTTCAATTTCTGGTTTTTCATTTTTAGTTTCCAAAATCACTTTTTTTTTGCTTTGCTCTTTTATAAAACATTTTCTGGGGTTTTGAAATAAGTCTCAAAGTCCATGTATTACCCTTAAAAGATTTTCATGAAATGCATGAGTCTTAAGGTTAGTCTAGGGTATATTTTGAGTTTTGAATTAAATCATATGAAATATGTAAATACATTCAGTTCTAAATACTCATTCCCATGACGATCTTGAACTTGACGCTTGCATCTTCATTCTTCTACTCTTTTAGTTCCATGAATTGTGCCAAGTTATATATACTTTAATCCCAATGGCTTCCATGACTTTCTAACCTTCCGTGCATGCTAAATATTGTTCCTGTTCACAATATCAATGCACAAATCAAATGCCAAGGGATTTGTTATTATCAAAACAGGATTAGACTCATAGAGTCAGCAATTTCCCCCGTTTTGATGATAACAAATACACAAGCAAAAATATAAAATGGGTTACGCCTAACAAGGCTCCCCCTTAAATAATGCACAATCAAATATTCAGCAATATGAAATATGCTCATACACAATTAGTTTTGCACATATAACTCATGTACTTATGTACTTTTGTGAACTATTTTTTCTATAACCTTATGTTCTTCTCCCCCTTTTAACATCAACAAAATGGTATATAACAAAAATGTTATGATATAATTGTATCTCATCCTTCTTCTTTTTTTAAATATTCAACCTTCAGATTTCAAAAATTGTACTATGAAATATGTCTCCCTATGTTATGCAATGTACTTCTCACCTTTGCTAGTGCAAAACCGTGTTGTTGAATTAAATTTCAATGTGAACATACACAGTGTGTCAAATTTCATAGACATGGATAATCAAAACAGTCGCTAAAGTTCAAAGGTTATATGAGGATTAACATGTGTTAGCTAACATGCACTCATCATGATATGAGTTTAATTCCAAATGTGAACAAATATGATACCAAATGGGAACCAATGAGGCGAAATTGAAATTTTTAACCAATTGTGAATATTAAGTGATGTTGCTCCCCCTAAATTATGTCATCTAATATAATTCTAGAAAACTTCTCGACTATGCATCAGGCCTAATTCACATCTAATTTGGATAAACCTATTCTTTGCAAGTGGTTTCGTGAATATGTCTACCCATTGTTCATCTGTGCATACAAACTTAAGTGTCACATCTTCTTTTTGCACATGATCACAAAGAAAATGATGTCTAATGTCTATATGTTTGGTTTGTGAATGTAATATAGGATTCTTTGAGAGGTTTATTGCACTCATATTTTCGCATCTTATAGAAATTGTGTCATAGTTTAATCCAAAATCCGTCAGTTGTTGCTTCATGTATAGCGTTTGAGCACAACAACTTCCTGTTGCTATGTATTCTGCCTCAGCTGTGGAAAGAGCAACTGAATTCTGCTTCTTGGAAAACCAAGAGACTAAAGAGTGTCCTAATAAATGACATGTGCCACTCATGCCTTCCTATCCACTTTGCTACCAGCAAAATTAGCATCTGAATAGCTGATAATCTCAAAGGATGTATACTTAGGATACCATAACCCTAGTTCAATAGTTCGTATCAGGTATCTAAGTATTCGTTTGACAGCTAACAAATGTGACTCTTTTGGTCTAGCCTGAAATCTTGTGCATAGACATATGCTAAACATTATGTCAGGCCTGCTTGCAGTCATATATAGTAAGCTACTGATCATTCCACGATAGAGTTTGACATCTACTGGTATACCTTGTTCATCTTTGTCTAATTTCAAGGAAGAACTCATAGGTGCCCGTAGTATTTTTCCATCTTCCATATTAAACTTTTTGAGCAGATATCAAATGTACTTTGATTGATTTATAAAAATTCTATGTGT
Organism: Malania oleifera; assembly: GCF_029873635.1. Classification (NCBI taxonomy): domain Eukaryota; kingdom Viridiplantae; phylum Streptophyta; class Magnoliopsida; order Santalales; family Ximeniaceae; genus Malania; species Malania oleifera. The sequence continues at coordinate 77,834,534 of NC_080422.1, read as the reverse complement.
CGCCTGTTTGATCTGAAGTTTTAGGAAGAAATTTAGTTCACCCATCATGCTCATCTCAAATTCATTTTGCATAGTGCTTGCAAACTCATTGCACAAGTCTTTATTTGTTGCTCCAAATATGATATCATCTACGTATACTTGAACTAGAAGCATGTCATCTTTTTTAGAATTTATGAAAAGTGTTGTGTCTATCCTCCCTCTAATAAATCCATTGTCAAGTAGAAAGCCACTTAGTCTTTCATACCAAGCTCTAGGAGCTTGCTTTAAACCATACAAGGCTTTTCTTAGTCAATAAACGTGATCCGAATTCTTATGGTTTTCAAAACCTAGGGGTTGTTCTACATAAAATTCTTCACTTATGTAGCCATTTAAAAATGCGCTTTTAACATCCATTTGATACAACTTGAGATCCTTAAAAGCAGCATAGGCTAAAAGCATTCGAATGGCTTCCATTATCACTACAGGTGCAAAAGTTTCTTCAAAATCTATTCCTTCTTCTTGGTTATATCCCTAAGCTACTAGTCCTGCCTTATTTCTAACAACTATCCCATGTTCATCTTTCTTCTTCTTATATATCCATTTTGTTCCAATAATTGTCTTATCCTCAGGTGTAGGAACTAATGTCTATAATTTATTTCTCCTAAACTGGTTTAACTCTTCTTGCATGGCCATCACCCAAGATTCATCCTCAATTGCTCCACTCACATTCATAGGTTCTTCTTGAGACAGAAAGGCAAAGGCAAAATGACTAATCATATTCCTAAGTGAGGATCGTGTGGCTACTCCACGTAATGGTTGACCTATTATTTGATCAATGGTATGACTCTTTATGTACTTCCATTCTCTGAGTAGTTCATTAACCTCATTTTTAATTTGATTAGTTTCAGCAGATGGTTCCTTAATTTCATTTCTCTTTTCTGAATCATTTTCAATAGAAAGTTTTTCAAATTCCTTATTTATCTTAATTTCATCTTCATCAGTCCTTTTAGAGAAGGGATTTGAGTCATCAAATACTACATGAAGGATTCTATAATGGTTAATGTTCATTTATTATATACTCTGTAGGCTTTACTATCTAAGGTATACCCTAAAAAGATACCTTCATCTGATTTCACATCAAACTTTCCTAAACATTCATTGTCTCTAAGCACAAAACATTTACAGTCAAAGACATGAAAATATGATATGTTTGGTCTATTTCCATTCCATAATTCATAAGGAGTCTTATTTAGAGATGGTCTAATCAAAACTCTATTTAGAAAATAGCAGGCGGTATTTACTGCCTCAGCCCAGAAGTACTTGGATAGTTTATGTTCGTTAAGCATAGTTCTAGTCATTTCTTATATAGACCTATTCTTTCTTTCCACTATACCATTCTGTTGTGGTGTTCTAGGAGTCGAAAAATTATGAGCTATTCCTAATGAATTGCAGTAGTCTTCCATGCCTTGATTTTTAAATTCTCTATCCCTATCACTTCGAATTTTAGTGACAGTATAACCCTTTTCATTTTGAATTTTCTTACACAGATTTATGAATTGTTCACATGCTTCATCTTTGTGACCTAAAAATAGTATGTATATCTTGAATAATCATCAACTATGATGAATGCGTATGATTTTCCTTCTGAACTCTGCGTTGGGTTTGGACCAAATAAATCTAAGTGTAGTATTTGAAGTGGCCTAATAGTAGAGATTACTTTCTTCTTCTTAAAGCTAGTTCTTGCTTGTTTTCCTAGTTGGCATGCATCACAGAGTTTATCTTTCACGTATTTAGTCTTAGGCAATCCCTTAACTAATTCTCCCTTAACAGGTTTAGATATTAAGTCTATGTTTGTATGTTCTAGTCTCCAATGCCAAATTCATCCAATCTCATTTATACTAGAAAAACAAGTAACATGTTTAGAAGCAAGATTCTCAACGCTAGTGGTGTAGACATTTTCACGACGATTAGCAATAAACAATATTTTGTTTTTAGATTTGTTCTCTACAATGCATTTTTCATGTTCAAATGAAAATTTATAACCTTTATCACATAGTTGACTTGTACTCAATAAGTTATGTTTCAATCCATCAACTAATAACATGTTATTAATGACAAGTGAAAGTTCCTTAGCAACCTTACCAATTCCAATGATTTTACTTTTAGAGTTATCCCCAAATGTAACAAATCCTTCATTTTGGACATGATAGATGCGAATTTAGCTTTATCTCCTATCATATGTTGCGAGAATCTACTATCCATATACCACTTGTCCTTTGAGGAGGACAATCTCAAGCATCTCTGCATGACACAATCAGATAACTACTTTTGGTACCCAAATTTTCTTGGGTTCATGGGGGTTAGTACTAGATTCTCCTTTGACTTTCCATACTTTCTTAATTTTGACACCTTTATTTTTGAAAGGACAGTCAAATTTTATGTGACCCAACCTCTTACATTTAAAACATATAATATTTCTATGATAGTCTTTAGTTGGAACATACGATTTTGACTCCCTTACAAAATATTTCATGTAGAGATGTCTCTGTTTTAGATTCTCCTTCCCATTAAAACCAAGACCTTCATTCTCTAGGGAATTTCTTTGAGCTCGTAGAAGTTTTTCAAAAATATTTTGACCTTTTGTAAATTTATAAATAATCTTAGATTTATCTGTCAAATTCTTTTCTTACTCCTCAATTTTCAAATCCTTGTCTTTCATGAGAGATGCATAAGATTCATTTTGACTTTCAACTAGCTTCAAAAATTCTTTCAATTTCAATTTCAAACTAGAATTTTCCTTGTTCATTTTCTCAAGCATTTTAAGGGTATATAGATATTCCTGATGCAATTCATCATAAGAAAGTATGCTATTTTCATTTTCCGAATCACTTGAATAGTAAGATGAAACATAACAAAAAAATTGTACCTCATGGTCATCATGAGCCATCAGACATAGATTTGTAATGTCGTCATCACTGGATTTAGATTCTGAACTACTAGTACTATAAGTGTCCCAGCCCACCTTTAGAGCCTTCTTCTTCTTCTTCTTCTTAGACACTTTCTTCAGCTGGGGACAATCCAGCTTGATATGTCCAAATTCTTTACAGTTATAACACATGGGAGGATCATCCTTTTACTTCCTTCTGCTTGACTCTCCTTTTTCTGTTTTTAAGCCCTTGAATTTTCTGGTGTATTTCTTGTTCTTTCTCATGAACTCTCCAAATTTCTTAATAATAAGTGTCATGTTTTCATCCAATTATGAATCACTTACCTCACTAGAGCAGTGAGATGATGCCTTAAGTGTTGTAGCTCTCTTCGCTTTAATTTGCTCATTCTTCCTTTTATTTATTGCAAGCTCATAGGTGATGAGCGATCCAATTAGTTCATCAACAGTGTTGACCCCATGGGTCATACCTTGTTTTGATTTTGGCAAATACTCAGGTATTTAATGGTTACCAAATTTGTGTGCAGGTTCTTATTGGCGAATACTAATATAATGGCATGCGGCAACATGAAATGAAGCCCGAAGACCCTGAAGATTCTATTTCATATTCTAAAGTCAATAAATGTAATATGGGTCTGTAATAGTAACTAGGAATATGGTTTGTAATAATCTCTACATGTCATGCATGTAGTTTTGTAAGCTCAGAAATGTCATAGATTGATTATAGGGACCGAATGACCTACAGTCGGTCAACCGACGCTGGATTTTTAGGACTATCTCAAAATGGCCTCAGTAAGACCATAGTATGACTCTAGGTCGCAACACTCATGCACACATATCATATAAAATATAGGAGTTGTCGCGACGTCCCGGGAGCGCGTGTGCCCCGGGCGGCGAAATAAAAATCAATTTTAATATTTTCATGGAAAAACATGGAATGTTGGAGTCGCCACTAACCTTTAGTGTGGTTAGAACACATGATTACTACCCCGTTAGGGGTAGAATCGGTCTATGTTACCAGAGTTAGGCTCGGGAGTTCGGTTACGCGAGGGGAAGGTACGAGCACCCCCTACGCGCCCGTTCTTACGAACGGTACCTAATTAATTTAGAATTATCCCTAAGTTAATTTAAAAAAAAAATCTTTAAACTACTCCTTTTTATAAGTTTATAAATACATAGGAAAAATAAATAAATAAATATATACATATATTCTCTCAGAGCTTAGGGTACGTGATGCCCGAAGGCTCATACCCCCGCAATAAAATCATAGGGAACTATGTACACGAAAATAAATAGTAAAATAAAATAATAAGAGTAAATATCATAATATATAATACCAAATTTGAACATACCCGAGAAACAAAAATATAAAGAATATTTGATATTAATAATAATAATAAAGAGTAATAACAATAGTAACAATAATGAAACATTATACTATAATAATATTCATGCACTAATAATACCATATTAATATTGCAAGCTATACAGTAATAATAACATACAATGATATCATAATGATACTACATAAAATAATTAAAGAATAATAATTATATACTAATAGTAATTTCACATGATAATAACACTACCTTAGAATATGAATATGTACGTAAATAAATGACCTGTGCTCTTATATATTGTAATAGTAATACGTAAATCAAATATATATAGGTACACTAATAGTAATAATAACATTTATTTTAACACACACACACACACACACACACACACACACACACACATATATATATATACCTGTATAAAAATAATAATGTAAAATAATACTACATATCTAAAAACATATATATGTGTATGAATATAATAATAAAGATGATAATTACAGCAATACTAATAATGATAATAAGCATATTTTAGTAATACCAAACCTACCTTAATATTAACACATAATTAATGAATACACGTACAATATGGAAATAATTAAAGAAATAAATTAATCATGTAATTAACACGTAAATTATGCAATTTGGAAACAAATCAAGTGGAATTATGGGAACAGTTCAAATTACAATATATTATACAAATATATATTTGTACAATATGGAAACATGTGATAATTATGAAACATAGCAAAAATCTAAGATTGAAATACAATAATAATACAAGCTAATATACAATCAAATGTGCAGTCAATAGTAATGTAAATATCCAAATAAATGCATGAGGCAATCATTATAATAAATACACAAACTATACAATTAAATGACAATATAAATATGCCAATAAAATAAAGGCAATGACAATAATACATATGCAAATTAAATATACAATTAAAATATGCAATCAATAGTAACATAAATATAAATATATAAGGTAATAATAATAATCACATAAATATGAAAAAATATATAATAAAATAAATATGCAACATAATAATATGAAAAATAAATATACAACAAGATAAGCACACAATACAATAATATGATAAATATGCAAAATAAATATACAATAAAATAAACATGCATCGCAACAATATAACTATGCAAAATAAATACACAATAAAACAAGCATGATAATATTAACATGGCAACGATATTAAAGTATACAACAATAACAATAGATACCATTATTAATTAAATGCTAAAAAAAAATGTATTAATATACACACATACATAGCATAGAAATAAATTTTACCTAAATATTACAACATATAATGTATCAACGTACACATTTACACCGCCTAGATATAAACATTTAACCAATTAATATATATACATATATATATATATATATGTATATATATATAATAAAAGCCTAAACATGAAACCTACATATTACAAATAAATAAATAAAAATCCTTAAATATTACACATGCCTGCATAAATAGAAAAAAAAATAAATAAAAACAAAAATGTTAATTTTCAATACAAGACAAGACCAGAAAAGAAAAATAGAAAAAAATATAAAAATAAATAAATCAGAAATTGCATGCTTGTGCATTTGTGTGCGTGTGTGCAGAGGCTTACAGGGGGAGGTCGCTGGGGCTGCACCGCCGGGAAGAGATGGGCGGGAGCTCTGCGAGATCTCATCAGGAGCAAGGTGGAGAGGCCTCGTTGGGGATGACGATGGCCTGTTGCTGTCGGCCGCTGCTACTGGCGGCGTGAAGAGGGGAAAGCTGGTACTGTGGCCCGTGCGCGGAGGGTGGTGCTGTTTCAACGGCGGTGGTCTGTTGAAGAGGGGCGTCCGGGGCTGCTGGAAGAGGAGATGTGCTCGGTTCGGAGAAGAGTTGGTGCAGGGGGAAGCTTGCCGTGCTGACTGGTAGGAGGTCTCCAAATCTGTGCCGGAGAAAAACTATGCCACGGCTGGTCTACATATGGGCTTGGGGTTAATTGCAGCAGGGTCTTTGGGTGGTTGCCGGAGATGAGGTTGTGGCTGGAGAAACTATGAAGGATAAGGTGGCTCTGGTCTGGCCGTGGGGAACCGCAGTGGTTGTGGGTGGTCACGGGTGGCTCGGGTCGGGATGGTGGAGGTTGCAGATGAGGATGGAAGAAGAAGAAGGAGAAGAAGAGGCTCCGGCTTGGCTGTGTTTGCAGCGCCGCCGTGGGGAGAGAGAGCCCGAGAGAGAGACAGCGAGAGATTTTTTTATTAGTTTGTTTTTCCTCCCCCCCTTGGCCTCTGTCGGTGCCCTTCTTCTTATAAATTTTTTTTTTTTTTTTTTGAAAAAAACCCTAAAATCATTTCCTTTTTGGTTTATGATATTTTTCTTTTTTTTTTTGGAAATAATATATACTGCTATTATGTAAATAAGGAAATAATAATAATAATAATAATAATAATAATAATAATAATAATAAGGTAAAAATAATAATAATAATAGTAATAATAAAGATAAATAAATAAATAAATAAAATAATAGTAATAATAAAGGTAAAAATACTGATAATAATAATAATTAAAAATAATGTCAATAATAATGAAAATAATTAATAATAATAATAATAAACAATATAAATAAAAATAAAAATAAAAGTAATAATAATAATATTAATGAAAAATAATAATAATAATAATAATAATAGTAATAAATAAAATAATAGTAATAATAGTAATAAAAATACTAATAAAAATTAAAAATAATAATGAAAATAATGAATAATAATAATAATAAAATAGACATAAAAAATAAAAATAAAAGTAATATTAATAATACTAATGAAAAATAATAATAATAATAAAGAAAATAATAATAATAATAATAATAATAAGATTAGTGAAAATTAATAATAATAATAATAATAATAAAATAACAATCATAATAATAATAGTAATACATATATTGGGCCTAGGTAAAAATGGGGTGTCTACAGGAGTGTTAAAAATGCATTTAATTGAATATTATTAAGGAGTGTTAGAGAACTCAGGCGACCGAACCCCAGGAGTTCAAAACTCCTCGGGCACCCAAATTGTTGAGAAGTCAACAGTTGACTTAGGCTCTCGGGCGACCAAACCAAATTGTGCACACCTTCCATGGGTGCCCGAATCACCTGAAAATGACATTCCACCAACTCGGTTTACCGAGCTATTTAACTCAAATTGAGCCCTGAGTGACCGAAGACATGAGTTCGGGCTACCAAACCTATGACCGCTCACCCGAATTTACAAGGAAATATTTCTGACTTTGATTCGGGTCAAAGAACTGAAACTCAGGCTGCCGAATCTATGATCGGGCACCCGAATTTACAAAGAAATGTTTTTGACTTTAATTCGGGCCACCGAACTGAAACTCAGGCTGCCGAACCTATTTAAAAGCCTTTTATTATTATGTCTGTTGGGGCGAAGGAATCACAGTTCAACCATCCGAACTGCACTGGGTTAAAAATTATTTAATTCTGGTAAATACGGGTTTTTTGGGTTAATTTCATTTAAACATTTTGGAACTTTTCTAAGAATTCCCAACATGTCCCAAAAGGTTATAATTTTACCCTAGCCTATAAATATAGGTTCATTTGTGTGGATTAAAGAGATTTTAAGAAAAATTATTAGCCAAAATCCTCTCAAACCAAAATTTTCATTTTGCTTATAATACTTCCAAACACTTTCATACCTTCATTCCATTGACTATTCTTAGCTTTGTGAGAGTTCTTGCTTGGGTTATTGCTAAGTATTACTGCTCATACTCCCACTACTTTGCTTGGTTGATTGGTATTGATTTTGGGGAGTTAAGTAAGGTTTTCCCATAGATTTTATTTAATAAATCTTGTGTTGGGAAAAACCTAGTGGCTTAAGGATCTTTGCATTGTCATTGCAAAGATTCCTATAGCATAATTTTGTTGTGCAAAATATTTTTAACAAGCTATATTATTCTTTCAAACAACTCTTCAGCATATTTCATTGAAGAAAATATTTTTGAGTTGATTTAAAGATTATTGCAGCATCTTTGAAACTCTGATTCATTATTGAGATTTGATATAACTTGTTTCAAAGAAATAGCTTGATTAGAATAGTCCTGAGCATTCTTGCGTTCATATCTTATTGAGTGTAGCTTGCACAAAAATACACATCACTGAACTTACATTTCCTATATTTTTGATGTGTGGTTGATTGATTATACTGTGCGTATTGGATACATATCTGCTTTACTTGAGAAACATAATCACTGTACCAGTTATTTTATGAAAAATACTATTGTATTTCCAGGCATGGCCTGAGGGGGCTTGATCTGGCCTATAAGGATCAGGTTGGGGTCAGCCCTGTGAATTTGACCTAGGGCCTTCTCTGCCCCGCAAAGAGAATTATTAAAGGTTGAGGTTAGCCCTGTACTAATTGACTTGGTTGTATTAAGTGCCACTCCAACCGTTGAGTGAGCATTAGTGGAATCCTTGGACTTGCGAGCTAGAGGCAGAGACGTAGGCACAGTTGGCTGAACCCCGATAACATTTCTTGTGCGTGCTTTTATTTTCCACTTTTTAAATTCCAACACATGAATGTTTATATTTTACTATTGTGAATGATTAAGTTTATAATTGCATAGACAGACCCTAAATTGAGTAATACAACTATTAAACCAATTGACCTAGAAAGTAATTTTTAAATACCCAATTCAGGCCCCTCTTGGGAATACACCAAAGCTAACATTTGGTATCAGAGTCAGGTTGCATTGTCTTAGACGTTTTTGCTAAAAGATCGAGATGACTCACATTGGTGTATCCCCATTCGGTGAGGGACAGTCACCTTCCAGTCCTTCATTATTTTGTGGTGTTGATTACATCGCCTGGAAAATTAGAATGTGCATATTTGTAAAATCTATGAATTGGAGGGCCTGGTAGGTGATTGATAAGGGAATTTGTATGCCAGTAGAGAATGATATTAATTTTTTGCATGCAAATTCACATGCTATGGACATGCTATATTGTGTTTTATTTTGCTTGAAATTATGGCATGTACAAATGCAAGGGAGATCTGGGTTGAGTTGAATGAGAGATATGGAGAGACCCAGGAAAAGGAGGTAAATCATAAGCTAGTAATCAGCGATGAGGTATATCATTCTCACTCTAGCTCAATTGATGAGTCTTGTGCGGAATGCTATGTTGTGTCATATGTTGAATCATCTGTTGATAATACTGTTAATAATGTATGCAATGATTCTCTTGAAAAATATAGCAATATATTGTATGTTGAATCATCTGATACTCCATGTGATAGTCCTGTTGACAAAGCATGCAATGATTCATGTAATAATTATGATATATCTTATGATGAATCATGTATTGAATTTACTATTGAAAGCATGCTTTCGTATGAAATTGTAGATAAGACTTTATTGAAAATAAATAAATTTCTAACAAAGTTATCTAAGCAGAGATCATTTTTGAAAAATGAGAATAAAAGGGTGGCTAAGCAATTAGGTGAACTAAAAGATTATCATACCACCTTAGAAAACATAAAATTTAAGAAGATATTAAAAATTATCTTCTTAGAAGAAGTAATAGATGGTTATTCTAGCATAACACTCGAAATTAAAAATGAAAAGAATAATCATAATAAACCCTTAAGAATTAAAAGCAATAAATTTTTCAAAAAGAGTTCATGGTTAGTTCATCAAACCCATAATCATGCCACCTCAGGTAAAAATGGAAGAGGCTTAGATAAGAAAATGATTTGGGTGATTATGAAGGCAAACCTCGCACGACTTAAGGAAAAACGGATTCAAATCGAAATCATCCTCCAGTTAATCTTTCCTTAGTTTCTAAGTTTAGGGGGTTGTGATGACTATAGGTTTGGGAAGTGATTGTTGCTTAAAATGAAATTCTTAGTATACACACTCACTGAACTATCTTGTTATACTAAGACACTTTATCCACTTCCAAATGGACATGACATCTATGTCTAGTACTTAATTCTAAATGTTTAACCCATGCTAACAAGAAAATCACAAAGTTAAGCAACTGTTGTCCATTGCACAGAAATGAGTCTTAGGGATCCATCCTATTCTATATATTTTTAACCCTAATCTCATTAGTCAAAGCTTGAATCAAAATTTAGTCATCACTTTAGGCTTAAAGCACAATTGATTATAAATGATTAATATATATTAAATGTGCTCTTCATAAGACATCTTGCTATAATCAAGATTAGAGGCAATCACTAAGGGATTCAAATTTTATTGATTAAATCAAAATATTCGCTTTGAACCAAAAATATAAAAATACTCTAATTTTGATTTATCTCATCCATAGGAAATCCTTACCAAACCATGATCATATTCGGCAAGGTTTCACTCGTTCCTTCATTCGTAGCCTTGCTCCTCTATGTGATCATATCCGAATGATACTTTCCCATCACCAAATAGTAGTGTTCAAAAATTCATATACTTTTAGTTGCTCTTTGCCTAAATGGTTTGGACATATTCACTGTCATAAAACAATTTTAACAATGTCCTACCTCTTCTAAATACTCTTCTAAACTTAATAGAAATTTAACTACTAAGAGTATTTAAATCATCATCACAAGCTCTCAAAATTTAAGTCAAAACGTTTAGAGCTTCATCTTCATGAATTAAGTTAAATGACTAACATGATTGGTTTACGTTTCAACATATATGAAAATGCAAAGTTTCAAGAAACCTATGCACGATTCTCAAAGTTTAATGTCATTTGAACCTATGCCTCTCACACCGTATTGAAATTCATAAGAGAAGAGGCAAGATAGGCTTAGCTCACAGAAAAGATATTCATTATGACTTTTTGGTCTGTTGCGACGTCCCGGACCCAGCCCAAAGAACCAATCTCTGGTTAACAATGGGTTCGGCTTGCAAACTGAGAAAAATGAATGTGTATTTTGAAAATGTGAATTTTCGTGGAAAACGATGTGTGGTGGAGTCGACACTAACCTTTTGAAGTGCGGTTATAACACTTGATTGCTACCCCATTAGGGGTAGAATTAGCCTGCGTTACGAGAGTCGGGCTCGGGAGTACGGTTATGCAAGGAGAAGGTATTAGCACCCCCTACACGCCTGTTCTTACGAACGGTACCAGATTAATAAAGAATTATCCCGAAATAAATGTAATAAGTCTGTAAAGATTACTCCCTTTCAAAAATCAAAAGAATGAAAATACTATATAGGTATTCCCTCAAAACCGGGGCAATCCAATACCCCAAAGAGTCAATGCTCTTAGTCGCAATCATCGGGAGGGAAAATCGAAAATAAGATACAAAATACGCTCCTAGGGGTTTTGAAATCTATAGGATTTTTTTTAAGTATAAAAAATACTATTCCGAGAGGTTTTTGAAATTTGTTCGAGATTGGAATGATTTTTTTTGTGTGCCTAAAAAGATATTTTTGTGATTTTTCCTAAGTGTGAAAATGATTTTTGTAATTTTTGTGATTTTTCCCGAACTTTCAAAATAACACCAATAAAATCAGTTGAAATAAAAATGTGAAAATTTTTTTGGAATTTTTGAAAATTTCATAATTTTTGTGAATTTTATGGATACAATAATAATATACAAGCAAAATGGAGAAAACTGGGGTGAACCAGTTTGGGAATGGTGAACCGGTCAAACGTTGACCGGTTTGGGGAAAAACCAGTTTAAGGTCTTGGTTAAGACCATTTATTTTTCGGTGCTTTCCAATATTGTTCCGAATACAATAGAATTTTAGACAACAAGTATGAAGTTATAGTTTTAAAGATATGACTTTAGAATGTATTTTTGAAAATTTTGAATGTAAGGAAACAGATCTAACCTTTACCAAACATGTTGGAAACTTTCTTGGATTTTCTTCAAAAATTTTCAAATGTAAATAAGTTTCAAAGCCTTAAAAATTTTTCAATTTTCTTTGAGAATTTTTCTGAATTTTTATGTCTTTTATGAAGTTTCTTTTATTTTTTTTATTTTTTATGGGTTAAAAAGAAGCTATTTAAAATAAAATAAAAAAATGAAATAAAATCAAATAAACCAATAGAGGCCGGTTTGGGAAAGGGGGCGGAGATGTAACATAGGAAGAGAAAGTTCATTAGTTTTACCTATCGTCTTTTTCTCCTCCGGTCTTCCTTTCCTATTTGTGAATCTGCAGGGGTTAGTCTACAACTTCTTCCCGAGGGTTGTTCTTGAGCTCTGACTCGAGGCACTACGGAGTACCTTCTTCAGATGGGGTGACTTAGCACCGGTAGGAAACGGGATCAGTCGACCACTTGATCTTCTTTCGTTTTCCTCTACTCTAGTCTTCTTTTCTTGTTGGTGAGTCTACTAGGGTCACTCTACAACGTCTTCCCGAGAGTTGTTCTTGAGCTCTAACTCGAGGCATTACGGAGTGCCTTCTTCAAATAGGGTGACTCAGCACCGGTAGGAAATGGGATCAGTCGACCTCTTGATCTTCACTCAAAAAAACTAACTTCACAAACTTATAATAGAAAACTTCAATATTTGAAATCTTCTCGTTACCATCACAAAAAACTCTCCCCCATGTGCTTGGAATGAAAGGGCTATTTATAAACTTAGCTTGGGGCAAGCATGGGAAAGAAGACATAGGGGAGTGATGATGGGGGGAACCAAGTATGGGGGGAAGAATGATGAAGGAAAATTAGCATGGGAAAAATGATAAAAGGAGAAAACATGACATGTGGTGAGTGATGATGGGGGAAACAAAGTATGAGATGAAGAATGATGAAGGAAATATACTATGAGAAGAATGATAAAGGGAGGAAACATGACATGTGGTGAGTGATGATGGGGGGAACAAAGTATGGGATGAAGAATGATGAAGGGAATATAGCATGGAAAGAATGATAAAGGGAGGAAACATGACATGTAGTGAGTGATAATGGGGGGAACAAAGTATGGGATGAAGAATGATGAAAGGAATATAGTATGGGAAGAATGATAAAGGGAGGAAACATGACATGTGGTGAGTGATGATGGGAGGACAAAGTATGGGATGAAGAATGATGAAGGGAATATAGCATAGGAAGAATGATAAAGGGAGAAAACATGACATGTGGTGAGTGATGATGGGGGGAACAAAACATGCTTGCATTTGACAAATTAAGTAAATAATAATAATAATAATAATAATAATAATAATAATAATATAATAATAATAATATGAGGGTCCTAGAAGCTGTGCGGAGCCCATCGGAGATGTCTGGGGCCCACGTGCCATGTGGGGTCCACAAGCCGTTTGAGGGTTACAGGAACCCGAGCTAGCAATGCACTGGATATGTGGATCCGAGCTAGCGTACCAAAGGGGGTAACGTGCACCGGATGTAGGAATCCAAGCTAGCGTACTAAGAGAGGTGGGGCCCACAAAACATGTGGGACCCAATAGAGATATGTAGGGCCCATAAGCCATGTGGGGTCCACGAGCCATTTGAAGGTTATAGGGACCCGAGTTAGTAGGTGCAAGCATGCCAAAGAGGTAACGTGCACCGGACGTAAGGATCCAAGCTAGCGTACCAGGGGGTAACGTGCATCGAATGTAGGAATCCAAGCTAGCGTACCAGAGGGGGTAACGTGCATCGGATGTAGGAATCTGAGCTAGCGTACTAGGAGGGGTAATGTGCACCAGATGTAGGAATACGAGCTAGCGTACCAAAGGGAGTAACGTGCACCGGATGTAGGAATCCGAGCTAGTGTACCAGGAGATATGGGGTCCACAAACCATGTGGGACTCACAAGAAATGTGGGGACCACGAACCATTTAAGGGTTATAGGAACCCGAGCCAGCAGGCAAAAGCATGCCAAAGGAGGTAACGTGCATCAGGAGTAGGTATCCGAGCTAGCGTACCAAAGGGGGTAACGTGCACCGGATGTAGGAATCCGAGCTAGCGTGCCAGAAGGGGTAACGTGCACTGAATGTAGGAATCCGAGCTAGCGTACCAAAGAGGGTAACGTGCACCGGATGTAGGAATCCGAACTAGCGTACAAGAAGATGTGGGGCCCACAAACCATGTGGGGCCCAATGGAGATATGTGGGGCTGACAAGCCATGTGGGACCTAGAAAGGTGTGTGGGGTCCACAAGCAGTGTGAGAGGGTTTGCCATGAGGTCTCCTTGGAAAAGCCTGGTTAAAATTGGGGTGTCTACATGGTCCAATAAGCCTAAAACATTCATGCCAAGTCTAAATTCATTGAAAATCCTAATAAGCTTAGCTAAAGAAAGTTGATAATTAAGAAGAGGTATAAATTGAATAAGTGCATAACTCAAGGGGAGCATTTCTCTTCATGAGTATATATACATTAAATGTTCTCATGATTTTTATCTTTTATGCCCATATGCCTTCATATGAAAAGCACTGAATTCCTACTATTCATTATGCATTAAATGAGTATATCTTCTAATGGATAGTTTATCTTTTTTATCATTTGTTGATTATACTACTTGATTGCATACTTAGTATTGAATGTCTCCTGCGTGGCAGATGCAGTTGATGAGAATTGCATGCTCGTAGTGGATAGAGGTTCTCGTGTGCCTTGAACTTAATTATAAATTGCTAAATTAAACCTATTAGGTACAGGTTTTATGGGAAAATGTCCGATTTACAGACGACATGCTGCCAAAATTTCGACAGAAATTTTTCCCAAAATAAAACCTTGTGGTAAAGATGATTATGACAAAAATTAATATTAAAGCATTTTTGAAAGGATGAGTGAAACCAAATGGATAATTAAACTTCATCCTAGAATAATCATCAACCATTTAGAAAGGCTCATATCCATCCCTATAGAAAGCGCATAAATGACTTATATGCATTACTTCAGTTTTAGAAATATTGAGGCTATTCTGAAAATCCCTGAACATTATATCCAGCACTTGAAGTTCTATGATTTGATATGGAATGTTCTTGGGTCATGAACTACATAGCATGCCTTAATATATATTCTTTGATACATCTATGATCTATAGGGACAACTATACTAATAAGGATAAATATAGTTGATTGATAATCAGTATGGTTAGTTTAAGAGATTTAAAATGAATGACTTATACTCTTGATATACTGAAATTGTAATGCCCCAAACCCTTAAACCTGGGTCCGGTGCGTTATACCTGATAAAACCCAGATAATCCATAATCAACATATACACAGCGGAAGACATAATAATAATCTTCCAAAACATATAATACCAGAGTTTACTAATTCCTATCTATAATCCATAGTAATCATCCATCACCTGCATTTCCATAAATCTACATAACTCTCAAAACATTTCAGTATTTTCACAATCATTCCTTACTCAACAGCCTTAAAATATAAAGACATAAAATATAAATATTTACATTTTCCAAAGTTTTATCAGTATATACCCTTTCTTTTAATACTTCTCAAAAATTCTAAAAACCCTCGAGCTCTTTAAAACCAACCTTAAGGATGTCCTGAAAAAGAAATACATTTATATTCGAGTGAGACACATCTCAGTAAAGGAAGAAACAATATATTAAAATAGTGTGTGGCCAACATGAGTTTATATATAACCTATTATTTAACATTTGAAAAAAAAATCGTTAACATAATTTATGAAATCCTTCCCTGAACCTAATCAATCACATGCAAATATTTAACCCACGAGATTACCCGAGGATAGGGGTGATTACCCGCCCATACAAGTAGCACCCCTATGCTCTGATATTTAGGTAACCCTAAGGTCACAGCTAAAGCATATCAGGGCACTCACCTTACTCAATAAGCCCTTAAGTGATAAATTAATCTCGTACTTACACCATTCAACAATAGCTTACCGGCAAAGGCCCTAAGGATAGGGAAATCTACCTTCTTATACAAGTAGGTACCCTCTGCCCTAGTATGTTATGCAACTATTACCACATCTGAAGTTACTAGCGCACTTGCCTTTCTCCGCAAGCTCTCAGGCGAAAAGTACTCTCCGCCCAAATCATAGCACATTCTACGTACATAAGTACTTCTAATATCATAATACATTGTTCTTTCTATCATTATTCAACCATTCACATCTGTTCATATTCATAAATTTAACATTTCACTTTAAGTGACTCTTTCCCATTTTACATTGTTCACATTTCACACTTCATTGCTGTTCCATTCATTTCCATTTTCATTTCATTTCATTTCATACCCTGCATCTTTCAGCTGTTTTACCCAACATCTTTCAGCTGTTTTACCCAACATTTTTAAGCTGTCATACATTTACCCAACATCTTTCAGCTGTTTTACCCAATATTTTTTAACTGTTACACATTTACTCAACATCTTTCAACCGTTTTAGCCAGCATCTTTTAGCTGTTTACCCATCATTTTTCAACTGTTTACATGGTTGCATTAACGCACACAAGAAACGTAGTCCATATCATGTTTTATTCACAATGCATTACTTACTTAACCTGCATCTCCTGCATTTTACATATATTTGCACAGAATCTCATGCCACACAGTTTAACAATAAAATTCACACACTGCCTGCAAAATAGGTCAACCAACATTTAATGTTTATATACTGAAAATACCTTTCATTTCTTACATAATTATCCTTAAAATATTTTCCACTTTCCTCAGTTCATTTTCGCGTATACATATCTAATAAATAGCCCTAAACTAAGAAAAACATAATTTAAATGGTTGGCATTTTAAACCCATACCGAAACATATACACGTATATATATATATATAACACAATTCATTTTTCATTAAATTCATAAAAATTCTGATTTAATATATATTTTTCCCCTTACATGGTTTCTTGAACTACGTCAACAGGGACCCCGAAAAGATGCCTGCAGCATTCACCCAGACCCTAAATCAAAAATCCTAATTCAATTAAATTAATCCCAAATAAAATATTATTTTAATACTTCTTAGGCCTTTAAATACTAAATAAATAAATATACCCTTAAATACAGTCAAATTACCAAATTTCTCAAATCCCACTCTTGTTTTGAATTAGGGCCTAGAAAACTCCAATTGAAAAATTACCTACGCCAAAATGACGACGACGACGACGACTAGGATCCCGTGGTGATGCCTAATCGTCGATTAAATAATAGATTTAACGAGAAATTGAGAAATTAGGGAAAAACTGCCTTATCCCTGGAATGGTGCTTATGTCACTCTTACGACAAATCCACTCCAGTAGAAATGTCAGTGGCGGAGTTAGGAATCTAACGGCATCTTCTGTTTTCTGATTGGTCGAATATCCACCGAGATATTGAGAAAAGAGAGAGAGACAGAAATGGAGGAGTGGAGAGGTGAGAGACGGACACAGAGAGGATGAAGATGGATTTGGATTTCAAATTAAAATCCAATCCATCTTATTACATTTAATATATATTATTTTAATATTATATTTTATATGTATATATATATATATATTTATATATCTTTATTTCAAATTTTTTTCTTTTCCACACTATTCCTTTTATTTATTTATTTATTTATTTAATTCAATAATAATAATTAATTAATTAATTAATAATTAGTCTTAAAATTTTTTTTTTGTACTATTTCTTTTTATTTGTTTATTTAATACATTAATTTAATAGTGTTTAACCAATTAATTAATTAATAATTTTAATTATTTATTTTTTTTAATTTTTTTTCCGGTTATTACGTTCTTCCCTCCTTTAGAAAATTTCGTCATCGAAATTTCTTTACTAATCAATCATTTCCTCATTTCTAGAATTCCACACATTTCCATATACTCCAATTTAAATATCAAAAACCAACTTGACCACAAATCATTTGATCACATCACTTAAATTATTTTCCTTCAAAGATCTTTCTCCCTAGATCAACCAACCTAATTTTCAAGTTCAAATCTCAAGTTCTTATTTCTCTGCTCGGAAACATCACCATCGATGGATTTACCATGATTTTCCTAAAGCTAGCTATTTCTTCAGAAAAACACATAAGACCATCAAGAGATTTCTGCCCCCAAACTTATGAAAGACAACTCAGAATTTCTAACGATATCTTAATCTACCCATTCCTACTCTTATCGCAACTCAATCCTATACTCTGGTATAAATCATTCATAACCTAATACTCTAACATTTCCATATCCAGACGATGTGAAATTAATCACACTTCCGACTGGACATTACTCTGATACCATAATGTAACGCCCCAAACCCTTAAGCCCGGGTCTAGTGCGTTATACCTGATAAAACCCTGATAATCTATAATCAACATATACGCAGCGGAAAATATAATTACAATCTTCTAAAAAATATAATACTAGAGTTTACTAATTCCTATCCATAATCCATATTAATCATCCATCACCTGCATTTCCATAAATTTACATAACTTCCAAAACATTTCAGTATTTTCACAAACATTCCTTACTCAACAGCCTTAAAACATAAAGACATAAAACATAAATATTAACATTCTCCAAAATATTATCAGTGTATACCCTTTTTTTTAATACTTCTCAAAAATTCTAAAAACCCTCGAGCTCTTTAAGCCCAACCTCGAGGATGTCCTGAAAAAGAAATACATTTATATTCGGATGAGACACATCTCAGTAAGGGAAGAAACAATATATTAAAACAATGTGTGGCCAACATGAGATTATATATAACCTATTATTTAACATTTGAAAAAAAAATCGTTAACATAATTTATGAAATCATTCCCTGAACCTAATCAATCACATGCAAATATTTAACTCATGAGATTACCCGAGGATAGGGCTGATTACCCGCCTATACAAGTAGCACCCCTCTGCTCTAATATTTAGGTAACCCTAAGGTCATAGTTAAAGCATACTAGGACACTCACCTTACTTAATAAGCCCTCAAGTGATAAATTAATCTTGTAATTACATCGTTCAACAATAGCTTACCGGCAAAGGCCCTAAGGATAGAGAAATCTATCCGCCCATACAAGTAGGTTCCCTTTACCCTAGTACATTATGCAGCTACTACCACATCTGAAGTTACTAGCGCACTCGCCTTTCTCAGCAAGCCCTCGGGTGAAGAGTACGCCCCGCCCAAATCATAACACATTCTATGTACACAAGTACTTCTAATATGATAATACATTGTTCTTTCTGTCATTATTCAACCATTCACATCTATTCATATTCATAATTTTAACATTTCACTTCATTTCACTTTAAGTGACTCTTTCCCATTTTACATTGTTCACATTTCACACTTCATTTCCATTCCATTCATTTCCATTTTCATTTCATTTCATACCCAGCATCTTTCAGTTATTTTACCCAGCATCTTTTAGCTGTTTTACCCAACATTTTTCAGCTGTCATACATTTACCCAACATCTTTTAACTGTTTTACCCAACATTTTTCAGCTATTATACATTTACCTAACATTTTTCAGTTGTTTTACTCAGCATTTTTCAACTGTTTACCCAGCATTTTTCAGCTGTTTACATGGTTGCATTAACACACAAAAGCAATGTAGTCCATATCATGTTTTATTCACAATGCATTACTTACTTAACCTGCATCTCCTAAATTTAACATATATTTGCACAGAATCTCATGCCACAGAGTTTAACAATAAAATTCACACACTGCCTGTAAAATAGGCCAACCAACATTTAATGTTTATATACTGAAATACCTTTCATTTCTTACATAATTATCCTGAAAATATTTTTCCATTTTCATCAGTTCATTTTCGCGTATACATATCTAATAAACAACCCTAAACTTGGAAAAACATAATTTAAATGGTTGGCATTTTAAACTCATACCGAAACATATACACGTATATATACATATATATATATATATATATATAATACAATTCATTTTTCATTAAATTCATAAAAATTCTGATTTAATATACATTTTTTTCCTTACCGGGTTTATTGAATTATGCTAACAGGGACCCTGAAAAGATGTCTGGGGCGCTCACCCAGACCCTGAATCAAAAATCCTAATTTCATTAAATTAATCCTAAATAAAATATTATTTTAATACTTCATAGGCCCTTAAATACTAAATAAACAAATATACCCTTAAATATAGTCAAATTGCCAAATTTCTCAAATCCCACTCTCGCTTTGGAGTGGGGCCTAGGAAATCCCAATTGAAAAATGATGACTAGGACCCCGTGGTGGTGCCTAATCGTCAATTAAATGGCAGATTTAACGAAAATTTGAGAAATTAGGGAAAAATTGTCTTACCCCAGGAATGGTGCATACGTCGCTCCCACGACAAATCCGCTCCAAAAAAAATGTCGTTAATAGAGCTAGGAATCTAACGGCATCTTTCATTTTCCGATTGGTCGAATATCCACCGAGAAATTGAGAAGAGAGGGAGACGGAGACGGAGAAGTGGAGAGGTGAGAGACAGACGCATAGAGATTGACGGGAGAGATGCAGAGAGGATGAAGATGGAATTGGATTTCAAATTGAAATCCAATCTATCTTATTACATTTAATATATATTATTTTAATATTATATTATATTATATATATATATTTATTTATTTCAATTTTTTTCTTTTCCACACTTCCTTTTATTTATTTATTAATTTAATTAATTCAATAATATTAAATAATTAATATTTAGTCTTAATTTTTTTTCATACTATTTCTTTTTATTTGTTTATTTAATACATTAATTTAATAGTGTTTAACCAATTAATTAAAAAAATTTTTTTTTGGGTTATTACAGAAATCAATCTTGATGAGTATAAGTAGCTCATTTCATCTAAGCTATAATTCAAATTGAAGAGGGGAACATCTAAGAATAAATTCCTTTCGTGTTATGCTCACCAATATCTTTTAGCTTAGATCCGTTTTGAATCAAGTGTGGCTTGTGCTTGAATAAAAAGTCATTATTGAAAATTATAATTTGAAAGATGTTGATTTGCCACAATCATTTGATTTTTCCATATGATCCTTGTTTTGAATTTGCGATATTCTTAGGATTTACATGGTGGTATTTTTTTGGTTATATTTTATTCTTTGCTCAAATACCTACCAAAAAAATTGTGGTTGCTTGCATGATCTTTGAAGTTTGTTTTGCAAGCATCACCCCCAATATCTCTTGACAACATCCTAAGGGGGATATATATATATATATATATATATATATATATATATATATATATGTTTATAAAACTGCATAACTGGTTCACCAACTTCATATAAAAATGCATACGAACTAGTTAGACTATTTTATGCTCAAACCTTTTATTTGGTATCATATGCCGTGTGCTTTTAACTCAAATTTTCATGGGTCTTATGATATGTTTCAATTGTAATGGTTTGTGTATGCTTATGGTCTGACCTTATTTTCATGTCATTTAAATCATCTAAATGACTAGTTATATTGTTTGTGTGCTTAATTAGGGAGGTTATCTTTGTCATTCTTTTTGCATTATATGACTATTATATTTTTTGAATAACTGAAAGTTATACCTCTATTTTATGTGTTGAGAATACTAGATTGTTTAAGTAAGTAGTTGTGGATATATTGTCAATATATTACTCAATCAGATCACTTGTATACAGGTATTTTTGGGAAAAATATTCTGTTTTCAAATGGCATGCTACCGAATTTCCTAAAAACCTTTTCCTAAATATATCTTGTATTTAGATGATTATTTGCCTATATATGTAAATGTTTATTTAGGCCTTTTTTGCTATTGCCAAAAGGGGGAGAAGTAGGCAAGTATTTGTCATCACAAAAAAGGAGGAGATTGTTGACCCCATGGGTCATACCTTGTTTTGATTATGACAAATAATCAGGTATTTAATTGTTGCCAAGTTTGTGCGCAGGTTCTTATTGGCAAAAACTCATATAATAGCATGCAGCAACTTGAAGTGAAGCCCGAAGACCCTGAAGATTCTATTTCATATTCTAAAGTCAATTAATGTAATATGGATCTGTAATAGTAACTAAAAATATGGTCTATAATAATCTCTACATGTCATGCATGTAGGTTTGTAAGCTTAGAAATGCCATAGACTGACCATAGGGACTGAATGACCTTAGGTCAGTCGACCGACGCCGGATTTTTGGGACTATCTCAAAACGGCATCATTAAGACCATAACATGACTCTAGGTCTCAGCACTAATGCACACATATTATATGAAATACATGAGTGTTAAAAGTGCATTTAATTGAATATTGTTAGGGAGTGTTAGAGAGCTCGGGCAACCGAACCCCATGAGTTCAAAACTCCTTGGGCGCCCGAGCTGTTGAGAAATCAACAGTTGATGTAGGCTCTTCGGTGACCGAACCAAATTGTGCACACCTTCCACGGGTGCCCGAACCACCTGAAAAGGACATTCCACCAACTCAGTCTACCAAATTGTTTAGTTCAGATTGAGCCTCGGGCGACCAAACACACGAGTTTGGGCTACTAAACCTATGATCGGACACCCGAATTTACGAAGAAATGTTTCTGACTTTGATTTGGGCCACCAAATTGAAACTTGAGCTGCCAAACCTATTTAAAGACCTTTTATTATTATGTTTGTTCGGGCGACCGAATGACGGTTCAACCACTTGAACCACACCGGGTTAAAAATTATTTAGCTGTGGTAAATACGGGTTATTTTGAGTTAATTTCATTTAAACATTTTGAAACTTTTCTAAGAATTCCCAACATTTCCCAAAAGGTTATAATTTTTCCCTTGCCTATAAATATAGCTTCATTTGTGTGGATTAAAGAGAGATTAAAAAAAATCATTAGCCAAAATTCCTTCAAACCCA
Organism: Malania oleifera; assembly: GCF_029873635.1. Classification (NCBI taxonomy): domain Eukaryota; kingdom Viridiplantae; phylum Streptophyta; class Magnoliopsida; order Santalales; family Ximeniaceae; genus Malania; species Malania oleifera. Next base: position 77,811,481 of record NC_080422.1, on the reverse strand, counting down.
AATTCTCATTTTGCCTATAATACTTCCAAACACTCTCATACCTTCATTCCATTTATTAACCTTAGTTTTGTGAGAGTTCTTGCTTGGGTTATTGCTTAGTATTATTGCTCATTCTTCCATTACTTTGCTTGGTTGATTGGTATTGATTTTGGGGAGTTAAGCAAGGTTTTCCAACATATTTTATTTAATAAATCTTGTGTTGGGAAAAACCTAGTAGTTTAAGGATCTTTGCATTGTCATTGCAAAGATTCTTATAGCTTAACTTTGTTGTGCAAAATATTTTTAACAAACTATATTATTCTTTCAAACAACTCTTGAGCATATTTCATTGAAGAAAACATTTTTGAGTTGATTTAAAGATTGTTGCAGCATCTTTGAAACTCTGATTCATTATTGAGATTTGATATAACTTGTTTCAAAGAAATAGTTTGATTAGAACACTCCTGAGCATTTTTGCGATCATATCTTGTTGAGTGTAGCTTGCACAAAAATATACATCATTGAGATTACATTTCCTATATTGTTGATGTGTGGTTGATTGGTTATACTGTGCGTATTGGGTACATATCTGCTTTACTTGAGAAGTATAATCACTGTACCAGTTATTTTATGAAAAATACTGTTGTATTTCCAAGCGTAACTTGAGGGGGCTTGATCTAGCCCGGAAGTATCAGGTTGGGGTTAGCCCGGTGAATTTAACCTAGGGCCTTCTCCGCCCCGTAAAAAGAATTTGTAAAGGTTGAGGTCAGCCCTGTACTAATTGACTTGATTGTATTAGGTGCCGCTCCACCCGTTAAGTGAGCATTAGTGGAATCCTCAGGCTTGCGAGCTAGAGGCGGGAACGTAGGCACAATTGGTCGAACCCCGATAACATTTCTTGTGCGTGCATTTAATTTCCACTTTTTATATTCCAACACATGAATGTTTATATTTTACTATTGTGATTGATTGAGTTTATAATTACATAGACAGACCCTAGGTTGAGTAATACTATTATTAAACCAATTGAACTAGGAAGTAATTTTTAAATACCCAATTCACCTCCCTCTTGTGAATACACCAAAGCTAACAAATAGACATCTCCTTCAGATTTCTCCCTTTTGCTATTGCAATAGCTTTAGCTTCCCAAACTAGAGGTAGTCCCCTAAGTATTTTCCTGATCAACTCATAAGTAGGGTAAGATTTACCAACAACATTTAAATAATTCATGATGTGTGTAAATCTAGTGTACATGGATTGAATAGATTCATCAGCAATCATTTTAAATGCCTCATATTCACTAGTAAGCATACCTATCCTACTATATTTTACTTCCTTAGTGCCTTCATATGTAACTTCTAATTTTTCCCTAATCTATTTAGTAGTATTACAGGTCATCACCCTATTAAACTCATTTACATCTAGTGCACAGAATAGCGAGTTCATTGTAGTAGCATTTATTTGCATAGATTTTCAATCTTCTTCAACATACACATCTTCAGTTTTGGGTACATTTACCTTATCAACTACTTTCATAGGGACATGATTTCCCTTGAAAACAATTTTCCACACTTTCCAATCCACATTTAAAAGATATATACTCATTCTTCTTTTCCAATAGGTGTAATTTACAATCCGTTGCTTATAAGAGGCACAACTCCCTCCTCACCCGCTGCTTACACAAGGCACAGCTTCCTCCTCACCGGTTCACAACCCGAACCGTGATTACAATATAGAATTACAATTCTACAAAACTTAATATTGCTTCTATCCAAGTTAGTTAGTACAGTTGAAATCTTAACACATATTCATATGATAAAACTTGAAGCTCAGTATGTATGTAACGATGTAATCGTTATATGAATGATATGCTTCAAAAAATAACCCTTTGCTTAATATCTCTCAACATAATTATATAAGTAGATGCTTTGGAGAACTTGAGGGTTTTAGTTCAACTTACTAGATGCAAGAATACCGAATGTGATCCTTTTATAAAAAAAAATAGTCTTGAATGTTATGAAGATCTAAATTCTTGCTATCAAATAATTTGTAGAGTTGAATCTATGAATAAATATAAGACTTTGAATATTGCAAAGATTTAAACACTACTTGTCACCACAATTTTTCTCACAAATATATATTGAGAACATTTAGGCTTTTCAATCAAGTAGATTTCGCACTAAGAAAAATATTGAGTCTTTGAATGAAAATAAGAACTTGAAGATCAACAAATATTCAATGTTTAGAAAATCCTTTCACAAATAAATTTTTATGTAACAACACTAGAATTTTTCTTTTTCAATAAGAGTAATAGATGTATGAGTATGAGATATGAAAAATCTTCAAGATATCTATATATTGAAAACATAAACTAATCCCTTGTTTACCAAACCTTAGTCACTAGGGCCTGCTTTTAAGATGTTTCGAAATGCTGAGATGATTTGCCTAAACTTGATGAGTATAAGTTGGAGTGCAGGCAATTGTATTGCAATATGTTCAAGTTTCTCAATATTATCCAAAACCTAAGGCACTAGGGTTTAGAGGTTTATTATATAGGTAATCTCATCCTTAGGACAAGTCCTGACCGTTGGATCAAATTGATCAAGTGTATAACCCGTGTTCTCTCGCTAAAGATCAAATTTTTAAACTTCCCGCAGGTTCAGACGAATGAAGATTCGGGTTCAGACGTCTGATGTTCCTTAAAGCTTTGAAAAATTAAATTGGACACAAGATTAGATTACTAAACTTAAGGTTTAGACTTCTAAAGTCCCTGCTTTAGATGACTAAAGTCAGGGTTCAGTCTTTTGGTAAGGTTTTTTCTGTTTCTGTGTTTCTCCAATAAATCTTCAGATGACTAACTACGGTCTTCTGAAGTAATTCTTCAGATGACTGAGCTAAAACTTCAGTCTTCTAAAGTTGACTCTTCAGTCATCTGGGCAGCATCTTCAGTCTTCTGAACAGTTCAATTTTTGGTTTTTCATTTTTTGTTTCCAAAATTAATTTTGCTCTTTTGCCTTGCTTTTTTATAAAATATTTTTTGGGGTTTTGAAATAGGTCATTAAGTCCATGTATTACCCCTAAAATATTTTCATGAGATGCATGAGTTCTAAGGTCAGTCTAGTGGTATATTTTATGTTTCGAATTAACTCATATGAAATATGTAAATACATTTAGTTTTAAATACCCATTCTCATGACAATCTTGAACTTGACGCTTGCATCTTCATTCTTTTACTCTTTTAGTTCCATTGATTGTTCCAAGTTGTATATACTTTAATCCCAATGGCTTCCACGACTTTCTAACCTTCTGTGCATACTAAATATTGTTCCTATTCACAATCTCAATGCACAGATCAAATATCAAGTGATCTCACATCATCAAAACAGGATTAGACTCATAGAGTCAACAGTACTCACTAGTTTGGTTCGAAGCAGTATTGAGTTTTGCAGAATTGTAATTCTATATTGTAATCACGGTTCAGGTTTTGAACTGGTGAGGAGGAAGTTGTGCCTCGTGTAAGCAGTGGAGTAGGAGGAAGTTGTGCCTCTTGTAAGCAGCGGATTGCAAGGGAACTTTAGTCCCAGTTAAAGGAGCAGAGATTTAATGGAATCCTTAAGTGAGTTGCTCAAGGCGAGGATGTAGGCCGGGTTGGTTAAACCTCGTAAAAATTGTATTTGCCTTCTATCCTCCTTTACTCTTTTTAGTTTTCGCAACGTATTTCATTACCTATCTTACATGTATGTATGTTGAGCAACCTTACAAGTACTTGGTAATGAATTGGGTATAATTGAATATAAAATTATTGGATTGAATTAATTTCAATCCCTGGTAATTTTATGTGTTAAATCTTAAAATAAGGACTGATTGTTGAAGTAAAATTAAATATTTTCAAAATTCCCAATTCACCCCCCCTTGGGATTACACCCGAATTAACAAAAAAAAAAATTTAGTCAAGAATATTAATGACAGTTCAAGGGTTCATCACTAATAGTGTTTTTATTTAAAAAAATATAAAAATATTTTAGCCAATAATATTAGTGACGGCTTGACAAATTCGTCACCAATAATATGGTATTAGTGACGGTTCAATGATTCGTCACTAATAGTGTTTTTATTTAGAAAATATAAAAATAATTGAGTCAAGAATATTAGTGACGGTTTGGCAAATCTGTCACTAATAATAGGGTATTAGTGACGGTTCAAGGATTCATCACTAATAGTGTTTTTATTTAAAAAATATAAAAATAATTTAGTCAAGAATATTAGTGACGGTTTGACAAATTCGTCATTAATAATAGAGTATTAGTGACGGTTTAAGGGTTCGTCACTAAAAGTATTTTACTTAAAAAATATAAAAATAATTTAGTCAAGAATATTAGTGACAGTTTGATAAATTTGTTACTAATAGTAGGATATTAGTGACGATTCAAGGATTCATCACTAATAATCCAGTATTAGGTGAGGGTTTTAAAAACGTCACTAATATTCTAATGTATGCAAAAAGACGTCTTGCGGCGCACGAATTCCGGTGAGGTTTTAAAAACGTCACTAATATTCTAAAGTATGCAAAAAGACGTCTTTCCGCGCAAAAATTCCAATCTCTCATCCAAAACTTCCTTTCACTAATACTTTAACGTATGCAAAAAATGTCTTCCCGCGCATGAATTCCAATCTCTCATCCCAAACTTCCTTTTTCTCTCCTTTCCCTCTCCACGACGATCTCCTCCTTTCCATCCTCCCTCATTTCTTCTTCCGTACTGTTGTTGCTTCTAAGGATGCTGTTCCTTTTTCCTTCGATCTCGCACCTTTCTCTCTCTGAAATCTCAATGGCATTCTCAGCAGAAGAACACCAGGAGCAAGAGCCGATCTCCAAAAACCTAGTCAAAGACGAAGAAGAAGAGGAAGAAGCTTCAAATGGCGAAGATGATGACGGTGACTTTGAAGATGAAGCTGAGGACGAAGAAGAAGAAGAGGATCCCCATGTAGCAAGTAAATAATCTAAACTGCAAACGGAAATGATCAAACTAGACAATCATTTCTGCCGATTGTCCACGGAGAGGGTAACCCTAAGGGTCCATGACGTACTGATCAAAGGCAACGCCAAGACCAACAACTCCCTTATCGAAGCAGAAGTCAAAGCCCTAAAGAGCGTCACCACCATGCATGAGCTTCTCCAAGAAGCCAGAATCGCCAATGCACGTCTTCAGCGTCTAGGAACATTCGATTCCATCAATATTACACTCGATTCTGGCCCGAGGGAGCTCTCTGGCACTGCTAATGTCATTGTTGAGGTTGTTGAGACGAAGAACCCCCTCACTGGGGACATTGGTATATTCACGAAGCTAGAGGTACTCCAATTTCTCTTCTCTACACTTTGACTTCCACACTTTTCGATTAGGTTCTGATTAGTTTATGCTTTTTTCCCACCCAGTTATGGCATGTTTGAGGAGCAGCTTTAATCTGTTTTTCTTGTTTGAGACTGTTAGAAAGACGATGAAATGCATTAGACTGGATGTCCTGAAATTATACACTAGACTGATCGTTGTAGGATCTTTTATTTAATTTAAAATTTTAATGAGCAATAAAAACCAAATTGGAAAGGAAAAGATATACTGCAGTTGTTAAAGGAGAAGTGTACAGAACCAGATTGAAAAAAAGAAAAGAAAAGGAAAGCTAACCAACTAGAAATTCGATCAGGGGAGAACATCCCCCCAATTGAAATGCCCTTAGCCATCCTTGATGATGGTAGAAGTGATAGAACCTTATTAGAGAGCTAGACTGCGAATTACTAAAACTTCATTGCTTTTAAGTTTAAATGTAGCATGTGAGTACCCTTTGCTGGTTTTAGGATTGATCCATGTTTCCCTACAAAGCCAAATGACATTTTCCTCGTGGAAAAATTAAAAATTTCCTTCTTACCCGGTCTACCTTAGAATCATTCAGAGTTTTCTCAATATAAAAACTGCCAGCTGTATTTCTTTTCAATACTCACCTGCACATCATAATTCTTTTGATTTTCATTAATAAAATTCCTCTTTTCTAACCCCTCCTGGCTCGTTGTCCTTCAGTCATACAATCTTGATATATTTGGCCTTCTTGCATACGTTACTGTTGTTAAGTCCCTCATTTGAATCCCCTAACCTTTGCTCCACCTGTGCAAGTGGCCTCTTACAATATTAAAAGGGGAAACAAAATTGATCACCAGTAAACTGAAGCTCTTACCACATCCATTCATTATCTCATTCTTTGATAAGAGAAGTATAATAAAGGGCTACCAGAGGCATGCGAAGTGATATTACATCAAATGATGACTAACACTTTCAGAACTATGATAAAAGATTTAAAAATTTTAGCGATCTATCTATAATTACCCTTCTAAGTGATTATGGACCAGACCCTCATTGACTTCTATTTATTTCTTTCCATGCATTCCAACAATGGTAAAAGGGTTAGGGTTGGCTATTTCTTTTCCTCTACTGGTATTTGTAATAAATGTATCTTTTAGGGTTTTATTTGTAATTTCTTGTATCTATCGGGGTTTAATTGTAATTTTACTATAGTTTAAGCTTTCTTATAACTGGATGTGAAAATCATGTTAGTGTCTTTTTTTTTTTTAAATGTGAAGTTAAAAGTGGAAGTTAAGTTTTCACCGACCTTGCTTTTTATTCACTGTTGGGGCAGTGCCTTTACCAGTGTTACTACATCACCCTTCAATTCTATATTTTTGGAAAAAATGTTCTGTTTTCAAATGGCATGCTACCAAATTTTCTAAAAACCTTTTCCTAAACATATCTTGTATTTAGATGATTATTTGCCTATATATGTAAATGTTTATTTAGGCCGTTTTTGCTATTGCAAAAAGGGGGAGAAGTAGACAAATATTTGTCATCAAAAAAAAGGGGGAGATTGTTGACCCCATGGGTTATATCTTGTTTTGATTATGACAAATACTCAGATAGTTAATTGTTGCCAAGTTTGTGCGTAGGTTCTTATTGGAAAATACTCATATAATAGCAAGCGGCAACTTGAAGTGAAGCCCGAAGACCCTGAAGATTCTATTTCATATTCTAAAGTCAATTAATGTAATATGGATCTATAATAGTAACTAGGAATATGGTCTGTAATAATCTCTACATGTCATGCATGTAGGTTTGTAAACTCAGAAATGCCATAAACTGACCATAGGGGCTGAATGACCTTAGGTCAGTCGATCGACGCCGAATTTTAGGGACTATCTCAAAACGGCCTCAGTAAGATCATAGCATGACTCTAGGTCCCAACACTAATGCACACATATCATATGAAATACATGAGTGTTAAAAATGCATTTAATTGAATATTATTAGGGAGTGTTAGAGAGCTCGAGTGAACGAACCCTAGGGGTTCAAAACTCCTTGGGCGCCCGAGCTGTTGAGAAATCAACAGTTGATGTTGGCTCTCGGGCGACCGAACCAAATTGTGCACACCTTCCACGGGTTCCCGAACCACCTAGAAAGGACATTCCACCAACTCGGTCTACAAAACTATTTAGTTCAAATTGAGCTCCGGGCAACCAAACACATGAGTTTGGGCTACCGAACCTATGATCGGACACCCGAATTTATGAAGAAATGTTTCTGACTTTGATTTGGGCCACCGAATTGAAACTCGAGCTGCCAAACCTATTTAAAGACCTTTTATTATTATGTTTGTTCGGGCGATTGAATGACGGTTCAACCACTTGAACCGTGCGGGTTAAAAATTATTTAACTGTGGTAAATACGGGTTATTTTGGGTTAATTTCATTTAAACATTTTGAAACTTTTCTAAGAATTCCCAACATGTCCCAAAAGGTTATAATTTTTCCCTAGCCTATAAATATAGCTTCATTTGTGTGGATTAAAGAGAGATTAATAAAAATCATTAGCCAAAATTCCTTCAAACCCAAAATCTCATTTTGCCTATAATACTTCCAAACACTTTCATACCTTCATTCCAATGATTAATCTTAGGTTTGTGAGAGTTCTTGCTTGGGTTATTGCTTAGTATTATTGCTCATACTTCCATTACTTTGCTTGGTTGATTGGTATTGATTTTGGGGAGTTAAGCAAGGTTTTCGAACATATTTTATTTAATAAATCTTGTGTTGGGAAAAACCTAGTAGTTTAAGGATCTTTGCATTGTCATTGCAAAGATTCTTATAGCTTAACTTTGTTGTGCAAAATATTTTTAACAAACTATATTATTCTTTCAAACAACTCTTGAGCATATTTCATTGAAGAAAACATTTTTGAGTTGATTTAAAGATTGTTGCAGCATCTTTGAAACTCTGATTCATTATTGAGATTTGATATAACTTGTTTCAAAGAAATAGTTTGATTAGAACACTCCTGAGCATTGTTGCGATCATATCTTGTTGAGTGTAGCTTGCACAAAAATATACATCATTGAGATTACATTTCCTATATTGTTGATGCTGGTTGATTGATTATACTGTGCGTATTGGGTACATATCTGCTTTACTTGAGAAGTATAATCACTGTACCAGTTATTTTATGAAAAATACTGTTGTATTTCCAAGCGTAACTTGAGGGGGCTTGATCTAGCCCGGAAGTATCAGGTTGGGGTTAGCCCGGTGAATTTAACCTAGGGCCTTCTCCGCCCCGTAAAAAGAATTTGTAAAGGTTGAGGTCAGCCCTGTACTAATTGACTTGATTGTATTAGGTGCCGCTCCACCCGTTAAGTGAGCATTAGTGGAATCCTCAGGCTTGCGAGCTAGAGGCGGGAACGTAGGCACAATTGGTCGAACCCCGATAACATTTCTTGTGCGTGCATTTAATTTCCACTTTTTAAATTCCAACACATGAATGTTTATATTTTACTATTGTGAATGATTGAGTTTATAATTGCATAGACAGACCCTAGGTTGAGTAATACTGTTATTAAACCAATTGACCTAGGAAGTAATTTTTAAATACCCAATTCACCCCCCTCTTGGGAATACACCAAAGCTAACAAAAAGACATCTCCTTTAGATTTCTCCCTTCTGCTATTGCAATAGCTTTAGCTTCCCAAACTAGAGGTAGTCCCCTAAGTATTTTCCTGATCAACTCATAAGTAGGGTAAAATTTACCAATAACATTTAAATAATTCATGATGTGTGTAAATCTAGTGTACATGGATTGAATAGATTCATCAGCAATTATTTTAAATGCCTCATATTCACTAGTAAGCATGCCTATCCTACTATCTTTTACTTCTTTAGTGCCTTCATATGTAACTTCTAATTTTTCCCAAATCTATTTAGTAGTATTACAGGTCATCACCCTATTAAACTCATTTACATCTAGTGCAGAGAATAGCGAGTTCATTGTAGTAGCATTTATTTGCATAAATTTCAATCTTCTTCAACATACACATCTTCAGTTTTGGGTACATTTACCTTATCAACTACTTTCATAGGGACATGATTTCCCTTGAAAACAATTTTTCGCACTTTCCAATCCACATATAAAAGATATACTCATTCTTCTTTTCCAATAGGTGTAATTTACAATCCGCTACTTATAAGAGGCACAACTCCCTCCTCACCCGCTGCTTACACAAGGCACAGCTTCCTCCTCACCGGTTCACAACCCGAACCGTGATTACAATATAGAATTACAATTCTGCAAAACTTAATATTGCTTTTATCCAAGTTAGTTAGTACAATTGAAATCCTAACACATATTCATATAATAAAACTTGAAGCTCAGTATGAATGTAACGATGTAATCGTTATATGAATGATATGCTTCACAAAATAACCCTTTGCTTAATATCTCTCAAAATAATTATATAAGTAGATGCTTTGGAGAACTTGAGGGTTTTAGTTCAACTTACTAGATGCAAGAATACCGAATGTGATCCTTTTATAAAAAAAATAGTCTTGAATGTTATAAAGATTTAAATTCTTGCTATCAAATAATTTGTAGAGTTGAATCTATGAATAAATATAAGACTTTGAATATTGCAAAGATTTAAACACTACTTGTCACCACAATTTTTCTCACAAATATATATTGAAAACATTTAGGCTTTTCAATCAAGTAGATTTCGCACTAAGAAAAATATTGAGTCTTTGAATGAAAATAAGAACTTGAAGATCACCAAATATTCAATGTTTAGAAAATCTTTTCACAAATAAATTTTTATGTAACAACACAAGAATTTTTCTTTTTCAATAAGAGTAATAGATGTATGAGTATGAGATATGAAAAATCTTCAAGATATTTATATATTGAAAACGTAAACTAATCCCTTGTTTACCAAACCTCAATCACTAGGGCTTGCTTTCAAGATGTTTCGAAAAGTTGAGATGATTTACCTAAACTTGATGAGTATAAGTTGGAGTGCAGGCAATTGTATTGCAATATGTTCAAGTTTCTCAATATTATCCAAAACCCAACGAACTAGGGTTTAGAGGTTTGTTATATAGATAATCTCATCCTTAGGACAAGTCCTGACTGTTGGATCAAATTGATCAAGTGTATAACTCGTGTTCTCTCGCTAAAGATCAAATTTTTAAACTTCCCGTAGGTTTAGACGAATGAAGATTCGGGTTCAGACATTTGATGTTCCTTAAAGTTTTGAAAAATTAAACTGGACACATGATCAAAGATTACTGAACTTAAGGTTCAGACTTCTAAAGTCCTTGCTTCAAATGACTAAAGTTAGGGTTCAGTCTTTTGGTAAGGTTTTTTCTGTTTCTGTGTTTCTCCAATAAATCTTCAGACGACTAACTACGATCTTCTGAAGTAATTCTTCAGATGACTGAGCTAAAACTTCAGTCTTCTAAAGTTGACTCTTCAGTCATCTGGGCAGCATCTTTGGTCTTCTGAACAGTTCAATTTCTGGTTTTTCATTTTTAGTTTCCAAACTCACTTTTGCTCTTTTGTTTTGCTTTTTTATAAAATATTTTTTGGGGTTTTGAAATAGGTCATTAAGTCCATGTATTACCCCAAAAAGATTTTCATGAGATGCATTAGTCCTAAGGTCAGTCTAGTGGTATATTTTGTGTTTCGAATTAAATCATATGAAATATGTAAATACATTCAGTTTTAAATACCCATTCTCATGACGATCTTGAACTTGACGCTTGCATATTCATTCTTCTACTCTTTTAGTTTCATTGATTGCTCCAAGTTGTATATACTTTAATCGCAATGGCTTCCATGACTTTCTAACCTTCCGTGCATACTAAATATTGTTCCTATTCACAATCTCAATGCACAGATCAAATACCAAGTGATCTTACATCATCAAAATAGGATTAGACTCATAAAATCAACAGTACTCACTAGTTTGGTTAGAAGCAGTATTGAGTTTTGCAGAATTATAATTCTATATTGTAATCACGGTTCAGTTTTTGAACTGGTGAAGAGGAAGTTGTGCCTCGTGTAAGCAGCAGAGTAGGAGGAAGTTGTGCCTCTTGTAAGCAGGGAATTGTAAGGGAAGTTTCATCCTAGTTAAAGGAGCAAAGATTTAATTGAATCGTTAAGTGAGTTGCTCAAGGCGAGGATGTAAGCCGGGTTGGCTGAACCTCGTAAAATTGTATTTGCCTTCTATCCTCCTTTACTTTTTTTAATTTTCGCAACGCATTTCATTACCTATCTTACATGTGTATATGTTGAGTAACCTTACAAGTACTTGGTAATGAATTGGGTATAATTGAATATAAAATTATTGGATTGAAATAATTTCAATCCCTGGTAATTTTCTGTGTTAAATCTTAAAATAGGGATTGATTGTTGATGTAAAATGAAATATTTTCAAAATTCTCAATTCACCCCCCCTTGGGATTGCACCCGAATTAACAAAAAAAAATTTAGTCAAGAATATTAAAGATAGTTCAAGGTTCCATTACTAATAGTGTTTTTATTTAGAAAAATATAAAAATAATTTAACCAATAATATAACTGACGACTTGACAAATTCGTCACTAATAATATGGTATTAGTGACGGTTCATTTATTCATCACTAATAGTATTTTTATTTAGAAAATATAAAAATAATTGAGTCAAGAATATTAGTGACGGTTTGACAAATTCGTCACTAATAATAGAGTATTAGTGACGGTTCAAGGATTCATCACTAATAGTGTTTTTATTTAAAAAATATAAAAATAATTTAGTCAAGAATATTAGTGATAGTTTGACAAATTCGTCATTAATAATAGGGTATTAATGATGGTTCAAGGGTTCGTCACCAAAAGTGTTTTATTTAAAAAATATAAAAATAATTTAATCAAAAATATTAGTGATAGTTTGATAAATTTGTTACTAATAATAAGATATTAGTGACGATTTAAGGATTCATTACTAATAATCCAATATTAGGTGAGAGTTTTGAAAACGTCACTAATATTCGAACGTATGCAAAAAGACGTCTTCTCGCGCAGGAATTCCAATCTCTCATCCAAAACTTCCTTTCACTAATACTTTAACGTATGCAAAAAGACGTCTTCCCGCGCACGCATTCCAATCTCTCATCCCAAACTTCCTTTTTCTCTCCTTTCCCTCTCCACGACGATCACCTCCTTTCCAGCCTCCCTCATGTCTTCTTCCGTACTGTTGTTGCTTCTAAGGATGCTGTTCCTTTTTCCTTCGATCTCGCACCTTTCTCTCTCTGAAATCTCAATGGCATTCTCAGCAGAAGAACACCAAGAGCAAAAGCCGATCTCCAAAAACCTAGTCAAAGACGAAGAAGAAGAGGAAGAAGCTTCAAATGGCGAAGATGATGACGGTGACTTTGAAGATGAAGCTGAGGACGAAGAAGAAGAAGAGGATCCCCATGTAGTAAGTAAATAATCTAAACTGCAAACGGAAATGATCAAACTAGACAATCATTTCTGCCGATTGTCCACGGAGAGGGTAACCCTAAGGGTCCATGACGTACTGATCAAAGGCAACGCCAAGACCAACAACTCCCTTATCGAAGCAGAAGTCAAAGCCCTAAAGAGCGTCACCACCATGCACGAGCTTCTCCAAGCAGCGAGAATCGCCAATGCACGTCTTCAGCGTCTAGGAATATTCGATTCCATCAATATTACACTCGATTCTGGCCCGAGGGAGCTCTCTGGCACTGCTAATGTCATTGTTGAGTTGTTGAGACGAAGAACCCCCTCACTGGGGACATTGGTATATTCACGAAGCTAGAGGTACTCCAATTTCTCTTCCCTACACTTTGACTTCTACACTTTTCGATCAGGTTCTGATTAGTTTATGCTCTTTTCCCACCCAGTTATGGCATGTTTGAGGAGCAGCTTTAATCTGTTTTTCTTGTTTGAGACTGTTAGAAAGGCGATGAAATGCATTAGACTGGATGTCCTGAAATTATACACTAGACTGATCGTTGTAGGATCTTTTATTTAATTTAAAATTTTAATGAGCAATAGAAACCAAATTGGAAAGGAAAAGATATACTGCAGTTATTAAAGGAGAAGTGTACAGAACCGGATTGAAAAAAAAAAAAGGAAAGCTAACCAACTAGAAATTCGATCAGGGGAGAACATTCCCCCAATTGAAATGCCCTTAGCCATCCTTGCTGATGGTAGAAGTGATAGAACCTTATTAGAGAGCTAGACTGCGAATTACTAAACTTTCATTGCTTTTAAGTTTAAATGTAGCATGTGAGTACCCTTTGCTGGTTTTAGGATTGATCCATGTTTCCCTACAAAGCCAAATGACATTTTCCTCGTGGAAAAATTAAAAATTTCCTTCTTACCCGGTCTACCTTAGAATCATTCAGAGTTTTCTCAATATAAAAACTGCCAGCAGTATTTCTTTTCAATACTCACCTGCACATCATAATTCTTTTGATTTTCATTAATAAAATTCCTCTTTTCTAACCTTTCCTGGCTCGTTGTTCTTCAGTCATACATCTTGATATATTTGGCCTTCTTGCATATACGTTACTGTTGTTAAGTCCCTCATTTAAATCCCCTAACCTTCGCTCCACCTGTGCAAGTGGCCTCTTACAATATTAAAAGGGGAAACAAAATTGATCACCAGTAAACTGAAGCTCTTACCACATCCATTCATTATCTCATTCTTTGATAAGAGAAGAATAATTAAGGGCTACCAGAGGCATGCGAAGTGATATTACATCAAATGATGACTAGCACTTTCAGAACTATGATAAAAGATTTAAAAATTTTAGCGATCTATCTATAATTACCCTTCTAAGTGATTATGGACCGGACCCTCATTGACTCCTATTTATTTTTTTCCATGCATTCCAACAATGGTAAAAGGGTTAGGGTTGGCTATTTCTTTTCCTCTACTGGTATTTGTAATAAATGTATCTTTTAGGATTTTATTTGTAATTTCTTGTATCTATGGGGTTTAATTGTAATTTTACTGTAGTTTAAGCTTTCTTATAAACTGGATGTGAAAATCATGTTAGTGTCTTTTTTTTTTAAATGTGAAGTTAAAAGTGGAAGTTAAGTTTTCACCGACCTTGCTTTTTATTCGTTCTCCTCTCTTCTTCCTTTTCTTCCTTCTTCTCCTCTCCTCTCTCTTCTATTTCTGTTCCTATTCACTGTTGGGGCAGTGCCTTACCAGTGTTACTGCATCACCCTTCAATTCTATAATGTACAACAAAGCCGCATGGTTGTTATTTTTAGTTTGAGCCTAGGGGTTGATAATATTTTGGACCATTTTTTTGGTAGTGGTCCCACATTGTTTTAAATTTGTCCAATTATGAGATTTGTGCTGCATCTGTGGCTGCATCAAATTTTGAGTATTGGGGCTCTCAGTATTTTGATATACTATAGTGTTGTTTTCTTGCTTTCATTGGTGCCTCCATGGAGGGATTGTCTATCCATTCTCTTGTATGTTGGACTTTTTCCAATAAAACTTCATTTATCGTCCAAAAATAATAAAAAGCAGCAATTCCTTCTGAATTTTTTCCAATTCATGTTGATGGTTCCTTTTGTGTTCGTTAATGTGAGCCATTACTTTATTCCAATATATGCACGGAGTGGGTTTTGGGTTAGGTTCAATGGTTGGAATTCAAAGTATGCGGATACAAAAGTTAATACAATTTTTCTAAAAAAATTATCCGAGCTCAACCTACTTAAGTAGTTAGCTTGATTTGAAGTTTGGATTAAAATAATGAGCTGGGGCACATAAGCTCTTTTTAAATGTCACTTGTGCTGAAATCCAGCCAATTTGTTTTATTCAAAGCAAGGAGCACGTCAACTCTTTGTTTGTATAGCCTTGAATTACTTTCTATGATCTATCCTAGGATGCAATCCATTATGATATGATCATTTTGATTTCTTTAGTTTCCTTCTTAAATATCCAATAATCTTTTAAAAGGATTTATTCAATGTTTTTTTTTTTGAATGGATTCATATAAATTATACATATGCTGCAAATATTTCCATCAAAACCCTTTATGATTATGAGGGGGATACAAGGTTTTTAGCTTTTGATGCTAATGGATTGCATGGCTTGCCTAAAGGAGTTTGGCATTGGCTTAGGCCGAGTTTCCATAGGAATTTTTATGATTTGTTTTCGTTTCTGATATATTATCAACTTCTACCTACTCATTTAATTAATGTCAGATACCTGGCTATGAATTTGTTGAATTTTACTTTTGTACATGCTAAGTTGTTGGAACAAGGCAAGACTTCACAATATTGGTATCTTAGTTTAACTCTGTAAGAACCACGTGGCTCTCTGTTTAATCAATCTAATGGGTTTTGCTTCCCCTCGGTTAAGGATGTTGAGCGTGATCTTGAGACACAATCCGAAGATGGTTTCATCGCAATGGAGGCTTTGTGTGAGGTATGAAGTTTTAATATTGGTCAAGTGATTGGTTTGATTGGATGCATTATGATTTTGTATCATTTTGTTCTTATTTTTTCTTACATCCTTTTGTTATTATGTGCTTGTGTTGTTCTTTATGATGAAATTCCCTATAAACCTAAGTTTGCTTTTGCTTTTCCCATAGGTTTTGTAGTCCAAGCAGCCTCTTATTGTCTACTTTGCAGATTGTACTCTATGGTTATTGAGGGCTATTCCCAAGTCAAGTCCTAAGGAGTTTGTTAATAAGGTGCAAGAAATGTTTGACCAATTATCTGGCCTATTGTTTTAATTTGTGGGTAGAACAAAGTCGAATTGGGGTCAAAGGAGAAAGAGAAATTTGTAAGAATGTTAAGCTTTCAGTTCTCTTTTTATGTATTCATATGTGTGTGTGTGTGTGTGTGCGTGTGTTTTTTTTTTTCTTAAACCCGTTCATATTTTTTTGGTAACCTTATATTTCTTTTGCTTGCTTTAACAGACAATGATACTACCCAATTTTGGTCATCTTTCCAAGCTAGTAATGCTTGATATCTTTTAAAAGTATTGTATATCAAATAGAAAATCATTCATTTTTCATATTATGTGTTGGCCATCTTACCTTGTGTATTGACTTCAAATGCATGTTTCTTTTTAAAATCTCGTAGTTAAGTTTATTTATTTTTCTTTGTAAGTGAATGCAACACTATGTGGGTGTGCTTCTTAGACATATCTTAGTACGGCTTCTAGTTAAATCCAACACTCCAGGGAATGTTTGGTGGTACGTTGGTTATCATGGAACTTTTTAAGATATCTTGATGATGCCAGTGAATATCAAAGGTGTTACTCTTGGTTTTCTTGGCATTCTGTCTTAACAAAAGACACAAGTGCTACGGTGCTTATATTAATAATTTCTCTTTTGCAAATGAACAACCCAAATGAGAGAAAACTTGACTAGGCAATCCTTGAGAAGCAACCCTCTTGCCCTATATATTAAAAAAAAACAATGAATTTATAATTAGGGTATTGTTTGAGCATGAGAGTTTGATGTAATATGAATGTTTATATTCATGGAATGAAAGGAAATGCATGAAATCTAGGCGCCTTATTCCCACCCTCCACATGTGTAATTTTCCATCATTCCGATGGAAATACTACTTTTTGAACCAAATTGTAGTCCTAATTTAGTGGGTTGGACAACAATGTCCCTATATATTATCACACTATTTTATATTCAAAATAATAAATTGTTGAAAAGATGGGTGAAAGTTAAACGAATATTAAACTTCATCCTTTATGTGAACAGCATTGCAGATTACTATGCATAATGCACCGAATGATTACAAGACTGATGCAGTATATTGTGTATTGCATGTTGGTAGTGGATTTAGGTTATTGCATACTTGAAATGATTTATTTGCTGAAAACAATTAGGTTTCAGGTGTAGGTTTTATGAGAAAATATCTAATTTACAAACTGTATGTTGTCAAAATTTCGTCAAAATTTTTCCAAAATAAAACCATGTATAAAGATAATAATGATAAAATGAATGTTAAAATATTTTTGAAAGGATGAGTGAAAATTAAACGAATATTAAATTTCATCCTTTATGTAAACAGCATTGCAGATTACTATCCATAATACACCAAATGACTATATTTTTTTGCGGACTGATCAGTAATTCCTCCGATGTACGTTTCCTATAACCACACTTAAATTATTATACTTCTCTCGATTTTTTTGTTTTTTCTAATTTTTTCTTTCACATTAGTGTTCGAATGTTCAATTATTTTGTTATCAAATCATTGATACTTATGGTACATATACATATATGTTCAAACATCATATGCAATTTTTTTTTTTTCATAATTCTTAATTTGTAGGGTTTGTAGCTGTCACAACATCAGCATGATTTCATGCACTATAGTCGGATGCAGCTTTTGATTATTTTTTTAATAAAAAAATACAAATATAATGTATTGATATTTGAATTTGAATTTTGAATTTTTTTGTATTTTTTTTTTTGTTATTTAAACAGATGGAATTTCTGTATTTTAATTGAATTTGTATAATGTATTTGTATTTTCTTTTGAATTAGAATTTTGAAAAATTTATGAATTTTTTAGTAATTATGGTTTAATATTATGTATGCAAAAATGTATTTACAGATTTTTACAGGAATTAATGATTAAAAAAATATTAATTTTAAATTATTATTGACGATTTTACAATCGTCACTAATAATTGTCTATTTTTTAAGTATTAGTGAAAGTTTTAAAATCGTCATTAGTAGTAGAGTATTAGTGATGAATTTCAAAGTATTAGTGATGAATTTCAAAGTATTAGTGATGAATTTCAAAGTATTAGTGACAATTTTAAATTCGTCACTAATAGTATATTATTAGTGATAGTTTTGAATATTAGTAAAGGTTTCAAAATCATTAATATTAGTAGAGTATTAGTGATGAATTTCAAAGTATTAGTGACGGTTTTGAATTCGTCACTAATAGTATATTATTAGTGACGATTTTGAACCGAACCAAGGTAGAATTTATAGTGACAGTATTAGGGTTTTAGTGACGATTATAATTCATCACTAATATTCTATTATTAGTGACAGTTTGTAAAATTCGTCACTAATAATTGTTAGTAATCACCGTTATGACAACTAATTCAAAATCGTCACTAATACTATTAGTGACAGTTTTGTTATATTTGATCCTTCGCTAATAATCTTATTTTTTGTAATGACACCAAAGTCAATTGGTATCAGAGCCTCACCACATAGACCTAAATGTTATTTTGTAAAAGTTCATGATGGCTCGAGCTGGTGTATCCCCATCTTGTAAGGGTAGGTTTATCTACAAACCTTCTAATGTTTTACGGTGATAATTTCACCAAATGGAAATTTAGAATGACTATCTTTATTAAAGCATTAATGTATAAACTCGAAAAATTATAGTAATTAAATTATTAAAGAAAGGAGAGAATGATTTTTCGAAAAGGGGATTCAATAGGGTCTCGTTGACGAGTGCAGAGTGCGCGTCGACAAACAAGCTTCTTGGGCTTGTCGACGTGGACGCGTGTCTCGTTGACGAGACATTATTGAGAGGGCTAATTTCATGGCCTAAAATTCGTCAAGGAGGAGTCGATGAACTCCCTTCAAGGACTCGTCGACGAGACAGACAATCCGTGTTTTATAAATACACCAACCTCGGGATTTCAGCGTGAATTTTTCATGCAAAACCCTCTATCTCTCTCTCTCTCTAAACCTCGTCTCTCTCTCCTTCTCTCAAAATTTCTGACTTCGTTCTTCACCGGTTTGACGATCGGGAGCCACCACGCTACTTCTAGAAAGATTCTTTTCAAGTCTGCTAGAGTAATTCGTTGGTTAGGCCAACTTGAGCACCATCCCAAAATCTGGGTAAGTTAGCTATTTTGAGTTTAATAGGGTATTTAGTATTTCTGCACTGAGGGAAATGTAGTAGGTGGAATTATACTAAAGTTTTATTGGGGAAAATGTAAATTTCGGGGTGTTAAACTAGGAACACCATAAAAGCAAGTTTGGCAAATTTTGTGGGCTTCTCAGTAAGTTAGGTAAAGGGATAAATTAAGTCAGCCTTTTTCATAAAATTATTATTATTATACAACATTTATTTTCAGGAAATTATGTATGTTATAGAACTATGCTTGGGAATACTGCTACTAAATAGGGAAATGATTTTAACATATTTTATAAGAAAATATGATTTAAGAACAAATTATGAGTTTAGAATGCTACTTACATTTGTGTGGCATGAGTATAATATTTTCATAAAAATTATGTTATATTGAAATATTATGATTTTTCCAAGATAAGCATGTTATAGTAGTTTTCAGGAAAATCATAAAAACAATACAAGAACTATGGTTTTAAGAAATATTATGTTAACAGTGCAATAATTTCATGTACAAGTACGTCATGTTATCTCGGCGCCAGTGTCATGATTTTTACGTTATGATATGATGGCATTAATGTAGTAATTATGCATGTTATGTCAAGATTCAAGAAAATATTACCATGTCATATTTTACTCTGAAATATGAAACTGCTTAGTTTCACAAAGCACGATACCGTAGCTATATGTTTACGTTTATGTTAGTGCTACCATACATCTTATGTAGAGTGTGAGAGATAACAGTTGATGTGGCTATATGAGAGTGTCATATTTCCCCTGGTAGTCCGACACAGGTGGAGTAGGCCTATCATACTTACACACTTATGTTTGACTTAGCATGGTTGGCCAGCCATTCCTAGGTCCTGCTTGCGGGCCACACAACCCTGTCATATGGGGAGTAAGACATGACAATAGCTAACTAACTACCTTGGGTAATATTTCAAATATGGTATAGTCCTATAAGATGATTTTCCTATACAGAAATTTAGTATGTTAACCTATGTCATGACAAATCACGTTTTATTTATATACGATATAAACTGTTTTTACCAGATATGAATTATGTATTGTTTATATGTATATCACAGAAAATACTCATGTTGCCACACACTGATATTAGTTTATCTACCTTACTGAGAGGTGTCTCACTCCAGCATTACAAACATTTCAGGAAATCCAGATATGTAGGAGGACCGAGCTCCGTAACAGTAGAGATTAACTGAACTACCCTATATGAAGGGTAAGTAGGTGAACTAGGGTCAGATTATTTTTAGGTTATGATCCTAGGTTGACTTTTGGTCCTTTTGGGATGTTCGTACTTATATGGAAGAAGTAGTAAAACTCTGGTATTGTGACTGGTTGGATGATATATATGCAATTTATATTTTCCGCTGCTCAGGTATTAAAGATGTATGATAGGTATTTCCTTGGTACCCATGAGTCCAGATTGATCATGATTAGTCCAGTTTATAAGCAGGTTTACAGGGTTATTATGTATGTTGCTATATATGAAAAAAAAAAAATGGAAAAATAGGCAGGTGGTTATAGTTTGGTATTAGAGTCTAGGTTGTTAGGTTCTGTAGACTCTAGAGTGCAGTTGAAAACAATACTAGAGTCTAGGAATAGATCAGGAATTTAGTGAGTCACTGTTGGGGAATGAAGAAGAGTATTTAGGGCTTTGTTCTGTGATTGGGAAGCAGGATTTTCGTGTCAGTTTTTGTGTCTTTCCCGGGGTGAAGATTTTAGGAAAGTCATAGTAAAGTATTGTTGGGCTGTGTTTCTCAATTATTGGAATGGATCTTAAATTGAGAATAATGACGATAGATCCCACTGTAGTATGAAATTTTGATTAGATAAATATGTTAGTTATATTATGCAGATAGGATCCTCAGATTATGTTTATTTCCTTTTCAGAATGGATCTTGGTTGTAGCAACATAAATGCTGGAGGTAGTGGCAACGTAGGGGCTTTCAGCATTGGTGGCAGTTACTCTGGACAAATGCTACATAGTGCAGGTCAGCAGGTCATGACAGATAATGTAAGGAATTTTAGGGGACAAAGCCAGTCATTAGTTGATTCGGGCTGCTATATCGAGCAATTTATCTATATGAATCCCCTGACTTTTATGGGAAGAGCTGATGCAATTACTATGAAGGAGTGGATCCAAGAGATAGAGGGTATATTGGCAAGTCTTCGCTATGTATATGAACAGAAGGTGTTGTATACTATTTTTAAGATGAATAGGGAGGCCAAGCGTTGGTGAATGTCGGCGAAGTTACTTGAGGAGCAAAAGCTAGTATCAGTGACCCTTACGTGGAATCGTTTTAAAGAAATTTTCTATGAACAATACATTTCCTTTTCTATTCGGGATGCTTGGGTGGAGGAGTTTATGGAATTGAATTAGAAGAAGAGGTCTACGCCTCCTGGGTTTCAGGTGGGGCCCAACTGAGGTCCAAGGAGGAGAGGTGGACCTAGCGGCGGTTAGAGGCTGGAGACAGGGAACTGTGAGGTTCAGGGTGGGCAGACCTATTCTGTTTGCCTAACATGTTGGAAAAGACATAGGGGAGAATGCCGAGATAAGAAGAACGTCTGATACTAATGTGGTAGACTGGGTCATGTAGCATGAGTATGTCGTGCGCAGGTACCACTCATTCGTTTGTATCATTATTGTTTTACCATATAAGCTATTTTTTTTAATTTGACTCAAGTACCACTCATTTGTTTGTATCATTCAAATATGTTTAATTATTTAGGATTAAGACACGGTTATTATTATTATTATTATTATTATTATTATTATTATTATTATTATTATTATTATCATTATCATTATTATCATTATTATTATCATTATTATTATTATCATTATCATTATCATTATTATCATTATCATTATCATTATCATTATCATTATCATCTAGTGGGCATTTAGGAGAGAGTATCACTAGCCGACCTTGTGATGTTAGGCTTATGGGGGGTTTGATGTGATATTGGGGCATGGATTGCGGGTAGCTGATTATGCCAGCATTGTTGCTATTAAAGAGAAGTAATCTTTAGACTCCTGAGTGAGTAGGAATTCAGATTTTTAGGATTAAATGTGTGAGCCCCGCCACAGTTAGTGTAGGTTTTTCCAGTGGAAAGGCTGATACAAATTGGTTGCCAGGGGTATGTTGCGTATATCCAGTAGATGTCAAAGGAAGAATTGAAACAAGCTAATATTTTGGTAGTTAGAGGATTTCTAGATGTTTTTAGAGAAACTACTCGACACCAATATCTAAAGTGCCATACAGAATGGCCCCTGATGAACTAAAAGAGTTGAAGAATCAGTTGCAGGTTTTATTGAATAAAGGGTTTATCAGACCTAGTGTATCACCCTAGGGATCTCTAGTGATATTTGTGAAAAAGAAAGATGGGTCTATGAGGATGTGTATAAATTATAGAGAAATAAACAAAGTAACAATTAAGAACAAGTATCCTTTACCCCGTATAGATGATTTATTTGATCAACTCCAAGGGACCCAAGTCTACTATAAGATCGACCTTAGGTCAGATTATCACCAGGTGGAGGTTAAAGTAAAAGACGTTTCAAAGACAGTTTTCAGGACCAAGTATGGACATTATGAATTTCTAGTTATGTCATTTGATTTAACAAATGTTCTAGTTGTATTCATGGATTTGATGAATAAAATCTTTTACCAGTATTTAGCCCAGTTCATTGTGGTTTTAATTGATGAAATATTGTTCTACTCGAGGAGTTTTGAGGAATATGAAACGCATCTAAGGCTAGTACTTAAGATGCTTAGGTAAAAGAAATTTTATGCCAAGTTTAGAAAATGTGAATTTTGGTTAGAGAAAGTTGCGTATTTTGGGACATGTTATATCAGGAGATGGAATTTCGGTAGATCCTAGCAAAATAAAGGCAGTGGTGAATTAGGTCAGGCCATGGAACGTACAGAAAATCAGGAGTTTCTTAGGACTAACAGGTTATTACCGATGGTTTGTAAAAGGATTCTCATTATTATCAGAGCCTCAAACACGACTGACTAGAAAGAATGCCAAGTTTGAGTGGGACGACAGTTGTGAATAGAGCTTCCAGGAATTGAAGCAAAGACTCGTCATTGCACCAGTATTGATTATTCCATCAGGAGGTAATGGTCATGTGATCTACTATGATGCATCTTTGAGGGGGCTTAAATGTGTATTAATGCAACAGGGCAGAATAGTAGCATATGCCTTTAGACAGTTGAAAGAATATGAAAAGAATTATCTTACCCATGATCTTGAATTGGCTGCAGTGGTTTATGCATTGAAAATTTGGAGGCAGTATCTGTACGGAGAGAGATGTGAAATATTTTTAAACCATAAAAGTTTAAAGTACTTCTTCATGCATATGGAGTTGAACATGTGGTAAAGAAGATGGTTAGAGCTCATCAAGAATTATAAGTGTACTATTAGTTACCATTCAGGTAAAGTTAATGTGGTGGTTGATGCTTTGAGCCGAAAATCAAGTGAAACAGCACAATTAGCAGCAGTAATTCAACGCCCGATCTAGATAGACTTGGAGAGGCTTGGCATGGAGTTAGTAGAAAGTGATCACCAAACATTTATTGCCAACCTGGTGGTGCAGCCTACCCTACTAGAAAGGATTAAACCTGCTCAAAGGGATGATGTAGAATTAGCAGAGTTGATAGCTAAAGTATAGAATGGACAAGAAAAGGAATTTAGTATTTCTGATGACAGAGCTCTAAGGTTCCGTATCAGATTGTGTGTACCTACAGATGATGATATTAGAAAAGCGATTCTTGAGGAGGCTCATAGGTCCTTATACACGGTACATCCTGATAGCACTAAAATGTATAGGAATTCGCAAGAGTATTTCAAGTGTAGCGGCATGAAGAGAGAGATTTCTGAATTTGTGCAGTAGTGTTTGACGTGCCAGCAAGTAAAGACTGAGCACTAGAGGTCGGCGGGCCAGCTACAGCCACTTTACATCTTGGAGTGGAAAAGGGATCACATTTCAATGGATTTTGTGAAAGGTCTACTGTCGGTATGGTAGGGGCAGAATGTTATTTAGGTGGTCATAGATTGACTGACGAAGACCGCTCACTTTATTCATATTAAAGTCAACTACTCCATGGACAAAATGGTAGAAATATATAATCAAGATATAGTTCGATCACATCGTGTGCCAGTGTCTATAGTATCAAACCGAGACCCACACTTCACGTCACAGTTTTGGAGGAGTCTGCAAGTGGCTTTGGGGTCCCAGTTTTCATTCAGCACGACGTTTAATCCTCAGAAGAATGGCCAGTTAGAAAGGACATTCAGATATTAGAAGACATGCTATGGGCATGTGTGCTGGATTTTGAGGGTAGTTAGACCCAATATATGCCACTGGTAGAGTTTGAATGCAATAACAGCTATCAGACCAGCATTGGCATGGCATCTTACGAGGCGCTATATGGTAGGAGATGTCGCTCTCTTCTATATTGGGATGAGATAGACAAGAGGTGAGTTTTGGGACCAGAAATAGTGCAGCAAGCGTCTGATAAAGTCTGACTTATTATAGAGAGAATTAGTATAGCTCAGAGTCAGCAGAAAAGTTACGTTGATAATCGCCGCCGAAAGTTGGAATTCAAAGTGGGAGACAACGTATTTCCTAAAAATAGCGCCGCTGAAAGGTACTATAAGGTTTGAGAGGAAGGGATAGCTGAGCCCTAAGTTTAGTGGCCCTTTCGAGATACTTGAGAGGGTGGGATCAATTGCTTACTGGGTAGCTTTACCACTAGTTTTATCCAGAATACATGACGTGTTTCATGTTTGTATGCTGAGAAAATACGTCCCAGATCCCTCCCATGTGGTCAGTTATGTAGGGATAGAACTCAAAGATTCACTGGTTTATGAGGAAATACCAGTGCAGATCATAGACAAAAAAGAACATGAATTGCATAATAAGAGAATTCCATTAGTGAAAGTTCTGTAGAGGAATCATGCAATGGAAGAAGCTTTATGGGAGCTTGAGGGAGAAATATGACAGAAATACCCACACTTATTTAGTGAGGACCAGCGATAATCAGGAAAAGATGTAGGTAAGTATGCTAAGTTTCTTTTGTGTAGGTTAGTTAGTACATGTAATAATTTTCTGTTAGTAGGTAGTATTTTGGTTTGGGAGAATTTTATTTTATGTATATTATGTAATCTCTTAGAACCGTGAATGTAACCATGGTATTCCTCCGCCACAAGTGAGAGTAAGTAATAAAATAAGTAGCCTTTTTTCCTTAAATGATGGTGTTCAATACAGATAGTAAATTTTGGGGACGAAATTTTATAAGGAGTAGAGAATGTAAAGACCCGAAGAATTATAGCAATTAAATAATAAAAGAAAGGAGAGAAAATGATTTTTCTAAAAGGTGATTCAACAGGGTCTCGTTGACGAGTGCAGAGTGCTTGTCAACAAATAGGCTTCTTGGGCTTGTCGACGTGGACACGTGTCTCTTCGACAAGACATTACCTAAAGGGCTGATTTTAGGACTAGGAATTCATCGACAAGGAGTAAGTGTTCATCGACAAACTCCCTTCATGGACTCATCGATGAGGTGACGTGTCTCGTTGACGAATTCGTGTCTTATAAATATACCAACCTCGGGATTTCAGGGTGAATTTTTTATGCAAAACCCTCTCTCTCTCTCTCTCTCTCTCTCTCTCTCTCTCTCTAAACCTTGTCTCTCTCTTCTTCTTTCTAGATTTTCAGCTTCATTCTTCACTAGTTTGACGATCGGAAGCTGCCACGCGACTCTTAGGAAGATTCTTTTCAAGTTTGCTAGAATAGTTCGTTGGTTAGGCCAACTTAGAGACCATCCCAAAATCTGGGTAAGTCGGGTATTTTGAGTTTTATAACGTATTTAGCATTTCTAGACCGAGGGAAATGTAGTAGTTGAATAATACTAAAGTTTTGTTGGGAAAAATGTAAATTTTAGGGTGTTGAACTGGGAACACCACATGAGCAAATTTGGTTCTCTTTGTCGGCTTCTCAATAAGTCAAGTAAGGGGATAAATTAAGTCAGTATTTTTCATGAAATTATTATTATTATACAACATTTATTTTCAGTAAATTATGTATGTTATAGAACTATGTTTGGGAATATTGTTGTTGAATAGGAAAATGATTTTAACACATTTTATAAGAAAATATGATTTCTAAACAAATTATGAGTTTATAAAGCTACTTACATTTGTGTGGCATGAGTATAATATTTCCATGCAAATTATGTTATATTGAAATATTATGATTTTTTCAAGATAAGCATGTTATAACAGTTTTCAGGAAAACCATAAAAACAATACAGGTACTATGGTTTTAAGAAATATTATGTTAATAGTGCAAGAATTTCATGTACTAGTACTTTATGTTATGCCGGCGCCAGTGTCATGATTTTTACGTTATGATATGATGACATAAATACCGTAATTATGCATGATATCTCAAGATTCAAGAAAATATTACTGTTATAATTGGTATATTCCCAAGAGGGGGGGTGAATTGAAATTTTAAAATTTTTCTCCTAGTTTAAGTAAGATATCAGTATTATTTCGCAACCTAGGGTCTTTCTAAGCAATCCAAAATGCACAGATAAGATTAATATGCGGAAAGCATATCCTGCACAACATTCACAATATAACATACACGTGTAGTAAGTAAATTTTCGGAAAAATAAAATGGACACACGATATGTTATCGAGGTTCAACCAATACTACCTACGTGCCCGCTTTGGCTCACAAGCACAAAGATTAGCACTATTGCTCACTTAACGGGTGGAGAGGTGCCGGTTACAACTAAGTCAATTAGCGGGACTGACCTCAACCTAAACACACCTTAACAGGATGGGGCACCTAGCTTTCCTAATCGGGTTTAAGCCAATTCGGGACTATTTAGCAGGGTTAGTCTCCCTTTTCAGGTCCTTGCCTCGAATACAATGATGAAATAAAAATTTTTGAGTACAACCAAATATGCTTCTAAAACTAAGCAGAAGTGTACCAATATGCTCAACCAAATAATGCACTCACATATGATAAGCTTGGTTCGGTTCGGTCGACCGAACCTATACATAAGGGATTTAACCCATAAAGAACTTGCCAATTTCAAAACATTTAAATATGTATGCACAAGCAGCTCCAAATGGTTCAAATTAAAAATGAGTCAAGTGTAGACATTTTAAAATCTAAAAACATATTTTTCATGCACATCCAATATCATTTTAGAAAACATTTTAATGTTTTAGGGAAAATGTCTTCCAAAAATTCGGTAGCATGCCATCTATAAATAGGACATTTCCCAAATTAACCTGCACAAGAAAATTCTCAAATAGATAGTATATCACAAGTTTAGAGCATGTGAGAACCTAATTATCTACCAGCATGTAATTTCACATCTACTGCATCCGCCATGCAGGAGACATTCTAAACTAAAAATGGATAAATATAAGTAACTTTAAATGACCCAATTATCGGCAGAAACCAAAATGGATAGTGGGTGTGAGTATGGTGTAGTCAGTGAAAGAGAAATAAAAGTAATGTAAGCTGATTATAGATACAGACTAAAGAATAATAAGAATAAGAATAATAATGATCTTTGATCCTGCAGGGTGCTCTCCTAGTGTCTATATGTCATCCCCATCATCAGCGCCATCCCCCATATCCAGGTCAAAGTCCATTGTCATCCGATCTCTATCATCCTACAACTCATGGATGCGGTCATTCAGCTCACTGAAATTTACAATAATGACCCTATCTAGCTTCTTATACCTGTTCTCTAAAGAGATAGAGAACTCCCTAAACTCATGCCTAAGAGCTGAGTACTGAGCACTGGATGAAAAAGCCATGTCCCTCAGCCCCCTAATGTCAAACTGAATGGATTGAGTAACCTAATGCTGCGAATCTCTATATTGCGCAAATGAGTCCGTAAAATCGGTGATGGCAGCCATCAAATTAGCATTCGTCGGCTGCGCAGGTTGTGGTGGCATCTCTTGTGGGGCCTCCTCTTGAGCTGTTGCTCCTCTATCATCTGTGGGCAACCACAGGTTGTTGACCATCTCATACCCCATTAGCCACAAGGTAACTAAGGAGAACATATCTGCACCGCTCCTTCTCTTCAGCATGACAACATTTAATTAGGTGACTTCTATCGCAAGGAATAGCCTGTTGAGAATTACCCCATATGGCATAATAGTCCTCCGCCCAATCATCTTAGCCATCATCTAACGTATCATCAAACTGGGAAGATCAAGTTTCTTTCTCGCAAACAGACACCACATAAGAAAACAGTCGAGGAAAGAAACATGCATCCTAGATCTTGCCTTAAGCAGGATATTGTATGTGATCAGGTGGTGAACTATCTTGGCCTCTAAGGTAAAGGATCTATAGTTTGGCGGGTGATTGGGACTAGAAGCAAGTGGGTCAGTCATAGTCAGGTTTGCAAATATCCCAATAGAAAACTCCTGTTCATTTATCTAGGAGGTCACTGAGTCAGGGCACTCAAAATCTCCTTACCCTATATCCTAAATATCCGAAAAATATTCAGCGTCGAATCTAATGTTAGTCCGCAAAACCATAGAATAATATCCATTTTCATCATTGCCTAAGTTGGCGTAAAATAACCTAACATATGTGGGATAGTGCCTACTAGGCTGATATGTGATAAAAGATTTCCACCCTTGATATTGAAACATGTCCATAATGTCGCTAAAATGCTGTTCCATAAACTGATGATCGAGAATCTTACCCAATATAACTTCCTTGGGGTGAAACTCCCTCACATATTTGATCCTAGCACGCTCTGACAAAAACCAGTTGTCCTCAGCGTAGGTGACATCATGAGAATCAATACGCTCATCTGGTCTTGCCATGGAGACTGATGGAAGTGGTTTTGGTGCTGGATTGAGAATATAGGGTAATATCCAAGGAAATAGCGGAGCAGCTCTAAATTTTTTCGGTGAAAATAAGCCTTTTTACACGAAAAATATATATAGACCCGTGAGGTTCGGTCGACCAAGGACAAGTTCGGTCAAATGTCATTTCATATTCTTCACAAAACACTCATGTTTTGTTAACTAGAGTGAGGGATGGTCGAAAAAAACCTAAAATGACGTTTCAGCATCCTATAGTTGGTCGACCAAGAGATTTTTGACTTGAAATGGATGGTCGACCGAAGAGAGTTCGGTTTTGAGTCCGGTTGATCGAGAGGTTGACCGAAGTGGGTTCAATCGACTGAAGTTCATCGGTTCAAAAGTGGTCGGTCAACCAAAGAGTCAAAGTCAACCATATGGTCAACTAAAGAGGCTAGTTCATTTGTGGATGGTCGATCGAGCTTAGTCAACTTTTCAATTTTCACCAAATTTTGACCTAAACTCTTCTTTATGGTAACACATGACTTTTCCACTTAGGGGGGGGGGGATCAATTTTGAGTTCTTCTAAGTTTAACTACCTTATAAGCTGTCGGTTACATCTACCCCACTAAGTCTTATCCTATGGTTCAGTTTGATTTCCTCCTCCTCCTCCTCCTCCTCCTCCTCTCTCTCTCTCTCTCTCTCTCTCTCTCTCTCTGAGGAACTAGCTACTAAGATTACCCATATCATTTCCTTATTTAAGCCTCTTGCATTTTTACACAAATAAGTAGAGCCAATGTGTTCTAGGAACCCATTATGTACATACAAACGTGTTTGCTTACTTGTTCTATTTTGTTCAAAAGAGACGCTTGAGTTTTTACAATTGTGGGATTTGGAATACGAACCCTTTTTCAAAGATTTATTTCTTTTGATTCCTTGGGGTTTACCATTCTCTATTTCTTCCTTTAAACAAATAATTTTCAATATCTTCTTGATCTTTTTCTTCTCTAAGGTGGCATGATATTTACTTAGATCTTTTAATTATTTTGCCAATCTTCTATTTTCATTTTTCAAAGATATTTTCTATTTAGACACCTTAGATAGAAGCTTATTCATTTTCAATTAAGAACATTCTAGTTCCTTGTCAAAGGGCATGTCACTATGATAGGATTTATTGCATGATTCAGCATCAGATAAATCATAATAACACTCAAAAGAATCAACGCATGCATCATAAATGGTATCATTATCAAAAGCAATAAATGGTTCTTCATATAGATTGTCACATATTTTGGCATGAGAATCATCACGGTAAACATCACATGAGTTGATACATGCATTATCGTCAAAGCAGTCGTTATAGGAAGCTGATGATTTAACACATGATATAGCACAGGGTTTTGCATACGAATCATCACATGCTTCATTGCACAAATCAGTGAATGAGGTAGAGTAAGAATCATACACCTTATCGTCTACCAATGCAATTTGATCATGATTGTGGCTCGTAACATTTGGAGTGGAAGTCTCCATTTCCTGGGTCACTCCATACTTCCTGTAACAACCCAAAAATTACACTATTTTTTTTTAAATAATAGATAAAGATAAATCACTCTTATACCCTTGCTATAGTGTCTCAAGCCCTAGATGAGCACTAAGGTATTCCTGTACATAATAAACACACATATGCAGTGGAAAACATAAAGTCATACATTCATATATATAAGTACAATACCAAAATCCAGTGTTTCTAAACCATAGGTACATTCTTACATTCCCTTCCCCCCCCCCCTCCTAATACCACCTATTCAAAACATAGACCTCAAAATACACTTACCCTATCCAAAGGGCAAATAAAAAGGTCACTCTATCTACGAGCGTGATCTGCTTGCCTAACTGGATCACCTGAAAAATATTAAAGTAATGGGGTGAGATGATGCTCAGTAAGTGGAAATATACTATTACTAGTGTGTGGCGGCCGAGTTGCGTAAATATTATAATAATATTCAAAACTGTATTAGTTGGTAAATTAATATAAAATATAACTTGCATTCGTCGTAATTTTAAACATAACTGTACCATTTGAGTTTTCTACCATTTATACTGCTAATATTATACTACATTCATTAAATATTGTAAACCCGTATACATATACCTAATTGAGACTTTTCCTTGGAAAACTGTATGTCATGATTTAACCCCTCTTGACAGGGTTGTGCGGCCCATAAGCTGAACTTAACTCTGGTTGGCCTACCACGTAAGTCACTATACTCTACCCTTCCTCAGTTCGGCCAAACTGCATCCACTTCTAAGCACTTAACTGGAAAAACTATCTTGTCAAATCGGGCCCCCTCAACCCAGAGTCTTGAGGAGTCTGCAAGTTCTCCGAGCGTGGTTGACGGAATCCACATACTATCTAAGATATGTGGTCGCACTCTAATCGACAAATAGCAATGGTATCGTGCCTTACTAACTGAATCTGTATGTAATATTTCATCAGGGATATGATACTATATATATACTACTATAATCTTCATACTGTTTTCATCATGTTTCCAAAATAACTGTAACACTGTAAATATGAACTTTATGTAGTATAACATCTGTATAATATATCTGTAGTAACTGACTGTTATAACTATATATCTGACTGTATAATCTGTAAATCTGAGTGTTATGGTTTTGGGAAACATGGCATTCCATAATTACTGTAACATACGAGTCTTGAAAAATATCTATAATATTTGTCTGATAAATGTCTGTCTACATCTGTATATACTGTAAACTGTGATAATCTGGGAAAAACTATATAAATTCTATATCAGAAAAATATCTACTTAGGCCACACAAATTAAATTCATATTCTAGAAAATTGGATAATAAGCTGATATATATACACATGCATAACATTTCTTATAATAACTATGGGGAAGGCAAATACTAAATAAAAACCTTACCCAGAATTTGGGATGAAGTTCAAGTCAGCCCCACCAAAGATCCACTCTGGCATATTTGGAGAGAACTTTCCCAGGAGCGTCGTGGTGGCCTCAGATCATCGACCCAGTGAAAAATGGAGCCAGAATCGAAGAGAGAAGGGGAAAAGGGTCATTTAGAGAGAGAAAGAGAATTTTCCTGCAAGTTTTCCATGAGAAATCCGGTTTTAGGCTTACTTATAGACATGGATTCGTCGACGAGACACGTCATCTTGTCGATGAGTCTATGAAGGAAGTTCGTCGACGTACTTGAACCCCTCGTCAACGAATTTCAGACTCCCAAAAACCCCTCTCGTTATCTTATCGTCGACGAGACACATGTCTATGTCGACGAGACCCCCTTTGAGTCCCTTTAAAATTTTCTTTTCCCACTTATTTAATTTCAATAATTTTCTGAGTTATTACATTCTCCCTTCCTTATAAAATTTCGTCCTCGAAATTTACTATCTGTGTTAAACACCATCCATTAAGGAAAATAAGCTACTTGTTTTGTTACTTACCTTCACTTGTGGCGGAGGAATATCGTGGTTACATGTAGGGTTCTGGAAGATTACAACCATAAAAGAAAATTCTCCCAAAACCAAAACACTACCTATCCTATAATCTAAAATTCAACTATACATTCATTATTCTATACTAAACAATATAAAACTACCATTCTTAAACTTTACAAATCACTACTATATCCCACAAAACAGATGTGGGAATTTTTGTCTAATTTCCTCTTCGAGCTCCCAAGAAGCTTTCTCTATAGCATGATTTTTCCACAAAAATTTCACTA
Source organism: Malania oleifera (assembly GCF_029873635.1). Classification (NCBI taxonomy): domain Eukaryota; kingdom Viridiplantae; phylum Streptophyta; class Magnoliopsida; order Santalales; family Ximeniaceae; genus Malania; species Malania oleifera. The sequence goes on along the minus strand of NC_080422.1, from coordinate 77,778,602 downwards.
GCTGAATTTCTTTGGTGTGCAAAGCTTGTGTCTTTTGGTCTAAGATCTGTATTGGTGCTTCCTTATAGGCTAATGAATCCTTAAGCTCTATTTCTGCATAACTAATTATGTGGGATGGGTCTAGGACATATTTCCTTAACATGAAAACATGGAATATGTCGTGTAGCCTGGACAAAGCTGGTGGCAGAGCTAGCCTGTAGGCAACTGACCCCACTCTTTTTAGTATCTCAAAAGGGCCAACAAACTTAGGGCTCAACTTGCCCTTCTTTCCAAATCTCATAATCCCTATCAGAGGAGCTACCTTCAAGAATACCCGATCTCCCACGTCAAATTCTAACTCTCAGCGGCGAGTGTCTGCGTAGCTTTGCTGCCGACTCTAGGCGGTACTGATTCTTTCTTTAATTAGTCAGACCTTATCACATGCTTGCTGTACTATCTCTGGACCCAAAACTCACCTCTCGCCTATCCCATCCTAGAAAAGAAGAGAACGACATCTTCTACCATACAGTGCCTCATAAGGTGCCATGTCAATGCTAGTTTGATAACTGTTATTATAGGAAAATTCAACCAATGGCATAAATTGGGTCCAGCCACCCCCAAAATCTAACACGCATGCCCAAAGCATATCTTCTAATGTCTGGATTGTCCTCTCAGTTTGATCATCCCTCTGAGGGTGAAAAGTGATGCTGAATGCTTACTGTGTACCCATAGCCTCCTGAAAGCTTTTTGAAAATCGTGAAGTAAACCGAGGATCTCGGTCTGAGACTATGGATACCGATACACCATGGACACGAACCATTTCTTGAACGTCTATTTCTACCAATCTGTCCATGGAATAACCAACTTTAATTGGGATGAAATGAGTGGTCTTCGTCAGACAATCAATGATCACCCAAATAATATTCAATCCCTGTCACATCGGTGGTAAACCAGTAATAAAATCCATAGTGGCGTGATCCCACTTCCACTCTGGAATAAAGAGTGGCTGCAATTGCCTTGTCAGTTTTTGGTATTCAGCCTTAACCTGCTGGCACGTCAAACACTGTTATACAAATTTGGCAATTTCCCTTTTCATTCCACTCCACCAAAATACTCTCGCAGGTCCCTATACATTTTAGTACTATTGGGATGGACTGCATATAGCGATATGTGAACCTCTTCTAAAATCGTTCTTCTAATATCATCATCTGAAGACACACACAATCTGGTGCAAAACCTTAGAGCTCCATCATCAGAGATACATAACTCCTCTCCTTGACCATCCTGTACTTTGACTATTACCTCTGCTAATTCTGCATCATCACCCTGAGCAACCTTAATCTTTTCATGTAGCATAGGCTACACAACCAGGTTGGCAGTAAATGCCTGAGGATTATCCTTTACTAATTCTGTAGCAAGTCTCTCCAAATCCATCAGGATCGAATGCTGAACTTCCATAGCTGCCAGTGCTAGTCCCATTGATTTTCTGCTTAGAGCATCTGCTACCACATTCGCTTTCCTTGGGTGGTAACTAATAGTGCAGTCATAGTATTTAATGAGTTCTAACCACCTTCTCTACCTCATATTCAACTCTTTCTAGGTAAAAAAATATTTTAAGCTTTTGTGATCCGTGAAGATTTCGCACTTTCCACCATATAGATAATGCTTCCATATTTTTAAAGCATAAACCACTGCAGCTAATTCTAAATCATGCACAGTGTAGTTATTTTCATATTCTTTAAGCTGTCTAGATGCATAGGCAATGACTCTTCCATGTTGCATTAACACACATCCAAGACCGTTCAACGATGCATCACTATATATCATAAACTCGTCCTCCCCTGATGGAATAGCTAGTACCGGAGCTGAAATAACCGCCACTTTAACTCTTGAAAACTCTGCTCACAATCATCAGTCCAATCAAACTTCACATTTTCCTCATAAGTTGTGTTAATGGACCTGATAAACTGGAGAAACCATTAACGAAGCGTCGGTAATAACCTGCCAATCCTAGAAAACTCTTGACCTCCTGGACATTTCCTGGCCTTTCCCAACTCACCACTGTTTCTATCTTACTCGGGTTAATGATACACTTGCCTTAGAGATCATATGGCCAAGAAAAGAAACCTGCCTTAGCCAGAATTCACTTTGCTTGAACTTCACATATAGTTTTCTCTCTCTCAATGTTTGCAATACCAGCCTTAAATGATGCTCGTGCTCCTCAAAACTCCTCGAGTAGACCAGTATATCATCAATGAATACTACAAAAAACTGGTCCAAGTACTGATGGAACACCTGGTTCATTAAATCCAAAAATACTGCTGGTGCATTAGTCAACCCGAATGACATCACTAAGAACTCGTAATGCCCATATCTCGTTCAACATGTCGTCTTTGAAATGTCTTTTGCCCTAACCTTCACCTTATGATAACTTAACTAAAGGTCAATTTTAGAATAGACCTGAGTCCCCTGAAACTGATCAAATAAGTCGTCAATCCTAGGAAGAGGATATTAATTCTTAATTGTCAGTTTGTTTATCTCTTTGTAATCTATAAACATCCTCATGGTCCTATCCTTCTTCTTTATAAATAGAACTAGTGCTCCCAAGGGCAACACACTGGGCCTGATAAATCCTTTATCCAGTAACTCCTGCAATTGATATTTTAGTTCTTTTGACTCTGCTGGTGCCATTCGGTAAGGTGCTATAGATACTGGTGCCGATCCCAGTAGAAAATACACAATAAATTCAACTTCACGGTCTGGTGGCAAATCAGGTAATTCATCTGAAAATACATTTGGAAATTCCCTAACCACAGGAATATCGACTTGTTTCAGTTCTTCTTTTTGTAGCTCCTTTATGTAAGCAATAAATCCCTAACAACCATCCTGAATCAGTTTCTTCACTTAAATAGTTGACACTAGTTGTGGCAAAGAACGTACACGTGAACCAAGAAATCTGTAATCTTGCTCACCTAGAGGTCTGAAAATCACTTCTTCAAATGGTAATCGATACATGCATGATTAACTGCCAACCAATCCTTACCCAGAATTAGATCAAATCCCTGCATGTCCAATATCACAAGATCATGGGGCAGTATTTTTCCTAGAATGGTCACTAGAAAGTCTTGGAGTATTCTCCTGCATCTAACCACTAATCCAGTCGGCGTAGCTACGGCCAACCCAACATCCAACAACTGTGCCTCAAACCCCATCAACTTAGCATACACCAATGAAATAAAAGAATGGGTAGCACCTATATCAAATAAAACAACAACTTTATATGAAAAAGCAATAAGGGTACCTGTGACAATGTCTCCAATAGTCTCGACGTCTCTCGGCGTTAACGCATACACCCTTACCGGCGTGGTGTTCCTATGCTGACCTCCACAAGATGTCTTGACCACCCCAATTTGGTCTGGGGGCTGGAGCATAAATCAATGGCATCTGGCATGTTCGAGCCATGTGACCAGGTCTCCCGCAATGGTAGCAGATGTTCTCCCCCAGTCGGCACTCACTTGGATGTTTCGGTCCACATCTCTGGCAATTGGTATAAGGTTGTCCACTCTGAGATCCACTATGCTCTACCATGTGCCTCTGACCCCCACCGGACTTACCTCCTCTCCCAAGGCCCTCGGCTGGATCCCACCTAAAAACTCGAGGGTGCGGTCCTCTTCTTCTGGTTCTGTATCTCAGTCTCTCTCAGCAAACTCTCCTATGCCATTATGGCCCTGTCAACCAACTATGAGAAGTCTTGTATCCTCAGTACTGCCACCTGCCTATAAATATCTTGCTTCAAGTTCCTCTCGAACATCCTAGCCTTCTTAACTTCATCTAGAACAATATAAGGGTAGAAATGAGATAATTCAATAAATTTCACTGCATACTACTGGACTGATATTGAGCCCTGGAACAAGCTCAGAAACTCCAGTACCCTAGCCTCTCTCACCGAGGCATGATAGTATCTATCAAAGAATATGTCCCTAAATCAAGCCCAAGTCATCGACACTAGAATTGTTCTCTGCTCCTCCAATAGTCTACTGGTCGTCCACCATCTCTTGGCCTCTCCTGTCAGGTTGTATACAGCATATAGGACCTTCTGCTCATTAGTGCAATGAAGCACTGTCAAAATCTTCTCTATCTCCTGCACCCAATTCTCTACAATTGCAGGATCAGTTGCTCCTTAAAATACTGGCAGGTTCATCTTCATAAATTTCTCTATCATACATCCCTGAGTTGGAGATGGACCTCCCTACTCCCTAGAGCTCTTGGCAATCTCAGCCATAACTTGCTGAGTCACACTACGTAGCACAGCATTTGAATCCTCGCTGCCAGCACCAAAAGGTCTAGATTTGTCATCACCACTAGCGTGAGCGCTACTACCTCCTAGGTCCATCCTGCAATATTACCAAATTATTTTAAGTATCTAAATCCTAAAGTACTATACTAACTAAAACACCCTTAACCTCTCATTACTAATTTAAGGTCGAGTTCTACCATATGAAAATAGAAATCATCGATAGTTTATTATGGTTTTCCTAGAATCGTCACCCGAGGAAAATCACATAAACCACCCCGAAATTCTACCCCCAAACCATAAAACGAAACCCTAAATTCTCATCCTAATTTTCCAAAATCAACTCCACTGATACCCTGTTCCACTCTTCTTAGGATTCCATTTCTAAATTCTAGTATTGTTTTCTGCTGTACTCTAGAGTCTGCAGAACCTAGCAACCTAGGCTCTGATACCAAACTGTAACGACCCAAAAATTACACAATTTTTTATAAATAATAGATAAAGATAAATTACTCTGATACCCTTGCTATAGCGTCTCAGGCCCTAGATGAGCACTGAGGTATTCTTGTACATAATAAACACACCTATGCAGCGGAAAACATAAAGTCATACATCCATATATATATATATATATATATATATAAGTACAATACTAGAATCCAGTGTTTCTAAACCATTGGTACATTCTTGAATTCCCCCCTCCCCGATACCACCTATTCAAAACATAGACCTCAAAATACACTTACTCTATCCAGAGAACAAATAAAAAGGTCACTCTATTTGCGAGCCTAATCTGCTCACCTAACTGGATCACTTGAAAAATATTGAAGTAATAGGGTGAGACGATGCTCAATAAGTGGAAAAATGTTATTACTAGTGTGTGGAGACCGAGTTGCACAAATATCATAATAATATCCAAAACTGTATCAGCTAGTAAATTAATATAAAATATAACTTCCATTTGTCGTAATTTTAAACATAACTGTACCATATGAGTTTTCTACCTTTCACACTGCTAATATTATACTATATTCATTAAATGTTGTAAATCTGTATACATATACCTAATTGATAAATTTTCCCTGAAAAATTGTATGTCATGATTTAACCCCTCAAATAGGGTTATGCGGCCCATAGGCTGGACTTAACTCTGGTTGGCCTACCAGGCAAGTCCCTATACTCTACCTTTCCTCAGTCTAGCCAAACTGCATGCCCTTCTAAGCACGAAATTGGAAAAACTACCTCGTCAAACCTGGTCCCCTAAACCCATACTCCTGGGGAGTCTACAAGCTCTCCGAGCGTGGTTGACGAAATCAAGATTTTATCTTAGATATATGGTTGTACTGTCATCTATAAATAGCAATGACACCGTGCTCTTCTAACTGAATCTGTTAGTAATATTTCATCAGGGATCTGATACTATATTTATATATACAACTATAATCTTCCTACTGTTTTCATCATGTTTCCAAAATAACCATATCACTGTAAATCTGAACTTTATATACTATAACATTGTATAACGTATCTGTAGTAATTGACTATTATAATTGTATATCTGACTGTAATATCTGACTGTATAATCTATAAATATGAGTGTTATGGTTTTGGGAAACATGACATTCCATAATTACTGTAACATACTAGTCTTGAAAAATATCTATAATATTTTTCTGATAAATGTCTGTCTATATCTGTATATATTGTAAACTGTGATAATCTGGGAAAAACTATATAAATTCTATATCAGAAAAATACTTACTTAGGCCACACAAATTAATTTCATATTCTGGAAAACTGGATAGTAAGCTGATATATATACACATGCATAACATTTTTAATAACTTTGCTGAAATTTCCTAGCATAACCTATTTCCCTTACCTAATTATGGTAAAGCCCCTACTGTTTTTGGGCCTACACCCGGGGGGTTCTTCCCTCAACACCTTGAAACAATATCTCCCTAAACAAAACTTCACTATTTCTCTAACTTTTACATTTCCTATAAATATGGGGTAGGCAAATACTAAATAAAGCCCTTACCCTGAAATTGGGATGGAGTTCAAGTCAGCCCCACCAACGATCCACTCCGATAGATTTTGAGAGAACTTTCCCAAGAGTGTCGTGGTGGCCTCGGATGGTTGAACCAGTGAAAAACAGAGCTAGAATCGAAGAGAGAAGGGAATAGCATCGTTTAGAGAGAGAAATAGAGTTTTCCTGCAAGTTTTTTGTGAGAAATTCGATTTTAAGCTTACTTATAGTCCTAGATTCATTGATGAGACACGTCATCTCGTCGACAAGTCCATGAAGGAAGTTCGTCGATGAACCTGAACCCTTCGTCGATGAATTTTAGACTACCAAAAACCTCTCTCTGTATCTTCTCGTCGATGAAACACGTGTCTACATCGACAAACTCCAGTAGAGTACCCATCGACGAAGTCTGCTTTCGTTGACAAGACCTCCTTTGAGTCCTTTTAAAATTTTTCTTTCCCTCTTATTTAATTCCAATAATTTTTTGGGTTATTACACTTCCTTTCGAGCTCAACCTAGATTTCTTGTGTACTTTTATAGGCCACAAACTCAAGCAAGATCTTAGAATCTAAAGAGAAATATAATAAGTCCATGGCATGTGAATTTTCGTGCATAACATTATTATCATTTTCAACTGCAGGTATGCAAATTCCTTTATCTATCACCTGCTAGACCCTCCAGTTCACAGATTTAATAAATATACTCATTCGAATTTTTCACTGGGTGTAATTTACAACGCAAAATAATGGAGGACTGGAAGGTGATCGTCCCTCTCCGAATGGGGATACACCAATGAGAGCCATTACGATCTTTTACAAAAGTTGTTAAGCCTAGTGCAACGAGGCTTTGATACCAATTGTTATAATTGGTGTATTCCCAAGAGGGGGGGGGGTGAATTGGAATTTAAACTTTTTTCTCCTAGGTTAAGTAAGATATCAGTATTTTTTGCAACCTAGGGTCTTTCTAAGCAATCCCAAATGTGCAGATAAGATTAATGTGTGGGAAGTAAATCTTGGGCAGCATTCACAATATAACATACACGTGTAATAAGTAAATTTGCGGAAAAATGAAATGAACACACGAGATGTTATGGGGGTTCGACCAATACTACCTACGTCCCCGTCTTAGCTCACAAGCACAATGATTACCACTATTGCTTACTTAACAGGTAGAGCAGCACCAGTTACAACTAGGTCAATTAGCGAGGCTGATCTCAGCCTAAACACACCTTAACAGGATGGAGCACCTAACTTTCTCAACCGGGTCTAAGCCAATCCAAGACTATTTGATAGTGTTAGTCTCCCTTTTCATGCCCTTACCTGGAATACAATGATGAAATACAAATTTTTGTGTACAACCGAATATGCTTCTTAAACTAAGCAAATGTTTACCAATATGCTCAACCAAATAATGCACTCATATATGGTAGGATATCAAGCTCAAGTGAGATTTTGTTAACTAATGTGGTAACTCTCAAACAGGATGTAAATCAATGTGTATATGTGCGAGTGAGACTTTCGATGTCAAGCTAATATGCTTGTAATGTGATTAATCATAAGGTTTCTATAACCCTAACAGATATCTCAAATAATATTTCTCAAATATCAAGCACAGTAGATAATAAGGTTTTCAATCTTGCTTAAAATGTTTTCATCAAAGCACAAATCAAGCTTATGAAAACTTGCAATGAGGATGCAAAATCCTAAGCCACAAAAGGGGTTTTCCCAATCAAATATTTATGAATGAAATATTATGGAAAAAGCCTTAGCTAATTCTCTAAAAATCAACACATAATCAAATATAAATAAGGGAGAGTTTAGCTTATACAAGTGATATGAAAACACTACCTTCTTTCAAAGCAAGTGGGTAGATGAGTACAAGAGGTAGGTTTTTGGCAATAGGATTGGAAAGATATGAAAGTATAAGGATTGTGGACAAAAATATTTTTAGAGAATTTTTCTTAATCTTAAATCCTAATTTATGCTTAATTTTTGCAAATGAAGGGCTATATATATATTTTGGAAAAAATATAGCCGTTGGGGACACGTTGGGTATTTTTGAAAAAGATTAAGTAAGTTTAATTAAAGTTAATCAAGCTTAAACCTCGATAAAAATTCAATAACCCGAGAGGCTCGGTCGATCGTACTTGAGGTTCGGTTGACCGTAGTGTCCAGTTCGGTCGACTAGGTAAAACTTGAACTAAGAAGATGGTCGACAGTCCAAAGCGTCCAAAGGCGATTTTTCAAATCCGCGCGGTTCGGTCAACCAGATCATTTTGAACTAAGAGGTTCAGTTGCTAGGTGGTTGGGGCTTCTCCCGAGGGTGTTCGGTCGATTAGAACATTTGAGTTCATTTTCTGGTTGGTCGACCGAAAGGTCAACTTTTGACCCCAAGGAGGTTTGGTCAACCAAACTATATGAGCTTGGCTAGGTTCGGTCGACCGTTGACCACTAACCAGTTCGGTCGACCAAGCTGAATAAGCTTGGCTGGGTTCGGTTGACTGAACATGCCTATTTTAGGCATTTCGGTCCTTTTCCTCTTATAAAATTTTTCCTATTCATATGATGATTAATGTTAAGACTATAGGACCCATTTTAAAGCAACCATGAGAGTCCTAAGGTTAATCTAGGTATTTTTGAACTATAAACCTATCATGCATGATATGTATTAATTATTACAAACCATAATGCCTTAAATATTATAGACCCAATTAAAATAAAAATACAACAGATAAATATTTCGAGTCTTTATTTTCTTCAAGTCCATGTGCATCATATAGAAACCTCCAATTGATCCTACATATAAACTCATCAAACATTAAGTACCAAGGAATTCGTCATAATCAAAATGAGATCTGACCTATAAGGTCAATAATTACTATGTCATGTTTTACTCTGAAATATGAAACTGCTATGTTCAATATCATGAAATGTATTATATGTTACCACAACCTGAATAGCTTAGTTTAGTTTCACAAAGCACGGTATCGTAACTATATGTTCACGTTTACATTTACGTTAGTGCTACCACACATCTTATTTAGAGTGTGGGAGATGGCAGTTGATGTGGCTTTATGAGAGTGTCGTAGTTCCCCTGGTAATTCGACACGGGTGGAACATGTCCATCGTTTTTACACACCTATGTTTGACTTAGCATGGTCGGCTAGCCATTGCTAGGTCCCGCCTTCGGGGTGCATAACGCTGTCATGTGGGGGTTAAGACATGACAATAGCTAGCTATCTATCCTGGCTAATATTTCAAGTATAGTATATTTATATAAGATGACTTTCTTGTACGGAAATTTAGTATGTTAACCTATGTCATGACAAATCATGTTTTATTTAGATATGATACAAACTGTTTTACCAGATATGAATTATGTACTATTTATATGTATATCACGGAAAGTACTTATATTGCCACACACTGATATTAGTTTATCTCCCTTACTGAGAGGTGTCTCACTCCAGCATTACAAACATTTTAGGAAATCCAAATAGGCAAGTGGACCGAGCTCCGTAGCAGTAGAGATTGACTAAACTACCCTGTCTAAAGGGTAAGTAGGTGAACTAGGGTCAGATTATTTTTGGGTTATGATCCTAGGTTGACTTTTCGTCCTTTTGGGATGTTTGTACTCATATGGCAGAAGTAGTAAAACTCTAGTATTGTGACTAGTTGGATGGTATGTATGTACTTCATGTTTTCTGCTGCTTAGGTATCAGAGATATATGAAAAGTATTTCCTCGGTACCCACGAGTCTAGGTTGATTATGATTAGTTCAGTTTATAAGCAGGTTTATAAGGTTATTATGTATGTTGTTATATATGGAAAAAAATAAATATGGAAAAATGGGCAGGTCGTTACAATTAAATTGGAGGATTTGGAAAATTATTGCTCATGGGAATGTTTTGCCTATGAAATCTGTTGACTATGTTGAAATTCCCAAACTAAAAAATGAGTTGAGTGAGTGTGTGACAATATGTTTTCTTTCAGTTGAAAGTAGTTACATATAAAGCATATTCTCAATACTGTAATATAGGATATATTTATATATTTCCTGCAATAGATAATTTAGCATCGTTGCAAGAGAGAGTTCCCAAGGTTAGGGTAGGGCACAGGCCCATACACTGTACAATCCTTTCGCCCGATACTCAAACCTATGACTTTGCTCATTTTAGTTTTTAAATCATGTATATACATATTTAGAACCCCGTCCAACTTAGAAACTTCATAACAAATGCCAACATTACCCCTTGGCACGAGTTGTGCAATTTACTATAATCCGACTGAATCCACCTAGTCCCTTAATCCACCAGTGGCACAAACCTACCCACCCGACTATCTCGATACCCACACTGAAAATTAGATGTGTGGTTGGTATCCATAGTATAGCAACGGAACCGCGCTTAAGTTTTTTAAGGCTTCATATAACGTTGGGCTTTTTAAGGCTCTCATATAACCTTGAGCTTTTTAAGGCTCTCATAGTAATAAGCTGCGGTCCCAATATCATATATAAAATTTATAATAAAACAAATTAACTTATTTCAAATTCACAAATCATCTGTACAGTTCCAGTATTTTCACAAACTCATTCATTCATACAGTGGTATAAATCGTCAAACACACTCTCGGTTTAACCCTTTTCACATATAAAACTCGGTATATAATCGACACCTATTTCCATATTTTCCAGTATCAAAATGGAACTTTAGTTCCAATAGTTCATATATGTATTTAAACAGATTCACATATTCCATTTCATATCATATGCCACACCCATTTGATAAAAAATCCGCTATATATAATATATAACTCGAAAAGTAACAATTAAATGGAAAATAAGGGGTTCAAGCATCTCCTTCGTTAAATTTAATGCAAATAATGAAGTTTTGAAAAGTTTAGAGATCATACGCCAAAACCCTTATTTTTACCAAAATCTTAAAATCGTAAAACTAACATTTTTACCCGGTGAAACTTTGCAAATAAGTAGTCAATACGTGTATATAAGCATAAGCTAATTTTCTAGCGGTTTACTTTTCTAAAAAGATAGATGTAAACAAATCCCCTTACCTATTTCCTGAACACTTAAAACACGAACTATATAGCTCCAAAAAACTGAATCGAATTCTTAAAACCTAAAAACCAAAGAACAACACTTCAATACAATCCTATTTCCTATAGATCTACCGAATCAAAAATGAACTTAGACCCTTACCTCAATTTCGGGATAAAACCCATAAATCCTCAAAACAAAGATCCGATCCACTACAATCGTAAAGGTTTTCCCCCCTGATCCACGTAGTAACATCAGATCATTGATTTGGGTAACTGACAGGCCGAGATCCTAGAGAGAGAGGGTCTACTTTGAGTTCTAGAAAGAAAGAAAGAGAGAGAGAGAGAGAGAGAGAGAGAGAGAGAGAGAGAGAGAGAGAGAGAGAGAGAGTGTAAGTTTTGAGTTTCTTAACCATGAAGTAATGAATAGATATTTATAATTTAGTTGCCTGGCTAGACTTGTCGATGAAGTGGAGCACTCATCAACGAGTAGAAGAAGGGCGTTCATAGACAATGGAGTTGGCCTCGTTGACGATCCTGAGATTCCAAAATTCTATAACTCTCTCGGTATCCACTCGCCGACGATCCTTTGAACCTCGTTGATGAGCCACAGAAGAGACTTTGTTGACAAAAGAAAGAGCCTCATCGACGAGCCCTATTGTTTTAACCTTTTTAAATTCCTTCCCTGTTTCTTATTTGTTTAATTCACATTTCTCGAGTCAGGTCCTTACAACCTCCCCTCCTTACAAGAATTTTGTCCTCAAAATTTTTTAATTGTTTCTAAGCATAACCTTACCTTATAACTCAGTTCTACAAAAGAGTTGGAAGCCGCCCATATAGCGGCTCCAACCCAAGTTTATTACATACCCTCACATATGGCAGAGGAATACCGTGGTTACAACGTGATGCTTCGGGAGATTACAATACACATACAAAACTCTCCCGAAGACCATATCTAAAATAATCTAAACCACCTGTTCCACCATACATACATATATTCTTACTTACATGCTATTCTACTTACATATCTAACTCTAACTATCTCTGAATATTTAAGGGTACTTCTGGCGTATCTCTTACTCTAATTTCCATTAAGCTTCCTCCACTGCATGATTACACCATAGTACCTTCACCAACGGTATCTCCTTAGTCTGTAATAGTTGCACCTTCTGATCTAAAATCTGTACCGGAACCTCTTCGTATGCTAATGCATCACTGATCTCCAGAGGTTTGTAATTCAACATGTGTGAAGGGTCTGGCACGTACTTCCTCAACACTGACATATGAAACACGTCATGAACTTTGGATAGTGCGGGGGGTAATGCCACTCGATAAGCAACTGGACCTACCCTTTCCAGGATATCAAATGACCTAATGTACTGAGGGCTTAGTTTCCCCTTCTTCCCAAATCTCATTATTCCTTTCATTGAAGCGATTTTCTAGAATACCATATCTTCTGCCTCGAACTCTAGCTTTCATAGGTGAGTATCCGCATAACTCTTCTGCCGACTCTAAGTTGCCCTGATATTCTCTCTAATCAGCTCGACCTTTGTGGGAGCCTGTTCAATCAATTCAGGTCCTAGTATCTGCTGCTTGCCTACTTGATCCTAGTACAATGGAGACCAACACCAACAACCATACAATGCCTCATATGGTGCCATCTTTATATTGGCATAGTAGCTGTTATTATATACAAATTCCACAAGTAGTAGATACCGTGTCCAACTATCCCCAAAATCTAGTACGCATGCCCACAACATATCCTCTAACGTCTGAATAGTCCTCTCGAATTTTCCATCCGTCTGTGGGTGAAACGATGTACTGAATGTGAACTGTGATCCCAAGGCACCCTAAAGACTCTCCTAGAATCGAGAAGTAAAACGTGGGTCTTGATATGAAATGATAGAAACTGGGATACCATGGTGTCATACAATCTCCTACACATATAGCTCAGTAAGCCTATTCAAAGAATAACTGACTCTGATTGGAATGAAATGTGCAGTCTTTGTTAGTTGATCTACGACAACCTATATAACATTCTGCCCATGCACCGCTATAGGTAACCCTGATATGAAATCCATCAAGATATGCTCCCATTTCCACTTGGGAATGTCAAGTGACTGAAGGGGTCCTTCTAACCTCTAGTGCTTTGCCTTGACCTGCTAACATGTCAGACACTGCTCTACAAAACAGGAAATCTCTCTTTTCATGTTCGACCACTAGAAAGATTCCCTCAGGTTTTTGTACATCTTCGTACTTCTTGGATTTACAGTGTAGAGCGAATGATGTGCCTCCTCTAGAATGACCCGTCTAATCTCGGCATCATTCGGTACACAAATTTTGTTGTGGAATCTCAATATTCCATCATCAGAGATATTGAAATCCGACTTTAAACCACTATGTACCCCTTCCACAACCTCTACCAGCTCTTCTTCTGTTATGTGAGCTATTCGGATCCTCTCCTATAAGGTTGTATGTACCACCAAGATAGCAAGAAGAGCTTGGTGATTTTCTCCCACTACTTCCAAGCCCAACCTTTCCAAGTCCATATAGATCTGATGCTGAACTCCCACTATGGAGACGGTCGCATCAATAAACTTCCGACTCACAGCATCAGCTACAACATTTGCTTTTCCTGAGTGATAGCTAATGGTACAGTCATAGTCCTTTATCAACTCAAGCCATCTACACTACCTCATATTCAGTTCTTTTTGGGTGAAAATGTATTTAGGACTTTTAGGGTTGGTAAAAATCTCGCACCTTTCACCGTACAGGTAGTGCCTTTATATTTTTAATGCAAATACTACCGCTGCTAATTCCATATCATGTGTCGGGTAGTTCTTCTCATATTCTTTGAGTTGACAAGAAGCATAAGAAATTACCCTTTCCTACTACATTAGAAGACACCCGAGACCTTTCTTAGAGGCGTCATTGAAGATAACAAATCCACCATCCCCAGATGGAATAGTCAGAACTAGAGTAGAAACCAACCACTGTTTCTCCTAGAAACTCAGCTCGCACTCATCTGTCCAATCATTCTTCACGTTCTTTCTCGTGAGTCGCATCAATGGACCTGATAAACTGGAGAACCCTTCCACGAACCATCGGTAGTATCCTACAAGACCTAGAAAACTTCTAACCTCCTAAACATTCTTCGGCCTCGCCCCATCCATTACCGCTTCTATTTTACTCGAATCCATTGATACTCTTTCTTTGGACACTACATGCCCTAGAAACGCAATCTATTTGAGCCAGAACTCCCATTTCTTTAGTTTAGTATATAACCTTTTCTCCCTTAGCATTTGTAGTACCAGTCTCAGATGAACATCATGTTCTGCAACACTCCTGGAATACACTAGGATGTCATCTATGAATACTATGATGAACTAGTCTAAGTATTTGTGAAAGACCTTGTTCATCAAATCTATAAATGTCGCAGGTGTGTTTGTCAGACCAAATGGCATAACCATAAATTCGTAATGGCCATATCAGTTTGAAATATTGTCTTCAGTGCGTCCTCCGCTTTCACATTCAGCTGGTGATACCCAAATCGTAGATCGATCTTAGAGAAGATTTGGGTGCCCTGTAGCTGGTCAAATAGATCATCAATCCTGGGTAACGGGTATATGCTCTTTATTGTCACCTTATTAAGCTTTTTGTAGTCAATGCACATCCTCATCGACCCGTCCTTTTTCTTTACAAATAGCACCGGTGCTCCCTAAGGCGAAACACTCCGTTGAATGTACCCCTTATCTAGTAGCTCATGAAGCTCCTCTTTCAACTCTCTCAATTTTGCTAGTGCCATACGATATGGAGCTTTCAATATTGG
The DNA here is from genome assembly GCF_029873635.1 of Malania oleifera. Classification (NCBI taxonomy): domain Eukaryota; kingdom Viridiplantae; phylum Streptophyta; class Magnoliopsida; order Santalales; family Ximeniaceae; genus Malania; species Malania oleifera. The sequence continues at coordinate 77,763,420 of NC_080422.1, read as the reverse complement.
CGTCATACCTGCAATCAATTCTATAACAAACTCCACCTCACGATCTGTAGGTAATCCTAGCAAGTCCTGCGTAAACACATCTGGGAACTCGCACACTACATGAATCCCCCCCCCCCAATTTATGTTCTTCTTCTTACATGTCTTTCACAAACGCCAGGTACCCTTGGCATCCCTCCAAAAGTAACCTCCTAACCCACTTAACTGAAAGGATTCGTGGTACGGAATACACACACGATCCTAGGAACTTGAATTCCTACTCCTCTAGAGGTCTAAATACAACCTCTCCTGTGGCAATTGATACTGGCATAACTGGAAGATTACTAGTCCATCCCTAGGATAATATCAAAGCCATGCATGTCAAATACAATAAGACTAACTAGTAGTACCCTCTCCTAAATTTCTACTAGAAAGTCACAGATTACTTTACTATATATGACTATAGGCCCAGTTCCATAAATCCACATTCCCACTATTGACGTACTTAGATAACTCAACATTCTCATTCTAACTCAAGTTCCACCCTTCCACTCGAAAGCAAAACCATCGATGGATTGCCGTGATTTTCTGAACCTTTCAATTGATACAGAAAAACACAGAAGTCTATCAATGGATTTCTGTCTCCAGGTATACAAAGCTAAACTCAAGATCTTATTCCCATTCTAAACTTTGGTATAGTCTAATTTACAAAACCTAGCAACCTAAGCTTTGAGCATTTCCATAAATAGGCAATGAGAACCATATCACACTTCCAACTAGTTAAGGCTCTAATACCAACTGTAACGCCCTGACCCTTTATACGGTCCCGGAGTGCTACTACACCTATATAATACACATGTCACTAATAAACATACATATACAACCTGCCCTGAATAGGGACATACGAGTGTTTCATACTGATTTGTAATCTCATGCACAATTTAAAACATAAACATCCATATGGAAATCTAAAGGACATACCAGAGTTTCTAACTCTATCCTCACATACATATGATCGTGCTTAAAACATAACCTGTTCTTACAATTCCTAAAAAGAAACATTATGAACTAAGTCTAGTACATATGAAAAACACTTACGTAATCTATACACAATACAACACTCCAAGTCCCTCTAGCAACTAGGACCGACGTCATGCAAGACCCGAAACAAAGGTTGTATGTTGGGGTGAGACACTTCTCAGTAAGGTAGAAGATATTATATCAGTGTGTGACAACATGTGTTTTTTTCAGTTAAAAGCAGTTACATATAAAGCATATTCTCAATACTGTAATATTGGAGATATTTATATATTTCCTGCAATAGATAATTCAGCATCGTTGCAAGCGAGAGTTCCCCAAGTTAAGGGTACATGCCCATGCACTGTACAATCCTTTCGCTCGGTACTCAAACCTGTGACTTTGCTCATTTTAGTTTTTAAGTTATGTATATACATATTTAGAACACTGTCTAGCTTAGAAACTTCATAATAAATGCCAACATTATCCCTTGGCGCGGGTTGTGCGATTTACTATAGTCCGACTGAATCCATCTGGTCCATTAATCCAATAGTGACACACACCTACCCAGCCGACTATCTCGATACCCATAGCGAATATCAAATGCGTGGTTGTACTGTATCCAGTGTATAGCGATGGAACCGCGCTTAAGCTTTTTAAGGTTTCATATAATGTTGAACTTTTTAATGCTCACATATACCATTGATCTTTTTAAGGCTCTCATAGTAACAAGCTGCGGTCCTAATATCATATATACAATTTATAATAATACAAATTAACTTGTTTCAAATTCACAAATCATCTGTACAGTTCGAGTATTTTCACAAACTTGTTCATTCATACTGTGGTATAAACCGGCACACACACTCTCGGTTTAACGCTTTTCATATATAAAGCTCGGTATATAACCAATACATGTTTCCACATTTTCAGATAGAAAAATGGAACTTCAGTTCCCTTAGTTCATATACGTATTTAAATCGATTCACACATTCCATTTCATATCAGATGCCACACTCATTTGATCAAAAATTCGCTATATATAGTATATAACTCGAAAAGTAACATTTAAACAGAAAACAAGGGGTTCAAGCATCTCCTATGTTATGTTCAATGCAAATAACGAAGTTTTGAAAATTTTGCAGATTATACGCCAAAACTCTCATTTTTACCAAAACTGTAAAATCGTAAAACCAACATATTTTTTTTGGTGAAACTTTGCAAATAAGCAGTCAATACGTGCATATAAACATAAGCTAACTTTCTAGCGGTTTAGTTTTCTAAAAAGACTGATGTAAACAAATCCCCTTACCTATTTCTCAAACACTTAAAACACGAACTATATGGCTCTAAAACAACGCACCGAGTTCTTAAAACCTAAAAAACAAAGAACAACACTTCAACACAATCCTATTTACTACAGATTTAACGAATAAAAAATGAACTTAGACCCTTACCTCGATTTCAGGATAAAACCCAGAAATCCTTAAAACGAAGATTCGATCTGCTACAATCGTAGAGGTTTTCCCCCAGATCCATGGAGTAACGTCGAATCATTGATTCTGGTAACAGAAGGCCCGAGATCCTAGAGAGAGCGGGTCAACTTCGAGTTCTAAAGAGAGAGAGAGAGAGAGAGAGAGAGAGAGAGAGAGTTTTGAGTTTCTAAATCATGAAGCAATGAATAGAAATTTATAATTTAGTTGACCTAGCCAGACTCGTCGACGAAGTGGAACGCTTGTTGACAAGTAGAAGAAGGGCGTTCGTAGATAATGGAGTTGGCCTCGTCAACAATCCTGAGATTCCAAAATTCCAGAAATCTATTGGTATCTACTCGTCGACGATCCTTTGAACCTTACCGACGAGCTATAGAAGAGACTTCATTAAGGAGAGAAAGAGCTTCATCGATGAGCTCTGCTATTTTCACCTTTTTAAATTCCTTCCTCATTTATTATTTATTTAATTCACATTTCTCGAGTCAGGTCCTTAAAACCTCCCCTCCTTATAAGAATTTCGTCCTCGAAATTTGTTAACTATTTCTAAGCATAACCTTACCTTATAACTAAGTTTTACAAAAGAGTCGGAAGTCACCCACATAGCGGCTCCAACCTACGTTTGTTACATACCCTCACATATAGCGGAGTTATACCGTGGTTACAATGTGATGCTTTAGGAGATTACAATACACATACAAAACACTCTCGAAGACTATGTCTAAAATAAGCTAAACAACCTATTTTACCATACATATATATATTCTTACTTATATGCTATTCTACTTACATGTCTAACTCTAACTATCTCTGAATAACTGAGGCTACTTCTGGCATATCTTTGACTCTAATTACCATGAAGCTTCCTCCACTGCATAATTACGCCATAGCACCTTCACCAACGGTATCTCCTTAGTCCATAACTGCTGCATCTTCTAACCTAATATCTGTATCGGAACCTCTTCGTATGCTAATGCATTACTGATCTTCAGAGGTTTGTAATTTAACACATGTGCAGGGTCTGGCACGTACCTCCTCAGCACTAACACATGAAACATGTCGTGAACTTTGGATAGTGTTGGGGGTAATGCCACTCGATAAGCAACTGGACATACTTTGGAAGGATCTCAAATGGCCCAATGTACAGAGGGATTAGTTTCCCCTTCTTCCCAAATCTCATTATTCCTCTCATCGGAACGATCTTCTGGAATACCATATCTCCGACCTCAAACTCTAGCTTTCGTTGGCGAGTATCTGCATAATTCTTCTACCGACTCTGAGCTGCCCTGATTCTCTCCCTAATCAGCTCGACCTTTGCAGAGGGCTGCTTAATCAATTCTTGTCCTAGTATTTTCCGCTCGCCTACTTGATCCCTGAACAACGGAGACCGACACCGATGACCATACAATGCCTCATATGGTGCCATCTTTATACTGGCCTAGTAGTTGTTATTATACGCAAATTCCACAAGAAGTAGATACTGTATCCAACTGCCCCCAAAATCTAGTACGCATGCCCACTACATGTCCTCTAACGTCTGAATAGTCCTCTCGGATTGTCCAACCATCTACGGGTGAAATGACATACTGAATGTAAGCTGCGATCCCAAGGCATCCTGTAGACTCTTCCAGAATCGAGAAATAAAACGTGGGTCTCAATCAGAAACGATAGAAACCGGGATACCATGGAGTCATACAATCTCCTACACATATAGCTCTAGCATCCTATTCAGAAAATAGTTGACTCTAATTGGATTGAAATGTGCAGTCTTTGTCAGCCGATCTACCACAACCCATATAACATTCTGTCCATGCACGGCCGTAGGAAATCCTGATACGAAATTCATCGAGATATGCTCCTATTTCCACTTGGGAATGTCAAGTTACTGAAAGGGTCCCCCTGGCCCCTAGTGCTCTACCTTAACTAGATGACATGTCAGGCACTGCTCTACAAAATGGGCAATCTCTCTTTTCATGTTCGACCACTAGAAAGATTCCCTCAAGTTTCTGTACATCTTCATACTTCCTGGATGTATGGTGTAGAGCGAACAATGTGCCTCCTCCAGAATGACCCATTTAATCTCAGCATCATTCGGTACACAAACCTTGTTGTGGAATCCCAATATCCCATCATCAGAGATATTAAAATCCGGCTTTAAACCACTATATACCCCTTCCACGACCTCTACCGGCTCTACATCCATCATGTGAGCTGTTCGGATCCTCTACTGTACAATTGTATGTACCACCAAGCTAGCAAGAAGAGCCTGGTGATTTTCTCTCGGTACTTCCAAGCCCAACCTTTCCAGGTCCATACAGATCTGATGCTAAAGTCCCACTGCTTAGACTGACGCATCAACAGACTTCTGACTCAGAGCATCAGCTACAACATTTGCTTTTCTTGAGTGATAGCTAATGGTACAGTCGTAGTCCTTTATCAACTTAAGCCATCTACGCTGCCTCATATTCAACTCTTTATGGGTCAAAATGTACTTAAGACTTTTAGGATCGGTAAAAATCTCGTACTTTTCATCGTATAGGTAGTGTCTCCATATTTTCAATGCAAATACAACCGCTACTAATTCCATATCATGTGTTGGGTAGTTCTTCTCGTATTCTTTGAGTTAACGAGAAGCATAAGCAATCACCCTTCCCTGCTACATTAGAACACACCCGAGACCTTTCTTAGAGGTGTCACTAAAGATAACAAATCCACCATCCCCAACTAGAATAGCCAAAAGTAGAGAAGAAACCAACCGTTGTTTCATCTCCTAAAAACTCGGCTCACATTCATCCGTCCAATCATACTTCACGTTCTTCCTCGTGAGTCGTATCAATTAACCTGATAAACTAGAGAACCCTTCCATGAACCGTTGGTAGTATCCTCTAAGATCCAGAAAACTTATGATCTCCTAAACATTCTTTGGCCTCGCCCCGTCCACTACCGCTTCTATTTTACTCAAATCCACTGATACTCTTTCTTTGGACACTACATGCCTTAGAAACGTAATCTGTTCGAGCCAAAACTCGCATTTCTTCAGTTTAGTATATAACCTCTTCTCCTTTAGCTTTTGTAGTACCATTCTCAGATGAACTTCATGTTCTGTAGCACTCCTAGAATACACTAGGATGTCATCTATGAATACCACGACGAACTAGTCTAAGTATTCGTGAAAGACCCCGTTCATCAAATCCATAAATGTTGCAAGTGCATTTGTCAGATTGAATGGCATAACCATAAATTCTTCATGACTGTACGTGGATCGAAATGTTGTCTTCGGTACGTCCTCCGCTTTCACCTTCAACTGGTGACACCCAGATCATAGATTGATTTGAGAGAAAATCTGGGTGCCCTGTAGCTCATCAAATAGATCATCAATCTTGGGTGCCCTTACCATCACCTTGTTAAGCTTTCCGTAGTCGATGCACATCCTCATCGACCTATCCTTCTTCTTTACATATAACATCGGTGCTCCCTAGGGAAAAACACTTTCGAATGTACCCCTTATCTAGTAGCTTCTGAAGTTACTCCTTCAACTCTCTAAATTTTGCTGGAGCCATACGATATGGAGTTTTCGATATTGGCACCGTACCTGAAATCAATTCTATAACAACCTCCACCTCATAATCTGGAGGTAATCCTAGCAAGTCCTCTCTAAACACATCTGGGAACTCGCACACTATAGGAATCCCCTCTAGTTTACGTTCTTCTTCTGACGTGTCTTTCACAAACACCAAGTACCCTTGACATCCCTCTAAGAGTAACCTCATAACTTGCATTGCTGAAAGGATCCATGGTGCAGAATGCGCACATGATCCTAAGAACTTGAATTCCTGCTCCCTTGGAGGACTAAATACCACCTCTCTCTTATGGCAATCAATACTAGAATAACTGGCATATAACCAGTCCATCTATAGGATGATATTGAAGCCATGCATATCAAATACAATAAGACTAACTGGTAGTACCCTCACCTGAATTTCTACTAGAAAGTGACGGATTACCTTGCGACATACGACTACAGAACCAGTTCCCTAAATCTACATTCCTACCACTGAGGTACTCAAATAACTCAACATTCTCATTCTAACTCAAGTTCCGCCCTTCCACTCGGAAACAAAACCGTCAATGGATTGCCCTGATTTTCTAAACCTTTTGATTGATTTAGAAAAATATAGAAGTTTGTCAATGGATTTCTGTCCCCAGGTATACAAAGCTAAACTCAAGATCTTATTCCCATCCTAAACTTTGGTATAGTCTAATCTATAGAACCTAACAACCTAAGCTTTGAGAATTTTCATAACCAAGCATTGAGAGTCACATCACACTTCCGACTGGTTAAGGCTATAATACCAACTATAATGCCCTGGCTGTTGACACAGCCCTGAAGTGCTACTACACCTGTATAATACGTATGTATTTGATAAATATACATATACAACCCGCCTTGAATAGAGACATATGTGTGTTTCATACTAATCTATAATCTCATGCACAATGGAGAACATAAACATACATATGGAAATCTAAAAGACATACCAGAGGCTCTAATTGTATCCTCACATACATATGATCATGCTTAAAACGTAACATGTTCTTACAATCCCTAAAAAGAAACATTCTAAACTAAGTCCAGTACATATACAAAACACTTACATAATCTATACACAATACGACACTCCAAGTCCCTCTAGTAACTAGGACTAACGTCCTACAGGACTTGAAACAAAGGTTGTATGTTGGGGTGAGACACTTCTCGATAAGGTGGAAGATATTACATTAGTGTTTGACAACATGCATTTATTTTAGTTAAAAGCAGTTACATATAAAGCATATTCTCAATAATGTAATATAGGAGATATTTATATATTTCCTGCAATAGATAATTCAGTATCGTTGCAAGCGAGAGTTCCCGAGGTTAGAGTATGGTACATGCCTATGCACTGTACAATCCCTTCGCTCGGTACTCAAACTTGTGACTTTGCCCATTTTAGTTTTTAAATCATGTATATACATATTTAGAACGCCGTCCAGCTTAGAAACTTCATAAAAATGCCAACACTACCCCTTGGTGTGAGTTTTGCGATTTACTATAGTCCCACTGAATCCACCTGGTCCATTAATCCACCAATGGCACACACCTACCTACCCGACTATCTCGATACCCACACTGAAAATCAGATGTGTGGTTGCATTGTATATAGAGTACAGTAACAGAACTGCGCTTAAGCTCTTTAAGGTTTCATATAACATTGAGCTTTTTAAGGCTCTCATATAACATTGAGCTTTTTAAGGCTCTCATAGTAACAAGTTGCGGTCTCAATATCATATATACAATTTACAATAAAACGAATTAACTTGTTTCAAACTCAAAAATCACATGTACAATTCCAGTATTTTCACAAACTCATTCATTCATACTATGGTATAAACCAACACACACACTCTCGATTTAACCGTTTTCACATATAAAGCTCGGTATATAACTGACACTTGTAGTCACATTTTCAGATAGCAAAATGGAACATCAGTTCCCATAGTTTATATATGTATTTAAACAGATTCACATATTCCATTTCATATCATATGCCACACTCATTTGATTAAAAATTCGCTATATATAGTATATAACTTGAAAAGTAACATTTAAACCGAAAACAAGGGGTTCAAGCATCTCCTACGTTAAGTTTAATGCAAATAACGAAGTTTTAAAAGTTTGGAGATCATACGCCAAAACCCTCAATTTTACCAAAACCATAAAATTGTAAAACCAAAATTTTTCCTTGGTGAAACTTTGGAAATAAGCAGTCAATATGTGCATATAAACATAAGCTAATTTTCTGGCGGTTTAGTTTTCTAAAAAGACTGATGTAAACAAATCCCCTTACCTATTTCCCGAACACTTAAAACACGAACTATACGGCTCCAAAACAACGATACGAGTTCTCAAAACCTAAAAACTAAAGAACAACACTTCAATACAATCCTATTTACTATAGATCTACCGAATCAAAAATGAACGTAGACCCTTACCTTAATTTCGTGATAAAACTTGGAAATCCTCAAAACAAAGATTTGATTTACTACAATCGTAGAGGCTTTTCGCCTGATCCATGTAGTAACATCGGATCGTTGATTTGGGTAACATACGACCCGAGATCCTAAAGAGAGAGGGTCTACTTTGAGTTCTAGAGAGAGAGAGAGAGAGAGAGAGTTTTAAGTTTTTTAACCATAAAGCAGTGAATAGATATTTATAATTTAGTGGACCCGACTAAACTCATCGATGAAGTGGAGCGCCGTCAACGAGCAGAAGAAGGGAGTTCGTAGACGATTGAGTTGACCTCGTCAATGATCCTGAGATTCCAAAATTCAGTATCTACTCGTCCACGATCCTTTGAACCTCACCGACGAGCCACAGAAGAGACTTCGTGGATGAGAGAAAGAGCCTCGTCGACGAGCCCTGCTGTTTTCACCTTTTTAAATTCCTTCCCCATTTCTTATTTGTTTAATTCACATTTCTCGAGTCGGGTCCTTACGTAAATTCGTCTCCTTCCACCTCATTAAAAGATTCATGCAATGATTGCATTAAATTTGATGATGCTTCTAGTAGTGAATATTGTAGTGAGTATGATGATGATAGCATGCCAACTTATGAGGAACTTAAAAGGGAATATATTAAAACTCATAAGTATCTTGTTAAAGCTCTTAAATACTATACTGTTTTGAAAAAAAAGAACAAGGCATCATTGAAAGAACTTGAATAAAAAATTCTTGTTGAAAAGGAAAATGATTTGAAAATTAAAAAAAAAATTAGTAAACAAGAATGAAAATTTGGAAAAAGAGCTCAATGCCTTAAAATCCCAAATCTTTAGTGATAATAATAATGATTGTCTTATATCAGAACTTGAATGTAAAGAAAACACATTGTCTAAAGAATTCATAAAACTACAAGGTGTTTACAAGGGTTTAAAAGACCTAAAAATTCAAGGTCTGGAAGAAAAATTGATGATCAATCTAAGATCATTCATACATTTTCTAGGGGCAAAGAAAGCTTTGACAAGCTTTTAGGTTCACAAAAAATGACCTTAGACAAAGAAGGTATAGGATTTAATGGAATTGAAAATAGGAAGAGGAAAAACCTATACATGGGGTACTTTGGAAAAAAATCTAATCATTGTGCAAGTACCACCTCTAGTTCTTATACTCACACCACATGCGTCTTGTGTAAAAAGAAGGGGCACATAAAGTTTCATTGCTTATTCAAAAGAAAAGGTGTGAAAATGAAACAAGTATGGAGAGTCAAAGATAAACATGGATTCATCTCACCCTGACTCTGAAAGAACTGAATTCCAAAAGCTTATCCCATCTTACCTTCCTTAACCTGGTTGATTCTTTTACTCTTTTCATCGAAATCATCAAGCCTTTGAAGAACATAATGTCAAAGTTGATGTACTTTATAAGTCAAGCATCATAATGTCAAAATTGATGTACATAATGTTAAAAAGGAAGGTTTGACTGGGTTCGGTCGGCTGAACATATTTTAGCCTAAAGTTATCGGTCGACCGAATAGGTTTGTTGACCCGTGTTGACCACCTCGGGCGCCTAGCTATTCTAGTTAAAAAGATGTTCAGGCTACCGAACTTGGGTTTCAATAGACCAGAGCTGAACCACGGGCAACCGAAGGATAGGATATGAAACGTCACAAATGTTCGGTCAACTGGCCTCGAATTGAACTAGTGTTTTCGGGTGGCTGATAACAAGAATATGAAAGGTCAATGAGGATTCAGCCAACTGACCCTAGACTCGGTCAACCGAACATACTCAACCACCATCACTTTTAATGTGGATCGGTCAACCGAACACTTTACCGGGCAACCGAACCCATGATCTTTATATATAACAGGTGTGAAACTATTTCATTTTTCTGTCAGTTTTCAAAGCAACCCATGGGCTCCTCTCTCCTTCGTGCTCCTTACCTTTTCTCCCACTTTTGTTTCTCTTAAATACCATCATCCAACCATGTCTGGAGCCCTAATACGTGTTGAATCCGGCACTACTCTCAACAAATGGTTCATTTCTTCTGAAAGAATAATCAAGTATGAAAGGATCTTCAGGCTTAAAGAGCCAATTTTGGGTAAGATCATTGACATTGAATTTATGCAAACTCACTTCGATAATGTCTTAGAAATGTTTAAATATCAAGGTTGGTATAATTTCATCATCCATCAGCCTAGAGGGTTGTATCCCACTCTTATGAAATTGTTTTATGCAAATATAGGGAAATATGATTAGGGCTACTTCTCTAGAGTTTTTACTACTGATATTCGGTTTGATGATGAATATATTGCTGAGACTTTTGATATTGAGAGAGGAGAGGCTATCTACTCAGATGTGGTATCCTCACGGATTAATGAGCAAGAGTTCTCGATGGAGTGATTTGTAAATTTGGTTATGACTAATCCTGTGGTTGATCTTAATCATACTCCCAACTATAGATCCTTGAAACTTGAGGCAAAGGTTGTTCATCACTTAATTACATACAATATTCTGCCAAAATCTGGATCCAGGGACCATGTATCATATCTAGACTACTTTGTGATGTGGTTCTTCTTTATGAGGAAGAAGCTAGATCTGCCAACACTGATCATAAAGTGGATGTTTATAAAAACTTTTGGGAAAAGAATCATCTTGTCATATAGGGGTATTCTAAATAGGATCTTTGTGAGAGAGAAAGTGGCTAGAACACCATACTCACTACTTAAAAAGATGAAAAGCTCAGACTTGTTCTCCTCTACCACTTTGAAATTGATAGGCAACGAATTGACCGGTAACATGTGGTTGCCGACTATTCCAGAGAGAGTAGGAGGCCCAATGAAAGCTCCACAGGAATGACCTCATGAGCCCACTAATGCATAAATCATGGTAGCCATTATATGTCTCACTGCCTCATTCAATGAGTTCAAAAGGTCTATGCAGAGTGAGTTAAGGGAGCTGGCTACTACATCCTAGGCTAGGCACACCAAGATTCACAATCAATTTACTGAATTTGAATCTGTCATCAAGGAAAACTTCCATATTCTTGATGAACACCCAAGGCATCTGAATGAGGATTATGAAAGGGAAGAGCCTATGGATGTCAGCGATAAAGAAAAAGGTTCCGCCGATGGAGAGACATAGAGGAGACACTCAGTATCAACCTCCATTCCATTTTTCTTTCTATTTAAATACACTTTGGGTTTGTAATAATATTGATACAACTTTTATTTTGCTTTTGCACTACATATTCACCCACCACACTCACACACTGTTGATTATTGCTTTCCTTTTATGGTGGCTGATTTGAACTCTCATCACATGTTGGCCTGAACTTTTGAATTTCTCTGGATATTCTGGTTGGTTGTTGATGCCTCCTGCATGGCGGATGCAGTGGATGTTGTTTTCTTACTGGTAGTGGATTATAGGTTCTCGCATGCCTAAACTAAATTATAAATTGCTTGTTTGAACCTATCAAGTGCAGGTTTTGTGGGAAAATGTCCAACTTACAGACGACATGTTGCCAAAATTTCGATAAGATTTTTTCCAAAATAAAACCTTGTACATAGATATTTATGATAAAATTAATGTTAAAATCTTTTTGAAAGGATGAGTGAAAACAAAAAATTTTGAATTTCATCCTTACACAATCATTAGGCATTTAGAGGAGGTAAGCTCCATCTCTACAGAAAGAGCTTAAAGAACTTATATGATCACTTTCATTTATTGAAATATTGAGGCTCTTCAAAAAAATCTTGAACATTATATACAGTACTTAAAGCTTCATAATTTGATATGGACTATTCTTGGTTTATGAGCATCACATCATGTCTTAATGTCACTTTTCTGATGCATATGTGAACTTTAGGGGTAATTATACTGGTTGCAATATTTTTTTTAAAAGTCTTATACTACTAGGCATAATGAAATGAATCTTGATTAGTATAAGCAACTCATTTCAACTAAGCCATATCTTTAAATTGTTATGGGGAGCATCTTAACTTAAAAGACTACAGCTCTGAAATTCCTTAACAATTTTAACACTTACATTCATGTTCTTAATGCACATATTGTGATGCTTTTTTTATATTGATCATGAATATTGGATGTATTTGAATCATTGCATGCACTGCCTTGGAGTATACTGAATATCTTGCATGAATTGAATGATGAGTTATACTTGTATTCATCAGGTCTTTGATTTATTTTTGGGAAATTTTCTACTTTTAAACAAAATGCTACCGAAATTTCAAAAATTTCTCCCATAATTATATCTTACATCTAAATGTCTTTTATCTTTACTTTCCTACCTTAGCCCCTTCTTACTGATGTCAAAAGGGGGAGAAGTGTCTAAATGAAAAATTGGAAAACTTAAATGCATATTAGTTGAGCTTTATTGACAACTATAGATCGAATGCAATATCTGTGTATGGTTGTCTTCATTTTGCATATGCCTGCAGTTTAAACTTAAATTCTATGAACATACTTAGGGGGATTCTGTTTGCCTTTGCCCACTTTTGCAAATTATTTTTGTCATCATCAAAAAGAGGGAGAATGTTGACTCTATGAGTTTGATCCCGCTTTGATTATGACAAAACCAATGTTTCTCACCTATGCACCGAGCATCTTGAATGGGTTCTTCCTTAGCATACATCGATGGTAGGATCTCTAGGAAGCCATGCGGACCACAAAGATCATATCTCATATATGGCTCTAAAGAAGCAAAAAGATGAAGACCTCTTTATTATTGTATTTGCATTCAATTCTATTGGGTCTGTAATATAATATGATCTGTAACAATGCATCTGCATGCACGATAGGACTAAATGCTCAAAAGGCCATAGATTGACTATTAGGTCCCTAAAACATCACTTGAAAAATCCTCTTAAACTCACAAGTCATACCTATGCAAATAGGGGTGAATTTTAATAAAAATCAAGACCTATCGTTAAGTTTGAAAGGGCTTCGACAGACCCAACTCAGGGCTATAAAAACGCCTTGGTCAACCGAAAAGGTAAGAGTAAACAAAGTTGACTAAAGCCTAGGCCACCGAACTTAAATTGAACTAACTGTCCCTAGTTGACCAAATGTTTAAGAGATACGTTTCTACTATTCCCGGGCGATGACCGAACGCTTAATTCAAAATAGGCTCGTTCGATCGAATTATGGAGTTTGGCAGACTGAACTATGCATCGGTTGACCAAATCTCAATCTTTCAAAAAATCGCCTTGGTTTCAACCAAAAAAACTTTTCCTCAAGCACCCGAACTTGGAAAAGTAACTTTTCTCTTTGTGTCTGTTTGGGCGACCGGCCCTAAGGACCAAGGAAACTCTCAGGTTGCCACACTTTTATTGCTGTAATTGGGGTTAAAACTTGATTAAAGATTTTTAAAATACCAAATAAATCCCCAATGACTATAATTTATGGAGTACCTATAAATATTCATTCATTTGCTTTGATTAGTAACAAGAGTAGCAAATAGATTAACAAAAAGTTCTCTCAAATTTTCACATTCCTATTTGTTCATACTCCATAATTTTTCAAGCAAATATTGTTCATACTCTCTTGAACTCTTATTTGCAAAAATAATCTTTGATAAGAGAGTGTTTATTGCATTCCCTTCATTTGCATTATTGTTGCAACTTGAAAAGTGAATATATTTGTGTGCTTCATACATTATCTTAAAGCTAGTATACTCTCTCATTCATTATTGTTGAAATTATTTTTTAGAGAGTTAGCTTGAGTTGATCCCATATTATTTCATTGATAAATATTATCTTGGGATAACTCTTTTAAACTTGAGGATCTTTGCATCTTTGTTGTAAGATTCAAAGGCTAGATTTTGTGCTTAATGCAAAATATTTTTTAGAAGCTAATCTTGACTATCTCCTGATTTTGTTGTTGAAAAATATTATTGAGGTATTTGCTTAAGGTTGTTTAGATTCTATGATTGCTTACATTGTGAATACATATTCTAGAATCAAAGACCTTACTCACACGCACACTTTGATACATATCTTGTTGTGAGTAGATACACTATTTAGAACAAATCTTACTTGAGCAATAATTCTCTATCATACGTGAGTGCATTATTTACTCTGCAGAATTGTAGTACATATCTGCTTGTGTAGATGCATTTGAATTGTACGCAAAAATTCTTATCATCTGTTGATTTCTAGGCGTGGCCTAAAGGGGTGTTAATCTAACCCATTAAGGATTAGTTGTAAGGTTGAGGTTAGCCCTAAAAATTTGACTTGGTGTTGTATACGGTGCTGCTCCACCCGTTTAGTGAGCATTAGTGGAATCTTTGGACTTGCGAACTAGAGGCGGGGACATAGGCAGTATTGGCCGAACCCCGATAACATATCATGTGTACACTATTTTATATTTCCGCATATTAAATTTATCTGTGCATTTGGTATTTGCTTAGAAAGACCCGAGGTTGTGTATTATAGCTGCTGACTTAGTTGAACCTAGGAAGAATAATTTTTAAATATCCAATTCACCCCCCTCTTGGGGTTACACCAAAGTCAACATTAACGGTTATATTTTTCTTTCATAAACACTCATTTTCCACACATTGATAATAATCTATTGTCTTACTAAGAAGTGTCTTGCTCCAATAATTTTAACATTTCAAGAAATACGAGGAATCAAGCTTAGAAGGCTTTAGGATGGGACCTAGATAGTTTTGGTTTAAAGTAAGTGCTGGTGAGACATAGTTATGAATATAGATATAATTTTTGGGTTATAGTTCTGTCTTGGTAAATGGTATAGTTGTGGTTGGGAAGTAGTACTCTAGTATGTATAGTTTTGGAAAGGTCTATTTAGTTAGGGACTTATACTGAAAGACATGCTTTATGTAATCGATTTTAGTATTTATTAATAACTTCTATTATTCCATTTTAATGAGAATCTATGAGCAATGTTTGCCTGACATTATTTAATGATTTTGCATGTGTGTCTTTTATTCTATATATTAAGTGATCTAGTGTGTAGAGTACAACTTATACATAGAAGATTAGATCTTCAGTTTTTGAAGAATATAAGTTTATTGTTCACAATCCTAAATGAAATTGGACACACCATTGGCAGGACTATAACACAAGGTTTTAATAGGTCTGTCTTGACTATTAGGAATAGTACATTTCTAACTCCTTGTGCTAATACACTTTGTGTCTATTGAACAAGATCGTCTTGGGGTAATTTTTTTTATACTGATTATATAAAACAATTAATACCTCATGGATATTATGAGTGCATATGCTCTTAATCCTGATATGATTATTGGACATGTGCATATAATGTTTATTACTTTGATTCATAGAAGAGTGAGATTTTTTATAGGTCAAAAAATTCAGTGAGTTGGGTGATGACATTATGTGTATGGTGAACATGAATTATTAATGGAATCCACGTCCTGTTATCGGGATTGATGACACCCCCTTAAGGAAGCTTATAAGTTTTGATTGTGTCAAACCCTGCAGGTGGATTTTGAATTCGACACATCAAATAAGTTAAGTGGAAGGTCTTAGGGAATTAAAATGTCAATTAATTAAATTGTCAATGATTTAATTTAATAGACGAGTATCTGTAATCTTTACGTGGGAAGATAAATAAGCATTTAATAATAGGAGCTCAAAATTTAATTTCGAATATGACAGGGAGTGCAATTATAATTCTTTAGTGGTATGAATTATAATTAACTTAATTAAGGATGAATTCGGTCGGATTAGGAATTCTTAATTATGTGAGAAGCCCAAGTCATATTTGCCCATAGGTCCCTATTGTAGCCTATATACACGTGCTCCATTCAATAGCTAGAATTAGACGAGCAAAGTGTCACAGAGGTAGACGCTTTCGTGAGAGAAGAAAACCCTAGCAGCTGCTTACGAACCCACTCTCTCAGGAGTAAGGCGTGTTTAAGGAATACAATAGAAGATTCCTGGTCATCTTCAATAGCTCATTTTCGTACTTACAGATTCATGATCAAACCATGCAAATCTCGCAGGTATAATCCTAATCACGTAATTAGGGTTTGCATGATTAAATTTTTTTGGTTATCAGTATGCACTACAGCCGAATCTTAGGGCTATTCCGCAAGTCCTTTCATATTTTTGCTTCCGCAGGAAGTGGATGGATATAGATGTAATATTTGAAATATTATGAATATATGTTTTATGGTTATTATACAAAAAAGTAAAATGAAAAAATGGGGACGTGATAGTGTGGTATCAGAGATGCCATGTGATGATGTTATTACTATGAATATATTAGAGCATATTTTGGGGGCATTACAAAGTGTGGTATTAGAGCCTAGGTTGCTAGGTTCTGTAAACTTTAGCGGATAACAATACTAGAGTATAGGTATGAATTTTGATGAGGGTAGGAAATGGGTAGATCAAGATTTTAGTAAGTTATTATTGGAGGTTAAATTTGAAATTTTGGGTTCTCACTCGCAGCTTGGAGGTGGAAATTTCGTGACAGTTTTCTGTGGTTTTCTTGAAGTGACGGTTTCAGGAAAGCCATGACAAACCATCGATGATTTTGTTTCCGAGTAGTGCGACTGGAACTTAAAAATGGGAAACTTGGACATTAAGTTGATTTTTCTATGCTAGGGAAGCTCCTAAGGTAGCCAGAGTATTTTAGTACGAGGATATAGTATATTTTATAATTTTTTAGTTAAAAGATTGTATTGGTCGTTTTATGATATAGGATTCTAAGATTGTTTTATGTCCTATTCTCAGGATGGACCCTGTGGGTAACAACGCAAATGGTGGAGGTAGTAGCAATATGGATGGCAATGATTCTGATTCAGTGTTGCATAGTATAGCCCAATAGGTCTTGGCAGAGATTATGAGAAACTCAAGGGAACAAAACTGCCCACCAGCCCATCAGGACTGCACTATAGAACAATTTACCTATATGAATCCCCCAGCTTTCTCAGGAGGAGCCGACCCATTCGTTGTAGAAAACTAGGTTTAGGAGATCGAGGAAATACTGGAAGTCCTTCCCTGCAATGATGAATAGAAGGTCTTGTTTGCCACTTTCAAGATGATTGGGGAAGCTAAGCGTTGGTGGAGATCACTAAAGGTACTAGAAGATCAGAGGCCAAAACCTGTAATTTTGACCTAGAATAGTTTTAAGGAAATTTTCTTCGATCGATATTTCTCCGCTGCCACTAGGGATGCTAAAGAGAAGGAGTTTCTGAACTTTACCCAAGGACACCTAACAGTCCAATAGTATGCACCCAAATTTGTTGAGCTTTCCCGCTGTGCCCCATATATGGTTCTAGATGAGGCAAAGAAGGGGAGGAGGTTTGAGAGAGGCTTGAGATAGGGGATTTACGAGCAGGTAGTGGCTTTTCAAGTTTAGATTTTTTCAGAATTAGCGGATAAAACCACAATATTGGAGACTAGTCTGTAGAGGAATTCGAGGGTGCTAAATTAGAGGAAAAGGCCCATGCCTCCTGGTTTTCAAACTGGTACCAGTCAGGGTTTGTGGAGGAGAAGTAACAACAATGTGGGCCAGAGATCAAGAATAGGGAATCGAGTTGATCAAGGTAATCAATCACCACTTCTTTGTCCTAGGTGTCAATAGAGGCATTGAGGGGAATGCCGGGTTAGAGCAATGATTTACTATTGATGTGGTAGACATAGACATATTGTAAGAGACTTTTATGTGCCACTGAATCATGCGGCCAATCCTAACCAATTCCGGGAAAACAATCAGGCACCCCGAGGCGGCCATCAGAGGAACACCACCTAGATGTAGGTATATTCTCTTACACCGAGGGACGCAGAGAATGCAGGTGACGTGGTGACAAGTACTATTTTATTATTTTCAAATAACATTGCTTTTCTATTTGATTCGAGAACAACACACTCTTTCATATCTCTGAGGTATACTAAGTTGTGTGGGTTAGAGACTCAGCTATTAGACGCCGAATTATCTGTGGCCATACCGATAGGAATAGTAGTGGTATGTAGAAAGGTTCTTAAAAACTACCTAGTGGGTATTTTGGGAAGGATGCTACATGCTGATCTAGTGGGGTTTAACATGCACATGTTTGATGTGATTTTGGGAATGGACTGGCTAGTCTCCATCTATGCCAGTATTGATTGTTACAAGAAGGAGGTAGTGTTCAGACCTCTTTGAGAGTAGGAGTACATGTTTGTTGAGTCGTGCGTGCGTTCCTCACCACAGTTGCTGTCAGCTATACAAGTAAAGAGGTTACTTCTAGAGGGATGTCAGGGATAACTAGCTTGTGTGAAGGAAGCACTAGAGGGAGAATTGAAGTTCAAGGATATCCCAATTTTGAGGGAATTTTCTAATGTAATTCCAGAGGATTTACCTAGGTTGCCTCTCGACCATGAAATTGAGTTTTCCATTGACCTACTCCTAGGGACAACACCAATCTTTAAGGCTCCCTACAGAATGGCTCCAGTAGAATTGAAGGAGTTGAATAAACAGTTATAAGAGTTGCTAGATAAAGGATTCATCAAACCCAACGTGTCTCCCTAGGGAGCACTAGTGCTTTTCGTGTAAAACAAAGATGGGTCGACGAGGATGTGTGTCGATTATCGAGAAATAAACAAAGTGATAATTAAGAACAAGTATCCACTTCCTTATATTGATGATCTTTTTGACGAACTCTAGGGACCACATGTTTACTCCAAGATTGATCTCTGATTAGGGTATCATCGGGTGAATGTTAAGGCATAGGATGTTCCAAAGACTGCTTTACGAATCAGGTATGACCATTATGAGTTTTTGGTTATGCCTTTAAGACTGACTAATGCTCCTGTTGCATTTATGAACCTCATGAACAGGGTCTTCCATAGATATCTAGATCAGTTTGTGGTAATATTCACTGATGATATTCTGGTTTATTTGAACAGTCTCGAGGAGCACGAAATCATTTAAGAATGGTACTCTAGATGCTACGGAAAAAGAAGCCTTATGCTAAATTTAGGAAATGCGAATTTTGGTTGGGGAAAATTACATTCCTAGGACATGTGAAAAACGGGGATGGTGTTTCTATAGACCCAAGTAAGATAGAGGTGGTAGTGGATTGGGCGAGACCAAAGAATGTCCAGGAGGTTAGGAGTTTCTTAGGTTTGGCAGGGTATTATCATCGGTTCGTGGAAGAGTTTTCTAAACTATCAGGTCCTTTGACACTGTTGATGAGAAAAAATGTGAAGTATGAGTGGACTGATGATTGTGAGCATATTTTTCAAGAATTGAAACAATGACTCATCACTGCTCCGATTCTGACTATTCCATCAGGAGATGGTGATTTCATGATTCATAATGATACGTCTCAAAAAGGGCTTGAGCATGTTTTAATGTAACAGGAAGGTCATTACTTATGCTTCTCGTCAACTAAAGGAGTATGAGAGGAAATATCCTACACACAACTTGGAATTGGTGGTAGTGGTATATGCATTAAAAATCTGGAGGCACAACCTGTACGGTGGAAGGTGTGAGATCTTTACAGACCAAAAAAGCCTTAAGTATTTCTTCAAACAGAAGGAACTAAATATGAGATAGAGGAGATGGTTGGAACTGATAAAGGATTATAATTGTACCATCAGTTACCACCCAGGGAAAGCTAATGTGGTAGCCAATGCATTAAGTCAGAAGTCAGTGAGTGCATTTGTATCAGCAGTGGTAGCTCAACACTAGATTAGGATGGATCTAGAAAGATTTGGTGTGGAATTAGTGGAGAGAAATCATCAAGCGTTCATAGAGAATCTGGTAATTCAACTAACTTTGCCAAAGAGGATTAAGACTGCTTAGATGAAGGATAAAGATTTGGTGAAAATTATGCATTAAGTTCAAAGTGGACTGAGGGCAAATTTTAATATTTCAGATGATGGGACTTTGAGGTTTCGCATTAGATTATGTGTACCCGATGATGTTGAGATCAAAAAAACCATTTTGGAAGAGGCACATTGCTCTCTTTATACAATGCATCTAGGAAGCACAAAGATGTATAGGGATTTACAGGAATCTTTTTAGTGGAATAATATGAAGAGAGAAATTGCCCAATTTATGGAGCAGTGCCTTACATGTCAACAAGTGAAAACTAAGCATTAGAGACCAGTAGGGCCACCGCAACCACTCCACATTCCTGAGTGGAAGTGGGAGCACATCCCCATGGATTTTGTAATGGGATTGCCACCAGTATTGCATGGGAAAAATGCCATTTGGGTAGTAGTAGATTGTCTGATAAAGACTGTCCATTTCATTCCAATCAAGGTTAACTAATCCATAAATAGGTTCGCAGAGTTGTATATTTAGGAGATAGTTAGACTTCACGGCGTGTCAGTGTCCATCATATTAGATTGAGACCCATGATTCACGTCTCAGTTCTGGAAGAGTTTAGAGAGGGCGTGGGGATCTCAGCTGACATTTAGCACAACATTTCACCCCTAGACTAATGAACAGTTAGAGAGAACAATCTAGATATTGGAAGATATGTTGCCGACATGTGTGCTGGATTTTGGAGGGAGTTGGATTTAGTATCTGCTGTTGGTTGAATTTTCTTACAATAATAGCTACTAGGCCAGTATCGGGATTGTACCGTATTAAGCGTTATATGGTTGGAGGTGTTGATCTCCACTTTATTGGGACGAAGGTGGTGAAAGGAAAAATTTGGGGCTAGAGATTATACAACAGACTATTGAGAAAATCAGACTTATTTGGGAAAGAATTAAAACAGCTCAAAGTTGACAGAAGAGTTATGTTAATAACCACCGATGAGAGCTAGAGTTTGGTGTAAGGGATAATGTATTTTTGAGAATTGCACCAATGAAGGGAGTTATAAGATTTGAGAAGAAGGGTAAGCTAAGCCCTATGTATATTGGGCCATTCAAGGTACTGGAAAGAATTGATCCAATTGCCTATAGGATAGCATTTCCCCCAACATTGTCTAGGATCCATGATGTGTTTCATGTGTCCATGCTGAAAAAGTACATCCCAGATCCATCACATGTGATAAGTTATGAGTTAATGGAGCTTGGAGACACCTTATTGTATGAAGAAGTACCAGTTCAGATTTTAGACTGGAAGGGGCAGGAATTATGCAAGTACTCTCGCGTAATCATGCAGTTGAAGAAGTTTCTTGGGAATTAGAGGAAAAAATGTGTCAGAGGTACCCACACTTATTCAACTAGGCCAACACAAGGCAAGTAAGTGGGACTGTTCAAGTAAGTATGTGATTGTATAATCATGGACTTGTTTAGAATATGTTTGTTTAGTTTAAATCTATCTATTTATGGTTGTTAAAATTATAAGTGGTTTTGGGAGAGTTTTTATTTTGACTAATTGTAATCTCTTAGAAACCTTTGTTGTAACCACGGTATTCCTCTGCCATAAGTGAGAGTTATTAATAAATTTCGGATGGGGCCACTATGTGGGTGGCCACCCACTCTTTTTAGAGTTGGGTAAACATTTCAGTGATTTCCAAATGTTGGTATGAGTGCTACTTTGCAAATTTCAAGAATGAAATTTTTATAATGAGGGGATGATGTAGAGACCTGGAAAATAAGAATAATAAGAATAAAAATAAAAGGGAAATTTTGTTTGGTACAAGACCAAACCATTGACGGTTTGAGGAGTCTCAGGAAAAACCGTTGATGGTCTCAGCAATCTTAGGAAAATTGTCGATGGTTTCAAGTTACCGAGGGCTATTAAGTGTAAATACACGGTAAAATGGGGAGGTAAAAGAGCAAATCATCAACGGTTTCTAGAAAAACCGTTGACAGTTTTGTCCAGGTCAGCATACCTATAAATATGGGTCAGCTCATTTTTTTTAGGAAAAAAAAAAAAATTCCTTCTCTCTCTCTCTCTCTTCAATTCTTCCAAATCCTTAGCCAAATTGAAGAATAAACACCATTCCTGGGTCCTAGCTTCAATCCTCAGCATTTTAACGAAGTGGATTCGTCATTTGGGGATTATAGGCACCATTCCAGAGATAAGGTAAGGGAAATGTCAATTTATTTTAGATTTTGAACTGATTAAATTGAGAATATAGATACAGAAATACTATATATGATTTTCTGAATTATTCAGGCATATGGAAATGATAGTTTTTGGTTATTATATATGTATTTGGGGAAAACCAAAGTGAGTAGGGTAATCATCTCCCGTTTTCCTGAAAAATATATATTGTGAGTTAAATAAAATCATGGAGATGATCAAACCTTTGTTTTCTGAAAAATATATTTTTCTCGAGCAATTTATTATATTATGGTATAAGCATTTAATTGTGTGGCATGAGAACAATTTGTTATAATTGCAAAATTAAATCGGTTGGAATCCCTTTTATGATATTATGCGGTGAAATTGTGATTTTATACAAAAATGTGATTTTATATTGAGTATGGATTTTACACTGATTTATGAATATATACAGAGTTGTGATTTTATACTGAGTTATGATTGTATACAGAGAATGTGGTTTTATACTAATCAATGGAAGTATTAAGAATACTGTGGAATTGTTAGAAATGACGGTTTTACACTGAATTGTAAATATGACAGTTTTATACCGAGTTGTCAAAATGAGATCATGCCACTGTTTTTATCATGAAAATTACAATATAATGTTGGCAAGATATGATGAGGTTGTTATATTGTTATTATATAATATTATATAAATTGTATTATATGGTTTAAGAACCCTAATGGACCAAATATGTTGAGAGCACGATACCGTTGCTAGTGAAATTGTTAGTGCAGTCACACTATTGTGAAAGTGTAGGCGGTTAATAGTTGATTTGGCCAGCAAAGAGCTGTGTACCCCCTGGCTCCGGACTAGGCTGGGTAGGCAAATTGGACTACAAATGGGATACCTATTTTGACCTAGCCTGGTGGTTGGCGAGTCATGACTAAATCCAGTCTTCGGACCGCAAAACCCAATCATGTGGGGTTAATACATGATGTTATATGAATGTCCAGTCATGGAGATTCTTTTATGCATATATGTAGATTTATGTAAAAAGGGAAATTTATTGAGATAAAGCATGTTTTGCGAAGAACATGAATATTTTTAATTATATAGGTGTGAGTACAAATTACAAATGCTATTTCATTTAAAGTTAAATTAACGGTTATATTTTGCTTACATAAAAACTCATTTGCCACACATTAATCTATTCCGTCTTATTGAGAAGTGTCTCACTCCAATAATTTTAACATTTCAGGAAATACGAGGAATCAAGCTTAGAAAGCTTCAGGATGAGACCTAGATAGTTTTGGTTTAAAGTTAGTGCTGGTGAGACATGGTTATGCATATAGATATAATTTTTGGGTTATAGTTCTGTCTTGGGAAATAGTATAGTAATGGTTGGGAGGTAGTACTTTGGTATGTATAGTTTTGGAAAGGTCTATTTTTGCTTTTGTAGGCAATGAATGGATATAGATGTAATATTTGAAATATTATGAATATATGTTTTATGATTATTATAAAAGAAATACAAAAATATGGGGATGTGATAGTATGGTGTCAAAGATGTCATGTGATGACGTTATTAATATTAATATATCAGAGCATATTTTGGGGACGTTACACACACATTTACATTTTTTTACAAACATTACATTTTTTTTTTATGTCAACTAAAAATTGAGGATATGGCTCATGTTGGGTGATTTAAGGCCTTCTCAACCCCAAAGGTTAGCTCATGGAGTGAGGCTTTCCCTCACACTTAATAACTGACCCAGCTCCATCCACATTTTATGATGTGGAATAACCCCAACAATTTTCCCCTCATACATCGGGCTCCAAATCGACAGGCACCATGCACCCGACATCCAGGGGAGAATGTTGAACCATGCCTCTAATACCCATGTTGGGCGGTTTAGGGCCTTTTCAAGCCCAAAAGCTAGCCCATAGGGTGAACCTTTCCCTCATATTTAATAACTGTTGAATATTAAACTTGAATTATTGGGTTGTGGAGGAGAAGTTGATAACTATGTCCACTAACCATTCGTTGAATTGTTGAGCTGGAGTAGGCAGCCAACCTCACTAACTCTAGCCACCTTTATTGATTTTAATTTCCACCTACTGTCCCATTCATTGCTATATATATGGATGTATGTGTGTGTGTAAGAAATGTGGTGTAGTAGAGGGAGAGTAACCAGTGAGAGAAAATGTGTATTGAGAGTTCTTTGTATTTCCATATCGTTATTGAAATCAACAAGTGTTTTCTGTGCAATTAGAGTTTTTACTCATTGAGTTCAATCACAACCACTGATTAAGTGAGTTCCCTCCACCTATAAATGGTATCAAAGTGCCAAGGTTTAATGAAATTCACCAAACAAAGGCGAATAAGAGGAATTCAAATTTTTCCCCAGATTTGAAGTTGCTCGAAATCAATTTTTAAGCATACCATCATGTAGATTGCGTCAAGACAAGTCCATAGGTAAAAACTGCATTTCAAATGGACTCTGGAGGCCTTCCCATGTGCTCACATGCACCACCAGCTTATTCTGTGTCATCAACACACATTGTACACGCCGGTGTGAGTGTTGACCGGCGACTTCATGCGCTTGCACGTGTCTTCTTCGCCTGACTGACAAGATCTGACCGAGAAACCCACAACCCAATTCGCGACCCAATTCACCAACAACAATTGGTATCCAGAAATGTGAGCATAACCAGACCCGAAAGACAGACTCGCATCTAGATCCATGGATCATCAGGACATGCGGTTTGATGCCATTTATTTGCCATTAAGAAAAACTGATCCATTCAAATTGATTTAGAACTTCTTTAGTTGGTTCAATACTATTTAGACCGGTTCTTTGCTCCCTAAAATCGGTTCCTAAAGTTTTTTGACCTTCTGATCACACTAATGGCATCAAATTTTCCAAAATCCATCCCCAATGTTCAGTTTTGATATAAATCAAACCTGATGGCAAACGGTACTGCACAAGCGGTCATTCCAAAGCTGACAAAGGAAAAATATGACAACGAGTGTATTCAAATGAGTGCCCTAGTAGGTGCTCAGTATGTCATCGACACCATTGAAGATGGGCACCAAGAAGCCCCATCAAAAGAAGCCGAAGCATTTATGTCTGATACTCAACAAACAACCCTTCATGCTGATCGGAAAAGGGATTGCAAGCTAAGTCCATTATCTACCAGGGCCTTGATGAGGTCACCTTCGATATCATTGTTTCCGCCAAGACATCCCAAAAAGTCTAGAATACTCTCCACCAGACATACAAAAAAGCTGACAAAATAAAGAGGATTCGCCTCCTAACTTTACGAGTTGAATTTAAATCCTTGCAAATGAAGTCGTTTGAATCCATTACCAAGTACTATACTCAGGTAATGGTTGTCTTGAACTGGTTGAGGAGAAATGGAGGGAATCTTATAGACATGAGGATAATTTGACTACATAGCCATCACGCTGGAAGAAATGAAAGATTTGGAGACCATGTCTGTAGAAGAGCTCGTAGGATCTTTGCAAGCTCACAAGCAGAAGGTGAATAGAAGAAGTGACAGTAAGTCACTGGAACAAGTCCTACAGTCAAACCTATCTTTGACTAATGGGATACACGAGCAAGTGGGGATGTTGCACCGAGGATGAACGTGAGGTCAAGGATCTCGCGGAAGAGGATCTAGATATACTAAATCCAAAGGAAGAGGTCGAGGCAAACAAGAAGGATGTGGAGAATAGAACAACGTCTCACGGGGAAAAGAACGTGGAAGAAGAGGTGTCAATTACAACAATTGTCACAACATTGATAAAAGAAACATTAAGTGCTATAAGTACTGCCATAAGTTTGGCCACTATAGCAATGCATTTTTGGAATTGGTGTATTCCCAAAAGGGGGGTGAATTGGAATTTAAAAAAATTCTTCCTAGGTTAAACCAGATATCAGTAATATTTCGCAACCTAGGGTCTTTCTAAACAGATTCCAATACCCACAAGAATTTAACTGAACAAATGATCAAAGCAATTATAGCAGGCTCAGTAATTCACAATCATACACAATAATAAAATATAAACATTCAAGTGCAGGAATTTAAATTGCTAAAATTAAAATCAGGCACAAGAAATGTTATCGAGGTTTGGCCAACAATGCCCACGTCCTTCCCTCAAGCTCACAAGTAAGAGGACACACTAAATTTGCTCACTTGCGGGTGGAGCGATACCATTTACAACCTCCCTCTTCTTACTGGGCAAGGGAATACCCCAAGTCAGATTAACAGGGTTGACCCTAACCTTTACAACTCCTTAATAGGATGGTGCACCTAGTTCTCTTAACTGGGTCTGAATAAGTTTAGTACTCTTCTAACTGAGTCTGAGCAATTCGGGACTATTCATAAGGCTAGTCTCCCTCTTTCGACAACTCGTTGGGAATACAACAGACAATCAAATAATTTTTGTGTACAATAGTAATGCTTCTAATACAAGTAGGTGTACAACAATATGCTCAATTCACTCATGTATGATATGAAAATAAGCTCAATGTGAGAATTTATTTTTCACAAATATAATCTTTGAATAAAAATGTGTATAATGAGTGCTCAAAGATTTTATGCCCAAATAAAACTTTTTCTCCAAAAATATTTTTCTAAATGAAGTGCTGAAGAGTCTAGGGTTATGGCTCAAAATATTTTTGCAAGCACAAGCACGTGAGCCTTTGAATTTTTCAATGGATGTGCAAGATTCACAAGCAAAAAATGGTTCACTCTCAAGGATATTTATCAAATAAAATGTTTGGGAGAAACTATGGATTTACTCTCAAAAGATATGATTTGAAAAATGAATGCAAGATGATAGTAAAACAAAATGCCCAAGATAAATGAAACACTCTCTTTGAAAATAATTTTCCAAATAAACAACTAAGAGAGGATGAAAATCTAGCTTGAAGGGATAAAAATAAGGTATAAAAATTTAAGAGAATTTTTGGACTAATTATCTTTCTAATCATGAGTTATAAGGGGGTATATATAGACTCTGGCCAAAATATGACCGTTGGGGACACGTTGGACATTTTTGAAATTATTTAATTAATTTTTAAGAGTTTTCAAGCATTTAAAAAATGACCTGACCCGAGAGGTTTGGTCGACCAAGGCTCGGGCCAGTTAACTGAACATAGGAGTTCGGTTGACCGAGGAGAATCGGCAGTCGGCTGAGCACTCATAGGGAATTCGAATTTTAAACAGTTCGGTTGACTAAGGAAATCAACGGTTGACCACTACTAGGTGTTTGGAACCCTTCATTGGTTTGGTTGACTAAGACAAAAGGCTAGTTGGCTACTCATATTAGTTTGGTCGACCAAGGCTATTTTGAACTATTAGTTCAGTTAACCAAGTAGTTGGAAAAAGTATATTTGTATAGGTCGGTCGACCGAGGAAGGTTAGTTCAAAAACAGTTCGGTTGACCAAGACATGGTCAACACTTTTACTTTAGGGCGAATAGTGGTTCGGTCAACCGAGGGTATTAAAATTTACTATTTTGCCCTCAATTTGATCCCAAGGTTATTTTAAAAACTTTTATAAGTTTTAAGTAATTTTGAAAAGTGTTTAGGCAAAGGGTTGAGCTCATTCATATTGTGCATGCCATGCATTATTATAGACCCAATTAAAAATAATAATGCATTTACAATAAAGAACAAATGTCTTCTTCTTCTTCTTTTGCTCCTCGAATTCATCATGGAATACGCTAGATGATGTGGTCTTTATGTTCCTCCTGGCTTCCATCTCTTTTATTATGTGTGCACTAAAGTATTAAACCTACTTCAAGCAATGAATACACACATAAGTAACTTGCAATTTGTCATAATCAAAACCAGGGATCAAACTAAAAAAGTCAACATAAGTGTTGGGGGCGACAACAAAAAAAGGTTAGCGAGGGGGCTAACCTTTTTGAAACTGAAGATTTAGTTGAAGAGTCATTGATGATAATGGCACATAGCTCAACCCAGGACCAAAGTGTTTGGTACCTCAACTTTGGAGCCAACAACCATATGACTTTCAGAAAGAACCTATTCATTGAACTAGATGAGAGAGTTCAGGAGGAAATCTCTTTTGACAATAACTATAAAGTCCTAGTCCGAGGGAGAGGAGATATTCTGATCAAGCAAAAGGCCGGAGATCATACTTCCATCTCCAACGTCTATTATGTGCCATACATGAATACCAACATTTTGAGTCTTGGACAGCTTATGGAGAAAGGCTACTAAATTAGCCTAGAGATAATCATATGGTGATATCAGACGCTTAAGGTAAGCTAGTCACTCGAGTCACTATGGTAAAGAATCGGATGTTCTCTCTTGCCATCTATCACAACACACCAAGATGTCTAAGTGCCATCATCAACAATAAATATTGGTTGTGGCATCTAAGGTTTGGACACCTCAACTTTGAAAGCTTGAAGCAGTTGGGAAGCAAGAAGATGGTGAATGACTTACCTAACATCCAACACCCGAATGAGATATATGAAAGCTATGATCTAAGAAAGCAACATAGAAACAGCTTTGGAAAGCAAGCCAACTGGAGATCTGTCACGCCACTTCAGCTATTACACACAGACGTGTGTGGTCCATTGAACCCAATTTGAAATGGATAAAACTGAAACTTGCTCACCTTCACTAATGATTAGAGTAGGAAGACTTAAGTCTACTTCCTAAAAAAGGAAGTCTATTTGATAAAATCAAAGATTTTAAAACTCTCATGGAGAAGCAGAGTGGCTATCACATCAAGTCACTTCGATCAGACCAAGGAGGAGAGTACTAGGATGAATCTTTCTAGAAATTCCTTAGGCAACATGGGATTCAAAGCCAATTCATACCAACCTACTCTCCCTAGTTGAACGGTGTAGTTGAGAGGAAGAACCGCATGATCCTTAACATGGCCAAGAGCATGTTAAAGGATAAGAATGTGTCCAAAATTTTTTTAAGCAGAAGCAGTGTTATGTAATGTCTATTTTCTCAACAGGTGTCCAACGAAGAGTCTTGATACAAAGACACCACATGAAGCATGGAGTACTCACAAGCCCAATGTGAGTCATCTTAGAGTGTTTGGCTCCATAGCCTATGCCAAGATCCTAGAGGCAAGAAGGACAAAGTTGGAAGACAAAAGAGAGAAGTGTATCCTTGTTGGATATGGTAACAGCACCATGAGATATCAACTCTACAATCCCATCAATAAGAAAGTCATTTTCAATCGGGATGTCATTTTTGAAGAAAATAAATCTTGAAAGTGGGACCAGGCAGGATCTTCCAAAGATGTATAGTTGACATTTGAAGGAGAAGAACCCACACAGATAAAAGAAGTGGCTATCGAGTCACAAGTTCCCGAACTGTAGACACCTCCACATGGTTTCCATTCACCACAAAGGAATGAAGCTTCATCACTAATTGAGCATGAAATCTTAGACATGAGCCCTAGAGGAGCCCGTACCCTAGCTGATCTATATGAAAATACAGAACCTATAGAAGAGTATGTTACTTTGTATTGTCTGTTATTGACTAGCGACCCGATTAGCTTTGAGAAGGCTAACGAAGAAGACAACTGGAGAAAAGTGATGGTTGAGGAGATTCAATCCATCAAGAAGAACAAGACTTGGGAGCTAACAAATCTCTCGAAGGGCCGCAAGACTATTTGTGTGAAATGGGTCTACAAGACCAAGAAGAACGCTCAAGGAGAAACTCAGAGATACAAAGCAAGACTTGTTGCCAAAGGCTATAAGTAGAAAGAAGGGATTGATTATGAATAAATCTTTGCCTTGATTTCCAGGCTTGAAACTATCAGATTACTAATTTCATTATCTGTATAAAATGGATGGAAGATTTACTAGTTGGATGTGAAATCAACATTTCTGAATATTTTTTTGGAAGAAAAGATCTACATCGATCAGCCACCTGGATATGTGAAGAAAGGCAAAGACAATAAAGTGTACAAGCTGAAGAAAGCAATCTATGGCTTGAAGTAAACATCTCGTGTGTGGAACATGAGGATTAATGACTATTTCTAGAAGAATGGATTTGAAAAGTGTCCCTATGAGCATGTGCTATACATGAAGATGGAGAGTAGGCAGCCAACCTCACCAACTCTAGCCACCTTTATTGATTTTAATTTCCACATATCGTCCCATTCATTGCTATATATATGGATGTGTGTGTGTGTAATAAATGTGGTGTAGTAGAGGGAAAGTAACCAGTGAGAGAAATTGTGTATTAAGAATTCTCTATATTTTCATATTGTTATTGAAATCAACAAGTGTTTTGTGTGCAATCAGAATGTTTCCTCACTGAGTTCAATCACAACCAGTGATTGTGTGAGTCCCCTCCACCCATCAATAACTTACCCAGCCCCATCCATATTTTTCGATGTTGGATAACCCCAATAGCTCCACTACGTACACAATGGGAGGTAGCCGTTAAATCTCTTGTGTTGGCTGTTTTGCCTTTTGCTTTTCAAACTTCTGCCTTGAGCTTGTAAGTTCTGGTTGGATTCTTCATTTTAATAAAATCCTTACGTTCTCCAAAAAAAAAAAATAGTGGGAGGTAGCCATCTTTCATCTACATGACCTCCCATTTCTTTTCTCCCATTTATTTTATGGCTTGAACTTAATGCCACTGATATAGAAGTCCAAAATTTTAGTTACTAAGATGTCCCCAAGAGGACACATGAACTCATTTCTAATTTGATCTCTCTCAATTTTATTTTTTTTTTGTGGCATTTGTCTTAAATCAACAATTTTTTTCCAACTAAAATGTTCCCAAAATGTTGAAATAGAAAGTACACAATAGAAAAATAATTAGTATCATAAGACAATTAAACCCACTAATAAATGCGTCACATGTGTTCCACGTTTGCATGTGACTAATCTTATGTAAAATATTTTTATAATTCTTGAGGAAATTTAAATATATTTTTAAATAATTAATAATATCGTGTCATTATTTATTTTATGAATCTATACCAATATATTAAAAGAGATCAATGTGTTCTCAAAAGCCTCCAAATGCTAATCCTAAATTTTCTAAAATTTTTATTTTTTAAATTAATTATAAGTTTTCAATTGGTTGTTTTTTAATGATTGGAACATCTATTGACTTTATTTTTAAAATATCCATCCTCTCCCTCTCCCCATATTAGGCGGACCATACTCCACATTGTGATGGAGCACTAATTGCGAAATTCAAACCCCCTTTATTAATCATCCCTTCTCTCCGCGATTTATGTCTAACTATCCTTCCTCACTCCCTCTCAAACTTTCCCTCCATCTCTCAAGTTATCTCTAAACCTTCCTTCTTCAGCTAGACATGGAAGCATAATTTTTGCTTAAATACTCAAAATTGCCTTTCACAAACTTGCCTCCTTTCTCAGTCTCTCACACTCTCTCGCACAATTTTATTTTTTTAAACCTCAAATGCTCAACCTTTCCTATATAAACAAATCTCCTTTCGTAATTAGAATGGAATCATAAATAAATAAATAAATAATCTTGCTCCTGCCAACTTCTATCATCTCTTGAACTGGTAATAGTTTCCTTACATATTGATTCTCTTTTTTATGTTTGCATTGCATATTTATTTTGTTTATACTATTATTCGCTACAGTTTGTGTTCTCAAAATTTGTCTTCTCTTGATTTTATATTTGTTTTAGTTTATGTGTTTTCTTTTCTTTATACATCGTAAACTATATCTTCACACAATTAATTTGTTGACTATTTCTTCAATTTAGCATAACTTCTAAGTTGGGTAATGTTTCATTTGAGTATTGAGATTTCAAAAAATAGAAAACATAAATTTAGGTATACCATTCCTCATGTGCCTTTTTTGCGCCCTAATTGTTTGAAAAATTTCTTCTATATTATGTTTTCTTCTTAATGTCATTTTATAACTTTTTATTTGTTATTATTGGTGTAGTGAATTTTCATGATTGGGACTTTGCATATTCATGCAAAAAATTAAAATAAAATTTCTCTGGTAGGGTTTAATGTTTGTTAGGAAAAATCCATCTCTAAAATTAAACCTAAGAACTAAAAATCCATATTCTTTTGTGTCTTTGTTACACCCCAATTGTTTGAAAATTTTTCAATATTAATTTTATTTTTAGTCTCATTTTATAACCTTATCTTTGGAATTTTTTAGGAGTGAAACTTTCTAATTGGGATTTTTCATATTTATCTTAAAAATTGAAATGAATTTTATCTAGTGGAATTTAATGTTTTCTAGGAAAAAGTCACCTACAAAAAATAAACTTAAGAACAAAAAATTAATCTTTGTCATCACATTGATGAACTTAGATTTTTTATTTTATATGTTGGTTTGTTGATGTATCTTGATGTAATTGGTGTGATCCTAAGAGGGGGGGGGGTGAATTAGAGATTTTCAAAAATTCTTCCTAGGTTAAATTAGATAACAACAGTATTTCTCAACCTATGCTCTTTCTAAGCAGTTTCAATTTCCCCAATAAATCAAGTATGCAAATATTTAAAACATATATGACATTCTCTACTAGTTAAATACTTGCATACATTGAACACATCATATCCTATTTAAGATTTAAAGCGTGTATGTAAAATAAATAAGTTATGTGTGCTAACATACACGTATACTGCATATTTACTTTAAATTAGTTATGTGTGCATGCAAGATAGTTAAAACAATAAATGAACAAGCATACACAAACTGAATTTAAAGTGCGAAAATTAAATGAGATAGAGAGACACACACACACACAAGATATTTGTTATCGAGGTTCGGTCAAAACAGCCTACGTCTCCGCCTTGAGCATACCCCCAAGGATTTCACTATCTTTGCTCACTTAACCTAACGGAGCAGAAGTCGTTTACAACCTTTACTTACAGGGCAAGGTAAACCCCAGCTCAATTATAGGGCTGAGCCACAACCATACAGCCTATCCTTATGGGACCAGAAATACCCCAACTCAATTACCAAGCTGAGCCGAACTAGTCTCCCTTACGGGGCAAATACACCCCAGTTTAATTTACCAGGCTGAACCAAACCGGTCTCCCTTACGGAGCATAGAATCCCTAGTTCAATTTACAGGCTGAACCCAACTGGTACAATAAAAATATTTTTTGTACATAAACTTCTTATAAAAGAAGATTTGTACAGTAATAAAAGCTCTAAAATACACTCTAATGTGATATGAAATATGCTTAATAGAGTAAGAGTACTTTTCTCAAAATCATATTTTCAATGTTTGAAAGATGATGTATATAATTGTTAGCTTTACTATAATCCCAAGAGAAGGCTGAATTGGTATTTTAAAATTTTTTCCCCTAGAGTCAATCTAGTGTAGATATAAAATAAATCAATATATTCAATTAAAATTAAATTGCACAAGTAAACTAATTACGCATGCACAGTAAAGCAAGTAAAGAGAAATAACACCAGATATGTTATCAAGGTTTGGAAAATGTGCCTACGTCCCCAACTTGGCTCACAAGTACAAGGATTCCACTAAAGCTCACTTCACAGGTGGAGGGGCACCGAAATACAACCAGGCCAAATTAACATAGGGTTGACCTCAACCTTTACAACCAATCCTTCTGGGCTGGATTAACGCTCCCTCAAGCCATGTCTGAAATACAACCAATTCACAATACAGGATGTGTACAAAGTATATGCTTCTCCAACAAGCAGATTTGTATTAGTATCAATCAAAGCACATCAATAATATAAGAACTATAAGCTCAGTGAAATATGTGTGCAATCAACACTCAATATAATGTCTATATTCAATCAAGCACAAGAGTGTATTAACAAGCTTATCTTTGAAACTATGTATAGATATAAATCTCAATCACAATTTAGGGTTTCAAAAATTTTCACCAAGAGTAACCAAAAAATCTCTAAAAAATATTTTCTCAATATTCAAGCACAAGAGATATTCAAAAAATGAGCTTGTGAAAATATTTTTGCACACTAAAAAACACAAGCTAAGGTGTCTTGCAATTCAAATGCGAAGACCCACAAGCTTTAAAGTTTCCCTCACAATGGATTTGTTGAATTAAAATGAAGGAAAACTTTAGCTATAACTCTCAATGAAAAATAACCAAGCAATCACTCAATGAGAGTTTTTAGCAACTAGAAATAATATAGAATCACTCAAGAATACACTCACAAGGCTTGATTTTGCAAAAGAGTAGTAGTATGTGAGGGTATAGGCTTCATATAAAAGAATGAGCTTTGAAAAATTTCAGAGGATTTCTTTGTTATTCATAATTCTAATCATCTCTTAATTGAGCAAATGAACCTATATTTATAGACAGGGCCAAAATTATAACCGTTGGGGATACCACAGGAATTATTAAAATTATTTTAAATGAGTTTAATAAAAATAATCTCGTTTTAATCTCGGTAAAAATTGAGCAACCCGAGAGTTTCGATCGACCATATTTGAGGATCGGTCGACCAAATCAGTACTAAGCTCGGTCAACCATGGCATTTTTGAGCCAAGGTTTTGGTCGACCATAATTAGGCGATTTTGGACCATCCGAGGTTCGGTCTACCAAAGTAGGTTCGGTTAACCATATTCTTATGTTCGATCGACTAGGTCAGATTTAAACTAAGGGTTCGGTCGACTAGAGTGTTGGGAATCACTCATGTATTAGTTTGGTTGACCATACAGTTCAAGTTCATTTTAAAAAGGTTGACTGAATAGTCAACAAGTTGACTCTGGGAGGTTTGGTCGACCAAAGCTTCTATGTAGGTTCTGGTTTGGTCGATTGAGCACACTTAGGTTGTGCATTTAAGTCCTAATTTTGAATATTAATTTCCCCTGATAGCATATATGAAAAATGGGGACTTACACTAAGTGTCTGTGTAAGGTCCTAGGATCTTTCTAAGGTCTTTGAGCTTATAGGATCATACATGCATGATGTGCATTAATTATTACAGGCTATTCTTAATTAAATATTACAGACCCGAATTGAAAAGAATATAAATTACAAAGAAAATAAATATTCTGGGTCTTTATCTTCTTCAAGTCACCTCATGCCATCAAATGATCTTGTCAATATGATCTTGCACACAAACTTGACAGACATTAAATACCAGAGTATTTTTCATAATCAAAACAGGGTATGACCTATAAGGTCAACATTCTCCCCCTTTTTGATGATGACAAATACATCATGCAAAAGTGGGTATAACCAAGAAAGGCTCCCCCTAACAATATGCATAATGAGAATTTTAAAGATTTTAAAAAACTCAAACATTTTCTCAAGGTACCCAAATATGCATAATGAGAATTTTAAAGATTTTAAAAAATTCAAACATTTTCTCAAGGGACCCAATTTTGCCTAACTTCTTCCCCTTTTGGCAACAACAAAAAAGGCCATGATAAATTTTAAGCATATAGACAATGCATTGTGTAAGAATCATTTAAATACAAGATATGGTTTGGGAAGATTTTTAGAAAATTTGGCAGCATGCCATTTGAAAATAGTGCATTTCCCAAAAATATTTGCATAGAAATGACATGATTGAGTTTAGATTTACAATTATCCACAATAATTAACTCAAACGGTCCAGTATGGATCAAAATAGAAAAACATAAGTATAGATATCAACATGCAAGAGATATGATAGCCATGCATTGCAAACCACAAACAAATTTACAAGGTATAAACTAATGATAGATTTATTAAAGTTTCAAAGCCATATATTTCTATGTTTAGTAGCTCCCCCTAAGTTTGTGCACTCTATCAATTTTCTATGTGGCCTCTCTACTATGTGATTACATGCCTAAATTGCGTAATTAGGTGTGTAAGTTAATGCATTAATGATTATTTTTTTAATTAAATGCCTAATTATGGTCAATATTTTAACATTGCGCTCTATTTATAATATTTAGGTTTTATTGAATAATTTATGATTTTTTGGTATTTTATTATTGCAGGTTAAGTTATGGACATTAAATCCGATACTATTTCGTAATTTGGGCATCATTCTCTCATCCAAGTTCTGATTGAGGTGATTCAAAATGCTATGGAAAGCTGAGAAAGTTCTCTACAACTTTCATGTTTTGAGCTTTGAGAGATACATGATTTTGGAAGGTCAAAATCCTCCTTGTACGATGGGAAACAAGAAAAAATAAATAAATAAGAAACAAGATATATATATTTATAGATCAATTTGACCTGGCCATGCAGTTGGGTCCTCCTTGTGCGTGTGTAGGGCATGTGGCTATGTAGGGCTTCAAGGAGTCTTGCCCTTTTATTTTTTTGAGCAGCACCTCACTCTCCCCCTCTAACTCTTCGATTTTTCTGTCTTTATTCTTTTCTTTTCCTCTCTCTTTTCTCTCCCCCTGTTATTGTCTTCCCTCAACCCGAACCACCACTGCTGCTGCCCTTTCTTCTTTGCTGCGTGTTGCTGCCGAACCAAACTGTTAGCTTTGGTGTATTCCCAAGAGGGGGGGGGTGAGTTGGAATTTTAAAACTTATTCTTAGGTTAAACCAGATATTTGAAGTATTTCACAACCTAGGATCTTTTTAGGCAATCCCAAATACGCAGATAAATATAATATGTGGAAATTTAAATCATGCTCATCATTCACACTATAACATATGCGTGCAGGAATATAAATTGCAAAAATATAAACAGATACATGATATGTTATCGGGGTTCGGCCAACTGTGCCTACGTCCTCGACTCTAGATCGCAAGCTCGAGGATTCCACTAGTGCTCACTTAACGGGTGGAGCGGCATCGGTTACAACTAGGTCAAATTAACACAGGGCTGATCTCAATCCTTACAAATTCTCCTTGCGGGGCAGAGAAGACCCTAGGTTAAATTCACAGGGTTGACCCCAACCTGATCCTTCCGGGCTAGATTGAACCACCTTAGGCCACGCCTGGAATTACAAAAAATGTAAATTTTTGCATACACAAAAATGTTTCTTACACAAGAAGATTTGTATCACTAAGCTCAATATAATCAATCAATCAATGCACATCAATAATATAGGATTTATAAGCTCAATGATGTATGTGTGCTATCAACACTCAGTAGGATGTATAATTTCAAATATGCGCAGAGTGTTTTAACAAGCTAATCTTTGAAAGTAAAGTGTATCAAATCTCAATATCATATTAGACTTTCAAAGATGCTAGCAATAATATTCAAATGAACTCAAAAATATTTTCTCAAATGAATCTACTACGAGTTGTTTGAAATCGAACTTTGTAAAATATTTTGCACACAAAAAGAATGCTTAAGGAATCTTGCGATATCAATGCTAAGATCCTCAAGCTAATGAGTTTTTACCAACATACGATTTATCAAGTTAAATCTGTGGGAAAACTTTGGCCAAATTCTCAATACAAAAATCAAATAATACAAATATCAATGAGAGTATAAGGCTATATATAATGTAGCACTAATAATCTAAACACTCTCTCTAGGCTTGGATGATCAAAGAAAATGAAGTAGAGAAGTATTTGGGATAGTATTTGGCAAAATAGGCTTTTTAAATTTAAGAGGATTTTTCGTTAATAATCTTGCTAATCTCTTGCTAATTTTCACAAATGAGTCCCTATATATAGAAGTTGGGCAAATTATGACAATTTAGGACATGTAGTGTATTATTAGGATTGTTTTAAAACAATTTAGCAAAGTTAACCCCGTTTAAAAACTTTTAACCTTGGTAAAAAAATGTTCAACCTGAAAGCACCGGTCGACCAAACTTAAGGTTCGATTGACCAAGTGACAGAGTTCGGTCGACTGTGCAAGAAATGAATAGAGAGTTTGGTCAACCGTACATGTATGGTTTAAGGGCGAATTTCCAAATCCATGTGGTTCGGTCAACCAGTTCATTTTGAACTAAGTAGTTCGGTCGACCTAGCGGTTGGAATCTCCTACGTGGGGGTTCAGTTAGCCAAGTAGTTAGTTCACATTTTTGGCTGGTCAACAGAGGAGTCAAAATGTTGACCCAGTGGGAGTTCGGTTGACCAATATGTATGAACTTGGTAAGGTCCGATCGACCGTACTATGGTCAAACCGTTGACCTTTGACCAGTTCGGTTGACCTAATGTTCTTATAAATTCTAATTCGGTCGACCGAACATGCATTTTTAATGCATTGCGATTCTAATCCCCTTATACATTAACCCTATTCATATAAGAACATTTGTTTATGCATGCATGTGGGTCCTAAGGTCATTCTATGTTTTCTTGAGAGTTGACCAAAAAAATTCGGCGTCGGTCGACCCCAAAGGTCCATCTATGGTCTTGAGCTTATAGAACCTACCATGCATGACATGCATTAATTATTACAAACCTTTTTCAACTGAAATTATTATAGACCCAATGATAAAAACTACAACAATAAATATGCTAGGTCTTCGCTTCTCTTCAAGTTTCCGCATGCCTTCATATGAACTTGCCAATAAGAATCTACACACAAGCTTGGCAACCAGACCATTAAATACCTAAGCATTTGTCATAATCAAAACAAGGTATGACCCATAGGGTCAACACGAACTCCCTGTTGCCCTCCTTGCAATTGCTAGACCCAAGAACTTCCTGTTGCCCCCTACGTCCTACTACTATCCTGCAACCTAAGAAACCTCATTACTTCAAGCTTCTGCTATTTTTTTTCCTTGCTGTGTGGAACCAATCTGAAGCCATTGTTGTACAGCTGCTCTATTCAACATTCGCGGCCAGCCAACTGCTCTCTCTCTCTCTCTCTCCCCCCTCCCTCTTTCTTTATTCTTGTTTTTAAATACTTGAATGAAAATTGTTAATTTTTAGTAGAGTTTCAAATTAAAGTTTTAAGTTTTTAAATTCATGTTGGGTTATTATTATTAAATTTTATTTATTTACTTTCTTTTCTTATTTAGTATTATTGTTAGAAGTTAATCTTTGCTTGGTTTTTTTTTTTTATTGTTAGAATTTGATTTGGTCTCTTTAAAAAAGAAAAAAAAAAAAAAACTTCATTTGGATTTAAGTTTTGTTGGTCCTTTTTATTTTAATTTTAGTTTAATTAAAATCTAAATTTTTATCGTGTTTTTGTTTATTGTTTAAATTGTTAAAGAGTTAAGTTTGCATTCTTGATTACGTTAAAAATTGGTTTTTGTTTGGGTTCGTGTTTGACTGAGTTTTTTTAGAGTTGCATGCTTGAATTATGTAGTAAAATTTTGATCTTTAGGCTTTTGTCCAGAATTTCAAATGTAAGATTATGGTTAGTATTTAATTCTGTCATAATCTATTTTATTGTGCCCTTTCCCATTTTTCATTGTTAAATTTAGTTCGTGTTAGGACTCATAATTTAAATTTCACGTTGCTTTAATTCATCAAAAAAAAATCTTAAACATCCCAGAAAATCCGAATCTAGACTGTTTTTAGTAAACCTTTGATTTCTTACTTTTTGTTGGAATTACGCAAAATTTGGAATTAGATTGCATTCCCTGAGGAGACGATCTGGCCCTTGGGCTAAGTATTATCTGACTGAACTCCTATACTTGGGATAGCTTCCGAGCTACTCCTTTTTGGAGTGAGTCAAGCTTTTGGTACCGTTGTTATGGAATGCCAAATTTAGTTTCAAATTAGTGTTTTTCCATTTTATTTTGCTTTTCTTCATGAAAAAAAAAACGATTTTGAAAAAAAGTATATAATAATAAAATATACTAAAATATGGCTGCACCTGCACCACACAATCTTATAGATTTTTTGCAGCCTACATGCACCACTATCTTACACTACTTTACCTAATGATGCACTTAATTTCATGATTCAGCATGGGAGGACATCATTAATACCTCAATTATACGAGATAGAATCCGAGTGTCCTTATCGGCACCTGACGGAGTTTGAGTTGACTTGCAATACTTTTTTTCCTAGTGCTAAAACTGATGAATTTACTAGACTTCGTTTATTTACTTCTTTTTTGAAGGATATAGTGAAGATGGGGTTTAATTCTTTGATGCCTCATTCTGTCTTTAATTGGAATGATATGGAACGTGAATTTCTGCATAAATTTTCTCCCTTATAGAGAACTCAATTTTTATAGGTACAAATCAGTCAATTCAAGCAAAGAGCTGACGAGACATTTCATGAAACCTGAGAGCGATTTAAAGATTTGGTTAATATATGTCCCTACCATGGATTTGAATCATGGCACCTGGTCGATTATTTCTACACTGCGTTGACTCCTGACTCAAAATAGTTCGTCCATACTATGTGTTCAGGAAATTTCTTCGACAAGGAGCCTGATGAGGCATTAAGTTTTCTAGATCATTTAGCTAAAAATGCTTAGCAATGGAACACTAGGATTGAAAGAAGACCAATTGCAGCTAAACCATTGAGAGCAATACATGGTGGAGAGTGGTTAGAATTGAAAGATGATTTTGATATTGAGGCATGTCCAGCTGACCTTACCAGAAGATTTGCTACTATAGAGATGGAAAAGGAGATTAGCATAGGGCAACTTTGGAATCAACCTTCCCAGTCCTATGCACCCCCTTATCAGCCGTCATATCATCAGGTTTCCTTTTAGCATCAATTTCAGCTACAACAGATCTCTCAGAGCTATGCACCTTCAGGATTTCAATCTAATGTAGCACCTACTCCACCGGAGAAGTCTCTTGAGGATGCTCTAAAGCAGTTCATGCAAATTCAAGTCACAACTAACAATCAGTACACTCAGGCCATAAATGAGTTGCAAAACACCATTAATGAGATGAGCACACAATTGAATATCTTAGAAAAAAGGGAATTTTTGGTAGAACCTTAGCCTTGAGATAGCAACAGCAACAAATACATAATGTTTCTCTTGAGACAGTGGAGGCTGCTATTACTTCGAGAAGTGGAAAAGAAGTTTCCCAACCTGAGATACTCTTTGACAGACAAATAGTTGTCCCAGCACCTGAAGTTACAACTAAGACAGATGAAGCCAAAGAAAAATCAGAGGAAGCAAGCCCAGAATTGAAGAAGTCAGTTAATAAGAAGGTCGAGACCAGTAAGGGATACCAGCCTGTGGTACCTTATCCTTAGAAATTGACAGTCGTGGAATCGTCACTCCCTACTAGAGTAAATGTCAAGGAGTGCAATGCTGAAGCAAATCCCCGCGGTGGTAAGGTAATGGATACACCTGATATAAAGGGTGAGCAGAATGGTGAGAATTTAACTTTCAAGGAACTAGATAAAAATTTTAATGTTGATGCTTCTGGAGAACCAAAGGTAACTACTCTGGCAACTTTACCTCAAAGACCGGTTCTTAAAGAAATGAATTTCTTAGGAAATATACTGAATAAAGATCCTTTTTTGTTAAAACAAGGAAGGTAGTCCGCACAAGATTTGTCTAGTACCTTAGAACGTATTGATTTTGTTGACCTTATAAGTCATATCCTTTTTTGATTATGACAAATACTTTGGTATTTGATGGTTGATGAGTTTGTGTGCAGAACCAATCGGAAGTATCATACGATGCACGCACATGGGCTTAAAGAAGACAAAGACCCATAATGTTTATTCATTGTAATTTAATTAAGTTGTTATTTGGGATTGTAATAATTAAAGCTCAATGACATATAATAATTAATGCATTACATGCATGATAGGGTAGATAAGCTCAAATTACCATAGGGAAACCAAATGACCGTAAGGCACGGTCGACCGACTTGAGACTTTTTCGATCGGCTCTCCAAGACCTTAGACTGGCCATAGGACACTATTATGCATGAAAATGTTCCTTATTGACTTAAAATTAATCATCATAAGTATATAGACAACATTATAAGTGGAATAGGACCGAAATTCCAAAGGATGGCATGTTCGGTCGATCGAACTTAGTTACACTGAGATATTCGGTCGATCGAACCCACACGGGTCAACAAGTTCACCGCTTGGTTGATCGACCAGAAGTATATATTCAAGCCTATGTCGACTGAACCTCCCTGGGTCAACAAGTTGACCTTTCGATCGACCGACCCAGAATATATGAGCAACGCCCTAGTCAACTGAACCCCCACGTGGGAAATGCCAACTGCCCGGTTAATAGAACCTCGTAGTTCAAAATGACCTGGTCCACTGAACGCGCGAATTTGAAAAATCACCCATGAACCTTGCAAGTCCAGTCGACCACCCTTCTAGTTCAAATTTCTCCCAATCGACCGAACCCAACCACTTGGTCAATCGAACCTTAAGTTTGGTTGACTGGTGCTCTCAGGTTGGCGAGAATACCGAAGTTAAAACGCAGTTAAAATTTATTAACCTCAGTTAAACTTTTTCAAAAATGACTAATATGTCCTGAATGGTTATAATTTTGGGGAATTCTATATATACCCCCTCATTTGGAAAAATTAGTCAATGATTAGCAATATTAACTAGAAAAAATCCTCTGAAATTAAAAAATTCCTACTTCCATTTTTAAGCCTCCTATACTCATTCTTACTCACTTTTATTGCTTAAATCTCTTTGTAAATGTGCTTGAGTGTTCTTCTCATAGGCTTAAGCTCTATCATGTTCTCGTTGATTGAAAGTATTTTATTAGAGAGCAAAGCTTTAAGTTTTCTTATGAGACTTTGTTAATAAGTCTTCCTTAGGAATACTTCATTGAGATTTTTAGTTTTGCATTGTCATTGCAATACTCAAGGAGTTCACATTGGATTTTGATTGCTAAAATATTTTACAAATCATTTTCAAAATATCTCTTATGCTTATCTTTGAGAAATATATTTTGAGATATTTGCTTAAGTGCTAAAGATCTTTGTTACTATACATTTTGATTGAGATTATCATTTTAATACAAAGATCAAATAAAGTTTTACAAATCACTTTTCAATATCTCTTGTGGTTTATTTTGAGAAAAACATTTGTTTAGATATTTGAAGTATACTTGTGATCCTTGTTGCTGCATTGTGATTGAGAATATTATTTTGACACAAAATCCTATCACTCACACTCTCACGTACTAATTGCAATAGTTGCATTAATTTTTGAGAATAGACACTAAGGCTACACTGAGCTTATCTTATCATATCATCCAGTAGTGTCTTGATTACATTGGTACATAATCCGCGGTAGTGTATTGATTACATTGGTACATAATCTGCTTAGTTGAGAAGTATATTTGTTGTACGCAAATTTTATTATGAAATCTATTATATTCCAGGCGTGGCTTAAGGAGGTGGTAATCCAGTCCGGTAAGGATTGGTTGTTAAAGGTTGAGGCCAACCCTTTTGTTAACCTTATAGGTCACACCCTGGTTTTGATAATGACAAACTCAATTGTATTTAATAAATATCCAGTTCATGTGCAGGTTTATACTAACATACATTCAAGGGCACGTGAAAGCTTGAAGACAAATTTCATATTCCCAATTGTAATATCTCTAAGTGAATTTTGTCTGTAATAGTAATTAGGCTGTCTGTAATAGTAATTAGGGTACTGGTTTGTAATAAGCTCACACACATCACATGAATGATTTACTTTGTAAGCTCAAACCGAACCATAGAAAGACCTTAGAGTGTACCTTCGGGCGACCGAAGGTCGACCGACACCGGACTTTTTCGGTGTCTTCAAAATTGGACCCCAAGTGGCCTTAGGACACACACATATGCACATATGTTTATTAGGCACTTAAAATTGATTGAGTTGGGTCAATTCGGGACCGAAATGCACACTTGGTGCACTTTCGGTCGACCGAGCCAAACAGTTCAAATTGGCCCGGTCGACCGAAACCGGTCCGGGTCAACTATTTGACCCGGTCCCGGTCGACCGACCCCTTACAGGTCATTTGACCTCGGTCGACCGAACCACCTGGGAGTCAACTATTTGACCCCCCGGTCGACCGACCACTTTTGTTCGTCAACAACTTGGTCGACCGAAGGGCCTCGGGAAAATTCCCAGCGGTCCGGTCGACCGAGCCATGTAGTTCAAAAAGTGTCTGGTCGACCGAACCTCGGAATATTGAAAAATCGCCCTGCCCGGTCGACCGATCCCTTAGTTCAAAATTCCCCCGGTCGACCGAGCTACTTGAGTCCCGGTCGACCGAGCTACTTTTGGTCGACCGGACCTCTCGGGTTGCCCTGATTTTTTTACCGCGATTAAATTTTTTAAACAGGGTTAAATTTTCTTAAGTGTCATTAATCTTTTCTGAAAATTCCTAATAAGTCCCCAACGGTCAAAATTCTTGGTATGTCTATATATACTCCTTCATTTGGTGGATTAAGCACGGATTAGCA
Organism: Malania oleifera; assembly: GCF_029873635.1. NCBI lineage: Eukaryota > Viridiplantae > Streptophyta > Magnoliopsida > Santalales > Ximeniaceae > Malania > Malania oleifera. The sequence continues at coordinate 77,718,710 of NC_080422.1, read as the reverse complement.
AATAAATTAAGAATTCTCTCAAGCCAAATACTCATATTTGCCTCCTACTACTTACATTACTTTGAAAACCTACTCAAGCTTACACTCTTCATCTATCCAAATCATTTGTAAGTGTATTGAGTCTTTTATTTTTGGTTAGCTCTTCATATTGCTGTGTATTTGAATCGATTTTTGAGAGCATAACCTAAGTTTTCTTAGGAGGCTTTGCCAATAAGCCTGCCCTAAGAAAGACTCTTTGTGACATCCCAAGTATTGCACTCTAGTTGCAATATCTTAGGAAGTTCATTTTTGTTTGGAGATTGCAAAAATACTTTCAAACATACTTGAATATCTTGTGGTGTTCATATTGATATATTTGGGAAAGGATATTCGTGTGTGTGTGATATATAAATCTTTGTGGTATTTTTTGTACAAGTTTTATAAATATATATCATTTACCGAAAACAAAGATTATCTACTTTGCAATACAAGCACATACGCATTCTATTGATTGATAATATTGAGGCTTGCTTGGTATTCTGTGTGAACACTCTTGACTGAATATTTTGAAGTGCACAGATTATTGTTGACACTCTCACGTACGTGTTACACTGATAGAAAACATAGTTGAGAGATTGACATTTTAGACCACACAGAGCTTACATTTTAAATCACTTGTGGTGTTTGTGTTTGTGCGCATTTGTGGTACATATCTGCTTTACTTGAAAGCACAATTGTATTGTACCTTTGATTGTATATCTGAGAGATTCCAGGCGTGGCCTGAGGGGGCGGTAATCCAGCCCGGTAAGGATTGGTGTAAAGGTTGAGGTCAGCCCCGCTAATTGACCTGGTTAAGGTTGAGGTCAGCCCTGTGTTAATTTGACCTGGTTTGTATAGGTGACGCTCCACCCGTTTAAGTGAGCAAGGTATTGTGATAATCCTTGTGCTGGTTAGCCAAGGCGGGGACGTAGGCGGTTGGCCGAACCTCGATAACATATCCGCGTGTCATCTTCTCTTTACTGCTTTCTGATACTTGTGTGATTGTTTAAACTGCTTCATCTGATCTCTGGCACATTTACATCATTTGCACTAGATTGACCCTAGGCTTGTGAACATACTGCTGCTAGGAGGAATACTTAGAAGGTAAAATTTTAAAATACCAATTCACCCCCCCTCTTGGGATCACGGTAAAGCTAACACCTTTGTTAATTTGACCTGGTTGTAAAGGTTGAGGTTAGACCTATGCTAATTGACCTGATTGTTTAGGTGCCGCTCCACCCGTTAAGTGAGCTTCTAGTGGTAATCTTTGTACTTGTTAACCAAGGCGGGGATGTTGGCAGTTTACCAAACCTCGATAACATTTCTCGGTGCCATCTCTATTTACTGCTTTATTGTGCATGTTTAGCTAAATTAATTGTGCAGTTTAATTTTTGCTATATATTTATATTAATTTAGTTTAGCTGCACTAGATTGACCTTAGGCTTGTGTAATACTGTTGTTACTGGATTAACCTAGGGAATAAAATTTAAAAATACCAATTAACCCCCCTCTTGGGATTACGGTAAAGCTAACAGATTTATTTTTAGGTTAACTTTTGTGCAGGTAACTAAACATATTCATTGTGGCGACTCAAATTTGGAGACTCGCCGGTTCAATTTTTAGACCTGCACCCACCAGATGAAATTCCTGTAGAGCCTCCTCCAGACAGACTGTGATATTTTTCTTTCCTTTCTTTTCGTTTTATTTTACCTTGTTTTATTTTTAGTTAATTTTCAAGTACATTTTTCCTCAGTTTCAGTTTTTCTTTTCCCTTACTTCTCCACCCAAGTATGCTATACTTCCCCCGTGCATAACTTTTCTACTTCCTCTTTGCTTTCACATTAAGGACAATGTTCCACTTTAGTTTTAGGGGCGGGGGGAGATGAGAAAACACATGAAAAGTTTTTAAAAAAAAAAAAAATTTGAATGATTAGGCCATGGTTAACACTGACTTATACCCTTTACATACTTGCATATAACTTAGGAGTTACACTCTTAAACTGTATAGTGGGTTATTTATGTGTAGTTTCTCTTTATATGGCTAATCTATGAATTGTAACTCTATATAGGTTGACTAGTAGTTCATTCATGTTAATCTGGCTATATAAACTCCTATATTTACATGGTATCTCATGAAACTGAAAATACACATTCATGTGACTTGTAGCACTTAGGGTTCCTTGTGAGCACTGAGAGAGCACCCATGGTGACTATGACACCTTGTGAGGAACTGTTGAGCCATTTATCGTTCTTCTGAGTTTTGTCATCAACTCAAAGTTCATGAAACTCAACTATTTTTTTCCTAGATATTCTTTGTACACTAGTTTCTCTTTTTGACTTGCTAACCTAGAGGTGATATCCAATTGGAAGATAGAAACCTAGGTCTTATAGCCTACTTAAGATGTGAAGGCTGAGCCACCCCTAGAAATAGACTTAATTCATGGACCACTGTTTGAGCTCAATTCTCATGGGTGGTATGAAGACAATAAAATAAGTGTAATGATTGTCCTAATTGGCCAAGAAAAGACAAAAATAGAAGAATAAGCAGAAGAAAGAATAAGAAAAATATAAATAGAATATAATGAGGTGAAAAGTTAATACCTGCTCCACACAAATACCATAAAAAGGTCAAGGACATGACACATGTTCTTCATATATGAAGGCTCTTCAATCACCTAATGCTTCAGATGTATTCACGCTTGGTTTGTGAATAAGTTGATCTAGGGTGTTCTTGGTTGGATATGGCGAGTAGGTGATAAGATGCTAGGGTGAAGGACCCGACACCTCACAAATAGGCTAGATCTTTCTCAGACTAGTCCACTCCATACATTTAGCATTTGTTCCTTGCAATATGTGGGATGTTTAATCGCGACACTTCTCCTCACATATGACGAGTGAACCCAACCTTTTTGAGTTTTTTTGAGAGAATACCAGTTAGGCCAAGTTAAAATGACCATTCTGTAGGTGTCAACTGGTATCCTGGGTGTAACAAGTCATACATATTACACACACCTCGAGATTTTGTTTATACTTAAATTTATATGACTACATTGACTCTGAATTGTATTGTTGGTTAATTTTATATGAGTATAATGTTCTTAACGGCTATATAACGATGAAGCTTGCATGAATGACCTGCTTCGGAGTTGCGTGAATTGTATATGAATGAGCTTGTGTGTAATTTGGTTATATCCCTATATGTGAAATGGTATGGTTGTGTAGCATGTGCATTCATTTCATATTTGTTGAAATTAGTATTTGTGGGTACCTCCTTGGATTTCTTTCATGTTATTTGCTAGAGACTAGTAAAACGTTAGTTGGAGGGTGTGATTACGCTCCTAAATTGCGTAATTAGGTATATAAATTCATGCATTAATGATTATATTTTTAATTAAATACCTAATTATGCTCAATATTTTAACATTGCGTACTATTTATAATATTTGGGTTTTATTGAATAATTTAAGAATTTTTGGTATTTTATTATTGCAGGGTAAGTTATGGACATTAAAGCCGACACTATTTCGTAATTTAGGCATAATTCTCCCATTCGAGTTTCGATCAAGGTGATTCAAAATTCAATTGAAAGCTGAGAAAGTTCTCTACAACTTTTTTGTTTTGAGCTTTGAGAGATACGGGATTTAGAAAGGTCAATATTCTTCTTGTGCGCTGGGGAAAAAAAAAGGAAGAAACAAGAAAAGTATATATATGGATTGATTTGACCCTACGCAGTCGAGTCCTCCTTGTGCGTGTGTGGGGGGTGTGTGGCTGTGTAGGGCTTTAGGGAGTCTTGCCCTTTTATTTTGCTGAGCAGCGCCTCACTCTCCCTCTCTTAACTCTCCTCTCTTCCTTTCTCTCTTCCCTCTCCTCTCTTCTTTCTCCCTCTCCGCCTCCCTATTCTCTCCATCTTAGCCTCATTCTCCCTCTCTAACTCTTCGGTATTTCTCTTTTTATTCTTTTCTTTTCCTCTCTCTTTTCTCTCCCCTTGCCACTATCTTCCCTCAACCCAAACCAACACTGTAGCTACCCTTTCTTCTTTGCTACGTGCTACTGCTGAAATTGAACTCCCTGCTGCCCTCCTTGCAATTGCTGGACTCGAGAACTTCCTGCTGCCCCCTACGTCCTGCTACTATCTTGCAATCTGAGAAGCCTCATTGCTTCAAGCTGCTGCTTTTTTTTTTTCCTTGTTGTGCTGCACCAATCCAAAGCCATTGTTGTGCAGCTGCTTTCTTCAACATTCACAACCAGCCAACTGCTTTCTCTCTCTCTCTCTCCCTCTCCCTCTCTCTTTCTTTATTCTTGTTTTGAAATACTTGAATAAAAATTGTTAATTTTTAGTAGAGTTTCAATAAAAGTTTTAAGCTTTTAAATTCATGTTGGGTTATTATTATTAAAGTTCATTTATTTACTTTTTTTTTGTATTTAATATTATTGTTAGAAGTTAATCTTTGCTTGGTTTACTTTTTATTGTTAGAATTTGATTTGGTCTCTTAAAAAAAGGGAAAAAAAAAAAAAAAAAACTTATTTAGGATTTAAGTTTTGTTGGTCCTATTTATTTTAATTTCATTTTAATTAAAATCTGAATTTTTATCGTGTTTTCATTCAATGTTTAAATTGTTAAAGAGTTAAGTTTACATTCTTGATTCTGTTAAAAATTGGTTTTTGTTTGGGTTCGTGTTTGATTGAGTTCTTTTAAAGTTGCATGCTTGAATTACGTAGTAAAATTTTGATCTTTAGGCTTTTGTCTAGAATTTCAAACGTAGGATTATGGTCAGTATTTAATTATGTCATAATCTATTTTATTGTGCCCTTTTCCGTTTTTCGTTGTTAAATTTAGTTCATGTTAGGACTCATAATTTAAATTTCACGTTGCTTTAATTCATCAAAAAATCTCAAACATCCCAGAAAACCTGAATCTAAACTGTGTTCAATGAACCTTTGGTTTTTTATTTTTTGTTGGAATTACGCAAAATTTGGAATTAGACTGCATTCCTTGAGGAAACGATCTAACCCTTGGGCTAAGTATTACACGACCGAACTCCTATACTTGGGATAGCTTCCAAGCTGCTCATTTTTTGAGTGAGTCACTATGCATTAGACCTAGCTCTTGTCTAATCTATATAAACCTATCCTCCTGAAGAGGTTTGGTGAAAATATCAGCCCACTGTTCATTAGTGCACACAAACTCAAGTGTCACATCCCCTTTTTGCACGTGATCACGAATGAAAGATATCTAATCTCAATATGTTTGGTTCGTGAATGTGAGATAGGATTCTTTGAAATGTTGATTACACTAGTATTATCACATTTAATTGGAACTGTTTCGTAGTGCAATCCAAAATCCATAAGTTGTTGCTTCATGTAAAGCGTTTGAGCACAACAACTTCTACCCGCAATATATTCTGCTTCGACTGTGGATAAGGTAACTGAGTTCTGTTTCTTGGAGAATCAAGAAACTAGATATTGTCCTAAATAGTGACAAGTGCCACTAGTACTCTTTCTATCTACCTTAATACCGGAAAAGTAAGCATCAATGTAGCTAACAATCTCAAATTTCGTATACTTAACGTACCATAAGCCTAACTCTATAATCCCAACTAGGTACCTAAGAACTCTTTTGACCGCTAATAGATGAGACTCCTTAGGAGCAGCCTAAAACCTAGCACACATACACACACTAAACATAATACCAGACCGGCTAGCTGTAAGATATATGAGACTACCAATCATGCCACGATAAAGTTTCACATCAACAGGAATTCCTTGCTCACCTTTAATAAGTTTGGTGGAAGAACTCATAGGAGTACTAAGAATTTTACCATCTTCCATATTAAATTTCTTGAGTAAGTCCCTAATATATTTAGATTGGCATATGAAAGTCTCATATTTAGCTTGTTTAATTTGTAGTCATAAGAAGAAACTCAGTTCACCCATCATGTCCATTTTTGAATTCACTTTGCATTCATTTGGTAAACTCATTACACAACTCATCGTTAGTAGCTCCAAATATAATATCATCTACATAAATTTGCACAAGGAGTATATGATCATTTTTAGATTTGATGAAAAGTGTAGTATCAATTTTGCCCCGGGTAAAACTATTTTCTAAGAGAAAACCACTAAGTCTCTCATACCAAGCTCTAGGAGTTTGTTTCAATCCATACAAGGCTTTTGACAACCAATAGACATGATTAGGATATTTATGATTTTCAAACCTTGGCGGTTGTTCTACATATACTTGTTCATTTATATATCCATTTAAGAAGGCACTTTTAACATCCACTTGGTACAATTTAAAGTTCTCAAAAGTGACATAAGCAAGCAACATACAAATGACCTCCATTCTAGCTATGGGAGCATAGGTTTCCTCAAAATCTATCCATTCTTCCTAATTATATCCCTAGGCAACTAGTCTAGCTTTATTTATAGTTACTACCCCATTTTCATCCTTTTTATTTCTACAAACCCATTTAGTTCAAATAATAGTATGATCATTGGGCCTAAGAACTAGGGTCCAAACTTTGCTTTTTTCAAATTGGTTAAGCTCTTCCTGCATAGACATTACCCAAGATTCATCCTCTATGGCTTCCTTAATATTTTTGGGCTGTTCTTGAGATAAGAATGCAAAATGACTAACTGAATTTCTTAAGGAAGATCGGGTGGCTACACCACATGAAGGTTCACCTATAATTTGATCTAAAGGGTGTTCCTAATGAATTTTCAATCCCTAGGCAGCTCTTGAACCTCACTTTCAACTTTATTTTCTTCAATTGATTTATCATTAATTTCTGAATTTTCGTCCACATTGTTTTCAAAAGATAGCTTATCTAATCTTTTTCTAATTTCAATATCATCTTCATCATCTCTTTTGGAAAATGGATTAGATTCATCAAACACAACATGAATAAATTCAATAAAAATTAATGTTCTTTTATTAAATACTCTGTATGCTTTACTATTAAATGAATAACCTAGGAAAATACCTTCATCAGATTTAGAGTCAAATTTCCCTAGGTGCTAATTATCTCTAAGTACAAAGCACTTACAACCAAAGACATGAAAATAGGAGATGTTAGGTTTATGGCCGTTCCACAATTCATATGGAGCCTTTTTAAGCGAGGGCCTAATTAACACTCTATTCATGACATAACATGCAGTACTCACAGCTTCGGCCAAGAAATATTTGGGTAATTTGTGTTCATTTAGCATTGTTCTACCAATTTCTTGCAAGGACCTATTCTTTCTTTCTATAATCCCATTTTTTTGTGGGATCCTAGGTGCAGAAAAATTATGTGAAATGCCCTCTAGGTCACAATAGTTTTCAATGCTATCATTTTTTAATTTAGTTCCCCTATCACTTCTTATGTGTGTGATTTTGTAGCCTTTTTCATTCTGAATTCTTCTACATGGTTTAGTGAATTGTTCACATGATTCATATTTATGAGAGAGAAATAGCACCCATATGAACCTAAAATAATCATCCACGATAACAAAAGCATACAATTTTCCACCTAGACTTTGAACTTGATTAGGACCAAATAAATCTAAGTGTAGCATTTCAAGTGGTCTAGTGGTAGATACAAATTTTTTTTTTTTAAAACTTGATTTAGTTCACTTACCCATTTGACATGCATCACAAATTTTATCTTTTACAAAATGTGCTTTTGGAAAATCTTATGAACCCTCCATCATTGGGAGTGATGGATGCAAACTTGGCCTTGTCATCGAACACATGTCGTGAGTAGCCGCTATCCAAGTACAACTTGTCCTTGGATGAGGACGATCTCAAACACACCTGCAAGAAAATCTAAGTAATTGACGCTGGTCCCCAAATTTTGTTGGGTCCAAAGGGGTTAGTTCCTAGATCACCTTTGACTCTCTTACATGTCTATTTCTAAGTGGACAGTCAAACTAAATATGAACAATTTGTTTGCATTTAAAACATTTCATTCGACATTGAGGATCTTTAGTTGGAATTTGGGATTTTAATTTTTGAGTGAAATGTCTCAAATAAAGATCACGTCATCTCACGTTTTCAATACCATTAAATCTGAGGCCTTCTTGGCTAAGAGAGTTTCTTTGGGCCCCAAGAAGTTTTTCAAAATTGTGTTGGCCCTCAGTAAATTTATAAATAATTTTGGAGCTATCCTCCAATTTTCTCTCAAGCTTGGCAATTTTCAAATCTTTTTCTTTGAGAGTCGATGCATGAGACTTTTTTTACAATTTCAAAAAGTTTTGACCAATTTTCACATTTCTTTTTCAAAACATCATTTTCCTTGGTCATTTTATTTAACAATTTAGATACACGAATATATTCATATTGCAATTCCTTATATGTAGGCATACTATTAGAATAATATGAAGATAAGGAGCAAGAAGACAAAACCTCATCATCCCGTGCCATTAGGCACAAGTTGGCAATCTCAAAGTCGCTACAATCTGAATCTAAATTGTTGTTGTTTTGTCTATCCCACGAGTTGCATGCTTTCATGGCTTTCTTCTTTTTCCTAGACTCCTTTTTCAGCAATGGGCAATCAAGTTGGATATGCTCGACCTTGTTGCAATTATAGCACGAGGGAGTGTTCGATTTTTATTTTCTTTTACTAGGCTCTCCCTTCTCACTTACTAAATCGCTAAACTTTATGTATGACCTACTGTTCTATCTGAAGAACCTGCTGAATTTCCTGGTTAGCATGGCCATATTGTCTTCAGATTCAACTTCACTGCACTCACTAGATGTATTTGTAGACATTTTTAATGCAGTCACTTTTCTCATTCTATTGTGCTCATTCAGCCTCTCATTAATAGCTAACTCATAGGTGATAAGTGAACCTATCAGTTCATCTAGTGACATAGCCTTAAGATCTCTACCTTTAGATATGGTTATAGCCTTTGCTTCCCAAATAGGAGGCAAACCCCTAAGGATTTTTCTAATCATTTCATACGTGGGATAGGTCTTACTTGATGCATACAGTGAATTAATAATGTGTGTGAAGCAAGTGTACATGCTCTAAATGGACTCACCAGTATTCATTCTAAATGCTTCATACTCACTGGTTAACATATCAATCCTACTATCTTTCACGTCTCTAGTACCCTCATAGGTGACCTCTAACTTATCCCATATCTCCTTAGTAGAAGAACTTGCCATAACTCTATTAAATTCATTAACATCAAGTCCACAATAGAGATTATTCATGACAGTAGCATTTATACTAAGAGCTTTCATATCCTCATTAGTATATTCATCTTCAGGTTTAGGAACTCTAATTTCAACCTTAGTTTTCATGGGAACATAACTTCCCGTAGAGACAACTCTCCACACCTTCCAGTCAATGTTCTAAAGGTAAATGCACATCTTTTGTTTCCAGAAAGTGTAATTGACACCACTGAAAACAAAAGGACGTGTGGAAGAGTGTCCCTCAAGGAAAGGGGTTATAGTGTTATAAGCCATGTAGATCTTTTGTAGAAAAATGGGTCTAAGCTATTAGGCTTTGATACCAATTGTTAGCTTTACTATAATCCCAAGAGGGGGAGAAAATTTTAAAATACCAATTCACCCCCACTCTTGGGATTATAGTAAAGCTAACAATAATAAATACTCAAAGATTTGACCCTAATAAAATTTTCTCCAAAAATAATTTTCAATTCAAAATCAGGAGAACCTAGGGTTTGCTTTCTAGGGTATTTTAGACAAATATGATCTTTGATTTAAAATATGGAGTGAGCAATAAAGCATTTCAAAGATCTGAATGTGATACATATGTTCTCTAATAAAGATTTTGCAAAAAGAAATTATTTGGAAAAACTAGGATTTAAGCTCAAAAATATTTGTGCGATAAATACAATATGAGCATTTGAATCTTGCAATGGGTGTGCAAATATTCAAAAGTTACTAAGAGTTTTATCAACAAAAAATTATCAAGGAAATAATATGGGAAAGACTCAAGGCTTGCTCTCAAAGATGATTTAAAAAAAATTGATGAACAAGTGAGAGTAAATGCATATGGATACAAAAATAAATGCCTAAAAATAAATGCTCTCTTTCCATAAATACTTTTCAAAAGCAATGAGTGAAATAGATTTGGAGAGAGTAAAGAAACTTTGCCCCAAAGAAAGATTTTTGCAAAAAAAAAAAAAAGTTTGGGGGAATTTTGATTAAAAATAGCCCAAAAAGATTAGAGAGAAATTTTTGGCTAATCAAAGTTGCTAATTTAGCTTATGTGAGGGGTATTTATAGATTTTCAAAAAATTTGACCGTTAAGGGACACAAAGGGTATTTTTAGATTTGTTTAATTTAAAATTAAACGTGATTAACATTGAAAAATTATCAGAACTCGAGAGGTTCGGTCAGCTGACCCTAGCATCGGTCGGCTGATCTCACACAAGAAATTTGAAATTCAAAGCAAGTTCGGTTGGCCAAGCAAAGGATCAGTCGGCTTACTTAGAGCGATTCCAAACCGTTCGTAGGTTCGGTCGACTGAGATTAGGTTCGATTTGCTGAGCCATGAAGCTCGGTCGGCTGAGGTTGTTTTTGAACCAAAGTGCCTATTAGTTGAGGAAGGCCAAAATGTTCAACTTGTAAGGTCGGTCGACCATGGAAGCTGAGTTCAAAAAATGGTCGGTCAATCAAACTAAGTCAAACTTTTGACTTCTGGCCTAATGCTTGGTCGGTCGACTGAACTGTTTATAACTAGAAGTGGCCGGTCGACCAAGGTCCTTATGAAAATCAATTTTGGCCTTGTTTTTGACCTTAAATTATTTTGAAAACCTTCATATAAGTTTAGTTTTTAAGAGCAAGGTTTTTCCTGAAAATATTGGGTGCCCAAGGTCTATCTATGGCCTTTGATTCCCTACAGTCAGTCTATGGTTCATCCAGTCTAAGCATTCAATTATATCATGGAGATGCATGCATTATTATAGACTAAAGATAAAAACTAAATGAAATACAAATAAAAAAAATAAGTCTTCTTCTTCTCTTTTGCTCTTTTGTCTACATAGAATGGGCTAGATTAAGCTTTAAGTCTTGTCTTGGCTTCCACTTTTCCTTTCCATTATATGTGTATTGAATAATATACCTATTCTCACGCTAAGTACATATATAAGATACGAGGGCTTTTTGAGCATTAAAACAGGGATCAAACTCAAAAAGTCAACAATATCCCCCTTTTTAATGATGACAAACGCACCAGAGCAGAATGGGTGCAGCCTAAAAAGGCCCCCCTAACAATATGCATACTTTAAAATAAAAATAGTAAAGATCAAGCATATTTACGAAAGAAGACATTTGAAATGAATTATGCATTTAGGTTCAGCATTAAAGCACAAGCTGAGATATTTGCCCTAATGTTATTTACCCCTATATGTGTCTCTAAAAAAAAAAAATTCCCTTTTTGGTCATAAAAATCATTTATCATTTTGTTCCTAAGTCTCTTCCCCATTTGGCATCAGCAAAAAGGGCTAAGCTAAGGAAGATTTAAGTGTTTAAAAAATTTCTTAGCTTAAAAGAGAAACTCCCCCCCCCCCCCCCCTTTTGAAAAGAACTCTCCCCCTACTTGATGTACCATTTGGGCATAAAATTTTATAATGCTTTGAAAAAATATAACAATTAAGCACTCAAAACAGTATAACTAGTCATTTAATGTTAAAAAAAATGCTAAACGTCGTTAGACCATAAGTATACACAAACCATTTCAATTTGGACACTAAATAAGTCCCACATAAGAAACGTGCGACATATGATAGTAAGTGTAGGTTTGAGCATAGGAATGGTTTAACTAGTTCACATGCATTTCATGTATAAACAATGAACAAGTTATGCAACACTCTTAAAAAAATTGAAATTTCATGACATAAAATTTTAAAACAAGATAGCACAAGTCATAAAACATATAAGCATACAAGCAAGAAACAAGATATATTCCATATAAATTTACTTCTTGCTTTTAAAATATGTATGTATGTATATATATATATATATATGTATGTATGTATGTATGTATGTATGTATGTATAAAAATATATTTCCTCTTATGATTTTCGATAAATACTGGGGGCTATGCTTGCTAAAAAAGAAACTTTAACAAGAAAATTCAAGCAAGCATAATTAGAAAAAAAATCAACCATATGGATCCTAAAGATATCAAAATATTTTGAAAAGACAGGGATCATATGGTAGAACCTATGACACCGTGGCTAAGCAAAATATTGTCAAACAACATATTCAATAAAAACATTATGTTTAAACACACAAGCCACAGAATGTTTAATGTAGATCTAAGCTAAAAGTTTGGGTGAGCACACAAGATAGAAATGTAGTTTCAAAAGCTCCCCCTATCAATTTTGAATACATGCTTAGATGTTATGAGTTTAAGATTTACCGTGGGTAGAAGGAAATTCATTATACTAATCATATGAGCCATAATAACATTCTGATCTAAGCCTAAAGTGGGAAGAACATAAGTAATGGAATTTTACAAAGTCTCCCCATTTGGATTTAAGAGCTAGCTTAGATAAAATTAATCACTTATAATGATATCAATTATGAAAATTCATTAAAACAACATAAGCAACAATATTTCATTTTTAACATATTTTACTGTATATACGTTAAGCAATTTGTATTTTACCAATAAAATTGTTCCAAGAACACACATGCACCATAATTCTAAAATTTAAGTCATGTGCAAGGTGTTCCTATGCCCCTTAGAACAATCGATATAAAAAACATAATTTCAATAGTCGTAGGATATGATGTGCATGGTATTTAAAAAAGCTTTGGACTCAAAAAGTAGAAACAATGGAAGATGTGAGTCCATGGGGCAAGTGCTTTTAATTCTTTTCTCAAGGATGGAGCTTAAACTCCCCAGTATATTCTCATGCACACATAAGTACATTTACGATTAAGGATGAATCTCATTTAAGCACATTCAACATATGTTCATCCTTTATAACAAAACTTAGTATGCAAGAGACTATAGGCATTAAGCTCTTAATGATTTTTCCTAAAAGTGGAGCTTAAGCTCCCTCTATATATTTGCATGCATACATACTGAAATTTAGCTCAAGGATGATGTACATTTACAAGCACATATCATATATTCATCCTTTTAAAGGATTTTAGCATGCAACAAATATTCCTCATTCAACACATAGCATGACATATTACATTTCAATTTAAAAATATGATAGCCAGTCAAGGCTATGCTCAATATTATGCAATAGGGGTTCAATATAACGGTGGCACAACTCAATATACATAATGAGTGTGTGCAAAAATGAGAACTCCCCCCAAGTCATGCAAGTGTCCTAGTTTATGGACCATCATCAAACCATGTGACATCTGATTACAAGGATGATGCTTTACCATTTAGGTCTCGAGTTATACATACCCTAAGGAGTTGGACCAAATGGTGTCCATAAACTAGTCCCTCCTAGGACAACAAAATGTGTACATTTTTTTTTTATTTATATAGAATTTTGGATTTGATATGTACTAACTTATTCAATTATTCAGAATCTTAGGAAAGAGAACTCAGCTGGTTATACTAATCAAGGGTTAATTCCACTAAGTATACCAATCAGTATAAGCACTCTTTCTTGAAACTTCAGAACATCTATACCGGATATAGATTTATTCATTTCTAATATGCAACCAGCATAGTTTCCCTATGTTCTCATGCATGCAATTATAGATTAAGGATGAAGATTAGATATTCATTTAACAAACAGTCATCCTTTAAAATGAGTTCTAGCATGCAACATATTATAACTGTTTTGGCATATGGTTTATGGACTATTGTTTTTGGGAAAAATCTAACAAAATTTCGGCAGCATGCCATCTGTAAATAGAACATTTCCTAAAAATCCATGCACCAAAAACTTGGTTTTTTACAATAAGTAACTCAATTTAAGCATGCAACAATCTAGTTCACTATCAGCATGCAATTCACAAGGTTCTGCAACAGCCTTGCAGAAGGCATTCCATACAAATAGCATGCACTCCTAAAAGTAACTATTAGCATGCAATTCACATCACTACATTAGTCATGTAAATGACATTCAGTTCAAGCACGAGGTCAGAATAGCTGATAAAAAAAAAATTTGTCCATTAAATGAAAATACTATTAAGCAAAGAATGGACATTAAGCATTCAGTTTGAATAAAATTACCCATCAAATATAATTGAACTTTAAGCGGAGGATGGATAGAAACATTTAGTTCAAAACAAATCACATAATCCATCCATAATATAAAAGATGGATAAATTGCAATTAACAGTCAAATCATCCAATAAATATTCTAAGATAAGCATAACATAATTTATTGCTTATAGGATGAGTTTTAAATTTTCTGCGCTCCCTCAATCATGCAGCCAAAGAATTTTATATTTAATTAATAGTATTTGGCATAATTAATATTTTCTAATATGGGGATGAGCTTATGGATTTCTTTAGATTTAATTTATCATTTGAAAAATATTAATCATTTAAGCTCAATTATGAGTTTAGGATAATATGATATATTTAATATTAATTCCCTAAACTTCAAATCTATGTGATGGAAAAAATATGCTACATTTAAGATATTTATATTAAAGCATTTTTAAAAATCTCTTTATCATAACTATACTGGATATTGATTAATTCATTTCAAGCATTGTAACCTATATAGTCTCCCTAGAGCCTTCAAATGCATCATAAAATATATACTAAGGCATGAAAAGATACTCATAACCTAGAACAATTCATATCTATTCGTAGACCTTTAAGCATTGGATATGATGTTCAGGGTTTTCTAAAAAGTCTCAATATTCAAAAAGTGAATTGATGCATATGAGTTCTTTAATCTCTTTCTATTGGGATGGAACTGAGCTCCCCTAATTAGATTGATGATTATGTGAGGATGAAATTTAATTGTTCAACTGATTTTCACTCATCCTTTAAAAAATATTGTAACTTTCATTTTATCATAATCATCTTTGTATATGGTTTTAATTGGAAAAATTTTGATGAATTTTCGACAACATGCCATCTGTAAATCAAACATTTTCCCATAAAATCTATACCTAAAGAATGGTTGTTTTCAACAAAATAGTTCATATAAAGCATGCAATAACTTATAATCTACTACCAGCATGCAATTCACATTCACTGCATCCGTCATGCAGGAGGTATTCAATTACAATCATGCAAACCAGTAGTAATCAATAGTTTAAAAAAAAATAAGCTACCCATCAAAGATATATAACCAATGAGTATGTTATGGATACTAATGTGTTTATCATAAGGGCATATGGATATAAATATCATGACAGCATTCAAATAATATAGCCATGAAATGGAAATGCTCCCCCTGAATTATGTGCTATCACTATCTTATGCATTTTCCATTCTTCAAATTCATAGCCAAGTGTTCTTAAGATTTTCAATGACTTGAACTTAGCCTTAGGAGCTTGGTCTTAGAGGACCAAAAAGTCGTTAGCAGTACTTCTTCAGGGCCATAAGCCTACCTCGCCTCTTTTCGTATGAATTTCCATGCGTACGAAACACAAGCTCAAATGGCTTTTGATTTAAACTGCATGTGCATAGGTCTTCTTGAAATTTATGCATTCATCTAGATTAGCACCTAGAGCAACCAACTTAGTCATTCAACTCATCTTTCGAGATATAAGGCTCTAATGGATTAAACTTAAATTTTGAGAGCTTATGAGATTAGTATAGGATAAATACTCTTAAGGATTTAAATTTTTATTAAGTTCTAAAGTGTATTTAGAAGATGCCGGATATCTTCCAAAATATTTTCATGCAAGTAATCATGTCCAAGCTTAAGCAAAGAGCATTAAGGATATATATGCTAGTTGTGAACAATGCTCTTTGGAGATTGGAAGGCATCCTTTAGATATAATTATAAGGATACTTGTTAATTGGCACTAGTAGAATAGGCGTTTATGATCAATAGTGCTTAAGCCTAGAGTGATGACTAAACTTGATCCAAGCTTTTAGGTTTAAAGATAAGCTTAGGGATAAAGGATATATAGTGTGAGAATCCCTAGACCTTAACTTTGTGAAATGGACAAAGTATGCTTAACTTAAGATGTTTATATTTAAGCAAGAGTTAAGCATTAGGAAATATATACCAGGCACAATTGCCTTGTCCATTTGGAAGTGGATTTTTATCTTCAAGCAGATTTCTGCCAATCTTCTCACATTTTATCCAATCGTGAGGATATATATATTAAGTTCATGTTGGATATTTTGCTTGAATTTCCATATAGGCTTAATTTTTCAAGATTCTTAGTATGTAAAATTTTGAATAGTGGACATATACTAAGTTTTTACATTTTAAACCCGAACCACTTCCTAAGACTTTAGTCAAAACTCCCCCTTAACCTAAGAGCAAAGGATGAATTAAATGATTATGTGATTCCAATTGGAATCCATTTTTCCTTAGGTCCTAAGGGATTTCCTTTGCTGATTATCCATTTCATTCTCTTGTCTTTGTCACTAGCACTTCTACATAGGCAAGTAAATTTAGTGTGCCATATCATTCCAATGAATAAGCAAGTTTTATGCACATGTGAAGAATCATGCCTACTCATTCGGTTTCCATTGGATGAGGCATTAAAAAGCTTATGCAATATAAGGGATGACCCCTTTTGAAAGAAGTATTTCTTTTGCCTCCTAAGGGTTTAACATGATTATTCTTTTCATATTTAACTTTGAGTATGACTCTAGAATAATCACAAATTTCTTTCTCTAAGCAGATAATGTTCAATATCTTTTGAATTTTTTCTTTTCTAACCTAGCATGATAATCCTTTAAATCTTTCAATTGTTTTACCAGCCTCCTATTCTCATTTTTCAAAAAGATTTTTTGCTTAGACATCCTAACTGTAATCTTATGAGCATTAATAATTTTCTTTTGAGGTTTTTCATAAGATATCTTGCTTCCAATATCATATGCACATGATCCATCACAAGATTCAACACACAAATTATCAAAATAATTAGAGCATGGACTATCAATAGTACTACAACACGATTCAGTAGAATTTTCACAAGAGGCATCAAATGATTCAACGCATGATATATAGAATTTTTCACTGTAGGAATCATCAATGAAATTAGAGTGAAGATCATATACCTCGTTATCTACTAAAATCACTTACTCATGATTCACCATTACTTGATCGTTTAAGCTTGGGGCATCTAGAGTGGTGATCTCCTTCTCCTGGGATTCTCCATATTTCTTTTCGAGTTCATTCTAGATTTCTTGTGCACTCTTACATGCCGCAAACTCAACAAAAATATTAGAATCTAATGCAAGATATAACATGTCCATGGCATATGAATTCGCATGCATTAACCTAATACCATTTTCATCCAAGGGTATACGAATTCCATTAAAAATAACCCGTCAGACCATCCAATCCATTGATTTTATAGATATACTCATTCTAATTTTCTAGGTGATGTAGTCGACACTACAAAATACAGGAGGCCTAGAAGGTGACTATGGCTCACCGAATGGGGATACACCAATGTGAGCCATTGCGATTTTTTGCAAAAATGTTTTAGTCTATGCAACAAGGCTCTAATACCAATTGTTCGAATTGGTGTATTCCCAAGAGAAGGGTGAATTAGAAACTTAAAAACTCCTTCCTAGGTTTAATCAGATATTAGTAATACACAACCTAGGGTCTTTCTAATCATATACCAATTGCACAGACAATGATATGCAGAAATTAAGTCATGCGCAGTATTCACAATATATTAAATATAACATACATGAGCTGGAATATAAAGTGCTGGAAATTAAAGTAGACACACGATATGTTATCGGGGTTCGGCCAATACTACCCATGTCCCTGCGTCAACTCGAAAGCCCGAGGATTCCACTATTGCTCACTTAACGGGTGGAGCGGCACCATATACAATACTAGGTCAAATTTCCAAGGCTGATGACTCACTTCTAAAAATGAGTAGCATTAGGGCTATCCCAAGTATAGGAGCTATGTCATGTAATAGTTAGCCCAAATAGGCCAGATCTTCTCCATGGGAAATGTAGATTAGTTTTAAACTACTGCGAAACAGGAAAAGAAAATAAGAAAACAATTTTACTAAACATGGTTAAGATTCAAAATTTTGGGAGATTTGAAACTTTGTGGTGAAATTGAAACAAATTAAAACCTAAAACAAGAACATAGTGTGCATAAAAAAGAGAATAACTAACATATAATTAAACAAATAAATTAACAAAGCTAACCTAGTACAATCCATTCAACCATCTTAACAAACTATAACAAAATCAACCTAAATTAATTAAGCTAACCTAAACAAAAGTCCTTCAACAATAAAATAACCTAAACACGCTACTTAAACAAATACTTAAATCCAACATTAATTTTAAATAGATGCAGCGAGCAAACACAGCACAAAGTATTCTGTTTAACAGTGAAATGGATTAATGCACCAACCAACTCAAACAGAAATTTAAATTCAACATTAACTCCAAATACAGATATTCAATGTAATTATTCAGCAAAACTAAATATTAAAACATGGATTGAATGAAAAAATGAAAATAAATAACAATAAACAAAATAACAAAATACTAGAGAGAGAGAGAGAGAGAGAGAGAGAGAGAGAGAGAGAGAGAGAGAGAGAAAGAATAAACTCAACAATAATGGAAGTGAAAGTGTTCAATGCATTAATCAACATAAACTCAATAATAAACTATCTATTAAAATAACAATAAGGTGCACAACAACTAGCTAAAAAAATTAATTAAAAGAGAGAGAGAGAGAGAGAGAGAGAGATTGTTGAGGGCTGCCGTTAGCTAGCTGCTGTGTTCTCCTATTGCAGCAGCACAACTCCCCAAAAACCCAGCTCCCCACGCAACACCTAAAAAAAAACGCTAGCTACAATACCACCTTTTCTAGCCTTTTCTCCCCACCTTTTGCTTTACCTTCCCTCACTTTTATTTTCCCTTTTCTGCCCTCCTGCCAGCTGCCTGCTTCCATATGCGCCTAGCGCATTCTCCTTCCTTCACGTGCTAGCCCCAAAGAAAAGGAATTCTCCCTAGAATGTCACTCTCCTACCAAAACACCCAACACCTTTTTGAATTGCATGGTCGGGTCACATGAAGGACCCAATCCACCCTTTTTTTTTTGTTTTCATTTCCACTCACACACACTCAGCGCATGGCAACACCTCCATTCACCAACCCACACACGCCCAATCTCCTTTTGGATTTCACACAAAACCCACA
Source organism: Malania oleifera (assembly GCF_029873635.1). Taxonomy (NCBI): domain Eukaryota; kingdom Viridiplantae; phylum Streptophyta; class Magnoliopsida; order Santalales; family Ximeniaceae; genus Malania; species Malania oleifera. Next base: position 77,699,421 of record NC_080422.1, on the reverse strand, counting down.
TTAGAAGCTCATAAGCACAATATGTGTATATATGTATATATTATTAAATTTCCAAGAAGACCCTCTTCATACTCATCCGTGGTTCGGTTTTAAGTTCCAAAAAATTGTCCTTTAAATATCTTGCAAAACCCCGGATGATCACGGTCTCGATTTGGAATCCGACTCACATATGCGGCTCTTTCCAAACACGACAACGTACAAGTACGTGCATGGCTTCATGTACATTTTTAATTTCAATCTTGATTTCCAAATATTGTCCTGCAATATTAAAACACGAATGATCGTAAATTTCCTCAACAAAGTAGGATAATTATCGAACGAACTCATTGATTAAAATGGTGGACATAATCAATCATTTAATTAAAATTATGACCTTTAATGCATAAATTTAAATGCCGAATTACCCTATTTTTTACGTGCAATCGCACCCCCCCAATTAATGTTTTTCTAGTCTCTAGCAAATAATGTGAATGCATTCAAACCAAGGAAGTAGCAACTAAAATTCCAATACTTAAGAAAATCACATGCCATGAAAATATGCTTCATTAGTTTAAGAACACAAGACACAGATTAACCCAAGTTACGTATCAACTGAGAGATTTATGCACCATTTTGTAAAACAACCAAGATAATGGAGTGTAACAAAGCTCACGTGTACAAGAAAGGATCATAATTCCAAGATTGACCACCACTAGACATTAACGGTTTCAAGCACACCAATTAAACTGAGACAAGCGCATGGTCTTACTCTAATTCAAAACCATTGTACTGGTGGCTTTCACGCTATTGCACTTTAAAAGGCACCCACTTTCTTAATTGGCTAGGACCCCAGTAGTAGGTCATGCTACTACACTAAGGTGCCCACTTTTTGTTTAGTTAAGACCCCAACAATAGGTAGCCCTTTCTAATACACAATTGTTTCCCTCTTTCTATCCTTTTTTTTTTCTTTTTTATTCTTTTTCTTCTTGCAATTGATTCATGGCTCGTTTCTAATTTTCATTTGCTTTAAACCTTTTTTTTAAGCCATTAGGATGTGGTTCATTAGAGTCCCAAACAAACGAAATGTATATTAACCATAAATGATCTAAGGTAGTCTTTCTAAGACTTCTAACCTGTGGAGTATGTGTAGCAAGATTTCCAACATCCTTCTCTTGGTTACAACTAAGTGAAATGGATAAAAATCTCTTTTGATTCAAACTTTGATTTGCACTATATCTTACATGTTCCATATACTCAAAAAGAGAAAGAAAAAAAAATTGGGCATGTAACGTTCACAAATAAGGAATTCACCATGCTTTAAGCTCAATACCAGGAATTCCCAAAAGGTGGACCTAACTAACATGCAAACATCACATGTAATTTTCACATTAAAATTCTATCACATGTAAGCAAACAATTACACATGAAAATTCTCTCTCCCCCAACTAGAATGAGATATTATCCTCAATGTGAAAGCATAGGGGAGATGGAAAAGATATGCATGGGGGAAACAAACCAAGAGAAAGAAAAAACAGAACAATAGAGAGTCACAACCAACAAACACAAAAGAAAAAGAAAAGAAAGATGCAAATAAGAACAAATAAAATGAAAAGAAAAAGAAAAACAGTAAAAGAGAAAGGTCAAATGACTTCCCTAGGGTCTTGTAGAAGCAAAACCTCCTCATATGGATCTAATGGAGTCATGAAAGGCTTGAGATGCTGGCCATTGACTGTGAATTTGTTGTCATTCTTTGGATCTACAATTTCTACCGCGCCATGGGAATGAACTTTTTTAACGATGTACGGACCACCCCATCGAGACTTCAGTTTCCTAGGAAACAGATGCAATATGAAGTCATAAAGAAGCACTTGCTAAGTAGGGAAAAGTCATTTGTCTTTGATTTTCCTGTCATGCAGCAACTTCGTCTGCTCCTTTACTAAGAGGGCATTGTCGCAAGCTTCCTTCCTAGATTCTTCAAGCTCATATACCTGTAATTTTCTTAAACCTTTGGCATCATCAAGTGAAAAGTTAATCTATTTTATAGCCCATAAAGCACGATGTTGAATCTCAATAGGTAAATGACATGCCTTACCATAAACTAACCTGTAAGGAGACATCCCTAAGTTTGTCTTGAAAGCAGTTCGGTAGGCCCAAAGTGCATCAATAAGTTTTTCTGACCAGTATTTTTGATTAGGATGCACCATTTTCTCAAGTGTGACTTTGATCTCTCTATTGGCCAACTCAGCTTGACCATTAGTTTGAGGGTGGTATGGAGCAAAAACCTTATGGGTCACACCATACTTTTGCATAGGTTTTTCAAAAGGTTTGTTACAAAAGTGCAACCCTCCATCACTAATGATCACCTTGGGCACACCAAAACGTGCAAATAACTCCTTGAGAAAACAGATGACAACCCTGTGGTCATTTGTCCTACAAGGTATAGCTTCTACCCATTTTGAAACATAGTCCACAACAACTAAAATGTAAGAATGACCAAAAGAGTTTGGGAATGGTCCTATAAATTCAATCCCCCAACAGTCAAAAATTTCAAGAGTCAAAATGGGAGACATAGGAATTTTATTCTTTGCTGTGATTTTCCCTAATTTCTGACAAGCGTCACAGGTTTGACAAAAATTCTCAACATCTTTGAACATAGCAAGCCAGTAGAGTCCACTTTGCAAAATTTTTGAAACAGTTTTCCTTGCAACAAAGTGGCCTCCACACGCTCCAACAAAAATGCATCACAAAAGTAAATTCATTATCGGGCACACATCTGTGAACCAATTGATAAAAACAATATTTAAACAGATATGGATTATCAAAATAGTAGTGTCGTACCCCTGCAAGGAACTTACACTTGTCCTGATTTACCCAATGGTCTGGCATTCGGTTGGTGACAAGGTAGTTCACAATATCAGCAAACCAAGGAGCGTGCAACACTACAAAAAGATGCTCATTAGGAAAATCATCATTTAAGGGAGAAAGGGATACAAATATATCAAGTAGCTACAAACGAGAAAGATGGTCAGCTACAACATTTTTTACTCCCTTTTTATCTCGAATGGTAATGTCAAACTCTTGAAGAAGTAAAATCCATCTGATCAACCTAGGCTTAGCATCTTTTTTTTCCAACAAATATTTCAACGTAGAATAATCAATAAAAATAATAACAGGAGATTCAATGACTTAAGAACGAAATTTTTCCAAGGCAAACACAACAGCCAAAAACTCCTTCTCGGTGGTGGTATAATTTTTTTTTAGCATCATTTAAGGTATGACTTGCATAATAAACGACAGAAGGCTTGTTATCAACTCTTTGACCAAGAACGGCCCCAAGAGCGAAATCACTAGCCTCGGTCATAATCTCAAATGGCAAGTCCCACCGAGGGGGTTGAATAATGGGTGCCATGGCAAATATTTTTTTCAGTGTCTCAAAAGCCTGTTGGCATGCATCAGTCCATAAAAATTCAATCTCAGTTTGCAATAAAGAACATGGTGGTTTAGCAATACTATTGAAATTATGAATGAAACGCTTATAGAAGCCGGCATAGCCAAGGAAAGAACGGATATCCCTCACTTTCTTAGGGATAGGTAATTGGGAAATTAACTCTACCTTGGCTCTGTCAACCTCTATACAATGCTCAGAAACTAATTGGCCGAGTACCAAACCACTACTTACCATAAACTGACATTTTTCCCAATTCAACAAGAAGTTCTTTTCTTCACATCATTTTAGGATAGCAGTCAAATTTTTCAAACAAGTATCAAAAGACTTAACAAACACAGAAAAATCATCCATAAAAATTTCACACATCTCATCTAACCTGTTAGACAAAATACTTATCATGCAGCGCTGGAAAGTAGTGGGTGCATTGCATAATCCGAATGGCATCCTGCGAAATGCGTAAGTACCAAAGGGGCAAGTGAAGGTGCTCTTCCCTTAATCCTCCGGTGTTATGGAAATTTGATAATACCCAGAAAAACTATCCAGAAAAATATAGAAAGCATTACTAGCTACTTTTTTGAGTATCTAATCTAGGAAGGGTAACGGGAAGTGATCTTTTCAGCTAACCGAATTTAATTTACGATAATCAATGTAGATTCTCCAACCCGTCACTTTCCTAGATGGGATCAACTCTCCACTAGCATTCTCAATGACAGTCAAACCAGATTTTTTTTGTATTATCTGTGTCGAGCTTACCCACTTGCTATCGGAGATGGGATAGATAATGTGAGCAGCTAATAGTTTCAGCACTTCTTTCTTTATCACTTCTTTCATGGTTGGATTCAATCTCCGCTGCGCATCACGAACTAGTCTTGCATCTCCCTCCAGAAAGATGTTGTGAGTACAGATTGCAAGATCAATGCCCTTGATGTTTGCAATAGTCCAGCCTATTGCTCCTCGATGCTGCCTTAATACTTGTAATAACTCAGTTTCCTGCTTCAAAGTAAGATGAGAAGAAATTACCACAGGGAATGTGCCCTCAGCTGGGCCCAGGAAAACATATTTCAAGTCCTCAGGTAGTGGCTTCAACTCAAGTGTAGGGACTTCCTCTTCTGATGACTTCATGACTTCTGGTAAGTCAAGAGCTTCAAAAGTTGGCTTACGCCAACTACTCATATAACTTGCATCCAACAATTGAGGGGAACCATCTATCTCTGTGCACTGCCCCTCAGATTCCATCAACTCTCTAGACAAAGGAACTGTCTTATCAAAAACATCAAGCTGCTCGGAAAAGTCATTCTCAAACGAACTGTAGAATCAAACACTGATAATAACTCTAAAATATCAAAATCATCTATCACATCAACTGCACGTACCTTAGATTCATCACAACCACTAGGCACCTTGCAAGCATTGAACACATTCATCTCCAATGTCATATTCCCGAAATAACGGGTGCCTGGGAAATGGTAAAGATAGGCTGCTGCATATCCAAAACCACAAAGTCCACCAAGTAGTAGAATTTGTCGAGTTGAACTAATACATCCTCAATAACACCCTGTGATACCTTCACTGATCTATCAGCCACCTATAGCACAATGGAGTTCTTCTTCAACTCACCTAACCCCAACTGCTCATATATCGAAAATGGTAGCAAGTTCACACTACTCCCCACATCAAGTAGAGCTCTCCCAATGCGAGATTCACCGATTATAATGGAGATGGTGGGAGAACCAGGATCTCTGAGTTTCTGAGGAGTTTTACTTAATATCAATGTACTAACTTGCTCTATCAAGAAAGTCTTCTTCTTTACATTCAATTTCCTCTTCACTATGCACAAGTCCTTCAAAAATTTTGCATACGAAGGAACCTGCTAAATGGTGTCCAGAAGTGGGATATTGATCTTCACTTGCTTGAAGATCTCTTAAATCTCAGTACGGTATTTGTTCTTCTGACCCACTGCCAACCTCTGAGGATAGGGTACCACAAGTCGGTACTCCTTACTAGTCTCAGCCTCCACATCAATTGACGTCTTCAATTATGGACTTACTTCCTCTGATTTCTCTTTGGCCTCATTTGCCTCAATTGCTACTTCCGGTGTCAGGGCAACTGTTTGCCTCTTGGTAGATATCTTGGGTCAGGGAACTTCCTTCCCACTTCTCAAAGTAATGACAGCCTTTTCCGTCTCAATAGAATCCCCTGAAACATTATGCACTGGCTTCTGTTGCTTCCGATATACCTGAGGATTAGGTTGAGGCTACTCTAAAAATTTCCCTTTCTCCAAGTTACTCAATTGTGTACTGATCTTATTAATGGCGCCTTGCAGTTCATTGTTAGTTATGTCTTGAATTTGCATGAATTACTGAAGAGTATCTTCAAGAAACCTTTTCGGTAACGAGTGCGGCATTAGATGGTAATTTTGTAGGTGAGTAGTGTTGAGAAATCGGGTGTGGCTAATATAGGTGTTGAGGCTGTGGTGCAAAAGACTGGGGAGGCTGCTAAAACTATGAAGAAGATTGGCCAGACTTATCATTTCTCCATGAAAATTTTGGGTGATTCTTCCATCCCAGATGGTAAGTGTTTGAGAAAGGCTGGTTGGGAGCTCTATTAACCCAATTTGCTAACTAAATCTGATCAGACCTACTCTCCTTTACTACCATCAGAATTAAACAATCCTGGGCCTTATGACTAGATTCGGCGCATAGAGAACACACCTTAACTGATTTTTTGCTGCTTTCACCTTCTCTAACTCCATAACCTCTACACTTTTAACTAATGCAACAATACGAGCCTAGATATCAATTTCCTCATTTACCTTATATTTGCCTCCACCACCAATTGCCCTAAGAGGTTGCACTGCCATTGGTGCCCGATCAGACCATCTATTCCACTGTTGTGCACTTTCAGCTAAGTAACTAAAGAATGCTAATTCCTCATCTGGTTCCTTGCTGAACAACTCCTCCTTACACATAGTCTGAACAAACTGCTTGCAATAAGGAGTGAGGGTAGTGTAGAAATAATTTACCTACCTCCAAGACTCAAACCCATAATGCGGATAGATATTTATCAATACTTTGAACCTTTCCCAACAAGCTCGGAATGTTTAATCACCTCTCTGCATAAACTAACTGATTTGCTCCTGTGGGAACTAGGTTCTCTGAAAAGGAAAAAAAATTATGTAAGAACTCACATTGCATGTCAGTCCAATTATAAATAGAGTTAGGTTTTAGAGAATTAAACCAGATCTTCGCTTTATCCTTCAAGGAAAAATGAAATAAACGAAGCTTAATGTATTCATCAGTTTCTGCTCTAGTAATGAAGGTAGTACATGCCAACTCAAAATCTGTCAAATGCTGATAAGGACTCTCAGAATCCATCCCGTGGAACTGAGGTATGACTGACAACATACCATGCTTAATGGTGAAATTTGGTGCATTATTTGGCATAGCAATACAAGATGGTGTAGTGGTGCATGTAGGCTGCAAAATGTCTTTCAAAGTGCATCGTGAAGGTGGATGTTCAGCCATAGTTTCCTCAAAATTATCTTCAAAAAGATCACTCAAATCAATTTTAGTGTCCTCACTTACAACAGAAACAGGAAACCTACTACTTGTATTAGGTGACGGTTTATATAACCTATATGAAATGTCTCTAACCCAAGGCATCAAAGATCAACCCAAACAGCAGACAGTCACCAACATAGCAGCAGACAAGCATGATCGAAAAAAAATTTTGTTTTTTTGTTTTTTTGTGTGCGTTTTTTTTTTTTGAAAATATTATATTTTTTGTGTTTTTAAATTATGATAAAAATCAAAATAAATGGAGAAACACTAGATTGTAACTAATTCTGGCACTCTCTGGCAACGGCGCCAAAAACTTGATTCACTTCTAAAAATGAGTAGCACTAGGGCTACCCCAAGTATAGGAGTTACATCGTGTAATAATTAGCCCAAATGAGCTAAATCGTCTCCACAGGGAATGTAGATAAGTTTTAAACTAGTGTGAAACAGGAAAAGAAAATAAGAAAACAATTTTACCGAACATGGTTCAGATTCGAAATTTTGGGAGTATTGAAACTTTGTGGTGAAATTGAAACAAATTAAAACCTAAAACAAGAACTTAACGTGCATAAACAAAAGAATAACTAACATACAATTAAACAAATAAATTAACTAAGCTAACCTAGTACAATCCATTCAACCATCTTAACAAACTATTAAAAAAATAAACCTAAATTAACTAAGCTAAACTAAACAAAAGTCCTTCAACAATAAAATAACCTAAAAACACTACTTGAACAAATACTTAAATACAACATTAATTTTAAATAGATGCAGCGAGCAAACTTAACACAAAGTATCACTTAAACTAGATTTAACGACTTTAATTAAAAAGAAAAACAAGCTGACTTTAATAATAAAAACAACCCAAATAAAATTTCATTCCAACAAGTATTTAAGATTCAGAACTAAAAGAGAAAAAGTAGAGGCAACCACTCTAAATACCCCAAACAAAAGTTAAACAAATATTAAAATGGCACAAAGAGAGAGAGATAGTGAACAAAAAAAAAAAATCTCTTTAACAGTGAAATGGATTAATGCACCAACCAACTCAAACAGAAATTTAAATTCAACATTAACTCCAAATACGAATATTCAATGTAATGATTCACCAAAACTAAATATTAAAACATGTATTGAATGATAAAATGAAAATAAATAACAATCAACAAAATAACAAAAAAACTAGAGAGAGAGAGAGAGAGAGAGAGAGAGAGAGAGAGAGAGAGAGAGAGAGAGAATGAATAAATTCAACAATAATGGAAGTGAAAGTGTTCAATGCATTAATCAACATAAACTCAACATTAAACAATCCATTAAAATAACAATAAGGTGCACAACAACTAGCTAAACATATTAATTAAAATAGAGAGAGAGAGAGAGAGAGAGAGAGAGATTGTAGAGATTGTAGAGAGAGAGAGAGATTGTAGAGGGTTGCCATGAGCTAGCTGCTGTGTTCTACTATTTGCAGTGGCACAGCTCTCCAAAAACCCAGCTCCCCACACGCAACACCTAAAAAAAAACCTAGCTACAATACCCTCTTTTCTAGCCTTTTCTCCCCCTTTTTGTTTTACTTTCCATCACTTTTCTTTTCCCTTTTCTGCCCTCCTCCGAGTTGCCTGCTTCCATATGCGCCGAGCACATTCTCCTTCCTTACGTGCCAGCCCCAAAGAAAAGGAATTCTCCCCAACACCTCACTCTCCTAGAAAAAAACACACACACAACGCCCTTTTGAATTGCGTGACCAGGTCACATCAAGGACCCGACCCACCTTTTTTTTTTTTCATTTCCACTCACACACATTCAGCTCATGGCAGCACCTCCATTCACCAACTCACGCACGCTCAATTTCCTTTTGGATTTCACACACGGCCCATATTAGAAGCTCATAAGCACAATGTGTCTGTGTGTGTGTGAGTGTGTGTGTGTGTGTGTGCGTGTGTCTATATATATATATATATATATATATATATATTTATTAATTTTCCAACAACACCCTCTTCATACGCATGCGTGGTTCAATTTTAAGTTCCAAAAAATTGTCCTTTAAATATCCTGAAAAATCGCGGATGTTCACAGTCTCGATTTGGACTCCGGCTCACATACGCGGCTCTTTCCGAACACGACAACGTACAAGAACATACAAGGCTTCATGTACGTTTTTAGTTTCAATCTTGATTTCCAAATATTATCCTACAATATTAAAACAAGAATGACCGTAAATTTTCTCGACAAAATAGGATAATTATCGAACAAACTCATTGATTAAAATGGTGGACATAATCGAGCATTTAATTAAAATTATGACCTTCAATGCATGAATTTAAATGTTGAATTACCCTATTTTTGACACGCAATCAGCTAACCTTAACATTTACAACCAATCCTTAACGGGCTAGATTATCACCCCTTCAGGCCACGCTTGGAATACAGCAAACAAACAATAAAAATTTCGTGTACATTATATGTGCTCCTCCAATAAGCAGATTTGTACCAATATAACCAATGCACCTCAAAATGATAAGATCTATAAGTTCAGTGAAGATAATACTACAACTCTCAAGTTAATGTCAATGTGGCAATCAAAGTGTGAGAGTGTGTTATGATAATATTTTTGAAATAATATATATAAATATATCAACCACAAATAGGGTTTCAAAGATTTCAAAAATATAATCAAATATCTCAAAAAGATTTTCAAAAAATCAAACACTAGATATCTTGACCTTATAGGTCATACCCAGTTTTGATAATGACAAATACTCCAGTATTTAATGTCTGCCAAGTTGATGTACAGATTTTCATTGACAATATCATATGATGGCACCCGGAGACTCGAAGGAAAATAAAGACCCTATATGCTTTTAAGTGTTGTAATTTTTCTTCATTTGGTTCTGTAATAAGAATTTATTCAAAGGTCTGTAATAATCATTACATGGCATGCATCTAGGGATAAGTAAGCTCAAAAAGACTTTAGAAAGACCTTAGGTCCTTGCACAAACACATACGATAGTCCCCAATATTTTATATACTATCAAGGGAATTCATTGAACTAAAACTGGACTTATAGGGCAAATTTGTGAGGTTTTGGATGACCGAACCCCCGGTATTCAAAACACCTCGGGCGACCGAACCCTTGACCAGTTAGAAGGTTGACTTGCTTTCGGGCGACCGAACCATTTTGACCGTAGCGTCCAGAGGCGACCAAACCATTGATAGTGACTTTTTCCACCAACTTGGCAGCCCGAACATCACGTTCAAATCTGCCTTGGGCTACTAAATGTTCAACTTCGGGCTACCGAACTTGATACCGGGCCATCGAACCGCGGTCTTTTGGAAAATCGCCTAAGTCCAACTAACCCTCCTCCTTCACAAGCACCCGAACTTCAAAAACGTACTTTTTCTCATGTGTCTGTTTGGGCAACTAAACCTCAAGTCAGCCACCCGAAACTCTCGGGTTGGCAAATAATTACCGCATGTAATTGGGGCTAAAAAGGGGGTTATTTCTTTAAACTCTTTTAAAACAAATTTAAGAATTCCCTTTGAGTCCCCAATGGTCATAATTCACCCCTTCTCTATATATATGTCTTCATTTGTCAACATTAAGGGTAATTAACATTGTGATTAAGAAAAATATTCTCTCAAATTTCCCAAGCCTATTTTTTACGTACTACTTCCATACACTCTTATTCCAAATTTCTTGATTTACCAAGCTTTATGAGAGTGTCTAGTGTGTCTATACTCAATCCAATATTACTCAAACACTCCTATTGTATTTCTTGTTGATTGATTTTTTTGAGTGAGTGTTTGAGCTAAAGTTCTCCACCGATTTAATTTAATAAATCCAGTGTGTAGAGAACTTTTTGGCTTGCGGGTTTTTGCATCAATATTGCAAGATACCTTAGTTTATAATTTTTGTGTGTACAAAATTATTTTTTACAAGCTTACATTCAAACATCTCTTGCGCTAAGTATATTGAGAAAACATTTTTGAGATTGTTTCATTATTCTTGCTTGCATCTCTGAAACCCTAGCTTGATATTGAGATTTCTTATACAAAGTTTCAAATATAGGCTTGATGAACACTCTTGTGCATATTTGAGAATGCACATTATACTGAGTGTTGATAGCACACATTCACACCATTGAGCTTATTGTTCTTACATGTTTTGGTGTGTTCTAATTATTACTGGTACATATTTGCTTGGTTGAGAAGCATTATTTTTGTACACATCTTTTATTGTGAAATATGTTGTATTCCAAGCGTGACCTGAGGGCGTAGTAATCTAGCCCGGAAAGATTATTTGTAAAGGTTGAGGTCAGCCCTGTGCTAATTGACCTGGTTGTATTTAGGTGACGCTCCACCTGTTAAGTGAGCCCATAGTGTAATCCTTGTACTGGTGAGCCAAAAGGGGGATACAGGCAATTTACCGAACCTTGATAACATTTCTGGAATTGTCTATATTTACTGCTTTATCGTGCATGCTTAGTTAAAGCACAAATGCAGTTTAATTTCCACTAAATACTTATATTGATTTATCTTACACGCACTAGATTGACCTTAGGCTTGTGTAATAATGTTGTTAGTGGATTGACCTAGGAGATTAAATTTTTAAAATACCAATTCACCCCCCCCCCCCTCTCGGGGTTATAGTAAATCTAAAAAGATATTTAGAACACATGCTTGTCAAAAATATTTTCTTCAAAGAAAACAGAAGGCAAGCTCAAGAGTCTTGTAATAAAAATGCAAAGAATCACAAGCTAATAAAAGTTTCCCACAAAAAGGATTTATGAATTAAATCTATGGGGAAAAACTTTTATGTTTAATTCTTAATAAAATCAGTGAGCAATCACAATAATGAGAGTATACGCTTATATGTATAATCTCTAGAAACACTCATAAAGGATATCTTGTAATAAGAATGGGTGAGAGTAGGTTTTTGAAGCTTGTATGAGAGAAATAGGTTTTTGAAATTTCAGAGAATATTTTTCAAGTGATGTTTAGTAATCCAATTTCTAATCAAACCAAATGAGTGAGTATATATAGACACTCCAAAAAATATAACTGTTCAAGACTCATCTATTATTTTTGAAAAAGTTTAAGTAAGGTTAATAAAAAATAACCCCTATTTTACCTCGGTAAAAATTAGGCAACGTGAGAGTTTCGATCGACCGTATTCAAGGTTCGGTCGACTATTTTTGGAGCTTCGGTCAACCGTGGTATTTTTCAACTAAGAATATGGTCAACCGTATTTGGGCGATTTCGACCCGTTTGAGGTTCGGTCAACCAACAAAGAGTTTGGTTGGCTAATCAAATAGTTCGGTCAACCATGGCCAAAGAGAACTAAAAATTTGATCGACCGAGTATACAAGGTGTCAGGCACGTGGTGGTTCGGTTGACCGAGGACACTATGTTCAAACCTGGATGGTCGATCGTACGAAGTCAAAATGTTGACTTTCATATGATTTGGTCAACCATATCATTTATACTGCACAAGTTCAGTCAACCAAGGCTTAATCTCCTCAACCAACAGTGGTTTGGTCGACCAGCATAGTATAACTACAATTGTTAGATCGACCAAGGCCCTTTCAATGGTCATTTTAGGTCCTAATTTTTATTTGAAGTCACCCCTATTCACATAAGTATAACTTCTAAGTTATAGGGGACCTTTCATGTGATGTTTAGGGACCTAAAGTCAATCTAAGGTCTAGGCATTTTAATTTAGCCTAAAAAACCTGGCGTCGATCGACCAAAGTCTTTTCTATGCTCATTGAGCTTTTAGTCCTAGCATGTATGTGATGCAAATATTACAGACCATATTAAATATTACATACCCAAAAGAATAAATGCATCCACTTCACTTTCATGTGTGTGTTCTGAAAGATTAACCTGTTCAAGTACTTAGGCACACACATTAGTAACTTGCGGTTCACCATTATCAAAATTAGGGATCAGACTCCAAAAGTCAACAGACCTGAGGAACTCTCTCCCAGTCTGGTACTCCACCTCAGCCACAAGTTACACTTGGAAAACATCTCCAACTTGTGCTGCATGTGATACCCACAGACCTTTTGTGATAAGCTTATAAAATACCCATGTCCAACCCGTGATGTTGCCCTCACCGGTCCCTAAACATCCATAATAATGTAGTTAAGAATGCCCACCATTTTGTGTGTGGTTGCATTACACAAAACGGTATTACCTGACTTAGAACTCTTATCTACAGCTCTACCTACAACTATATTACCCTACAGTGTATAGTGATTCCCCGTTATCCTCTGTCCCTTCATCACCATCAATACGCCATCACACACCATCATTGTCCCCACCTTTGAACTTGTAATTATACTCGTTACAATCCAAAACACCCAATTGTATCACATTCTTCCATAGATCGAGTACATGCCTTGCTCCATACAATGTCCTTACCATACTGTCATACATCTTGATCCTAATATCTCCCATTTCGACAAATTTGCAGACCACACCATTTCCCATAAGAACGGAACTAGGACTCACCAATCTATAAGTGGTGAACTAGGCTTTGTTGGGCGTCATGTAAAAAGAACATCCCGAGTCTAGGATCCAAGAACCTGTGAGGCATTCTGAACCTGATGAAACAGAAAGCATCTCACAATCACTAGTCCCTGAGTCCCCTTCTTCCACTGGATTCAAAGATTTTGATGAACCCTCTTGAGCTTTTGCCTTTCCCTTCTCCTACTCCGGAAATTCCATTTTTATGTGCCCTAGTTTCTCGCACTTAAAACATCGAACATCCTTCTTTCTCTTGGACTAATTTTTATTACCACTCGATCCACTCTAGGATTTGCCTCTCCCATGATCCTGATTACCTTCGCCACGAGCCCTTCACCATGTGAACCCTCATCGCTAGCCTTCTTGATCCTTTGATGGAACCCCAGCAATGCGCTCGTAATGTCCTCTAACTCTAGGGTTTCTTTATCCCAAGTCAACGTTGTAACTAGATTCTCGTATATAGGCGATGTAGGTAGGAAATTTTTAAATTAATTTGACGTAGTATGAATTTCAACATTGGTGTATGAAAGTTTTGAAAATACTGGTATCGATTGTCAATAAAAATTATTTTCTTTAAATAGGTGCAAGCATGGATGGATATACTCAATTTTAAAAGGAGATTCAGCCGAAATTTTGAAAACTAAGTGATAAAGGTTTTTATTCAATTTTTTTTTTTTTATCATTTGTTGAATTTAATGAAATCAATTGAAATCGATATCTATAGATCCAAATAATTCTAATAATAAAATACATTTTTTAGGCAGGGCAAAACTCATTGGATGGTCCAGCGTTTTTTAATCAAAAGATTTTTGACCATCCAACGAGTTTTCAACTAGCTGGATGGTCCAACGTCTTTTACTTAAAAATCATTGGACCATCCAATGAGTTTTAGGAAGCATCAAAATGAGAAATAAAGTTCCCACCGTACTTTTATTAAATATTTTAATAAAAAATTCTAAAAAAGAAAACTCTTTGACAAGCCCCCGAGTGGTCTGGCCAACCACGGTGGATTGCCAAGTTGTCCAATCAATCCTGAGGGGTTTCAGGTCGTGATTGACGAGCAAGATTTGTCAATGGACTCTAAGTTCATGGAGAAGCTACAAGGGATTTTGGCCTATGGATAGTATCATGAAATAACTGCATTGTACACTTAAAATTTAATTAATTACTCAATAACCACTTGCCAGCAACAAGTGGGATACTCTACAGCCATAGGGAAGGAGAGAATAGTGCTTGTTTGTTGGTAGCCATGGGAGGTCGAGAGCGTTTTAGGCTTCTATAGTTTGAAGACTCTGAGAGAGAGAGAGAGAGAGAGGAAGGGAGTATCGCTGGTGTCGTAGGTGAGGCATCTATTGGGAGAGATATCAATAAACAACCACAGAGGAATAATTTTTCTCCCTATATGCAAGGAAATATAGTGTATTTCTACTTTTATACATGCTGGAAATAATAAGAGAAATAATCAATCGCACCAAACCACAAAAACACAAGTAGTTTTTTACGTGGAAAACCTCCTTGGTGTGAGGAAGAAAAACCACGGAACCTAGTCAAGTTAAAATCTCCACTATCAATCAAATAATGGGTACACAAAGTCTTCTCTAATCGTAATTAGAGGATTCAAAAATCTCTCATCAAGATATCTACAATCTTAGAAAAAACAAAGAGAATTGAAGAGAATATACCAAATTCGCAGTTACTATTCATGGGCAAAAACCCCAACTCCCGAGCTCCAAATTCGATCTCCACCGTTCAATTGTAACTCCTTGAGTCGTGAACCTCTCCTCCAAATTTCAGCTCGATCAGACCACAGACAAAGTAGGATCGGAGTCTTGATGAAATCTGGATAGCATGAGAAAAAACCACGTTTTTCTCTCTTTCTTTTGAGAAGTGACGGCTCCTCTCTTCTCCCCTCTCTTTTTACAACTTCCTTTAGGTTTTCCACACTAAAAGGGCTAGGCTTTGGTCTTTTAATAAGGCCCACATAGGCTTTCCTCCACATGGAAGGAAATAACCCAACAGCATCAGCGGTTGCCACTGGTGGTGGCGCTCGACAAAGGGAGCATGTGACAGAGGAAGCCCTAGGGTGCACAAAAGGGAAGAAGGGAGGGGAGGGGAAGTTATTTTAGGATATATTTTAAAAATAAATAAAAAAATGTAATACAATATAATGAATATTAAAATAAATTTTTTAAGAGGGAAATGAAGTGGCGATGCCAAGGTGGGACCCAAACTGCTACACATGCAAAACAATGACATACATATCTAGAAATTATTAAATACATGGGTGTATATATCCAACCTAATATGATTTAAAATAAATATTTTTTAAAGGGAAATGAAGTGTATATATCGAACCTAATATGATTTTATTATGTGCATATATTATAACTAAATTACGTAATTCTTTTTATGCACGGTGGAATCATATTAATTAGATTCAATGTATATATGGCGTGCCTTATATTTTATTTTACATGTGAGGGTATTTAACAAACAATCATCAGAATTAGACGATAAAAGGGATTTCGCAATAAATTCGTAATTAAATTATCTTGATGCATCAAAATAAAATTTAGTTAGTGCATGGTTTCTTAATGAATCTTAATGCATTGTCTTCTGCGTTGTGTATAAGTGCATATCTGTTTATGCATGCATGGTTTTCTGTGACTATGGTAGAACAGTTGTTAACTATAATAATATATTTAATATTTCTACTTAGCATGTATAAGTATGCGTATTAGTTGTCAATATGCGTAAGTGAGTGTATGTGTGTGTGTGAATGTATGTGAGTGTATGTGTGTGAGAAGTATCTAAGTGATGGCATGCATGTGTATGTGCCTGAGAGTGTGTCTATATATATGTATGTATGTATGTATGTATATATAAAAGTGTTAGTGTGTGTATTTAGATGTTAGTATGTACTAAGTATGTGTATTAGTGTGTCAATGTGTGTAGGTGGGTGTAGGTGTGTGTGTGTGAATGCATGATGCGAGTTTATGTGTGTGAGAAGCACGTGAGTGGTGGTATGCATGTGTATGTGCCTGAGAGTATGTTAATTTGTTTGTTTGCATGCATAACTTTGATTAGGCGCATGTGGAGTTAAGTGTATTTGTGTGTGTGTGTGTGTGTGTGAGATATATATATATATATATATATATATATATATATATATGTATAAAAGTATTAATGTGTGTATTTAGATATTAGTATGTACTAAGTCTTAGTGTGTCATTGTGTGTAAGTGGGTGTAGGTGTGTGTGAATGCATGTGAGTGGTGGCATGTATGTGTATGTGCTTGAGAGTGTGTCTATCTATTTGTTTGCATGCATAACAGTGATTAGGTGCATGTGGAGTTAAGTGTATTTATGTGTGTGTGTCTATATATATAGATGTATAAAAGTGTTAGTGTGTGTATTTAGATATTAGTATGTACTAAGTATGTGTATTAGTGTGTCAATGTGTGTAAGTGGGTGTAGGTGTGTGTGAATGCATGTGAGTATATGTGTGTGAGAAGCATGTGAGTGTGGAGTGTGTTATATGTTTGTTTGCATGCATAATTGTGATTAGGTGCATGTGGAGTCAAGTGTATTTATGTGTATATATATGTTAGTATGTATGTAAGCGTGTGTGTAGGTGTGTGAACATATGTGTGAATATATACATACATACATACATATATATATATATATATATATATATATATGTAAAAAAGTGTTAGCACGTGTATTTAGATATTAGGATTTAGAAATTTCACTTCACTCCTAAATCTCTCTTTTGTATTGTGAGTAAATTTCATTGTGTAGTTAAAATTTCAACAAGTTCTTCTAAAATTTTGATATTTCAATAAATTTTGGGTGATTCATTGAGATTTCGATGGAAATTACGCAAGACCGAAATTCATTGCCATTTCGATTTCGAGGGTGATTGAAACTTAAAATTTTAAAGGAAAATTCAGCAATTTCGTAGAAATTTAAAACGATGTGTAGGCATACATGAATACATGTAGGTGTATTACATAAATATGTAATACACACACACACACACACACACCCACATAGAACACATCTTAAGTATATGTATTATTGTGTCAATGTAAGTAAGTGTTTAATCAACAATGACTCTAATAACTTAGGCACTCAGTTGATTTCGTAACTAAGTTTCACAACTTATACTTAGTTGATTTCGAAGTTCAAGTGTCTAAATTGGGCATATGAGGTCCAAATTGAGTGGAGTTAGTTCCGACACATACGTGACATTGAAGTGGACATCTCAGAGCTGACAGTACTCAAAAAATCCTCTCTAATTGAACATTATGTGCTTAGAAGCAAATTGAGTTTCATAACTTAGATACTTTAGTTCATTTCAAAATTCAAGTGTCCAAATCAAGCATACGAGGTCCACACTAAGTGAGGTTAGTTCTAAAACGTTAGTGACATTAAAGTGGATGTATCGGAGCTGACGGTACAAAAAATCTCCTCTCCAACTGAAAATTAGACGCTTGGAAGCGAGCTGAGTTTCATAACTTAGGTACTTAGTTCATTTCAAAACTCTAGTGTCCAAATAAGGTATGCGAGGTCCAAACTGAGTGGGTCAATTTTGACACATCCGTGAAATTGAATTGGACGTGCCAGAGCTAACGATATACAAAACCTCCTCTCCAACTGAAATTTAGATGCTTAGAAGCTAACCGAGTTTTATAGCTTAGGTACTTAGTTCATTTTGAAACTCGGGTGTCCAAATCGGGCATACGATGTCCAAACTGAGTGGGCTCAATTCCAAAATGTCCTTGATATTGAATTGGATGTGCCGAAGCTAACAGTACACAAAAACTCCTTTCTAGTTGGAAATTAGATGCTTAGAAGCAAACTGATTTCATACCTTGAATACATAGTTCATTTCGGAACTCATGGGTCCAAATCGAGCATACGAGGTTCAAACTGAGTGGGATCAGTTCTGACACGTCCATGACACAAAAAGTCTTCTTAGCTGAAAATAAGAGCTTACAAGCAAACTAAGTTTCATAGCTTAGGCACTTGGTTAATTTCCACACTCTAGTGTCCAAATCGAACATATGAGGTACAAACTGAGTGGGGTTCGTTCCAACATATCCATGACATTGAAGAGGATGTTTCACAGCTAACGGTACCCAAAAACTCCTCTCCAATTGTGTTGACCCTATGGGTCATACCCTGTTTTGATTATGACAAATACTCAGGTATTTAATGTCTATCAAGTATGTGTGTAAGTTCATACTAGCAATATCACTTGATGGCATGATCAAACTTAAAGACTAAAGACCCAAAAGATTATCTTGTGTTGTAATTCATATTATGTTTATCTTGGGTCTATAATAGTAGTATAGGAAATGGTCTGTAATAATTTATGTGCATCATGTATGTAAGAACTTATAAGCTCAAGACCGTAGATTAGCCTTAGGGATCACCTTTCGGTCGACCTGTGGTCAACTGATGCCAAATTTTTTTGGTGTCCTCATAGACCTTAAGTCCCTACACAAATGCACAAAATAGTCCCCATATCATTATCAGGCAAAATAATTGAATTAAAATTGGACTTAATAGGCAAAACTGTGAGAGGTTGAGCGACCGAACTCGTTGTGTTCAAAACACTTCGGGTGCCCGAACGACTGAGAAGTCAGGGGGTTGACTTGGTTTCGAGCGATCAAACCAAATATGAACATACCGTCCTCGATCAACCGAACCAGTACTATGTACTTTTCCATCGTCCCCAGGCGCCCGAACCTACAGTTCATTTTATCCTCGGGTGACCGAATACATGAGTTCGGTAAACCGAACTTGAGACTGGGCGACTGAAACGCGGACAGAATGATTTTCTCCTTTGTTCAGCCAACTAAACATACACTCGGGCACCCGAACGTCCAAAAGAGACTTTTTCTACTAAGTCTATTTGGGCAATCGAACCATGGTGCAGCCACTAGAAAGCTTTCGAGTTGCTTATTTTTTACCGGGGTTAAAAATAATTAAATGGGGTTAATTTTTCGGATTTTTTTAAAACAATTTTAATAAAGACCCCTATGTCCCCAACGGTCATAATCCTATTCTTTCATACTAAGCTCCTAAAACTCAAATACCTTCATTCCTTTGAGAAATCTTACATTGTGAGTGTTTTATTCATTATCCTATATTTCTAGAAACCCTCACTTTCTTGTATGCTTGTGATTTTTATTTAAGGGTTAAGCAAATGATTTTTCTCTCGATTTTATTTAATAAATCTTTGTGTGGGAAAAATCTTATAGCTGAGTCAGTATTTGCATTGTCATTGCAAGACTCATTGAGCTTGTATTTTTGTGTGTGTAAAAATCTTTTTACAAGCTTATTTTTAAATATCTCTTTGTGCTTGAATATTGAGAAAATATTGTTTAGAGATATTTAAAATACTCTTGGTGGAAATCTTTGAAACCCTAAGCTTGTGATTGAGATATATTGATACATAGTTTCAAAGATAGTTCTAAAATACACTCTTGTACTTGATTAGATAAAGTAATTATTCATAGTGTTGCTTGCACACATAGAGCACTGAGCTTATAGTTCACACGTATTGATGTGCATTGATTAGACTATGCTGAATCGGTGCATATCTGCTTGTGTAAGAAGCATTTGTGTGTACGTAAATTTTCATACACATTTGTTGTATCCCAGGCGTGGGCCTGAAGAGGGAGACTAAACCTATGGAATAGTCCCAGATTGTCTTAAACCTGGTTAGGAAAGTTAGGTGCACCATCCTCATAAGATGTAGTTAGGTTGAGGTCAGCCCCGTTAATTGACTTGGTTGTAATCAGTGTCGCTCCACCCGTTAAGTGAGCATTAGTGAAATCCTCGAGCTTGCGAGCTAAAGGCAGGGACGTAGGTAGTATTGGCCGAACCCCGAGAACATATCATGTGTGCACTATTTACATTTCCGCAATTTACATTCCTACACATGTATGTTATTCTGTGAATATTGTGCATGATTTAATTTCGGCACATTTTATTTATCTGCGCTTTTGGAATTGCATACAAAGACCCTAGGTTGTGAAATACTACTAACATTTGGTTTAACGTAGGAATAAGTTTTAAAATTCCAATTCATCCCCCCCCCCCCCCTCCTCTTGGGAATACACCAAAGCTAACAAACTGAAAATTAGACGCTTAGAAGCAAACTAAGTTTCATAGCTTAGCTACTTAGTTCATTATAGAACTCAGGTGTCCAAATGGGGCACACGAGGTCCAAACTAAGTGGGGTCAGTTCCAACATGGTCATGTCTTTGAAATGGATATGACATAACTAATAGTACCCAAAATCTCCTCTCTAGTTGAAAATTAGATGCTTAGAATTGAAATGATTTTCATAACTTAGGTACTTAGTTTATTTTGAAACTTAGGTATCCAATTCGGGCATACGAGGTCCAAACTAAGTGGGAACAGTTCCAACGCGTTTGTGACATTGAAATGGATGTGTCAGAGCTAACGATGCACAAAATATCCTCTTCTGTTGAAACTTAGACACTTAGAAGCGAACTGAGTTTTATAGCTTAGGTACTTAGTTCATTTCAAAACTCAGGTGTCCAAATGGGGCATACAAGGTTAAAAATGAGTGGGGTCAATTCTGACATATCTGGGATATTGAAGTGGACGTGTTGGAGCTAACGGTATACAGAAATGCATCTCGAGCTGAAAATTAAACTCTTGGAAGCAAATTGAGTTTCATAGCTTAGGTACTTGGTTTTTAATTCTTGGTAAGTTTAATTTTCTAAAACCATGTATTTATAGGCTTTAAAAAGTAATTTCATGTTGTCCAAGATTACTTGGAGTATTTCCCAAGTTTTCATAAATTTTGGGGCACAAGAAACCTTTATTTGGATTTTAAAACATTTTTTTTAAAAAAAGTAGTCATTAACAGTGTTTAGTAGAATGAAGTGTCGGGTTCAGTCTTCTGAAGTACTTTAAAATATTGAAAATTTTAGTCTGGACACAGAGTCAGACGACTGAATTAAGCGTTCAAGTTTCTAAGGGTATACTGCCTTTTCTATATTCCTTCAAGAAATTCTTCAGCAAATTGAACTAATTTTTCAATGTTCTAAAGAAATTCTTCAGTAGACTGAACGAAATCTTCAATCTTCTAGCAGTGTACCTCAGTCGTCTAGACAGACCATTTTTTGGTTTTTGCATTTTAGTTTTCAAAAGTTCTATTTGCTCTCTTGCTTTCATTACTTATAAAAAATTTTTCGGGGTTTGAAATAAGGTCTCTAAGACCATAATTACCTCTAAAGAGCTTTCAACATATTTCCATAAGATATTTAAACACGAAGTACTTACATCAAGACTTCTTAAGACTTTGACATTCTAAGCACTTAAGTCTTCATGCTTGTCTTTCTTTGACTCCATCTTGTTTTCAAACATCAATATATTTTAAGCTTTTCAGTAATTTTTCTTTAACATTCATGCTCTCATGATCTTCAAGTTTTATTAGATCATCTTTGAATCCATGCTTTAATATTCATTAAGCTTCATGTAAGACTTGGTGTATTCCCAAGAAGGGATGAATTGGATATTTAGAATTTATTCCTAGGTTTAGCTAATCCAACAGCGGTATTTCACAACTTAGGGTCTTTCTATATAGACATAAACCCAAATATGCAGATAATATGCAGAAATTAAATCATGCACAACATTCAAAATATATCGAATATAACATGCACGTGCAGGAATATAAAATGCTGAAAATATAAAGTACACGCACGATATGTTATCGGGGTTCGGCCAATACTACTTACGTCCTGCCTCTAGCTCGCAAGCCCGAGAATTCCACTACGGCTCACTTAACGGGTGGAGCGGCACCGATTACAACCAGGTCAATTAACGGGGCTGACCTCAACCTACTACTACACCTTACCACGATGGTGCACCTAACTTTCCTAACCGGGACTAAGCCAATCCAAGATTTTTACCAAGGCAAGTCTCCCTCTTCAGGCCCACGCTTGGAATACAATCAATTAGCTAAGATTTGACATACAAATAAAATGCTTCTATACAAGCATATATGTATCGATACACACATGTAATAATCAACATACACCAATGATGTAAGAACTATAAGATCAGTGCTATATGTGTGCAATCAACACTCAATATAATGATTATCTCAAATAAAGTACAAGAGTGTTCCAACAAGCTAATCCTTGAAACTATGTAAAGATGAATTTCAATTACAGTTTAGGATTTCAAAGATTTATGTTAATTTAGGTGTAATCCCAAGAGGGGGGTGAATTGGTATTTTTAAAATCCTTTAATATTATTTACCACTTAAACCCTATTTCTATATTTTTCAAATTAATTTGCAAGGGTTTGAGGCTGATTTAAATTATTATATCAATGAATGTTTTCCCAATTAATTATCAAGTGTGTGTGAGGTTATTCAAACATACACACATGAAGTACGAGTAATGAAATGCAGTGCAGAAAATAAAAAAAAAATAAAAGGAAGAGAGATGGCAAACACAGATTTTACAAAGTTCGGCCAACCCATTCTACGTCCTCTCCTTGAGCAACCCACTCAAGGATTCCCCTAAATCCCTACTCCTTTAACCAGGATAGAGCTTCCCTTACATCCGATTCTTACAAGAGGCAGAGCTTCCTCTTCACCCGGTTCACAACCCGAACCATGATTAATATATAATATCAAATTTGCAAAACAACTCAAGATTCACTTTTAACAAAGCTAGTGAGTACAATTGAAACCTATCACATATACATATGATGAAACTTGAAGCTCAGTATGTATGAAACGATACAATCGTTATATGAATGAAATGCTTCAACCACTTTCCCTTTTATCCAATCTCTCAAGTAATGATATAAGTAAAAGCTTTGGAGAAAATTAGGGTTCTAGTTCACTTTGTGAAAAATGCACGAATATCAAATGTGAACTTATCAAAAGCTTTGTCTTGAATATAATATCGATCAAAAACAAAAAACTTTCTTTCAAATATTCAACCACAAAATGATCTTTGTAATATGCAAATATATATATATATATATATATAAAATATGATTTCCAAAGATCAAAAACCTAATATAATTTTTTTTAGAAAATATCCCTCAATAATATAAATAGTTATGAATACTAAGGATATTTAATCAAGTGGTTTTGTGATATCAAAAATATAGAGTCTTTAACTGAATACACACTTGAATCAAAACCATTTAACCGATGGCGAAAACCTTTCCTAAGTAATGATCTTATCTAAATAATCTATAAGTAAACACACTCAAGATCAATCACTCAGCTTATATTCAATAATAGATTTTGAGATGAAAAACTCTTTGAAAACTAAATATCAACAAGCAAATTTGTTTATATGAAGAACTCAATGAGACTAAATATTAACAAGTATATTGATTTTCCAAACCTCAATATCAAAATGATTGCAAAACAATCACAAGAAAACCTTTTGAGGATCAAAGTAGCTTTAGCTCAGATTTGTAGTATAAGATTTGAAATCCCAATCACAACATCAGTAGTGTGATCTCCCAAGCTGTACTAATATGCTCAATCGTATGCCAAAGGTTCGATTTTCTTCTTCTTGTGGTTGTTTCTTATCGTTCTTCTAGTTCTTGTTGATCTTGGTTAGGGCACTAGGGTTTAGATGTTCATTATATAAGTACCTTGCCCTTAGAATAAATCTTAACCATTGGATAAAAAATTAACTCGTGTGTTCTCTCATAAAAAATTAAATTTTTAATCTTTCCCACGGGTTCATACGACCGAGGGTTAGAGCGCAGACAACTGAAGTTCCTTAGAGCTTCAAAAAATTAACTTTGACATAGGTTCAAACGACTGAAGTTGGGGTTCAGTCTTCTGAAGTGTTGGGTTCAAACGACTGAAGTCTGAGTTCAGTCTTCTGATGTGCTTCTACCATGTTCTGTGTTTCACCATTAATTCTTCAGACGACTGAACTTAATCTTCGGTCTTCTAAAGAAATTCTTCATATGACTGAGCTTAACTTCAGTGTTCTGAAGTTACATCTTCAAACAATTGAACGTTGAGTTCGATCTTATGAACTTACCAACTTTTGGATTTTCCCTTTTAATTTGAAAATTTTGCTTTTGCACTCTTTCTTTATTCTTTTGTAAAATATTTTTCAAGGTTTTAACAATATCTCCAAGTCCATAAATATCCTCTAATGATGTTCATGAGATGCATGAATCCTAAGGTCAGTTTAGAGTATGTTTTGAGCCTCAAATTAAATCATATGGAATATGTAAATACATTCAGTTCTAAATACCCATTCCCATGACTTTCTTGAACTTGCCGCTTACATCTTCATTCTTCAACTCTTTTAATTCCACGGATTTTGCCAAGATATATATACTTTTAGTCTTCATGGCTTCCAAGACATTCTATCCTTCCGTGCATGCTAAATATTGTTTATGTTCACGGTCTAAATGCACTGATCAAATACCAAGTGTTTGTCATTATCAAACCAGACTGGACTTATGGAGTCAACAATCTCCCCCTTTTTGATGATGACAAATACACGAGCAAAAATATAAAATGACTTTCGCCTAACAAGGCTCCCCCTCAAATGATGCATCAAATATTCAACAAATGAAATTTGCTTATGTCAAATAAGATATGCTCACGCTCGTACACAATTAGTTTTGCCAAACCATTTTTGCCCATTTTTGCTTACTAGAGCCTGATTATTCTTCTATAGCCTGATTCTTCTCCCCCTTTACATAATTAGTTTTATTTTTGCTAATTAGTTTCATTTTTGCCCATTTTGGCTATAGTCTGATTCTTCTCCTTCTTTTGACATCAACAAAAAGATGTACAAGAATAATATATGAGTGGACATAATCTTATAATCTTCTCCCCTGTTTGATCTTAAAGTTTTGAACTTATTCGACCATCAAATTTGAAAAATTTTACTTCTCCCTCTTGCTAATGCAGAACGTTGTGTTGTTGAATGTAAATTGTAAGGTGAACATAAACAGTGTGACAAATTTCATAGACATGGATAAGTGAACACAGTCATGGTTGTTCAATGATTATGTGAGGATTAACATGTGGAAGTTAATATGCTCTTATCATGATATGAGTTTAATACCAAATGTTAATTAATATGATACCCAATAAGAACAAATGAGCCAAATTTGAAATTTTTAACCAATTGTGAATATTAAGTGACGTTGCTCCCCCTGAATTATGTCATCTAATATAATTCTAGGCAACCTCTCGACTATGCATTAGACCAAATTCATGCCTAATTTGGATAAACCTATCCTTCGCAAGTGATTTTGTGAATATTTCTGCCCATTGTTCATCCGTGCATACAAACTCAAGTGTCACATCTCCTCTTTGCACATGATCATGAAAAAAATGATGTCTTATTTCTATATGTTTGGTTCGTGAATGTATTGCACTTGTATTGTCGCATCTTATAGCAATTGTGTCATAGCTTAATCCAAAATCCATCAGTTGTTGCTACGTATTCAGCCTCAACTGTAGAAAGAGCAAGTAAATTCTGCTCCTTGGAAAACCAAGAGATTAATGAATGTCCTAAGAAATGACATGTACCACTTGTGCTCTTCCTATCCACTTTGCTACCAAAAAAATCAGATTCTGAATAGCTGATAATCTAAAAAGATGTATATTTAGAATACCATAACCCAAGTTCCATGATTCCTATCAAGTATCTAAGTATTCGTTTAACAACTAACAAATGAGACTTTTTGGTGCAGCCTAAAATCTTGCATACAAACATACGCTAAACATTATGTCAGGTCTGCTGGCAGTCAGATAAAGTAGGCTACCGATCATGCCACGGTAGAGCTTGACATCTACTAGTATACCTTGTTCATCTTTGTCTAATTTCAAAGAAGCGCTCATAGGTATTCTTAGAATTTTTTCATCTTCCATAATAAAATTTTTGAGCAGATCTCAAATATACTTTAATTGATTTATAAAGATTCCATGTTTTGCTTGTTTGATTTGAAGTCCTAGGAAGAAATTTAGTTCACCCATCATGCTCATCTCAAATTCATTTTTCATAGTGTTTGCAACCTCATTGCACAAATCTTTATTTGTAGCTCCAAATATGATATCATCTACGTATACTTGAACTAGAAGCATGTCATCTTTCTTAGACTTTATAAAGAGTGTTGTGTCTATCCTTCCTCTGATAAATCCATTGTCTAGTAGAAAGCCGCTTAGTCTCTCATACCTAGCTCTAAGAGCTTGCTTTAAACCGTACAAGGCTTTTGTTAGTTGATAAACGTGATCTAGATTCTTATTGTTTTTAAAGCTTGGGGGTTGTTCTACATATACCTCTTCACTTACGTATCCATTTAAAAATGCGCTTTTAACATCCATTTGATATAGCTTGAAATCCTTAAAAGCACCATAGGATAAAAGCATTCGAATGGCTTCCATTCCAGCTACAGGTGCAAAGGTTTCTTCAAAATCTGTTCCTTCTTCCTGGTTATATCCCTAAGCTACTAGTCTTGCCTCATTTCTAACAATTATCCCATGTTCATCTTACTTTTTCATATATATATATATATATATATATATATATATATATATATATCCATTTTGTTCCAATAATTTTCTTATCCTCAAGTCTAGGAACTAATGTCCATACTTTGTTTCTCTCAAACTGGTGTAACTCTTCTTGCATGGACATTACCCACGATTCATTCTCGATTCCTTCACTCACATTCCTAGGTTCTTCTTAAGATAGAAAGGTAAAATGACTAATCATATTCCTAAGTGAGGATCGTATGGCTACTTCACGTAATGGTTCACCTATTATTTGATCAATGGGATGATGCTTTATGTACTTCCATTCTCTAGGTGGTTCATTAACCTCATTTTGAATTTGATTAGTTTCAGAAGATGGTTCCTTAATTTCATTTTTCTTTCTTGAGTCATTCTCAATGGATTGTTTTTTAAATATCTTATTTATCTCAATTTCATCTTCATCGGTCCTTTTAGAGAAGGGATTTGACTCATCGAACACTACATGTATGGATTCTATAACGGTTAATATTCGTTTGTTGTATACTTTGTAGGCTTTACTATCTAAGGCATTGGCTCGATTGAGATCGTCCGAAATTCTGCCGTTTGACACTTAGACGTACTCGATGCTGTCCGATCCATCGCTGATCAGGACCCTACCCAACGCAAACTCTTCATTTGCTGCCTTTGATGGGACACTACCATCAAGAACCTCCGCAATCTCTTCTCCACCTATGGTGACCTCGAACAAGCCGTCGTGATCCTTGGCAAGGTCACCGAGAAAAGTAAAGGGTAGGGTTTATTACTCTCAAGCACGTCAATGGCGCTTTGCTCATTGAAGAAGCCAAGTAAGAAAATTGATGGACGAATAACTGAGACCTAACTTGCAATATTGGGAAATTCTGGATCTAATGTGAATCTGACTACAATTAATGTTTCTATGCGCAAGATTTATGTAGCCAGTGTGCCTTTTCTCAAGGTATGATTTTTTCTCCATCATACAATAAAATTCTAAAAAAAAAAAAAACAAATGGATACCACAATTTCAATGCTTGAAGAGCTCCGCCTTAATGGCTAATAATAATTAATAGGATGTTCAAGTTATTTAATTAATTGAATAATAACCTATGCACCAAATGCATAGTGGGGTCATAACAGCTACACTGCCAATCAAATAAACAAAGCCAAACTTTGAAATTCCAATGGGTTGGCCGAATGCACCATGGGGTCGACAATAATGACTCTTGCACATTCATATGCGTTGAATAGAGAATTTGAAATTGCAATTAGAAATTTGAGTTGCAATTGCAACGCACACTGAAATTGCACAATTGTAGCAACTTCAATTGGAAAAACCCCAAACAACAAAACCAAGCTCCTTAGTGACATTCTGTCAAGCACTTAGAGCCCCATCAGTTGAACAATCCACACCATAATCAAAACAAACAGTAACAAAATCACCGTCATCAATGGTAGACATCTCGCAGATCTCAATCTCAAACTTCAATCTTCCACTGCACTCACAACCCCATGTCCAAAAAATCCACCATAGGACTCATGGATCAATTGGGATACAATCGAATAATTTGAGTTTATAGACCCCACATATGACACAAATGACACGAAAATAGTCTACGAAATATATAACACTACATGCACACCTACAGTTCCCTTAACCGCAAATGATTGAACACTTGGTGCATACACGCCCAAACCATTTGAAACAAATTTCGAATCCTAACTGATATTGAAAATACCAGAACTTACATTTTTAACCCCAATGAAATCAAAACTGCAAGAACCTGTCGAATTGAACAACCATCCCGGCATCATAAATTACTAAAATGTTACTAAAGATATAACCCAAAAAATGAGCACAACTCATTAGGCAAAGAAGAATCGACCCAACTGATGACAAATGCTCGTGAGGCCAGAAGACTGCCCAAAAAATGAGCATAGCTCATTAGGCAAAGAAGGATCAACCCAACTGACAAGCAACGCTCGTGAAACTAGAAAACTACTCAAAAAATGAGCACAGCTCATTGGGCAAAGACGAATTGGCCTAACTGACGATCAATGCTCGTATGACTAGAAGACTGCCCAAAAAATGAGCACAGCTCATTAGGAAAAAAAGAATTAGCCCAACTGACGAGCAACGCTTGTGAGACCAGAAGATTGCCCCAAAAATGAGCATAGCTCATTAGGCAAAGAAGAATCGACCCAACTAATGAGCAACGCTCATGAGGTCAAAAGACTACTCCAAAAATGAGCACAACTCATTAGGTAAGGAAGAATCAATCCAACTGATGAGCAACGCTCGTGATCCTAGAAGACTACCCAAAAAATTAGCACAGCTTATTAGGCAAAGAAGAATCGGCCAACTGATGAACAACGCTCGTGAGGCCAGAAGACTATCCAAAAAATGAGCACAGCTCATTAGGCAAAAGAAAAATCGGCTTAACTAACGAACAACACTCGTGAGACCCAAAAACGGCCCAAAATTTTAGCACAACTCATTAGACCAAAGACATAAAAAAAAGAAGAACACGACTCACTAAGTCATAAGCAGCCCAAAATGCCTCAAGAAGAGCTACTCAACAAAAAAAACAAAACAAAAACAAGAACAACAACTTTCGAACTTTGGAAGTGAACTTCAAAAATTTGAACCTAAAGGGGGGCAACTGATATACCCCAAATATATCACCTACCTAGAGGAGCCAGAGAGCAGCATTATGAGGGCATTTACCGCCCAAGTCAACTGCCCGACCGAAGCAATTGACTCCCGCCTTATAATAAGCAAAGTGATTCACACCAACGAGGTAAGAATCGGAGCGATTCATGCCCGCACCATAACTCGCCAATAAATGGCATTACACCCTTGGGTCAAGCTCCGTCACTATAAATAGGGATTTGGAGAAGAGGTTAAGGTATCTCATTCTAAACTCTACTTTACTGTTACATAAAAAACCTCTCAAGTTAATCCCTGACTTAGGCATCAGAGAGATCCCCTGAAGTACACCCCGAATCCTCCAAGCCTTACTTATTTATCTCTTTTCAGGTGATCGTGATCAAGGATCGTGAAGGTCATTTAATTTTTGGCTGCAACAGACTCATTTTGTCACCCCTAATCTGGCATAATATGATATTGTAAACTCATAGGCTCCCATTTAGACAACTTGGACATGACACTAAATTGTAAGTTTGTGAGAGGTTTGTTTGAGTAGCGTGAGATTAGGTGGATGGGCATTTTGGGTTAAATGCGGGTGGTGAAAACTTGTTATTCTTTTTCTTCACTATAGTGGATTATTATTTACTTTCTAACCCTAGGTGAAATGAAAGGACCAAACCACGTTAAATTTTGCATTTCTCTTGGAGTGAGTTTGAATGTATGCTTCTGCAATTTCAACAATAGAAATTCTTCTTGTACAACCCACTTACACAATAATTCATGTTTAGTATAATATAATAGGAAGTGTATGTGAGTTGTCGTATTGATGGAATCTGCATTGGAGTTAAATGTGGGTGGTGAAAACTTGTTTTCTTCTTCCTCTCTATGGTGGATTACTATTTACTTTTGTACGAACTCTTAACACGAGGCCAAGTGAAAGGGCCAAACAACATCAAATGTATGTTTCTGCAATTTCAACCATAACAATTCTTCACGTAAAACCCACTTATTTTAGTGCAGCATAATAAAAAGTGTATGTGAGTTGTATTACTGAATTGTGCATTTAGCAATGCCTCTTCTCTGTAAAGACAAGTAGGCAAATTAAGAATATTCTACCATGCGAACTCAAAATGCTAAATGCAACTAGTAGGAAATTATGTATAAAGAGAATTTGATAATGACAACTAACATGCATGAAAGGCAGCCATTTCCCCTAACTCACTGCAACCTTATCCTCTATAGCTATTGCCTACACAAAGATGCCATTTCAAGAATTTGTCACTTGCTTCTTCCTTTTTAGATATTCCTTCTACAACCTTGACCATATGCAAGTCGACATTGTAAAAGCAAATGCATACAGCGATAGAATTCCATTTCCATCCATGGAACCAATTCTGGATGACTTTTTACCTTGTCCAAGAAACTCCAAACAAACCCAAAAGAAGGGGAATTTATTAAATCCACACATTTTTGAAAGCTAGCATCTTAAGTCATGGGAAGACTTGCAGAGCCTCCTTACACTGAATAGCTGTCAAAATGTCTTCTTATGCTCCATTTTCTTTGGCACCCAAGGACCACGTTGTCAACATCTTTTCCATCTTTACTGATCAATAAATATCTTTTTTCTCTCTCTAGGTAGCCCTGTCAATCAGAATGCTTTTTTATTTTTTATTTTTTTGCCCAAGTAGTTGGAAGATTTTCATTCTACTGCATTCAGATTTTGATATACTGTCGAGGGAGTTAAGATCGGGAAATTTTCAACGAATAGGCCAACTGTACACACTTTTTTTTCCTCATAAGTAAATAGGGAGAAGAAGATTAAAATGTACCTGCAGTACAAAAGAAATGCTGAAATTTGAAGTTCCCTGACATTATCTTTTCTTTTTCTGTCGCATAAACGAGAGAGAGAGAGAGAGAGAGATGCAATTTTATTTCCCAGCATCTCGAAAGTCCAAACAAAAAATGGCTTTTTGTTGTCACCCAAAAGAAAGCTGGAGATCACATGCATCACAGCTCAAAATGTGTCGTTTCTCATATTGTTTCAGCATCACTGGGCTTGTAAAATATCCCTGCATGGGCTTATCTTTAACAACCAATTGCACTGCTTCAAAAAATATCCATGCCATCCCATCGAGTTTTTTCCCATTTTATAAAAAGATATAAATATTCCATAAAGGTGTATTTTTTGTATTTATGAAAAATTCCCAATTGGATAACCAAGTGCATTTGTTGGTTAGTAAAATACAATTTTAAATTTTTATAAAAAGATATAAAAAATTGAACCAACATGCAGAGACCATGTTAATTTACTCTATGATATGTATTCTTGTTAAGTAGAAAGTAATAATGTAAATTAATAACTATAACACCTAATTATTATTGCAAATCTCATGATTCAATTATCCACATTAAAAAAAATTTAAGCGTTACTAGAAAAGAGCAATTAGTGAAAAAATGAAAAATTAGAGCGAGTAAGTGTAAATTACTGAGATCTTATACAATTTTGTTTTTCGTAGGTTTTTACAATCTCCTGAAGTCGATTTAAATGGCAGGAAGCTCGAGTAGTACTCCGATGACGGTATTGTTGTATATGGGGGGAAATTATCACCGGAGTAGATAGTGTTAATTATAGTATTACGCCGGTTCAACCAATTCGAATTGGTCATAAGTATAAATTAAATAAATTGTACTCGAAAATATATCAATATTTGCATATTGATCCAGATCAATATGCATTGCGGGTAACCGCAAGATACCCTATGCGAGAGCATAATGATGCAGTCTTCCACGAGGCTATCCTCGTAACTAATGATTATGGTCTGCGCATTGTGTTGGATTCACACTGTGTAGGTAAAACATATTTAACTGTACAGTTATATGTCAAAATCATTCCTTACATGGGTGTCGCCGCGGATAGGCAGACAAGAACGTCTGCCGAGCATATGGTTGAAGCGGAGGAAGACACTCAACAGACACATCATTATGATATGACTGTGGAAGAATGTGTTGAACCATACACGAGTGCAGATGTTTGTGGAATGTCTGTTCTGGATTTCAACAAATGTCGGTGATCGTCATTTGAGCCGCCGACATACGAAAGACCTGTTCTTCACACGGATGATCATGGAGGTTGCGAAGAAGTTCCGGCAAAACATCCAGGATCGTTGTTCGCCATTACGAACAATGCCTTAGACGAGGGAATGAACATTACGACCTCGCTGCGGCACCGAGTAGTGTAGCATTATTTTCATTTCATTTGTATATCATTGATTCTTTACATTTCATTTGTATAGCATTGATTATTTTCATTTCATTTGTATAGCTTTGATTATTTTTATTTCATTTGTATAGTATCGTTGTATTATTTATGTATAACTGGAAATGTTTATTCATTTTCCCCAACATGTATATGTGAATAAAAGTTATGCAAGTATCATCGTTGTCCATAAATAAAAATTTGCGCTTCATATTTTGAAAATATTCCAAATTATGCTGGTGTTGGATACGTAATTCTATATATACTCTTTGAATGCATGTTGGAGTAAATTTTTTTATGCATGACCTTAATTAAAAACTTTACAACAATGATTGTTTATGATTATCATCATGGCAATGAGTAGATTTTCATAAATTTTGAACAAATGGTCAATTTATGCCATATAATCAAATAAATAAATTCTATTAAAGTGCATTTTAAATGAAGTGCATTTAATGACTCCCAAAAAAATTAATAAGCTCTTTATTTTTTTTATTGGGTATATGCATTTTTAATTATATATATATATATATATATATAGACGCATGGCGAATCTCGCAACACCAAGTTACGAGATTTTTTAAAAATCTAGCAGAATCAAGTTACGAGATTTGATTGACCAGGGCTTTTAAATTTTTGATATGTGGTAAATCTCGTAACTTGGTGCTGCAAGATTTCAAGTTGCGAATTTACGTAAGTATTGGAAAAAATTTTCCAGTATTATTTAATATTTTATTTTAAATTAATAATAAAACTGAAAAAAACTCTCATCCCATCTGTATATAAATAGAAGCAGGCCCATAAGAGAAACACATTCCACAATCCTCGAAAACCTCACGGTCGACCGCGCACACCCCCACTCCGTCAATGAATCTCTTCCCAATCTTTATCATCTATTTTCTTCTCTTCTTCTCTTCTCCCTCCTATGCTTCCGTGCTAGACTTCTGCGTTGCAGACCCCACTCTCCCCGATGGACCTGCAGGCTACTCATGCAAGAAACCGGCAACAGTCACCGTAAATGACTTTGTGTTTTCTGGCCTAGGAGTTGCCGGAAACACCTCAAACTTAATCAAAGCTGCAGTGACTCCGGCATTTGCTCCTCAGTTTCCTGGTGTGAACGGTCTCGGCGTTTCCATTGCTCGCCTTGACCTAGCAGTTGGCGGGGTTGTGCCAATGCACACACACCCTGGAGGTTCAGAAGTCTTACTTGTTGTGCAAGGCTCAATTTGTGCTGGGTTCATCTCTTCAGCTAACACAGTTTACTTCAAATCACTTAATAAAGGGGATATTATGGTTTTCCCGCAAGGCTTGTTGCATTTCCAGGTGAATGCAGGTGGGTTTCCGGCCCTTGCTTTTGCTAGCTTCAGCAGTCCGACCCCTGGTCTCCAAATCCTTGACTACGCTTTGTTTGGGAACAATTTGCCTTCTATGTTGATAGAGAAAGTCACCTTCCTTGATGATGCTCAGGTTAAGAAGCTCAAGGGTGTTCTTGGTGGCACGGGATAAGGATTAAGCTAGAGATTTATTGTCAATAATTTCTGTCTTCCCCTATTTTGGCTTCTCAGTTTCTTCTTAGCTAGTGATTGAGCCAAGTGAGTCTGCAAGAACATACGCATCCACTTAATTAGTCAGTTTCATTCAGTTTCATGGTTCACTAATAATAGAGTCCAGTCGGTTTTGCTTTCTGCATATGCTTGTTTTGATGTTCAATTGTGAAAGTGAGTGAATCATCAAACTAATTAATGGTTTTAAGATGATTATAAATACCTGATCAGAGAGGTAAATTGACCCTTTGTGTGGTTTAAGAGCAAGTGTCCTCTCTTCCCCAAAGAGAGAGAAACCCCTTATCATCAATAATCAGAAACAACAAGAAGGGCATAAATAACACTAAAAAGATAACATCTATAAACAGAAAATAAAAGGCCGCCCACATGAGCATGGAAAACAGGAACACCACAAAACAGCATCATTAAGGCTCTTGGGACCTACTGCTGCTTAAATATAATTGAAAACTGCTTTTCAATCTCAAGAAGGGGAAGGGAGAAACCTGGAGAGGGACGAAAGACGCGGTCCATAAATCAACATCAAGTACCTAGCCTAGCTTGGCTAATGGCATTAACGAACATAAATATTTGACAATATATAGTTTTAGTCCAATGTATATGTTATCCAAGATTATGATGCTTACAAAAACCAACCACCGAGTCAGTGACCCCGAAACAAAGCTTCATGCTTTGAGACTTGGCCAGTAACTGACATTTAGCTTGAACCAAGTGTTCAAAATTGAATCAAGCAAAGTCAAATTCATTTAAAAATGATTTAACTGATAAGGTCAAATTCATTTTCCACTTTCACTTCTTCAAAAATTAATGAAAAAAAATCATTTTGTTTTCGAATTTTCCAGCATTTATATGGAAACTTTGAAAATAATAAAAAATAGATTTTCCAACTTTTTTATGTAGATGTTGGAAAATTCAAGGTGACATTTTGTAAGTATTTAGAAAGAAAACTGAAAAAATTGTTTCCCGCAGCCAAATTTCAAATTTAAAAAACTTGATCCTGGGTATATCCTAAAATCACCAGCACAACCACTAAAACCCCTACACACACGGCCTCACAAACAATCATATACAATTTATATATAAAAATACGTATTATATATATATATGTATATATTATATAGAATTTTAATAATATAAGTTAAAAGACAATTGTATTACTCTAAGATTAATGCTTTAATTTTAATAATGGATCTATTAAAATTCACAAGTTGATTATTATGGAAGAAAAAATATTAAATTTCAGTGCATTAAATTTTAAATTAGATTCAGAGATTGGATTAACCACTTCATATTGGTCCTAAAATTGATTAACCAAAATGTTTTGTTTTGCCAAGTTCCATTTCGGTTAGCATGTTTTGACAAACCTAAACTTCGGTTCTGTTAATGGTTCAAAGGGATAAAGTTCAATTAACCGAACCATGTCCAGCCCTAGGTTCAATAATGAAATAGGCAGGCTTAAATTTCCATAAATGAAGGATAGAACAAGTTCCCAGAAAAAATTCTGGAGGCAAAAACATACAGAGCTTTTGTCATCCAAAATTGCTGAATAAGAGGATACACAGTAACAGATAAACACTCTTACAAACAGGAAGAAGATAATACATCAGTGCTGGCCAATGCTAAATCAAAGTAGCAAGGACCAGAAAAAGTTCGAAGTAATTGTTCAATGGAAGCACAAAGTATGAAGTAATCCCTTCAAACATAGGGTGCATTAATACTTTTGCTCCAAAAAAACCGCTAGCAGATCAAAGTCTTCTCATGCATTGTTGTTTCCACTTCATGGAAATGGCTTCTGGGATGAGTTTTCTCCAACTGCTTTTAGTTTCTCTCCTTCCAATTTGATCCATGTCTCAAAAGAGACTTGCTCTTTACATAACTTGATTTTGCAGAAATAACTTGATTTTGCATATCATATAAATGAATTCTGATTCAATGCAAAATTTCTTCACATAGCTCATTTGAAATTTGACGCTGGGCTTATTCAATCAGGGCATTTTTAAAAGAGAATGGCAGGGAAATTTGAAATCAAAGCAGTGAGGCAAGGCATAATGGCCAAAGGAAGGATATAGGTAGAAGTACAGTAGAATGAAAGATAATGAATTTGTTTATCTGATCGCACATTGTTGAAATATGCATTTCTCAAGTTCCCATGCTTTAACTGACCATAATATTAAACTACATTATCAAGGTCCCAAATGTATCTTCCCATAGGACTTCTCTTGAAAATGTGCCTTCTGTTGAGTACTAAAACAGAATTCCATCTTTAACATGTTTGCTAGTATAACATGCAGGACCATTATCCATCTTCAAAATGATGAAACTGTTTCTCATCTCTTACAGAAATTCCTTCTAAACACCTTTGAAACAAGATTTTATGTACGGATGTGTCATTCTTCATAAGATTTTTCTTTCGTCCACTCGAAATTTTACCTTCTATTGAGTTCCTGCCTAAAAAAATCTCCATAACTTGTTCACCGTAGTCCTTGCAGGAACAAGATCCATTTTCAAAATGATGAAACAGTTTCCTATCTCGTACAGAAATTTTCCTTTTAAACACCTTTGAAACAAGTTTAATTGCAGAATGGAAGTCATTGCAGATACAAATATTCTTCACAATCCGCAACATTGAACCTGGCTTTGTGCAAAGTATCCCAAATGCCACGGCCAGTTTCTCACTGTGATACCCAATTATAGTCTCCTTCTCTTCCTCTTCTACATCAAACACAACGCCTCTTGTCTCTTCCTTGTACCCAAAATTCTTTATCTGTTTAACGATTGCCTCCCACTTCAGATATATCTCCTCTTTTTTTTCATGCAATCTGTCCCCTGCAAAAAACTCATGAACGATGCCATCCACTTCAATAAGACTACAACCAGGGATCCGTTTCAGTTTTCTGCTTCTCATAGCTTTCCTGACTTCTTCGGCATCTTTTCCCTTCATGGATTCAGCATAGATGTTTGAAAGGAGAATATACCGGCCATCATTATTTTGGTCAGATGCAATCAGTATATTACCTATTCTTTCACCCATTTCAGTATTTCCATGAACCCTGCATGCACCGAGCAGGGCCCCCCAAATCACAGCATCTGGCATAATTGGCATTGAGGCAACAAAGTTTTCTGCCTCCTCCAACATACCAGCACGACCAAGAAGATCAACCATACAAGCATAGTGATCCAACTCTGGTCATATTCCATCAATGCTGGAAAATAGAAGCAAAGTATTTAAAACCCTCCTCAATGCAACCCATCTGACTACATGCACATAAAACTGCAATGTAAGAAATACCATCCGGTGAGATGCCCTGAACTATCATTTTCTCAAAAAGTTGTAGTGCTTCCCTGCTGCGCCCATTTGTTGCTAACCCAGAAATTGCAGCAGTATACACAGAAACATCCTTCTTCCCAGATGAACTAAACACTTGCATTGCAAAATCGATGCTGCCACATTTTGCATACATGTCAATCAGAGCGGCAGAAAGTATGGAATCCATATTTACATGTGTTTTTTTTAATGTGAGTGTGAACCCAATTCCCATGATCCAAAGCTCCTAACTGGGAGCAGGCAGAAAGAACGCTCACTAAAATTGCAGAGTTTGGCATCCACTCCTGATCCATCAACTGCATCTCTCGAAACAATTCCAAGGCTTCTTTTGGCTGTCCATTCTGAGCATAACCAGAAATCATCAGAACCCAGGAAACCAAATTCCTTCGCGGCATCACAACAAAAAGCCGATAAGGATCGCCCACACAACCAAACTTCACAAAACCCCCAAGAAGGCTATTCCATGAGACATCATTTCTGTTGGGCATTTTCCCAAACAACTCGAGAGCCTCAGATACATCGCCATGCCCGAGATACCCATTCCAGGACACGACGTCTCTAGCAGGACTTTCATCAAACACCCCTCGTGCATCACCCAATTCACTGCTAACAGAGTAAAATCGAATCATTGAATTGCGAACAAACACATCATTCACAAACGAGTTCTTAATCACAACACAATGCATCAACCTACCCAAATCAAAATTTACAATTTTCGAGCAAACTTGAAACAGGAAAGTGAAAGCAAAGCTATTAGGAGAAAGGTTGAGCTCACCCATGCGCTCAAACACAAGCAATGAGCTCGAAACTGATTTGGATCGATGGCAGGACCGTGCAAGGCCTCTGATCACGGTGTTGAAGAGGAAAAGCAAGGGAGGATTCGAGGGTTGGAGAAGGAGAAGGAGGGCATAGTCAATGTCGCCGAAAGGGTCAAGAGATGAGAAAGAGATGGTGGGTCGGAGAAGACGGGGGTGGGTGGGGCAGGCCTCTGACAATAAGTTGGGTATGGGTTTGCTTAAATTCTTTCATTGATTTGCACCTGTGGAAGATTGAGGTGAAGGATAGGCCATGAGGCTGATGAGTTCTTGCAGAGTTCAGAGCGTTGTGGTTGAACATGAATGGACAGGATTGAAGTGATGAACAGTATCAGGTTTCATAGTGTGGAGAGAGAGATTCCCCGTCCTACAACGGCTCCCGGGGGGGAACGGCGGGCAGTAATAATTTAATTTATGGGTAAAAATACATTACAACCTCCAACAATCTATCACATTATCAACGCACCCCACTACCCCAGTTCACTTTTAAAGACAATACCATTATACCATAAGCCCTTGAATTATTATTTTTTATTTTTTTAGCAAGTTCACCTCTTCCAGAATTTACTAAAAGACAAGAATCTTCAAGAAAATTTTAAAAACTTACGGTCTCCCTTAAGTTTGAATCTATGGTTCACATCCCTTCATGCCCACTTTCTATCGGTATTCAATCAGAAATTAATCAAATAATTTTTTTTTCAAATTATACCCTCAATCTTTGTGAGTTATTAGGTTCCTGCATGCAATATGGCTGAAAACAATTTTCCCTTTTTTCCCTTATGTGCATAATAGCCTTAAAAAATATATTTTTTCCTATTTTTTTCTTAATTATATGCTATCAATATGGTACAATTGTTCTTTAAATTATTTTTTCTTTTTTGTCCTTGCATTTAAATTTTTTTTTCCTTTTTACCTTTAATTACATACTGCAACTGTAGGGAATTAACACGAAATTCTCAGATCATGTGAGAAACAATTCACGTCAAAGAAAAATAATTACACATACAAGGCAATATTTACATGATTCAACAATTTTGTCTACGTCCACGGAATTGTAGGGATTTTACTATAATAAGGAAGAAAAACAAAGACTACGGTTATACAATGTTTTCTCTCTCGCCCTCAAAAATGACGGTTAAAAGCTAATCACCAAAAAAGTAATAGTTTTATATACTACGCACAAGGTTCCCAATGGGCTACAAAACGAGCCCAAAAATTTTTCCAGAGGAGCAACTTGGGCCGCTTAGTCCATAAGTGCTACGGCTTGGGGCTATCGACCCAAGCCTTCGCTCCACGGACTAAGTTTTAGGATAGAAAACTCTCATTTAAAAAACCACGCATCATTAATTCGAGTCGGATCATCATCCAGATCAAACCCAACTAGGCTCCACAAAGCCCAAAAAATCTCCCACTTGGAGACTAGTTCAATCACCAACATCGATCACAATCCCTCATCTCTGTAACTCATCCTTCTGTCCTCAAGCTAGAAGACCAACTAAAACTGCACACAGCTTCAGCTGCTCAATAGTGACACCCTTAGTCAACATGTATGTCGAATTCTTAGATCCACAGAACTTTTCAAGTATTACCAACTTGTCTTCAATAAGGTAATGAATAAAGTGGTATTTTGTCTGTAAATGCTTTGACTTTAAATGAAAAGCTGAATTTTTAGTAAGAAAAATTGCACTCTGATTGTCACTATGTAGAATGCTGTTGACCTTACGTGTCACGCCCGGTTTTGATTATGACAAATACTCATTGTATCTAATGGGTAATTGAGTTTTTGTGCAGGAATCAAGAATGACAAGATCAAGATGTGCACAAAGCAAGAAAGGCTTGAAGACAGTTTCATAAACTCTTAATTGAAATATTTTCCAGTGAAATTGTCTGTAATAGTAATTAGGGTTTTTCGGTTTGTAATAAGCTCACACACATCACATGAATGATTTATTTTGTAAGCTCAAACCGAACCATAGAAAGACCTTAGAGTGTACCTTCGGGCGACCAAAGGTCGACCCACACCGGACTTTTTCGGTGTCTTCAAAATTGGACCCCAAGTGGCCTTAGGACACACACATATGCACATATGTTTATTAGGCACTTAAACTTGATTGAGTTGGGTCAATTCGGGACCGAAATGCACACTTGGTGCACTTTCGGTCGACCGAGCCAAACAGTTCAAATTGGCCCGGTCGACCGAAACCGGTCCGGGTCAACTATTTGACCCGGTCCCGGTCGACCGACCCCTTACAGGTCATTTGACCTCGGTCGACCGAACCACCTGGGAGTCAACTATTTGACCCCCCGGTCGACCGACCACTTTTGTACTCCAACAACTCGGTCGACCGAAGCGCCTCGGGAGAATTCCCAACAACTCGGTCGACCCAACAACGGTGCCGCTCCACCCTTAAGTGAGCTATTAGTGGAATCCTCTAGCTTGCGAGCTTGAGGCGGGGGCGTAGGCACGGTTGGCCGAACCCCGATAACATATCGTGTGTTCATTTTTATTTCCGCACTTTATATTTACCGCACATGTATGTTATGGGTGAATGATGCGTATGACTTAATTTTCACATTATATTTATCTACGCATTTGGAAATTGAA
Source organism: Malania oleifera (assembly GCF_029873635.1). Lineage (NCBI taxonomy): Eukaryota > Viridiplantae > Streptophyta > Magnoliopsida > Santalales > Ximeniaceae > Malania > Malania oleifera. The sequence continues at coordinate 77,658,133 of NC_080422.1, read as the reverse complement.
TAGGCATACCCTAGGTTGTGTATATATTGCTATTTATCCAGTTCAACCTAGGTGATAAATTTTAAAATTCCAATTCACCCCCCCTCTTGGGAATACACCAATTCTAACAATTGGTATCAGAGCCTCGTTGCACTTGACTTAAACGTTTTTGTAAAAAGATCGCAATGGCTCACATTGGTGTATCCCCATTCGTTGAGGGACAGTCACTTTCCAGTCCTCCAGTATTTTATGGTGTCGACTACACCGTGTGGAAAGTTAAAATGACCGTATTTTTGAAATCTATAGACTGGAGGGTCTGGCTTGTGACTGTCAAAGGAAGATTTGCACAAATACATGAAAATGATTTTAATATGATCAGCTCTAATGCCATGAACATGTTACATCTTGCTTTAGATTCTGATATCTTTGTTGAGTTTGTGGCATATCAAAGTGCACAGGAAATCTGGGACAAATTGGAAAAGAAATATGGAAAATCCCAGGAATTAGAAATAGTAACTCCTCCAGATGCTCCAAGCTTAAATTATCAAGAGGAGGTAATTCATGAGCTAGACATCAAAGATGAGGTATATGATTCTTACTCTAGCCCTCCTGATGATTTATGTAATGAATGCTGTATTGGGTCATATACTGAATCATCTGTTGATAATGCTGTGAATGGTTCATGCGATATTTACTATGAAAAATCCTGCGATGAATCATATGGTTGTTTTTGTGACATATCAAATGCTGGACCATTTGTTGAAAATCATGATAATTTTGATAGTGATGTTTGTGATGATTCATATATTGAATGTTGTAGTCTATTAAGGAATGAATCATCTCTTGTGCCTCGTGATAGTCCTATTGAGCATGCATATAGTGATTCATATGAAGACCGTTGTAATTCTCTTGATGAATCATGTATTGATTTGAATATCAAAAGCATGCTATCACATGAAGAACTAGAAAAGACCTTATTGAAAATGCACAAGTTTCTAGTTGGAACTTCTAAGCATGAAATACGCCTAAAGAATGAGAACAAAAGAATAGCAAATCAATTAAAAGGGCTAAAAATTTTTCATGCTATTCTTGAAAAGAAAAAGGTTGAGAAGATACTGAATATTGCATGCTTAGATGAAGAAACAAATGATTATTCGAAAGTTGCTCCTGAGATTAATACGAATAATCATGATAAACCCTTTGGATCTAAAAAGAAAACTCATTTTAAAAGGGGTTCGGGTTGCTCACATAGAACGAATAATCCAGTCTCACCAAAGAAAGATGGAATAAACAAGCACAATCCTTCACATATATGCCATGCTTGTTTATTTTGCAAATTTGTGTGGCATACGTGGCTTAACTGCTTACTAAGCAGCGAGAGAGGACTTGAAAAGGAAATGAGATGGATAATCAGCGAAGCAAATCTTGTAGAACTCAAGGAAAAGCAAATTCAAATCGAGAATACATTCTTGACATATTTCCTTAGTTCCGAGGCTCACATTTAAAATGTTGTGATGACGATAGGATTGAAAAGCGGTCATTGGGTATAGTGATAATCGTGGTACACGCACTCACCTATCCCTTTCATAGGTAGCCCTCACCAAAACCGCGAGTCATACTCGGTGAGTCTTAACTCGTTCTTGGTTCGTATCCCTACTCCTTCATGTCATCATCTCTATAGGACACTATCCAATCACCTTTGAGTCCAAGTTAAGAAAAGCGTCATACTCCGTAGTGCCCGGTATCTAAAATAGATTGATAGAGTCATTTCTTGGTACACACCTCACTTGAGTGATATTTCTTCACCAAGAACCCCTAAGAATCATGGTTATGCTATTACACATCAAATCTGGACCTTAGGGAGAACTCTGGATCAAAAATCAAGAAAAACTGGGAAATTTAACTGTGCTCGGTCGACCGAGCACTGTAGTTATAAAATGCCTCGGTCGACCGGACCATGTTGACTTTGACCCTTAACGGTCGACCGAACCTTCATGAACAAAATGTCTCGGTCGACCGAAAGTCTCGGTTTCCCCCTGGTCGACCGAAACCTGGCACAATACACCCTTACGGTCGACCGACCATTCTAGTTCATTTTTGCCTTGGTCGACCGAAAGGTGTCGGTACCTGGGGAATTTCAAGCGTCGGTCGACCGTATCTACTCCTGGTCGACCGAGCTGCGATATATATGTTAAATCTCTTCGTTTTCAGCCCATTTGCGCGAGATCCTTGAGAGACTTTACATTCCCTTCTTGTATTTCCTTATATTCTAGCCTCATATCATCATTCCCATGGCACATATTGAAGCTCACGATCTTGCACATGCCGAGGATGAGTACTTTCTCTCTGACAGATGCAAGATGCGGTACATACGGGAGTTCCGTCCCAAGGAGGTCATACTTGGTAAGATACTCGACTTAGTCTTTATGGGTCAATACTTTCAGAATATATTAGACTTGTTCGAGTATCAGGGGTGGAGATCATTTATCTCCTACCAACCTGGGGGACATTACCCAACGTTCGTCAGGATGTTTTATGCCAACCTTGGCAGTGATGAGAATGGGTATTTCTCCCGTGTGTTGAGGACAGATGTGCGGTTTGATGCACAATATATCTCTGAAGTCCTTGACATAGGCCGTGGCGATTTTCAGTGCCCTGAAGTGGGAAACACTTGGATCCTTGATCAGGGATTTACCGTAGCCACATTCGCCAATCTAACCATGACTGACCCTGGCACTGTTAGCCAGATCCATCCTCCCCAGTACAGACAGTTCAGCCTAGAAGCTAAGATCGTGCACCATCTGATCACATACAACATCCTGCCCAAGGCGGGATCTAGAGTGCACGTCTCCTTTTTGGATTGCTTTGTTATGTGGTGCCTCTTTGCTCGGAAGAAATTGGACCTACCGAGTTTGATTATCCGATGGATGATGGCCAAGACGTTTGGCCACCGAGTGATCATGCCATATGGGGGAATCCTGAACAAATTGTTTAGGAATATTGGTGTCACAAGGACAAATGTGGCATCACTGAAGAGGAGAAGACCGGCGGACACCTTCTCTGGATTGACCCTTAGACTGATGGGGTATGAGCTTGTAGGGAATGTTTGGGTCCCCTCTAGAGCAGCTGCAGCACAGGGTAGGGCCCCACAGGAGCCACCTCCACCTCCACAGCCATCGATGACAGATCTCATGACTGCGATCTCTGGCTTGTCAGACATGTTTATACAGTTTAGAGGATCGGTCCAGTCTGACTTACAGGATCTTGCATCATCATCCACTGCACTTAGGCAGGAGTTCCAGCAGCACTCCATCTCCACTGATAGCCGCCTTACAGACTTGGAGCGGACTATGACAGCCGGCTTCAGTGAGCTGAGTGATCGCATTCAGGAGATGCAGGATGAGAGAGATCGGATGACGATGGATTTTGACTTTGATGCCGCCGATGGTGGTGATGGAGGAGAGGATGGAGGAGAAGATGGAGGAGATGATGGAGGGGAGATCTAGACTCCAGAGTTGTCCACAGATCAGATAGCGTGGCCTTGATTCTTTTTGTTGTTATGTTATATCATCTTATCTGTACTAAATAAAACAGCTCTTTCGCTTTATTTTGTACTCATGTGATATTATTGATATACTACTTTGGTCATTTATGATATATATATATATATATGCGTCTGCAGTATCTTGACTTGCATGCTCTTGTGATTAATTGTGCATGGTATTGAAATGTATGAGTAGTATAGAATGCCTACTGCATGGCGGATGCATTTGTTGAGATTTGCCTGCTGGTAGATGATAGGTTCTCGTGTGCCTTACTTTTATAATACTGGTTGTTTGAGATAGTTTTTGTGCAGGTAATATTTGGGAAATACCCTATTTACAGCCGGCATGCTGCCGAATTTTCTATAGACATTTGCCCAAATAATTGAAACATTACTTGTGTGTGCCAAATGTATATACATACATGTGAAGTATTTGTTTCATAATTTGCATACATTTAGGGGGAGCATCTGAAACAAATATTCATCTTGTCTTGCTCACAAAATACACTGGGATTGGGTGTACTTTAAATCAAGTGTGGCTTGTGCTTAAATAGAATGAAATATGTTCATATTGCCACTGCTACTTGATTTGCCATATGATCATGCATGTAAATCATAAATTTTTGGATCACTATGGTTATGATTTTTTTGGTTATAAATGAGTATGCGCATAATTGACAAACCAGAAAAGGTTCTCTTCTTTTCAAGCAACTTCCCCAATTCTTTTTGCATATATTTAAGGGGAATATATATATACATATATATATATATATGCATATCTATATCCAGTTATAAAAGCAAGAACTGAACTCATATTGGATATATCATATGTCTTGCTAGTGTGCTTACTTGTCTACATGACTTGTTCTTTCCGTGCATTAAAATTTTATGTCATATCTTAAGGGTGGTGCGCTATATAACTGGCTTATTGAAAACATGTGAAAATGCATGTGAATCAGTTAGACTGCATTTATGCTTAAACCTTATTTTTACTATCATATGCCTTGTGCCCTTAACTCAAATCTTCCACGGGTTTTATGATATGTCCCATTGTTCAAAGGTTTTTGTATATTTCTGGCTTAATTATGGTTGCTATGACATCTACATCTTGAAATCACCAGTTATATTGATTGTGCACACACTTTATACCTTCATTGCACAAACTGTCCAATTTATGTTTAATATCTCACTTGCTAAAAATTGGACCATACTGAACTGTTTGAGTAGTTGCGGATTAATTGTTAGAAGATTTAAACTCAAACAGGTCATACTTATACAGGATATCTTTTGGAAAGTCCAATTTACAAACGACACTCTGCCAAAATTTTTCCAATATCTTTCCAAAATCCATCACGTATAAGTATACTAGTCACCCATTGCCTAGGATTTTCAATTCAAATAGCCCTTTTTGTTGTTGCCAAAAGGGGGAGATGGAAAGGCAAAAATAATGGTCTTATTCATTTAAATACATTTGATGCATATTGTGAGGGGGAGCCTTCTTAGGCTTAACCATATATTTTGAGCCTTCTTAGGCTTAACCCTATATTTTTGCTTGTCGTATTTGTCATCAACAAAAAGGGGGAGATTGTTGACCTTACGTGTCACGCCCGGTTTTGATTATGACAAATACTCATTGTATCTAATGGGTAATTGAGTTTTTGTGCAGGAATCAAGAATGACAAGATCAAGATGTGCACAAAGCAAGAAAGGCTTGAAGACAGTTTCATAAACTCTTAATTGAAATATTTTCCAGTGAAATTGTCTGTAATAGTAATTAGGGTTTTTCGGTTTGTAATAAGCTCACACACATCACATGAATGATTTACTTTGTAAGCTCAAACCGAACCATAGAAAGACCTTAGAGTGTACCTTCGGGCGACCAAAGGTCGACCGACACCGGACTTTTTCGGTGTCTTCAAAATTGGACCCCAAGTGGCCTTAGGACACACACATATGCACATATGTTTATTAGGCACTTAAAATTGATTGAGTTGGGTCAATTCGGGACCGAAATGCACACTTGGTGCACTTTCGGTCGACCGAGCCAAACAGTTCAAATTGGCCCGGTCGACCGAAACCGGTCCGGGTCAACTATTTGACCCGGTCCCGGTCGACCGACCCCTTACAGGTCATTTGACCTCGGTCGACCGAACCACCTGGGAGTCAACTATTTGACCCCCCGGTCGACCGACCACTTTTGTACTCCAACAACTCGGTCGACCGAAGCGCCTCGGGAGAATTCCCAACAACTCGATCGGCCGAGCCGTGTAGTTCAAAAAGGCCTCGGTCGACCGAAACTCGGAGATTTCAAAAATCGCCTTTACCCGGTCGACCGACCCCTTAGTTCAAAATGCCCTCGGTCGACCAAGCTACTTGAGTCCCGGTCGACCGAGCTACTTTTGGTCGACTGGACCTCTCGGGTTGCTCCCATTTTTACCGTGGTTAATACTTTTCTAAACAGGGTTAAAATGCACTAAACTTCATTAAACTTTTCTGATAATACCCTATAGGTCCCCAACGGTCATATTTTCTCCCTTGCCTATATATATGCCTTCATTTGCAAAGATTTAAGGTATTAGCCACCTTGATTAGGGAAAAATTCTTTGAAAAACCAAAACCCTATAATACTCATTTTATTACTCAAACCACTCATACTTGCCTTCTAGCATTGCCTACATATTTTGTAAGTTGATTGAGTGTTTTGCTTAATAGGTTTGCTCTCCTTGTGTTACTCGTTTGATTTTCTTGAGAGCCAAACCTTAGGATTCTTAGGAGGCTTTTGCTAATAAAGCATTTCCTAAGAAGACCTTGTTAGATCTTCTAAGCTTGCACCTTCATTGCAAGATCTTGAGAAGAGTGTATTTGCTTTTGTCTGCAAAAACTTTTCAAAACACTTTCAAATATCTATTGTACTTTTATGTTGCAAAATACTTTGAAGAGATATTTGCATGTGTGATTGTGATCTTTGTTGCAACATTCTTTCACTCATATATCATTTGCTGAATACAAAGATTACAGGTCTTTTGCAAATCAAGCATATACATCGTTTAATACTTACATGCTTGAAATATCTAAATGATCGAAATATACAAGACTTGACATCTTTGTGTGAACCTATTTATTGAACATATCTTGTGATACAAAGACTGTTAGTTCGACACTCTCACGTACACATTACACTGATAGAATATACTTTGAGAGTTGAACCATATTGACCACATTGAGCTTACAAATTATTTCATATTTGTGGTGTATATTATTGTGCGAATTTGGGTACATATCTGCTTTACTTAAAAGCACAATCACTGTACCAGTTCATTGTAATACACTTTGATTGTATTTCCAGGCACGGGCCTGAAGAGGGAGACTAGCCCTGGAATAGTCCCGGATTGGCTTAGACCCGGTTAGGAAAGCTAGGTGCGTCGTCCTGTTAAGGCGTGTAGGTTGAGGTCAGCCCCGCTAATTGACCTGGTTAAGGTTGAGGTCAGCCCTGTGTTAATTTGACCTGGTTAAGGTTGAGGTCAACCCTGTGTTAATTTGACCTGGTTGTAAACGGTGCCGCTCCACCCTTAAGTGAGCTATTAGTGGAATCCTCTAGCTTGCGAGCTTGAGGCGGGGACGTAGGCACGGTTGGCCGAACCCCGATAACATATCATGTGTTCATTTTTATTTCCGCACTTTATATTTACCGCACATGTATGTTATGGGTGAATGATGCGTATGACTTAATTTTCACATTATATTTATCTACGCATTTGGAAATTGAATAGGCATACCCTAGGTTGTGTATATATTGCTATTTATCCAGTTCAACCTAGGTGATAAATTTTAAAATTCCAATTCACCCCCCCTCTTGGGAATACACCAATTCTAACAAATGCTCATCTTCTACTTCTGACCCAATTCTTCTAAAAAATCATGTAACCAAATCATCTCCTTTTCAGTTTCAGTTGCTACAACATACTCAAGTTTTGTAGTAGACAAAGCAACAATCTTTTTGTTGATTTGAAGCCCAATATATCGTTGTACCACCAAAATGTAAATACAAACCCCATAGTCCTCTTTCTACTATCATTATCACTAGCAAAATCAACATCTACATAACCCTGCAGTTTCAAACTTGCACCTGTGAAGCAATGACATGTATCTGATGAACCCCTTAAATATCTTAGAATCCACTTGACTGCCTCCCAATGCTGCTTTCCTGGCCTACTTATGAATCTGCTCACAACTCCCACTGCATGTCAATTTCTGACCTTGTACACACCATAGCATACATCAAGCTGTCAATAGCTGAGGCATAGGGCACCTTGCTCATATGGTCCCTTTATTCTTCTGTCTTTGGTGACTATTCTTTGCTTAGTTTGAAATGACTACCCAAGGGTGTGCTCACTAGTTTGGCTTCATTCATGTTAAACTTGTTGAAAACTTTCTTCACATACTCTGACTATGAAAGCTCGATATACCATTAGCCTTGTCTCTAATGATTCTCATTCCAAGGATTTGCTTTGCAGCTCCCAAATCCTTCATTGCAAACTATTTTGACAATTGCTTCTTCATATTGTTAATCTTCTCAATGTCAGACCCTGCAATGAGCTTATCATCTACATACAGTAGTAGAATTATGTAAGAATTGCCAAAGAACTTAACATAGTAAAAGTGATCAGCTTTAGATCTCTTGAACCCAATTCTATGCATAAAACTGTCAAATTTCTTATACCACTTTCTTGGAGCTTGTTTTAGGCCATACAAGCTCTTTCTTAGTTTGTAAACTAGATTCTCTTGTCCCTAGATAATGAACCCTTCAGGCTAAATCATGTAAATGTCTTCCTCCAAGTCACCATGAAGGAAGGTCGTCTTCACATCTAACTGCTCAAGATGTAGGTTTTCTGTAGCCGCCATTCCCGGTACCAGTCTAATCGTTGACATCTTCACAACTGGAGAGAATATTTTTGTGAAGTCAATGCCTTACTTCTGCTGGATTCCTTTGACAACTAATTTGGCATTGCACCGCGTGCTACCATCATACTCATTCTTTATTTTGTATACCCACTTGTTGTGCAAAGCCTTCTTCCCTAATAGCAATTCATTCAATTCCTATGTCTGATTCCCCAATAGGGAATCCATCTCATCATTAGTGGCTAACTCCTACTCGCTTGAATTTTCATCCTGCAAGGCTTCGTCATAACACTCTGGCTCACCACCATCAGTCAATAGGAGATAATTTAGAGCGGGTGAGTAACGTTGTGGAGGTCTAATGGTCTTGAAAGATCTACGGACCACAACTATAGGTGTACTCTGATCTACCTGTGATTCTACATTCTCTTTATCCTCTTCACCCCTTTCCTGGACAATACTTTCAGTCAACTCATCTAAGTTAACAAACTCAGATTTCTTTTGATCTATTTTTGACATATATCACTACAGTTGACCTGTCCTTATGCATAACATGTTCATTAAATATCACATTTCTAATTCTGATGATTTTCCTATTTTGTTCATCCCAAAACCGATAGTCAAATTTCTCGTCACCATAGCCAATGAAAAAACATATTTTAAACTTTACATCAAGTTTACTATGAGCATCAGAATCAATATGAACATAAGAAACATGACCAAAAACTTTTAAATAAGAAAAGTTTACCTCTTTATCGCTCTAAACTTCTTCAAGAAGTCTGAAATTCATGGGAATTGAAGCTCCTCGACTTATTAGGTAAGCTGCAACACTAACACCATCCGCCCAGAAAGTTTTTGGTAGTCCAATATGCAACCTCATACTCCTAGCACGCTCATTTAGAGTTTTGTTCATATGCTCAGCAACACCATTTTGTTGTGGTGTCCCAAGAATGGTCTTCTCCATCCAAATTCCATGTGCAGCACAATACTCACTGAACCCTCCATCTATGTACTCTTCTCCATTGTCTAACCTCAAACATTTTACTTTCAAACATGTCTTTGTCTCAACCATAGTGTTAGCCCTAGTGGCTAAGGTCCTTCATTCAAGCTTGTTTTGATGATAACAACCCATTAGTGATTCTTGGGTTAGCTAACATTTTCCTCAAGTTGAGTTCACATAAACAAGTAGATACTTAAGCAAACATAAGGATCAGACGAACCTTAATTGAGCAATAAGCAAAAGCATACACAAGGAATACTTGAGGCACAACCAAATAAAGACCTGATGATGTTTTATATGTATAATGGGTTGTGTGTAAAGCAGGATATCCATATAACTCTTGTGGCATGATATTGGTAAGAATACTTAGAAAAAGTTGAGCAAGTGCATCTGCATATTAGTTCCTAGGATATCTTTAATAAACTTAATAAGTCTTTAAACAAATTTTACCAGATATCCCATACTTAAACAAATTTTTAAGGACAAGCTTTTAACAAGTTTAGGGTTTTAAAATCTCATAAACATAGACCCTATTTTTAAATAATTGTTAAGCACCTAAACGAATATGAAACAAATCAGGTGCTTAGATGGTTTTCTAGAACAAGGCCTGACATATAGAAAACCGTCGACGGTTTAGGAAGAGCCTAGAAAATTGTCGACGGTTTGGTTCATTACTTCGCCGTTCTACAGAAAACCGCAAATGGTTTGGAAAAATTGGAGAAAACCATCGACGGTTTCTGGCAGAGTTAGAGCACATTAATGAGTTTAAAACGGCTAGAACCTAATTTGTCATGCCTCAATAAATGCCCAATGGCTACCAAACAGCTAGTTCATCCCCTTGGCTATAAATACGGCCCTTCTACATTTATTTTATACATTGATTGAAGCATTTAGTTGTTGAGATTATTAGCAAAGCATTCATAGCCCTTACTTGCTCAAGCTCTCTTGCTATTTATTCTTAATTATATATCACTTGCAGAAAGAGAGTAGTGTGAGGTTTCATTTGTAATATCAGCTCAAAAAGGAGCACTTTGAAGTTCTATATAGTTGTTTTGATTTGTTGTATTGAGGAGCTCTTTGTGAGCCTTTGTACGGTGACTCTTGGTGAGCATCTTGTTGTAGCTCTTGGTGAGCAGCTGGATTGTAAAGGCTTCTCTATCTTGAAGGAGGATTGATTAGTGGATTTGGGGAATCCTTGAGTTGGTCTCAAGGTGTGGACGAAGGCTTGGTGCCAAACCACGTTAATATCTCCGTGTTAAGCTCTTCTCACCCTACCTCATTTATATTGCTTGCTTGTTATTATTTACTTTGAATATAAATTTTGATATAATACACTTGTATCTTGCCAAGATAATTTTGTGATTGTAGAAAAAGTTATATATCCGCAAAAGACATCTACTCACCCCCTTTAGACGCATACCCGAACCAACAAGTGGTATCAGAGTGTCAATCATTGGACATGCAAAGTAACATCCAAGCAACAAGATCAAATGGCAGATATGTTTGTCCAAGGACAATCAGTTGACCGTCCACTCAAGTTCTACAAAATCAACTACCTGGCATGGAAAGGCTAAATGTCAATCTTCATCCAAGCATATGAGTACAAAATGTGGAATGTAATCACCAAAGGAGATTACGTATTCAAGGATGACGAAAGTGAGATCATACCAATTGGGAAACTCCCAGAAGCTGATGCAAAGTTGGCTCAACTAAACTTTAAAACAAAAAATCTTCTTTATTGTGCTGTGAACGATGAAGAATACAACCGAATCTTCAGTTCCAGCATGGCAAAAGAAATGTGGAGAAGCTCCACGTAACATATGAAGGTACAACTCAGGTGAAAAGATAAAAAATTTATATGTTAGTTAAAGAATATGAAATGTTTAAAATGGAAGAAGGTGAGTCGATTATTTCCATGTTTACGCATTTTACACATATAACGAATGGATTGAAAGCACTTGGTAGGGAATACTCTATGGAAGATAATGTGCAGAAAGTTTTTCGTTCACTATCGGAATCGTGGCAAGCAAAGTCTACAGCAATTGAAGAAGCAAATGACCTATCTAAGGTCACTCTCGATGAGCTCATTGGGTCTCTCATGACCTACAAGATCTAGAAGAAGAACACTGCTGCAGAAGTTGAGGCACTGAAAAAGACGCTCGAAATTTCTTTAAAAGCAAGAAAGCAAAAGGAAATTGTGGAGGAAGAAGAAAATGATGATGAAGTAGCTCTCCTCACATGAAGATTCAGAAATTTCTTGTCAAACAAACGGGGTGGCAAGTAAAAGGAAAAAGGGGAATCAAGCATAAGGTGCTATAACTGTAAGAAGACCATACACTGAATGGCTGACTACCCACTCTTCAAAAACAAAGGCAACAACCAGTAAAGAGACAAAAAGAAATATAAAGTTATGAATGCAACCAGATGGGATGAGCTGGATAGAACTTCACCTGATGAAGAAAACGAAGAAGAAGTTGCAAACTTCTATTTTATGGAGGATGAACAAAATGAGGTAAATTTTGATGATGAATACTTTCCCTCATATGAAAAAATAGAAGAAAACTGTAGGAAGCTTTATATTGAATTGATTGCTATTAAAAAGAAAAATAGGCTTTTAGAAGAAACTCATACAAAATGTAAACAAAAGCTAATTTGTTCATTTGATACTTTAAAAGAGGAAAATACCTCTCTCAAAACTGAAAACGAAAAGCTTGTCAAGAAGTTCAAAAATGATAAGGAGATTTCTCAAAAAGAGATTGAAATTTTGGAAAACCAAATTGTAGAAATTCTTCAAGATAATTCAAACCTGAAGAGGAAAATTGAAGATCAAAATTATATCATTCACAAATTTAAAAGTGGAAGGGAAAATCTTGATAAGTTACTAGGAATCCAAAGATTTGGAATTTTCAAAGAAGGTTTAGGTTATGGGTTGTCGTCATCTGAATCAATTGATTTTGCAAACCTTTGTGCTAAGGGAAGCTCTTTGACAAAGAAAAACCCAGCACCCAAACCAAACCCCTTACATGCTAATAAATTTTGCTTGTATTGTGAAAGAAAGGGTCATGTACACTTTACTTGCCCTTTTAGAGGAAATAGAGGAAAAGGGAAGAAGCATGAATGGGTGATTAAGAATACTAACCCTATAGGACCCAAGGCAATATACGTACCAAAACAAATCACTTAGTGGTGTGTGCAGGTATGCTTGAAGACGAACTCTATAAGAAAAAAATGGTTCCTTGATAGCGCCTACTCAAGACACATGACGGGAGACGTTGGCAAATTCTTCTCACTCACCTACAAGAAAGAAGGGTTAGTAACATTTGGAGACAACGCTAAGGGTAGAATCATTGATAAAGGTAAATTAGGTAATTGTTCTTTATCTTTTTAAAATGTTGCTCTTGTAATACACTTAAAGATAACTTGTTAAGTGTTAGTTAGCTGTGTGACAAGGGACTGAACATTACATTTCAATCTACCCAATGCATGATAAATGATTTAAATGGAAATACTATACTTATGGGTAAGCGTGAATCTAACATCTACACAATTGAGTTTGATGATATTAAAACGTGTGATGTTAGATGTTTGGCTGAAACAATAAAAATAGTTGGTTATGGCATAAGAGGCTAGGTCATGCTAGCATGGACTTATTGCATAGGTTATCTTCTAAGGAACTAGTAAATGACTTACCAAAAGACAACTATGTCAAATACAAAGTATGTGATGCATTTCAATATGGAAAACAAGTTAAATCATCTTTCAAAACCAAGAAAATGATATCCACAACAAGACCATTAGAATTGATACATCTTGATTTATTTGGACCAAATGATATTGCAAGTATAAGTGGAAAATTGTATGCTTTTTTTTATTGTTGATGATTTCTCTAAATTTTCGTGGGTAATCTTTCTTGCAAACAAAAGTGATACTTGCAATGCCTTTATTCACTTTTGTGAAAAAATTCAAAATGAAAAATGAATGCCAATTGTTCACATTAGGAGTGATAGGGGAAGAGAATTTAGGAACAAAGAATTAGAAGACTTTTGTAATGAAAATGGTTATTCACACTTCTCCACACCTAAAACTCCACAACAAAATGGAGTAGTTGAAAGAAAGAACCGAATGCTCAAAGAAATGGCTAGGACAATGTTTAATGAACATAAACTTCCAAAATATTTTTGGGCTGAAGTCGTTAGTACATCTTGCTATGTTAGTAACCGTGTCATTGTTATATCCAATATAGGAAAAACCCTATATGAAATATGGAACGGTAGAAAACCAAACATCTCACACTTTAAGGTCTTTGGATGCAAATGTTTTATATTAAACAATAGAGACCACTTAGCAAAATTTGACTCAAAATTCGATGAAGGAATATTTCTAGGGTATGCAATGAATAGCAAAGCTTATAGAGTGTTTAATAAAAGAACTCAAACTGTTCAAAAGTCAACACATGTTGTTTTTTATGAAACTAACCCATATGCACCCAAAACAGCAATTGACTTAGATGATCAAGTGACTACCATGAGAGTTGAAAGGGAGCTTGAGCAACTTAAGATAAATGATGAACGAAATGAAAATTCTCAAGAAATCAAAAATGAACATCAAGAATCATCAACTTAGAAAGAGTCTATGAGACCGGAAGAAGAAAATCAGGAACTACCTAGAGCTTGGAAATTTGTGAAGAATCACCCTACCGATCTCATCATAGGTAATCCATCCCAAGGAGTTAGCACTAGGTCTCGCTTAGTAAGTGGATGTAATCATATAGCCTTCGTATCCCAAATAGAGCCTAAAATCTTTTAGGAGGCTGAGAATGACGAGAATTGGATCATTGCCATGCAAGAAGAACTTGACCAATTCGAAAGAAGCAAAGTTTGGGAATTAGTTCCTAAACCCAATAACACAACGATAATAGGCACAAAATAGGTATTTAAAAATAAGAAAGATGAAGATGGTAACATTGTGAGAAACAAAGCAAGGCTTGTTGCACAAGGGTATAACAAACAAGAAGGAATTGACTATGATGAAACATATGCCCCTATAGTAAGACTTGAAGCCATTAGAATGTTGCTTGTCTTTGCCCGCTTCAAAAATTTTAAATTATTTCAAATGGATGTCAAAAGTACATTTTTAAATGGATATATTAATGAGAAAGTATATGTTAGACAACCCCGAGGTTTTGAGAGTCATTCTCACCCCGAACATATATTTAAACTCTCAAAACTCCTTTATAGACTTAAGCAAGCACCAAGAGCTTGGTATGAATGTTTAAGCAAGTGTCTCTTGGAAGATGGCTTCACAAGAGGACAATTTGACACTACCTTGTTCTTAAAACATAAGGAAAATGATATGCAAGTCATATAGATTTACGTAGATGACATCATTTTTGGAGCCACGAATGAAAATATGTGTAAAGAGTTTGCCCAAACTATCCAAGAAACGTTTGAGATGAGTATGATGTATGAATTAAATTTCTTCCTTGGGCTACAAATAAAACAAATAAAGAATGGAATTTTCATTAATCAAGCTAAATACGTCAAGGACATGTTTAAGAAATTTGGGCTTGAAATGGGAAAATCAAAAGCAACCCCTATGAGCATAACAACGAAACTTGATGGTGATGAAAAAGGGAAGAATGTTGACCAAAATCTATATAGAGGGATGATGGGTAGTCGGTTATACCTCACTTCTAGCAGATCTGACATTATGTTCAGCGTATGCTTATGTGCTAGATTCCAATCATGTCCCAAAGAGTCACATCTCAATGTCGTTAAGAGAATTTTTAGGTACCTAGTAGGAACATTTGACTTAGGGCTCTTTTACGAATGCTCCATTTGATCTCATTTGCTATTCAGATGCTGGCTATAGGGGTTGTAAAACTGATAGGAAGAGTACTAGTTGAACGTGTCACTTCCTTAGACACTCTCTTGTGTCATGGCTTAGCAAGAAACAAACCTTTGTTGTACTCTCAACCACCAAAGTTGAATACATTGCAGTCGGTAGTTGTTGCGCCCAAGCATTATATATGAAGCAACAACTCGAGGACTTTAAAATTTTGATAAAGGGTACACCAATCCATTGCGACAATACTAGTACCATTAACATATCTAAAAACCCTTGCCTGCACTCTAGAACTAAGCATATTGAATCTGGCACCATTTCATTCGAGATCACGTACGGAAGGGGGATGTTGAATTAGTATATGTGAATATCGAAAACCAATTAGCCGATATCTTAACAAAACCCCATAATAGGAAAAGATTTTACAAAATTAGGCATGAACTAGGCACGTGTACTCCTCAATACATCTCTTAAAATAGTAAAGATGGTTTGGTACAGGACCAAACCATCGACGGTTTCAGGGCACCCTAAAAAAACCTTTGATGGTTTCAGATGGGCAAATGATTTTAGTACCAAACTATCGATGGTTTTTTACGGGCCGAGCGGTCTTTAAGTTGTTAAAATCTTAAATTTTTTTAACCCTCGCCCTTTTGTGTTATGCTTTATCCTCCTAAAAACCTCTCTGAACCCTCTCCACTCCTCTACCCATGGTTGATCACCTTTCCCCATTGCTCCCAAGCACGCTCACGTTGAAGCCAGCTCCTCACGAAAGAAATCCAAAGCACCTCGAGAACCCTCGCCCTCTCCACCACCCAGCTCTTCCTCTTCCCACTCTGAGGAATATGATTCCTCTCTTCAATCTGAGGAACATATAAAGAAGGGTTCTGAGGATTGGCAGAGCCTCTTCTCCTCCCAAGAAGCTCGTCGGCGATACCTTTCAGTCACAACACAAAGAAACATTCTAAGTTGCAAGATTGTTCCGATCACCTTCCTTCAAACGCACCTTCCCATGTTCATTGCTAAATTTAGGAAAATTGGTTGGGAATTTTTGATGAATTACAATGAATCTGTATTCCCTGAACTGGTAAAAGAATTTTATGCCAATTTTTTTGCCAGCACCCCCAAGGAACCCGCACATTCAATGATCAAGCATTAAGAAAATTTCTTTAGATGCTGAAACCCTTTGTGAGATACTTAAATGTGACCGCTATGACATCACTAGTCTCCCGAGCAAAGGCTGGCTAATGTATAGCGCATGGTTCGACCCTCATGATGCATTAAAGTTAGTAACTGGAAATCCTTAGATACCGACAATAGCTAAATCGAAAGCAAAGGACCTGACTGTAGATTTTCGAGTCCTACACCACATGATCACCTATAATATCTTTCCTAGGCATGGTGGACGTGACACAATGACTCTGGCCGATATATTTGTCATGTATTGTATCTAACACGGTCGAGGGATTGATTTTCCATCTCTCTTGGTGCACGTCATGGAAACTAACCTCCGTAAAAAGAATGGTTGTCTTCCCTATGGTCGTCTCCTTACAGCCATATTCAACCATTATGATGTACGCGCCGCAGGTTCTAAACAGAAATTTCCTAGACTAGAGGATAAATATTTGAAAGCTACCTTACAACATATGCATTTTGTACAGGATGCACAAACCTCCCTATGGATAAAACCAGGGCAACAACAAGCGCCCATTATTGAGGACCAGGAAGAAATGGCAAGAGAAACAGTAGCTGTAGAGGATCCTAATGCCTTCATGGACATACTCGAGGATCTTGAGCCGCCCCATGAGTCTATTATGCAGCACCTAGAAAGGATAGACCTAGAACATAGTGCTCAATTTTACTCCATTGGCTCTACTCTGGCGGCCATGCAGTAGGAACAATGCGCTTGTTTTTGACTCCCTCCGGCAAGCTCAAGAGGCTGGCATGGCTCACGCCAATTCTATCCTAGCTATAATTCTTGAGCATCCTTGCCACAACCTTTAGGCACCTCTCACAACTTTTTAATGATGGCAAAATGGGGAGAAGTGGTAATCCTTTTGGTAACTCTTTTTTAATTTTTGTTGCGCTAACTAAAATTCTACACTAGTTAACACGTGTATGTTTTTGCACTAAAATATGTTATTCGGTACATACTTTTGGAAAAACACTCCCATGAATACCGCTATGATCCTTCATACTTTGTTTGGACATGGTAAGCATCATTTGACCTTCATGCTGAATTGTTGGTTATATTCATCTAGCTTGAGTATTGAAAATACTAGCTATTGTTGGAAATATTTAACTTACCTGCACTATATTAATTTGCTTGGAATACTGAAATGCTTGTATTGGACTTACTGATATGTTGAGTATACTGAAATGTCTAAAATCAATCAGGTTTTTATGGAAAATGCTCTATTTATAGGCGGCATGCTGCCGAAATTTTGTCTTTTCAAAATGAAATATGATAGTCAAATAGTGCATATATTAAAGGGGAGCATTTGTTTTGTCATTCAGACTTGTATGCATATTTTGAGGGGGAGCATTTGTTTTAAGAAATATCTTTCAAAGAAAACACCAATGGTTTGCTATCGTCAAAAAAGGGGAGAATGTTAGCCCTAGTGGCTAAGGTCCTTTATTCAAACTTGTTTTGATGATAACAACCCATTAGTGATTCTTGGGTTAGTTGACATTTTTCCTCAAGTTTAGTTCAGATAAACAAGAAGATACTTAAGCAAGCATAAGGATCAGACGAACCTTAATGGAGCAATAAACAAAAGCATACACACTGAATACTCGAGGCACAACCAACCAAAGACCTGATGATGTTTTATATGTATAATGGGTTGTGTGTAAGGTAGGATATCCCTGTAACTTTTGTGGCATGATATTGGTAAGAATACTTAGCAAAAGTTGAGCAAGTGCGTCTGCATATTACTTCATAGGATACCTTTAACAAACTTAATAAGTATTGAAATAGATTTTACAAGATATCACATACTTAAACAAATTTTTAAGGACAAGGTTTTAACAAGTTTAGGGTTTTAATATCTCATAAACTTGGTTTCTATTTTTATATAATTGTTAAGCACCCAAACGAATATGAAACAAATCAGGTGCTTAGAAGGTTTTCTGGAACAAGGCCTAACATACAGAAAACCATTGATGGTTTGGGAAGAGCCTAGAAAACCATCGACGGTTTGGTTCATTACTTTGTCGCTCTATTGAAAACTGCAAATGGTTCATTACTTCTAGTTGTTTTAATTTGTTGTATTGAGGAGATCTTTGTGAGCCTTTGTAAGGTGACTCTTGGTGAGAATCTTGTTGTAGCTCTTGGTGAGTGGCTGGATTGTAAAGGCTTCTCTGTCTTAAAGGAGGATTGATTAGTGGATTTGGGGAATCCTTGAGTTGGTCTCAAGGTGTGGACGAACGCTTGGGGCCGAACCACGTTAATATCGTCGTGTTAAGCTCTTCTCTCCCTACCTCATTTGTATTGCTTGCTTGTTATTATTTACTTTCAATATAAATTGTGATATAATACACTTGTATCTTGTCAAGATAATTTTGTGATGGTAGAAAAAGTGATATATCTGCAAAAGACGTCTATTCACCCCCACCCCCCCCCCTCTAGACACACACCTGGGCCAACACATAGCCTTCCACTTCTTAAAAGTTTTAAATACATCAGATTTATTTTTCAGAAAATAAACTCATACCTTTCTGGTTGAGTCATCAATGAAAGTAATGTAAAACCTTGAACCTCCAAGGGATGCAACCAGAGAAGGACCCCATAAATCAATGTGCACTAACTCCAATTTTCCAACCTTTAGTATCCTACCAGTTTTCAAGAAACTAATTTTTTTCTGCTTTCCTAAGATACAGCTTTAACACAAGTCAAAATCAATAAACTTCAATTCTAGTAGTTTCCCTTTTGACAGCAACATCTTCATCCCTTTCTCATCCATGCGACCAAGTCTGCGGTGCCATAAGCTCGTATCAGTACTTGCTTCAGTAACTGCAATTGTGTCTCTTGGACTTGAGGTCATGTATAGAGTATCAGACTTCTTTCCACCAGCCAATACTCTGACTCCCTTTGTAACCTTCCAAGTGCCACTTGAAAACAACATTGCATGCCCTTCATCATCAAGTTGTCCGACAAAAATCAGATTCCTTCTTAGGTCAGGAATATGTCATACCTTCTTCAGTAACCAAACAAATCCATTGGGCAATGACATCCATACGTTTCCCATACCCCCAAGATCCAAGGTTGTACCATCAGCCAAATACACCTTACCAAAATCACTTGCTCCATAGTTATGTATGATTTCATGGTGTAAAGTGGTATGAAACGAAGCTCTTGAGTACAAAACCCAATCATGAAGTGGATTGTCTACTGCAAGAAGTAATGCATCTTGTACCTCTTCTGTTATAGCATTAGTGGAATCATCCTCATTCTATTTCTTAAAACTTTTGCATTACCTCCTAAAGTGACCCGTTTTCCCACATTTCCAGCATTGTCCTTTTTGGCCAGATCTAGATTTACTTATGTTCCAATTATAATTTTTGGATTTTGATCTACCCTGATCTGAATTTCATTCATTACCTCTGCTTTTTGTCTCAAGGTTTAGGGTAGAACTAGATCCTGAGGTTTCACCAGCATCTCTTCTATGAATCTCCTCAACTAGATTTAAATCTCGTATGTCATTGTACTTCAATTTTTATTTTCCTATAGAGTTGCTTACTGCCATCCTCATTGCCTCCCAACTGTTACTCTTTTAGTTTATATTAGTTTTATTTTCGAAATCATGATCGGTAAGCTTGTAGGCTATGATCGTATGTATGTTTTGGTAACTTATTTGGGGAAATCTATCGGGTAAAATACGGGATTTTTGGGTTACAGTTTTCAGGAAAATAAGTGTGGTGTATATGGTTGTATGTAATTGTTCCAGGTATTTTGTAAAACAGTTATGTGGCGGCTAATTACAGTACGCTGATATGTATAGAAGTGTGAGCTCGAAAATGATTCTAGGTTTTGTGAAATTGGCTAGTGGTGACTAATTACCGTACGCCGAAACAGCTATGTGGTGGCTAATTACTGTACGCTGCGCCATGTACCAGTGTGAAAACCGTGGATAAGAGTGTCCAGTTCTATATCCGAGGGTGTGAAATATCACTACGTATCCCGGTGGTCACCGAGGGGTGTGAGCTACACTGTATTGGCAATGTAATCACTGTGAAGTTTTGGGTTTCATGGAGTAGTTGCGTGTTGGCAATGTAATCGCTGTGAAACTTCGGATTCATGGAGTAGTTGCGTACTAGTGTGAGCTACATCGTATTGGCAATCTAATCATTATGAAGCTTCGGGTTTCATAGCGTAGTTGCATATTAGTGTGACGACACTCACTGTATGTTTTGGGTATCATATGTACTAGAATGAATTTGTGAAAATATTAGAACTGTATGGAAATGTTTTCGAACTGTATTGTATTGTATAGTGTTATGTTTTGCGTAAAATAACACTGGTATGCCACACACTGATATAACCTGCTTTCTTCCTTACTGAGAGGTGTCTCACCCCGAATGTATGTACAATGTTTTTAGGTTCATCAGGTAGTCGTATTTAGCATCCTAGCAATCAGAAGTGGGGATGTCATTAGCTGCTGTTAGTACCTAATTAGGTACGAGATTTTGTTACCGGGTTGTTGTGATGGTTTTTATAGACACCCAGAGTGTGTACAGTATTTATGGGATTGTATACCTTAGTATTGTATGGGTTCCTATATCCTAGCATTGTACAGACTCTGGTATGGTATGTTATATAGATAGGCGAAGCATTTTTCGCTGTGTAACTGATGAGTATGGATGTATATGTGTTTGTGTATAGGCCATCCGTGTACCTTATGAGGTCGAACCCTCTTATTGTATTGTATCATGTATATTTGAATTAATAAAGAGACAGGTTAGGTTACTATATTCACACCTAGGACCCATCTGCAGGTTTGGAGCATGACATTTCAACTTTCAGCAACCTGTACTTTGCATACACCACACAATTTATATATGCTGAAAAGTAAAGAGAGTAAGGAAAGAGAGTGACACCATTTTTTTTACGAGATTCGACTTATCCTCAGCCTACGTCCTCACCTTAGGTCAATACCACCTAAGGATTCTACTATGTCATTCCTTTCTGGCTGGAAAAAACCATTACAAAAGATACCCCACGCTCAGACACTCCTTCAATAGGCTAGAGCAATGCCTCTCCAAGCGATACCCCACGCTCAATCACTCCTTCAATAGGCTAGAGCAATGCCTCTCCAAGCGATACCCCACGCTCGGTCCAATGATCCAACAACCTGGAATCGTCAAAGAACTATAAAAAACAAGAGACAATATGGTGTACAAATACCCTCTCACAAGAGAGCTGATTAGTACAACTGAAAACACTATGTATTTCAATATTAAAATATCAAATTGAAATAAGATTGAAACTCAAGAGAATTTATCACCGGGATCTTCTTTAGATGAGAATTAGTGCTCAACTTCAGTGATTAAATCTCAGCAATACTCAGTAGCATAACTTCAACAAGGATGTGTGCAAGAGAGCCTTTGAAGATTGAAAGCAAAGAGAGCTTGATTGCTGATTTTTTAATTCTTGGTAAGTTTAATTTGCTAAAACCATGTATATATAGGCTTACAAAAGTAATTTCATGTTGCCCAAGATTACTTGGAGTATTTCCCAAGTTCTCATAAGTTTTGGGGCACAACAACCCTTTATTTAGACTTTAAAACATTTTAAAAAAAAGTTGTTAATAGTGTTCAATAAGCTGAAGTGTCGGGTTCAGTCTTCTGAAGTACTTTAAAACACTGAAAAGTTTAGTCTAAACACAGGGTCAGTCGACTGAATTGAGGGTTCAGTCTTTTGAGGGTATACTGTCTGTTCTGTATTCCTTCGGGAAATTCTTCAGTGGACTAAACTAATTCTTCTGTCTTCTGAAGAAATTCTTCAGTAGACTAAACGAAATCTTTAGTCTTCTGAAGTGACTCTTCAGTCTTCTGGCAGTGTACCTCAGTCGTGTGGACAAACCATTTTCTAGTTTTGCATTTTACTTTTCAAAAGTTCTTTTTGTTATCTTGCTTTCATTACTTATAAAACATTTTCCGGGGATTGAAATAAGGTCTCTAAGTCCATAATTACCCCTAAATAACTTTCAACATATTTCCATAAGATATTTAAACATGAAGTACTTACATCAAGACTTCTTAAGATTTTGACATTCTAAACACTTAAGTGTTTATGCTTGTCTTTCTTTGAATCCATCTTGTCTTCAAACTTCAATATACTTTAAGCTTTTAGCTAGTTCTCTTTAACATTCATACTCTCATGATCTTCAAGCTTTATTAGATCATTTTTGAATTCATGCCTTAATATTATTTAAGCTTCATTTAATCATCTTTCTTTGGAGTATAAGCTTTCAATGATTCTTATGAGCATTTGACCTTAAGTCCTGAAATATCATCACTTAACCAAATATGTTAAGGTCCTCTGATCTGTTATGATCAAAACAAGATTTTAAATTTTGTAAGGCCAACACTTGTATTATTCCAAAATTTTATACTGATTTTTTGTATAATTATTATTTTGTAGAACCTGCGATCTGTCGAATGATGATGAGGATGACAACGACCATGATGATGATGATGCACACTATTTTTTTGCATTTTTTTGTTATGTGGACCGACCATGTATATGATATTTATGTACATTCTAACACTTTTTATGCATATATATTTTCATTTTATTAACGATTACAACAATGGATCTATAATTATGGTTCAATAAGATGTGTGATGACATGTAATTACAGGGTCTTCACAAGAATGCATTATTTTAAAAAAAATTTGTACCAAACTTTTAGCAACGGTTCTAAAACCGTCACTAAAATTTGATCAATAATGATGGTTCCAAAACCATCACTAAAAGTCGAACAATAGTGATATGTAAGCACCATCACTAAAAGATGCATAATAGTGAAAATTTCAAAACTGGCACTAAAATTATAGCAATAGTGACGAATCTCTATCGGTCACTAATAGTAGGTTTTTAGTAATGATTTTTAGCCCAAAAATAGTGTCTATTTTAGTGATGCTATTAAACCTTTAGTGACGGTCCGCATCCATCACTAATACTTTATTATTAGTGTGGTTTCGAAACTGTCACTAATAATGAGTTGAGACGACAGTTATAGTGATGAAAATGTAAGCGTTAGTAAGCCGTCACTAATAATAAATAGTGACGGTTTACAGTCGTCACTAAAAGTCTTCCTTTTTGTAGTGTTTGAACTAGGGGTGAGCAAACGGTCGGTTCGGCCAAATTCGATTAATTAACCGAATTAACCAAAATTTTCGGTTAATGATTTCTGATAACCGAACCGACCGAACAAGGGAAGCTCACCGAACCAAACCCGACCGAATTACCTTTTTGGGTAATTCGGTTAACCGAATTTAACCGAAATAATTTGAAATTAATTATTAAAAACAGAATAAAATTATAACTTTTTTTACCAATTCCAGCTTAATTAAGCATCTCATCTTTTAATTTTATTAATAAAAAGGATATTTTGGTATTAAACTATAAGAGTAGAATTTACACTGTTACCTACAAGCAGCTCCTAATTCTCAAGAAAAAAAAAATCCATATTGAAACCATGGCTCAAGGTTTCTAATTCTGAAGCATGTAGGAATTCCAGCTGATGGGTGGTATAAACTATAAAGGACAGTCTTTTGAGACAAAAGTTGCATTAGACATTTCTGCAAGACAAATAAAATTTAGTTCCATTTAAATATGGCTAACAAAATTCAAGGTGATGTGGCATCAATCATGAAAAACACAGATGAAAATAGTGTAACATATTGCCTGCCTTGAAGAGATGTGCTCCAGTATGTGCATCAACAGCACTGAAAGGATCATCTAGAAAATAGATGTCTGAATCGCTGCAAGCAGCCCTTGCCAGTTGAACCCTTTGCTTTTGCCCTCCACTTAAATTCATCCCTCTCTCTCCCACTGCACTTAAATTCCGTCTGCCCATGTCTCAATGTCCCAGTTCAAAGCACATGCTTCTAGAACATCCCAATAGAAGGCCTTATTCATTTCCTTGCAAAACAAAACATTCTCTCTAATAGTTCCTGTTTGAAACCAAGCGCTCCATAAACCTTATTATGCTGCCCATAAATTTTGGGTATTTCACCCAGAATACTACAAAGTAAGCTTGATTTACCTGAGCAAATTGAACCACAAATTGCAATCTTCTATCCTTTAATAATTTTCATCTTCTCAATAGTCTTGATTGTGGGTATGCAATTAGAATCATTAGAACCACTAATTATTAATTCGGTTAACCGAATTAAAATTCATATTAACCGAACCGATAACCGATTAACCGAAACTTGGTAAAATCGTAACCGAACCGAACCGACCTTGTTTCTTGACCGAACTGAACCGACCGAAATTGATCGGTTAATTCGGTTAATTCGGTTAATTCAGGTTTCCCCGAATTATGCTCACCCCTAGTTTGAACTTGAGAAATCTATGCCTAATGGTTTGGACCAATTCTAGTGAGAAACTATTTGTTTTTATCTATTGAACTTGGCATTTTTTTTTCTTCTCATAAAAAGTAATCAACTTAAAGCTAGCCTTAATCATCCTCATATAGTTAATTTAGTTCCAGTATAAATTTAGCGTGGGATCGTGATACTTTCATCTGAAGGTTGGTGAAGGCTTCTAACTGCCTTGTTGACTTTCAAATCAATGTTATGAAAGCTTGGGTTGCTCATTCTTCTTTTATTAATGAAGAATTATTTGTTGGCAATGAGGGGGTTGGTGCTCTTGCAATGGTGACAGCTGATTACGATGGTTTTGGCTTTAAAACTTGATTGAAGATAATTGCTTACATGGTCTTTTTTTTATATGGAAAAAGCTTCTGCTTTATGAAGTGCGTCATAATGGTGATAAAATTTGGGAGGGTTTTTGCCTAATTTCTCATTTGAAGATAATTTCTTATATGGTCTCCTCTCATGTAATTATGTGGGAGAAACCTTATCATTAATTGTTGCAAAAGGAAGGGCATTTCACCCTTTGCTTGAGAAACCATTTGGCATAGGAGTGGCGAAACGGGTTCCTAGGCAGGGTTGGGTTTAAACGAGTTTAGGTTCAGGTTGACTTGTTTATTAAAGGGTCACTACTATATAAACCCTCACCTGCCTATATACGGGTCATAAATGAGTCATCCATTTAAAAAATATAATTTATTTATTTTAAAAAAATTAAACATTTTATAACATTTAAAAAAACTCCTTCATTTTGCGAAGATCCACACAAAAATTCACGAGTGAACACAATGCGAGGCTCAAAATAGAGGATCTGCAATGGACAACAACAGGGACTACATTGCATCTTCGTCAATCAGACGCCATTAGCATGTTAAATATGTCTTTCTCCTCCTACGATGGTCGTTGTTGGTGCGATTGAAATTAAGGGGCCAAGAGGTCCAAAAGCTTCGATTCTTTACCGGATTTCATGGTGGGATGGCATGGGTATGGTTAGATCACTAGAATCAATAACCTATGTATGAACCAAATCGATCAGTCAGACTCAAAAATTTCCTATGAGTTTGCAGCTCTAGTTGTAGGTATGGATATGGTTGTGCCTATGTTTAGATCCAGCAACAATGTGAGCTCCAATTCTTCACTTGATTTAATGGTGAGATGGTGTGGGCATGGGAAGCTCTGGCTGTCTACCGAAATAGACGGGCTTGTGCACGAGCCAAATCAATCAAACTTCAGATATTCCGATGATATTGCATCTTTAGCTGTGGGTATGAGTATTGGAATGCAATGACGCTAAGGGTGGCAAAGGTGACCTAACCCGTTTAAAAAATGGATCAGGTCCAGATTGACCCATTTATAAACGAGTTAACTTGTATTAAACCCAAATCTTATATAAATGGATGGATCACTGATCACCCATCGGGTTTTGACTCTAATATACCCCAAATATATCACCTACCTAGAAGAAACCAGAGTGAAGCATTATGAGGGCAGTTACCACCCAAGTCAAAAGTCTGACCGAAGCAATTGATTCCCGCCTTATAATAAGTAAATAGATTCAAGCCAACGAGGTAAGAACCAGAGCGATTCACACCCGCACCATAGCTCGCCAATAAATGGCATTACACCATTAAGTCAACCTCTATCACTATAAATAGGGATTTGGAGAAGAGGCTAAGGTATCTCATTCTAAACTCTACTTTACTGTTGCATAAAAAAACCTCTTAAGCCAATCCCTGACTTTGGCATCGAAGAGATCCTCCGGAGTACACCCCGAGTCCTCCAAGCCTTGTTTATTTATCTCTTTTCCGGTGGTCGTGATCAGGGATCGTGAAGGTCGTTCAATTTTTGGCTGCAACAGTTGGTGCCATTTGTGGGAACTTCTTGAGAGGTTTTCTATTTCAATCCTTGATCATGACTACATCAAATAATTGAAGGTCGATGCATTGGCTCGATTGAGATCGTCTGAAATGCTGTCGTTCGACACCTAGACGTACTCAATGTCGTCCGATCCATCGTTGATCAGGACCCTACCCAGCGCAAACTCTTTATTCGTGGCCTTTGATGGGACACTACCATCAAGAACCTCTGCAATCTCTTTTTCATCTACGGTGACTTTGAAGAAGCCGTCGCGATCCTTGGCAAGGTCACCGGGAAAAGTAAAGGGTAGGGTTTATTACGCTCAAGCACGTCAATGGCGCTTTGCTCACATTGAAGAAGCCAAGTAAGATAATTGACAGACAAATAATCGAGACCTAGCTTGCAATATTGGGAAATTCTGGATCTAAGGCAAATCCGAGTACAATTGATGTTTCTATGCGCAAGATTTATGTAGCCAATGTGCCTATTCTCAAGGTATGATTTTTTCTCCATAATACAATAATAATTCTATAAAAAAAAAAAAAACAAATAGATACCACAGTTTCAATGCTTGAAGAGCTCTACCTTAATGGCTAATAATAATTAATTGGATGTTCAAGTTATTTAATTGATTAAACATTGAGCTATGCACCAAATGCATAGTGGGGTCATGACAACTGCACTGCCAGTCAAATAAACAAAACCAAACTTTGAAATTCCAATGGGTTGGCCGAATGCACCATGGGGTTGGCAATAATGACTCTTGCACATTCATATGCGTTGAACAGAGAATTTGAAATTGCAATTGGAAATTTGAGTTGAAATTGCAACAAACATTGAAATTGCACAATTATAGCAACTTCAATTGGCAAAACCCCAAAAAAAAAAACCAAGCTCCTTAGTAACATTCTGTCGAGCACCTGGAGCCCCATCAGTTGAACAATCCACACCATAATCAAAACAAACAGTAACAAAATCACCTTCGTCAATGGTAGACATCTCGCAGATCTCAATCTCAAACTTCAATCTGCCACTGCACTCACAACCCCATGTCCAAAAAACCCAACATAGGACTCACAAATCAATTGGGATACAATTGAATAATTTGATTTTATAGACCCCACATATGATACAGACGACACGAAAATAGTCTGCGAAATCTATAACACTGCATGCTCACTTGCACTTCCTTTAACCACAAATGATCGAACACTTGGTGCATAAACGTCCAAACCCTTTGAAATAAATCCATCTCGAACTGATTTCAAATCCTAACTGATATTGAAAATACCCAAACTCACATCTTTAACTCTAATGAAATCAAAACTGCAAGAACCTGTCAAATTGAACAACCATCCTGACATCATAAATTACTAAAATGTTACTAAAGATATAGCCCAAAAAATGAGCACAGCTCATTAGGCAAAGAAGAATCGGCTCAACTAATGAACAATGCTTGTGAGGCCAGAAGACTGCCCAAAAAATGAGCACAGCTCATTAGGCAAAGAATGATCGGCCCAACTGACAAGCAACGCTCGTGAAGCCAGAAAACTGCCCAAGAAATGAGCACAGCTCATTAGGCAAAGAAGAATTGGACGAACTGGTGAGCAACACTCGAGAAGCCAGAAGAATGCCCAAAATGAGCACAGCTCATTAGGCAAAGAAGAATTGGCCCAACTGACGAGCAACGCTCGTGTGGCCAGAAGACTACCCAAAAAATGAGCACAGCGCATTAGGCAAAGAAGAATCGATCCAACTGATGAACAACGCTCGTGAGGCTAGAAGATTGCCTAAAAAATTAGCATAGCTCATTAGGAAAAGAAGGATCGGCCCAACTGACAAGCAACGCTCGTGAGACCAGAAAACTGCCCAAAAAATGAGCATAACTCATTAGGCAAAGAAGAATTGAGCAAACTGGTGAGCAACGCTCGAGAAGCTAAAAGAATGCCCAAAAAATGAGCACAGTTCATTAGACAAAGAAGAACTGGCCCAACTGATGAGCAATGCTCGTGTGGCCAGAAGACTGCCCAAAAAATGAGCACAGCTCATTAGGCAAAGAAGAATCGACCCAACTGACGAGCAACGCTAATGAGGCCAGAAGACTGCCCCAAAAATGAGCATAGCTCATTAGGCAAAGAAGAATCGGCCCAACTGATAGCAACGCTCGTAAGGTCAGAAGATTGCCCAAAAAATTAGCACAACTCATTAGGTAAGGAAGAATCGACCCAACTGACAAGCAATGCTCGTGAGGCCAGAAGACTGCCCAAAAAATGAACACAACTCATTAAACAAAGAAGAATCGGCCCAACTGATGAGCAACGCTCGTAAAGCCAGAAGACTGCCCAAAAAATAAGCACAACTCATTAGGCAAAAGAAGAATCGGCCTAACTAATGAGCAACGCTCGTGAGACCTAGAAACAGCCCAAAATATGAGCACAGCTCATTAGACTAGAAATGGCAAAAAAGAAGAGCATGACTCACTAAACCACAAGCTGCCCAAAATGCCTCAAGAAAAGTTGCTCGGCAAAAAAATGGTTGGCTTTATGGGAAGTCAGCAGTCAACCCTGTTGCGAGGGATCATAGCAGTAGGCCCCAGCTCGACAGTGCTTGGCGTGCCAGCCCGTTGGCACCCCTACTTAGAATTGGTGCAGCCCCTCATGTCCACCCGACGCTTAGTGCGGGGCTCTGCGCTGCCGTTTAAAGGAAAAGGTTGCGTCCCTTCTACCACCAATTGGTTTTAGAAGAACCGGTAGCGCTTGATCCTAACAAGTGGTATCAGAGCGAGGTCACGGGTTCGAGCGCTCCCAGGGTAGCTGCTGGGGGGTGATTGTTGGCTTTATGGGAAGTCAGCAGTCAACCCTGTTGCGAGGGATCGTAGCAGTAGGCCCTAGCTCGATAGTGCTTGGCGTGCTAGCCCGTCGGCACCCCTACTTAGAATTGGTGCAGCCCCTCATGTCCACCCAACGCTTAGTGCGGGGCTCTGCGCTGCAGTTTAAAGGAAAAGGGTATGCCTCTTCTACCACCAATTGGTTTTAGAAGAACCGGTAGCGCTTGATCCTAACAAAAACAAAAAAAAAAAAAAACAACAACAACAACAACAACTTTCGAACTTTGGAAACCAACTTCAAAAATTCAAACCTAAGGGGGGGCAATTGATATACCCCAAATATATCACCTACCTAGAAGAGACCAGAGAGCAGCATTATGAGGACAGTTACCGCCCAAGTCAATCGCCCGACTGGAGCAATTGATGTCTGCCCTATAATAAGCAAAGCGATTCATACCAACGAGGTAAGGACCGAAGTGATTCACGCCCACACCATAACTCGCCAATAAATGACATTACACCCTTGGATCAACCTCCATCACTATAAATAGGGATTTGGAGAAGAGGTTAAGGTATCTCATTCTAAACTCTACTTTACTGTTGTATAAAAAACCTCTCAAGTCAATCCCTAACATAGGTATCGGAGAGATCCCCCGAACTACACGTCGGTTCCTCTAAGCCTTACTTATTTATCTCTTTTCAGGTGGTCGTGATCAAGGATCGTGAAGGTCGTTCAATTTTTGGCTGCAACAGACTCATTTTGTCACCCCTAATCTGGCATAATATGATATTGTAAACTCATAGGCTCTCATTTAGACAACTTGGACATGACACTAAATTGTAAGTTTGTGAGAGGTTTGTTTGAGTAGCATGAGATTAGGTGGATGGGCATTTTGGGTTAAATGCGGGTGATGAAAACTTGTTATTCTTTTTTCTTCACTACAGTGGATTATTATTTACTTTCTAACCCTAGGTGAAATGAAAGGACCAAACCACGTTAAATTTTGCATTTCTCTTAGCGTGAGTTTGAATGTATGCTTTTGCAGTTTCAACAATAGAAATTCTTCTTGTACAACCCACTTACAGAATAATTCATGTTTAGTATAATATAATAGGAAGTGTATGTGAGTTGTTGTCTTGATGGAATCCGCATTGGGGTTACATGTGGGTGGTGAAAACTTGTTATTCTTTTTCCTCTCTACAGTGGATTACTATTTACTTTTGTACCAACTCTTAACACGAGGCCAAGTGAAAGGGCCAAACAACATCAAATGTATGTTTCTGCAATTTTGACCATAGCAATTCTTCATGTAAAACCCACTTACACAACTATAGTTACATTATATAAATTTTATAAAGCCAAAAGTGGGGGCACTGTGGAAGCATCTTGTCTCTCTGGACTGGCTGGCAGCTCTCATCATGTGCAATTTGGTATTTGTTTACTGTACTTAGGACAGGCTGTGTAGGGCATGGAGTCCTTGTGTAGGGTTGTATCAGTAGTCCCAAGTTCCTACAAATGTTCCCCTTTTTAATTTTGTCTCACTTTCCCAATAGGTCTCTCTCTCTTTGGAGTTTGGACTCATGCATGTGAACTTTTCTTTTGGGAGGTGATCATGATTGATGCATAATTTGGATTGGCTTTTTGGAGAGATAGTTTATTGAGGTTATTACTTACAATCCCAAAGGAAGAGGAGGAGAGAAGGTACGGCAATAGTTGAGGTTCATGTAATAAACAAAAAAAGAATTAACTACATTTGTTCCTCATCCGAAAAATTCTTCATGACATCTAAATACATTGATCTTTTCTTGATCTTTTCTAAATAATGAATTGTGCATTTAGCAACGCTCTTTCTCCGTAGAGACAAGTAGGCAAATTAAGAATATTCTACCATGCGAACTCAAAATGCTATATGCAAACTAGCAGGAAATTATGTATAAAGAGAATTTGATAATGACAACTAACATGCTTGAAAGGCAGCCATTTCCCCTAACTCACTGCAACCTTATCCTCTGCAGCTACTCTAAAACACACAAAATTATTGAGCTATTGCCCTACACAAAGATGGAGTTTTTCCCCATTTTATTCTTTTTTTTAAAAAAAATATTAAATAATATTTTTTTTAAGAAAATATTTCTCGGAATGACCCTTACGTAATCTCGCTACTTGGAGTAGCGAGATTTGCCACGTGTCATTCCAAAAAAAATATTATTTAATATATATTTTTTAAAATTGATAAATCGGGAAATAAATTCTTTTGATATGTTTTTTTAAAAAATGATAAATTAGGAAACAAATTTTTCTGCGTAATAAATTTAGCATTTATTATTAGTTTTGAGTAATTAGCATTTATAAATCGAGAACGTTTTGGGAAATTTTCGTCACCCGTCCTGCGATTGGAAAATTTATATATATAATAATTATTTGAAACTAGCCGTTGACCGTGGGCAAGGCAGTATTTATGACGATCCAAAACAAATTTCATTTTAAGAAAACACTTGCATCTCTCCCCTTTTTATATTTATTATATTATTTTAAAATTTTCTAAAATATCCATATAATTATCTGTAATTCTTACCTTGTATGCATTGCTTTGATTCTTTAATTTTTTTTAAAAAAATCCCAAAAATTGATAATTTAATTGAATTAAAATATACCCTTATTTTTTTATTTTTTTATTTTTTTATTTTTTATTACTCATAATTTTAATATGCATGGGTCTTTTGGAACATCTCAAGTGACGCCAAACCGCCTAATTAATCTCAATAGTTAGAATTTAAACTATGGTATTATTTTTATTTTTTTATATTCATTTTTGTACAGTAAAGAAGCAATTTATCACAAAAAAATCTGGTATTGAATAAATATTGAAATTATTGCTCGTAACTTTGCAGTGTTAATAATAAGTATTTTTCTTAATTGATATTGATATTGATAAAAAATCTTATATTAAATAAATATTAAAGTAATTTTTTTTGTTGTGTCAATATATATATATATATATATATATATTAATTTCAGGTACAATTAAAATTGATAATTTAAATAAAGTTCAAATTTTCAATTTATTATGCAATAAATTTTTTTAATATATTTTTTAAAAAATGATAAATCTGGAAATAAATTATTCTACGTAATAAATCGGAAAATAAATTCTTTTAATATATTTTTTAAAAAATGATAAATCGGAAAATAAATTCTTCTACGTAATAAATCGATTTATCATTATTATAATAATAAATGATAAATTTATTACGCAAAAGAATTTATTTCTAATTTATTATTTTTTTTAAATATACTAAATGAATTTTTTTCTCAATTTATTACACAAAGAATTTATTTCGCAACTTGACCATATGCAAGTCCACATTGTAAAAGTAAATGCATACAGTGATAGAATTCCATTTCCATCCATGAAACCAATTCTGGACGACTTTTTACCTTGTCCAAGAAACTCCATGCAAACCCAAAAGAAGGGGAATTTATTAAATCCACACATTTTTGAATGCTAACATCTTAAGTCATGGGAAGACTTGCTGAGCCTCCTTACACTGAATAGCTGTCAAAATGTCTTCTTATGCTCCATTTTCTTTGGCACCCAAGGACCACGTCAATATGATGGATATGTCAACATCTTTTCCATCTTTACTGATCAATAAATATCTTTTTTCTCTCTCTAGGTAGCCCTGTCAATCTGAATGCTTTTTTATTTTTTATTTTTTTGCCCAAGTAGTTGGAAGATTTTCATTCTACTGCATTCAAATTTTGATATACTGTCGAGGGAGTTAAGATCGGGAAATTTTCAACGAATAGGCCAACTGTACACACTTTTGTTTCCTCATAAGTAAATAGGGAGAAGAAGATTAAAATGTACCTGCAGTACAAAAGAAATGCTGAAATTTGAAAGAGAGAGAGAGAGAGAGAGAGAGAGAGATGCAATTTTATTTCCCAGCATCTCCAAAGTCCAAACAAAAACTGGCTTTTTGTTGTCACCCAAAAGAAAGCTGGAGATCACATGCATCACAGCTCAAAATGCGTCGTTTCTCATATTGTTTCAGCATCACTGGGCTTGTAAAATATCCCTGCATGGGCTTATCTTTAACAACCAATTGCACTGCTTCAAAAAATATCCATGCCATCTCACCGAGTTTTTTCTCATTTTATTATTAATTTAAAATAAAATATTAAATAATACTCTGTTTGAAACTCTAAGCTCATTTATTTTTTAACTTCATTTTTTCGGTATTTTTCTTTCCTTTTCTTTTCCCATATAAAGTCTTTAATCCAAACCAACCCTAAATTTTAGGGTTATGTTTTCAGCAACACAAAGGAGTTGGGCTTTATAACAGGATTAAAATCGTTTGGTTGGGCCATACAAAAAGGCAGTGGGAAGTAAGTATTTTTATAGCTCACGACCAACATAGCTCTCGGCCATGCGCTGTGCACAGGGCGGTATCCACAGGATTTGCTTGGAATTTCACCTAGAACAGCAAATGAAATTGGGGGAATTGAGTGGGCCAAGACAGTATAATTATATCGCTGAAAACTTTTTTTTTTTTTTTTTCTATGAACGTTTCACAACACATGAATTTTGTCCAATTTGTTTATCCATTAATCACACAAAATCATATATTATTACTACAATCCAATTTTACATGCACCTTTCCATGTGTAAAATCAAGTATTTGAATTTGATGAATATCATGTTATAAATAAAAACCCTTAAAAAGCCACAGAGCATGTGCATCACGCGTGCATACGGCTAATGATATTAATAAATCTATGATTAATTTGTCGCAGCAAGCTACGAGATTTGCCTCACCCATTCAGATGTCATTTCTCCTTCAATTTTCTTCGCCAACAGAGCAGGGAGATCAGAGAGACAGAGACCAGAGACCCGTGCAACAGAGCAAAGGGCAGAGGCCGGACATCTATAGGTTACCGTTGCTCGTGAACGTAGCTGGCTTACCGTTACTCGTGAACGTTGAGGATGAAGCTATAAAGGGAGGAGATGGGGTAAGTTCACTTTAAAACCCTAAGCTCATTTATTTTTGAATTGAAAATACGCACTTTTTGATTAATAAAATTGTTAGCGTGGCTCTTAAAATTGTTAGTGTCTACATAAATTAGTTTGTATCACCTTCAATTTGCTTATTGAAGGCATCATTTGGAAACGCCCAAATTTGAGGACGTGCGTATTTTGCTTCCTTTCAATTTTTTCATTTCATTTGTTGTTCAAATAAATTCATTTCTGAATTTTGGTGAATAATATTTTAGTACTATTACTACTACTATTGCTGCTGCTACGTGGTTGTTAAAAATTTTTACAAGGCAAACATTTGTTTGGAAACCATGTTTTTTTTAATCTCATGCAATCACCATGTTTTTTTTTAGTTTTTGTTTCTTTACTGTTGTTGCATTGTGGTTGTTAAAAAATTTTACAACAAAACGTATTTTGTGAACTGATTGATCAAAATCCCTTAGAACTGCAAATAGTGGATAATTGGAAAATAAAGTGGCATTTTTGTAATTATTAAAAAAATAGAAATATTAAATAAAATATTTGGTTTAGCATTTTTGTTGGTATTTATTATTTCATGCAAATGTTTTCTGCATTGCATGTGTGGCTTCTGTATTCCTTAAAGTTGTATTCTTTGTATTTATGAAAAATTCCTAACTTGTTAACCAAGTGCATTCGTTGGTTCATAAAATACAAATTTAAGGTTTTATAAAAAGATATAAATATTCCATAAAGGTGTATTTTTTGTATTTATGAAAAATTCCCAATTGGATAACCAAGTGCATTTGTTGGTTAATAAAATACAATTTTAAATTTTTATAAAAAGATATAAAAAATTGAACCAACATGCAGAGAACATGTTAATTTACTCTATGATATGTATTCTTGCTAAGTAGAAAGTAATAATGTAAATTAATAACTATAACACCTAATTATTATTGCAAATCTCATGATTCAATTATGCACATTAAAAAAAATTTAAGCCTTACTAGAAAAGAGCAATTAGTGAAAAAATGAAAAATTAGAGTAAGTGCAAATTACTGAGGTCTTATACAATTTTGTTTTTCGTAGGTTTTTATAATCTCCTGAAATCGATTTAAATGGCAGGAAGCTCGAATAGTACTCCGATGACGGTATTGTTGTATATGGGGGGAAATTATCACTGGAGTAGAGAGTGTTAATTATAGTATTACGTCGGTTCGACCAATTCAAATTGGTCGTAAGTATAAATTAAATAAATTGTACTTGAAAATATATCAATATTAATATATCAATATGCATTGCGGGTGACCGCAAGATACCCTATGCGAGAGTATAATGATACAGTCTTTCACAAGACTGTTCCCGTAACTGATGATTACGGTCTGCGCATTGTGTTCGATTCAAACTGTGTAGGTAAGACATATTTAACTGTACAGTTATATGTCAAAATCATTCCTTACATGGGTGTCGCCACGGATAGGCAGACGAAAACGTCTGCCAAGCATGTGGTTGAAGCGGAGGAAGACACCCAACAGACACATCATTATAATAGGACTGTGGAAGAATGTATTGAAATATACACGAGTGCGGATGTTTGTGGGATGTTTGTTGTGGATTTCAACAAATGTCGAGGATCGTCATTTGAGCCACCGACGTATGAAAGACCTATTCTTCACACGGATGATCATGGAGGTTGTGAAGAAGTTTTGGCAGAACGTCTAGGATCGTTGTTCGCCATTACAAACAACACGTTAGACGAGGGAATGAACATTACGACCTCACTGTGGCACCGAGTAGTGTAGCATTATTTTCATTTCATTTGTATATCATCGATTCTTTTCATTTCATTTGTATAACATTGATTATTTTCATTTCATTTGTATAGCTTTGATTATTTTCATTTCATTTGTATAGTATCGTTGTATTATTTATGTATATTTGGAAATGTTTATTCATTTTCCCCAACATGTATATGTGAATAAAAATTGTGCAAGTATCATCGTTGTCCTTAAATAAAAATTTGCGCTTCATATTTTGAAAATATTCCAAATTATGCTGGTAATTCTATATATACTCTTTGAATGCATGTCGGAGTAAATTTTTTTATGCATGACCCTAATTAAAAACTTTACAACAATGATTGTATATGATTATCATCATGCATGATAACAACTGAGTTTGAAAATCATGTCTTTTTTAAAAATAAATAAATTTTTAACAAATAGAAATAAACAAAGTGCATAAATAAGCAAGAAGTTAATAAAAAGTTTTCTTGTTCATACAAGTGTTTTAAAATCTACTGAAAGAGTGACTCAAGCAAAGAGTAATTTATATACTTTTACTAATGACTAAGAAACATATTTGGGTTCCTTTTTTACAAATATTATCTAAATGAACGTATTCAATTTTTATTTTTTTTATACAAAATCATTGCTCGAACCATATTCATTTGGAACTATGGAAATATAATATAAATGAATCGTGTGTTGCGCCTATTATTAAATATTTTTTTCTTATTTTATTGATGATATATCATGGCAATGCGTAGATTTTCATAAATTTTGAACAAATGGTCAATTTATGCCATATAATCAAATAAATAAATTCTATTAAAGTGCATTTTAAATGAAGTGCATTTAATGACTCCCAAAAAAATAATAAGTAAGCTCTTTATTTTTTTTATTGGGTATATGCATTTTTAATTATATATATAGACGCATGATAAATCTCGCAACATCAAGTTACGAGATTTTTTAAAAATCTCGCTGAATCAAGTTACGAGATTTGATTGACCAGGACTTTTAAATTTTTGATGTGTGGTAAATCTCGCAACTTGGTGCTGCGAGATTGCGTAAGCATTGGAAAAATTTTTCACCATTATTTAATATTTTATTTTAAATTAATAATAAAACGGGAAAAAACTCTCATCCCATCTGTATATAAATAGAAGCAGGCCCATAAGAGAAACACATTCCACAATCCTCAAAAACCTCACGGTCGCCCGCGCACACCCCCACTCCGTCAATGAATCTCTTCCCAATCTTTATTATCTATTTTCTTCTCTTCTTCTCTTCTCCCTCCTATGCTTCCGTGCTAGACTTCTGCGTTGCAGACCCCACTCTCCCCGATGGACCTGCAGGCTACTCATGCAAGAAACCGGCAACAGTCACCGTAAATGACTTTGTGTTTTCTGGCCTAGGAGTCGCCGGAAACACCTCAAACTTAATCAAAGCTGCAGTGACTCCGGCATTTGCTCCTCAGTTTCCTGGTGTGAACGGTCTCGGCGTTTCCATTGCTC
This sequence comes from Malania oleifera, assembly GCF_029873635.1. Taxonomy (NCBI): domain Eukaryota; kingdom Viridiplantae; phylum Streptophyta; class Magnoliopsida; order Santalales; family Ximeniaceae; genus Malania; species Malania oleifera. The sequence goes on along the minus strand of NC_080422.1, from coordinate 77,620,285 downwards.
GCCTTGACCTAGCAGTTGGCGGGGTTGTGCCAATGCACACACACCCTGGAGGTTCAGAAGTCTTACTTGTTGTGCAAGGCTCAATTAGTGCTGGGTTCATCTCTTCAGCTAACACAGTTTACTACAAATCACTTAATAAAGGGGATATTATGGTTTTCCCACAAGGTTTGTTGCATTTCCAGGTGAATGCAGGTGTGTCTCCGGCCCTTGCATTTGCTAGCTTCAGCAGTCCGACCCCTGGTCTCCAAATCCTTGACTACGCTTTGTTTGGAAACAATTTGCCTTCTATGTTGATAGAGAAAGTCACCTTCCTTGATGATGCTCAGGTTAAGAAGCTCAAGGGTGTTCTTGGTGGCACGGGATAAGGATTAAGCTAGAGATTTATTGTCAATAATTTCTGTCTTCCCCTATTTTGGCTTCTTAGTTTCTTCTTAGCTAGTGATTGAGCCAAGTGAGTCTGCAAGAACATACGCATCCACTTAATTAGTCAGTTGCATTCAGTTTCATGGTTCACTAATAATGGAGTCCAGTCGGTTTTGCTTTCTGCATATGCTTGTTTTGATGTTCAATTGTGAAAGTGAGTGAATCATCAAACTAATTAATGGTTTTAAGATGATTATAAATACCTGATCAGAGAGGTAAATTGACCCTTTGTGTGGTTTAAGAGCAAGTGTCCTCTCTTCCCCAAAGAGAGAGAAACCCCTTATCATCAATAATCAGAAACAACAAGAAGGGCATAAATAACACTAAAAAGATGACATCTATAAACAGAAAATAAAAGGCCGGCCACATGAGCATGGAAAACAGGAACACCACAAAACAGCATCATTAAGGCTCTTGGGACCTACTGCTGCTTAAATATAATTGAAAACTGCTTTTCAATCTCAAGAAGGGGAATGGAGAAACCTGGAGAGGGAAGAAAGACGCGGTCCATAAATCAACATCAAGTACCTAGCCTAGCTTGGCTAATGGCATTAACCAACATAAATATTTGACAATATATAGTTTTAGTCCAATGTATATGTTATCCAAGATTATGATGCTACAAAAACCAACCACCGAGTCAGTGACCCCGAAACAAAGCTTCATGCTTTGAGACTTGGCCAGTAACTGACATTTAGCTTGAACCAAGTGTTCAAAATTGAATCAAGCAAAGTCAAATTCATTTAAAAATGATTTAAATGATAAGGTCAAATTCATTTTCCACTTTCACTTCTTCAAAAATTAATGAAAAAAAATCATTTTATTTTCGAATTTTCCAGCATTTATATGGAAACTTTGAAAATAATAAAAAATAGATTTTCCAACTTTTCTATGTAGATTTTGGAAAATTCAAGGTGACATTTTGTAAGTATATAGAAAGAAAACTGAAAAAACTGTTTCTCGCAGCCAAATTTCGAATTTAAAAAACTTGATCCTGGGTATATCCTAAAATCACCAGCACAACCACTAAAACCCCTACACACACGGCCTCACAAACAATCATATACAATTTATATATAAAAATTCATATTATATATATGTATATATTATATAAAATTTTAATAATATAAGTTAAGAGACAATTGAATTACTCTAAGATTAATGCTTTAATTTTAATAATGAATCTATTTACAAGTTGGTTATTATGGAAGAAAAAATATTAAATTTCAGTGCATTAAATTTTAAATTAGATTCAGAGATTCACTTGGATTAAACATTTCATATGTTGAAATTAGAGGTGTGGAGTCACCGACAACCGCACCAGCCCAGCTGTTTGCTTTGACATCGGAGACCGGCGGCCACCAACCTCTACAGATAATGCTGAAATCTGCAGCCACCTCCTTTGAATTTTACTCCCTCTTCTGTATATATATCTGTGTGTGTGTGTGGAGATTGTGTAGATGAGTAGTGTGTAAGCTGTGTGAGGTGTTGTATTGTGCGCAGAGAGTGTGTGTGCAAAGCAGAGAGTTGTGGTGAGAGAAAGAGATAGAGAGAGTTGAGCAGTGAGGCTCCTTGTATTTTTTCTCCCAATATAGTGAAGTGGTGTGTGCTCCGTGGACGTAGGTCGATTCGACCGAACCACGTAATTTCCGATGTTCCATTGTGGATGTTTGTTTTCTTCGTGTGTGATTGTTGCTCCAAGATCTAACCCCAACAATTTGTATCAGAGCAGAGATGTGATTTTTAACAAAAAGGTAATGTATAAAGACAGTCACACAGCAGAATCCACCAAACCAGTTCAAGTAAAGTCAACCTATGTAGATATGGATGATATCCCAGAATGTATCGGGACACAACAGCAAAATGCCGAGAATCCTCAGGCGGAGGAACCAGTGGAGCAGATCGTCGCACCACCGCCTCCTACTCTAGCTCCGGAGCTTAGGAGATCTATTCGACCTTACGTACCAAACAAAAGGCATATAGATTACTTACTTCTTACCAAACAGCGGTCGACCCGTCGCCACGTCATCCCAAGCCCACGCCACATCAGCAACTGGGACCCACAGTGGGCCCCACATTCAATTGCCTGTAGGTGGGCCCCATAGTGCCACGTCAGCAATGGGCCCCATACTGACACGTCAGCTAACAGTGTCAGGAATATTCCGTCAGTGAGGAATATTCTGTCAAAGTTGACCAGATTTGACCAAGAGTTTGACCGGGCCTTTGGAAGCCATTTTGGGTCTATTTTTCGAATGACTTAAGCTATTCTAGGGTTTTTGACCGTTTCAGATCCAACTGTGTTGTCCGTTTGAGCTAATTCCGTCTCTAGATCAGCGAATCAAGATGTCGAACGAAAAGAGCTCTTAGATTGAGATGTTTGAAGGCACGAACTTCTGTTTCTGGAAAATGTAGATTGAAGACTACTTGTTTGGTAAGGAGTTGCACTTATCATTGAAGGAGAAGCCACAATCCATGAAGGAGAACGAGTGGGAGTTGCTTGACCGAAAAGCTCTCAGAGCTATTAGAATGACGTTGGCAAAGTCTGCTGCCTTCAACATCAAGCACTTGACAACCATCAAGTCCCTTATGGATGTGCTATCTAATATGTACGAGCAGCCATCAACCGTGAATAAGCTACACTTGATGAAAAGATTGTTTACTATGAGTATGTCTACGGGTGAAAGTTTCAGTAGACACCTGAATAATTTCAACGAGCTGTTGGATCAACTCGCCTCAGTTGGAATTACATTTGACAGTGAGATCCGTGCCCCTATTGATTCTTAGTCAGCTGCCTGAGAGTTGGAAAGATATTGTTACCGGGATCAATAGCTCCGCAGGAAAATCAGAGTTGAGGTACAACGAGGTTATCAACATGATTTTGACAAAAAAGATCAGAATGTAGTCGAACAATGCCTCCATCAAGTTCAACTTTGAACGTGGAAAGCTGAGGAAAAGGAAGCGGGCATGGACGATCATACAATCGCGGCAAATCTAGGACTAGATGGTCTAAATCTAGAAATCCTAGAGGTTCCCAAGGCACAAAGAACGTTGAGTGTTGGAACTGTGGAAAGGTCGAGCATTTCAGAAACTAGTGCAAAGGTCCAAAAAAGGAATCTAAGGCGAAGACAGAAGCAAATCTCACTTCTTCATCAAGAGAAAAAGATGCATTGATATGCTCTCTGGAGAGCAAGCAGGAGTCTTGGGTCTTAGACTTTGGAACCTCATTTTATGCCACTTGCTGCAGATATTGCCTAGAGGAGTACACACCAGGTAATTTCGGTAAGGTGTACCTTGGCAACAATCAACCTTGCGACATAACTAGCAAGAGAGTTGTGAAGATCAATATAAACGGTTGAGTATGGAAGCTGAAGAACGTCAGATATATTCCAGACCTGAGAAAGAATTTGATTTCAGTTGGTCAGCTGGCAGATGAGGGATACACGACGACATTCATTGGCGATGAATGGAAAGTTTCAAAGGGTGTACTAACGATTGCGCGAGGTAAGAAAAGCATAACACTTTATCTAACCTCCAATGCCTCCATGTCTATTTCAATTGCTGCAGGAAATTACGACAGCAACATATGGCACTAACGACTCGGTCACATGAGTGAGAAAGGACTCAAAGGGAAAATTGAGTGGTCTACAGTTAGTGCAGATTGACATGTTTGAGGATTGCATATTTGGAAAATAGAAGAGGGGTTAATTTCTAAACAAACACTTGTGCCCCAAAGAAGAAGATTCTAGAACTAGTCCACTCAGATGTATGGGGACCGACGTCTATCTCATCCATAGGTGGAAGGAATTACTTCGTCACGTTCATTGACGATCACTCTCAGAAGGAATGGGTTTATTTTTTGAAGTATAAGTCAGGAGTATTTGATGCTTTTAGGGTATGGAAAGCTATGGTTGAAAACGAAACTGGTTTGAGAATCTAGAAGCTGAGAACAGATAACGGTGGTGAGTATCAAGACACTAGGTTCAAGAAATTCTGCTGCGAGCATGGTATCAGGATGGAAAGAACTGTACCAGGTACGCGTCAGCACAACGGCGTAGTAGAGCGGATGAACCGAACATTGACTGAAAGAGCCAGAAGCATGTGTATACAGTCAGGCTTACCATTGCAGTTCTGGATAGAAGCAGTTGGCACAGCAGCGTACTTAATTAACAAAGGTCTATCAGTACCTTTGGACCACCGTATACCAGAAGAGGTATGGAACGGAAAAGAAGTGAAACTTTCACATTTGAAAGTTTTTGGTTGTGTTGCATATGTACATATCAGTGATCATGTCAGAAACAAAATTGATCCTATGTCCTGGAAATACACCTTCGTTGGTTACGGTGAAGAAGAATATGGGTATCGCATTTGGAATGATGAAAACAAGAAGTTGATCAGAAGTAGAGATGTGATTTTCAATGAAAAGGTGATGTACAAAGACAGACACTCAGCAGAATCCACCGAACCAATTCAGATAGAGTCAACCTATGTAAATATGGATGATATCCCAGAATGTGTCGGGACACAATAGCAAAATATTGAGAATCCTCAGGCGGAGGAACTAGTGGAGCAGATCATCCCACCACCGCCTCCTACTCCAGCTCCAGAGTTTAGGAGATCTACTCGACCTCATGTACCAAACAGAAAGTATATAGATTACTTACTTCTTACAGATGGAGAAGAGCCTGAATGCTATGATGAAGCATGTCAAGTGATAGATACGAGCAAGTTGGAGCTTGCGATGAGGGACGAGATGAAGTCCCTCACCTCCAACAGAACGTGGGAACTAGCTGAGTTACCCAAAGGTAAGAAGGTCCTTCACAACAAGTGGGTGTACAGAATCAAAGAAGAGTATGACGGCTCTAGGAGGTACAAGGCTCAGTTGGTAGTTAAAGGCTTCGAGTAGGAGGAAGGAATTGACTACACTGACATCTTTACACCAGTTGTAAAGCTTACAACCATCAGATCAGTCTTGAGCATTGTTGCCTCAGAGGGCCTATATCTCGAACAATTAGATGTGAAGACGACGTTTCTTCACGGTGATCTTGATAAAGAAATTTACATGCATCAACCAGAAGGATTCTCAGATAAAGGTAAAGAGAATCCGGTGTGCGGGTTGAAGAAGAGCTTGTATGGTCTCTAACAAGCTCCCAGACAATGGTATCGGAAATTTGATGGCTTTATACATAGGAATGATTTTCTAAAGTGTAATGCCGACCACTGTTACTACTTCAAGAGGTATCAGTATAGCTATATCATTCTGTTGTTATATGTGGATGACATGCTGATTGCAGGACCAGATATAGAAGAGATCAGGAAATTGAAGCAACAATTGTCAATGGAGTTTGACATGAAGGACTTAGGCTCAGCGAACCAGATACTTAGGATGCGGATCTCCAAAGATAAGCAACAGGGAACATTACAGTTATCTTAGTTGGAGTATATTAGCCGTGTTTTACAAAGGTTTAACATGGGCAGTGCCAAAGTAGTAAATACACCTTTGGTATAACACTTTCGCCTCTCCAAGGATTAGGTTCCCCAGACAGATGAAGAAAAGGACTTCATGACTAAGATACCTTACGCCTCAGCCATTTTGCTAAGGGTATGTAGATGTCGATTTTGCTAGTGAAATTGATCACTGCAGGAGCACTACCGGATACGTGTTCACTGTTGGCACAATAGCTATTAGTTGGATGTCGTAGATACAAAAGATTGTTACCCTATCCACTACAGAAGCTGAGTATGTAGCAATGATAGAAGCCAGCAAAGAGATGATTTGGTTTCAGGGTTTGTTGACAGAGCTTGGGTTAAAGTAGGAGATGAATGTTTTGTACAGCGACAGTCAGAGTGCGATACAATTGGAAAAGAACTTTGCATTTCATTTCAAAACCAAACATATCAGATTGCGTTATCACTTCATCAGATCTCTATTAGAGGATGAAGTACTAACACTTGAAAAGATTCAAGGTAGGAGAAATTCAGCTGACATGTTGAGAAAGGTGGTGACTACAGAGAAGCTAAAGTTGTGCTCAACTTCAGTTGGTCTTCATGCTTAAAGACAAACATGAGCACATCATTTGTCTATACACTGGTTGAGATGCTATCTCCGTCTCCAAGTGGGAAATTGTTCAAATTAAAGGTGTGGAGTAGCCAACAACCGCACCAGCCCAGCCGTTTGCTTTGACATTGGAGATCGGAGGTCACTAACCTCTACAGACAATGCTGAAATCTACAACCACCTCCTTTGAATTTTACTCCCTCTTTTGTATATATATATATATATATATATGTGTGTGTGTGTGTGTGTGTGTGTGTGTGTGTGTGTGTGTGTGTGGAGATTGTGTAGATGAGTAGTGTGTAAGTTGTGTGAGGTGTTGTATTGTGCGTAGAGAGTGTATGTGCAAAGCAGAGAGTTGTGGTGAGAGACAGAGAGAGAAAGAAAGAGACAGAGAGAGTTGAGCAATGAGGCTCCTTGTATTTTTTTCTCCCAGTATAGTAAAGTGCTGTGTGCTCCGTGGACTTAGGTCGATTCGACCGAACCACGTAATTTTCGGTGTTCCATTGTGGATGTTTGTTTTCTTCGTGTGTGATTGTTGCTCCAGGATCTAACCCCAACATCATATTGATCTTAAAATTGGTTAACCAAAATTTTTCGGTTTGCCAAGTTTCGTTTCGATTAGCATGTTTTGAAAAACCTAAACTTCGGTTCTGTTAATGGTTCAAGGAGATAAGGTTCAGTTAACCGAACCATGTCCAACCCTAGGTTCAACAATGAAATAAGCAGACTTAAATTTCCATAAATGAAGGATAGAACTAGTCCTAGAAAAAATTCTGGAGGCAAAAACATACAAAGATTTTGTCATCCAAAATTGCTGAATAAGAGGATATATAGTAACAGATAAAACACTCTTATTAACAAGAAGAAGATAATAGATCAGTGCTGGCCGATGCTACATCAAAGTAGCAAGGACCAGAAAAAGTTCGAAGTAAAAAAAACTGCTAGCAGATCGAAGTCTTCTCATGCATTGTTCTTTCCACTTCATGGAAATGGCTTCTGGGATGAGTTTTCTCCAACTTCTTTTAGTTTCTCTCCTTCCAATTTGATCCATGTCTCAAAAGAGACTTGCTCTTTACATAACTTGATTTTGCATAAATAACTTTATTTTGCATATCATATAAATGATTTCTGATTCAATGCAAAAATTCTTCACATAGCTCATTTGAAATTTGACTCTGGGCTTATTCAATAAGGGCATTTTGAAAAGAGAATGGCTGGGAAATTTGAAATCAAAACAGTGAGGCAAGGCATAATGGCCAAAGGAAGGATATAGGTAGAAGTACAGTAAAATGGAAGACAATGAATTTGTTTATCTGATTGCACATTGTTGAAATATGCATTTCTTAAGTTCCCATGCTTTAACTGACCATAATATTAAACTACATTATCAAGGTCTCAAATATATCTTCACATAAGACTTCTCTTGAAAATGTGCCTTCTGTTGAGTTCTAAAATAGAATTCCATCTTTAACATGTTTGCTAGTATAACATGCAGGACCATTATCCATCTTCAAAATGATGAAAATGTTTCTCATCTCTTACAGAAATTCCTTCTAAACACCTTTGAAACAAGATTTTATGTGCGGATGTGTCATTCTTCATAAGATTTTTCATTCGTCCTCTCGAAATTTTACCTTCTATTGAGTTCCTGCCTAAAAAAATCTCCATAACTTGTTCACCAGTAGTCCTTGCAGGAACAAGATCCATTTTCAAAATGATGAAACAGTTTCCTATCTCTTACAGAAATTTTCCTTTTAAACACCTTTGAAACAAGTTTAATTGCAGAATGGCAATCATTGCAGATACGAATATTCTTCACAATCCGCAACATTGAACCTGGCTTTGTGCAAAGTATCCCAAATGCCACCGCCAGTTTCTCACTGTGATACCCAATTATAGTCTCCTTCTCTTCCTCTTCTACGTCAAACACAACCCCTCTTGTCTCTTCCTTGTACCCAAAATTCTTTATCTGTTTAACGATTGCCTCCCACTTCAGATATATCTCCTCTTTTTTTTCATGCAATCTGTCCCCTGCAAAAAATTCATGAAAGATGCCATCCACTTCAATCAGACTACAACCAGGGATCCGTTTCAGTTTTCTGCTTCTCATAGCCTTCCTGACTTCTTCCGCATCTTTTCCCTTCATGGATTCAGCATAGATGTTTGAAAGGAGAATATACCGGCCATCATTATTTTGGTCAGATGCAATCAGTATATTACCTATTCTTTGACCCATTTCAGTATTTCCATGAACCCTGCATGCACCGAGGAGGGCCCCCCAAATCACAGCATCTGGCATAATTGGCATTGAGGCGACAAAGTTTTCTGCCTCCTCCAACATACCAGCACGACCAAGAAGATCAACCATACAAGCATAGTGATCCAACTCTGGTCTAATTCCATCAATGCTGGACATAGAAGCAAAGTATTTAAAACCCTCCTCAATGCAACCCATCTGACTACATGCACATAAAACTGCAATGTAAGAAATACCATCCGGTGAGATGCCCTGAACTTTCATTTTCTCAAAAAGTTGTAGTGCTTCCCTGCTGCGCCCATTTGTTGCTAACCCAGAAATTGCAGCAGTATACACAGAAACATCCTTCTTCCCAGATGAACTAAACACTTGCATTGCAAAATCGATGCTGCCACATTTTGCATACATGTCAATCAGAGCGGCAGAAAGTATGGAATCCATATTTACATGTTTTTTTTTAATGTGAGTGTGAACCCAATTCCCATGATCCAAAGCTCCTAACTGGGAGCAGGCAGAAAGAACGCTCACTAAAATTGCGGAGTTTGGCGTCCACTCCTGATCCATCAACTGCATCTCTCGAAACAATTCCAAGGCTTCCTTTGGCTGTCCATTCTGAGCATAGCCAGAAATCATCAGAACCCAGGAAACCAAATTCCTTTGCGGCATTGCAACAAAAAGCCGATAAGCATCGCCCACACAACCAAACTTCACAAAACCCCCAAGAAGGCTATTCCACGAGACATCATTTCTGTTGGGCATTTTCCCAAACAACTCGAGAGCCTCAGATACATCGCCATGCCCAAGATACCCATTTATCATGGAATTCCAAGACACGACATCTCTAACAGGACTTTCATCAAACACCCCTCGTGCATCACCCAATTCACTGCTAACAGAGTAAAATCGAATCATTGAATTGCGAACAAACACATCATTCACAAACGAGTTCTTAATCACAACACAATGCATCAACCTACCCAAATCAAAATATACAAAATTCGAGCAAACTTGAAACAGGAAAGTGAAAGTAAAGCTATTAGGAGAAAGGTTGAGCTCACCCATGCGCTCAAACACAAGCAATGAGCTCGAAACTGATTTGGATCGATGGCAGGACCGTGCAAGGCCTCTGATCACGGTGTTGAAGAGGAAAAGCAAGGGAGGAGTCGAGGGTTGGAGAAGGAGGAGGAGGGCATAGTCAATGTCGCCGAAAGGGTCAAGAGATGAGAAAGAGATGGTGGGTCGGAGAGATGGGGGTGGGTGGGGCAAGCCTCTGACAATAAGTTGAGTATGGGTTTGCTTAAATTCTTTCATTGATTTGCACCTGTGGAAGATTGAGGTGAAGGATAGGCCATGAGGATGATGAGTTCTTGCAGAGTTCAGAGCGTTGTGGTTGAACATTAATGGACAGGATTGAAGTGATGAACAGAATCAGGTTTCATAGTGTGGAGAGAGAGATTCCCCGTCCTACAACGGCTCCCGGGTAGAAAGTAGAAACGGCGGGCAGTATGACGGAAAACGAATTTTTAGTAATAATTTAATTTATGGGTAAAAATACATTTACAACCTTCAACAATCTATCACATTACCAACGCACCCCACGCACCCCACTACCCCAGTTCACTTTTAAACACAATACCATTATACCAAAAGCAAGCCCTTGAATTATTTTTTTTAGCAAGTACACCTCTTCCAGAATTTACTAAAAGACAAGAATCTTCAAGAAAATTTTAAAAACTTACGGTCTCCTTTAAGTTTGAATCTATGGTTCACATCCCTTCATGTCAACTTTCTATTAGTATTCAATCAGAAATTAATCAAATAATTTTTTTTTTTTTAAATTATACCCTCAATCTTTGTGAGTTATTAGGTTCCTGCATGCAATATGACTGAAAACAATTTTCCCTTTTTTCCCTTATGTGCATAATAGCCTTAAAAAATATTTTTTTTCCTATTTTTTTCTTAATTATATGCTATCAATATGGTACAATTGTTCTTTAAATTTTTTTTCCTTTTTTGTCCTTAATTGTATATTGCAACATGGTTCATTTGCATTTAAATTTTCTTTTCCTTTTTACCTTTAATTACACACTGCAACTGTAGGGAATTAACATGAAATTCTCAGATCATGTGAGAAACAATTCACGTCAAAGAAAAATAATCACACATACAAGACAATATTTACGTGGTTCAACAATTTTGCGTACGTCCACGGAGTTGCAGGAATTTCACTATAATGAGGAAAAAAAAGCGGTTATAAAATGTTTTCTCTCTCGCTCTCAAAAATGACGGTTAAAAGTTAATCACCAAAAAAATAATAGTTTTATATGCTACGCACAAGGTTCCAATGGGCTACAAAACGAGCCTAAAAATTTTTCCGAAGGGGCGACTTGGGCTGCTTAGTCCATAAGTGCTACAGCTCGAGTCTATCGGCTCAAGTCTTCACTCCATGGACTAAACTTTAGGATAGAAAACTCTCATTAAAAAAACCACGCAACATTAATTCGAGTCGGGTCATCATCCGGATCAAACGCAACTAGGCTCCACAAAGCCCAACAAATCTCCCACTTTGAGACTAGTTCAATCACCAACATCGATCACAATCCATCATCCCTACAACTCATCCTTTTGTCCTCAAGTTAGAAGACCAACTAAAATTGCACACAGCTTCAGCTTCTCAATAGTGATACCCTTAGTCAACATGTATGTCAGATTCTTAGATCCACAGATCTTCTCAAGTATTACTAGCTTATCTTCAATAAGGTAACGAATAAAGTGGTATTTTGTCTATAAATGCTTTGACTTTGAATGAAAAGCCGAATTTTTAGTAAGAAAAATTGCACTCTAACTGTTACTGTGTAGAATGCTCATCTTCTACTTCTTACCCAACTCGTCTAAGAAACCATGTAACTAAATCATCTCCTTTTCAATTTCAATTGCTACAACATACTCAACTTCTGTAGTAGACAAAGTAACAATCTTTTGTAGATTTGAAGCCCAATATATCGTTGTACCACCCAAAGTAAATACAAACCCCATAGTCCTCTTTTTACTATCATTATCACCAGCAAAATCAACATCGACATAACCCTACAGTTTCAAACTTGCACCTATGAAGCAATGACATATATCTGATGAACCCCTCAAATATCTTAGAACCCACTTGACTGTCTCCCAATGCTGTTTTCCTAGCCTACTCATGAATATGCTCACAACTCCCACTGCATGTGCAATGTCTGACCTTGTACACACCATAGCATACATCAAGCTACCAATAGCTGAGACATAGGGCACCTTGCTCATATGGTCCTTTTATTCTTCTGTCTTCAGTGACTGTTCTTTGCTTAGTTTGAAATGACTACCAAAGGGTGTGCTCACTAGTTTGGCTTCATTCATGTTAAACCTATTGAGAACTTTCTTCACATACTATGACTGTGAAAGCTTCAATGTACCATTAGCCTTGTCTCTAATGATTCTCATTCCAAGGATTTGCTTTGCGGCTTCTAAATCCTTCATTGCAAACTATTTTGACAATTGCTTCTTCAGATTGTTAGTCTCCTCAATGTTAGACCCTACAATGAGCATATCATCTACATACAGTAGTAGAATTATGTAAGAATTGCCAAAGAACTTAACATAATAAGAGTGATCAGCTTCAAATCTCTTGAACCCAATTCTATGCATAAAACTGTCAAATTTCTTATACCACTATCTTGGAGCTTGTTTTAGGCCATACAAGCTCTTTCTTAGTTTGTAGACTAGATTCTCTTGTCCCTAGACAATGAACCCTTCAGGCTGAATCTTGTAAATGTCTTCCTCCAAGTCACCATGAAGGAATTCCGTCTTCACATCCAACTGCTCAAGATGTAGGTTTTCTACAGCCACCATTCCCAGTACCAGTCTAATTGTTGACATCTTCACAACTGGAGAAAATATTTTTGTGAAGTCAATGCCTTACTTTTGCTGGATTCCTTTGACAACTAATTTTGCCTTGTACGGCTTGCTACCATCATACTCATTCTTTATTTTGTATACCCACTTGTTGTGCAAAGCCTTCTTCCCCAATAGCAATTCATTCAATTCCCATGTCTGATTCCCCAATATGGAATCCATCTCATCCTTCATGGTTAACTCCCACTTGCTTGAATTTTCATCTTGCAAGGCTTTGTCATAACACTCTGCCTCACCATCATCAGTCAACAGGATATAATTTAGAGCGGGTGAGTAACATTGTGGAGGTCTAATGGTCCTGAAAGATCTACGGAATACAACTACATGTGTAGTCTGATCTACCTGTGATTCTACATTCTCCTTATCTTCTTCACTTCCTGGACAATACTTTCAATCAACTCATCTAAGTTAACAAACTTAGATTTCTTTTGATCTATTTTTTGACATCTATCACTGCAGTTGACTTGTCCTTATGCATAACATGTTCATTAAATATCACATTTCTAATTCTGATGATTTTCTTGTTTTATTCATCCCAAAATCGATAGTCAAATTTCTCATCACCATAGCCAATGAAAAAACATATTTTAGACTTTGCATCAAGTTTACTACGAGCATTAGAATCAATATGAACATAAGAAACACTTTTAAATGAGAAAAGTTTACCTCTTTATCGCTCTAAACCTCTTCAGGAAGTCTGAAATTCATTGGAAATGAAGCTCCTTGACTTATTAGGTAAGTTGCAGCACTAACACCATCCGCCTAGAAAGTTTTTGGTAGTCCAGTATGCAGCCTCATACTCCTAGCACTCTTGTGATCGCCATGTTAAGCTCTTCTCACCCTACCTCATTTATATTGCTTGCTTGTTATTATTTACTTTGAATATAAATTGTGATATAATACACTTGTATCTTGCCAAGATAATTTTGTGATTGTAGAAAAAGTTATATATCCGCAAAAGACATCTATTCACCCCTCTTAGACGCATACCCAGACCAACAAGTGGTATCAGAGCGTCAATCATTGGACATGCGAAGTAACATCCAAGCGATAAGATCAAATGGTGGATATGTTTGTCCAAGGACAATCCATTGACCGTCCACTCAAGTTCTGCGAAATCAACTATCCGGCATGGAAAGACCGAATGTCAATCTTCATCCAAGCATATGAGTACAAAATTTGGAATGTAATCACCAAAGGAGATTACGTATTCAAGGATGACGAAGGTGAGATGATACCAATTGGGAAAATCCCAAAAGCTTATGCAAAGATGGCTCAACTAAACTTTAAAACAAAAAATCTTCTTTATTGTGTTGTGAATGATGAAGAATAAAACTGAATCTTCGGTTGAAACATGGCAAAAGAAATGTGGGAGAAGCTCCAGGTAACATATGAAGGTACAACTCAAGTGAAAAGATCAAAAATTTATATGTTAGTTAAAGAATATGAAATGTTTAAAATGGAAGAAGGTGAGTCGATTATTTCCATGTTTACGCATTTTACACATATAACAAATGGATTGAAAGCACTTGGTAGGGAATACTCTATGGAAGATAATGTGCAGAAAATTCTTCGTTCGCTATCGGAATTGTGGCAAGCAAAGTCTACAACAATTGAAGAAGAAAATGACCTATCTAAGGTCACTCTCGATGAGCTCATTGGGTCTTTCATGACCTACGAGATCTAGAAGAAGAACACTGTTGCAAAAGTTGAGGCACAGAAAAAGACACCCGAAATTGCCTTAAAATCTAGAAAACAAAAGGAAATTGTGGAGGAAGAAGAAAATGATGATGAAGTAGCTCTCCTCACATGAAGATTCAGAAATTTCTTACTAAACAAATGGGGTGGTAAGCAAAAGGAAAAAGGGGAATCAAGCATAAGGTGTTATAACTGTAAGAAGACCATACACCGAATGGCTGGCTGCCCACTCTTCAAAAACAAAGGCAACAATCAGCAAAGAGACAAAAAGAAATATAAAGTTATGAATGCAACCAGATGGGACGAGCTGGACAGAACTTCAACTGATGAAGAAAACGAAGAAGAAGTTGCAAACTTCTGTTTTATGGAGGATGAACAAAATGAGGTAAATTTTGATGATGAATACTTTCCCTCATATGAAAAAATAGAAGAAAACTGTAGGAAGCTTTATATTGAGTTGATTGCTATTAAAAAGCAAAATAGGCTTTTATAAGAAACTCATACAAAATGTAAGCAAAAGCTAATTTGTTCATGTGATACTTTAAAAGAGGAAAATACCTCTCTCAAAACTAAAAACAAAAAGCTTGTCAAGAAGTTCAAAAATGACAAGGAGATTTCTCAAAAAGAAGTTGAAATTTTGAAAAACCAAATTGTAGAAATTCTTCAAGATAATTCAAACCTGAAGAAGAAAATTGAAGATCAAAATTATATCATTCACAAATTTACAAGTGGAAGGGAAAATCTTGATAAGTTACTTGGAATCCAAAGATTTGGAATTTTCAAAGAAGGTTTAGGCTATGGGTTGTCGTCATCTGAATCAATTGGTTTTGCAAACCTTTGTGCTAAAGGAAGCTCTTTGACAAAGAAAAACCCAGCACCCAAATCAAACCCCTTACATGCTAATAAAGTTTGCTTGTGTTGTGAAAGAAAGGGTCATGTATGCTTTACTTGCCCCTTTAGAGGAAATAGAGGAAAAGGAAGAAGCATGAATGGGTGATTAAGAATACTAACCCTATAGGACCCAAGGCAATATACATACCAAAAAAAATCACTTAGTGGTGTGTGCAGGTATGCTTGAAGACAAAGTCTATAAGAAAAAAATGGTTCCTTAATAGCGGCTACTCAAGACACATGACGGAGACGTTGGCAAATTCTTCCCACTCAGCTATAAGAAAGAAGGGTTAGTAACATTTGGAGACAACGCTAAGGGTAGAATCATCGACAAAGGTAAAGTAGGTAATTCTTCTTTATCTATTTAAAATGCTGCTCTTGTACATACACTTAAGCATAACCTGTTAAGTGTTAGTCAGATGTGTGACAAGGGAGTGAACATTATATTTCAATCTACCCAATGCATGATAAATGATTTAAATGGAAATACTATACTTATGGGTAAGCGTGAATCTAACATCTACACAATTGAGTTTGATGATATTAAACATGTGATGTTAGATGTTTGGCTGCAACAAATGAAAATTGTTGGTTATGGCATAAGAGGCTAGGTCATGCTAGCATGGACTTATTGCATAGGTTATCTTCTGAGGAACTAGTAAATGACTTACCAAAAGACAACTATGTCAAAGACAAAGTATGTGATGCATGTCAATATGGAAAACAAGTTAAATCATCTTTCAAAACCAAGAAAATGATATCCACAATGAGACCATTAGAATTGATACATCTTGATTTATTTGGACCAAATGATATTGCAAGTATAAGTGGAAAATTGTATGCTTTTGTTATAGTTGATGATTTCTCTAGATTTTTGTGGGTAATCTTTCTTGCAAACAAAAGTGATACTTGCAATGCCTTTATTCACTTTTGTGAAAAATTCAAAAATAAAAATGAATGCCAATTGTTCACATTAGGAGTGATAGGGGAAGAGAATTTAGGAACAAAGAATTAGAAGACTTTTGTAATGAAAATGGTTATTCACACTTCTCCGCACCTAAAACTCCACAAAAAAATGGAGTAGTTGAAAGAAAGAACCGAATGCTCAAAGAAATGGCTAGGACAATGCTTAATGAACATAAACTTCCAAAATATTTTTGGGCTGAAACCGTTTGTACAGCTTGCTATGTTAGTAATCGTGTCATTGTTATATCCAAAATAGGCAAAACCCTATATGAGATATGGAATGATAGAAAACCAAACATCTCACACTTTAAGGTCTTTGGATGCAAATGTTTTATATTAAACAATAGAGACCACTTAGCAAAATTTGACTCAAAATTTGATGAAGGAATCCTTCGAGGGTATGCAATGAACAGCAAAGCTTATAGAGTGTTTAATAAAAGAACCCAAACTGTTCAAAAGTCAACACATGTTGTTTTTTATGAAACTAACCCATATGCACCCAAAACAACAGTTGACTTGGATGATCAAGTGACTACCATGAGAGTTGAAAGGGAACTTGAGCAACTTAAGATAAATGATGAACAAAATTAAAATTCTCAAGAAATCAAAAATGATCATCAAGAATCATCAACTTAAAAAGAGTCTATGAAACCGGAAGAAGAAAATCAGGAACTCCCTAGAGCTTGGAAATTTGTGAAGAATCACCTACCAATCTCATCATAGGTAATCCATCCCGAAGAGTTAGCACTAGGTCTCACTTAATAAGTGGATGTAATCATATAGCCTTCGTATCCCAAACAAAGCCTAAAAACTTTGAGGAGGCTGAGAATGACGAGAATTGGATCATTGCCATGCAAGAAGAACTTGACCAATTCGAAAGAAGCAAAGTTTGGGAATTAGTTCCTAAACCCAATAACACGACGATAATAGGCACAAAATAGGTATTTAAGAATAAGAAAGATGAAGATGGTAACATTGTGAGAAACAAAGCAAGGCTTGTTGCACAAGGGTATAACCAACAAGAAGGAATTGACTATGATGAAACATATGCCCCTATAGTAAGACTTGAAGCCATTAGAATGTTGCTTGTCTTTGCCCGCTTCAAAAATTTTAAATTATTTCAAATGGATGTCAAAAGTACATTTTTAAATGAATATATTAATGAGAAAGTATATGTTAGACAACCCCGAGCTTTTGAGAGTCATTCTCACCCCGAACATATATTTAAACTCTCAAAAGTCCTTTATAGACTTAAGCAAGCACCAAGAGCTTGGTATGAATGTTTAAGCAAGTGTCTCTTGGAAGATGGCTTCACAAGAGGACAATTTGACACTACCTTGTTCTTGAAACATAAGGAAAATGATATGCAAGTCATATAGATTTACGTAGATGACATCATTTTTGGAGCCACAAATGAAAATATGTGTAAAGAGTTTGCCCAAACTATGCAAGAAACGTTTGAGATGAGTATGATGTATGAATTAAATTTCTTCCTTGGGCTACAAATAAAACAAATAAAGAATGGAATTTTCATTAATCAAGCTAAATACATCAAGGACATGTTTAAGAAATTTGGGCTTGAAATGGGAAAATCAAAAGCAACCCCTATGAGCATAACAACGAAACTTGATGGTGATGAAAAGGGGAAGAATGTTGACCAAAATCTATATAGAGGGATGATTGGTGGTCTGTTATAACTCACTTCTAGCAGACCTAACATTATGTTCAGCGTTTTCTTATGTGCTCGATTCCAATCATGTCCCAAAGAGTCACATCTCAATGTCATTAAGAGAATTTTTAGGTACCTAGTAGGAACATTTGACTTAGGGCTCTTTTACCCTAAGAATGCTCCATTTGTTCTCATTTTCTATTCAGATGCTAACTATAGGGGCTATAAAACTTATAGGAAGAGTACTAGTCGAACATGTCACTTCCTTAGACACTCTCTTGTATCCTAGTTTAGCAAGAAACAAACCTTCGTTGCACTCTCAACCACCGAAGCTGAATACATTGCAGTCGGTAGTTGTTGCGCCCAAGCATTATATATGAAGCAACAACTCGAGGACTTTAAAATTTTGATAAAGGGTACACCAATCCATTGTGACAATACCAATACCATTTACATATCTAAAAACCCTTGCCTGCACTCTAGAACTAAGCATATTGAAATCTGGCACCATTTCATTCGAGATCACATACGAAAGGGGGGATGTTGAATTAGTATATGTGAATATCGAAAACCAATTAGCTGATATCTTAACAAAACCCCTTAATGAGGAAAGATTTTGCAAAATTAGGCATGAACTATGCATGTGTACTCCTCAAGACATCCCTTAAAATAGTAAAGATGGTTGAGCATATCACAAAAAAAAAAAAAAGATGGTTTGGTGCAGGACCAAACCATCGACGATTTCAGGGCACCTTGAAAAAACCTTTGATGGTTTCAGACAGGCAAATGATTTTAGTACCAAACTGTCGATGGTTTCATAACACCAAGAAAAATAGTTGACGGATTTTTGCAGGCCGAGCGGTCTTTATGTCATTAAAACCTTAAATTTTTTTAACCCTCACCCTTTTGTGTTATGCTTTATCCTCTTAAAAACCTCTCTGAACCCTCTCCTCTCCTCTACTCGTGATTGAACACCTTTCCCCATGGCTCCCAAGCATGCTCACGATGAAGCCAGCTCCTCATAAAAGAAATCCAAAGCACCTCAAGAAACCTCGTCCTCTCCACCTCCTAGCTCTTCCTCTTCCCACTCTAAGGAATCTGATTCCTCTCTTCAATCTAAGAACGTATAAAGAAGGATTCTGAGGATTGGCAGAGCCTCTTCTCCTCCCAAGAATCTCATCGGCGATACCACTCAGTCACAACACAAAGAAACATTGTAAGTAGCAAGATTCTTCCGATCACCTTCCTTCAAACGCACCTTCCCATGTTCATTGCTAAAATTAGGAAAATTGGTTGGGAATTTTTGATGACTTGCGATGAATCTGTATTCCCTGAACTAGTAAAAGAATTTTATGCCAATTTTTTTTCCAGCACCCCCAAGGAACCCGCACATTCAATGGTCAAGCGTTAGGAAAATTTCTTTAGATGCTGAAACCCATTATGAGATACTTAAATGTGACCGCTATGACATCACTAGTCTCCCGAGCAAAGGCTAGCCAATGCATAGCACATGGTTCGACCCTCATGATGCATTAAAGTTAGTAACTGGAAATCCTCAAATAACAGCAATAGCTAAATCGAAAGCAAAGGACCTAACTATAGATTTTTGAGTCCTGCACCACATGATCACCTATAATATCTTTCCTAGGCATGATGGACGTGACACAATGACTCTGGCCGATATATTCGTGATTCATTGTGTCTAACATGGTCGAGGGATTGATCTTCCATTTCTCCTAGTGCATGTCATGGAAACTAACCTCCATAAAAAGAATGGTTGTCTTCCCTATGGCCATCTCCTTACAGCCATATTCAACCATTATGATGTACGCACCGCAGGTTCTAAATAGAAATTTCCTAGACCAAAGGATAAATATTCAGAAGCTACCTTACAGCATATGCATTTTTTACAAGATGCACAAACCTCCCTATGGATAAAACCAGGGCAACAACAAGCGCCCATTATTAAGGACCAGGAAGAAATGGTTGGAGAAGCAGCAGCTGTAGAGGATCCTAATGCCATCGTGGACATACTCGAGGATCTTGAGCCGCCCCATGAGTCTGTTATGCAGTGCCTAGAAGGGATAGACCTAGAACATAGTGCTCATTTTAACTCCATTGGCTCTACTCCAACGGCCAAGCAGTAGGAACAATGCTCTTTTTTTGACTCCCTCCAACAGGCTTAAGAGGCTCGCATGGCTCATGTCAATTCTATCCTAGCTACAATTCTTGAGCATCCTTGCCACAACCTTTAGGCACCTCTCACTACTTTTTAATGATGGAAAAATGGGGAGAAGTTGTAATCCTTTTGGAAACTCTTTTTTTAATTTTTGTTGCTCTAACTAAAATTCTACACTAGTTAACACGTGCATGTTTTTGCACTAAAATATGTTATTCGGTACATACTTTTGGAAAAACACTCCCATGAATACCGCTATGATCCTTCATACTTTGTTTGGACATGGTAAGCATCATTTGACCTTCATGCTAAATTGTTGGTTATATTCATCTTGTTTGAGTATTGAAAATATTAGCTATTGTTGGAAATATTTAACTTACCTGCACTATATTAATTTTCTTGGAATACTGAAATGCTTGTATTGGACTTACTGATATGTTGAGTATACTGAAATGTCTAAAATCAATCAGGTTTTAATGGAAAATGCTCTATTTACAGACGGCATGCTGTCGAAATTTCATCTTTTCAAAATAAAATATGATAGTCAAATAGTGCATATATTAAGGGGGAGGATTTGTTATCATTCAAACATGTATGCATATTTTGAGGGGGAGCATTTTTTTTAAGAAATATCTTTCAAAAAAAACACCAATGGTTTGCTATCATCAAAAAACGGGAGAATGTTAGCCCTAGTGGCTAAGTTCCTTTATTCAAACTTGTTTTGATGATAACAACCCATTAGTGATTCTTTGGTTAGTTAACATTTTTCCTCAAGTTCAGTTCAGACAAGTAGATACTTAAGAAAGCATAAAGATCGAACGAACCTTAAGGGAGCAATAAGCAAAAGCATACACAAAGAATACTCGAGGCACAACCAACCAAAGACTTGATGATGTCCTATATGTATAATAAGTTGTGTGTAAGGTAGGATATCCCTGTAACTTTTGTGGCATGATATTGGTAAGAATACTTAGCAAAAGTTGAACAAGTGCATCTGCATATTAGTTCATAGGATATCTTTAACAAACTTAATAAGTATTAAAATAGATTTTACAAGATATCACATACTTAAACAAATTTTTAAGGACAAGGTTTTAACAAGTTTAGGGTTCTATTTTTATATAATTTTTAAGCACCCAAACGAATATGAAACAAATCAGGAGCTTAGAAGGTTTTCTGGAACAAGGCCTAACATACAGAAAATCGTCGATGGTTTGGGAAAAGCCTAAAAAACCATCGACAGTTAGGTTCATTACTTTGCTGTTCTATAGAAAACCGCAGACGGTTCATTACTTCTAGTTGTTTTGATTTGTTGTATTGAGGAGTTCTTTGTGAGCCTTTGTAAGGTGACTCTTGGTGAGAATCTTATTGTAGCTCTTGGTGAGTGGCCAGATTGTAAAGACTTCTCTGTCTTAAAGGAGGATGATTAGCGGATTTGGGGAATCCTTGAGTTGGTCTCAAGGTGTGGACGAAGGCTTGGTGCCGAACCATGTTAATATCGTCGTGTTAAGCTCTTCTCACCCTACCTCATTTATATTGCTTGCTTTTTATTATTTACTTTTAATATAAATTGTGATATAATACACTTGTATCTTGTTAAGATAATTTTGTGATTGTAGAAAAAGTGATGTATCTGCAAAAGATGTCTATTCACCCCTCCCCCTCTAGACGCACACCCTGGCCAACACATAGCCTTCCACTTCTTAAAAGTTTCAAATACATCAGATTTATTTTTCAAAAAATAAACTCATACCTTTCTGGTTGAGTCATCAATGAAAGTAATGTAATACCTTGAACCTCCAAGTGATGCAACCGAAGAAGGACCCCATAAATCAATGTGCACTAACTCCAATTTTCCAGCCTTCAATGTCCTACCAGTTTTCAAGAAACTCACTCTTTTCTCCTTTCCTAAGACGCACCTTTAACACAAGTCAAAATCAATAGACTTCAATTCTAGTAGTTTCCCTTTTGACAGCAGCATCTTCATCCCTTTCTCACCCATGTGACCAAGTTTGTGGTGCCATAAGCTCGTATCAGTACTTGCTTCAAGAACTGCAATTGTGTCTCTTGGACTTGAGGTCATGTATAGAGTATCAGACTTCTTTCTACCAACCAATACTCTGACTCCCTTTGTAACCTTCCAAGTGCCGCTAGCGAATAACATTGCATGCCCTTCATCATCAAGTTGTCCGACAGAAATCAAATTCCTTCTTAGGTCAGGAATATGTCGTACCTTCTTCAATAACCAAACAAACCCATTGGGCAGTGACATCCATACGTTTCCCATACCCACAACATCCAAGGCTATACCATTAGCCAAATACACCTTACCAAAATCACCTACTACATAATTTTGTATGATTTCATGGTGTAAAGTGGTATGAAACGATGCTCTTGAGTACAAAACCCAATCATCAAGTGGACTGTCTGCTGCAAGAAGTAATGCATCTTGTACCTTTTCTGTTACAGCATTAGTGGAATCATCCTCATTCTTCTTCTTAAAACTTTTGCATTACCTCCTAAAGTGACCCATTTTCCCACAATTCCAGCATTGTCCTTTTTGGCCAAATCTAGATTTACTTATGTTTCGATTATAATTTCTAGATTTTGATCTACCCCAATCTGAATTTCATTCATTACCTCTACCTTTTGTCTCAAGGTTTAGGGCAGAACCAGATTCTGAGGTTTCAATGGCATCTCTTCTATGAATCTCATTAGCTAGAATTAAATCTCGTATGTCATTGTACTTCAATTTTTATTTTCCTATAGAGTTGCTTACTTCCATCCTCATTGCCTCCCAACTGTTTGGCAACGAAGCCAAAATGATCAGTGCACGAATCTCATCATCAAAATCAATTTCTACAGATGAAAATTGATTTGTGATAGTGTTACACTCGTTCAGATGTTTTTCTACTGATGCATTCTCTGCCATCTTCAAATTAAACAATTTCTTCATCAGATGTACCTTGTTATTTGCTGACAGCTTTTCATATATACTAGACAAAGCCTTCATCGAATCTGTTGTGGTCTTCTCCTCTTCAACGTTGTGTGCAATAGACCTAGATAGAGTTAATCTGATAACTCCCAGTACCTATCTGTCAAGGAGAGTCAATTCCTCATCCTTCATAGTAGCAGGTTTTTCACCTAAAAGTGGCAAATGCAACTTCTTCCCATAAAGATAATCCTCGATTCGCATCCTACAGAATCCAAAGTCTGTGCCATCAAACTTTTCTATTCCAAACGCCTTTCCTGCTTGCTTTACCATTGCTTCTAATGAGTCCCTAAAATACATGATTTTAGACCCTCATTTACCTATGCTTATCCTCATTTTATTATATATGAACCCAGAGTTATCATTGTTCAGAGTTATGCAAGGTTTGTTTGTCTTTTCAGGAAAAACAATTCAAACCATGGAATTAGGCATTATAACAAGCTAAGGAGAATTTGGAGGATTCAAAGCTCGAATTCAGACGTTTAGCCAAGCTCCAAAAGCTTCAAGAGTATAAATGGACATGAAGATGATGCTCAAACATGTGGCACGACCAACAATCCACAAGGGCAACTTAGTATTCCACTACAAACTCCAAGGTTCATACTGAGATCGAATTGTTGCAAGGTTCGACCAAGTGCTCGACCAAGTGACCCACTGAGGTGACCACATCGAGATGTTGAGACTTAACAAGAATTCAAAAATACTGAGAGCCTCAATGAAGTGTTCGACCAAGAGACATTTAGAGGTGACTATGTCGAGATACTGAGATTTCTTGAAGATCGAGATACTGCAAGTCTCACCCATCAAAACCCTGAGGCACGATGAATTCGAAAGCATTGGAGATTCGAATCCTTGACTTCCCACGTGTCTCAACTAGGGCGCGCACAAGAATGACAAAGGAGCGACTTGGTCAACAACGACGATCTGCCGCGCGGGATCTTCTGCAAACCTTCTAAACTGCAAAACAAACTTTGCAAACCCTAGAGCCTATAAATATTTGCTATGAACATGAGCTCTGGGTTCCTATTTGGTCTCTCTTAGGTTAGTGACAAACTTAAGATGTCATTAAGAGTCAAGAGAGATTTGGAGTAGCATAGTTTTCAATTCCTGTTTTGGTGTGTGCATGAAGTGTTCATCGGCCTGTGACAACCGGTTGCATTTGTGTGCTATCTGTGTATATTACAGATCACTCCGTTTGTAATTCCTGAAATTAGTGACAGACATTCTAAATAATAAAGGGATGATCTTTTTATTCTTGATTTCATTTACATGCTTTCATTTGTTGCTTTACATTTATCAGTTGTGTGTTTGATGAAGGATTGCAGATAAGGATAAGCACTTCTACGTATCAGTCAGAGGGAAATAGTCGGCTACGGAACTGCGGAGGTGTTTGTTCATCGTTGATACAGGGTATTCTCTGGTTCCCGACCATGCTCTAGACGGTTGGGGCACCTTTACTACCTTGCGCCCTCAATCGCCCCTCTCCCACTTTGGCCCACTCGGGTTAGTACTTCTATGGAAATTTGGATGAACATAGATAGAGACATGGCGTCTAGCATTTGATTCAGACCATAGTATTGCTTTGTAGGAGTAGGGTCACTTTTAAATTTACTTTCTTTAGATTTACTTACTTTCATTTAATCGCTTTCCAATACTTAGAAACATCCACCATTGCAAAACATCACCTTTTACTTCTTTTTCATAACAAGGCTATAATAAACTAACTCGGAAGTGGTTTACTAACTGCGCTTCAAGTCCCTGTGGATTGATACCCGACTTACTCACTTTCTACTAAACTGGGGATAGTTAGGTTTATAAATATTATTTTTGGTAGTTTAGGACCCAAGCCTAAGCGAGCCTACCAGCTCCCAGTTGAACCTAACCCTAGGCTCTGATACTAGTTGTGGGGAATTAATACAAAATTCCCAGATCCTGTGAGAAACAAAAATAGAGAAAATATCCACGCCAAAGAAAAATAATCACACACAAGATAATATTTACGTGGTTCAGCAATTTTGTCTACGTCCATAGAATTGCAAGGATTTCACTATAATTAGGAAGAAAAACAGAGAGTGTGCCTATACAATGTTCTCTCTCTCTCTCTCTCTCTCTCTCTCTCTCTCTCTCTCTCTCTCTCTCTCTCTCTCTCTCTCTCAAAATAACAACCAAAAGCAACTAGGCTCCACAAAGCCCAAAAGCAGCATGGTTCATCTGCCATGAAACTTTTTTTCCCTTTTTACTCTTATTGAGTTCATTTCATGTTGCCTAGCATTTAAACAAAAGAGACATCTCTATAAAGGGGGGGGGACCCGATGCACAAAGCTCCTGCGTATGCGGGGTCGAGGAGGGGTCTATCAAATGACAATCAGCCTTCACTTACCCATGTACACGTGTGAATTTCCAAATATGTATAATATATAACATGCAAACATACAACAAACCCATGGTTCTGTCTATTAATAGGGAGAGAGAAGTTTGTTAAACTAACTAAAAATAAAAGGATTTTACAACCTAGGGTGTGGAGGCCTGAGGAATTATACTAATTAAATAATAGGAGGATAAGGAAAAAGAAATTGAAATAGGAACTTCAGTAGGGTCTCGTCGATGAGAAGATATTCATAAGGCTGTTTTTGGGCCTGAAATTCATCAACGAAGAGTAAGTGTTCGTCGATGAAATTCCTTCATGGCCTCATCGACGAAGTGACGTATCTCGTCAATGAAGACACATAGCTGAGCATTCTATATAAGGCCAAGATCACCCTTTCTGTGAGATAATTTTCTCTCTCAGTTCTCTCTCTCTCCTCTATGGCTCCTCTCCCCTTCTCTCTAGAAATCCAGGACGGTTCTTCGTCGGTTCGACGATTCGAAGCTGCCATGCTACTCCTGGGAAGTTTCTCTTCATTTCTTCTGGAGTAGATCGTTGGTAGGGCCAACTTGGACACCATCCCAGATTTAGGGTAAGTTGGTTATCTTAGGCTTTTTAATGAATATTTGGTATTTTTAGAGTTGTAGAAAAGTAGTATTTTGATAAATACTGAAGTTCTGTTAGGGAAAATATTATTTTTAGGGTGTTGAGTTGGGAGCCCTGCGGATGCAGCACTAACTATTTTTGGGGCTTTCCAATAGACAGGTAAGGGAATAAACTAAAGCAGTAATTATTCATGAAATTTATTATTATTATTTAACAGCAAATTAATTTTCAGTAAGCATGTACTATATATGAGTATATTTGGGAATACTGCTATTGAACAGGAATATGTTTTAATGTATAATGTCAAAAAATAAAATGTTAGAACAGATTTCATGATTTCATTCAGTTTGTGTGGCATGAATATTATTTCCCGAATATTGTATTATGTTAAGTCAGATTTACAATAAAGACATGTTTACAGTTATTTTCAGAAAAACCATAGATATTACAGAAAATTATGATTTCAACACTTATGATAAACAATACATATATTCAGTTCAGTATGTATGCAATGCTCAGTACAAGGTCGTGATTGATAGCCGGCGCAAGGCCATATTTGTGCATGTTATCCAGCGCAAGGCCGTGATTATTACGATATGTCAGAACTTAGAAAATGCTATCAATCTAGTTTCACGTTAAACCAGTATATGTATAAGTACTATATGTTATCAAAACCAAGATAGTAGTTTAGATTAGTATTCAGGGTTCGGTACTATAGCTATTCAGTTCAGTTCAGGCTTGTGCTACCACCCTTTCCAGTAGAGGGGGTGGGATATAGATAGTTGATGTGGCTTTAGTGTAGTGTTGTAGACATTCCCCTGGCAGTCCGGACCAGGGTGGGACGGCCCATCGTACTTACAGACATATTTGACTTGGCAGTGGTTGGCCAACCATTGTCAGGTCTCGCCTTCGGGCTGCACAACCTGTCATGGGAGGTAATATATGACATTAGCTAGCTATCCATCCTGGGTATATTTCAATACTATCAGTTATAGCAGATGATTTTATAATAATAGAAAACCAGTATGATTTAATATGCTTATGTTTATATATCCATTACTCAGTTATTATATTACAAATTTTTACTAGACATGTATCACGAACTGTTTATTTATTTATAATAAGAAAATATTCATGTTGCCACACAACTGTATTTAGTTTATTTCCCGTACTGAGAGGTGTCTCACCCTGGCTTAAAATTATTTCAGGAAACCCAATCAGATAGGCGGACCGAGCTCCGCACCATTAGAAGCAGTCTTTACCACCCTGCTAGGGGGGTGAATTTTTTAACTAGGATTAGCTGGTTTTTGGTGTATGATTCTATTCTTGTCTTTTTGGGTTGTGAGGATTGTGTATATAAATTTACAGACATAGTAAGGATTTTAATAAACTCTGGTATTGTATATTATGAAGGGAATTTACGTTTTCTACTGCTTAGGTGTCCACTGTGTATGACAGGTGTGTTCCCGTTACCCATGGGTAAGGGTTGACTTTGTTATATCATTAGTTTAAGGTATTAGGGTACTTGCTATGATTAATTATGTAGTAAATTAAGCAGGTCATTACATGGGGAATGAGTGTTTAGGGCAAATACAATTGGAGAAGGGGAAAGTTTGATTTTAAAAATTTTCAAAATAAATATATGAGGATTAAAGACAAGTGTGGTCACTAAACTTATCAGTTATTACTTAAATCCGATTGAGTCACTGTATTTAAATTTTTACAAATGAAGTTATCAAATTTACTGGATTGGTTCAATATCATAAAAAAATGCAATGGGCATTAAGAAGAAGAAACGAAATGTCTCGTTGATGTCTTAGTCAATACCCCCAACATCCAATCAGCACCCACTAATGCATGATTCAACATTTTCTTCATAACTAAGAGTAACCAAAATCCACATACTTATGTGATTCGAACAAATGCTAACCCCTCATTCGTTTGTCTTTGGTGCAAGTTACAAAGTTCTATTAGATATGACTCCAATCCAAAGATTGGATTGAAGACGTCTACCTTTCTACCATAAATTTAAAGTTCTAGATTTTTTCAAAATTAAAAATTTTTTATCCAAATTATGTGAAAATTGATTTAAAAAACTAGGTCATAGGTTGAAGAGCAGTAAATTTGAAACCCCCAATGCAAATGTTAGTTACGAAAATCATTGCTTTTGTTGACATATGATGCACTATAGCCCTAAGTTGGGATATGTATAAAAGAAAGGAATTCATATAGAATCCTGACGTATGTTTGGATATGTATAAAATGCATAATGCTTTGTTTTAAAGGTATTTTAATATGTTTTAACCCTATTTTAAAGTGTCCTTAAAGAACATATGTTATAGCTTATTGTTTTTAAATATATGTTCTTGATAATGAATATGCTATTTATTTTGACTAGGCAATAGTGATGAATACTTTATTTAGAGATTTTATTATGATGATAAGTTGCTATTACCTAAGGGCGAGAACAACTATGTTTTGATAGAATTGATTGCTTTGATTGGGTAAATAGTGATGAAATATTGTTGTTGGATATTGAACACATGGCTGAGCAGCTTTATGGTACCAATAACTCAAGAGCTATTTATTAGGAAATGTCATGGAGGGATCTCTCTTGGAGGATGATGGAGGCTTTGATCTGCTTTGCAAAAAAGGAAAAGGAGCGGTTGTAAGGAAGTAGAAGAAGTGTGTGTGTGTGTGTGAGAGAGAGAGAGAGAGAGAGAGAGAGAAAGAGAGAAACAAACTCTACATTATCCATGATGCACCTACTAAGGATACATTATATAGGAGACCTACTCCTTTATCTTGTCCATGTACTTACTTTTTTTATATGAAAAATGTAGTAATAGGTCTTGCTTTCTATACACTCAATGTTAATAAATATCAACACCACATCTTTCATATTAAAAAAAATGAACGCATGAAGCATGAAGATACGTACATATCTTCGATGTAATTTTTCCCTCGTTACAAATTTTTCCATGTTTAAAGGCACGACTACCATCAAAAACAACTTAGAGAGAAAGAGAGAGAGGAGTTGGTAGTGAGAACATTTGCTGGATGCTTCTTGTTGAAATATTTTCTAAAATATATTTAATGCTTTGTGGGTTTATCCCACATTGGAAAGAGTGAAAAAGGAAAAGTCATTTATAAATGATAAGGTGGAATATTCTCATAAAATTAGTTAAGAGATGGTGCTAGTATGTACCCTAGGACGGTGCTTCGCACTGTCCGCACATGCACGCTCGTGCGTGTGGCGTGGAGTGGCATGGGTTGTAGGGTTCTAGTGGCACATTAGATGGCGCACAAGCACTTGGCACTTCCAGAGTGTGTCCACCAAGGCGCGACCAAGAAATTTTGGAGGTGCGACCAAGTCGATGCACATTACGCTTTGAACAGTTGCGACTATTCATACCTTTGTAACTTTTAGGAAAAGACATAATTCTATCTATTTAAACAAAAAATTAACACCACGAAATATATAGGAAAACTCATCATTCCCTCCTTCTCTTTCTCATACAAAGTTTTCATAATTTATATCTTTTTCAAATTTGGGTTCTGTTTTCTGTAGAAATAGAATTCCAAAAAATTATTTCAGATTCTTGTAAGGGTGTTTGTGATCAGTTTTTGTTTGTGTATAACGCAAACTGATATCAAATTTATATTATGGGTTTCATTGTATTTTGGAAATGTATTTTTTGACTCACTATACACTGATTTGGTGGGTGCAAATAACATTTTATGGAAAACAACATTGTAACGTGCCTTGAAACATTTCTGTTATGCACCATTTTCTCTATTTAACTCTTACAATCTTAAAACATTATCATCAAAATGGTTGGTTCTTCAACCTTGAGGGAATTCGCTGTGGATTTTGTGAAACTTGAACTGTTTTATGGAAGCAATTTCAGGCGCTGGCAAAAAAAGATGCACTTTCTTCTTGCTAGTCTCAAAGTGGTGTATGTTTTGACCACCCCCAAACCTATTTTGAATGAGAATGAGAATTTGGCTCAAGGACGTGCAAGGCTAAAATAGGAACAAGATGATTATATAGGCAAAGGCCACATTTGCAATTCTATGTCTGACAATCTGTTCGATATGTATCAGAATATGGCAACTACAAAAGAGTTTTGGGATGCACTTGAGGCTAAGTATTTCACAAATGATGCGACTAGTAAGAAATTTCTAACTGGAAAATTTTTCAATTATACCATGCTTGATAGTAGGCCTGTTATATAGCAATTTCATCAAATTATGTATATCCTTAACCAGTTTAATCAACATAATATGAAAATGGATGAATGCATTTTCATTTCGTCTATTATTGATAAGTTATCTCCATTTTGGAAAGATGTTAGAAAATATTTGAAGCACAAGAAGGATGATATGTCTCTTGAACAACTGGGCCAACATTTCCAAATTGAGGAAGTGTTTAGGTAGAATCAGAAAGGTGCAAAAGAGCATACTTCCAAAGTGCATATGATGGAAGAAGAAGGCAGTTCTAAATAGCCCCAACATCCTAAAAAAGGGAATCTAAAAAGGAAGTTATGTGATACCCCATGGAAGAAAGACTTAAAATGATTAGATATTACTACCCATATCAATAAAGTGCACCTTTCTTTTTTAGAGCCTTCCTATAAGAACTCCCCGGTTACGCGTGCTTGGCTTGGAGTAATTTTGGGATGGGTGACCTTCTGGGAAGTTTTCTCAGGAAGTGTGTGAGTGAGGACAAAACACACTAAGAATGACGTGTGTTGGTCTGTGGGACGAGTCATTAGTCTAATAAGGCTCACCCCCTGTTTTCTGGTCTAGGTAGAGGAGGAGAGACGCAGTGCTCCCTAACAAACCCAGGTTGGGCTTTACAAATGGTATCAGAGCAATAACCCAATTAAAAGTGTGATGAGATTCACATCGCTTGGGTTTGGAAATGTGGGTTCACAACGAGGACGTTGCATTCTGTAAGTGGGGGAGAATGTGTTACCCTGTGAAAGAAAGACTTAAAAGGATTAGATGTTACTACCCATATCAATAAGTTGCACCTTTCTTTTCGAGAGCCTTCCTATAA
Organism: Malania oleifera; assembly: GCF_029873635.1. Taxonomy (NCBI): domain Eukaryota; kingdom Viridiplantae; phylum Streptophyta; class Magnoliopsida; order Santalales; family Ximeniaceae; genus Malania; species Malania oleifera. The sequence continues at coordinate 77,589,171 of NC_080422.1, read as the reverse complement.
GAACTCTACGGTTAAGTGTGCTTGGTTTGGAGTAATCTTGAGATGGGCAACCTTTTGGGAAGTTTTCTTAGGAAGTGTGTGAGTGAGGAAAAAACACATTGAAAATGACACGTGTTGGTCTATGGGGCAAGTCATTAGTCCGATAAGGCCCGCACCCTGTTGTATGATCCAGGTGGAGGAGGAGAGATGCAGTGCTCCTTAACAGACCTAGGTTGGGGCGTTACAAGTTTAGTTCTGTCAAGAATCAAAATAAGAAAAAGAAAGGTTCATGCTTCTATTGTGGAAAACCTAAACACTACAAAAATGAGTGTCTTCTTCTCAAGAAAAAAAAAGGGAACAAACTCTAACAATTTTCTGGCTATGGTTCCTGAAATCAATGTTGTTGAAGATGAATGCGCATGGTGGATTGACTCAGGTGCAACAAAGCATGTTTCCAAAGACAAGAGTTCATTCTCAAAGTATGATCACTGGTGGAAAATGGCAATGTTCTCTACATGAGAAATTCGTCCACCACTGTAGTCAAAGGCAAAGGAAATGTCACTTTCTAGAAAAAGTTTAACTCTCACTTATTTATACCATGTACCGGAAATTAGGAAGAATTTAGTTTCTAGAAGCCTACTTAAAAAGTTTGGCTTTAAGTTAGTGTTTGAATCTGATAAATTTGTACTCTCCAATGGTGGAGTCTTTATGGTACACCTACCATAGGAGGTGAAAAATATTTTGTAACATTTATAGATGATTTTTTCTAGATTTTGTTATGTTTATCTTATGCATACTAAAGATGAAGTAATTGATAAATTTAAGGTTTATAAGGTAGAAGTTGAAAACCAATGTGACACTAAGATAAAATGTCTTAGATCAAATAGAGGAGGTGAATGTTACTTCCCTACCTATTGTGAATCTATAGGTGTGATACATGAAACTTCTGCAGCATATACTCCACAACAAAATGGAGTGGTAGAAAGGAAAAATCGAACATTGGATGAAATGGTCAATGCCATAATGTCAAATTCAGGACTAAGTAAAATGGCATGCTTTCCTATGATGAATTGCATTAGGAATATCTGTATACCCTTAAAATTTTTGAAAAAATGAATAAGAAAAATTTTGATTTAAAATTAAAATTGAAATAATTTTCAAAGTTAGTTAAACGTCAAAATGAATCTCATGCATCTCTCATGAAAGACAAGGATTTGAAAATTGAGGAGTTAGAAAATAATTTGAAAGATAAATCTAAGATTATATGTAAATTTACTGAAAGTCAAAATAATTTTGAAAGACTCCTAGGAGCTCAAATAAATTCCCTAGAGAAGGAAAGTCTTGGTTTTAATGGGAAAGAGAACCTAAAACAGAAACATCTTTACATGGGATATTTTGTAAAAGAGTCAAAATTGTATGTTCCAACTAAAGACTATCATAGAAATATTATATGTTTTAAATGTAAAAGGTTGGGTCACATAAAATTTGACTGTCCTTTCAAAAATAAAGATGTCAAAATTAAGAAAATCTTGAAATTCAAAAGAGAATCTAGCACTAACCCCCACGGACCCAAAAAAATTTGGGTACCAAAAGTAGTTATCTGATTATGTCCTACAGATGTGCTTGAGATTGTCTTCCTCAAAGGACAAGTGGTATATGGATAGCGGATGCTCGCGAGACATGATAGGAGATAAAGCTAAATTCTCATCTATCATATCTGAAGATGAAGGATTCGTTACATTTGGAGATAACTCTAAAGGTAAAATCATTGGAGTTGGTAAAGTTGGTAAGGAACCTTCACTTATCATTAATAATGTGTTGTTAGTCAATGGATTGAAACATAACTTATTAAGTATAAGTCAACTATGTGATAAAGGTTATAAAGTCTCATTTGAACATGACAAATGCATGGTAGAGAACAAATCTAAAAATAAAATATTGTTTACTGTTGATTGTCATGAAAATGTATACATCACTAGCCTTGATAACCTTGCATCTCAACATGTTACTTGTTTCTCTGCCATAAATGAGATTAGTTGGATTTGGCATAGGAGACTAGGAGACGCAAACATGGACTTAATATCTAAACTTGTTAAGGGATAATTAGTTAAGGGATTGCCTAAAACTAAATTTGTGAAAGATAAAATTTGTGATGCATGCCAACCAGGAAAACAAGCAAGAATGAGCTTTAAGAAGAAGAAAGTAATCTCTAATACTAGGCCACTTCAAATGCTACACTTAGATTTATTTGGTCCAAACCCAATTCAATGTTTAGAAGGAAAATCATACGCATTCGTTATAGTTGACGATTATTTAAGATATGCATGGGTTCTATTTTTAGGTCACAAAGATGAAGCGTGTGAACAATTCATAAATCTATGTAAGAAAATTCAAAATGAAAAAGGTTATACTGTTACTAAAATCCGAAGTTGTTGGAATTGGTGTGATCCCAAGAGGGGGGGTGAATTGGGTTTTAAAAACTTTTTGGCTAATTTAAACAATTCGCCAATTCATTACAATATCATATCTCATTCAACATGTATACATGTATGTAAAGCAAGTTTAACAATAAAAGCAAACATACACATGTGCAGTATCTTATTTAAATCAAATGTGTGCATGAGAATAATTTCAACATTAAATAAACATTCATACACATGCTGAAATTAAAGTGCAGGAATTTAAATAAAATAGAAAGAGCGACACCAGATTTGCTATCGAGGTTCGGCCAAACCAGCCTACATCCCCGCCTTGGGCTTACCCCCAAGGATTCCACTATACCTGCTCACTTAACCGGGCGAAGCAAAAGTCTTTTACATCCTCTCCTTACGGGGCGAGGAAAACCCCAGCTCAGTTACTAGACTGAGCCAAACTAGTCTCACTTGCGGGGCTGAGACTCCCCAGTTCAATTCCGGGCTAAACTGAACCAATCTCACTTGCGGGGCTGAGACTCCCCAATTCAATTAATGGGCTGAACCGAACCATTACAATAAAATCATTTTGTACATAAAATATGCTTCTGAAATACAAGTAGAGATGTACAACATTAAAATCTAATATGCATTCTCATATGATTTTGAAATGAAGCTCATGTAGAGTATGGGTTTTCTCTCAAAATATTTTTCAAGTAAAACTTGAGAGTTTGGAAAAAGATTTAATTTCCTAAAATGATTGACCTTTATAAAATAAAAGGAGAAGCCTCTCAAGCAAGTATATATTAATTTGATATATGCTCAAGGCTCCCTCTTGTATAACCCAAAGAAATTCTCCAACAAATGTATTTCAAGATAAGAGTAGGAGAATATTAGGGTTTTCTTCAAAATGATTGACCTTAGTAAAATTAATCTCAAGAAGGCATTCAAGCAAAATATATGAGCGAGAATATTAGCCCAAGCCTTCAAGACATTTTTCACAATAAATTTCTCCAAAAAATATTTTCCAATTAAAAGAATATGGGAGAAATTTAATCTTTGAAAAACATGAAAAATAGAAAGGCCTTCTAGCAATATACATATGAAGAATGTTATATGCTCAAGCCTCTTCAAATATAACCCCAAAAATATTTTCCCCAAAAATGGTTTTCAAAAGAAGAGAATGGGAGACATTTTAATCTTTGAAAATATATCACAAATGAAAGAAGAAGGCCATCAAGCAACATATATGTATATGATATATGCTCATGCCTCTTCACATAAAACCCCCAAGAATATTTTCTCCCAAAAGGATTTTCAAATAAAAGAAGAGTAGGAGAAAAATGAGAATTTAAAGAACAAATGGGGTATAGAAGTGTGGGAGAACAAAGAATGATAAACTAATTTAACAAAGGGATTCTCCAACAATTTTCAAGTGTTTTGGGGTTGTATTTATAGGCAAAAACCCCTTGTGACCGTTATATAGCCGTTGGGACCTTAAAATATTTATTTATTTTGAAAACAAACCATTTTTCGGCCGTTGGGACACTTTCTCGAGAAGTTCGGTCGACCAAGCTCAAGGTACAATCGACCGAGGCTTGAAATCAACGAGTTTCGGTCGACCGTAGTGAAGGTTCGGTTGACCGGCCTCTACTTTTCTGCACAGACACTATTCAATATTTTATCCATAACCTTTTCCATACAACTCCAAATTGGATTTTCTTGATATCAATAGAAAGGTAAGAGAAAATCCCACAACTTTCATGTTGAACAAATTTTAAGATAATGATTTTTCGTATGATAAAAATGTCCATCAATGAGACGGAAGAAACATGAAGGGAGTTTTCCTCTTACGGATACGTTTCAGTGTTTTGGCCATAACTTTTTATGTGTAACTCCAATTTGGATGTTCTTGGTATCAAACTCAAGATATGGGAAAATTCCACAATTTTCATGTTGAACATGGTTTGATATGAGATATAATTGAGTGAAAAAATTGCCCATTTCTAACATTCGGTCGACTAGCCGATTGACTGACCCCTTTGAAAAATTTAGTTTTTGCCTTCTTTTAACATTAAAACCATTTAAAAACCTTTGTATAAGTTAGGCATTTTGTGAAAAGAGTTTTTCATGTTATTTGGAGGTCCTATGGTCAATCTAAGGTCAAGTAGAGCTTCAATTTTAAATCATGTAAGATGCATGCAGATTCAACCCTAATTACTATTACAACTCAGAAAATAAATAAAGTCTTCGTGTCTTCTGCTCCTCAATGCTCCATGGAGTATGAAGATTGGTGTTCTTCTCGGTGCTCTTTACGACTTCCATTTTGCATTCATCACTTGTGCTTACAGAAATATAACCATGTTCACACTCAGTTACACAAGTGGGATACTGTGGTTTGTCATTATCAAAATAGGGATCGAACTCAAAAAGTCAACAGAAGTGATAAGGGTAGAGAATTTAAAAATCAAAGCATGGAAGACTATTGCAATTCATTAGGAATAGGTCATAATTTTTCGGCTCCTAAAACACCATAGCAAAATGGTGTAGTTGAAAGGAAGAATAGGTATATACAAGAAATGGCTAGAACTATGTTTAACGAACATAAACTACCTAAGTACTTATGGGTTAAAGCAGTAAATACCGCCTTCTATGTTCTAAATAGAGTTTTGATTAGACCATCTCTTAATAAGACTCCTTACGAATTATGGAATGGTAATAGACCAAACATATCATATTTTCATGTCTTTGACTGTAAATGTTTTGTGCTTAAAGACAATGAACATTTAGGAAAGTTTGATGTGAAATCAGATGAAGGTATCTTCCCAGGGTATGCCTTAGATAGTAAAGCCTACAGAGTATATAATAAACGAACATTAACTATTATAGAGTCCATTCATGTAGTGTTCGATGAGTCAAATCCCTTCTCAAAAAGGGCTAATGAAGATGAAATTGAGATAAATAAGGAATTTGAAAAACTATCCATTAAAGATGATCTAGGAAAGAAAAATGAAATAAAGAAACCATCCGCTGAAACTACTCAAATTGAAAATGAGGTTAATGAACTACCTAGAGAATGGAAGTACATAAAGAATCATCCCATTGATCAAATTATAGGTGAACCATTACGTGGAGTAGCCACTTGATGCTCACTTAGGAATATGATTAGTCATTTTTCCTTTCTATCTCAAGAAGAACCTAAGAATGTGAGTGAAGCAATTGAGGATGAATCGTGGGTGTTATCCATGCAAGATAAGTTAAATCTGTTTGAGAGAAATAAAGTAAGGACATTAGTTCCTAGACCAAGAAAGATGAAGATGGAATAGTTGTTAGAAATAAGGCAAGACTAGTAGCTCAGAGATATAACCAGGAAGAAGGAATAGATTTTGAAGAAACCTTTGCACCTGTAGCTAGAATGGAAGCCATTCGAATGCTTTTAGCATATGCTACTTTTAAGGACTTCAAGCTATACCAAATATATGTTAAAAGGGCATTTTTAAATGGCTACAAAAGTGAAGAGGTATATGTAGAACAACCCCCAAGCTTTGAAAACCATAAGAATCCAGATCACGTTTATAGACTAACAAAAGCCTTGTACGGGTTAAAGATGGCTCCTAAAGCTTGGTATGAGAGATTAGGCGGCTTTCCACTGGACAATGGATTTATCAGAGGAAGGATAGACACAATACTTTTCATCAAGTCTAAGAAAGATGACATGCTCCTAGTTCAAGTAAGATGACATCATATTTGGAACTACAAATAGAGACTTGTGCAATGAGTTTGCTAACACTATGCAAAATGAATTTGAGATGAGCATGATGAATTAACTAAATTTCTACCTATGACTTCAAATCAAACAAGCGAAACATGGAATTTTTATAAATTAATTGAAGTATATTAGAGATCTACTTAAAAAGTTCAATATGGAAGATGGAAAAATACTAGGAACACCTATGAGCTCTTCTTTGAAATTATATAAAGATGAACAAGGTATACCAGTAGATGTCAAGCTCTATTGTGGAATGATCAGTAGCTTACTTTATCTGACTTCCAGTAGACCTGACATAATGTTTAGCGTATGTTTGTGCGCAAGATTTCAGGCTGCTCTAAAAGAGTAACATTTGTTAGCTGTCAAACGAATACTTAGATACCTGATAGGAACCTTGGAACTTGGGTTATGGTATCCTAAATATGCATCTTTTAAGATTATCATCTATTCAGATGTCGATTTTGCTGGTAGAAAAGTGGATAGGAAGAGCACGAGTGGTACATGTCATTTCTTAGGACATTCGTTAGTCTCTTGGTTTTCCAAGAAGTAAAATTCAGTAGCACTTTCCACGGCTGAGGCAAAATACGTAGCGGCAGAAAGTTGTTGTGCTCAAACACTATACATGAAGCAACAATTGACGGATTTTGGACTAACCTATAACATAATACCTATAAGATGTGACAATACGAATGCAATAAACATCTCAAAGAATCCTATATTACATTCATGAACTAAACATATAGAAATAAAACATCATTTTCTTCATGATCATGTGCAAAAGGGAGATGTGACACTTGAATTTGTATGTACGGATGAACAATGGGCAGACATATTCACGAAACCACTTATGGAGGATAAGTTTATCCAAATTAGGCGTAAATTAGGCCTGATGCATAGTCGATAGGTTGGCTAGAATTATATTAGATGACATAATTCAAGGGGAGCAACGTCACTTAATATTCACAATTGGTTATAAATTTCAATTTTGGCTCATTTTTTCTCATTTGGTATATCATTTGTTCACATCATGATAAGAGCATATCAACTTACACATGTTCATCATCACGTAATCTTTGAACCTTAGTGATATATGAAATTTGACACATTGTGTATGTTCACATTGCAATTTACATTCAATAACACAACTTTCTACATTAGTAAAAGGGAGCAGTAAATTGAATTAACACAGAGAGACACATTTCATAGTATAATCTTTAAAAATTGATGGTTGAATAAGTTTAAAACTTTAAGATTTAAAAGGGGAGAAGAACATAAGGTTATGTTCACTCATGTATTATTATTTTACACCTTTTTGTTGATGTCAAAAGGGGGAGAAGAATTAGGTGATAGCAAAAATGGGCAAAAATGTTGGCAAAACTAATTGTGTATGAGGATGAACATATTTCATTTGGCATGAACATATTTCACTTGCTGAACATTTGATGCATTATTTGAGGGGGAGCCATGAACACTAACGTATATATATCTTGCCAAAATCCATGAAACTAAAAGAGTTGAAGAATGAAGATGCAAGCGACAAGTTCAAGATCGTCATAGGAATGGGTATTTTAAACTGAATGTATTTACATATTTCATATGATTTAATTTGAGACTTAACATATACCCTAGATTGACCTTAGGACTCATGCATCTCATGAACATCTTTAGGGGATATTTATGGACTTACAGATTTTTAAAAACCCTTGAAAATATTTTATAAAAAAGCAAAGAAAGGGAGCAAAAATAGATTTTTGAAAATAAAGAGAAAATCCAGAAAATTGTCTATTCAGAAGAAACTCCACGTTCAGTCGTCTGAAGATTCATCTTCAGAAGACCGAAATTAAGCTCAGTCGTCTAAAGAATTTCTTCAGAAGACCGAAGATTAAGTTCAGTCATCTAAAGAATGATTAGTGAAACACATAATCTGGTAGAAGCACATTAGAAGACTGAACTTAGACTTCAGTTGTCTGAACCCGACACTTCAGAAGACTGAACCCTAACCTCAGTCGTCTGACCCTGTGTCCAGGTTAATTTTTTCGAAACTCTAAGGAACTTCAGTCGTCTGAACCTTAACCCTCAGTCATCTAAACCTGCGGGAAAGTTTAAACTTTTAATTTTTAATGAGAGAACACGCGAATTATTTTTTGATCCAACTGTTAAGATTCATTCTAAGGGCAAGGATATCTATATAATCAACACATAAACCCTAGTGCCTGACAAGAACAACAACAAGAAGAACACGAAGAAAAACAAGAAGTGAAAAAAGAACGAACCTTTGGCATACAATTGAGCATATTGTAAGATTAGCAAAACTTTGGAAGACACACTGCTGAAACTTTTGCTTGGAACTTCAAAGTTTATACGTCAAATCTAAGCTAAAGATATCTTGAACTTCAAAAGTCATTCTAGTTATTGTTGTGCATTCATTTTGGTATTGAGGTTTGGTAAATTGGTTTGTTAGTTAATATTTATTCTCATAGACTTTTTCATCTAAATTGATTTGCTTGTTGATATTTATTTTTCAAAGAACTATTCATCCCGAAATCTATTATTGAATATAAGTTGAGTGGTTGATCTTGAGTGTGCTTACATATAAATTGTTTTGATAAGATCACTACTTGAGAAAAGTTTTCGCCATTGGTTAAACGGTTTTGATTCAAGTGTGTTTTCAGTTAAAGACTCGATATTTTTTATATCACAAAACCACTTGATTAAATATCCTTAGTGTTCATAACTATATATATTATTGAGGGATATTTTCTGAAAAATCGTATGTTAGGTTTTTGATCTTTAGAAATCATATCATATATATATATTTGCATATTACGAAAATCATATTGTGGTTGAATATTTGGAAGAAAGTTTATTGATTTTGATCGTTATAATATTTAAGACAAAACTTTTGATAAGTTCACATTTGATATTCGTGCATTTAGCAAGTTGAACTTGAACCCTAATTTTTCTCCAAAGCTTTTACTTAAATCATTACTTGGGAGATTTGATAAAAGGGACATTTGTTGAAGCATATCATTCATATAAAGATTGTATCGTTACATACATACTGAGCTTCAAGTTTCATCATATGGATATGTGTTAGGTTTCAATTGTACTCACTAGCTATGTTAGAATTGAACCTTGATATGTTTTGCATATTTGATATTACACATTGTAATCATGATTCGGGTTGTGAACCGGGTAAGGAGGAAGTTGTACCTCTTGTAAGCAGCGGATGTAAGGGAAGCTCCCTCCCGGTTAAAGGCGTAGGGATTTAGTGAAATCCTTGAGTGGGTTGCTTAAGGTGAGGACATAGGCCGGGTTGGCTGAATCTCGTAAAAATTGTGTTTGCTTTCTCTCTTCCCTTACTCTTTTTATTTTCCGCACTACATTTCATTACTCATTTTTCATGTATGTATGTTTGAATAACCCCACACGCACTTGATAATTAATTGGGAAAACATTCATTGATATACTAGTTTAAATCAGCCTCAAATCCCTGCAATTAATTTGTTAAATATAGAAATAAGGATTAAGTGGTAAATAATCTGAAAGGTTTTAAAAATACCCAATTCACCCTCCCCCCTCTCGGGATTACACCTAAATTAACACCACCGATCACATGGTGCGTTCTCCCACTAACTTAACATATTCTATTACTATTTCTGGTCACACAGTATGACTCTCTGATGGTTCTCATGTTGTGGTAACAGATATTGGAGCCATTGTTTTCTCTCCTTCCCTTATTTTGAAAAATGTTCTTTGTGTTCCTTCCTTTCATTTCAACCTCATTACTGTTCATCTGTTATGTCAAAATCTCAATTGCTTAATCATTTTTTCTACTCACCTGTGTTTTATTCAGTACCTACGCTTGATGAGGATGATTGGACAGGGCACTGAGAAGGATGGGTTGTACTACTTCCACGAGCCATCTTCTGCACGTTGCCAAGTGGCTACATCGAATTCCCAACTCTGGCATCGCCGGCTTGGTCATTTATCCAATAAAGTCTTGTATTCACTTTCACAACATATTTTAGGCATTTGTTCTAATTTAGATCCATGTTCCATTTTCCCATTGGCTAAACAAACACGTCTTGAATTTCCTTCAAGTTCTATTTCTTCTGTTGTACCTTTTCAATTAATACATGTTGACATTTGGGGGGGTTATAGTGTTTCATCACTCACCGGGGCACAATTTTTCTTGACCATTGTTGATGATTACACTCGATGTAGTTGGGTCTATTTAATGCGTCATAAGTCAGAGACTCGTTCTCTTCTTCAAACATTTATTCAACTCATCAAAAATCAATTTAACCATACAATCAAAATTGTGCGCAGTGATAATGGTTCTGAATTCAACATTCCATCATTTTACTCTGAAAAGGGCATTGTGCGTCAAACTAGTTGAGTTTCCACTCCTCAACAAAATGGGGTTGCGGAATGTAAACATCGTCATATTTTAAATGTTGCCCGCACTTTTCTATTTCAGACCAATATGCCTAAAGAATTTTGGGGTCATACTCTTCTTACTGCCACTTCTTTGATCAATAGAACCCCTATTCCTCTTTTGGGCGGGAAATCTCCCTATGAAAAACTTTACAACATCCCGCCTAAATATCACCACCTTCGAGTATTTGGGTGTCTTCTAAATTTGACCTTCGTGTCATTCGTTGTTCCTTCATTAGATATCCTTACGGACAAAAGGGTTATGCGTTATATGATCTTGCCACTCACAAAACCTTTGTCTCACGTGATGTGATCTTCCATGAGGATCAATTTCCATTTAGCCACACTCCTTTTGAAACATCATATTCTATCTTACCGCAACCTCTTGACTCTTCAGATCTCCTCTCCGCCAACCCTACCCAGACACCTCCTGGCTCTCCTCCTCTTCATTCCCCTTCTAATGCTCCAATGGTCCCTGTCCGGCGATCCACACGTGCAATTCAGCCACCTACCTACCTACGGAATTACCATGTTGACCAAGCACTCCCTTCTCGTTTTATCCCATCATTCGACTCGGCAGCATTCCGTTCTTTAGGTACTCCTTATCCTCTTTCTGATTTTCTTTCTTATGATTCCCTATCATCTACACACTGTGCTTTCACCACTGCTATCACCATTGCAAAAGAACCCTAGTCCTTTTTACAAGCCATGCAGAATCCCAAATGGCATACTACCATGCGTGTTGATATTGATGCCTTGGAAGCCAATCACACTTGGAATTTGATTCCTCTTCCACCACACAAACGACCCATTGGCTACAAATGGGTGTACAAAATCAAACACAATCCTGATAGATCTGTAGAACGTTACAAGGCTTGCCTTGTTGCCAAAGGGTACAACCAAAAGGAAGGGATTGATTACACTGAAACTTTTGCTCCTGTAGCCAAGATGGTCACTGGTCGCACTGTCCTCACTCTTGCTGCTACCCACAATCAGCACCTCTTTCGGCTTGATGTTAATAATGTATTTCTACATGGTGATCTCGATGAAGATGTCTACATGCATCTTCCTTTTGGTTTCGGATGAAAGGGGGAGACCAGAATCTACAAGCTTAACAAGTCTCTATACGGTCTCAAACAAGCATCCAAGCAGTGGTATGCTAAATTATCTTTCACACTTATCAATGCTAGTTATAAACAATCTAAAGCAGATTACTCTACGTTCATCCGATTCAATGAAACAATTTTCACCATCGCCTTGGTCTATGTTGACGATATTATTTTGGCAAGAAACAACTTGGAATATATCAATAGGCTTAAGAAATACTTGGGAGAATGCTTCAAACTAAAGGATCTTGGTCAGTTGAAATAATTTCTAGGGATAGAGGTGGCTCGCTCCAAAACTGTAATTTTCTTGTCACAAAGGAAATATGCCTTGGAGATACTTGAGGAGACTGGTTTCCTTGGGGCTAAACCATGTAATCTACTAGTGGAAGCAAACTTGGCACTTAGTGAGATGGATGGAGAAGTCATCTCGTTCCATCTTCATATCGAAGACTAGTTGGGAAACTGATATATTTGACTATCACTAGATCAAATTTGGCATATGTGTTGCACAATGTTGCACACATTAAGCTAATTCATAAATAAGCCTCGAACTTCCCACTTGGATGCAACACGTCGGGTTTTGCGCCATCTCAAACAGTCATCTGGGCAAGGAATTCTTTTGTTAGCTTCCAGTGGTATTCAATTACATGCATTTTCTGATGTCGATTGGGCTTGGTGTAGAGATACTCAGCGATCTGTTACTGGGTACTGTATTTTACTAGGAAAATCACCAATCTCTTGGAAAACCAAGAAGCAAACAACAATTTCACGATCCTCAGCTGAAGCAAAATACCGCTCTATGGTATCAACCTATTGTGAAATTACTTGGTTAAAGCAACTTTTGACAGATATCCAGATAGCTCACCCACAACCAATCAAGTTGTATTGTGATAATAAAGCAGCTATTCATATTGGATCTAATCAAGTTTTTCAGGAGCGAACAAAGCATATAGAGATCGATTGCCATCTTGTATGAGAGAAGATCCAAAACCAAGTTATTCAAACTATTCACATACCCACAAGTCAGTAGCCTGTGGATTTATTCACAAAATCACTCAGACCCACACAATTCAACCATTTACTGAGCAAGTTGAGTATGATCACTATCTACTCCAACTTGAGGGGGAGTGTTGAGGATTGCACAGCTCATTCCACCGAAACTTCCCAAATATAGCTGCATTGACTCCATAATTGTAGATAATTATATTTATTCTAGGAGATTAGTTTCCATTATATTTGTAATCTCATTTAATTGTAATTATCTCTTGTAAATATAAATATAATAATCCACACCCATGTTGTAGAGCGGTGGTTTCTCAAAATATTCAAAGAGTCTGCTCTAAAATACATAAGAGTACCTGATGGACTAGATTGAAACCAATTGAGGTGTCTACTCCAAAATACATAAAGAGTATCTGATGGGCTGGATTGAAGCTCAGCGAGATGATGAATCCATATTTCCTCAAAATTTGGGTGCTTGAAACACTTCACCGTGCAGCTAGACCGTAAGAATTTTGATGAGGTTAATGACTTCAGATGTTTTGTGGTGTAGGGACACCATTTCCACCCAACATTGTTAAGACAATATTCAAGCAATCGCACACTTCTATCACTCGCACTTTTTTCAAAAGATTTTGGGTTTGAAAGAAGAATCCCATCTCGATACTTGCATTAAGCCTATCGTTCTATTTACATGGGTAAGCCCTATATGTCATGAAGTCATTTATAAGTCATGAAGTTGGTGAAATGATATACGAGCTGTGGATGAAGTTGCCCTTTTAATTTTGTGTATTTCTTTTCATTATCCCTTGTACTATTTGATCAAAAATTTGTGTTGGAAAGAAAAGGAAATAAGGGAATCAAAGAACTTTCATCATATGTTTTTCTCTTCATTAAATACTATTAAGAAAGAAGATTTATTAAAAAAATTTATTCAGTATTAAGAAAAATCAAATGTATTTGTGTAAAACTCAATTTTTGTTCTTTGAGCAGTCAAATTGGCATAGTGGGTCTATATGATGTACTAATTTGGCTGAGATGGATCTTGGTTCGTCTCAAAATGGCTACATATGCTGTGCTCTGCAGGAATTCCGCTTGACCGAAAAAGGAGAGCTTGCACCTCTGCGGGACCTTGTTGGGCCTATTTCTACAATTGCTGCGCCCTGCCGTGTGATTTTGTTTCTTTTTCTTTTTGGTTTAACTGTTTTGGCAAACATTTGTTTTCAACGAGTTAGCTTCTTTGATTTTGTTTACAGTGGAAATTTGTCATCATGGAGGTCCAGATGCGTACATCATATTACATTCTTGGATTCATCTTTATGTGCCCTAAAATAAATTCGAAAAATGAAATTTTAAAATGAGATTTTAACTATTATTTTAATAATTGTGTGCACCCATGGCCAAAATTGACAAGCTCAACTCACATTAAAAAGGTGGTTTTAAATTTCCTCAGTTCATCAAGAATTTCTCTAGTCTAGGATAACAAATTTGAGACAACCATTGTGTAGTAATCACAAAATTTTTAACAAAAAATTTAATGAAATTTATGTGAATTCGCACTATTTGAAGTTAACAGTACCAAATTTGGCATTTTCACATGTGCAAATTTGAGACAATGAAAAAAGAAGAATGTATAAAAGGAAGAACAGTTGCATAAAGAAAATCAAAATGGAGCAAAAGTGACTGCCATAGAGCTCATTACATACTTGAGAACAGACACATCTTATATGCAGTCATTTCCCCCGAGTTCCATATCAGATAAATGGAGATGACTTGACGAACGAATTTACACGCTCAAGCAGATCGCTATATGCACACAAAGTAACATGGCAGCTTAGATAATGCTTTTGAATGATCAGTAATGAATATTTTCAGTATCAGACCCATTTGGCACTCCCATAAATTATTCAAACTGTATAAATTCCAAACCCTAAAGTTGATGCACCTCCCCAGAAACTCAAATGGTATGAATGTATGCTTTCGTGCAATGTCCCTATAAGTGATATACCTGATGACATTGGCAATGATTCTTAAATAAGACTGGTTAACATTAACCTTGTTGTATCGCTCCCTGCTATGCAATAACCCCTGAGCCTCAGGTCTTTACCGTGAACTCATTCTTTGGTTGAACCAGCAGATTAAAGATTGCCATGTTGAAGATGGAAACAAATGCTTCCAATTCTTCTTGGCTGGGGCCCAAATCATCTGATGCAAAAGACTAGCCAACACCATAACAAGTTTATTCTCTATTTTTCCATGTTTCACAAATGCATCCCGGAAGGGGGTTGGCATAGAAACTTTCCTCCAGCTTTGGAAATTCTCCAGGCTCCCTTAAGTATGGACCCCCAACTTGGTCTTCATGAAGTTTCTTCACTTCGGAACTGAATTTATTCCAAGAGATTTTCTCTTCATCAAACTCATCAACCAGTTTTATGAAATTCACTCTGCATTTTGTAAAAAAAAAAAAAAAATCATTAGTTGAACTGATAAAAATAAATAGAACTGAACACAGCGCAGAAGTTGGAACATGATAGTTCAGATAATTACTTGTCTGGACTGATACTTTTTTTGAAGTTCTCAAAACGTCTATGACCTTTAACTGCCTTCGCCATGTTCCCATCATATGTATAAACAAAAACATCACTTTGCAGAGCAACAACATAATCTAAACCAGCCAGCATGTTCTGGTGACTCCTGAAAGGACTCAACTCTTCTTCAGTAGAAAGAGTGGAATGGGTGAAGATATTTGGGAAGTCGTCCTTGAGATACTGCATGCTTCCATTCCCATAAGCTTCACCGGCTACCAAGTAAATCATGGTTGTGGATGGGAAACCAAGCCCTTTGAGCAAAAGTGAGGTCTCTCTTGGGGTCAATGGGCAGCCACCAAGCTTTCTTCTCTCCACTCCATCAATCTCTTTCTCCTTCCAATGGCTGACTTCATATCGCATCCTACGAAGCTCCTCGTCCTCTTCTGCCGTCAAATTATGACTGCAGCCTGTAAATGAAAGCATATCCTTCTCATACCTATAAGAAAAATAGGAAAAAAAAATGAACAGAAGGAAAAAGAAAACAGCTGTGGATTCTCAAGAACTCACAAGAAGCAACTGTATGGATTACTTGAGCCCTTAATTTGTCATTGTAGTAAAAAAAATATTAACGAAAGGTTGAACAAATATATAAGTCTACAGATTGGACACATGAAACATGATGAATACAGAAAAATAATCAAGAATTGCAAGCATAAGTTTGTCCGACCTAACACAACCCTATAAATTACTTGAGCACACCATCATTGCCGAATAGCAAGATATGAAAGACTGGTTCAACAAATATATAAAAGCGCACAGATTGGACATACAAAACAATGATGAAAACAGACAACAGTCCAAAGTCAATTACCAGCATAAGTTTGTCCGAGCTAAGCACCAACTTGCAAAAGATCACCATGTTCTCACAAACATAGAATCTTGAAAAAAATGGAACTCTGGATTTCAGGTGCCTAGTTTGGGGACATGTGATTCACAAACCCCTTGTTCCATTTGCTTAAAAAGCACCACCAGAAGTTGATCCAATTTATCAAAAATACATATAGCTTATTTGCATCAGCAAGGTAGATTATAAATAGCTAAACAATATGTTAATGACAGAGCCTTGCGAGTGATTTCACATAGATTACAATAATCCCTTAAACAATACTCTAATTTTGATGTTTTCCATCAGCTTTATGATAGAAACTAATGTCTACAAAATCTGAATGATCTGCCATCCAAGGATGTTCTAAAGTAGTAGCTTGGAATTTAGTCAAACTAATAAAGCCCCAAGGTTTCATTAATCGTAATTTGATGATAACAAACTAATTTGGATTAATGGCTTCGTATTTAAGTTGTGTTTAACAGGTTTAAACCATTTAGAGTTGAAGAATTGAGAGAAGATTTTAAAGACTTTACTTGTTTTATTTGTATTCTATGGTCTCAAGTATGATGAGCTTTATTGTGTAAATCTCTAGCCCTAATGAACTTGGTCCTAGAAAAACACATAAAACAATGGTTGTTCAACGCCGCCCTGCCAGGAGCGGTCAACCGGCCCAAAGAGGGCGATCAACCAGCCTAGGCAAAGCCTGGGGCGGTCAATTGGTCTAGCTTTTCAAGAACTTCAACAGTCAGTTCTTTTCTCTAAAAGCTAGTGCCCGATCAACCAGCTCGTGATCCAGGTCGACCGGTCTGCATAGAAAATTTACTCCAACGGGCAAAAAACGGCTAGTTTTGCTCTAAACTCTACTCATATGCCCATTCAAACCTAAGGAATGTTATCCAAGCATTTTAAACTGATTTATCGATTGTCAAAACTCTTTTCTAGAAACTCTAGAAAACTCAAGTGTCATCTCTTTGTTCATTATTTGAGAGTTTTTTTTCAGCTTCAAATTGTAAATCTTTCCTTGAGAGGAAAATTTGAAGTGTATTTAGATATCTTCCGTAAGTTAGTGACCTTGCCTCCGTGAAAGCAAGGAGATTGTAAGTGGTGTCCTTATCATTGTTAAAGTAAAAGTGTAAAGGAACCTCAAGATGATTAACCTTGCAAGAGTGGACGTAGGCTGGATTGCTGAACCACTATAAACGTGTTTAAAATCTCTCTTTCCTATTCTCCTTTATTTAAATGCTCTTAATTTGAGCGTGTGCTTCGTTTGATTAATTTATTTTAAATTTGGTAATTATACATATTAATTTTTTATTAAATCCAATTCACCCCCATTCTTGGGTTGCCCTTGGGCCAACAATTTTCACATAGATTGCATTAATCCTTTAAACAATATGCTAATATTTTGATGCTTTCCATCAGTTTTATTATAGAAACTAATGTCTACAAAATCTGAATGATCTGTCATAGCATTTTATCAGACCTACAATGTGAAGTTCTAAATTAGTAGCTTGGAATTTAGTCAAACTAATAACTCCACCATGTGATCAAATGCTGAATAATCCTAGAAAAATATATATTCCATCCTTAACAACCAAAATAATTATTAAAATAAAACTTGCCTCAAGTGGAGAGCAATATAACGGCTTCCATTTTCTCGCATTCTAGAAACCAAAGTGTTGCCAAGTTTTTCTATTGGCGCTGAATATTTTAATGCCTTGTAATTTACACGGCATCGCAGCTTTTGTATGGAATTCGGGAGATCGTTGTTGGCAAGTCGGGAATCAGTATGAGTAAAGTATACAACTTTGTGCTGCTTCAAAATAGGGAGAACTTCTGATTTGTAATAACCAACCTGGCAAAGATGACACAATGAGATTGATAAGGTAAATGATGATACAAGACATTAGACATGAGCAGCAATAAAATGAGGATGATGCACAGCCAATCTTAGAATGGTTAATGAGTGTGTATCCAAGAATATTTGTCGAAGAACTCTAATAGTTGAAAATTCTTATCTATCAACTATTTCAGAGAATATAAAGCCAAGATCTTCCCTGATACAACATGATATCCAACCCTCTACATATTTAAAAAATATTAGATAGAAATAGAACATCTCAATCCTGAGGTATAGGTCCACAATATATTTCTTCTGTACAACTAATGGAATTACAGTTGGTACCAACCTTAGACCAAGATATTGGAGTCTTTATGAAAGGTTCAATTTCAGCATAAAGAGGTGGTAATGTCTCAACTATGCGGACGTCATCCTTCAGCGTCTCTATGAAGTGTTGCCAGTCAAACAGATCCTTAAACCCACTGCAAATGAATATGTGCAAAGGTCAGTTAGAATTTAGATTAGATCGTAACAAAGCCAAAAAGCTTGAGTCAAGAAAAAAGACACCATCCAGTACAACTTCCTTATCCCTTTTATATATATATATATATATATATATATCACTCAGCATCAAGTTTCGACAACAATATGATAACACAACATTACATTAATTGTCAAAACCGTAGCCAAAGCAGAGGAGGAAAGGGACAAAAGAGGAGGAGGACAAGTAAACCTGTTATCAGCCCAGAAGGATGAGTGATCAAGTGAAGGAAGGACAAGTGTTGCCTTCATGATCTTAGCAACAGCAACCATATCACATATCTGCACTCTAAAATTATTTATTCATCAGAGATAGCAGGTAAGAATACCAACAGCAGCTTACTGAAATCATATAAACACAAAATAGCCAGACCCCAAATCTCATCTGATTCAAGCCACCGTTAGCATTAATAAGAATGTAGCCATTTGTCTTTGCATCCAACTCTGCCAAAAGAAGCAAGAGAGAGAGGACTGAGTAAAGGCTAAAACATTGGAATCACACACACACACACACGCACAGATATTCAACTGAAAGGGGTATTAATTCTTACTTTTGTGAGTAGACCTGTCAATGCACTGGGTGTAATTCTCACTATTGGCTTTGGACCAGATACCTGAATACTGACGAAGTAAATTTTATGAATAATGAAGCATATCTTAAATAAGTGAATGTCATTGCACAACGACTATTAGACTTACTTCGGTGATACTACTCTGGAAAGTGGCTACAACTGATGCTACTGTCATCAGAGTTCGTTCAGCATCAATTTCCTCTTTCCAATATCCGTAATCATGTGAACTTTGATCCACAAGATTTAGATGAGTGATGCCCGAGTCAGGTAAATCCTATTAGAAACATAAAATAGTTTAATAAAATAAAGGGACCAGCAAGAAAAATGAAATATATGTACATGCACTAGATGAAGATACAAGACTCAATGATAGAAAAGGACCTCCACAGTCTCTAGGCTCTTTACATGGAAAAGAATAATATGGTTTCCAAAGTGTCTTTTCCCATTGCATAATAGATTAATAATGGATAATAAGGACAAATGTAAAATGCAGTTCGAAAGCAAGTCTCAAAACATTCCAAGTACTCATCCCAAAGCAGGAGAACATAGGATCTATTATTTTGTGTAAATAGTTTTCATTTTCCGTCTCCAGTTTTTTTAAAAAGAACTACCAAAATGCCACCTTATTTTTCAGTTTTTCATCATTTGAATAGAAAGCTTAGAAAATATGTATTTTCCAAGTTCTCCATATACAAATGTAGCAAAAAAAAAAAAAGGTCTCCAAATAAATGTTAGCAAAATGCAAAACAATGTCACATTTTTCTAGTCATTTGGAAATTTAAAATTGTTGTCCCCAACTAAACAGTAACAGGCCCTTAATTTCAAAAAAAAAAAAAGGACAATAACTAACCATGCTAATTCTACTGAAAACAGCTTTAAACAGGCTTAGCTCTAGAGGCGCATCGCCATCCTCTTTTGCTACACAGTTTCTCCTTATATTTCATCCAACCAAGTCACCACTCCATACAAAGTTTATTCTTATGCTCATCCAACCAAGTCAGGAATCCATCCATCACTCACAAGATAGTTACAATTGGAATCCCACATAAAATCGTTGGGAGGGTCTCTAGGACCGGATCGTGGATCATAAGATTCAACTTACATTGTAAAATAAATTAAAAATGTATATATTTGGCAATTTATGACAACTCTTAATAAAATAATCCTAAAAAGTTGGTAGTAAGTTTACGAAGTTTCAGGAATGTAGCTAGCTTGCTAGCTAGCACCTAGCAGGTTTTTCCTTCAACAATTTTGACCCTATGATAAATCTAAATAGCTTGAACTACAAAGTGCTCTGCAACGGGCAGACTGTTGCTAGCTTATTTATTTAATAATTATAATTAAAAATAAAAACAAAAAACAAAAATAAAGAGAAGAAGGAAGAAGAAATTGCTAATCTTACTTCAATGAACTGATGTAAATTTCTCAATTTCTGCAATTTTGTCATCAAACCATATGAAGAAGAAGAAGAAGGAGCAGGAAGAACTTTTTGTTAGTTGCAAAGAAAACAAGAGGAAAAAGAAAGCAATATGCTCTCTGCTTTGGGAAAAAAGATAGGTCTCTGGATTGTTGATAATAAGGGGGAAACAAAAAAAAAAAAGTAAAAGAAACTACAAAGATAATGCATAACTGCCATAAGCCTGCAACTTTAAGCTCTCAACCTGACTGTGCAACTCCCTATTTGTTGAAGCTCTTTGCTGATCTCAAAGCTCTCAATTGGCCTCTACTATTGCTAGAAGAAGGAACAGTCCAAACCTACTAATAAACAACCAAGGATTTGTCTATCAAGAACTCTAAGTTCTTTGAGAGCTTTCAATTTTGAAGGAAGAGACCTTTCAATAGATGCTCAGGTGCTCTCTTGACTTGGATCAAACAAATCCTAGAATATGTGTTGACTTTTTGAGTCCGATCCTTGGTTTTGATAATGACAAATCGCAAGCTACTTATGTGTGAATTCAATGCTTGAACAGGCTTAATATTTTAGCGCACACATAAGAAAGAAATGGAAGCCAGGAGGAACATAAAGACCATATCATCCGGCGTATTCCAGGACAAATCAGATGAGCAAAAGAAGCAGGAGAAGACATTTGTTCTGTAGTGTAAATGTGTTTTGTTTTATATTTTGGGTCTGTAATGTTATGGACTGTAATAATTGCATTGCATGCATGATAGGATGAAAAACTCAATATGACCATAGACTGACCGTAGGGAATCATTCGGTCGAACGACATTGGATTTTTAGGGTCAAATTGAGGGCCACAATTGTACCTCTGAGTAACCTCGGTCGACCGAATACATTGTTGGCTGGAAAGACTAAGCCTCGGTCGACCAAATCCCTGACAGTGTAAAAGCCTTGGTCAACCGAACCAATCAGAAGTCAACAAATTGACTTCTCATGGTCGACCGTTCTAAAATAAACGTATCGTCCTTGGTCGACCGAACCAAAACTTGTCTGACCCTTAACTATTCGGCCGACCGTTTGTGTAGTTCAAATTGACCACGGTCGACCAAACCATATGAGTGGTCAATCGAACCTTAGCCATGGTCGATCAAACCTACGAAGGGTTCAAAATCGCCCTGAGACGGTCGACCATTTCCGTAGTTCAAAATTGCCACGATCAACCGAACTTAGCAATATGATCGACCGAACCTTGAATATGGTCAACCGAACCTCTCAGATTGGAAAAATTTTTACCGTAGGTAAACAGGGTTAATTTTCATTAAACATAATTAAACTTTTTCCAAAACACCCATGATGTCCCCAACAGTTATATTTTTGCCAAAAACTATATATACCTCCTCATTTACTAAAATTAGTAAGAGATTAGCATATCGATTAGCATATTTTTCTCTGAAAATTTCATTGTACTAAAATTTCATATACTCTCACATCTTCTTAAGCATATTGCTTTAAAACTCTTTCTCATACACATTTGATCATAAATCCTTAGAAAGAGCATATTTCCTCACCTTCTTCACTTGCATATTGATTGCATTTCGAAGCTAGGTTGAGTGTTATTTTTGTGAGAAAATTTCACACCACTCAAAAGCTTAAACTCTCTCCCATACTTGCATTTGTTGATTGTTGATTTTGGAGAGTAGCTTAATGTTCTTCCCATTGTATTTTACTTATAAATATTGGATTGGGAAAAATTCTTCATTTGCTTAAGAACTTGCATCCTTATTGCAAGTTTCACAAGCTTACTTTGTGTTTTGATAAAAATATTTTCAGCAAGCTTGCTTAAACCCTAACATACATTGATCTTGTTATTTGAAAAATACTATTGTGATATTTGCTTATGGTTGTAGAGGCTCTTTGACTATTCATATTGTGAATATATTATCTTGAAATCAAAGGTCTCACTCTCACATATACATATTAATACACATATTGTTAAGAGTTAACACATTGGTTAACAAAATCTCACTTGAACTTAATATCCCATCATACGTGAGTGTATTGAGCATACTGTTGTACATCATCTGCTTAGTTTAGAAGCACATCTGTTTGTACACAAAATTATTGATTATCTGTTGTATTTTCGACGGGTTGTCGGAAGAGGGAGACTAGCCCTGTGAATAGTCTCATATTGCTCTAATTAGGTTAGGAGAGCACCGGACTGGTTCAAACTCAGTTAAGAGAACTAGATGCACCATCCTGGTAAGGTGTTGTAAACTATGTCGCTCCACCCGTGAAGTGAGCAACTAGTGGAATCCTCCTACTTGTGAGCTTGAGGTGAGGACGTAGGCAGTATTGGCCGAATCCCGATAACATCTCTTGTGCCTGATTTTAATTTCCGCAATTTAAATTCCTGCACTTGAATGATTGTGTTTTATTGTTGTGTATGATTGTGAATTATTGAACCTGCTTACTTGCTTTGATTATTTGCTCAGTTAAATTCTTGTGGGTATTGGAATCTATTCAAAAAGACTCTAGGTCGCGAAATACTGCTGATATCTAGTTTAACCTAAGAAGAAGTTTTAAAATTCCAATTCACCCCCCCCCCCCCTCTTGAGAATACACCAATGCCAACAATTGGTATCAGAGTCTCATTGCATAGACTTAAACGTTTTTGTAAAAGATCGCAATGGCTCAAATTGGTGTATCTCCATTTAGTGAGGGACAATCTCCTACTAGGCTTCCTATATTTTGTAGTGTCAATTTCACCCATTGGAAAATTAGAATGAGCGTATTTATAAAATCAATGGATGGGATGGGCTGGCGGATGATTGTTAATGGAATTCGTATGCCCTTGGATGAAAATGATATTAGGTTAATGCACGCGAATTCATATGCCATGAAATTATTATATTGTGCTTTGGATTCTTATATTTTTCATGAAATTATGGCATGTAAAAATGCGAGAGAAATCTGGGATGAACTCGAAAGGAAAAATAGAGCATCCCGGGAGAATGAGACCACCACTCAAGTAGTGGTAAATGATAGGGCAATTGCGCTAACAGACAGAGAGGTATATGATCCTATCTCAACCTCTATAGATGATTCTGTTGCTGAATTCTGTGATACATTATATTCCGAATCATCTATTGAATATAATGATAGTTCTGTTGATAATCCATGCCATGATTCCTATAAAAAAATTTTGTGCTATAACTTATGATGAATCATCTATTGTTTATGATGATAATACTGTCTGCATTAATTCATATGAATGTTATAGTGATAAGTCTTATGATGAATCATGCATTGAATTTAATGACGATAGCACGTCCTTTAATGAAAAAATAGAAAGTGCTTTATTGAAAACACATAAACTTGTAGTTAGGATGTCTATAATGAAAGCAATCTTGAAAAATGAAAATAAAAGGTGGACAACACAATTAGAAAATCTAAGAAGAATATCATATCACCTTAGAAAAGAAAATGATTATGAAGGTTTTGAAAATCATCTGCTTACAAAGAAAAACTGAAAATTATTTTGGAATGATTTTCAAATCCAAAAGTCAAAAGAAATAATACTTTCAAAAAGGGGGCATCTTTTAAATCCAATAGCCATTTTTATGCCTCATCGAGCAAAAATAAGATTTGTAAGCATAATCTTTCACGTATATACAAAACTTGCTAATTCTGTGAAATGTTATGGCACATTCAGTTTACTTGTCCATCTAGAAGTGCCAGAGGCTTAGATAAGGAGATGGCGTGGGTAGTTATGAAAGCAAACTCCGTAGGACTTAAGGAAGAATGGGATCAAATAAGAATTAAATATTCACTTGAAATTCTTCCTTAGTTCCTAGGTTTAAGGGGTTGTGATGACTTTAGGCTTGGGAAGTGGTGCCTGCTTAAAATTTCAAATCTTAGTATATATTCACTACTAAGATTCTTAGAAGGAAGTTAAGCCAATATGAAGATTCAAGTTATATTTATCCTATCTGAAGTTATACATCAACATCATCGTAATTGGGTAAAATATGAAAACATTGGCCATAGAATGCTAAAGTAAAATCCACTTCCAAATGGACATGGCATCTTTGCTAGGTAAATAATTCTTATGCTTAACCCATGCCTAAATGTGGATATCCTAAGTTAAGCATATTTTTGTCCATTGTACAAGTTTGGTTTTAGGGAATTCATCATATATTGTTTTACCATCTAACCCTAAGCCTGTCCTTAAACATAAAAGCCTAATCAAATATTGGTCATCACTCTAGGCTCAAGCACTAATGATCATTAGTCCCTATTCTAACCAGTGCTTACTTAAAGACATCCTTCCATAATCAAAATTAGAGACATCGATATAGGGATTCAAGTTCAATCAAAATTATCCCTTGTGCTTTAAATGTAAAACTCTCTAGTTTTGATTCATGCTAATGCCTTCCTCCTCCATAGGAGATCTTTACCAAACCACGATCATATCAGGTAAAGATCCATCCTTTCCTTGGTCTGTATTCTTGCTCAAAATTGAAGTTACATCTAAAGGATACCTTCCATCCTCCAAAGAGCTTTGGTCAAAATATTCACACACTCCTTATTGCTCTTTGCCCAATCTGTTTGGACATACACTCTAGCTCGAATATGTCTTGAAATTGTCCACTCAGGAATGCTCTTCTCAACTCAGTAAATTAACCTTCAAGAGTATTCGTCCTAACTCGCTTCATAAGCTCTCAAACGTCAACATCAAATTATTTAGATCTTCATCTCGTTAGAACAAGCTAAATGGCTTAAGCGGTTGCATTAGGTGTTAACCTAGATGAAGGAATAAGAATTCAAGTAATCCTATGCACATGCAGTTAAAACTCAAAGCCATGTTGAACTTGTGCCTCTCACATGTATTGAGATTCATAAGAAAAGAGGCAAACATTGGCTTATCACCTTAACGAATATTTATTGTAATTTTTTTATCCGATAAACCTAAAGCATTCATCGCCAAGATCTTAAAAACTTGGCTAAAAATTTGAAAATTCAAAAAGGCATAAAATAATTAAGTGCATAACTCAGGGGGGGCATTTCCATTTCATGGCTATATACTTTGAATGCTCTCATGATATTTATATCCATATGCCTTTATGAAATCAGCACTGCAAATTACTATCCATAACATACTGATTAGTTAAAGATTCTTTGATGGATAGATTATATTTTATGAATTGTTGATTGCTACCTGATTGCATGCATAGTCTAAAATGCCTCCTACATGGCGGATGCAGTGATGTGAACTTCATGCTAGTAGTTGATTTTAGGTTGTTGCATAATTGATATGAATATTTTGTTGAAAACAACCTGCTATCACGTACAGGTTTATGGGAAAATGTCCAATTTACAAACGGCATGCTGCCAAAATTTTGGTAGGAATTTTCCCAAAATAAAACCTTGTACAAAAATGATTATGATAAATTAAATGTTAAAATATTTTTGAAAAGGTGAGTGAAAATCAATTGAACATTAAAATTTCATCCTTATATAATCATCAGATATTTAGAGGAGCTAAGCTCCATCCCTATAGAAAGAACAAAATGGACTCGTATGCATCATGCTTTGCTTTTTGAGTATTGAGGCTCTTCTGAATATTATATTCTGTGTTTTAAGCTTTATGATTTGATATGGAATGTTCTTGGGTCATGAATACTATAGCATGCCTTAATATACATTTTCTGATGCATCTATAGTCTATAGGGAGACTGTAGTGGGTAGATGATAAAGATAGTATTAATTCACATCCAGTTTAGTTGCTCGTTTGGTAAAGGTTTATACTACTAGGCATAATGAAATAATTCTCTAACTAGTATAAGTAGTTTATTGCATCTAAGCTAGAATTCAAATCAAAAGGGGGAGCATCTAGAATTAAATTTCTCTCCTATTATGTTCACCATACGCTCTCTAGCTTAGATCTGTTTTGAATCAAGTATGGCATGTGCTTAAATGTGATGTTCTTATTGAAAATCATAACTTAAAAAATGTTGGTAAGCCACGGTTATTTACTTTACCATATGATCCTTACTTTAAATTGTTTGATATATTTAGGATCTGTGTAGTTGATTTTTCTAGTCATATTTTATGTGCACTTAAATGATAAACTAGGAAAAAGTTGCTTGCATGATTTCTTGTTTTGCAAGCACATCCCTAGTACTTCTTTTGACAATATCATAAGGGGGATATATATATTTATCTATATATATATATATATATATTTATCTATATATATATATATATATATATTTTTATATACATATTTATAAGTTTATTTTGCAAGAAATGGTTTTATGTTAAATATATTGTGTTTCTTGCTTGTGTGCTAAATTGCTATGCCCAAATTAATTTTTTTTTTATTTTTTTTTTTATTTGAAAAAAAAAAAAGCAACAAGAAGAGTTGTATATTCAAAGTGTTATATCAAAAAGGGGGAGGATTTTTTTATGCTTAAATGCCTAACAAGGGGAAAGTTTTTCAAAAAGGGGGAGTTCTCTTTTGCTAAGTCTATTTTAAATGACCAATTTTTTATACTTAGCCTAACCCTTTTGCTGATGCCAAAAGGAGGAGAATTTTTTTCTGAACAAAATGTGTGAAAATGTTTTTTAAAGAGGGATAATTATTTTCAAATGAGGTCGACATCTGAGCTGCATGCATGTCAGTGCCTTAATACCTAAACTAAATGCATTTAGTTAAAATGTCTTCTTTTATGAATATGCTTGACCTATACTACTTATTTTTCACTTATGCATATTCTTAGGGAAAGCCTTTTTAGTTAAACCTCATTTTACTCTTGTGCGTTTGTCATCATCAAAAAAGGGGAGATTGTTGACTTTTTGAATACAATCCCTGGTTTTGATAATGAAAAATCGCAAGTTACTTATGTGTGTATTTAGTACTTAAGCAGGCTTAATATTTTGGCGCACACATAAAGAAGAGATAGAAACCAGGAGAAACATAAAGACTATATCATCCAGCGTATTCCATGACAAATCAGAGAAGCAAAAGAAGAAGTGGAAGACATTTGTTCTATAGTGTAAATGTGTTTTGTTTTATATTTTGGGTCTGTAATATTATGGACTGTAATAATTGCATTGCATGCATGATGGGATGAAAAGCTCAATATGACCATAGATTGACGGTAAGGAACCATTCGGTCAACCGACGTTGGATTTTTAGGGTCAAATTGAGGATAAATTGTACCTCAAAGTAGCCCCAGTCGACCAAACCATTCTAGTAATAACCAGCTTGGTCGACCGAATACATTGTTGGCTAAAAAGACTAAGCCTCGGTCGACCGAATCCCTGGCAGTGTAAAAGCCTTAGTCGACCGAACCGATCAGAAGTCAACAAGTTGATTTCTCAATGTCGACCATTCTAAAAAGAATGTATCGTCCTTGATCGACCGAATTGGAACGTGTCTAATCCCCAACTGTTCGGCCGACCGTTTGTGTAGTTTAAATTGACCACGGTCGACCGAACCATATGAGCGGTCAACCGAACCTTAGCCATGGTCGACCGAACCTACAAAGGGCTTAAAATCGCCCTGAGACGGTCGACCATTTTCGTAGTTCAAAATTGTCACGATCGACCGAACTTAGCAATATGGTCGACCGAACCTTTCGGGTTGGCAAAATTTTTACCATAGGTAAACAGGGTCAATGTTTATTAAACATAATTAAACTTTTTCCAAAATACCCTTGATGTCCCCAACAATTATATTTTTGCCAAAAACTATAAATACCTCCTCATTTACTAAAATTAGTAAGAGATTAGCATATCGATTAGCATATTTTTCTCTGAAAATTTCGTTGTGCTAAAATTTCGTATACTCACATCTTCTTAAGCATATTGTTTTAAAACTCTTTCTCATACACATTTGATCATAAATCCTTAGAAAGAGCATATTTCCTCACCATCTTCACTTGCATATTAATTGCATTTCGAAGCTAGGTTGAGTGTTATTTTTGTGAGAAAATTTTATATCACTTAGAAGCTTAGACTACTCTCTCCCATACTTGCATTTGTTGATTGTTGATTTTGGAGAGTAACTTAAAGTTTTTCCCATTGTATTTTACTTATAAATATTGGATTGGGAAAAACTCTTCATTTGCTTAAGAACTTGCATCCTTATTACAAGTTTCATAAGCTTGCTTTGTGTTTTAATAAAAATATTTTCAGCGAGCTTAAACCCTAATATCCATTGTGCTTGATATTTGAAAAATACTATTGTGATATTTGCTTAGGATTGTAAAGGTTCTTTGACTATTCATATTGTGAATATATTATCTTGAAATCAAAGGTCTCACTCTCACATATACATATTAATACACATATTGTTGAGAGTTAACACATTGACTAACAAAATCTCACTTGAACTTAATATCCCATCATACGTGAGTATATTGAGCATACTGTTGTACATCATCTACTTAGTTTAGAAGCACATTTGTTTGTACACAAAATTATTGATTATCTGTTGTATTTTCGACGGGTTGTCAGAAGAGGGAGACTAGCCCTATGAATAGTCCCGTATTGCTCTGACTCGGTTAGGAGAGCACCAAACTAGATCAGACCCGATTAAGAGAACTAGGTGCACCATCCTGGTAAAGTGTTGTAAACGGTGTCGCTCCACCCGTGAAATGAGCAACTAGTGAAATCCTCTTACTTGTGAACTTGAAGCGGGAACATAGACAGTATTGATCGAACCCCGATAACATCTCTTGTGCCCGATTTTAATTTCCGCAATTTAAATTCCTGCACTTGAATGATTGTGTTTAATTGTCGTTTATGATTGTGAATTACTGAGCCTGCTTACTTGCTTTGATTATTTGCTCAGTTAAATTGTTGTGAGTATTGGAATCCATTTAGAAAGACTCTAGGTTACAAGATACTGCTAATATCTAGTTTTAAAATTCCAATTCACCCCCCTCTTGGGAATACACTAATTCCAACAACATGCTTATTATGTTGCCCTAATTTTGATGCATTTGAGCCAACTAGACCAAATTTGTGTGTCTATTGCAAAAGCAAAGTGTTTGGGCCAATAAAAATATATATTGGGCCTTTTTCTTTAAAATCCTAAATAGGAAAAGTTCATATTCCATTGCAAAAGTAGGATTGATAGGATCGCAAGTAGGCTCACGATCCTAAGATTCTAACGATCTAGATAAGATCCTACTGGGATCCTACTTTATTAAGATTCTACTTGAGATCTGAATTGATCAGACAAGTGTGGATCATAGGATCGTAGAATTGCACAATCCAGATCCGGATTTTGATAACCATGATCTCTCATGCTATCTAGAGAAGAATTTAGGTAATTTACCTTTAATATCTTTGTTAAATAACTAAAGCAAACTAAATTCCAAAACTACCAAGGACAAAGGTATCCCATTGGCAAATGCATAGTCCTTAATAAAGAGTAGATATTCGACTGAAGCAACCAATATGTGCGCTTTCACAATTTCTTTTATCATTACCTTTTTTAATGCAGATTTCAACTGCTAATGAGATGAAATGGCACATCCCAATAGCAAAAATGTTACCTTCCTCACTTGGATAATGCATTCCCATTATGAATTAATGGCAACTATGAAAATGAAGTTCTCCTTTTCTACACCTAATAAACTACACAAATTTTATTAATTCCTCTGAAATATACCTCATATCTAAGTTGCAAAATGGACCTACTTCAGATTAATAGGTTGCATAAATTATTTTGCGCTACTTGTATAGGTGAGTCAGTATCAATAGGGATCAAGATCTTCTAGAACTGCTCTTTCCTTAAGTTCTATAGAGTTAAAAAACTGTGTCCTTATCTCTTTCTTACAAAAGCAAGCACGATGTAGTACTATTACAACTTTTGAAAAACAGTTAAAAGAGATTCAAACTTAATGAAATCTACATAGAGCAATTCTAGAGGATCCTTTGCCGTATCAACGTAGTATTCAGCTATCAACAACTGCACTCAACTATTTTAAAAAGCAGGATAAGAGGAGAAGTCATAGAACAAGAATGGCTACCAACCTGATTGGACTCGGCACTTTCAATGGAAAATCCAAACCATCCGTTTGCGCAAATCTTCAACACACCCCAGAACAAGCACACCGCAAAAAACAACAAAAATCCCAATTTTTTCTTCTCCCGCAATACCAAGCCCCCGCGAACAGATCCAATCGATTTCTTCAAAAGGGTCTTCAAAACTCTCTGGCTTCCGTGATGGCCATGCTTCCTTTCCAAAATCGCTTCAAACCCATCGCCGGAAATCAAATCAGTTGCGACTTCCGATCTGGGCGAGTTCAGTACGAGATCGATCTCGTGGTGGCTGCCGCTGCCGCTGCTGTTACTGCCGCTACTGCTGTTGTTATTGTAGTGAGTGTTGTGGCTATTGGTGTTTCGTTTGAAGGACTGCGCCCGGCGAGTCATTGGGCCGGAGAACCTCGGACTGTTGACGCGCTGGGAGACGCCGTCGCTGCCGGCGCCATGGTGGTGGTTCTGATGAAACCCCATGCCCTCTAACAATTTTGCAGATGGGTGTGTCTTCTTATATACAAATGTAGCTACGGCACCGGCGGTGGCTGCGGAGGGATGTGGTCGCCGGCATTAACGAACGACGCCCAGACTCTGAACTCTGAAGTGTGAGCGATCGAGACGAGTCGTCAAAGCACACGTCCGGCGGTAGCCGACGGGGGTCTTCATCTTATACATATATTATCCTGTGTATTATTTTTATTTTTTTTTAGAAAAAGATAATGACCAGCCCCAAGTTTAGCAATAATACAAAATTGTTAAGGACGGGTTTTATTTTAAAAAATATTTTTTATTTTCTAATTTATAATTATTTTAAAGAATTATAAAAATTTTAATTTTTCAAGTTTCTTCTTAAGAAGGGAGAAAATAAAGAGTTTGTTTAAATAAAGAATATTTTTTATTTTTTATTTTTTAGATTTTAAAATAATATATTTTTAAAAATTTTATTCAAATTTTATACTGTTGAAATTGATGTATTCCCAAGAGGGAGGGTGAATTGGGTATTTAAAATTTTCTACTTAGATTAAATTCTCAACCAGTATTTTGCAACCTAAGGTCTTTCAAAGCAAATGTCAATTACCCACTAATATAAAACTGAGCAAATAATCAAGACAAATATAGCAAGCTCAATGTTCCCCAAATAAGTATCTATGCAAATATTTAAAATAATTAAAAAATTCACAGCAGTGCAAGTACTAGCATACATGTGCGGAATTGAAAGTGCGGAAATTAAATAGAGAGTTGACACAAAATATGTTATCGGGGTTTGACCAATACTACCTACGTCCCCGCCTCAAGCTCACAAATAAGAAGATTCCACTAGTTGCTCACTTCATGGGTGGAACGATATCATTTACAACACCTTATCAGGATGGTGCATCTAATTTTCTTAACCGGGTCTGAACCAGTCTGGTACTATCCTAACCAAGTTAGAGCAATACGAGACTATTCACAAGGCTAATCTCCCTATTCTGACAACCTGTGGGGAATACAAAAGATGATCAATAATTTTGTGTACAAACAGATGTACTTCTAAACTGAGCAGATGATGTACAACAGTATTATAGAGACCCGAAAATATAATAAATGAAAATGATAAAGGAAAAAGGGAAATGAATGAGAAAGAAAAAGAAGGGGAAAAAATTTAAAAAGTGGCATCAATAAGGATTCGTTGACAAACTCATGGTCTTCGTCGACGAACGTCCTTCTGGGTCTCGTCGACAAAGTACACATGTCTTGTCGACAAGAAGATACTGAGAGCATGAAATTCAGGCTATTAAGGGTTCGTTGACGAACTCATTACCTTCGTCGATGAACACCCTTCTGTGGTTCGTCAACGAGTACACGTGTCTCATCGACGAAGCCACATGGCCCAAAGTCTATATATATGTTAAAAATCATATTTTTCAGTGAAAAATTCTTCTCTCTTTCTCTCTCTAGGTTCGGCTCTCTTCAAATCCGGCTTCGTTTTACCCCGTTTCGATGGTCGGAAGTTACTACGATGATCCCGAGGAGATTCTCTACAACTTAACTTGAGCGGATTATTGATTTGGAATCTTTGGACACCACTCCAAAATCAGGGTAAGTAAGGTATTTTAGGGTTTAAGTGCTTATTTGGAGTATATAGGGCCTAGGAAATGTTAAATGAGAAATATTCTGGGGTTGAGTTGATTGAACTAGGGGTAAATGCAATTTCAGGGTTTAGAGTTTGGACGTTGTAGGCATGATTTAGGGTTTTTCAACAGACTTCTTAGGAAACAAGTAAAGGGATAAATTAAATCAGGTATTTTTATAAAGTTAATTATGGAATATACAGTATTTGATTCAGGAATTCATGTATGGTTTAGTATAATTTTTGGGAATATTGATGTGGAACTGAGAAAACCTTGAAAACAGATTTAATATTATTTTACTGGTAAAATATGTTTTTCAAGGTCAGATAATATGATATAGTGTAGTACTCACTTATGTGTGGCATGAGTAAAATTTTATTGTATATGATGATATGTCAGAATATTTATAATTTTACAGAACAAACATGGTTTGATGACAGTGTTTAGAAAATTATAAAATGGAATAGAAATTATATTTTTAGTATATTGTGCTAGTTCAGCCGACGCAGATGTCGAGATATTTAGCTAGTGTAGATGCCAAGATATTCAGTCGGCACAAATGTTGTGATAGTTCAGCCGGCGTAGATGTCGTGATAGATCAGCCGGCGCAGATGCAACCAAATATATTATAATAGTTATTCAGAAAATATTATTAGAACAAATATTGCACAGAATTATGAAACAGTTATATAACATTATTATGAAATATATTATATGATAACAGAACCCGAATGGCTTAGTTTAGATTCAGAGCACGGTACCGTAGCTTTTAGTTCAGGTAGTGCTACCACACGTCTCAAATAGAGCGTGGGAGATGGATAGTTGATTAAGCATTAGAGTAAAGTAGTGTGCCCCCCTAGCAGTCCGACCAGGCTGGGCAGGCCAATTGTACTTCCAGACTTTTTAATTTTGGCTTAGCGTGGTAGGTCAACCATTACTAGGTCTCGTCTACGGGCCGCACAACCTAGTCATGTGGGGATTAATACATGACATCAACTAGCTATCCATCCAAGGTATGATTTCAGTATTATACAGATATAGCAGAAGATTTATATGAATACGGAAATCTAGTATGACACAGTATGTTATATGGAAATATGATTTATTCAGATTTATACAAAATAGTCTTACATGGATTATTAAATGCAATTAAATTATATACAGATTTTGTGATACCCCGTGAAAGAAAGGTTTAAAAGGATTATATATTACTATCCATATCAACAAGGCGCACCTTTCCTTTTGAGAGTCTTCCTATAAAAACTACACGGTTAAGCATGCTTGGCTTGGAGTAATCTTGGGATGGGTGACCTTTTGGAAAGTTTTCTCAGGAAGTGTGTGAGTTGGGACAAAATATACTGATAATGACACGTGTTGGTCTGTAGGGCTAGCCATTAGTCCAATAAGGCCCACCCCCTATTGTTTGGTTCAGATAGAGGAGGAGAGACACAGTGCTCCTTAGTAGACCTAGGGTAAGGCGTTACAAAATGGTAATAGAGCAATTACCCAGCCAGAAGTGTGATGAGATTCACATTGTCTGGGTTTAGAAATGTGAGGACAAAACATACTGAAAAGGACATGTGTTAGTATGTGGGGCCAGTTGTAGAGAGCTGAACCCGTAAAATAAATAAAAAAGGGTAAAAAGGGAATTATAGCAAGTTTCATTGATGAAGGCAGTATGTTCATCGACAAAGTCCCTTCAGTTCTTCACTGCCAAAATTTAGAGCATCGTCGACAAAGAAATACCGAACGAGTCAAAGAAAATATCCGAATGGGGTTCGTCGACGAAGGTAGAGCTTCATCCACGAACTGAGTGGCTACTTCATCAACGAAGGCGCCACCTCGTCGACGAATTTGACTCGGTCAAAGGCTCTATAAATATCATTTTTGGTTGCTTAAGGGTTAAGAAAACTCAAAAGCTCTCTCTCTCTCTCTCTCTCTCTCTCTCTCTTTCTCTCTCTAAAACCAACGAGTTCTTTCTTTCTCTCTTTCTATGATCCTTCGTCATTCGTCTTTTGTTTCTACGATTGGAGGTTTCTGTGTGGATTAGGGGAGGAAACTCCACAATTATAGCAGATCAGATCGTTGTTTTGAAGATTTTCGAGATTTTCCCTAAAATTGAGGTAAGGATCTAATTTCATTTCTGATTTGGTAGTTATGTAGTAGTCAAAATTATAGTAAGGTATCGTTCTTCGATTTTTAGGTTTCGGGGATCCCAGGTCGTTGTTTTGGAATGATCCATTCGTGTTTTTGTTTTCGGGATTTAGGTGAGAGAATTTTTTTACATCAGTATTTTTATAAAACTAAATTGTTAAAAAGTTAGCTTGTAAACATGTGCATGTTATGACTGCTTATTTGTGAAGTTTCACCGGGTTAAAATGCCGATTTAATGATTTTATGGTTTTAGTAAAAATAGGGGTTTTAGCATATGATCTCCAAATTTTTCAAAACTTCTTTATTTGCATTAATCTTAACGTAGGAGATGTTTGAATCCTTTATTTTTCATTTAAATGTTATTTATCAAGTTGTATACTATATAGCGGATTTTTTATCCAATGGGTGTGACATATGATATGAAATGGAATATGTAAATCTGTTTAAATATGTATATGAACTATGGGAACTAGAGTTCCATTTTTCTATGTGAAAAATATGGAAAATAGGTGTCGGTTATATACCGAGTTATATACGTAAAAAGGGCTAAACCAAGAGGTTGTGTGCCGGTTTATGCCACGGTACGATTGTATGAGTTTGTGAAAATACTGGAACTGTACAAGTGATTTGTGAATGTGAAATAAGTTAATTCGTTTTACAGTAAATTGTATATGTGATATTTGGAAACTGCATTTTGTTACTATTAGAGCCCTAAAAAGTTTACTGTTATATTAGAGCCTTAAAAAACTCACCGTTATATGAGAGCCCTAAAAAGCTCACTGTTATAAGAGAGCCTTAAAAAGCTCAACGTTAAGCGTGATTCTGTTGCTTTATATATATTGGATACAGTGCAACCACACACAAGATTTTCAGTGTGGGTATTGAGATAGTTGGCTGGATATTGGAGTAGCCACTGGTGGATTAATGAACCAGGTGGTACTAGTTATACTATAGTAAATTGCATAACCCATAGGCTAAGGGGTAATGTGTTGGTAGTTGTTATTATTGTATCTAAGTTGGACAGTGTTTTAAATATGCATATTTATGATTTGAAAACTAAAATGGGCAAAGTCACAGGTTTGAGTACCCGGCGGAGAGATCGTACAGTGTATAGGCCTATACCCTACTCTAACCTCGGGAACTCTCACTTGTTATAATGCCAAACCATCTATCATAGGGTTTATGTTTATATATCTCCTATATTACAATATTGAGAATATGCCTTATATGTATTTGCTTTTAATTGAAATAAACGCATGTGGTCACACATTAATATAATATCTTCCACCTTACTGAGAAGTGTCTCACCCCAACATACAACCTTTGTTTCAAGTCCTACAGGACATCGGTCATAGTTGCTAGAGGAACCTGAAAGGGTCGTTTTGTCTTTAGCTTACGTAAGTTATTTTGTATATGCTACAGACTAGTTCGGAACATTTTTGGGGGTGTAAGAATTGATTATGTTTTAAGTATGGACATATGTATTTGAGGATACAATTAGAAAACTCTGGTATGTCTTTTAGATTCCCATATGGATGTTTATGTTTTCCATTGTGCATGAAATTATAGATCAGTATGAAATACCTGTATGTCCCTATTCAAGGTGGGTTGTATATGTATGTTATCAGGGACACGTGTATTAAACAGGTGCAGTAGCACTCTGGGGCCGTATAATGGGCCGGGGTGTTACAGTATGGTATCAGAGTCTTAATCTGCCGAAAGTGTGATATGGTTCGCACTGCCTGGTTATGGAAATGCTCGGAACTTAGATTGATAGGTTTTGTAGATTAGACTTTACTAGAGTTTAGGATATGGATAAAACATTTGAGTTTTGCTTTGTATACCTGGAGACAAAAATCCATTGACAGACTTCTGTATTTTTCTGGATCAACCGATAAGTTTAGAAAATCATGGAAAGTCATTGACAGTTTTGTTTCCAAGTGGAAGGGTGAAACTTGAGTTAGAATGAGAAGGTTAAATTAATGGAGTACGTCCATATTAAGAATTTGGATTTAGGGAACTGAGTCTATAGTATGGTAGTATTAGCTGATACTTAGGCTATTACCCTTCTACTGGATGATCACAATTGCTTTTCAGGATGGAATCTAGGGACAATATTGCTAACGTGGGAGGCAGTAGTAGTGAGGGTGCCAGCCATGAGATTGGTAGTGACTTTACGAGTGTATTGCTGGATTTCGTACAGCAGCTTATGGCTAAATTGGTGCAAATGAATAGGGGGCAGGATCGTCCCATAACTGAGATGGGATGCTCCATTGATCAGTTCACTAGACTGAAGCCTTCAGTTTTCATCAGAAGTGCAAATCCGATTCGAGCTTAAAATTGGATCCAGGAGATCGAGATGATCCTAGATGTTCTAAACTGCACAGAGAAGCAGAAGGTAACCTTTGCAATGTTCAAGTTGTCAGGGGAGGTAGAAAGATGGTGGGTGTTGGTAAAGAAGATGGAAGAGCACCGACCGATACTAGTTGCTATGACGTAGGCCCATTTCAAAGAACTCTTCTTTGAATGGTACTTTTCATCCACGGTCAGAAATGTGAAGATGGAGGAATTCATAAGTTTGACGCAAGAGTCGCTGATAGTGCAGCAGTATGCTGCTAGATTCCATGAGCTATCCCAATTTGCTCCATTCATTATACCAGATAAGGCGATGAAGGCTTGGAAGTTTCATAGGGGTCTAAGGAAGGAGCGCCAGAGACAGACAGCGATCTTGCAGTTGCAATACTTTGCTACTCTGGTAGACAAAGCCACTGTAGCAAAGGAGAGTATGTTGGAGGACGCAGAGGTCCAAGTCCCGAAGAAAAGGCCAGCACCTCACAGTTCTTCTTCTGAGGCAAGGCAGGGTAACTGGAAGAAGAACAGTAATGGTACATCTCAAAGCACCACATCCTATCATGGTTGCCCTACGTGTGGTAAGAGGCACTCTAAGCAGTGTTGGAATACTATAGGGGCTTGTATGCAGTGTGGTAAGCAGGGACATCAAGCGAGAGATTGTCACATGTAGGGAAATAGTGGAGCCCCACAATAGCCATACAAAGGAGATACATAGGCGTAGCGTGGTGGTCAACAGAGGGGGTACAGCCCAGGCTAGGGTGTATTCTCTAACTCCAGGCGATGCAGAAAATGCTGGTGATGTAGTCACATGTATCATTTACATGCTTTCTCATAAAGCTGTTATACTATTTGATTCTGGGGCAACACATTCCTTTATTTCTCAAGGATTCGTTAAATTGTGTGGATTAGAGGTGCAACCATTAGATTATGAACTGGTAGTAGCTACGCCATTTGGGTCTGTAGTCGTGTGTAGCAAAGTAGTCTATGACTTCCCGGTAGAAATTCAGGGGAGGGTACTGCTAGTTATCTTTATTGTGTTTGACATGTATGGCTTCGATATCATCCTAGGGATGGACCGGTTATCTTCCAGTTATGCCAGTATCGATTGCCACAAGAGGGAGGTGATGTTTAGACCGCCAAGGAGCAGGAATTCAAGTTCCTAGGGTCGAGTGTGCATTTTACACCATGGATCCTTTCAGCTATGTAGGCTAGGAAATTACTCCTGGAAGGATTCCAAGGGTACTTGGCATTTGTGAAAGACACACTGGAAGAGGAGCGTAAACTAGAGAGGATACCTGTAGTGCGTGAGTTCCCTGACATGTTTCCAGAGGACTTGCCAAGATTACTTCCGGACCGTAAAGTGGAATTCGTGATAGATTTAGCTCCAGGTACGACGTCAATATCGAAAGCTTTGTATCGTATGGTTCCAGCTGAACTAAGAGAGTTGAAAGAACAGCTTCAGGAGCTACTGGACAAAGGGTATATTCAACTGAGTGTTTCACCCTAGGGAGCACCAGTGTTATTTGTGAAGAAGAAGGATGGGTCGATGAGAATGTGCATCGACTACAGAGAATTTAACAAGGTGACGATAAAGAACAAGTATCTACTACCTAGGATTGATGATCCATTTGACCAGCTACAAGGCACACAGATCTTCTCTAAGATCGACCTACGATCTGGGTATCACTAGATGAAGGTGAAAGCAAATGACTTTCCGAAGATAGCATTCCGAACCCGGTATGGCCATTACGAATTTTTGGTTATGCCTTTTGGTTTGACTAATGCACCTACAACATTTTATGGATCTAATGAACAGGGTCTTTCACGAATACTTAGACCGGTTCGTCGTGGTATTTATTGACAACATCCTAGTGTATTCTAGGAGTGCTGCAAAACATGAAGTTCAACTGAGACTAGTGCTGCAAATGCTTAGGAATAAGAAGTTATTTGCTAAACTGAAGAAGTACGATTTTTGGCTAGAATAGATTGCATTTCTAGGGCACGTAGTGTCCAATGAAGGTGTATTAGTGGATCCAAATAAGATAGAGGCAGTAGTGGACTGGGCGAGACCGAAGAATGTTTAGGAGGTCAAAAGTATTCTAGGTCTTTTAGGATACTATCGACAGTTCGTAGAAGGGTTCTTCAGCTTAGCAGGTCCATTGACGCAACTCACAAGGAAGAATGTGAGGTATGATTGGACTAATGAGTGCAAACTAAGTTTCTAGGAGTTGAAACGGTGACTGATTATTGCTCCAGTTCTGACCATTCCATCTAGGGATAGCGGATTTTCTATCTATAGTGACACCTCTAAGAAAGGTTTTGGTTGTGTTCTAATGCAGCAAGACAGAGTAGTTGCATACGCTTCTCGTCAACTCAAGGAGTCCGAGAAGAATTACCCAACACATGATGTAGAATTGGCAGTTGTAGTGTTTGTATTGAAAATCTGGAGGCACTACCTGTATAGTGAAAGGTGCGAGATTTTTACTGATCATAAAAGTCTTAAGTATATTTTTCACCCAGAAAGAGCTGAACATGAGACAGCATAGGTGGCTTGAGTTGATAAAAGACTATAACTGTACTATTAGCTATCACCCAAGAAAGGCAAATGTGGTAGCTGATGCTCTGAGTCGAAAGTCAGTTGATGCTTCAGTCTTTGTAGTGGCAGTTCAGCATCAGATTTGTATGGACCTAGAAAGGTTGGACTTGGAGGTAGTGGAAGGAAATCATCGAGCTGTTCTTACTGGCTTGGTGGTACAACCGACCTTATAGGAGAGGATTCAAGCAACGCAAAAGGAGGATCTAGAGCTGGTTGAGGTTATGGAAGGAGTCCAGAGTGGGTTAAAGTTGGATTTTAGTATCTCTAGTGATGGGATATTGAGATTTCACAGCAAGGTTTGTGTACTGAATGATGCCGAGATTAAACGGGTCATTCTGGAGGAGGCACACCATTCACTCTACACCATACATCCTGGCAGTACGAAAATGTACTGAAATCTGAGGGAATCTTTCTGGTGGTCCAACATGAAAATAGAGATCACCCGTTTTGTAGAGCAATGCTTGACATGTCAGTAGGTCAAGGCAGAGCACTAGAGGCCAACAAGACCACTTCAGCCACTTGACATCCCCAAGTGGAAGTGAGAGCACATCTCAATGGATTTTGTGACGGGATTACCTGCGGCGGTGCATGGGCAAAATGTTATATGGGTTGTAGTTGATCGGCTGACGAAGACTGCACATTTCATGCCAATCAGAGGCAGCAATTCTCTAAATAGGCTGGCAGAGCTATATGTGCAGAAGATTGTACAACTCCATGGTGTTCCTATTTCTATCGTTTCGGATCGAGATCCACGATTTACGTCTCATTTCTGGAAGAGTCTGTAGGATGCATTAGGATCGCAGCTCACATTCAGTACGTCTTTCCACCCGCAGATGGATGGGTAGTTTGAGAGGACTATATAAACACTAGAGGATATGTTGCGGGCTTGTTTACTGGATTTTGGTGATAGATGGATACGGTATCTACCACTTGTCGAGTTCGCATATAACAAAAGTTACCAGGCCAGCATATAGATGGCACCCTACGAAGCATTATATGGTCGCCGGTGTCGATCTCCATTGTACTGGGATTAGGTTGATGAACGGCAGATACTGGGCCTAGAGCTGATTCAGCAGGCCTCTTCAAAGGTCGAGTTAATCAAAAAGAGAATCAAGACAGCTCAGAGTCGGCAGAAGAGATGCTAATACTCGTCAATAAGAGTTGGAATTTGAGGTAGAAGATATGGTGTTTCTGAGGATCGCTCCAATGAAAGGGGTGATGAGGTTCGGAAAGAAGGGGAAGCTAAGTCCTCGGTATATCGGGCCTTTCGAGATCGTGAAAAGGATAGGTTCGGTTGCTTATCAAGTGGCTTTACCCCCAACACTATCCAGAGTCCATGACATGTTCCACATGTTAGTGCTGAGGAAGTACGTGTCAGATCCATCGCACGTGTTGAGTTACGAACCTCTAGAGATTAGTGATGTTTTATCGTATGAGGAGGTAACCGTACATGTATTAGATCGGAAAGTTCAGCAATTATGGACTAAGGAAATACTGTTAGTGAAGGTATTATGGCATAACCATGCAGTGGAGGAAGTTTCATGGGAACTAGAGTCAAAAATACGCCAGAAGAACCAGCAGTTATTTTATGGTACGTAAGTAGGTATAGTATAGGTGGTTCAGATTAAATAGTATGGTATTCGGGAGAGTTTTGTATATGTATGTAATCTTCTAAAACATCATATTGTAACCATGGTATTCCTCTGCCATATGTGAAGGTATGTAATAAACTTGGGTCAGAGCCGTTATGTGAGTGGCTGCCGACTCTTC
Source organism: Malania oleifera (assembly GCF_029873635.1). Classification (NCBI taxonomy): domain Eukaryota; kingdom Viridiplantae; phylum Streptophyta; class Magnoliopsida; order Santalales; family Ximeniaceae; genus Malania; species Malania oleifera. The sequence goes on along the minus strand of NC_080422.1, from coordinate 77,547,660 downwards.
AATAGAATGGAGTTAAAAGATGAGATGATGTGTAGAAACGGTTAATAAATTTAGAGGATGAAATTCTTATAAGGAGGGGAGATTGTAGAGACCCAAACCCATAAAATAAATAAGAAAAGGGTAAAAGGGAATTACATCAAGGTTTGTCGACGAAGGTAGTATATTCATCGACGAAGTCCCTTTAGTTCTTCATTGTCGAAATACAGAGCGTCATCGAAGAAGAAATACCGAGCAAGCCAAAAAAAAAATCTGGATGGGGTTTGTCGATGAAGGTAGAGCTTCGTCCACGAATTGAGTGGCTGGTTCATCGACGAAGGCGCCGCCTCGTTGACGAATTTGACTTAGTCAAAGGCTCTATAAATATCATTTTTAATTACTTAAGGGTTAAGAAAACCCAAAAGCTCTCTCTCTCTCTCTCTCTCTCTCTCTCTCTCTCTCTCTCTCTCTCTCTCTCTCTCTCTACGATCCTTCGTCGTTCGTTGTCTATTTCTACGATTGAAAGTTTATGCGTGGATCAAGGGAGGAAACTCCATAGTTGTAGCAAATCAGATTGTTGTTTTAAAGATTTTCGAGATTGTCCCTAAAATCGAGGTAAGGATTTGATTTCGTTTCTGATTCGGTAGTTATGAGTAGTCGAGATTATAGTAAGGTATCGTTCTTTGGTTTTTAGGTTTCGGGGATCCTAAGTCATTGTTTTGGACCAATCCGTTCGTGTTTCTATTTTTGGGATTTAGGTAAGAGGATTTGTTTACATTAGTCTTTTTATAAAACTAAATCATTAAAAAGTTAATGTTTATGTGCATGATATAACTGCTTATTTGCGAAGTTTCACAGAGTAAAAATGCTGGTTTTACAATTTTACGGTTTTGGTAAAAATAGGAGTTTTAGCGTATGATCTCCAAACTTTTCAAAACTTCTTTATTTACATTAATCTTAATGTAGGAGATGCTTGAATCCTTTATTTTTCATTTAAATTCTATTTATCGAGTTATATACTATATAACGGATTTTTTATCAAATGGGTGTGACATATGATATGAAATGGAATACGTAAATCTGTTTAAATACGTATATGAACTATGGGAACTAGAGTTCCATTTTGCTATATGAAAAATGTGGAAAATAGGTGTCGATTATATACCAAGGTATATACGTAACAAGGGTTAAACCAAGAGGTTGTGTGCCAGTTTATGCCACGGTACAATTGTATAGGTTTGTGAAAATACTAGAACTATACACATGATTTGTGAATGTGAAACAAGTTAATTCGTTTTACAAAAAATTGTATATATGATATTTGGAAACCGTAGCTTATTACTATTAGAGACCTAAAAAGCTCACCGTTATATCAAAGCCTTAAAAAGCTCACCATTATATGAGAACCCTAAAAAGTTCACCGTTATAAGAGAGCCTTAAAAAGCTCAACGTTAAGCACGGTTCCTTTGCTTTATATATATATTGGATACAGTGCAACCACACACATGATTTTCAGTGTGGGTATCGAGATAGTTGGCTGGATATTGGAGTGGCCACTAGTGGATTAATGGACCAGGTGGTACTAGTCGGACTATTGTAAATTACATAACCCGTAGGCCAAGGGGTAATGTGTTGGCAGTTGTTATTATTGTATCTAAGCTGGATAGTGTTCTAAATATGCATATTTATGATTTGAAAACTAAAATGGGCAAAGTCACAGATTTGAGTACCGAGCAGAGAGATCGTACAGTGTATAGGCTTGTACCCTACTTTAACATCGGGAACTCTCACTTGTTATGATGCTAAACCATCTATCATAGGGTTTATGTCTATATATCTCCTATATTACAATATTGAGAATGTCTTTTATGTATCTTTTTTTAATTAAAATAAACGCATGTGGTCACACATTGATGTAATATCTTCCACCTTACTAAGAAGTGTCTCGCCCTAATATACAACCTTTGTTTCAGGTCCTACAAGACGTCGGTCCTAGTTTCTAGAGGAACCTGAAAGGGTCATTTTATCTTTAGCTTACGTAAGTTATTTTGTATATGCTACAAACTAGTTCGGAAAGTTTTTGAGGTTGTAAGAACTGATTATGTTTTAAGTTTGGATGTATGTATTTAAGGATACAGTTAGAAAACTCTAGTATGTCTTTTAGATTCCCATATAGATGTATATGTTTCCTGCTATGCATGAAATTGCATACAGTATGAAATACTTGTATGTCCCTATTCAGGGCGGGTTGTATATGTATGTTATCAGGGACAGGTGTATTAAACAGGTGTAGTAGCACTCTGGGGCTGTATAACTGGCCAGGGCATTACAACAACCATTAGTCCAATAAGACCCGCCCCCCTGTTGTCTGTTGTAGGTGGAGGAGGAGAGACGCATTGCTACCTAGCAGACTCAGGTTGGGGCGTTATAAAATGGTATCAGAGAAATTATCCAGTCGAAAGTGTGATGAGATTCACATCGCCTAAGTTTGGAAATATGGATTCACAATGAGGATGTTGCGTTCTGTAAGTTGGGGAGAATGTGATACCCCGTGGAAGAAAGGTTTAAAAGGATTAGATGTTACTACACATATCAACAAGGTGTACCTTTCTTTTTAGGAGCCTTCCCATAAGAACTCCACGATTTAGCGTGCTTGACTTGGAGTAGTCTTAGAATGGGTGACTTTCTAGGAAGTTTTCTCAAGAAGTGTGTGAGTGAGGACAAAACACACTAAAAAGGGCATGTGTTGGTCTGTGGGGTCAGTCATTAGTCTGATAAGGCCTGCCCCCCTGTTGTCTGGTCCAGGTGGAAGAGGAGAGACGCAGTGCTCCCTGGCAGACCCGGGTTAGGGCGTTATAGATTTTTCCTCACTTATCAGATACAGTTAAACATGTACAATATATATTATAATACAAGATACTCATGTTGCCACACACTGATTTTAGTTTATCTCCCTTACTGAGAGGTGTCTCACCCCAGCCATACAAATATTTTAGGAAACCCAGATAGACGAGCGGACCAAGCTCCGAGGTAGTGAAGGCTGATTGTGCTACCCTGGTTGAAGGGTAAGTAGTTGGAATGAAATCATAATGGATTTTTTAGGGTCTGATACTAGGATACTTACTGTCTTTTCTTTTGGGATGTATATATATATATATAAGTATTGCTAGACACAATAGAACTCTGGTATTGTGTATTATGTTGTGTAATTATGGTTTCCGCTGCTTAGTTGACACGTATGTATAAACAAGTGTATCCCCGGTAACTTTGGGTTCGGGTTGACTTTGATTTTGTTAGTATAACTTGGTATCAGAGTTATTATGATTATTATTATGTGGAAAAATATATATATAGCAGAAATTTCGGGTCGTTACAAGTATGCTCAATATACTCACGTATGATGGGATATTAAGTTCAAGTGAGATTTTGTTAACCAATGTATTAACTCTCAACAATATGTGTATTAATATGTATATGTGAGAGTGAGACATTTGATTTCAAGATAATATATTCACAATATGAATATTCAAAGAGTCTCTACAACCCTAAGCAAATATCACAATAGTATTTTTCAAATATCAAGCACAATGGATATTAGGGTTTAAGCTTACTCAAAATATTTTTATCAAAACACAAAGTAAGCTTATGAAACTTGCAATAGGGATGCAAGTTCTTAAGTAAATGAAGAGTTTTTCCCAATTCAATATTTATATGAAAAATACAATGGGAAAAACTTTAAGCTACTCTCCAAAATCAATAATCAACAAATGCAAGTATGGGAGAGAGTTTAAGCTTCTAAGTGGCATGAAATTTTCTCACAAAAATAACACTCAACCTAGCTTCGAAATGCAATCAATATGCAAGTAAAGAAGGTGAGGAAATATGCTCTTTCTAAGGATTTATGATCAAATGTGTATGAGAAAGAGTTTTAAAACAATATGCTTAAGAAGATGTGAGAGTATATGAAATTTTAGCACAATGAAATTTTTAGAGAAAAATATGTTAATCAATATGCTAATCTTTTACTAATCTTAGCAAATGAGGAGGTATATATAGTTTTTGGCAAAAAAATAATCATTGGGGACATCAAGGGTATTTTGGAAAAAGTTTAATTATGTTTAATAAAAATTAACCCTATTTACCTACGGTGAAAATAATGCCAACCCGAGAGGTTTGGTCAACCATTTTCAAGGTTTGATCGACCATATTGCTAAGTTCGGTTGACCATGGTGATTTTGAACCCTTCGTAGATATGGTCGACCATAGCTAAGGTTTGGTTGATCGCTCATGTGGTTTGGTCGACCGTGGTCAATTTTAACTATACAAATGGTTGGCCGAACAGTTGAGGGTCAGACACGTTCCGGTTCAGTCGATAAAGGACAATACATTCATTTTAGAACGGTCGACTGTGAGAAGTCAGCTTGTTGACTTCTGACCGATTCGGTCGACTAAGGCTTTTACACTGCCAGGAATTCAATCGATTGAGGCTTAGTCTTTTCAGCCAACAATGTATTTGGTCGACCAAGCTGATTATTACCAAAATGGTTCGATCGACCAGGGCTACTCAGAGGTACAATTTTAGCCCTCAATTTGCCCTAAAAATCCAACGTCAGTCGACTGAATGGTTCCCTACAGTTAGTCTATGGTTGTATTAAGTTTTTCATCCCATCATGAATGCAATGCAATTATTACAATCTATAATATTACAAACCCAAAATATAAAACAAAACACATTTACAATATAGAACAAATGTCTTCTCCTTCTTATTTTGCTCTTCTGATTTGTCATGGAATACGCTGGATGATATGGTCTTTATGTTCCTTCTTGCTTCCATCTCCTCCTTATGTGTGCACTAAAATATTAAGCCTACTCAAGCACTGAATACACACATAAGTAACTTGCGATTTGTCATTATCAAAACCAAGGATCGGACTCAAAAAGTCAATATTTAGAATTATTCTTTTTGAAATTTGAATTTAGATTTTTGTTGATTTATAAAAAATTCTATACATGACTCACACAAATTAAAATTTAAAATCTGAATTTCATGCTTTTATGTGGAAAATAAGAGTTAAAAATCTAAAAAATAATAATGAAAAAATATTTTCCAATTTTTTCACATAAATTTAAAAAATTAGAATATAAGGTGGCCTTTTGTAATTATTTAAAAAATAAAAAATAAAAAATAAAAAATGAGACTTTGTTTACAATCAAATTGTGTCCAAAATATTTATTGTTATTTATTTATTTCATATAAATGTTCTAAAAATGAAAATTTAGCTAACCCTTTTTTTTTTTGTAATGTGTTAGATAAAAACTATTTTCCAAAACTAAAAGGGTCCTAAGGTTTAAAAATTTTCACCGAGATTTCTTGAAATTTCATTACCAAATATATATAAGAGAAATTGAGCATCTTTTATTATCTCCACAAATGCCTTTATGGGTGCTTTGTTCCACTAAGATTTGCATAATATTTGCGCAAAATTAGATATAAATATCATATTTTGTATAAAAGAAATATGATATGACAAGGATGTGAGTAGAAATTAAAAAAAAAAAACTATACCTAAAATTTGTTAAGGATATCAAGGATAACAATTTCTGCTTCTTACAAAGTTTGAAAATCAAATAGTCTAGTTTGTACGGGATTGATATCCTTGATATCCTTAACACAATCTACTTCAATTTGAGTAAGAACAAGTAGGCAAACAAATAATTGTACATTTAATCATAATATTAATAGTCCCTTCCATATTAACATTTCTTAATTAATCTAGTTATCATTTCTTTTTTTTGTTCATTACTAATTGACACTAATATAATGGGACAAGTGTGATCTATCAATGCTAAAATTGTTTCAAGCCAAATATTAACCACTAGTTCAACATTTTATTGACAATCACCCACTACTCTTACAATTACTAAAAGTTAAAAAAAAAAAAAAATCTATTTGAGAGTTTTATAGAGAATCTTTATCAATGTTTAAATTAACTCTCATTTGAATGAAATATAAAAAATTTTAAGGTCCAAAAAATCATTTACCTTATTGTGATAGGGGTTTTGAGTTGAGGGCTCCACAAATGAGGCCTTCATGACCTAAGGAGTGTGAACTAAGGGTTTCACAAAATTAGGCCTTGATGACCCCAAGGGTTTTGAGCCAAGAGCTTCACTTGTGAGGCCTTGACAATTTGATGAAGACCTTAAGCTAATGGCTTTACTCATAAAGCCTTGACGACCTAAGGGGGTCTCATACTTAAGCCTTCATAACCTAAGAACTAAGATTTGAAAGCTTTATACCTAAGGTTTTGATGGCTCCTAGTCTTCAACTTGAGACTCAAGGTATTTAAGATAAAGGATTCATACCTGATGAAATTCGATCGCATTTCTATTGATTCTATTTCATTCTTATGTACTGAACATGCAATAAGATCTCTATGATGTAAGGATCTACGTTAACGGCTTCATGCCTTAAGGCTTGATGTTCTAAGGGATTCAAATTAAAGGCTTTATATATGAAGAAGGCTTCAATATATGAAGGCTTCAACCTAATGACTTTATACCCAAGGCTTTAGCAACTTGATTTCTTAGAGGTAAAGGTGAAACACTTGAAGCCTTAACAACTCCAAGTCTTGGAATTAAGGACTTTATGTTTGAAGTCTCAAAGACTTAAGAGGCTCTAAGTTGAAGAATTTGAGCTTGATGCCATAGTAAATTGAGGACTCCAAGCTAAGGGCATCATGTCTAAGGCATTGACAACTTAAAGATTATAAGTTGAGCATTTTACTCTCAAGACCATAATGGCCTCAAGTCTCCCAACTAAGGGCTTTATGCCCTTAGCAACCTAAGGTCGTAGAGTTATGACTTCTTTCCTAAATCATTGATGAATGGTTTCCAAATGAGGGGTTCCCACTTGGGTCCTTAACAACCTTAGGGTCAAATTTGGTGAGGAAGGCCCAACCTCAATATGATTTTGAGCTTACATTGTCTATATTACTTCAATACAAGCTCATTAGTTTTGGATTAGCTAGCTCCTACAATAATAATGTGATTGTTGGGGCTTGTTTATCTCAAAAGTAAGGCCTATGTTGTTGTCGTCATAGACGTTGCTATTATTGTTGGAGTAATAAATTTGATCTCACAAATGATATCAATCTATTAGTAAAAAAAATAAGACAAACACTAATCCTTAGATCAACTATACCCGCTACTTCTGCAATTAGAAAGAAAGCAAAATATTTAGGAGGCTCTAAGTGATAGTGCTTAACTTAGCCTTCAATTAAATGAAATAGAGAAATTTTTATGGTTTAAAGAGTCATTTATCTTATATCTATGACAGTCTTTTAACGAAATGGAGAGAATTTAAGATTATCTTAGAAGTACGTTCCTAATATAAGAAATTGTATAGAGGTTAAAAAATCTTCCTTTGGAGTATTAGAGTGTTATCTAATTTTTCTCTTAATTGGGCGTGACATGTTTTCATATTTTAACCTTAGTTATAGAAATCGACATTATTTTATAAGCACTTTTCTTCCCCAAATACAGGTTCAAACCACTTAATTTCTTATCTTTCAAACAATCGTTTATAATTTCTTAGATATGCTAAAAATAAGAAATAGATGCATCAATTCTTTGTTGTTGTTGCTATACTAGCATGGTGATTTATTTAGGACGAAAGGGTATGTAATTAGGACCACATGCTTATTTATTATAACTAATAATTTTTAGGTGGCCGTTATTGTGAAATTTTATTTATTTTTAACTATTAGTGCATGTTAAATCAACATGTAATTTTTTTTTCAAGCAATGTTATTCATGATGAGCATAAAGGAAATAGTGAATGATTCATACTTCAATCTTTTAAACTGCTTTTTATAAAAGACACAATTAATGTACATTTTACTTTAGGAGTAGCAAATGAATCTATATAGTATACTTTTCTTTTCACGTGTTAAAAAAGCAATTGAAGTAGTTGTGAAATTAAGTTTTTCCTTTGCACATTCTTCTTCACCATCTCAAATACTAGAGGTCTACTCCTTGCCAACTTGTTCCCAACTCTTTCTTTTATGTTCTTCTCTTTTTTTTTTTCTTTTTTTTTTTCTTTTGAGGTGCCTCAAAATTTTCAAACATTTATTTTAATTGAATAGTTTTGAATATTTTGACAATAAATAACATAATTAATATTGCAAATTTTTACAAAATTTTTGACAATCCAAATTACAATTCAATGAATTTGTGTATTCACCCTTTGATATAATTAATTAAGGAGTTCAAAATAGTGTTTTCCGTCAAACCAGTTAATAGCATTATTATTCACATTATTTAGAATAGAAAGTTAACTCTATTCTTGGGTTTAAGATCTACAATTTATAATAAAGCTTTGAATTTGTACAATAAAATAAAGTCGGTCAAACTCATATCTTTTTATAAAAGAAATGAAAATAAATTAATATAATATAAGCCCTTCAATGATTAAAATAACATGAGATAAAATAAATAAATCAGTTCCCATTTCAAAATCTAAAACACTCTTCCGAATAATTTGATTACTTGTAAATTAAGAGATATCGATTCTAACAGCTTTCTCAATTTCTCTTGTGGTTGTTTGAGAGATTTGAATCCTAATCTCAATTACAAAGTCAGAGATAGAAAAAAATCAATACACACTTAATCCATCTTATGAAAACTTATTAAGTTGTTCATTGCAATTGTTGGTGTGCATCCAGTCCTACATCGTCTTTGTAGGCAGTCCCAAACCAGTATAAGATCCTCTTAACTCTCTCTCTTTAAAATCCATGTTTTAAGGATGAGCTCTCTAACTTAACTTGGTATCAGAGCTGAGCCTTGGGTTGCTCGGCTCCTCTGGAGGCTAGACTCCTCCTTGCCTCATTTTTCCCCATAGGCTCGAGGGGGAGTGCATGTTGGTATACGTCTAGTCCTACATCGCATCTGTGGGCAGTCTCAAACCAGTATAAGATCCTCTTAAGTCTTTCTCCTTAATACCTAGATTTTGATGATGAACTCTTTAACTTGATTGCAATAATTTGAAGGAAAAAAATTATTATAAGTGGCAATAATAATTCATTTAATCATTAACAAAGTTTTAATTTTTTTTTTTTTTTTAAATTGGACTCTACTAAGTTATCATATTTTGCATATAGGTCCTTACATTTAAAAAAAAAATCACTTTTTGGCACTAGAAAATATTGTTTTAAAAAAACCATGGTCATTTTCTTAAGATTCCAATGATAATGATAAACATATAACCCATGACACAAAGCATGCAGAAAATTAAACAATGATTCAATGATTGGGAATGAAACAATCCCTTGGCTTCCAATCCACCTATGGGATAATGGGTAATTTGTGTGAGTGAGTGGGCAGTTTTGTAATTGAAGGTTCCTGAATATCCTATTGAGAATGAAACCCACTAAATAAATAATCATAACTAGAATGACAGCCACAAAGTCTTTTGTCTGCCTTCCAAGATTGACTCTTTGGAAGACAAATTTGCCCCTTCCACGTTTCCCATTTGAGAAGAGATTTAGCAATGGACCCACTATAACACAGCTACTCATATAAAGTTAACATTATACAATTTTTTTTCTCTTTTTCCAAAATAACCCTAAATTCAAATATAAGATGAACTATTAATTCAAAAAATGTACTTGTATTTAATTCAAAACTTTTAATTTGTTCAAAATGCACAAGTATTCATTTTTTCCTCGCACATCCATCAAGCATATATAGTTAATTAATGTCTATTTACATTTGCCTACCTCAATTCCATCTCATATTTGAGGTCATAAGTACCATTAATTTCTTGTCTAGATATTATACTTTTACGATCTTATACATTTGAATACGATGTCATTCTCATAAATATTTCGGTTAATTATCAAAGAAATAGGCATGTGTTTCTAAATAGAATAGGTTTTCAAAAACTGCAATGGTTCGTTTAATTGTAGAAAATAGTTTTATTTTTTATTTGTAGAAAAAGATATTTTCTAATTTTTTATACAAAAAGTTAAAAGAACAAATAAAGAATAAAAACCATTTTCCACCAGAGAAAAATTCTTAAGGGTTCGTTTGGAATTTTGAGAATGTTGAGGAAATGAAAGAAAATTATAAAAGAATCCAATTTTTTATGTTTGATTGTCAATGAAAGTGAGCAAGAAAATTTTAGAAAAATACCAAATCAATGAATAAAACTTTGATCTTGATATAACCTAAAGCAGACTTTAACCTTAAACTTAACATTAACTTATGTAAGACCAAAAAAATGAAAAGATATCAAAGGATCAATAAAAAGGAGGTAACGTGCATTAAATTAAAGTAACAATTTTGGTAGCAACAATTGACGCTGTCTATAGGGAACTTGGAAGGATTTCTTTCTAAAACTCAATTATGGTTGCGTTAAGCAATTTCAAGTTCGAACCTGTTACTAGGGATCAATTGCCTCGGTTTACTTCCCACCACTAGACAATTTTCTGCAAATTGTGCTTTTAGACCAATTTCTAGCCTTCCAAATGAAGGTGGAAGTCATGTTTAGCATGATCTTACAATAGAAAATAGATCCTGTAGAAGATGACCCAAGAGTTACTCAAGTAGAAATGACACCTAAGGATAAAGTGGTGGTACCACATGCAACAGTCTTGAAAATTTTAAGATCTAACAAAAAATGTAGATGGAGTCAATAGTGTCAGTATCAACGAGCAACAGTTCAAGGAATTTGAAGAAAAACTTAAGAAAATTGATCAACTGGAAAAAATAGTGAAAGAAGTTTGCAGCCAACCCTTATTAAGGGAAACCTCAGCTAAATCTTTGGTCTATTTTGCTACCAAGCTGAGCTCTCCAATCCTGCATCTTTCTTTTAGTAATATATACTTTGCAAATTATTTTCATCAGGCATATATAATAGAACTTGTAGAGCCACATAGTTGATGTTGTGATGCATGCATTGCATTAAAAACCACTTAAATCTTTGATGATGAAGCTAAGTCTCAAGCTTCCTCCCTTGATTTAATTTTGGCCCACATGAGTGGCATGCATTGCATTAAAAACCCTAGTTTCCATGATTTTATCCATTCGCACAAGCCCTTTAATTCAATATAAAGAGCTAGCCTCTCTCTTGAAAAACAATATATATGCACATTATTCAAATTTACATGTGAATATACTTAATTCATATTCATATCCCAATAAAAATTATATGAAATGAATGCAAATGCAAATCTCAGATTAAAATATTATAGGTCATAATTCATATTTTTTTCTAAAAAATTATCAGCTATTTGTTTCCATTCGTATCTTCATTATACTCAAGCAAAAACTATATTATGGACTCCCCTTTTAAAGGGATTATGTCAAAGAAATTATTTCCCTCATTTGTTAAAATTGGATCAAATTAATCACAAGCTCAAGTTAGCCAAGACTGTTCGTTTTCACCGTGTTAGGCCAAGCTTTGAGACGAGTCAAACTAGTTTTTCTCCTTAAGGCTATGGGAATTGCCTAACGGTCAACATGAGCACAACTTATATGTCAAGACTATGAGCATTGCCTATATGTCAATATGAGATTTGCTCATCTCTATAACCTATGGGCATCGCCCATTTATCAATATGAGCTCTACTGATCTGTGAGGCTTATGTGCATCTTCCATTTATCAATATGAGCTCTACTGATTTGTGAGGCTTATTTGCACCATCCATATGTCAATATGAGCTTTGCTTATTTGTCAAACCTATGGTCATCATCCATTTGCTATGAGCTCTACTCATTTGTCAAGCATATGGGCATTACTCATATGCCAATATGAGCTTTACTCACTTGTTTGGCACATAGGCATTGCTCATTTGTCATTATGAGCTGTACTCATTTGTCAATATGAGCTCTACTAATATTTTAAGCATATGGGCATTGTCCATCTATTAATACAAGCTCTGCTCACCTGTCAAGCCTATGGGCATCGTTCGTCTGTTAATATAAGCATTTCTCTATTCTTTCTAAATTCCATCATCGGTTGATATACTTTTATGCTTAAGTCATCAATTCTCCCATGTCAACTAAGGGATTCTTCCTCAATGACATAAGGAATTCTATTGGATGAAGTTCTGTTGGTAATGTTGTCATAGTTACTCCATGATCTAAATTCCTTATCTCTATGGTTGTATTGGTAAATTGACGCATAAACTTCTTCAATGACTATTTCTCTCCTTGAACCAAACTTATGAGATGTGTAGAGGTCTTGGAAATCTTTCAACTGCTAATAAAATGTCCAATGAAGAGTTGTTCCACATCTAAAAAAGCTCTTATTGACCATGGTTCTAATGCTTAATACCAAGATCTTGTATGCCTTTTCAATGTGAGTAACGACACCTCCATCAACTCTTACGTAAAAAAGAGGATCCATGAACTTAATAGATTGATGTTGAGGGATAGATTGCTCACGACCCTCCCTCATCAATTTCTCTAACTGATCAATCTTCTTAAACTTCTCCTCGAACACTAAGGAGCAACACTCATTGATATCTACATTATTAGCATCCTCAAGGCTTAATGTTTTTTTTTTTTTTTACCCACACTAAAGTCTTTGGAGTTTGTTCCTATTGTACTAGGGCTTGAATTTCTTTTTCCTTTGGTGGCATATATAGAGGAGATCTTACTTATTTTTGTATTAGTGGTTGCAAAATTTCACTAAGCATTTTTTTATTCCTTTTAGAAAAGACAAAAACTACTCTATGGGAGCCATTCCTTCCTATGATACACTGGGAGGCTACAACGATTGAACTGAGAAAGGATAATGATTCCCATCTAGATAACTAGAGCTAGAGTTAATTGAAGTTGCAATGATGTTATTTCAACAATACTTCATCTTCCCCATAAACGACATCAAACTATTGCTGTTAAAATTTATTGACCTCGATCACGACCTTAGTACCCTAAAAAGAGAGCAAGAACTTAGAAGACTTAAGGTGTATTCTGGGGAGCCCTCTAATGCTTAAGTTAGGAATAGGAGTAAGGAAAAGAAGGATAATAGTAGAAAAGTTGTGTGTGTTTTACCTTCACCTTGAATAGTAGGAACCCTTTTTATCATTCAATACTAAGCGTTCTTAATGTTTAAGGAGTAAAACTCAATTTTCCCCCTTTACTCAGTAATTATAAGCTTTGTATTGTTTTTATTTCAAATCACCATTGGAATAATTTTTTATTTTTAATAATATTTATCATAAGAAACACAATGAAAAATAAATTTCTTTTTTATTTTCTTTTCTTTTCCTTTCCTTTCCTCTGCCTAAACAAAATTTTTGATTCAAACGGACCCCAAATGTCACATAGAATTTTTTTTTAAAAAAATTGTCATAAAAAATTCATAACTCAAAATGCCAAAAATTCTTAAGCATATTAACTTTGAAATTTCAAATTTATATAGAAAATTTTAAATATATATTTTATTATTTTATAAATTTCTTATAAAATTCTTGCAAAAATTGACAAAAATAATTTCGTTTCTTTAGTCATTTGAAAATTAAAAAACAAAAATAGAAACTGCAGGCCCTCAAAAAGTACCCAAATCAAACCAAAGGTATCCTTATAATTGGAGATCAGCGGGAAATGGGATTAGTAGGGGAAAAAAATGTATATCCAAAGCCAGTAACGCGGAGGATTAAAAAGTAATTTCATAATCTAGTGGTTGAGTGAAGGAGACATCCTTGACCAGACCATACGCGGCGAAGTAAAGAAATGCTCCGCTGTCGTACCCAAAGAAAGTACTGTGTCTTTGAAAAGTTGGCGCATCACCGTCACACTAAGATCATCACATGATACAGACACTCCGGTCGACCATGGCTCATTAGTGGCCCGTGGGATGGGTCCCATATGTGACGTCACCTAGTGATCAACATCACCAGGGTGCATGATCCAACGACTGTTGAAGCGTCTCGCCCAAGCTGTCACCCGCTCGCACTGAACGCGTGGATCCAAGGCCTGTTGGGTCCACCCATTTTAAAGTCCGCTTGCCAATAAAATGAAATTTTATTATTTTTTATTAGAATCTACAAAAATTTCAACCTAACGGATATTAAAATTCACTCTTGATTATTAATTTTTTTCATAAAAATATTTATATATTTCTAACTTTTTTTTTTCTTATAAAAATAATGGTCGAAATTGTTATAATTTGATATAATTTTAATGTAATTATTGAAATGAATAAAATTGTAGTAGTTCAATATGTATATAAACTAAATTGTAACAACCGTATGACATAATCATTGTATTGTGGCTAACACTTGGAATAATCTTAGGAATCTAGGATGTATTTCTTTAACAAGATTGGGCTTCACACATTTGGGCTAGGCTAAACATAATTGAATTAGATTAATTATGATTACTATTTTGCCTTGCGTTAATTTACTACTTGTAATGAATAAAGATAAAGATATAAATATAATTTTTTTATATATTTAGAAAATTCTTAATTTTTTCTATTTAACTTTAGTTTATGTGCACAGCCTAAGAACTCTCTCTTAGTCTATTAAATTCTTTATTTTGGTTGAACCAAATGCATGGTATGAACTATTTAGTCAAGTTCATTAAAGATATATTTCTGACAGTTAGTTTCCATAAGAATTTATGGCTTTTTGGTATGTGTGTGTGTGTGAGTGAGAGAGAGAGAGATTATTATATTTAAGTTCCCTAAACTAAGGTTACTACATAAATTATAGTGACTGAATTTTTTTTTTTTATTTTTATCGTGAGGACTCCAGCCATCGACGAGCCACTCTTTAGACCCCTGATGCGACACCAACCTCACAGGTTGGCGGCCTTCGCCCCTGATTCCCCGATCAGGTTAATCGGATGCGGTCACGAGTTCAAATTAGCTGGTTGGACGTTTTGGTCAATCTAGCCAAGGGACACATGCGGCGACATCCACTGTGAATAATTTCGCTTGCATGCCACCAATGCATCAATCATGGCTCAAACCACAATTTTCTCCCTCTTATATGCCAGATGAAATCCACCGAGCCAATGCCCTGGGGGCGACTATGAAATTTTTAACTAATATAGGAAAAATGCAATGTTGAAAGTTTAATGGAAATTATTAGAAACATTAAGAGCTTGTTTAGATTAAGGCCTTTATAGGGAAAAGGAAAGGAAAATAAGAAGGAAATTCATTTTCCACTATATTTTCCCTAAATATCAAATACTTCTAAAAATAAAAATATGTCTTAATGTCAAAAATGTTGATTTGACCTTCAACGAGCTTTCCGATCCTAATCACCTGAAAAGGATGAAAACAAATACACCTTGGAGGACCTAGGGTTTACTCTGGGGGATTTCTCTGATACCTAAGTAAGGAAGTACTTTAGAGAGGTTGTAAGCAATAGTGAAATTGAGTTAGAATGAGATATCTTAGCCTCTCCGTAGTACCTCTTTTATACTGGCCAGGTTTAACCTTGGTAGATTTGTCATTTATAGTGCTTGGCATGGATCACTTTGATCATTATAGCGCGGGTGTGGATCACTCCGATCAATATATGGTTGGCGTCAATGGCTCTGGTCGAGCAATTGACTTGGTAGGTGATTTTCTCCATTAATGTTGGGCACATACCTTCTCTTTAGGGTAGGTGATATATTTGGGGTATATCAGTTCCCTCCCTTAGTTTCGAAGTTTTGAACCATGTTCCCAAAGTTCGAAAGTTGTTCCTATTGGGTTTTTGTGGAGCTTAGTTGTGTTTAATTTGGGTGATGAATCGATCCAAAGTAATCATGCATGGTTTCTTAATAAGAGATTTATTATTCAGGCCTAGTTATTTTCTTATGCACAGCTTGCCAAGCCAAACTTTGGGATGTTGGCTAATCTGAGTCGAAGTTGAGGTGAGCACAGCTTTGCTGAGCCGATCTTGCTACGCTTCTAGCTTTGCTGAGTTGAGGTTGAGGCGAGCACAACTTTGTCGAGCCGATCTTGCTGCGCTCCTAGCTTTGCCTTGCCAAACACAAGGGAGGTTGGCTGGGGGCCTTTTTGCCGAGCTGTCCCTCGTGGGCAATTCTTGCAGAGTTGCTCTTCTAGTGGCATTCTTGCCGAGCTACTCTTCTAGGGGCATTCTTGCCGAGCTATCCCTCGTGGGGAATTCTTCCAAGTTGCCGAGCTGCTATTCTAGTGGCCTTTTTTTCGAGCTATCCCTCACGGGGAATTCTTCAGAGCTACCAAGATGCTCTTCTAGAGGCATTTTTTTCGAGCTGTCCCTTATGGGGAATTCTTTCGAGCTGTCGAACAACTTTTCTAATGGCATTTTTACCGAGCTGCCCTTAGAGGGGCATTCTTACCGAACATACCCTTCGTGGGGCATTCTTTCTGACCTACCCTTCGTGGGGCTTTCTTGCCAAGCAGCCTTTCATGGGAAATTCTTGCCGAACAACTCTTTTGACCTCACGAGTGTTGCTCATCAATTGGGCCGATTTTTCCTAATGAGTTGTGCTAATTTGTTGGGCAGTCTTCTAGCCTCATGAGCATTACTCGTCAATTGGGCCGATTTTGCCTAATAAGCTATGCTCATTTGTTGGGTAGTCATCTGGCCTCACGAGCGTTGCTCATGAGTTGTGTCGATTTTGCCTAATGAGATGTGCTCATTTGTTGGGCAATCTGCTGGCCTCACAAGTGTTGCTCATCAGTTGTGTCGATTTTTCCTAATGAGATGTGCTCATTTGTTGGGCAGTCTTCTGGCCTCACGAGCATTGCTTGTCAGTTGGGCTAATTTTGCCTAATGAGCTGTGCTCATTTGTTGGGCAGTCTTCTAGCCTCACGAGCGCTGCTTGTCAATTGGACCGTTTTTCTTTTACCTAATAAGTCGTGCTCATCTTTTGGGTTGAAATTGAGTAGCGTGATAGAAAATGCACTTATAGATATGTACGCAAAGTTTGATAATTTAATAGAGGCACACAAAATGTTTAAAGATATTACTGACAGAGGTGTAATTTTATGAAACAATCTCCTTTCTTGTCGTGCTAGATTGGGTCAGAGCCCTCTAGGGCATTGGTTCGCAAAACGTTTAGGGGAGTGTAGGACTAGAATTTACTTGTATGTCCTAACCCTCCAGGGCTGCTTTGTAGCTTACTACTCTCTTGCTTCTTCCCTATTTTGGAGGCCTCCCCTGTATCCCTCGAGCTCTTTCTTTTCAAGTCAACTCGGTCTCTTCTTGTGTCCATTACTTCTTCTAGACTGATATACTTCTGTACCCATGCCATTAGTTCCCCCATGTCGGCTGGAGGACTTTTTCCCAGGGAGTAGAAGAAGTCCCTAGGTTGGATGTGACAACCCGAATAAAATGAAATTTGAATAATTAAGAGGGAGAGAAATAGAAACAAAAACAGAAACAGAAACAGAAAGAGGCCGTAGACTTTGTTGACGAATGCTCCGCGTTCGTCGACAACATTGCATTTAGGGGATAAAAATGATTTCAAGGGATTGCCTAAGTTCGTCGATGAATATAGGGGTTCGTCGAAGAGTGCAGAAGAAAATTCGTCGACGAATATAGGGCCTTATCAACGAGAAAATACCAAGAGGGGTTCAGAGGCAGCCTAAATTTCATCGACGAATACAGGGTCTCATCGACGAATTTAATGAAGGACTCGTCGACAAGGTGACGTGTCTCATCGACGAACTTGGCCCTATATATATATATATATATATATATATATATATATGTAAAAATCTGATTTTTATTTCATTTTCAAGCTTCCTCTCCACTCTCTTTCTCTCTCTTCAATTTTGGCCTCGCCAGTCGCCGAATCGAAGATTTGAGGCTACCACGACGCTCCCAGCGAAGTTCTCTACGAGTTTGCCGGAGCGGATCGTTGGGAAAACGAAGTTGGAAATCATCCCTGGGTTGAGGTAAGACTTTTTAAACCAAATTAGACTTTATGGTAGTTATAGAAATTGATGTACGCATGAAAATACTGATGTTTAATACTATGAGTTTTGAGTTTCGGGGTATTGATCAGGAAATCATACGGGGGTTAGCCTAGGATATTTTGGGGGCTTTCTCAGTAGCCAGGTAAGTAAATAAACTAAAACAGTTATTTTCCACGCAAGTTATTATTAATTATGAGCACATTTATTTTCAGAAAAACATATTCTATATTTGTTTATCATGATATGAATGATTTTACGAGTAAAGCATATTTTCAGGTATTTTGAAAAGACGAGTTATGCTATATTGAGTTTGATGAATATATGATAAATGAGTTATTTTCAAAATGTAATACCTGAAACGATTTCGGCACGAGGCCGTATTTTATGTTATTGGCACAAGGCCGTATTTTATGTTATTAGCACGAGGCCATATTTTATGTTATCGGCACGAGGCCGTATTTTATGTTATCGGCGCGAGGTCATATTTTATGTTATCGGCACGAGGCCGTATTTATGTTATTGGTGCAAGGCCACGTATTTATGTTTTTGGCACGAGGTCGTACTTATGAAATTATGAACGATGCTATATTACCATGTACTATGTGTTATTAGAATCCGGATGTTAGTTTAGTTCAGTTCAGGAGTTCGGTACCGTAGCTATATGTAGATCAGATATCTACATTCAGATTAGTGCTAACCATCCCACGAGGGGATGGGAGATGGATAGTCGATGTGGCTTTCAGTAGAGTGTGGACGTCCACCTGGCAGTCCGGACCAGGGTGCGGCGGGCCCATCATACTTACAGACATATTGACTCGATAGTGGTTGGCCAGCCATTGTCGGGTCCTGCCTTCGGGCTACACAACCCGTCATGGGGGGTAATACATGACAATGTTAGCTATTCATCCTGGGTATATTTTCAGTACTATTCAGTTATAACAGATGTTTTATATATGATATGACTTATTAGAAGATATGAAAGCATGTGAATATTCAGTATGATATGATGAACTTTTATGAAGATATGAGATGCACTGTATATGTATAAATGCTTTAAATGTTTATATTGTCACACAACTATATTTAGTTTATTTTCCCTTACTGAGAAGTGTCTCACCCCCAAACTTATTAATTTTTCAGGAGCCCCTGAGAGACCAGCAGGTCAAGGCTGCCGTTGAGTTAGTGAGATTACCCTGTGAGGAGGGTAAGATTTTATAATAGGGTCTGTGTTATTTTGTGTTTGACCCTAGAGATATTTTGATATATAAGAGGATGTATAGAAGTACAGTTTCATAATGTTATAGAAAGCTCTGGTATTATGCTTTATGGATGGATGTTTGGATTTTATGTTTACTGCTGCGTAGAATTCCGATGTGTTTGACAGGTGTCCCCGCTACCCATGGGTTCGGGTTGACCATTTATTCATTATATTACATTTTATGTTAAAGAAAATTAGGGTCACTACATTGGAGGGCCATGGTTAGGGCTGTCAATACTACCCCATGATCCAAGTTGCGAACCTCTAAGGTAGCAGCGACAAAGCGATGCATGAGTTTTTTCAACGTTTCCCTTTCTTCTTGGATCAGGTTAAATAGATGAGCTGAGGTCTTTGCCATCCTACGACAGTTGATGAAGTGTCTGACAAATTGTTGTTCCATCTGAGAGAAGGATTTGATGGATCCGTGTTTCAGGGTTCGATACCATGTTTTGACATTCCCTTTAAGGGTGGCGGCAAACACACGACACATGATAGCATCTGGTGTGCCTTGCAGCTGCATTAAAACCTTAAAGCTATCTAGGTGATCAACCAGGTTGTTCAAACCTTTATACCTTTCTAAGGTAGGCATTTTGAACTTACTTGGCAACGAGACCTCCATCACTTCTTTAATGAAGGGTGGATCTGAAGACTTCAACGAGGTCTCTTTGCAAAACGGGTTGGAATGAGCCTCCTTCATCATCTTTTCTATTTGGTCTGTGATGCCCCAATTTTCATACCATTTTTTTTTTCTTTTTCAAAGTCAACAATAATCAATCAACTGCCATATCAACATAACCTGGCCCAAAAAGGGTACCGGGTAATCAATTTATCTCATACAAACCAACCTAATAGCGGAAGTCAATATTTACAAACCATACAGAATACAAATAACCAGAGTACTAACCATCTATATATATATATATACAAGTGTAAACAAATTCCCAAATAAACAAAAAAGTCTAGGGGAATCATATATCCCTAACTCATAACACTCACCCTATCTATCAGGGTACCAGCTCCATTTTATCTCGGAGCTCTATTTACTCATCTGTCATTGTTTCCTAAATGTTTAGATATTTGGGTGAGACACCTCTTAGTAATACGGAATAAATTATTTACAGTGTAAGACAGTATGAGTTTAGTTATATCATAATATACTCATTTAAGTGATTACATCATCTGAGAAAATATATCGATATGTACTCATAATCATATAGATATAAAATCTAATCTCATAACCTATGTGACCATTTATTATACTTACATATATACAACCAATATTTATCAACGAAAGTTCCCGAGGATAGGGGAGATTACACGCCCATACATGCAGTGCCCATCTACTCTGATATCATTTGTAACCTTTCTCGATTAACTCGGGTGTGACTACAACTGATACTTATCAAGACATTCACCTTACTCAGTAAGCCCTCAGGCGGAGAGTTTTATTTCGCCCTAATTATTTATGCAATTAAACTCACACTCTTTCATTTTTCATTTTCATTTCACAAACTAGCTCATGAGTGTCCACTAGTAACAAATACACATCCTGTCTGTAACTCATAGCAGCCCTGAGGATATTCACATCATCATGCTTCCCCCCATGACTGGGTTGTGCAGTCCAAAGGTTGGATCTAACCGCGGTTGGCCTACTCGGTTAGATCAAAACACAATAACTACCTATCTGTAGTACGATTGGCTTGCCCACTCCTGGCCCAGACGCCAGGTGGCAAAACTACCTTTCTCACTAGTTCAATCAACTGCCACGACACACTCTCCATGAGACCGTGTGGTTGCACTAACACCTCGCTAGCAATGGTACCATGCTCTCAATCAACAATAGTCCATTAGGGTTCTCATTTCCACATTACCATATTCAAATTTCAATACTCATAATCCAGTATTCACAATTCAATATTCACATTCCAGTATTGTTGGAATTGGTGTATTCCCAAAAGGGGGGGGGGTGAATTGGAAATTTAAAACTTTTGCTTAGGTCAATTCATATTCCTCAACTAGTATTGCACAAACGCAGGGTCTTTCTATTTAATCGTAAACTCAATCAAATATTAAAACTGTTGGAAGTCCTAACTTGGAGTATATAGTCTAGAGGGGAGGTGAATAGACTCTTTTCGCGGAGTATGTATTTTTCTACAAAATAAAAACTCTTGACAAGATACAAGAAATTATATCGTAATATAAATATAAATCATGCACAAGATATAAAATAAAAAGTGTAAGGGAGAGAAAAAACAACACTGATATTTTTACGTGGTTCGGCACCAAGCCTATGTCCACGCCTTAGCACCAAGCCAAAGATTCTACAATCCACTATAATCGCTCCTTCCACAGCGAAGCAAGCCTTACAAACTTGGGAACAAATCCCTACCGCTCACAAAGAGCCTTTACCAATTCGGTTCACAAAGAACCTTACAACTTGGTTCACAAAGAACCTTTCATGAGAAGATGGAAGATTACAAAGAATGCTCCTTACAATGAGCAAATATGATTTACAACTCAAACCTCACACTATTCTCTCAAGAATTGAATTAAACACAATAAGTGAGCAAGAGAGAATGAGCACATGTAATGAAGAACTAATATGCAATGTACTAGGTTTTGTATAAAATGATGTTTTTTACTAACAATGATCAAAGACCTTCAAAACCTTGTTAATACAAGTATAATAGCTTGTATTTATATCCCAAGAACCTTAGGAGCCGTTAACTAGCCGTTGGGGGGAAGAAAAAATATTTTATTTTACAAACTAGCCGTTTTCCGCCCGTTGGAGCGTTCTGCCTAGAATTCATCGATGAAATCTGAATTTCGTTGATGAGGTCCTTGAATCAGAAAAATTCACCAAAATGAAAGTTGTGGAATTTTGTCTTAGATTTTCAGGGACACCAAGATTGTCCCATTTGGACTTTTATATGAAAAGTTATGCTCAAAATACCGTAAGGTATTCAGGACTCAAGACTGCACTACGGCAGTGACGATTACTTTGTTTTTCCTTGTCAAAAAGTGTTTTAATGACTCAAATCATTCTTGGACAAAATTATATGAAATATATTAAGTCTAATGAAGATTAAAACTTATCCAAATGAGTTTCCTTTTGAATATAAGATATTTTAATTAATAAAACACGTTTGAAAACCCATTTTGATATCTTATATGCTTAGTATGTCCTTTTGTAAATATACTCGACTTTCTTTGAACCTTTAGGACATTAAACTTGTTTTAACATAATCGGGACTAAGTATAAAATGTTCTTAAAACTAGGATGTTAAAAACTTGTCCCTTTGAAAACATATTTGAGTTTTAGGATTCATTTGACAAACTCTTGTTTTAACTTAGAAAGCTATGAAATGTGAGTTTGTATTTATGTCTTTAGTGCAATCTTATAAACTCATGTGTCCTAATATGCTTATGCAATGGCTCAACTCTTACTCAGAAAATCATGTAAGACACACACCGCAAGAGTTATAATACGCACTCACTCACACAACCCTTATTACAATTAATTTATACACAATAAAAACTTCGGGATGTGCTTTGGTGCTTCTAAGTCAGTGTCCTTCCGATCTTTTCTATTTGATGTCTACTAGGTCCGATCTTTGCTTCTGATTTGGTACCTCTGTGTATCTGACACTATGTACTTATACTAGATAAGATCTGCAAGGATGGAAAATACTAGAAACAACAACTAGGTTAATATCATCAAAACATATAAACCAAGGTAGTGTAGCTGACAGGGCTAACAAAAACAATTAAACACAAACATTCAAGTGCTGAAATTTAAATGCGGAAATTAAAAGTAGACACAAGAAATGTTATTGGGGTTCAGCCAATACTGCCTACATCCCCGCTTCAAGCTCACAAGTAAGAGGATTCATTGTTAGAATAATGAAAGAACTAAATCTTGCAACCATTCTATCAAATAAAAAATACTAACTTTAAGCATAAACCCAAACAAGAATAAATGCTAACTAAATAAAAACACTAACTTTAATAATAAAAATACCTAAGAACAATTTAAATTCTAATAAAGATTCCAAATAAGAGAAACAAATTGAAATTTTTTATATAATAAATAATAACCCAAACAAATATCTAAGATTCCATGCAAGACTTTAAGAACAATCTAAACTAAATAATTCAAAATAACCCAATCGAAACAAAATCCAACCACAACTTTTTATTAAATAAATACACTAAAGAAAGAGAGTAGAAGACAGAAAGATTCAACTTAAAACTAATTGACAATATTTAAATAACAAGGAAATTGAACTAATGTTTTAATAATTAAAATAAATCCAACAAGTGTTTAAGATTCAAATAAAAAAAACAATATAGAGAGAGAACCGCAGCACATCCTGCCTTTACGCCCCCTGCTATGTTGCCTCGTACCCGTAGCCTGCTACCCCCAAAAATGTCAAGAAATGAAACTAATAAATCCCCCCCCCCCTTTTTTACAATTCACCCCCAGCTTTTGTTGACCTTTCAACAGCAATTAAAAAACAAAACACAGGCCAGTGCATTGTTGAAGGAAACGGACCCGGCTGCATGGCTGGGTCAAATTAACTTATTTTATTATTATTTTTTTTCTTCTTTCTTCCTTTTGTTAACTCATAATTGGTTTTGAACTTTTAAGATCGATGTTGACCTAGTAAACGTTCGTTTCTCTCAAAACTCAAAACATAAAGTTGTAGAACTTTTTCTCAACTTTCCTTAGAATTTTAAATTGTCTCAATCAGAGCTCGGACGAGAAAGTTATGCCTAGATTATGGAGTAATGCCAAAACAATCCATAAAAACAGTGTATGGTAAATTTACGTTTGATTTCAACCTTGATGCAGCTAGTATTTCTCAAAATGCAAAACATGAAAATTGTAGAGAGTTTTCTTATCTTTCCACAACATCTTGAATCATCAGAATCGGAGGTTGGATGAGAGAGTTATGCACAGATTACGAAGTACCGTTGGTTTTTAGCTTCCAATAGTTGCCCTACAATAAAAAATACCAAAAATTCATAAATTACTCAATAAAATCAAAATATTATAAATAGGACACAATTTTAAAATATTGAGAGTAACTAGACATTTAATTAAAAATATAATTTGTAATGCATGAATTAAAACACTTAATTACGTAATTTAAGCGCGTAATTAGTATGATTGATGTTGACTATGTGTGAGTATATGTATGGGAATTAAAATGCATTAATGATTATGGTGAGGTAAGACTCTATGCCCGAGGGCTTGCTGAGTAAGGTGAGTACCCTGATAAGTATCAGTTGTAGCCACACCCAAATTAAAAGGGTAAAGTTACAAACGGTATCAAAGCAAAGGGGCGTTACGTGTTATGGTCTTATAGTCTCCTCAATCCTCGGGAACTCTCGCTTATAAATGATTATGTATATGTGAGTACAGTCTGCATGTATCTTTTTAGTTGTTTTGAATAACAAACGGTTATGTTTTGTATACACTAAAACTCATAATAGCCACTCACTGATAATAATTTATTCCATCCTTACTAAGAAGTGTCTCACCCCAGTGAATTATTAATTTTTTAGGACCTTCTAGCGATCGTGCTTAGTAGGTCCAGGGCAGGGTTAGTTTTTGTAACTGTGAGTGGTTGTGAGAACTAAATATGTAAAGTTATGTTTAATTCCTAGTTATGTAATATGAAGTGAATGGAAACACTTTTTAGATGTATAGTATAAAACTCTGGTATTTTAATTGAGGAAGCACTATTAATTTCGTGGCGTGCATGATGATTATGGTATCAGAGATAGGTGGAAGGAACACATAACCCCGTCGGGCCCCACTCTCGGGTTCGGGGTGTTACATACTATATCCTAATTCTTTGATTTTTGGTCTATCGCTATTGCCTTAGTAACAGTTTTTAAGTTGATAAAACATTTATTATAATCTATCCATCAATTATCGCTCTTTCTGCTTGAGATCATGGAGTAGAACCAATCACACGTAAGTCAATTCTCTTGATTTTGGTTGAAGATCAAGAAAATAAACCTTTATGCATGATATTCATTCAATAGATATTCAAACACCATTTGCTAGTTAATTGCTTAATTATTTTTTGTATCACTTGGCTACAAAAGAAACGTATTTGATTCTCTTTGCTAAACAGTTTCTTAATTGATCAAATTATGGTATAAACAATGACCCCACATCTCTACTTTAAATTGTAAGGGAAGATGAAGAGATATCTCCTTAGATATGTTTGATCAGTCGAGTGTTGAAGACACAATATAGTAACCCTATACCTAATTTAGACCAAGCCATAAAGAGACCTTTCCCCCCTTGATTTGATAGTTTTCCTGATGAACCAGCTTTCATTTAAATTAGGATTGTTTTTCATTGTACAAGCTCCAACACAAGAAATGCCACTAGTATAAATCAACTTAATTATGATCCTTACAATCATTGTGATAATAGATTGGTTATTAATCCTCAAATACATCATATATCTGTAGGTTTGGACTTCTGTTTTTCATTGGTATAATTGGCCAACAATCAAAGGATTCTTATAGTCTTCATAAGTGGCATGCTAGTAGAAGAATGACTCAAATTAGAGAGTAAAGTAGATCCTTGCCCATTGACACCTGCTTACAGAAGGATCATATAGCTGAACTTATATTGATTAGTATTTTGTAATTGATGATTCAATCATTTCCTTGGAACTAGGGAGGACATGAAATTGTCCCTTGTTGATAATTCTATCACGTCATTGAAGAGGCAAGTACATATGACTTTTGCTCCACATTTTTGGCTAACTATTGTCTTGTCACCCAAGTAGGTGTCATTGGGTGACACTACACAACTATCAACGATGTTGTTGGACAACAGGATTGACTGAGCTTGACTAGATAAGGCTCAAATGGATGATCCATCCTTAATACAGTTGGGGAGAGATCCATGTTGTTCCTCCACTTGTTTTAGCTTCATCTCAAGATGATCAAAACTTATCATTATTACTTTGATCATAAATTTGAACACATCATTAAGCATGGGTCACATTGCAATTTCCATCCCTAGGCAAGGCATGATTTATACAATATATCCTTAGATGATTGCAAATTAGTTTGTGGTGCCAACCTTGTGTTCTAATGCTTGACAATGAGATTCACATTGTGTGTGTGTGTGTGTGACAACAACAATTATATGGACATAGAATGAAGCATTGTAAATGAAAAGGACCATATGCATCGATTATAAAAACTCAAATTTTATTAGCTTTACATAATGAATTTTTTTATGCTAATGCTAGTAGAGTAATTTATTCATGATCTCACTGAACTATACATGTATACTAAATCTCGAATCAAGGTTTTGAATTTTTTTTTTATTGACTTCAGAAACTAAATTTCAATTTTAGCTTGAATTTTATATTTAGTGGGGCTAAAAGTGAAAATAACAACAATTCTAATATGCATTATTTGTTTTTGTTTACCAAACACTTACACATGTTATATATATATATGGTAAGGCTGTTATGAGTTAAGTCACTTCTTCTTGTATGAATAAATATTCATAGGATCCATGTGTGCTTTCAGAAATGGATATTGTTGGATTGGAAGTTTAAATTATGCGTTACCTACTTGATAAATTTGTACCCACTCCTATTATGTGAAGTTTAGGCAAAACAACCAATGTTATAGTATTATTTAAAAAAAAAAAAAAAAATTTATAAGTTAGATCTATAATTTTTTAAAGCATCGCAAAGTTAATTGATCTAATTGGAGCGCACTCGATATTGAAAATGTTCCAAGTTTGATTAGTAGATAGAATATAAATTAGGCTTCAATCATAATCCAATCAAGATAGAGACTCTTTTCTAGGGTTGCTTATGTAAGAAGGTCTGACTCTTTTGTCACTTTGTCCATGTATGTTTGTGTTTATGCATGCATGCACATGGTAATGTTTTGTCCAAACTTTCAATGTCACAAAATCCACTAAAATCATTTTTATTATCATCACATAAGGCCCCCAAACATCCCATTCTCCTCCATATTTCTAAGTGATAGAGTGTTTTTTTTTTCTAGCCTAAGAGAACACTTTATTGTAAAGTTCTTGTTGATTCTAGTTCACGTTCAACTTGAATTCTAGTTCAAGTTCAACTAGAATTCTAGTTCTCGTTCAACTTGAACATATGCAGTAGAAGCACACACTCAATCATGAATGAACCAACAACCACTAATGCAAACACTCAATAATGAAATATACTCAAGAAACAATCAAACAACGATAAGAAGAATAAAAAATACAACTAGAACACACAAGATTTACGTGGTTCGACAATAACCGACATCTATAGGAGCAGCAACCTCAGTTTCACTATGATCAATGCCAAAGCTTACAACTTTGAAGCTTACTTGAAGCTTACACCAAGCTTAAACCTTTATAGAGTAACATAATGATGTTTATAGGACCATCTAATTCCTATAGAAAAGTTCAAGTAAAACTAAACTACATCTATAGTTATCCCCTTGAGGAAAAACCTTGAGATAAGCCCAATCTACAAGCCCCGAATTCAAAATGCGTGAATTGCGTTGACAGAAACTGTCGACGATTTGACCAAACCATCGATGGTTTTGGTACTGAGCCAAGGTTCTCCTGCGTATTTCCTAAAACCTCTTCTCATGTAATTGTTCCTCGCTTTACGTAGCTCTCTTCGGTACATGTGATTTGCTCTGAATATGAGCCACATCCCCAACAGTTCGTTTTAGCTCTCTTCAAGTTCCAAATCTTATTCCTTTGAAAGAGTTTGAGTTGTAAGCTTGAGTTGTGGAATCAATCTACTTGGAGATACTAAACCACATATCATTTGTAATTTCTCATCATTGTAAGTATTGTTTGAATCACGTTGATAGGCTCATTTTGTATTCTAGTCCTGAGGAAGGGTTAGGTCTTATAATTGCACTCTTAGCCTAGTTAAAAGGTTAGAAGTTTGATAGTGGAACCTCAACTTGGGTTTGGTCGAGAGAGTGGACGTAGGTACTAATGAAGGAGATTGAACCACTATAAAAGAGTTTGAGCATTTCTCTCCCTACTCTCTTACATTACTTATTATTTGATTGAATTAATTGCTCAATTCTATTTGTGCATATTTCATATATTATCTTAGGTTATTGAAGTAGATAGGGTGAGTTTTTGTGTGAATATAAACTTATTTTAATTTAAACTTCCATAATGTATTCACTAGAATACACATACTAGACTATTACTCACGAAAAGTTTGATAAAAGGAGTAAGTGTCATAAAAATTAGAAAAAGACCTCATTCAACCCCCTCTTGTGTTTCGTAAGGGACCAATGGTATTCACATCTTGCATTGGGGTCATACCATTTTGGGTAAAGAGGTTGCAATGGTACTCTTGGTATTGGGGCAATGAACAGACTTATTATCGGTTTCAAAAATAATTCTGCTTAAGTCATTGGAATGGACTGAATTTCCACCCTTCTTGTCTGCCTTGAAAATATTATTTCTAGAATTTGAACATTTTGCTGCCTGTGAGCCGACAACGAACCCAAAGAAATCATCTGCAGTTAGGCATTCTGAGCCACATTATTTACTGCGGCATCAAATATTATACTATTACTTATTCATCTGGCACTATTTTCTCTATAAGGATGATTTTTTATTACCTCCTCCCTCCTTTTTGCCTACTCCCTTCTTTGTAGCCTCTTGCTTAGTACTAGAGTCTTTTATGGTCACCAAATCTGTAAAACTCTGGGGAGTACTTCCAATAAGATGATTGAAGTATGGGTCCTTTATAGTGTTGACAAATAAAGAGATTGTCTTTTTATCCTCAACTGGAGGATGCACTTGTAATGCTAGTTCCTTCCTTCGATAGGCATACTCTTTGAACGACTCATTCGACTTCTTTTCCATATTTTGTAAAGTCAGTCAGTCTAAAACCATTTCAATTACATGTCTATACTGTGCTATGAAGACATGAGTTAAATCCTTCTAAGTATGATGTTTGTTTCATTTATTTCTTTAATTATCAGACGGTCTGTGTAACACAATATCATATTTGATAACCCTAAAAAATTAGACATGTATTTACTTTCTATTTTAGTGTAAATATGGATAAAGGGAATTATTCATTGAATAATTTTTTTAAAGAGGGAGTAATTGAATGACCCATGTATTACTACATTATGGTAGTATTTGATAATATGAAATTCAAGACTTAAATGTTGTAATCATTTATTTCTCCTTCTATTACAAACATAAATTTAAAGTCTAAAATTAATTAGAAAAAATTCCACAAAATACTAATATAATTTATAATTTAAAATATATATATGAAAATAAGAGTTATCATCACAATAGATTACCACAATTCATTGCTACACTACTTCAAATCAATGCAGGACGTTCATTATTTTAAAAATATATTGAGAAAATTGTTTGCTAAGATTTGAAGTATCAATAACTTGGTGACAACTGATGGTAGTAAAAAAATTAATTTTAAAATTAAAAATTTTGAAAATTTAAATTAGAATATTTAATTGATCCAATCATATATAATTATTTTTAATTGAAAATGTAGAATATGAAGATTATATGTGCGTAAGATATGATATCTTACAAAAATAAACTTGGACTGATTTAGGTATCCCTAATTAATTTTTTTTTAAATTCAAAAAATGATTGAAAATTTAAAACACTTCTAAAATCGATTGAAATTACTTCTGTATAATATTTAATAAACAAATACTAATTAACAGATGCAATAAATAAAATTTAAAATGTCATATTCTAGACATTAATTAAAATACTAAATTTAAATTTAAATAAAATTTGATGCAATCTTAATTCTTTAATTTGGAGAGAAGAAAAATCATCCACAAATGACAACCAAGTCATGGTTGCATAGTAGTAGTTTGTTTTTTATTAGGGTATTTATTTATTTGGTTCAAATTTCCACCGTAGGAAACGAAAAACGTGCCTTGAATGGGACGGAATCAAACTCACCTCCAGCGAGTGAGCGCGGCGGGGTCCACCGCCGGTTGTGTCTACACGCATCATGTTTGTCATGACCTGGGGCTGGGTAAAAGGAAACCCCATTCATCACTTACGTTACTACGTGGGGAAAATGATACGCCGTCTGTGGGAATCGAACCCACGACCACGTGGTTAAAAGCCACGCGCTCTACCGGCTGAGCTAAGACGGCTTGTGCTGGAGGGGAAGACTAAACATATTTGTCATCTTATAGCTTATCCCTTTTGTGTATTTTCTCCTTTTAATTTAACATTTAGTTTAGGCCGAAAGAGTCTCACCACAATAACACTTTATTATTATTATTATTATTATTTTGGATTTTTGGAAAATAAATAAATAAAAGTAATTGAAATATTTTTTTACGTTAAGATTGATTTATAAAATATAAGTCAAATGACACTTACCTCCTTTGAGATTTGATAAAAAGGCAGAAACCACGTCTAAAGTTTCAAAAATCCTAAGGATCCTATGTAAGGTTTGTCAAAAATGACATAGACATGTCCAGAGATTTTAAAAAGAACACAAACCTCTCCTAAAATTTGATAAAAATGACACAGATCTTTCTTAAAAAAAATTATCTTTCTATAAAATATAAGGAGAGTTTGTCCTTGAGATTTTTGAAATCTTAAAAAAGGATCCTGAAATTTTTGAAATTTTAGTGGAGGTTATTGTATCAGAAAATGTTAGTATCTTTTGCCCTAAAATTATAATAAGGTAAAAATAAGAAGAGAGAAACTAAGTTATATATTCAATCCATTTAATTCTTGGAATTCAAATATGTGTTAACCCAATGTTTTTGGTAGGTAAGAATTGAATGAAGTGGAATTGGCCTTTATATTTTTATATTTTCATCATACAATTTTTTTTTCCTTTTACATTTCACTCTTAATTTATTTTATTTTGATGTACCAAATAAGCCTTAAGAGTTATAGGAAATGACAAGTAGATCATTCCCTTTGATCATTTCCTTTATCATAATCATGAGTGTCTATTAGGCCATATGATGTCTTTAACATTAAACACATAATTAAGGATTTAAGGGTGAGCAGTGTCATTTACAACTAAGAAAATTAAATTATTGACACTCTCTCAAATTATTGCCCTTTTAAGATCCGAAGCACCTAAGAATTAATTAGTAATTTTCGGGAGGGTATGTCTAGTATAATGTATATTGGCATAACTGGCAATCACATTCACATTAGCGTGCGAGTCACACGCAAGAATTTCACAAAAAAAAAAAAAATTTAAATAATAATAATCTATATGGTTCAATGGAATCGTCGCTAAATTGTTATTTCTCTAAGTACAATTAATTCATCTACTTATTATTTATTGATTGATCTCTAGACTAATCTTAAAGTTAAGGAACCGGTAGTCTTGACTAGCTTTTATCAAAATTGGGATCAGGAGTACAATTATGTGAGGAGAAGGTATTAACACTCCCCACACACTCGTTTTTACGAACGGTACCTAACTAATCATGAAATATCCCAAATTAACTTAGATGTTTCTTAATTAGTTTTTAAACAATTTAACAAATATTGAAATTTTAAGAAAAAATGCAAAATCAAATACAATTTAAGAACGCCTAATAAGACTTTCAAAGGAGGGAGTATTATTAGATAAACCTTCCCCTAACTATTATAGGTGAGGTCTAAAACATCCAATTAACCTTTGTTTTATCACCGGACGCACATATGTACATACACACAAAACATGATGCATACAAATATCAAACATATAAAATGATCGTGCAAATACATCGAATTTAAGCAAAAATGATCTCCAAAACATTCTCCAAACTTCAAAATTTTTTCTAGAATTTCTAAAAATATTTTTGCTATTTTTTTTTTGAAATTTTTAGGAAATTTTATCCAATTTGATTTGTTTTTGGTACTTTTGTTTTTTGTTTTAAATGTTTTTGGTCTCCTAAGACAAAAAGACAAAGATTTTTTTTTTATTTTTTAATGATTTTTCTCATTTTTAAAAATATTTAAAAATAAATTAATATTAATAAAAAAGAGCAAAGCGGTTTAGGAAGTCAAATTGGTTCAACCGGATCAACGACTAGCCTTGGGTTGACATGAGTCAAACTGAATTGGCTCGATTTAGGGAATAGAAACAACGGCGAGAAAACACCTATGACCACCATGGGTTAGCCATCCTTGGCGACATGAGGAATTCCAAAGGGGTGATAGGTGGTAGGGTGACGTCACCATGCCATGTGGTAGGTGCATGAGGTTTAGTTGGAGGATGAACTTATGTTTAGACTGTGAGAGTTTACACTTATGGGAAAAGGACTTGGTTTAGTTAAATTGGGTCATGGGTTTTCGGGATTTGGTTTTTTTTTTTTTTTAAATAAGTTTGGGTTGGTTTTGGTTTAATATGGGCTCAGGTTAAGTTTAAGTGGATTGAGTTAGGCTAGTTAAGTCAGGCCTAATTGGGCCTGATCTAAGATTGGGCTGAGAGATTGGGCTTAGTCTTTTTGGGCTAGGTTATAGGATGCGGGCTACGTCAATTGAGTTTGGGGCCGAGTCTTGAGTAGATAAGTTAGGTCCAATTAGGGTAAGCTGGGCTTAGGGTTTTTGGGTCATAGATGAGTTAATTGACTTAGGTCAAAGTTGACCTAGGCTTAGGTAGTTAGGCTGGATCTGGGTCCTTACATTTATTGACTTGGACCTGAGTCAAGATGACTCGGGTCCCTAGGTCTGTTATGGATTTCTAGATCTGAATTGAATACCTATGTCAGTCTTGGAAATTTTTTATTCCAAATGGGAATTTTGTTAGGTCAAATTGGGGTCTTTGTTTTGGTTTCTGATTATTAGAATTTTGTAGTTTTGTTTGGGATTTTTTTAAACATAGTTTGAAATTAACTTAACAAATCAAAACTTTAAACCCCAATAAAATGTTATTGAATAGGCCAATGATTCCATCTAAAATGAAACAGAGTAATGGGAGCAACTAATCTTTGGACCTTTTCTTTTCTATTTCTACCTAATTTACTTCAAAGCTTTTGAATTCTGCTCTTAGGACTTCTTCACTACTGTACTCCTTCAATTTGTTCCTTTCGCTCCTTCTTTTGCCTTCTTTCTCAGTAGCTTCCAGCTACTCCTCCTGTCCTTCAATCTCTCAACCACATTTTCTATATTTCTTTCTCAATATGAAAAATCCATTTTTTTCTTCTCTCCCTTTCTTTTGAGAAACTTCTATTTATATGTAAAAGGGAATAGCCAATCAATTTTAAACCAACTGATAGTCTAATTGATTGGTTGATTTTTATTTATTAAAAGCATTTGAGAGTGATTAATCTGGTTGATTTTTATTTAATTTATTTACATTCATTAACCTACCACGAAGTGAAGTTCCCTCTTTTTTTGTGTGTGCAAGTATAAACATTGGAAGGCTAGCACACTGGAATTCTAAGGCTCTTTGAAACTGATATTTTTTTTGCATGTATTTATTATTTATTTATTTATTATTATTTTTGATTGTACTAATGAAAAAAAAAGAAATACAAAATAATCTATTATATACATGTTTGAATTGGGTGGTGAGAAAGGGCAAAATGAGAGATCACACCTAGAAGAAGACCTTAAAGAACATCAAAATTAAAACAAACATAATTAAAAAAGGTATCAAGTTTTGCTAGATAAAGCCTCAGGAAAAAAATGGGATGTCTACAGTTGCCCCTCTCAATAGGTTTGTTACTTAAAATGACAGGAGGACTTGTCTCCCATAATCCTATAGTAACAAATCTCTAAAGACAAAAGACACGAGTTTTGGGTCAGACAATATATAGAAAAACTTGTCAAGAGAGAATGTATGGATTTATAAAAGTGTATGTGTACTCTTTTTCTTCTTTAAATGGAATCTAGGTTGTCGATGCACATTTTGGCCTATAGGGTATTACTTAGGAGCATTAATTCTAAGATCAGAGCTTAAAACGGGCTATTTTCTATGGAGAGGGCCATTCAAGGGACTCATGCCTTATTGGGTTTAATTGGGGGCTCAAGGGGTTTCCTCGGGGTCTCAAGGGGCCTCTTTGAAGCTTAACCCCTTTTAGTCCTCGAATGAGGGTATCATTATCCAAGCGTTCAACATGGCTTCGAGAAGTCCAGAGTATTGCTCTAAAAAGGGTTGGACTCAGAACCCTAAGTTTGATGAAAATATGATGATGATGATGGTGACGGATGATGTAAAACTATTGGTTTGAAAACATCGAACTTGCATTACTGAATTGGAAAATCATAGTTTCGGAAAAAAGGGACTAGGCTTGTATTACCAGCATTTAAAAATAGTGGGTGAAAGGAGTGAGTTTAGTAATGGGAGTTTAGGTTTAAAAAATGTGATGCATGAGTTTTAGAAAAGTTCGGGCCTCATCATTAGACTCTTAAAAATTTAGACAAAAAAAACATTGAAACACAATATTTTTAGGATTTTTGAAAATATTTTTAAATAGGAAAAACTCTGACAATAAACAAACAAACGTTCGATTTAATTTTTCTAGTTAGAGCTATAATCCTTCTCAAATCATACAATTTTCGAAAGTTAAACCCTTGCCATGTGTTGTGCGAATCAACGCGCAGTGGAAAACTCCCGGATCGTGTAATGCAACAACTAACGATGAACAATACGAAAACACAATCACATAGATAATAAGGAAAGCAAATAAACAATGACACAAGATTTAACATGGTTTGGCAATGTGCCTACGTCTACGGGAGCAAGCGGCAGTTGAAATTCACTATTGAGAGGAATGGTGTACTCACAAAGGGGGGGGGGGTGAATTAGATTTTTAAAAACTTTTGCAAAATAATTTAATCGATTCATCAAGTAACATCCCAATTAAAATAAAGGGTGTGTATGTAAACAATCACAACAATTTATAATCAAACAAAAAAAAAAAAAAAAATAAATGTAAACATACACGTGTGAAAATTTAAGTGAGATAAGGGGGGGAGAGAGAGAGACATCACAATTTTTAACGAGGTTCGGCTATACCTGCCTACGTCCTCGCCTCAAGCAACCCACTTGAGGATTTCCTTTAACCACTCCTTAAACCTGGGCGAAGCCACCCATTACACACTCCTTCACTAGGGTGGAGCCCCCCTCTCCAAATGATATCCCCTCACTTGGTCCGCTCCTTCTAGGTGGAGCTACTTCTTCAAGCGATTCCCCACGCCTGGCACGATTCACTACCCGAACTACAGGGATACAAAGAAAATAAATTTTTCATACAATAAAATGCTTCTCAAAAGCTAATTTGTACAATTTGAAAAACTAGATGCACTCTCAAATGGTTTTAAAATGAAGCTCTGTAGAGTTTTGGGATTTCTCTCAAAAAATATTTTTCAAGTAAAACTGAGAGTATGGAAAATGATTTTTCACAAATTGAACTCGTTGGCTTTTTGAGTCCAATCCCTGATTTTGATTATGACAAATCATAAGTAACTTATGTGTGTATCTAGTGATTGAACATGTCATAATTCAACACACACATAAGGGGACTGAGAGTGGAAGTCAAAGACGCATAAAGCTCATATGATTAGGCTTTTTCCATGAGAATTAAAGAGTAGAGAAGATAGAGAAGACATTTATTTTTAATTTATATTGCATTTAAATTTGGTCTGTAATAACTACATCTCATGCATGATAAGTTTATGCTCAAAGGCCATAGTCTGACCATAGGGAAAATCAGAAGATCATAGACAAACTTTAGTCAACTGAAGGTCGACCGACCTTGGGTTTTTAGGCTTAATTAAAAAGCCTCAGTCAACCAATACCCTTTAACCAAATTGCTTCAAGCTTATTCACACAGGGTAGAAAAAGCACAGGGGCTAAATAAAACTTAAATGCACATTTTTGAATAGCCTTGGGCGACTGAACCTTGGTGTTTTAAATGCCTCGGTCGACTGAACCAGCCTAAAGTCAAAGTATTGATTATGGCTCGGGCTACAGAACTGATTTTGAACGTATTGCCCATGGTCAACCGACCAAGAAATTGAGACTTTTTCACCTGCCCCGGGCAACCGTTCCTTTAGGTCAAAATGACCATGGTTGACTGAACTTCAAAGCTCGATAGACCAAACCATTCACCGGGCAACCAAAACCACGAAGCCCTGAGGAAAATCGCTTGGCTTAGCCAACTGAACCCTTTTCGCAACCGACTGAACATGTTTTTGAGCTTCACATTATTGAGTCTGTTCAGGTGACCAACCTTTGGCTTTTGGCTACCGAAACTCTCGGGTTGTCAAATTTTTACCATGGATAAGTGAGATTAAAATTAATTAAACTCCATTAATCTTTTTGCAAAATAATCTCCATATCCCTAACGGTTATATTTTTTGTAAAATCTATATATACCCTTTCATTTGGAGAAATTAGTAAGAGATTAGCAATTAAATTAAGAAAAATTCTCTCTAAATTTTTTGAGCTTTTATTGCTTATCTGCTTAGATTTTTTCAAGCATATCTTCACACTCTTTTGTTTCTTCTTTGCAAAATCATCTTTGATAAGAGAGCATTTATTTCATCCTCTTCATTTGCAAATCCATTGCACACTTGAAGAGTGATTATTCTTAATTCTTGTGGGCATATATATATATATATATATATATATATATATATATATATATATTTATTTATTTATATATATAAATTTCTTTAGCTTATACTCTCTTATTCATTATTGTTAAAATTATTTTTAGAGAGTTAGTTTGATCCCAGATTAATTCATTGGTAAATATTATCTTGGGATAACTCTTTTCAGCTTGAGAATCTTTGCATCTTTGTTGTAAGATTCAAAGGCTAGTTTTTGTGCTTATTGCAAAAATATTTTTAAAGAAGCTAATCTTCACTATCTCCTGATTTCTTTGCTGAAAATATTTTTGTGGAGGTAAAGATAGTTAAAGTATAAATCTTTGAAATACGTTTTATTGACTTTCATTTATTTAATTCAAATATTTATCTTTACATTATCTCTCATATTACTTGATTGATATATTCTTTTGAGAGATTAAGTCCATAGATCCTAATCTCTATTATGCTTAATATTGAAAATATATCTGTTGATATATTTGATTAGGATGTTAGAAGTTCCTTTGATTATTTGTTGATTATAATATCTTGAATCAAAGGTACTACTCTCACGTATATACATATTCATATATACATCTTTGAGAGTTGATACATAACTTGACCAATCTCACTTGAGCATAAATATTTATCATCTGTGAGTGCATTGGTTGTTTTGTTGTGCATAGTGGTACATATATGCTTAGTGTAAGAAACATCTTTATTGTACATAAATATTGATATCTATTGTACTCCCGATGTGTGGTCGGAAGAGGGAGACTAGCCGTGTGAATAGTCCTGAATTACTCAGATTTGGTTAGGTGGGCACCAAATTGGTTCAGACTCGGTTAGGAGAACTAGGTGTACCAGCCTGTAAGGTGTTGTATTAGGTGTCACTTTACATGTTAAGCAAGGTTTAGTGGAATCCTCTTACTTGTTAGCTTGAGGCGGGGACGAAGGCAAGTTTGGCCGAATCTCGATAACATTTCTTGTGTCTGATTTTAATTTCTGCAATTAATTTTCTGCACTTGAATGTTTATGTTTTTATTATTGTGAATGATTAAGAAATACTGAGCCTTCCGTATCTGTTTTATTTATTTGCTCAGTATTATATTGTTGGGTTTTTGGTATTTGCTTAGACAGACCCTAGGTTGAGTTATACTGGTTGTGAATTGAATTGCACTTAGGCATAAATTTTTAAGTATCCAATTCACCCCCCTATTGGGAATACACCAATTCCAACAATTGCTATCAGAGTCTCATTGCAAAAAGCTTAACCGCTTGTGTTAAAGATCGCAATGGCTCTTGTTGGTGTATC
Organism: Malania oleifera; assembly: GCF_029873635.1. Lineage (NCBI taxonomy): Eukaryota > Viridiplantae > Streptophyta > Magnoliopsida > Santalales > Ximeniaceae > Malania > Malania oleifera. The sequence continues at coordinate 77,509,591 of NC_080422.1, read as the reverse complement.
CCCATTTTGTGAGGGACGTTCATGTACCAGTCCTCCTTTATTTTGTGATGTCGACTTCACCATCTAGAAAATCAAAATGAGCGTCTTCATAAACTCAATGAATTGGAGGGTCTGACAAGTGATTGTTAAGGGAATTTGTATGCCCGCTAATGAAAATGATATTAATTTAATGTATGCAAATTCACATGCCATGGAATTACTGTATTTTTCTTTAGATTCTAATATCCTACTTGAGATTATGGCATGTTCTGGTGCAAAGGATATATGGGAAGAGTTGGACAGGAAATATGGAGAGGTAAAAGAAAAGGAGACCATCACTCTAAAGGATTTAAGCTCAAATGGTCCCGAGGAGGTAAATCATGCATTAATAACGCCAATCAATGAAGAGGTATATGATTCACCTCCTATTTCAGTTCATGATGCAATTGATGATTCTTGTGTTGATTGTTGCAAAATATCATGTGTTGAATCATCTGTCAAACTTTGTGATAATGCTGTAAATGATTCCTGCAATGATTCTCGTGAAAAATTTTGTGATGAATCTTGTGCTAAATTGAATAATGAAAGCATGCCTTCATGTGAAAAGCTAGAAAATGGTTTATTGAAAATGAATAAGTTTCTAACTAGGATGTCTAAGTAGAAAGTATTATAAAAATCAAAACAAAAGGATGGCTAAACAATGAGAGGAACTAAAAGCTTACCATGCTATTCTAGAAAAGAAAAAGATGGTAAGGATATTAAAACTTATCAGCAAGAAGGGAGATATGGGAGATGATAAATCCTTAGGAATTAAAAAGAAAAATCCTTTTGAAAAGGATTAAGGGTCATCATATAAATCCCATAATCATGCCTCATCATGGAAATATAAGATTAGTAAGCATAGCCTTTCACGAAAATTCAAAACTTGTTTACAACATAAAAGAAAAGGGCACAATGGGTTTAACTGTCTATTTAGAAGTGCAAAAGGCTTGGACATGAAAATGGTATGAGTTTTCATGAAAGGAACTCTCATAAAACTAGAGGAAGAGTGGATTCAAATCGGAATTATATAATCATATTATTCTTCCTTAGAGCATAGGATTAGCTATAAGGGTTGTGATGACTATGGGCTCGGGAAGTGGTGCATGCTTCAAATTTCAAATCTTAGTATATGGATTCATTATACACTATTGCCATACTAAGAATCATAAGATTAGCAAGCCAATACAAAAACTGAATAAAATCCACTTTCAAAATGGACAAAGCATTTTTGTTTGGTAAATAATTCAAATTGCTCAACTCATGTTTAAATATGAATATCTAAAGTTAAGCATCTTATGTCCATCGCACATAATTGAGTTTTTAAGGAATCAATATTCTTCTATTTTCTTTTTCTTTTATTTATAAAAAAACTCATTCTTGGACGTAAAATTCTAATAAAAAATAGTCATCACTCTAGCCATAAGCACTGTTTTTCTTAAAATTCTTATCCTTTAAAGTGCTTATTCAAAAGACATTTTTCCTAAACCAAATTAGGGGCATCCTTTAAGGGATTCAAGTTTTGTTGTCATATCAAATCATTCTCTTTGTGATTAAATTGTTAATATCTCTAATTGTGGTTCTTTTCTTTCATAGGAAATCTTCACCATAGCACGATCACATCAGGTAAATATTTTGCCTATTCCTTGGGGTGTATCCTTGTTCTAAATCGTGATCATGTATTAAGGATACTTTCCAATCACCATAGAGCAGTATTCAAAAATTCATATACTCCTAGTTGCTCTTTGTCTAAATGGTTTGAACATATTCACTATCATAAAACTATTTTAATACTGTCCACATGTGCTCACTTCTGAATACTCTTATGAACTTAATGATAATTTAATCGTTAAGAGTATTTATTCTTTTTCGTTTCATAAGCTCTTCAGCATTAAATCAAATCCATTAGAGCTTCATATCCTTTGTGATGAGTTGAATGGCTAAGTTGGTTGCAACAGGTCTCAATCTAGATGAATGCATAAAATTCAAGTAGATCTATGCACATGTAGTTTAAATTGAAAGCCATTCCATCATGTGCCTCTCACGTTTTGAAGATCATAAGAAAAGAGGCAGACATTGGCTTATCACACCTAAACGAATATTCATTGACTTTTTGGTCCGATGAGCCTAAAGCAATCAAAGCCAAGCTTGAATAATTGAAAATCTTAAATCATTTGGCTAAGAAGATGAAAGAAAATTAAAGCATAAGATGATAGTAGTGCATAACTCAGGGGGAGCATTTCCATTTCATGGCTATATACTTTGAATGCTCTCACAATATTTATATCCATAAGCCTTTATGAAATCACCATTGCAAATTACTATCCATAACATACTAATTGGTTAAATATTCTTTGATGGATAGATTATATTTTATGAATTGTTGATTGCTACCTGATTACATGCGTAGTCTAGAATGCCTCCTGCATAACGGATGCAGTGATGTGAACTGCATGCTAGTAGTTGATTTTAGGTTGTTGCATGAGTTATATGAATATTTTTTTTGAAAAAAACTAGCTATTAGGTATATGTTTATGGGAAAATGTCCAATTTATAGACGACATGATGCCAAAATTTTGACAGGAATTTTCCCAAAATTAAACCATGTACTAAGGATGATTATGATAAAATAAATGTTCAAATATTTTTGAAAGGATGATTGAAAACTAATTGAATAATAAATTTCATCCTAACTTAATCATCGAATATTTAGAGGAGCTAAGCTCCATCCCTGTAGAAAGAGCTTAAAGAACTCATATGCATCATTTTGCCTTTTGAAATATTGAGGCTCTTCTGGAAATCCTTGAACATTATATCCTGTGCTTAAAGTTTTATGATTTGATATGAAATGTTCTTGGGTCATGAACTCTATAGCATGCCTTAATATACATCCTCTAATACATCTATGGTCTATAAGGACAACTATACTAATCAGGAATATAGTTGACAAATATTTAGTATAGTTGGTTTAAGGAATGCAAAATAGTTGCTTATACTACTTAGCGTGCTCAATGAGATTAATCTTGATTAGTATAAGCAATTCATTTCATCTAAGCTATGATTCAAATTGATAGGAGGAGCATCCAAAATTAAATATTCTTCTCGTCATGCTCATAAATACTTTTAGCTTAGATATGTTATGAACATTTGTGGCTTGTGCTTAAATGCGATGTTTTTATTGAAAATCATAATTTGAAATATATTGATTAGCCACAATTGTTTGTGTCGCTGTGTGATCTTTGCTTTAAATTGTTTGATATATTTAGGATCTATGTGGTTGATTTTTCCGATCATATTTTATTATGTGCTTAAAATGACTATAAGAAAAATTGTGCTTGCATGATCTTTAAAGTCTCTTTTTCAGCAAGTACACCCCCAATACTTCTTGATAATATCATAAGGGAAATATATATTTACACACACACACACACAGATATATATATATATATATATATAAAAAATTTTATTTTGCAAGAAATGGTTTTACGTTAAATTTATTTTGTTTTTTGCATATGTGCTTAAATGCTATATCTTTGTTGATAAACTTTTATATGCCCATATACTATATGATAAAGGGGGAGAATTTTTTTGAGCTTAAATGCCTAATTAGGGGAAAGTTTTCAAAAAGAAAGGGGAAGTGATACCTTAAGCTAAGATCTTTTTTAAAATAATAATTTTTTTTTCTCTTAGCTTAACCCTTTTTGCGGATGCCAAAAGGGGGAGAATTTATATGAGAGCAAAAGGCTTGACCAAAAGGGGGATTTTGTTTAAGGTAAATGTTTTAATGGGGTAAATATCTGAGTTGCATGCATTTATGCGTTTGTGCTATAATGATAAAATTGAATGCATATTATTTGAGATGTCTTCTTTTGAATATGTTTGATCTTTATGGTTTAAATTTAAGTTTTGCATATTCTTAGGGGGAGCCTTTTCAAGCTGTACCCATTTTGCTCTAATATGTTTGTCATCATAAAAAAGGGAGAGATTGTTCGCTTTTTGAGTTCAATCCCTGGTTTTGATTATGAAAAACCGCAAGTCACTTATGTGTGCATCTAGAGATTGAACAGGTTATAATTCAACATACACATAAAGGGACTGAGAATGGAAGCCAAAGACGGAAAAAGCTCATATGATCAAGCATTTTCCATGGAGATTAAAGAGCAAAAAAGATAAAGAAGACATTTGTTTTTAATTTGTATTGCATTTAAATTTGGTCTGTAATAACTGCATCTCATGCAGATAGGTTTATGCTCAAAGGCCATAGTATGACCATAGGGAAAATCAGAAGATCATAGACAGACTTTGGTCAACTGAAGGTCGACCGACCTTGGGTTTTTAGGCTTAATTAAAAAGCCTCAGTCAACCAATACCCTTTAACCAAATTGCTGCAAGCTTATTCACATAGGGTTAAAAAAGCACAGTGGCTAAATAAAACTTAAATGCACATTTTTGAATAGCCTTGGGCGACCGAACCTTGGCGTTATAAATGCTTTGGTCGACCAAACCAACCTAAAGTCAAACTGTTGACTATGGCTCGGGCGACTGAATTTATTTTGAACGTATTGCCCATGGTTGACCAACCAAGAAATTGAGACTTCTTCACCTGCCCCGGGTGACCATTCCTTTAGGTCAAAATGACCATGGTCGACGGAACTTCAAAGCTCGGCAGACTAAACCATTCACCGGGTGACTGAAACCACGAAGCTTGGAGGAATATTGCCTGGCTTAGCCAACTAAACCCTTTTCTCAGCCGATCGAACTTGTTTTTGTGCTTCAAATTATTGAGTCTATTCAGGTGATCAACATTTGGCTTTAGGCGGCCAAAATTCTCGGGTTGTCAGATTTTTACCTTGGTTAACTGAGGTTAAAATTAATTCAACTCCATTAATCTTTTTCCAAAATGACCTCTATGTCCCTAATGGTTATATATATATATATATATATTTTTTTTTGTAAAATCTATATATACCCTTTCATTTGGAGAAATTAGTAAGAGATTAGCAATTAAATAAAGAAAAATGCTCTCTAAATTTTTTGAGCTTTTATTGCTTATATACTTAGATTTTTTCCAGCATATCTTCACACTCTCTTGTTTCTTCTTTGCAAAATCATCTTTGATAAGAGAGCATTTATTTCATCGTCTTCATTTGCAAATCCATTGCAAACTTGAAGAGTGATTATTCTTAATTCTTGTGGGCATATATATATATATATATATATATATATATATATATATATGTATATATATATATATATCTAGCTTATACTCTCTTATTCATTATTGCTAAAATTATTTTTAGAGAGTTAGCTTGAGTTGACCCCAGATTATTTCATTGATAAATATTATCTTGGGATAACTCTTTTCAATCTGAGAATCTTTGAATCTTTGTTGTAAAATTCAAAGGCTAGTTTTTATGCTTATTGCAAATATATTTTTGAAGAAGCTAATCTTCACTATCTCCTGATTTCATTGCTCAATATATTTTTGAGGAGATAAAGATAGTTAAAGTATAAACCTTTGAAATACGTTTTATTGACTTTTTATTTAATTCAATGATTTATCTTTACATTGTCTCTCATATTACTTGATTGATATATTCTTTTGAGAGATTAAGTCTATAGATCCTAATCTCTATTGTGCTTAATATTGAAAATATATCTGTTGAGACATTTGATTAGGATGTTAGAAGTTCCTTTGATTATTTGTTGATTATAATATCTTGAATCAAAGGTACTACTCTCACGTACATACATATTCATATATACATCTTTGAGAGTTGATACGTAACTTGACCAATCTTCCTTGAGCATAAATATTTATTATCTGTGAGTGCGTTGGTTATTGTATTGTGCATAGGGGTACATATCTACTTAGTGTAAGAAGCATCTTTATTGTACACAAATATTGATATCTATTGTATTCCTGATGTGTGGTCGGAAGAGGGAGACTAGCCCTGTCAATAGTCTCTAATTGCTCAGACTTGGTTAGGTGAGCACCGGATTGGTTTAGAATCGGTTAGGAGAACTAGGTGCACCAGCCTGTAAGGTGTTGTATTAGGTGTCGCTCCACCCATTAAGCGAGTTTTAGTGGAATCCTCTTTCTTGTTAGCTTGAGGTGGGGACATAGGCAAGTTTGGCCGAACCTCGATAACATTTCTTGTGCTTGATTTTAATTTCCGCAATTAATTTTCTACACTTGAATGTTTATGTTTTTATTATTGTAAATGATTGAGAAATACTGAGTCTGTCGTATCTGTTTTATTTATCTACTTAGTCTTATATTGTTTGGTTTTTGGTATTTACATAGATAGACCCAAGGTTGAGTTATACTGGTTGTGAATTAAATTGAACCTAGGTATACATTTTTAAATACCCAATTCACCCCCATTGGGAATACTCCAATTCCAACAGCACTTTTAAAAAATTAGAAGTATAAATGCTTTCAAGCAAAATATATGAGTTTGAAAATATTCTCTAACATTTCTCAAGAAGCTTTTCAAGCAAGTATGTAAGTGAATATATGCTCAAAGCTCTTTGAAATAACCCAAAATATTTTCTCCAAAAATTCAAATAAAAGAATAGGATAAACTAGGGTTTTCTTTCTTAATATGATTGACCTTTGAAATATAAAATTGCAAGAAGGTTCTCAAACAATATATATATGAATGTGAAATATATGCTCAAGCCTTACTTGAATAACTCAAAAAATTTCTCCAAATAGAATTTTCAAAATGAAGAGTATAGGAGAAATTTGTTCTTTGAAAACTATCACAAGAATAGAAAGTCTTTCAAGCAATATATATGAATAGATATATGCTTAAGACTCTCAAGACTAACCCATAAGATTTTCTCCAAAAAGGGTTTTCAAAAAGAGAGTAGGAGAAAAAAGAATTTGATGCTTAAATGGGTATAAAAATGTTTTTGAATCAAAGAATAGACAATAATAACTTCAAAACATTTTTGTAACATTCTCCAAGTTGACTAGCAAGGTATTTAAGGCAAAAACAAAATCTGACTGTTATATGACTGTTGGGCAATATTAAAATTATTTATTTTAAATTTTTTTGACCGTTTGGAGCTCAAATTGGCTTGAACCCGAGAGGTCCGGTCTACTGGCCCGAGGTCCGGTTGACCAACTAAAGGCAATTTTCCAATTTCGCGTGCTTGGGTTTGCCGAGGCTATGATCTGGTTTGTCGGATCATCTTTGCTTGAAGTCCGATTGACCAGGCTATATGATTCGGTCAACTGGTCCCTTTGAAAATATGAGTTTTGGCTAGTTTGTTCTAGTCGGTCTGATCGGCCTAAGAGCCGGTCTAGCAGGCTCTTATAAATTTGTCCATATCTACAATCTGGTTGATTGGGCTTTAACAGCCGGTCGACCGACTCCTTTGAAAATCTTTTTATTTTTATTTTTGGCCCTTGTTTTAAGTTCAAAACCACTTCAACCTTTTGGGTAAAGTTTAACATTTTAAATGAAAAGGTTTTTCTTGTAACTTGGAGTCCCTAAGGTCAATCTAAGATCATGGTCCTTTGAGAGAGCTTCAATTCAAACCAAATGATCATGCATGCACAATTTAAACCTAATTATATTACAACAGAAGAGCTATAAAGTCTTCAAGCTTTTGCTCTTCACATATCCGTGGAATACGCTGAATGGTGTGCTTGATTAGGTGCTTCAAGGCTTCCATTTTGCATCAGACATTTGTGCTTATAGAAACTATAAACATGTTCATTCACTTAAGCACAAATTAGATGCTGTGATTTTTCATAATCAAAATGAGATAGGACTCAAAAAGTCAACAATCTCCCTATTTTTTATGATGATAAACACAAGAGTAAAATGAGGTTTTCTTGAAAAGGCTCCCCTAACAATATGCATAATTTCAAAAAAAAAAAAAAAAAAAAATTCCAATATAATTTATGCATATTCAAACAAGAAGACTTTTGAATTTTTAAGTTGAGCATTTAAGTTTAGTTTGATTTAATGTGCATTATGTGTTGAAGCTGACTTTGAAAAAAATATTCAGTTAAAAACATTCAAAGTCATATGATACATAAAACATATTACAATTTTGTTGACTTCTTGAGTCCAATCCTTGGTGTTGTGACAAACCGCAAGTTTTTTATGTGTGTATCTAGTGTTTGAGCAGACTTACTATGTTAGCACACACATAAGGGAAAGGATAATGGAAGCCAGAAGATCTTCAAGCTCACATCCACTGGCATTTTCCACGGAAGACAGAAAAGCAAAGAAGAAGATATTTATTCTAATTGTAAATGCATTTTAGTTTTTATATTTGGTCTGTAATATAATGCATGACATGCATGATGTGGATGATAAGTTCAGAAAACCATATACTGACCACAGGGACTAGTACTTTTCATAGAAACTCTTTTCTTAATTTAACTAATTGGTTAGGGTCAAAGATTAGGGCTAAAACGAAGTTCACAAAAACTTTGATCGACTGACGCCAGATTTTTTGGCTTAATTCAAAAGTTTCGACCGTAGGGAACCAGACAAGAACCATAGCTGACCTTAGGGGTGAAATTGGAATTTCACGTGCCTCAGTCGACCGACCATCGCAAGGTCATTTGACCTCGGTCAACTGAACTGAGAAAGTTGACCAAAGTCAAAGCTTCAGTAGACCGAACCCTAAGAAGTACAAAAGCCTCAGTCGACTAAATTGACCAGAAGTCAACATGTTGACTTTGCTCGGCCGACCAATCTAAAATGAATGTGTCTTCCACAGTTGACCGAACTCACACGTGTCTAACCTCCAACAACTTGGTCGACCGAAATCATAGTTCAAAGTGGCCAGATTGAACCTCATGAATGGTCAAGCAAACCTCAGCCTTGGTCGACTGAAACTCGAAGGTTTGGAAATTGCTCTGAGACAGTTAACTGAACCTACAATCCAAAATTGTCACGGTCGATTGAACACAATAATATGGTCGACGTTATTTTTCATTAAACATGATTAAACACTTTTAAAAATACCTAGTGTGTCCCCAACGGTCATATTTTCACCCAACTCTATATATACCCCTTCATAAGTCATAATTAGTAAGATGATTAGTTAGAAAACTCTCTCAAATTGTTATATCCTATTTTCATCTTCCCAAGCCTATTTTTTCATCCTCTTTTATTATTAATTTGAAAAATCAATTTCCAAAGAGAGTGCTTTACATATATTGGGCATTTTTTTTTTCAAATTCAAATCGTTTTTACTCTCATAGTTTATTCACGTTTCATATCTTAGTCTTGAGAGTAAATCAAAATTTTCTCCATATATATTCATTGATATATATCCTTGGTGAAAATCTACTCTTTGCTTGTGAATCTTGCACACTCATTGCAAGATTCAAAGGTTCATTTTCTTGTGCTTGCAAAAATATTTTTGAGCCATAAACCCTAGGTTCTCCAGCACTTTATTTAGAGAAATAATTTTTTGGAGAAATTTCTTATTTGGGCATAAAATCTTTGAGCACTCATCATACACATATTTATTCAAAGATTACTTTTGTGAAGATCATATTCTCACATTGAGCTTATTTGTATATCATACGTGAGTGTATTTGCACTTAGTGTTGTACACATCTTCTTGTATTAGAAGCATATTTTGTTGTACAAAAAATATTCATTTGTTGTATTCCCAATCGGTTGTCAGAAGAGGGAGACTAACCCTGTGAATAGTCTTGGACTGGTTCATACTCAGTTAAGAGAATTAGGTGCACCATCCTGGTAAGGTGTTGTATTAGTTGCCGCTCCACTCGTTAAGCGAGCCATAGTGGAATCCTCTTACTTGTGAGTTTGAGGTGGGGACGTAGGCAGTATTGGCCGAACCCCGATAACATATCGTATGTTTTATATTTGATTTATTATATGCAGTACATGTATTTTATTGTTTGAACATTTGATTGGGTTTAAGATTATATAGAAAGACCTTAGGTTTACGAAATACTGCTGATATCCGGTTTGACCTAGGGGAAAAGTTTTAAATCTCCAATTCATCCCCCTCTTGGGATTGCATCAAAGTCAACAAATTTTATAATAAGTATCATGTTTATCATTTTCCAAATGTAAATAAAAAAAGGTAGGAGGATGCCAAAGGTAAAATAATAATTTTCCTCTAAAACTTCTCCCCCTTTTGTCTTCAGTAAAAGGGCTAAAAAAAATCTCCCTTTTCTCAATAGGATCATTTAAATAATCAGAGCCCTTAAATTTGTGAATTTCATGAGAAAAGAAATTGAATTTTTGAACACATGTCATGAATGTTTTTAAGTTTATAAGCAAGTGATAATATTTATCTTTTATAAGTTCATTTCTTGCCATAAAAATTTCATTTTGAAAAAATATTTCCCCTTTTAATATCATCAACAAGAATTAAGGGCTATGCTTGCTATAAAACAGTTTTAACACAAAGATCATGCAAGCTCAATTTTTCTAGTAAACGTTTTAGCAAAGAACATTTCATAATTTAACCAGAAAAGACAACCATATTGATCCTAAAATTTTGAAAATTCAATGCAAGATCATACGGCTAAGCCTATAATAATTGTGCATAAGCACCAATTTTCACTTAGGATTTACTGTGAGCAACAAGAATTTATGCTTTAATTAACCATGCCACAATAAACTTCTAATCTAAGATAAAGGATGAGTGAGTGAAAAAAACTACGATTTTAAGTTCACAAGCTCCCCCTTTTGATTTGAATTCTAGCTTAGATGTTATTAACCACTTATACTGATACCAAATATGAGAATTTATTAAGTGTTAAACAATATAAGCAATCATTTTGAGTCTTTAAACAAGTTTTACTGGATATTAATTAAACTATTTTTATCCAACCAGTAAAATCTTATCTATTGAACACACATGTATCAGATATATATTCAAGTCATGCAAAGTGTTCATGAAACCCAAGAACAATCCATATCAAAGTATGATTCCATAAGAACAGGATATGATGTTCAAGGTTCTCATAAGAGTCTCAGGACTCAAAAACAAAAAAAATAAACATATGATGCAAAAGAGTCCATAAGATTGATAAATTTAAAGCCTTTTCTCTAAAATTAGAGCTCATGCTCTCCTATTTGTTTTTATGCACACATAATTGCATTTTAAGTTAAGGATGACATTCATTCAAATCATGCATCTTACACTCATCCTTTATAGTAATTTTAGCATGCAACAAAATTTAAACCTTTAGCACATAGTTACTGCATATTGCATTCCATACAACAAAAGATAGCCAATCAAGGCTATACTCAAATAATCTTGCAACCGCTATGCAGTTGGGGTTCAAAAGAAGATAACACAACTCAAATGAGTGTGTGTGAAATGAAACTTCCCCTATGTCATGCATTTTCCCTAGTTTATGGACTATCATCAAAACATGTGATATTGAGTTTAAAATATGATGACTAACTATTTAGGTCAAGAATGAAATTCAGAATCCAAAGATTGGACCGAATGGTGTCCATGAACTAGATTTTCCTAAAAACAAATAACATGCATATGATGTAGAGCATTTTAGGAAAATTCAAAGAATTTTAACACTACAATGATTATACATAAGACTTCTAAAGATGTTCAATTATATTCTAGAAAGCTTATGCAGTGTTGTGTGCATTGGTAGATGTGCATGTTTTCAATCTAGCATATAACATTTAGGATTCAACATGTAACAACCTAAATCCACTATCAGCATACAAATTTCAATAATAATTCATGCCATAATCAATCAGATAAATGTACCATCCATTGCATAAATATAAACATTAAGCAAGAAATGGATAATAATTATTAGTGCTATGCAAAGGCATAAATTATGCATAAGATAGTGTTTGATAATAAGTACAATGCCATTTTTCTTTTTGTTCGGTCGATTTTTGACAAGAGCGGTCGATTGGGCCTTCAAAAATGATTCAAATTACATAGTCTAGTCGACTGGGGAAGTTGGTTCGGTAAACTGGAGTGCTAGTAGAAAGTCCTGGATGATGATCCGATTGACTAAAGGGAAATTGGAGGGGTTCGGTTGATGGATAGTTGAATGGGGCTTCGATATAATTAAGGCCAAAGGGGTCCGGTCGACTGGGCCTCACTAAATTTGAAATTTATGCCTCTTTTTCACCCCTTTTTGCATTAAACTTTAAGCCAGGAGAATTGCATATTATATAACTAACATTTGGAATTTTATACTTGGACTGAATTGACCAAAATATTCAAACAATATCCCTTCAATAAATTAATTTTTCCTTTTTGCATCATGTGAAGGGCTCAATTAAATTCTTAAACCTAAGATCTAAGGTGGAGTCAATGGGTTTTCTTAGGTACCCATTTTTCTTTGAGTCTTGGTGAGTTAGAACCTGGCGTTTCTTTGACTCTCCAGACTTGCTTGAGTTTTATACCTTTTCTCTTAAATGGGCAATCAAACTTGATACGACCTTTCTTTTTACAAAAGAAGCACGTGGTGTGAGTATAGGGAGGAGGTGCTAGCATAAAATTTGGATTCTTTTCCTAAGTACCCTATATAAAGATTTTTCTTTTTCTTATTTTCAATGCCATTATAACCTATGCCTTCTTTTTCTAAGGTCATCTTTTGAGATCCTATTAGCTTATCAAGATTTTCTTTGCCTCTTGTGAATGTATAGATGATCCTAGACTAGTCCTCTATTTTTTTTTCTAGGCCTAATATTTCTAAATCTTTTATGCCATTACAGTTTGCTTGTAATCTCACAAGCTCTTTAGCCATCTTACTGATCTTACTATTAGGTTCAGAAATACAAAGATCCTCTCATTTTCAATCGAAGTTTGGAATCTTTTTCTCCAACTTTTCGTTCTTGTTTTCTAATCTTATGATTTTCAAATCTTTCTCTTTATCAACAAGAATTTTGGATTCTAATTCTTTTATAGATGCCTCATTCTTGTTTTTCAGATAAGTATATCATTTATGTATTTTAACAAGAAACTTATGAGTTCTAATATATTCTTTTTGAAGTTCCTCATAAGCTGGCATGCTATCTTCACTAGATTCATCACATGATTCAGTTAAAGAATTATCACAAGATACATTACATGTATTATTGCATGAATCATTAATTGAAATACAAGGAAAGGAGTGTACCTCTTTGTTGATTAGTGCAATAAAACAACACTTTTCTCCTTCATGAATATTTGAGCTCGAATCATCCGAAGTGGTGGTTTTCTTTTCCTCGGTCTCTCCATATTTCTTTTCAAGGTCTTCCCAAATAGCCTTAACACTAGTACAAGTCATGATTTATTTAAAAACATTAGTATCTAAGGCACAGTAAAGCATGTTCATGGCACTAGAATTGATTTGTATTGAACTAAATCATGCTCATTCATATCACTCTCTAGTTTGGGAAATTCTACATTTTAAACAGTTTTCATTGGGGTAAAATTCCCTTTGACAATCACTTTTCAAAACCCCCAAACAATTGATTTTATAAAAATGCTTATTTTTTGTTTCCACAAGGTGTAATCTGCACCATAAAACATTGGAGGCCTCGTAAAGGAACAACCCTCACAAAACGGGAATACAGTAACATGAGCCATTGCAATCTTTACATAAAGACGTTAAAGCTTTTTGCAACGAGGCTCTGATACCAATTGATAGGAATGATGTAATCCCAAGAGGGAGGGGGGTGAATTGGATTTTTAAAAACTTTTGTGGAATAATTTAACCGATTCACCAATTAATGTCCAATTAAAATAAAAGGTGTGTATATAAACAATCACAAAAATTTATAATCAAACACAACAAAATGAATGTAAACATACATGTGCGGAAATGTAAGAGAGAGAGAGAGAGAGAGAGAGAGAGAGAGAGAGAGAGAGACAACAATTTTTAATGAGGTTCGGCTATATCTACCTACGTCCTTGCCTCAAGCAACCCACTTGAGGATTTCCTTTAACCACTCCTTAAACTCGGGTGGAGCCACCTGTTACACACTCCTTCACTAGGGTGGAGCGCCCCTTTACACACTCTTTCAAATAGGGTGGAGCCCCCTTCTCCAAGTGATATCCCCTCACTTGGTCCACTCCTTCTAGGTGGAGCTACTTTTCCAGGTGATACCCCATGCCTGACACGGTTCACTACCTGAACTACAGGGATACAAAGAAAATAAACTTTTCGTACAATAAAATTCTTCTCAAAAGCTAATTTGTACAATTAGAAAAACTAGATGCACTCTCAAATGATTTTAAAATGAAGCTCTGTAGAGTTTAGGGATTTCTCTCAAAAAAATATTTTTCAAGTAAAACTGAGAGTATGGAAAATGATTTTTCACAAATTGACCTTGTAAAAATCCGAAGTATAAAGGCTTTCAATCAAAATATATGAGTATGAATATAAGCTCTGGCCTTTCTCAAGAAACTTTTCGAGCAAGTATATATAAGTGAATATATGCTCAAAGCTCTCTGAACTAACCCAAAAGATTTTCTCCAAAAAAAATATTTTCAAATAAAAGAATAGGATAAACTAGGGGTTTCTTTCTCAATAAGATTGACCTTTGAAATATAAAATTGCAAGAAGGCTCTCAAAAATATATATATATATATATATATATATATATATGGATGTGAAATATATGCTCAAGCCTTACTTGAATAACTCAAAAATTTTCTCCAAATAGAATTTTCAAAATGAAGAGTGGGAGAAATTTGTTCTTTGAAAAATATCATAAGAATAAAAAGTTTTTCAAGCAATATATATGAATTGATATGTGCTCAAGACTCTCAAGATTAACCCACAAGATTTTCTCCAAAAAGGGTTTTCAAAAAGAGAGTAGGAGAAAAAAGAATTTGATGCATAAATGGGTATAAAAATGTTTTTGAATCAAAGAATAGACAATAATAACTTCAAAACATTTTTGTAACATTCTCCAAGTTGACTAGAAAGGTATTTATAGGCAAAAACAAAATCTGACCGTTGTATGATAATTTATTTCAAATTTTTCTGACAGTTGGGAGCTTAAATTGGCCTAAACCTGAGAGGTCCGGTCGATCGACTAAAGGCAATTTTCCAATTTCACATGCTTCAGTCTGCCGGAGCTATGATCCGGTCTGCTGGATCATCTTTGCTTGAAGTCTCGCCGATCGGGCTATGTGATTTGGTCGACTGGTCCCTTTGAAAATATGAGTTTTGGCCAGTTTGTTCAATTAGGTTTGATCGGCCTAAGAGCCGGTCTGCTAGGCTCTTATAAATTTGCCCATTTCTACTATCCGATCGACTGGGCTTTAACAGTCGGTCGACCGAACCCTTTGAAAAGCTTTTTTTTGGCCCTTATTTAAAGTTCAAAACCACTTCAACCTTTTGGGTAAAGTGTAACATTTTAAATGAAAAGGTTTTTTATGTAACTTGGAGTCCCTAAGGTCAATCTAAGGTTATGGTCTATTAAGAGGGCTTTAATTCAAAGCAAATGGTTATGCATGACAAATTTAAACCTAATTATATTACAATAGATAAGCTATAAAGTCTTCAAGCTTTTGCTTTTCACATATCCATGAAATAAGCCGAATGATGTGCTCGATTAGGTGCTTCAAGGCTTCCATTTTGCATCTGATATTTGTGCTTACCGAAACTATAAACCTGTTCATTCACTTAAGTACAAATTAGATGCTGTGATTTGTCATAATCAAAACAGGATAGGGCTTAAAAAGTCAACAACCATCTATCAAGTCCAGGGTTACAACATCGTATATATATGCTAACCCTATATGTACAAAGGGATTTGGAAGTTCTCCAAATACCCTTATATTAATCCCTAGATGTTTTGCCTTTGAATCCCTAACCTATTGATCTTCCTAATTCAAAATTCAAAACCAGGGTTTTGTTTATTTGTTATGGGGAAAGAATTGTGGGGCCAGGTTGATGGTAATGATCCAGCTCCTACGGAGCCTAAGGAGTTGGCCAAGTGGAAGGTCAAAATGCACATGTAATGTCCTGGATTTTATGGTTGGTTGATCCTCTTATTGTGCATAATTTAGGGGCCTATAAGACTGCGAAGACTATGTGAGAGTACTTGTTGAAGGTTTATCACTAGGATATTACTACATGCCAATTTCAGTTGGAATATAAGATAGCTAGTTACACTCAAGGCAATCTCTCAATTCAAAAGTATATTTTTTTTTGGTTTTCAGAATTTATGGGGATATTTTTCTAATGTGGTTTATGCTTAGGTACTTGCTACATCTATCTCTGATGTTCATGATGTCCATGAGTAGAGCAAAAGAGATCAATTTTTGATGAAATTGCGCCCTAAATTTGAGGCCACTCGCTCAAATTTAACGAATCGATATCCTTCACCATATTTGGATGTTTTTTTTGGAGAATTACTTAGAGAGGAGCAGCACCTTTTCTCACAGGCTGAGTTTTAGCAAGATGCTAACCTGAATCCCGTTGCCTACGTAGCCTACGGGAAAGGGAAGGGTAAGGATATGTGCAAGGTGCAATGTTTTGGCTGCAAGGAGTATGGTCATATTGCTGCTAATTGTGCAAATAAAGTGTGCAACTATTGTAAGAAACAAGGCCACTTTATCAGAGAATGTCCCACTTGGCCTCCAAATCGTCACGCCACTGCTTATCAGGCTACAGTGAACACTTCTTTTGCTCTAGGGATCTCCTCAGCTTCTTTGTTTGCCACTGGATCCTCTAGTCTTACTCCTTAAATGGTCCAACAAATGATTATGTTAGCTTTTTCTGCCTTTGGGCTTCAAGGTAATACTTCGGATAAGTCTTGGCTTATTGACTTTGCTGCATCCAATCATATAACCAAATCATTTGATGCATTGTGCCATGTTCGTCCATATCATGGTTCGTTGCAAACTCAGGTAGCTAATGGAAGTCATTTAGCCAGTAATGAAATAGGAGGCTCCAAGGTAATACTTTGCATAAGTATTGGCTTATTGATTCTGCTACATCCAATTATATAACCAAATGATCTCATACATTGTGCAATGTTCATCCATGTCATGGTTCGTCGCAAATTCGAGTAGCTAATGGAAGTCATTTAGGTATTAATGAAATAGGAGATATCAATCCTTCATTCAAAGATGTTTGTGTATCTCCTGGACTATCTAATAATCTTATTTCAGTTGACCAGTTAATTGAGAAAAACTGTGATGTTCATTTTTCTTGTGATGGTTGTCTTGTGTAGGATTAGGTGTCAGGGAAGATACTCATGAAGGGGCCTAAAGTTGGCAGACTCTTTTCATTGTAGTTTTCCATTCCTAGTAGTTTATCTTTGGCTTGTATGATGATTAATACTTCAAGTGAAGTATAACATAAATGTTTGGGCCATCCAAACTCTATTGTGTTATCTCGTATGTTAAATTCTGGTTTGTTAAGCAATAAAGAACATGTTTCTAAACACTTGTCATTTGATTGTTCTATATGCGAACTTGGTAAAATTAAGACTCTATCATTTCCTTCTCATGGTAGTTGTTAGCCTTGGTGGTTACATAATCTTTATTGTCATGTTTTGATGATAACAACCCACATGTGATTCTAGGTGAACTAATCTTTGCATGTTAAACTATGGTAAGTACACACCCAAATGCAAAGATTAAGCAAATTCTTAATAGGTTAGACATCATAAAAAATGGATAGATTGTTAGCCTTGGTGTCTACATAATCATGTTTAATATGTTTTGATGATATTAATCTATTTATGGTTCCTAGTGTTTCCATATTTACAAAACATGTTAAGTATAGGTTCAAGTGACAAATACTGAAGGTATTAGTCAAAAGGCAAAGATCAGATCGAGTTGACGTCAAGTAGGAAAGATCATAAAAACACTCACTCGAAAAGGACTCAAGCACAACCAAAGAAAGCTTATTGTTAAATTATATATAATGGGGGTTATGTGATGTAGGAATATTTTGTAACTCTTGTGGTTTTGTTTCATGCACGATTTCTGAGCAAGAGTTGAGCAAAAGGCACATGCATACTAGGACACATGAGCTTATAGGATTTCACTAAGTCACAAACTCAACATACATGGTTTTCAAAGTTAAAACAATGGGTTTGTCAAAATATCCTATATTTAAAATATGTTTTCATAAGGGACAAGTTTTCAACATCTTAGTATTAAGAACATTTTCACACTTAGTCCCGGTTGTGACAAAACAAGCTTTATATCCTAAAGCCTCAAGAAAGTTAAGTAAATTTTTATAAAGGACATACTAGCATATAAGATATCAAAATAAGCTTTCAAATGTGTTTTCATAAAAAAAAGATATCTTATATTCAAAGGGAAACTCATTTGGACAAGTATAAAACATCATTAGTTGACTAATTAAACCATTAGGCTAATTGAGTTTCTACCCAGGTCAATTTTCGACGAATGGAATTGAGTCGTCGATGAATTGTAGGGACTCGTCGACAAATGGTATTAACTTATTAATGAATTTTTCCAGTAGCTAAAACGAGTTTTCAGCCCAGGTGACTCATTGAAGAAAAGGCATGATTTGTCGACAACTGAGGGTGACTTGTTGACAACTAGGGTAGACTCTTTGATGATTCGCGTCGTGATCTGAACACTAACAACTAGAAAACGACTAGTTTCTTTTGGGATTCACTCCCAACGGTCACACAATGGCTAGCACGTAATTTTGGCTGTCAATACAAATCCATAGACTTGATTAAACATGGTTTTGGTGATTTTACAAGTTCTTAGTGAAAAATATATTTGAATACAAAACCTAGGCACTTTGCATTTTAGTTCTTCATTTCAAGTGCTCAATTCTCTCTTGCTCACTTATCTTGTTTGATTCATTCCATGAGAGAATAGTGTGAGGTTTGTTTTGTATTTGATGTCAGCTCATTTGAGGAGCATCATCTTGTAATTCATGTTCTTATTGTAAAGGTTCTTTGTGAACCAATTGGTGAAGGTTCTTGGTGAACCGTCTTGCAAGGCTTCTTGGTGAGCGGTGGGATTTGTTTTTGTGTTGTAAGACTTATCCATCTTGAAAGGAGATTGGATAGTGGATTTGGCAATCCTTGAGTTGGTCTCAAGGCGTGGATGTAGGTTGGGTGCCGAACCATGTTAAATCTTGGTGTTAAGATCTTCTCCCTCTCATTTACTTTATTTTCTTGTTTTGTTTACTTTGCAATTTATTGTTATATAAATCACTTGTATCTTGTCAAGATTTATTATTTGTAGAAAAATGCATCATCTGTGAAATTGGCGTAAAATCCACAACGTAGAAGATCAAATGGCGTATTCAGTGAACACCTCCTCCTCCCTAGGATGATCCATTTATCAACCACTATAGTTTGAAGGCACCAACTACCTCTCTTAGAAAAATCAAATGGCCGTCTTCATTCAAGCATATGACTTGGATTTGTGGGAGATCATCTCAAATGGAGACTTCTTTATCACAAAGAAAAACAACAAAAATGAGGATAATCTGAAGTCTTTAATGGAGCTTTCAATAAGCGAAAAGAGGTTAGTTGAATTGAATTTTAAAGCAAAACATATTATTTATTGTGGTTTAAATGATGTTGAACATAGTCGCATTTGTGCATGTAAACCGCAAAAGAAATGTGGGAGGTACTTGAAAACATTTGTGGAAACAGATCTAAAAATGAACAAATAAAATATGCATGCTATTTAGAGAATATGAGATGTTTAAATTAAATGAAGGTGAAGATATTTATTTTAAGCTCACTTGATTCACACACCTTATAAAAAACTTGAAAGCACTTGGTAGAATTTATTTATTAGAAGATTATGTTCAAAAAATTCTCCAATTTTTACCCAAGTCTTCAATGACCATTGAGGAAGAAAGAAATAGAAAATGGTCTTGCCTTATATTCATTTTTGGCTAATCACTAAGAAATAGATGAGGATAGTGATATTGCATTCTTCACAAGAGAACTTAAGAATATTTTAGGTAAAAGAGTGCACCAAAAAGAAAGAGAAGAGTCATGCATTGAATGCTATAATTGCAATAACTCTAGGCATGACATGATAAATTGCCCCCTAAATCAAAATGAAGAAGATTTTCTAAATGGAGATCATAATGCCATGAATGGTGCTACTTGGGATGAAATCAATGGATTAGCCACCGATGATGAAAGTGAGAAAGAAGCACATCCTTGCTTCATGGCAAAAGAACAAGAAGAGATAAGTTTGGATGAGGAGGATTATGCACCTTCTTATGATGAAGTAGTAGAAAATAGTGCAAAGTTGTTCAATGAATTAGTTTCAGTAAAAAGAAGGAACAAAATTTTTGAAAAAGAGCATGAAACCTTAGAAGTAAAAATAAAAGGTTTGGAAGAGAAATTGTTAAAATATAAAGGAAAAGAACCTTACCTTTGTTCTACCTGAAAAGAGGAAAATATTTCCCTTAAAAAGAAAAATGAGGAGCTTATTGAAAAGCTCAAAAAGACCATTAAATTTTTCAAGGAGAAGTAAGAAATTTGAAAAATCAAATTGCAAATGTCTTAAAAGAGAATGCTCTCTTGAAAAAGGAAAATGAAGATCATGGTAAAATCATAAGAGGAAAAGAAAACTCAAATAAATCTCTGAGAGTTGAAAGAAACATTGTTTCCAAAAAGAATTTTAAATCCTCTTATAAATCACATGGTTATGCCTCAATGAGTAAAAATAGTCCTAATAAGTCAAAACCCTTACACACAAACAAAATTTGTTTGTATTGTGAAAGAAAGGGTCACATTCGATATTTTTTCCCTTATAGAGGAACTAGAGGCAAAGAAAGGAAGTTGGAATGGGTTTTTAAGAAAACCAACCCATTGGGACCCAAGGAAGAATGGCTACCTAAACAAGTTACCTAGTCTTGTTAAACTTGCCTTCCTTCAAACCTAGGATTAGGAAATACGATTTAAGTAGACTTTACTACACCAAGGTAAAAATAGAAAGGGAATGTGATGAATATGATGTGCTCAAAGTATAAAAATCCCAGATTATACATTTTAAATTGTTTGATTACTTTGTTGGGAATTTTAGAGATTTATGCCAATATCGATGAATTCAAATTATAAAACCAATATGATACTTTTATTATATCTCTGTTGATTGGTTTATTTCTTGTTGAAAGTATTGGCTATTGTTTATGGGATGAAATAGCATGTGCTCAAAGCTTAATCTTTAGGAATAAAATGAGTAGTAAATAAAAAAAACCTTGTATGAATAAATGTTCAAAAGCATGCTATTATAGGTTAATCAATATGATACTTTTATTATATCTCTGTTGATTGGTTTATTTCTTATTGAAAGTATTGGCTATTGTTTATGGGATGAAATAGCATGTGCTCAAAGCTTAATCTTTAGGAATAAAATGAGTAGTAAATAAAAAAAAAAACCTTGTATGAATAAATGTTCAAAAGCATGCTATTATAGGTTAATCCATCTCTTATGGAAAAGAGATATATTCCTTAGTTATATAATTTGTTTTGATGATATATGCTTAAGTTTGGATACATAGTAGAATATCTAAGCATAGCATAACCTATCCCATACATGAAGTTGAGCTTTAGTGAAACTAATCATAACAACAATTGGAGAATTCACATTGAATGATTGATCCAACAACAAATGGTATCATTTTAAATCACCATTCATGAGTTAGTTAGAAAGCCAATCTAGGCATGTTATGGTTTAGCACCAACATTTGGCATATGTGTTTAACACATACTCACCTCACCACCATGGAAATTGATCTTAATGGGGAGAAATTATTTTATCTAGATGAATAGTACCTATATTTTTGATGATGATCAAAGGGGGAGAAGTTTTGTGGTGTTGGGGAGAAATGTATGTGGGGGAGAAATACATGTGGTGATATGAAAGTTCAATTTGCTTATTGTTTTATCTTGAATGAATGTTCTATTTTTCATTGCATGATAAAGCTCTAATGGATATGAAATGCTTTTATTGTGTCTTATATGCATAGAGTAAGGGGGAACGAATGTTAGTCTTATTTAACAATATGCATAAATTGAAGGGGAACTTTAAATTATACCCTATAAAATACCAATGGTTTGTCATCATCAAAAAGGGGGAGATTGTTAGCTTTGGCGGCTACATGATCTTTATTGTCATGTTTTGATGATAACAACCCATCAGTGGTTCTAAGTGAACTAATCTTTGATGTTAAACTATGGTAAGTACACACTCAAATGCAAAGATTACGTAAATTCTTAATAGGTTAGACATCATCAAAAAGGGGGAGATTGTTAGCCTTGGTGGTTACATAATCATGTTTAATATGTTTTGATGATGTTAACCTATTTATGGTTCCTAGTGTTTCCATCTTTGCAAAACATGTTAAGTACAGGTTCAAGTGACAAATACTGAAGGTAATGGTCAAAAGGCAAAGATCGGACCGACTAAACGTCAAGTAGGAAAGATCAAATGGACACTCACTCAGAAAGGACTCAAGCACAACCAAATGAAGCTTATTGTTAAATTATATGTAATGGGGGTTGTGTGAGGTAGGAATATTTTGTAGCTTTTGCAGTTTTGTTTCACGCACGATTTTTGAGCAAGAGTTGAGCATAATGCATATGCATACTAGGGCACATGAGCTTATAGGATTTCACTAAGTCACAAACTCAACATACATGGTTTTCAAAGTAAAAACAAAGAGTTTGTCAAAAATATCCTATACTCAAAATATGTTTTCATAAGGGACAAGTTTTCAACATCTTGGAATTAAGAACATTTTCACACTTAGTCCCGGTTGTGTCAAAACAAACTTCATGTCCTAAAGCCTCAAGAAAGTCAAGTAAATTTTTATAAAGGACATACTAGCATATAAGATATCAAAATAAGCTTTCAAATGTATTTTCATAAACAAAGATATCTTATATTCAAAAGGAAACTCATTTGGACAAGTCTAAAACATCATCATTCAACTAATTAAACCAGTAGCTTAATTGAGTTTCTGCCCAAGTCAATCGTCGACGAATTGAAGGGACTCATCGACAAATGGTATTGACTCGTCGATGAATTTTTTCAGTAGCCAAAACGAGTTTTCAGCCCAGGTGACTCATCAATGAAAAGGCATGTTTTGTCGATGACTGAGGATGACTCGTCAATGACTGGGGTAGACTCGTTGATGATTTACATCGTGATATGAACACCAATGGCTAGAAAAAGACTACTTTCTTTTAGGATTCACTCTCAACTGTCACACAATGGCTTGCACATAATTTTGGCTGTAAATTCAAGTCCATATACTTGATTAAACATGGTTTTGGTGATTTTACAAGTTCTTAGTGAAAAAATATATTTGGTTACAAAACCTAGGCACTTTGCATTTATGTTCATTTCAAGTGCTCTATTCTCTTTTGCTCTCTTATCTTGTTTGATTCATTCCTTAAGAGAATAGTGTCGGGTTTTTTTTTTTTTTTCTCTATTTGATATTAGCTCATTTGAGGAGCATCATCTTGTAATTCATCTTCTTCTTGTAAAGGTTCTTTGTGAACCAATTGGTGAAGGTTCTTGGTGAACCGTCTTGCAAGGCTTCTTGGTGAACCTTGCGGTTCTTGGTGAGCAGTGAGATTTGTTACCATGTTGTAAGGATTCTCCATCTTGAAAGGAGATTGGATAGTGGATTTGGCATTCCTTGAGTTAGTCTTAAGGCGTGGATGTAGGCTGGGCGCTGAACCACGTTAAATCTCAGTGTTAAGCTCTTCTCCCTCTCATTTACTTTATCTACTTGTGTTGTTTACTTTACAGTTTATTATAATATAAATAACTTGTATCTTGCCAAGATTTATTGTTTTGTGGCAATATACATCATCCGCAAAAGTTGTCTATTCACCCCTCCTCAAGACACACTCTTGGGCCGACAGTAGTTGTGCTGCAAAATGCTTTAATATTGTGCATAGTGACGTTTGGGGGCATTTTTCCTATAATTTCTCATGCTCGACTTAAATATTTTGTGACATTCATAGATGATTTCAGTCGGTATACTTGGGTCTATTTTCTTCAGGCCAAATCTAAGGTCCTATATGTTTTTTTGAACTTTGTTGCATATATTGAGAACCAATTTTCTACATGCATTAAGATGTTGAGGTCTGATTCTAGTGGAGAGTAAATGTCGTACGAGTTTCATGATTTCTTACATCACAAAGGAATTATATCTCAGCGTTCTTGTACTTATACTCAGCAAAATGGGGTGGCGGAACAAAAGAATTGACACCTTTTGGATGTTATTTGCACCTTATTGCTTGAATCATTTGTCCCGTATAAATTTTGGGTTAAGGCATTATCTACTACAGTTTACTCAATTAATAAATTGCCCTTTTAGGTCTTTGAATTTTGATTCTCCTTATTACTGTTTATACCATCAACATCCTAGCTATATTAATCTGCATACTTTTGAATGTGTTTTCTTTGTTCATTGGCCTCATCATGAATGTCACAAACTCTCTTCTTAGTCTCTTAAATGGATCTTTACGGGTTATAGTATTTCCCACAACGGTTATGTTTGCTATGATTAGTGTGCTAACAAATTTCATGTATCTTGTAATGTCGTTTTCTATGAGAATCAATGTTTATTTCCTACACATATTGAGTCATTGCCCGAGATTAGTATTCTACCTTGTTTTGATTAATTACCATCTCTTATTGACCGGTTCAAACCCGGACTTGTGTATACTCGACGTCGAAAAACTCTACATCTTACCGAGACTGACCCTTCATTTGAAACTATTTCGACAAATTCTCATGAGATTGTCATGACATTCGAGACATGTTCGATTAGTTCTCCCATTCCTCTTGATATTGGTCCTTGACGATCTACCCGGGTATCATATCCTCCTGATAGGGATGATGATTACCACACTTCTTTTAACACTACTTTTCGTCTATTTCCATTCCTACATGCTTTTTAGGGGTTGTTAAACATGAATGTTGGAGAAAAGCAATGGGTAAGGAACTTCACACTCTCCAGGACAATCATACTTGGGTTATTGTTCCTTGCCCCTCTACTGTTAAAGCCATTGGCTATAAATGGGGTTTCTCGGTTAAGCTCCGCTTTGATGGGACTCTAGACAGGTACAAGGCATGCTTAGTTGCACTTGGGAACATGAAAGAATATGGGGTGGACTATGAGGAGACATTTGCTTCTGTGGTGAAGATGACTATAGTGCATATGATTCTTTTGATTGCTGCCTTCGAAGGCTGGCCACTTCACCAAATGGACGTAAAAAATGCTTTTCTTCATGGTGATCTCAAAGAGTATATTTACATGAGTCCTTCTTTAGGTTTGTTTGCTTCTCTGTCTTTCGCGGTTTGAAAGTTAAAGCGATCTCTCTATAGCTTAAAATAGACTCCTCAAGTGTGGTTTGAAAAATTCAAGTCTACTTTGCTTTATCTCTCCTTTGTTCAAAGCCAATATGACTCTTATTTGTTTTTGTGCAAGACTTCGACTAGTCTTGTTCTTTTACTTGTATATATGGATGATACTGTCATTACTGGCACCGATTCCAACTTGATTGATCATCTTAAGAAAAATCTTTAGGCTTATTTTCATATGAAAGGTCTTGGTCCTCTTACGTGTTTTTTTTTAGGTTTGGAAGTGCACATGGATTCTTCAGGTATATTCTTGAATCAACTGATTGGGCTAGCCAGTCTTTAGGATTCGCGTTCGGTAGATACTCCTATGGAGGTCAATGTGAAATATCGAAGTGAAAAGGGTGATCTTCTTTATGATCCCACTGTGCTCTGACAGTTGGTAGGGAGCTTGAACTATTTGACTATTACTCGGTCTGATATTTCCTTCGTTGTCTAGCAGGTTAGTCAGTTTATGCAAACTCCCCGCCACCTTCATTTAGTTGCTGTTCGTCATATTATTAAATATCTTTAGGGGTCACCTAGCCCTGGGTTGTTCTTTCCATCTGGCTCTCCACTTTGCCTTGTCACTTATAGTGATGCGGATTGGGCCTGATGTCTTGATACTCGATAGTCTATCACAGGTTGGTGCATGTTTCTTGGTGATTCCTTAATCTCTTGGAAAAGTAAGAAACAAGCTTGTGTTTCTAAATCCTCTACTAAATCCGAATATCGGGCAATGCCTGTTGCATGTTCTGAGACTGTCTGGCTTCGTGGTTTTCCATCTGAGCTTGGTTTTTCTCAATCTTATTCTACTCCTCTTCATGCTGATAATAATAGTGTCATTCAAATAGCTACTAATCTTGTTTATCATAAGCATACAAAGCACATTGAAGTAGATTGTCATTCTATTCAAGAAGCCTTGGACACTCGGATTATATCCCGGCCTCGTGTTTCTACTCACCTCCTTCCATAAAAAGAACCACTTCTTCCAAGATTACCAACCTAGTTGAATATTCCTAAATTCTTGATTCTGTTTAGATTCAGAAAACCTCTCTTCCTCTTGTAAATCCTTATAATATGTTTAGACGAAAAAAGTCTTTAGCTAGTCAAGTCCGAACTATTCTTGCCTCTCACAATAGACCTCATGTGAAAGAATATGTCCAGACTACAGCCCTTGATAAATGTCTCATCCCAGCATCCTCCAAAGAATAGTACGTTGATCTTGAGCTTGACCAAGATCTGATCAATCAATGGATCAGAGAAGGTTATACTCACCTTCACTTTGGAGTTGTTCGTCTCCTCCTTACCTTGCATGGTAGAAAAGGACTTCCTGTTACAGCCAGAATTACTCTTCTTAACACCACATACACCCAATATGAGCATGCTGCTATCGGGACTTGTCTCACTACAGTTTAAGCTGGAAGTGTCCGTATTACCTTCTTTCCAAACTTCAATATTCCTTTATAGGATAAAAATTTGAAGAATTGCATAAAGGTTCAACTTCAGATTACTAGTGCTCCAAAGATCTCCTCAACCTATATGGCCACTCTTCATCATCAACTGATCTACAGACTTCAAGATTATGCAATTGATCTTCCCCTTCTAGGACAATCTGACGACACAATCCTGTTCACAGATGAAAGAGAAGATGAAGTTCCCACAATTCTTCAAATTTCACGACAGATTCCCAGAGAAGAATTAAAGCAACTTATTCCTCTAGAGTGGATTACCAGTTATGGACAACTTCATCAGCAATCGAAACCCATCCATCTTTTAGATCCTAAGTTTCAAAAGCTTCCAGATGGAACTGTAAATCCGGTGTTCAATCCAAAATAGGTGGCTTCATCCAATACTCCTTTAGTCTTCCAATCTCTCGTGATAAAGCCTATCACTTTTGATGATGATATTCCCATCAACAACGTTGCAGTAGACGGATCTCCCATCTACACTGACAAAGTTGAAGGACACTTTATCTGGATGTTGACCCTTTAATGTGTGATCCTGATTATGATTGTCACAAATCACACCAGAAAGAAACCAAACCATCCTGTAAACCATTTTCTCCTTACAAAAAGCCTGATGACCCAAGCAGCCCATGGATAGGAATCCAGCGTCTAGATCCTAAACCCAAGAGTTTACGGATCTATGACAGAGCTCTTGAAATTCTTCATCAAGAAGGTTTACTTCCTCCAGAAGAACCTGATCAAGTCCCTTACCAGAATCTAGTACCTACCCAAATTCAAACCCAATCTATTCCTTGTTTTATGGCTTCTCCATATGACAAACATTTTCCACCATTGGAACCCAGGTCACACACAGACTCCAACCTTCATTCCAGACCTTTTATCCAACCCTCTAAAGTCCTAGCAGAGGGCTCGAGAAAGCTTCCCTCACAAGTCGAACAAGTCCTAAATTGGTAAACTCAGAATGCCAGGTCCCAAAATATAACTTTATCCGCCATTGATCATAAGGTTGATAAGCTTATACATCATGGCACTCAGATGGACCAATGATTTGGCCACCTTGATCGAATTGGTGAATTTGGTGCATTGATTGATCTCCAACTTTCTAAACCTAGAAATACTTTAGAAATAGTTCTTATTGAATTCACATCCAGATTCAATGGAACATTAAGAGACTGGTTTCAAAGTCTTGGTGAATATAGACAGATAATATTCATTAGATCCCAAACTCCCTCCTTTGCTTTGGGAACTCTTTATCTAGAATTTATTGGAGATCCAGATACTCATGCTAACAAAGTTAGAAAAAAGTATTTTGAAATGAGGTGCTGCTCCTTGAAAAGAAAAGATCTTGATTTCCACTATCAAAGAATTTCGAGGCGATATTATCTTCTTGGTGGATTTAATAATGATAATCTCAGGCAAGTTTATATTAATTCTTTATTGGAAGACATTCAACTAGATTTATAGAAAAAGATTGCATCTCTCTCACGACCACTCAAAGATATCTCTATAAGAGAGATTCATTAGTTGGCCCTTTCTGCTCTTGAAAAGCTATGTGACACTCACCAGTTGTTCTAAAAAATGATGAAGCAAAATCATAAGTTTATAAAGCAATGAAGGAAGCCTTATTTACAGATCAAATGCAAAGAAAAGGATTGCATCTGTAGTCCTAGGAAAAAGAAACACTTCAAGGATTATGGTTCTCTCAGAAAAATTCCAGAAGAAAAAAGAAATTCAGATTCTTCAAGAAGTAAGATCGACGAGGACACGACAAATCTCCTCAGTGTTTCATTTTCAAAAAGAAAGGCCATTATGTTAAACAATGTCCTGAAAATAGAGCAAAATCTACAAATCTGGCTCAACAGCTGCAAACTGAAGACCTTGAGGCTAATATTGAATCAATTTTATCAGAACAAGAAGACATGACTGAAGAAACTGTTCTTGTTCTCACTAATTCAAAAGCATATGATTCTGAGGAATCTTATTTAGAAGAAATTTTCCAAGTTATGGCTTTGCCTACTCCTGATCAATCACAGATAAGTTGGTGGATCAAAAGGATAATCTTCATCAGTGTCCATCAGGTTATGATCATTGCGGTTTTTGTCAACTGGTGGCTTAGGAGCTGGAATCTTGTTTGGAATAGCATGGACGAGTTCAGAGAAGAACTGTAGATTATTCTTCTCAAAAAGGTAATTCAATAGTGAGGGCTTATAATTGGGCTATGTACTGGGAAAGTTGTATAGCGTATCCCACTCGTAGGCTTCATTCTGAAACCATAGGAGATTCCTGTTGGAATTGTAGAAATACGATTTGTGCAAAATGAAGACACTGTGAATCGAGGACGCTATAGCTGGATCCAATTTTCAAAGGTTATGATTACCCACGAGAGTGGTTAATTTTTTTCTCCAAGTAGGTAGAGGGTCGAACAGTGGGAGGAAGGTCCAAAACAGGGAGTTCTGAGTAGCTGGATCATTGAGATGGGTGTACGTCTCCTGTAGTGCAAGGAATACAACATGTACCTAAAAAATAGAGATATACCATATATACCATAATACATTAGCATTAAGGGATGATGGTTTGATGTTGTAAGGCCTGAGGAACGGATATGCTGGGAAGGTCAGGTGATGGCTTATAAGATCAGCATAGTATCCATAGAAGATCTTAGAATAAGATTTGATCTTGGAGGCATCAATGGTTTGAGGAGGTATCTTTGGAGGGAATTGTAATTGGGTTGAGGCACTGAGATAAAGAATATCTGAAGGTGAATAGGAGGAAGATGAGGAAGCCATTAGGATCAAAGGAATGGCTTGGTGTCTTGAGATCAAAAGGGAAGTTTTTTGAGGGCGAGATAGCATATCAGCAAGAACATTATAATCGCCTTTTATATGCTTCACAAAAAAGTCATATCTGGAAAATCAATCTTTCAATCTGAGAACCTGTGGATTAGGGAGAATCTTGTTCTGGAATTCAAGCATCTTGGGGAAGGATGAATCGTCCATTTTGATCATGAAATGCTTTGATCTGACATAAAAGTCAAATTTATGGATCCCATTTTTCACTGCAATAATTTCTTTAAAGACAGTGTAATAATGTTTATGGGAATCTTTGAATTCTCCGCTAGCATGTCCACAATAGAATTTCTTGTTGTTCTTATCTTCAAGTACTAGAGCACCCTAATAATGGTCACTAGCATCTGACTGCAGGATAAGATTTCCTATAGATGGAATAGTCAAAGGTGGTGGATCTTTTGCAGCTTTCTTGAGGTGTTTGACAGCTCGTGTCTGGTCAGGGCCCCAAGGGGGTGGTTTCTTTTTCAAAAGCTATGACAAGGCACTGGTGTACTGACTTGCATACGGGATAAAGTCTTTGACATAATTAATGATACTGAGAAATTGTTGGATTTCTTTGACAGAGAGATTATTATTAGGGAATTGTAATAATTGCTCAGCAAGATGGGGGCCTAGACAGATGGTGCCATGAGATATTTTCATTCCCAGAAAATCAATCTCGTGTTGTCCAATCACGCTTTTCTTTTTTGACAGCATTATCCCGAATTGTGATGCCTGCTGGTGGAAATGTTCAAGAAGGTGATGATGGTCCACATGACTCTTAGAAAATAATAAAATATCATCAATGTAGATCAAGGTACTATGAAGGTTAGGATTGAAAATCTCGGTCATCGCCTTTTGAAACAGTGATGGTGTAATCTTTAGTCCGAATGGTAAAGCAGTCCATTGGAATTGTTCATTTGGAATATAGCAAGCTATCTTGAATCTGTCATCTGGATAAATTCTAAGTTGCCAAAAAGCTCATTTGAGATCGAATTTGGAGAATATTGTTGCTTCAGCAAGATGGATGAATTGTGTTTTGGCTTTTGGAATAGCGAATTTATCATCTCCGATGAACATATTCAATGGCTTGTAATCAATAACCAATCTTTTCTTTCCTCTAATCTTTTCTGATCTTTTCTTAACATAAAATTCTTCGCATGCCCAAGAGGAACTAGTTGGTTCAATTAAACCTTGCTTTAACAAAGATTGACATTCTTCTTTGGCAAGCTTAAGATCTGATGAAGACATCCCCAGATGGGTGGCTTTGGTTAGGCTGGCATCTTCATTTAGCTTGAAAGGGATGTGAATAAAAAAGTATAGGTTTTTCCATAGGGGATAATCATGGATGAACTAGTCATGACTTTCAACACACAATAACAATTGTTTTTGAATAGGTAGGAAATCAGGGGAGGAATGGGAAAGAGAATAAGTTTTGTTCATCGGAGTAAAGGCTTTGAATTCTCATTTGCACCGAATTCTTGTAGGAAGAATTCTCAGGGATTTTGAAAGACAGTAGAAATCCCATCCTAATTGAACATCCTTTTGAGGGAGTGTACTTCCAATGACATGAGTCCAAATGATGCAATTAGGGATAAGTTTAATCCCGATTTTCTTTTTTGAAATCAAGTTTGTGGTGACAATTTGATCATTGGCAGCTCTGAAAAATTAAGTATGGGAAGACCAGTAGTCTGTAGGAAGGACCTTTGGATCAACCATGGTTTTATAAAAGCCAGTGTCAATATAGGCAATAGCAGATACGGGTTTACCATACTTTTAAGGGAGAAGCTAAATCTGAACATGGGGACTTATCTGTGATTGATCAGGAGTAGGCAAAGTATGAACTTAGAAAATTTCTTCTGAATAAGGTTCCTCAGAATCACATGCTTCTGAATCAGTGACAGTTTCTTCAGTCATATCCTCTTGTTCTGATAAAATTGATTCAATATTAGCCTCAAGGTCTTTAGTTTGCAGCTGTTGAGCCAGCTTTGCAAATTTTGCTCTATTTTCAGGACATTGTTTAGCATAATGACCTTTCTTTTTGCAAATGAAACACTGAGGAGATTTGTCATGTCCTCGTCGATCCTTCTTCTTAAAGGATCTGAATTTCTTTTTTCTTCTGGAATTTTTCCTGAGACGCTTGTCAGTACCATAATCCTTGAAGTGCTTCTTTTTTATAGGACTATAGATGCAATCCTTTTCTTTGCATTTGATTTGCAAATAAGGCTTCTTGCATTGCTTTGCAATTTTATGATTCTGCTTCATCATTTTTGAGAACAACTGGTGAGTGTCACATAGTTTTTCCAAGAGCAGAGAGGGCAAACTGATGAATCTCTCCTATAGAGATATCTTTGAGTGGCCATAAGAGAGATGCAATCTTTCTTTGTAAATCTGGCTGAATGTCTTCTGGTAAAGAATTAATATAAACTTGTCTGAGATTATCATCATTAAATCCACCAAGAAGATAATATTGCCTGGACATTCTTTGATAGTGGAAATCAAGATCTTTTCTTTTCAAGGAGTAGCATCTTATTTCAAAATACTCTTGTCTGACCTCATTAGCATGCGTATCTAGGTCTCCAATAAATTCTCGATAAAGAGTTCCCAAGGCATAAAAGGGAGTCTAGGATCTAATAAATTTTATCTGCCTATATTCACCAAGACTTTGAAACCTGTCTTTTAATATTCTAGTGAGCCTGGATGTGAATGCAATGAGAACTGTTTCTAAAAAATTTCCTGGTTTAGAAAGTTGGAGATCAATCCATGCACCAAATTCACCAATTCGGTCTCTCCATTTAATCGGAGGTAATCCATCAAAAGAGAACCAAGAACCATTAGTTGAATGTTGAGGAACAAAATGATGAGCAGTTGAAGTAGCCTCAGTGGGTTCCTCCACAATGGGGACTGTGGTGTCGGATTCTTCATGAAACTCTTGTGTTTTGGATGATCCGGGATCAGTAGGAGATGCCATCAACATATTGGTGAGATTAGTAATCTCTTGATCTGAGGAAGACAATGTTTTAATGGAAACATTACTGCTATTATCATCATCAGTAGGTGTCTCAGGGATAAAGTCAACAAGCAAAGATAGAGTTTGATCAGATGGTAAAAATAGGCTTTTAAGCTTTTGATCGATAGGTTTAGAGGGTAAGGGTTTTGTCGGGATCAAATATTTTGGAGGAATGGGTTTCTGTTGGATAAGAGAGTGTCTCCTAAGGATCTCAGCTGTGGATTTGAAATGTTTGGAGTAATCTGGTAGATAGGATGGAGTTGGTGGTGATTGGGGAATCAAAGAGTAAGAAGGAGTATAAGGAAAAGCTTTAGGAATATAGGTAGCTGGTGGAATTGGAGGATGATTTCTTTCCATTTGAGATATTTGGTCTTCAAACCTTCTGATTTCTACTTCTTTTTCATCAAACATTGATCCATAATATCCTGTAGAAATATACTGCCTGAGCTCAGTATCAAGATAATCAATTCTTCTCTTGAGATCTGAATACATAGCATCAATTCTGGAATCAAGGTGGCCAAATCGTTGGTCCATCTGAGTGCCATGATGTATAAGCGTATCAACCTTATGATCAATGGCAGATAAAGTTGTATTTTGGGACTTGGCATTCTAGGTTTGCCAATTCAGGACTTGTTCGGCTTGTGAGGGAAGCTTTATGGAGCCATCTGCTAGGACTTTAAAGGGTTGGATAAAAGGTCTGGAATGAAGATTAGAGTCTGTGTGTGACCTGGGTTCCAATGGTGGAAAATGTTTGTCATATGGAGAAACCATAAAACAAGGAATAGGCTAGGTTTGAATCTGGGTAGGTACTGGATTCTAGTAAAGGACTGGATCAGGTTCTTCTGGAGGAAGTAAACCTTCTTGACGAAGAATTTCAAGAGCTCTATCATAGATCCATAAAGGCTTGGGTTTAGGATCTGGACGCTAGATTCCTATCCATGGGCTGCTTGGGTCATCAGGCTTTTTGTAAGGATAAAAGGGTTTAAAGGGTGGTTTGGTTTCTTTCTGGTGTGATTTGTGACAATCCCAATCAAGATCTCACATCATAGGATCGACATCCCTGATAATGTAACGACCCGATGGATAATGGTATTTAAATAATAAAAAGAAAGGGAAATGGAAACCGAAATAAAAGAAATCAGAAGTGTTCGTCGACGACGTTGCATTTTGGATGGGATAATCCAGAGGAAATTTTTAGCTCCTCGTCGACGAGGGTATAAGAGGAGCTCATTAACGAGAACAAGATTCGTTGACGAGAAGATACCGAGAGAGGATTTGTGGTAACCTGAAATTCATTGACGAGGGTTGAAGTTCGTCGATGAACTTTCTACAGGACTTGTCGACGAGGTGACGTGGCTCGTCAATGAATCCCGCAGTATAAATTGCGTTAAAGTGATTTTCACTTCATTTTTCTGCGCAGAATCTTTCTATCTCTCCTCATACGGTTCCCTACCTTTCTCTCTAAGATCTCGGGCTGATTTTCTGCCGGTTCGACGATCTGAAGCCACCACGACACTCCTGGAAAAGTTTTCTGCAAGTCTGCTGGAGCGGATCGTCGGTGGGGCTGAGTTGGAAATCATCCCAAATCCAGGGTAAGACTCTTTACTCAATATTTGGATTTTTGACAATTGTAGAAAGTATAGTACGTGTAGAAATGCTAAACTTTAGTTCTGGGGAATGTTGTTTCCAGGGTGTTGAGTAGGGAACCCTGCGGATGCGGGATAGATTTTCTTGGGGGCTTTTTAGGAATTAGGTAAGGGGATAAACTAGGTTAGTATTTTTATGAAAAGTTTGTACAATATTATAGCATTTGATTTTAGGAAAATAAATATATTTATATATGATTTATATTTGGGAAAATGCTGTTAAAAATGATGGTATGTTAAATATGCGAAAAACCTGTTTAGTGTGGCATGAGTAGAAATTGTTATAAAATAATGTTTTTTGGGAATGTATTAATGATATGGATTTTTATAATGAAAAACCGGCATATGGGCCAAGATTTTTATATTGTTTGCCGGCATACGGGCCGAGCTATGTGTATGATTTGCTGGCGTATGGGCTGAGTTATGAAAATGATTTTCTAGCATACGGGCTGTGCTATGTGTATGATTTTCTGGCGTATGGACCGAGCTATGGAAATGATTTTCTAACGTACAGGTTGTGCTATGGATATGATTTGCTGGCGTACGGGCCAATGATTTTCATGATATACATATATATGCAAAATGATATGATTGATTTGATAATTAATGATATGAAATATCCATTTATCACAGTTTCAGTATATGTAATATGATATCAGAATCTGGTTAGCTTGGTTTAGGTTAGCACTTGCACGGTACCGTAGCTATGTGTCCATGGTCATCATGATCATGATATTGGTGTTAACGCCGCTGTATGAAGTGGTGTGAGATTGGTTGGTTGATGTAGTTTTTAAGAAGAGTGTGAGCACCCCTAATGTACAGACCAGGTCTGGAAGACCCCTCAGACTTACAGACTGTACTTTTGACTTGGCTGTGGTCGGCCAACCATTGTCTGGTCCCGCTTTCGGGCCACACAACCCAGTCATGTGGGGGTAATACATGACAAGAGCCAGCTAACCTACCAGGAATGTTTTGTATTATTATTATATGAGATGATATATGTTTATGAAGATGCAGTATGTTCTGCCGTGCTATGATGATATATATATTCTTCCTAGATATGACATAACAATTTATTAAATATGTTCTGCATGGTATATGTACAACACGGAATACTCATGTTGCCACACACTAGTATTAGTTTATTTCCCTTACTGAGAGGTGTCTCACCCCAAATTTTATAAACATTTTAGGAGCCCCTGATAGAAGAGCGAGTAAAGCCCCGCTAATCTAGTATTGTTGATCTACCCTTCTAGAAGGGTAAGTGTTTTGATAGGGTCAGATGTATTTTGTGGAGATGGCCCTAAGACATTTTTGGGTTGTGTTTTGAGTATATATATACAGTGAATGTAGTAACTCTGGTATTGTGATCTATGGTATAGTGAGATGTATATGATTGCATGTTTCCTGCTGCTTAGGCTTTTGTTATATGTTTTGATATATCCCTGATACCCACGAGTCTAGGTGGATTATGGTCTGTTGAGCTTTGTGATATTGGTTTTATTATGTTATGGAAAAAAATGTGAAAATTAAGCAGGTCGTCACAGTTTGGTATTAGAGCCTAGTTTGCTAGGTTCTGTAGACTTTAGAATGCAGCAGAAATAATACCAGAGTATAGGAAATTATTTGAGGCTTTGTTCAATAGTATAAAGGTAGGACTTTCGTGGTAGTTTTTGTGTTTTTCCTGGGGTGATGATTTCAGAAAAATCATAGTAAGCTATTGTCGGGTTGTGTTCCTAGAATGTAAGACTGGGGATTGGAAATAAGTTGAGAGTATTGAGATAAAAGGCTAGGTTAAGCGGGTAAATTAGGATAGGAATACTGAGTTGCAACTGTTATTTTTCAAGATGGACCTAGGAGGAAATAGTGCCCATGCGAGTGGTAGTGATGGAACGGGGTCATTAGGTGCAACTGGGACCGACTCTGACGCGATATTATGTAGCGTGGCTTAGCAGGTTATGGCTGAGATCACTAGGAGCTTGAGGGAGCAGGGTGGTCCGTCAGTTGGCCATGGGTGCACTATCAAGAAGTTTATGAAGATGAATCCTCCAGCATTTTTAAGGGGAGTCGATCCTGCAGCCTCTGAGAATTGGATGCAGAAGACCAAGAAAGTCTTGGCTGTATTGCAGTGTACAGAGGAACAGAGGGTCCTTTTCGCCATCTATAGACTAACAGGAGAGGCCAATAGGTGGTGGATTGTGGTGAGATTGTTGGAGCAGCAGAGGGCGACACCGATAGCCTCGACATGGGACCGATTTAAAGAGTTATTTTTTGATAGATATTTTCCAGCTACTGTCAGGGAGGCTAAAGTAGAAGAGTTCCTGAGTCTGAAGCAGGGACAGCTATCCGTCCAGCAATATGCGGCGCATTTTATCGAGCTCTCTCGTTTCACCCCATATATTGTTCCTGATGAAATGAAGAAGGCGAGGCAGTTTGAGAGAGGCTTGAGGAGGAGTATAATCAAGCAGGTGGTGGTGCTGCGGATATAGGACTTTGCTGAGTTGGTCGACTGGGCGGCCTTGGCAAAGACTGGTGAGCGCCTCGATGTAGAGAAGCAGAGACAGAGGAAGAGATCTGCATCTACGGGCTACCAGTAGGGTCCTAGATTGAATCAGTGGAGGAGAGGTAATTATAGTAGAGGGTGGAGGCAGGAGATGGGAGGATGCGAGGTTCAGACAGTGCAGGGTCCTCCAGTCTGTCAGACTTGTGGTAGGAGACACTGGGAAGAGTGTCGAGCTGGTGGCATGGTTTGCTATTGCTGCGGTAGATCAAGGCACATGGTGCGAGACTGCCCTACACCATCAGATGCAGTTCCAACCACATACCAGGGAGGTTACTAGGCACCACGTGGGGGCTAGTAGAGGAATACAGTTCCAGCCAGGGTGTTTACTCTGATGCCGGGTGAGGCTGAGATGGCAGGTGACATGGTGACAGGTATGGTTATTATGCTTTCTTTTAAAGTTACTGCATTGTTTGATTTAGGAGCTACACACTCGTTCTTGTCTTTGGGGTATGTTAAACTATGTGGGGCAGAAACACAGTTATTGAATACTAAACTATTAGTATCTACACCAACTGGATCTGTAGTAAGATGTAGTAAAATACTTCGGGGTTATCCAGTTGATATCCAAGGGAAGACTTTATCTTCTGATTTGATAGTACTGGACATGCACAAGTTTGATGTTATATTTGGCATGGATTGACTAGCAGCTAATTTTGACAACATAGATTGTCAAGCACGAGAAGTGATATTCAGACATTCGGGGAAAGCGGAATTCAGGTTCGTGGGGTCGCAGTTGCAATCCCTACCTCAGCTAGTTTCAGCTATCTAGGCTAGGAGACTACTGTTGAGTGGCTATTAGGAGTTTGTGGTAGTGGTGAAGGAGATGTCCGAGAATGAATTGAAACTTGCTAGCACGCCTGTAGTAAAGGAGTTTGCAGTTGTTTTCCTAGAGGAGTTACTTGGCTTGCCACCCGATCATGAGGTAGATTTCCCTATTGATCTACTTCCAAGTACAACGCCGATTTCTAAAGTACCATGCCGGATGGCGCCAGCGGAGTTAGTAGAATTGAAGAATCAATTGCAAGATCTACTTGACAAGGACTTCATACGACCCAGTGTATCTCCGTGGGGAACTCCAGTTTTATTTGTGAAGAAGAAGGATGGGTCTATGAGAATGTGTATAGATTATAGGGAGATTAATAAAGTGACAATCAAGAATAAGTATCATTTACCCTGTATCGACGATTTTTTTGACTAGCTCTAGGGTACATGGGTGTATTCGAAGATTGACCTCAGATCCGGCTATCATCAAGTGAAAGTGAAAGCAGAAGACGTCTCAAAGACGGCCTTCAGGACCAAGTACGGGCATTACGAGTTTCTTGTTATGACGTTTGGTTTGACGAATGCTCCTGCGGTATTTATGGAATTGATGAACAGAGTCTTCCACCAATACCTAGACTAGTTTGTTGTTGTTTTTATTGATGATGTACTGGTCTATTCGAGGAGCTATGAGGAGCATGAGACGCACTCGAGGCAGGTTCTGCAGACGCTTCAAGAAAAGAAGTTGTATGCCAAGTTCAGTAAATGTGAATTCTAGCTTGAGAAGGTCGTGTTCTTGGGGCATGTAGTATCTAGAGACAATATTTCTATGGATCCTAGTAAGGTTGAGGCCATAGTGAATTGGGCTAGACTGAGGAATGTCCAGGAGATTAGGAGTTTCTTGGGGCTAACTGGGTATTACCGTCATTTCGTTGAGGGATTCTCAGATTTTTCAGGTCCTTTGATACGAATGACTAGGTAGAATGCTAGATTTGAATGGGATGACAGTTGTGAGCAGAGTTTTCAGGATTGAAGCAGAGGCTAGTTACAACATTGGTGCTGATCATCCCGTCAGGGGGTGAGGGGTATGTCATTTACAGTGATGCGTCTTTGAAGGGACTTGGAAGTGTATTGATGCAGCATGGCATAGTGGTGGCGTATGCGTCTAGGAAGTTGAAAGAATATGAAAAGAACTACCCTACCCATGATCTTGAATTGGCTGCTGTTGTACACGCACTAAAGATTTGGAGGCATTATCTGTACGGTGAGCAGTGTGAAATATTCTCCAACCATAAAAGTTTGAAGTAATTTTTCACTAAAAAGGAACTGAATATGAGGCAGAGAAGGTGGTTGGAGCTAATTAAAGATTTTGATTGTACCATCAGTTATCACCCAAGGAAAGCAAACGTGGTAGCTGATGCGTTGAGCAGGAAGTCTAGAGAATTAATGTTGGCGATTATGGAGATCCAGTATCTGATCATGATGGATATGGAGAGATTCGACATTGAGTTAGTTGAAAGTTGTTCTCAGACTCACATTGCCAGTTTAGCGGTGCAGCCTATTCTGCAGGAGAGAATTAAAGTTGCTCAGAAAGACGACCTAGAATTATCAGAGGTGATGGATAGAGTATAGAGTGGTCAGGGGGAGGAATTCAGTATTGCAGATGATGGGGCTTTGTGGTTCCGTTCCAAATTATGCGTTCCTGTCGATACTGAGATCAGAAAGACTATTTTAGGGGAGGCTCACAGATCTTTGTATACTGTTCATCCCGGTAGTACAAAGGTGTACAAAGATCCATGAGAGTTATACTGGTGGAGTGGTATGAAGAGAGAGATCGCCGAGTATGTGGCCCAGTGTCTGATGTGCCAGCAGGTAAAAGTTGAGCACCAGTGGCCGGTAGGGCAGTTGCAGCCGTTATTTATCTTAGAGTGGAAGTGGGATCATATATCTAGGGACTTTGTGTCAGGACTACCGACGGTGTTACATGGCCAGAATGCCATCTAGGTGATTGTTGACCGTTTGACTAAGACCGCCCACTTTTTACCTATCAAGATCAGTTACTCCCTTAATTGTTTGGCGGAGATTTACAATTGGGAGATAGTTCGTTCTTATAGGGTGCCGGTATCGATTGTATCAAACTGAGACCCGCGATTTACGTCATGTTTCTGGAAAAGCTTGTAGGAAGCATTAGGGTCTCAGTTATTGTTTAGCACGACATTCCATCATCAGTCAGATGGGCAGACTAAGAGGATGATATAGACATTAGAGGATATGCTTCAAGTGTGTGTATTGGATTTTGAGGGTAGTTGGACTCAGTTTATATCGCTGGTGGAATTTGCGTATAATAACAGTTATCAGACCAGTATTGGCATGACACCGTTTGAGGCTTTATACGGTAGGAGATGCCATTCTCCTTTATTTTGGGATGAAGTGGGTGAGCAACGAGTAGTGGGGCCAGAACTTGTTTAGCAAGCGCGCGATAAGGTTTGGCTTTTCAGAGATAAGATCAGTGCAGCTCAGAGCCGACAGAAAATTTATATCGATAATCGCCGTAGGAATCTAGAATTCGATGTGGGTAATTATGTGTTTTTGAAGGTAGCTTCGTTGAAAAGGGTTATGCAATTTGGGAAGAAGGATAAACTTAGTCCTAGGTTTATTGGTCCATTTGAAATTCTAGATAAAGTGGGACCAGTAACCTATATGCTAGCTTTGCCACCTGTATTGTCCAAGATCCACGACGTAATCCATGTTGCTATGTTGAGGAAATACGTTCCAGATCCTTCTCATAACATCAGTTATGATGAATTAGAACTCAATGATTCACTGGTTTATGAGGAGGTGCCAGTACAGTTTCTGGATAGGAAAGTACAGGAG
Source organism: Malania oleifera (assembly GCF_029873635.1). Lineage (NCBI taxonomy): Eukaryota > Viridiplantae > Streptophyta > Magnoliopsida > Santalales > Ximeniaceae > Malania > Malania oleifera. The sequence goes on along the minus strand of NC_080422.1, from coordinate 77,469,092 downwards.
CTACATAACAAGAAGATTCCTCAGGTAAAAGTTTTGTAGAGGAATCATGCGGTAGAAGAGGTTTCTTGAGAGCCCGAGGAGCCGATGAAGCAAAAGTACCCACAACTATTTCAAAAAGCTTAAGTAGTTAGGTAATATTTCTTTTACAGGTATATGTAATGGTTCAATTAGTGTAGCATTGTAGTTTTGGGAGAATTTTTTTCTTTTGTATATGTAATCTCCCAGGACTCGAAATGTAACCACGGTATTCCTCCGCCATAAGTGAGGGTAAGTAATAAAATAAGTAGACCCTTTTTCCTGTTAAGGGATGATGAGTTACGTGAACAGTAAATTTCGAGGACGAAATTTTATAAGGACGGAGAATGTAACGACCTGAAGGATAATGGTATTTAAATAATAAAAATAAAGAGAAATGGAAATAGAAACAAAAGAAGTCAGAAGCGTTCGTCAACGACGTTGCATTTTGGATGGGATAATCCTGAGGAATTTTTCAGCTCCTCTTCGATGAGGATATAAGAGCAGCTCGTCGACGAGGGCAGGATTCGTCGACGAGAAGATACCGAGAGAGGATTTGTGGAAACTTGAAATTCGTCGACGAGGGTTGAAGTTCGTCGTTAAACTTTCTACAGGACTCGTCGATGAGGTGACGTGGCTCATCGACGAATCTCGTAGTATAAATAGGGTTAAATGTGATTTTCACTTCATTTTTCTGCGCATAATCTCTCTCTCTCTCTCTCTCTCTCTCTCTCTCCTCATACGATTCCCTACCTTTCTCTCTAAGATCTCGGGCCAATTTTCTGCCGGTTCGACGATCTGAAGCAACCACGACGCTCTTGGGAAAGTTCACTGCAAGTCTGCCAAAGCGGATTGTCGGTGGGGCTGAGTTGGAAATCATCCCAAATTTAGGATAAGGCTTTCTACTCAATATTTGGATTTTTGACAGTTGTAGAAAGTGTAGTACGCATAAAAATACTAAACTTTAGTTCTGGGGAATGTTTATTCTAGGGTGTTGAGTTGGGAACCCTACGGGTGCGGGACATATTTTCTTAGGGGCTTTTCAGAAATCAGGTAAAGGAATAAACTAAGTTAGTATTTTTATGAAAAGTTTGTACAATATTATAGCATTTGATTTCAGGAAAATAAATATATTTGTATATGATTTATATTTAGGAAAATACTGTTAAAAATGATGGTATGCTAAATATGCAAAAAACCTGTTTAGTGTGGCATGAATTGATATTAATATGAAATACTGTTTTCTGGGAATGTATTAATGATATGGATTTTTATAATGGAAAATTGGCATACGGGCCGAGATTTTTATATTTGTTGGCCGGCATACGGGCCGAGCTATGTGTATGATTTGCCAGCGTACGGGCCGAGCGATGGAAATGATTTGTTAGCGTATGGGTTGTGCTATGTGTATGATTTGCCAGCGTACGGGCTGAGTTATGGAAATGATTTGCTATTGTACGGGCTGTGCTATGGATACGATTTGCCGGCGTATGGGCCGAGCTATGGTAAAATGTGAAATACCGGCGTACGGGCCGATGATTTTCATGATATACGTATATATGCAAAATGATATGATTGATTTGATAATTAATGATATAAAATATCCATGTATCACAGTTTCAGTATATATTATATGATATCAGAACCTGGTTGGTTTGGTTTAGGCTAGCACTTACATGTTATCGTAGCTATGTGTCCATGATCATAATGATCATGATATTTGTGTTAACACCGCTGTACGGAGTGGTGTGAGATTGGATGGTTAATGTGGTTTTTAAGAAGAGTGTGAGCACCCCTGGTGTACGGACCAGGTCTGGCAGACCCCTCAGACTTACAAACAGTACTTTTGACTTGGTAGTGGTCAGCCAACCATTGTAAGGTTCCGCCTTTGGGCCACACAACCCAGTCATGTGGGGGTAATACATGACAACAACCAGCTAACCTACCGGGAATGTTTTGTATTATTATTATATGAAATGATAGATGTTTATGAAAATGCAGTATGTTTTGCCATGCTGTGATGATATATATGTTCTTCCCAGATATGACATAACAATTTATTAAATATGTTTTATATGGTATATGTACAACATGGAATACTCATGTTGCCACACACTAGTATTAGTTTATTTCCTTTACTGAGAGGTGTCTCACCCCGAATTTTATAAACATTTCAAGAGCCCCTGATAGGAGAGCGGGTAAAGCCCCCCTAATCTAGTACTGTTGATTTGCCTTTTCAGAAGGGTAAGTTTTTGGGTTGTGTATTGAGTATATATATATATATATATATATATATATATATATATATATGTAGTGAATGTAGTAACTCTGGTATTGAGATGTATGGTATAGTGAGATGTATATGATTGTATGTTTCATGCTGCTTTGGCTTTTGTTATATGTTCTGATATATCCCTGGTACCCATGGATCCAGGTGGATTATGGTCTGATGAGCTTTGTGATATTGGTTTTATTATGTTATGGAAAAAAATGTGGAAATTAAGCAGGTCGTCACAGATAAAGTGTCCTTCAACTTTGTCAGTGTAGATGGGAGATCCATCTATATTAACACTGTTAATGGGAATGTCATCTTCAAAAGTGACAAGCTTTATCATAAGAGATTGGAAAATTAGGGGAGTACTTTATGAAGCTGCATCTTTTAGATTGAACACCGTCTTTACAGTTCCATTTGGAAGCCTTTGAAACTTAGGATCTAAAAGATGGATGGGTGTCAATTGCTGATGAAGTTGTTTATAAGTGGTAATCCACTCCAGAGGAATAAGTTGCTTTAATTCTTCTCTGGGAATTTTTCGTGGGATTTGAACAATAGTGGGAACTTCATCTTCTCTTTTAGTGGTGATCAGGATTGTGTCTTCAGATTGTCCTAGAAAGGGAAAATCAATTGCATGATCTCTAAGTCTGTAGATTAGTTGATGATGAAGAGTGACCATATAGGCTGAGGAGATCTGCGAAGCACCAGTAATCTGAAGTTGAACCTTTATGCAATTCTTCAAATTTTTATCTCGTAAAGGAATATTGAAGTTTGGAACGAAGGTAAGACAGACACTTCCAACTTGAAGTGTAGTGAGAGAAGTCCCAATAGCAGCATGCTCATATTGGGTGTATGTGGTGTTGAGAAGAGTAATCCTGGCTGTAACAGGAAGTCCTTTTCTGCCATGAAGAGTGAGGACAAGATGAACAACTCCAATGTGAAGGTGAGTATAACCTTCTTTGATCCATTGATTGATCAGATCTTGGTCAAGCTCAATATCAACGTACTATTCTTTGGAGGATGCTGGGATGAGACATTTATCAAGGGCTGTAGTCTGGACATATTCTTTCACATGAGGTCTATTGTGAGAGGCAAGAATAGTTCAGACTTAACTAGCTAAAGACTTTTTCCGTCTAAAGATATTATAAGGATTTACAAGAGGAAGAGTGGTTTCCTGAATTTGAACAAAATCATGAATATAGGAATATTCAACTAGGTTGGTTATCTTGGAAGAAGTGGTTCTTTTTATGCAAGGAGGAAAAGAAATTGAAGAAGAAAGTCTGGCTTGGGTAATTTCTGAACTTTGAGAGTGAGAAAGGGGAGGAGAAATAGGCAACAAGAAATCAAATTTTTAAATCTTGGGTTTAAAACATTAAAAGAAGAACTCGCTGGATCTCCGCTCCGTGGTTCGAAACCGAACTGGTTCTCCCCAGACCTTTGATCCATCCACCATGCTCTGTTCTCCTTTTTTTGTTTAAAGTCATCTCTGTTCTCTTCAACCATTCTACTCGTAACCCCTACCTTTCTTCTACCTCACGATTTGATTTCGTGCCATATCTAGGACTTGCTTCATGCCTCTTCTGGCGATGGCGATGGCGATGGCGACCGGCAAGTGGCGCAGCTCTTCCTGCCAAAGCCTCCTATCCAAGCACTCGTAGGCACACTTGAAGTAATCTTTTGTCATGGTTCTCACTCACGGAGTGAGAGATTGAGGAGGGGAGTTTGGAGCCTAGAGAAGGTAGCCGCGATGAGGATTAGGCGTGGGCCGAGTGGATCGTTTGCAACATGCAGTAGGCAACAAGCACTGAGGCAGCAGCGCTCGAGAGGATGGGACTAAGAGAGTGAAAGAGTGAGAGGTGAAAGCTAAAAGCCTGAGAGGAGCATTGCGGATGGATTAGAGATTTAGGGTTTTTTTGCGTGGGTGGATTGGCCGTGTGCCCGTGTGCGTTATGATGTATATAAATAATCCAAATAAAGAGGTCACCTGCCAGGTGACCCGCCTAAACTTGGTTGAACCCGTTTGTAAATGGTCAACCTGTGACCCACCCATTTATTAAACGGGTTGAATTCTCTAAACCCAAACCTGTTTTAAATGGGTGGGTCCAGGTGACCCGACGGGTCGTGACCCGACGGGTCATGACCCGTTTTTTCCAGCCCTCCATGAAGGCTATGACACGATAGCACCATTGGTTCCCTATGGTCAAATTGATGCTTCTTGATTGGCCGACATCAATTTGAGGGGGGATGTCAGTTAGATACGGTGTTATAATTAGTCTCTCTAATTATGACATGATTTTATATTATTGCTATAGATATTTTGTGATTAGTAGGTTGATTGTAGTTGATATTGTGTAATTAATAGTGTAACACACCAAAAACACAAACATAAAATACATAAAATCGCATATCATATCCACATCATTCACAAACACATGCCCTTAGAACTCATTTGTAAAATTATCAAGGGCCCAGTGGGGTTCAAAATATCACTGCTCATAATTTAATTAATAAACAATGGAAACAAAATATTTTTTTACAACCATAACTACCAGAGAGCCAACCCAACCTTGGCATCTAAAGTTCCAAAATAAACATGTGTTTGCCCAGAATGTCCAAAAAACATCTAACTTAAAAAAAACAGTATCCTGCCCACACTCACCCTCGGCAAGATTGTCTACGTCTTGCCTTGGAGCTTCTATGCTCGACTCCCTAAAGGCCCTGGAAAGTTGATATTTTGATGGGGTGAGACACCTCTCAGTAAGACGAAATACATTATTATCAGTGTGTAGCAGATGAGTTTTATTGTACAATCATTTGTATACATTTCTTATATTGTCCCTAAACAAATACATCATCGGTACAAATAATATGATGTAGTTTAGATAAATCTACTAACGTAGGTTTTGTGAAATATCTCAGATAATATAAAGCAATTCATAATAAATCTACTAACATAGGTTTTACAACATATCATAGATAATTTAATTCACACTTCTATAGCACTTCTATATATACACAAATTTTTTGTACTGAGCATACCTCCCCATTAGCATTAGTATAGATGTCACACAGGCCTCCTACTTGAATTTATATACCACATAGGCCTTCTACTCTAATTTATATGCCATATAGGCCTTCTACTCCGATTTATATGCCACACTTGCCTTCTACTCCGATTTATACGCCACACAGGCCTTTTACTCCGATTTATACGCCACACAGGCCTTCTACAAAGATTTATATTTAGTTACTTCATATTTCCTAATTCAATGCAAAGTTTAACTTACCATAAAATGGAATTAAACTGTCATATTTACATATTCATATCAAACCTGTCATTTCATAATTAACGGAGTTAAACTGTCATTTTTGTATATCCATATCAAACCTGTCATTCCAGAATTAACGGAATTAAACTGTCATATACACATACCCAAGAGTGGTGCCTACGACGCCCAAACCACGAAATCTCCCCGATTAAAATATTAGTGGCCGAAAATGGAATCTAGAGATATTTTCATTCTTTAATTGGCGCAGGTTTCACTAAGAAAATTGAGGAGAGAGAGAGAGAGAGATGAGAGAGATGGTGAGAGAGACATTTAGGGGGGGTAAATCTCTCTAAAAGGGGGGCGGGGGTTCTCAAGAGATTTCTTGAAGCTTCAAGCTTTAGGAACACACACACATATATATATATATATATATATATATATATATATATATATATATATTATAATATTATAATATAATATTATATTATGTTAAAATATTATTATATTATATTATATTATTTAATTAATAATTCATATTAATTAATTAATTATTTATTTATTTAATTTAATTTAATTTTTTTTATCACTACATCCTACCCTTCTTATAAAAATTTCGTCCTTGAAATTTGCTAACCAACATTCAATTCAACTCTAGAATTTACTGAAATACTTTCCCGACTTTAGAAAGAGCCGGCGACCACCTATATAGCAGTCCCTTCCTAAATTTATTAACCCTCACTTGTGGTGGAAGAATACCGTGGTTACATTAACGACTTTGAGAGATTACAAATAGCTAAATCAAAACTCTCCCAAAACCACCCAAGATTTAAACCAAAAACAGAAAGGTTACAACTGAACAAGTTAACTATATAACCTACACTTAGTAAATATTCACTTAAACCTTCACAATTATTTGATTAATGTTGGGCCTCACTAAAAAGGTGTGGGTACCTTTGGCATATTTCCTTCTCTAGTTCCCATGAAGTTTCCTCAATTGCATGATTATGCCAAAGTACTTTAACCAATGGGATTTTCTTGGTGTGTAGTTCTTGCTCTTTCTGGTCTAGGATCCGAATCGACACCTCTTCATATGATAAGGTATCACTCACCTCCAATGACTAATAGCTTATCACATGCAAAGGATTTGGGACTTATTTTCTTGGCATAGATACGTTAAATACATCATGGATCCTAAATAATGCTGGGGCTAAAGATGCCCTGTAGGCTACTGGATCAATCCTTTCATGAATCTCAAATGGCCCAATATACCTAGGGCTCAGTTTACCTTTCTTCCTAAATCTCATAACTCCCTTCATCGGAGCAATCTTCAGGAAAATCATAGCCCCCACATAAAAATTTAGCTCCCGTTGGTGAGTATCAGTATAACTCTTCTACCAACTCTAAGCTGCCTTGATTCTGTCCCGAATCAGTTTGATTTTCTCAGATGTTTGTTAAATCAATTCTAACCCCAAAATGTGCCATTCGCTAACCTCGTCCCAATACAGTGGAGATTGGAATCTTTGCCCATACAACGCTTCATATGGTGTTATGAAAATGCTGGCCTGGTAGCTATTGTTATAAGTGAACTCGACTAACGGCAAATATTGAATTTAACTACCGCCAAGATCCAGCACACACGCCCACAACATGTCCTCCAATATCTGGATCGTTCTTTCTGATTGTCCATTAGTCTAGGGGTGAAAAGTAGTACTGGATGTAAGATGAGATCCCTAGGGTCTCTGTAAGCTTTTCCAAAACTGGGAGGTGAACCATGGGTCTTGCTTTGACATGATGGACACTGGTACGCCATGGAGTCTAACTATCTCCTGCACATACAACTCTGCCAAACTATTCAAAGAATAGCTGACTCTAATTAGAATGAAATGTGTAGTCTTCGTCAGATGATCAACAACTACCCAAATGGCATTTTGTCTGTGCAGTACTAAGGGTAACCTTGTAACAAATTCCATTGAGATATGCTCCCATTTCCACTTAGTAATGTAGAGTGGCTACAATGGTTCTGTTTGTCTCTAGTGTTCAGCTTTCACCTGCTAACACATAAGGCACTGCTCCACGAATCGGGCAATCTCCCTCTTCTTATTATTCCACCAAAAAGACTTTTGCAAATATCGATACATCTTAGTGCTTCCTAGACGCACTATATAGAGAGAGCGAAGAGCCTCTTCCAGAATTGCCCTTTTTATCCTGGTGTCATTTGGTACAGAAAGCTTGGTGTGAAATCTGAGAACCTTATCATCTGAGATATTAAAATCTTTTTCTGATCCTCTCTTTACCTTACCCTTAATTTTCAATAGTTCCTCATCTGCCATCTGTGTCGCTTTAATTTGCTTTAATAGGGTTGGTTGGATTACCAAACTAGCAATGATCGTATGGTGATTTCCTTCCACTATCTCCACAACAAATATTTCTAGATTCATTCTGATTTGATGTTGAGCTACTACCATTGAGATTGACATGTTCCCTGACTTTCGACTCAAAGCATCAGCTACCACATTAGATTTTCCTGGGTAGTAATTGATGATGCAGTCATAGTATTTAATTAATTCAAGTCATCTCCTTTGTCTCATATTCATTTTCTTTTGGGTGAAGAAGTGTTTCAGGATTTTGTAGTCTATGAATATTTCACATCTTTCCCCATATAAATAATGCCTCAAAATTTTTAATGCAAAACCCACCGTTGCTAACTCAAGATCGTGCGTTGGGTAGTTCTACTTATACTCCTTGAGTTGCTGAGAAGCATACGCAATATCTTTCCCTCATTGTATTAGCACGCACCCAATCCCTTTCCTGGATGCATCACTGTAAATAACAAAACCCCCTTCGCCTAAAGCAATGGTTAATACTGGTGTAGTGATGAGTCGCTGCTTTAATTCCTGAAAACTTTACTCGCATTCATCTATCCACTCATATCTTATATTTTTCCTGGTCAACTTTGTCAGAGGGTCTGAAAACTTGGAAAAACCCTCTAGGAATCGGCGGTAATATCCTGCCAATCCCAATAAACTTCTAACCTCATGGACATTCTTTGGTCTTACCTAGTTCACCACTACCTTTATCTTACTTGGGTCCATAGAAATACCACCTTTGGATATTATGTTCCTAAGGAATGCAACTTGCTCTAACCAGACCTCACACTTCTTGAATATATCATACAACCTCCTTTCTCTCAACACCTGGAGTACCATCCTGACATGGTCCTCGTGCTCCTCATGACTCTTTGAATATACCAAAATATTGTCAATAAACACCACTACCAACCAATCCAAATATTTATGAAATACTTTGTTTATGAGGTCCATAAATGCAGCAGGGGAATTAGTCAATCCAAAGGGCAAAAGCAAAAATTCATAATGGCCATATCGAGTTTGAAATGCAATTTTAGGCATCCTCTGCCTTAACTCTCACATGATGGTACCCTGATTGAAGATCAATCTTAAAGAACACCCGTGTGGCTGTGTTCCCTAAAGTTGGTCAAACAGATTGTCTATAAAAGGAAGTGGATACTTGTTTTTAACCGTTACTTTATTTATTTCACCATAGTTAATGCACATCCTCATCGACCTTTCCTTCTTTTTAACGAACAACACTGGTGTGCCCCATGGTGATACACTCGACCTGATAAAACCCTTATCCAACAACTCCTATAACTCTCCTTTTAATTATTTTAACTCTGCTAGAGCCATTCTGTATGGAACCTTAGAAATCGGCAATGTCCCCGGAGATTATTTCGATAGCAAACTCCACCTCACATTCGACAGGTATCCACGGAAAATCCTCCAGAAACATATCAGGAAATTCCCTCACTATCAAGATATCCTCAAATCTTAATTCTCTCTCTGGCGCTTCCTTTACACAAGCTAGGTACGCATGACATCCATCCAAGAGTAGCCTCTTTGTCTGTATGGCTGGTAGAATTGGTGGTGAAGCATGCACGTACATCCCCACGAATCTGTATTGTAGCTCCCCAAGAGGTCTGAACACTACTTCTTTCTTATAACAATCAATACTGGCATAGCTAGATGTTAGCCAGTCCATCCCCAGAATTTTATCAAAATTGTGCATGTCAAAAGCCGCTAGATCAGTTGACAGTGTTCTCCCCTGTATACAGATTGGATAACCTTTAAGAGTCCCTTTACACACTACCACGATCCCCATCGGTGTGGCCACCAATAGATCAACATCCAGAGGCTGAGTTTCCATCCCACACACTTTGATAAATTCCTGTGCTATGAAGGAATGTGTCGCCCCTAAATCAAACAAATCAATAGCTTTATCCTCTCCCAGTGTTAGAGAATAGACTCGTGTTGAGGCGGCGTTCCTCTGCTGTCCGCCTCGGGATGCTTGACCATCTCCCCAAAACTGGCTAATGTGGATAGCATTGATTGGAAGTGCCTGACATTCCCATGCAAGGTGGCCGGGTTTGCCGCACCGATAGCAGGTCCTCGTTTCCCTTCGACATCTCCCCTTATGCCTCTTGTTACACTTGGGGCATGGAGGGAGTGACAAATCACCTAGTCCCACAGATTCCCCACCACTGGTCTCTGGCCCACACTGTTGTTGTTCTTCCTCCATGGCCCCTGACTTGGACTGACTTGAAAACCTAGAGGCATAGGCCTCTTCCTCTGATTTGCCATCTCGCGCTCCCTTACAGACTAGTCTCCACAACTGTGGCTTTATCCACCACCTCTAAGAAAACCTGAACTTGGAATGCCACTATCTGCTCATAAATCCCTTGTCTCAAACCTTTCTTGAAAGTCCGCATTTTCTTTGGCTCATCTAGGACCATATAGGGGCCAAAGTGAGACAATTCCAGGAACTTGGCTGCGTACTATAGTACGGTCAAGTGTCCCAGAGTTAGATTGTAGTAACCCAGAAAAAATTATTATTATTATTAATTAATTAATTATTATTAAATTGAATTAATTAAATGAATAATATGATATACATATATATATATTATATAAAGGATAAAAGTAATATGCATATATATATATATATATATATGTATATAATATTAATATAATGTAATAATCTTATATATGTGTATAGGTAATGAATCTTCCTGAGGAAGATTTCATCTTCAATCCTAATTCCCCACCCCCCTGGCTGTGAAGCATACTCTCTCTCTGCTTCTCTCTCCTCAAGCACTCTCACTCCCTTTCTAGATTTTTTCTCCATCCGTAAGCCAAATCGAAAAACGAACACCACTATGGGGTCCTAGTTTCGATCCTCGCCATTTTAACTAGAGTGGAATCATCATTTGGGGATCCTAGACACCCCTCCAAGGCTAAGGTAAGGGGAATAAATTATGTCAGTAATTTTTATAAATTAACCGATTAAATTTTAATATATGATTATAGAAATTGATATATATGTTTTTTGGCTATTCAGATATATGGAAATTGGATTTTGGATTATTATTATTATTATTATTATTATTATTATTATTATTATTATTATTATGAGTTGATTAAACTGGTGTTTGTGAGCCTAGGGATTTTATAATAATTGTTATTTCAAAGATTAATCGATTAAATTGAGAATTTGGATACCGAAATACTATATATGATTTTTCTGAATTATTTAGGCATATGGAAACGATGATTCAGGCATATGAAATGGGTGTTTATGATTATTATATGAATTTGGGAAAAACTTAAAATGTGTTGGTTGATCATCATTGTTTTTGAAAAATATATTTGTGGTTAAATAAATTTATGGAGGTGATCAGACATGATTTTTGTTAAAAATGTATTTTTTCCTAGTAGTTTACGGTATTCCTAAATTATTATTTAAATCGTGTGGCATGAGATTAATATTTTTTTTAATAAACTAGTTGTGATTGATGCGGTGTATTTAACTGATATGTTATGGTGTTGTGTTGTTATTCATCTAAATTGTAATGTAACGTTGGCTAGAGTGAGGAGTTCGTTATATTTTGCCTATTATAAATCGCAATATAAGGTTGACAGGATTTAAGGAGGTCGTTATATTGCCATTTATATGGACGAGGTAAGGCGTTGATTGGCATGAGGAGGCCATCTTACTATTTTACTATGAATAGGGCTATGTGTGTTGTGACTGTGGAAGTGCGTGAAGTAAGAACGTGGGGGGAATGATAGGGAGGGATGCCTTGAGAACCATAGGTTGTGAAGTTAATGTGCATTTTCAATTATGGGTGCGAGTGCATGAATGTGGATTGAATGTATGGTAAATGTGGATATGTTGTGGTGTATGTGTATGCAGATTTTGTGGTATGATTGATGTTGAATGTGTGTGAGTATAACTACAAGTTTCCTTATTGTTGCCGTTAATTAATAAACGAGTATATTTTGTATACACTAAAACTCATGTTGCCACACACTAATAATAATTTTTCCATCCTTACTGAGAAGTGTCTCACCCCAATATACAACTCATTTTTCAGGACCTTTGTGTGATCGAGCTCTAGGTAGGGTTGGTTAGCGTAGTGTAATGTGTGTTTGTAAGAACTTTAAAGTCATTAAGTTTATGTTGTTTTAAAATTATGGTTATGTAATATGGACAAATGGAAATTCCTTTTTGGTCGTGTATTATAGTACTCTTGTATTTTATTTGAGGATGTTTAATTATATTCCGTTGCTTGGATAATATTTATGATATCAAATATAGGTGAATGGAACACATAACACCCCAACCCTCACTTGGCAGGTTTGAGGCGTTACATAGATTCATGAACTCTTTTGCCTTTGCGTCCCTGGTAGAAGTGGGGAAGAATATGTCGAAGAAAATTTCTTTAAAATGGCCCCAGGTTAGAGCTACAAGTCCTGGCCTTTGTTCCTCGACCAGCTTTACGGTTCGCCACAATTGCTTAGCCTCTCTGACTAACTTAAAAGTGGTATACTACACCCTCTGTTCCTTTGTGCAGCATAGGACAATCAATATCTCTTCCATTTCATTCACTTAGTCCTCCGCAGCGTTCGAGTTAGCTCCTCCTGCAAATGTTGGGGGATTCATCTGGATAAACTGCTCGATAGAGCAGCCCTGGTCTACGGGTAGCCCATCCTGACCTTTAGAGTCCCACCTCATCTCTGTCCTAACTTGTCGGGCTAAACCTCGCAATAATGTGGAGGTATCGATGTCATCCTCGCTAGAAGATGTTAAGTCAATAACCCTCCAGCGTCCACGTTCTTATCTCGGTGATCCATCATTAAAATAGGACAATAAATACTTTTCTTAAAACCCTACTGCCGGAACATGACTCGTACCATCAATTCATAAAATCATAAAATTCACTACACTCTCATACTAAAATACTTAGACTTTCTCCACACAATAAACTAATAACCCTTCAAATTCCCAATCTCACGTTTCATTCTTACTGCTCAGAAATAGAACCATTGATGGTATGCCATAATTTTCCAAAAACCGTCGCCTCGGGAAAATCACTAAAAACCATCACGAAATTCTTGCCTCTAGACTGTAAGACAAAACCCAATACTCCTTTCCTATCCTTTCCTTAACTCATTCCTATACTCTGGTAGTATATTCTACTATAGTCTACAGAACCTAGCAACCTAAGCTCTGATACCACAATTGTAACGCCTTAAAAACACATACATAAAATACGTAAAATCCCATATCATATCCACATCATTCACAAACACATGCCCTCAAAGCTCATTTGTTAAATTATCAAGGACCCAGTGGTTACACAATATCACTGTCCGTAATTTACTTAATAAACAACGGAAGCAAAATATTTTTCAACAACCATAACTACTAGAGAGCTAACCCAACCTTGGCATCAATAAGTCCCAAAATAAATATGCCTTGGCATCAATAAGTCCCAAAATAAATATGTGTCCACCCCAGAATGTCCAAAAACATCTAACCTAAACAAAACAACATTCTGCCCATACTCACCCTCAGCGAGATTGTCTATGTCCCGCCTTGGAGCTCCTAGGCTCAAGTCCCTGAAAAGTTGATAATTCGATGGGGTGGGACACCTCTCAGTAAGATGGAATACATTATTATCAGTGTGTGGCAGATGAGTTTTATTGTACAATAATTTATATACATTTCTTATATTGTCCCTAAATAAATATGTCATCGATATAAATAATATGATACAGTTCAGATAAATCTACTAGCGTAGGTTTTATGACATATCTCAAATAATATAAAACAATTCATAATAAATCTATTGTTGACTTTTTGAGTCCTATCTCTGGTTTTGATTATGACAAACTGCACATTACTAATGTGTGTGCCTAATACTTGAACAGGTCATTAATTCAATACACGCACATGAGAAATGATTGTTGGAAGCCTGAAAGACTTAAAGATCAAACTCCTGGCATACTCCATGGAGAATCTGAAGAGCAGAAGAAAGAAGAAGAAGATTCTTATTGTAAATGCATTTATGTTTTAAATTTGGTCTGTAATAATCTATATCGGTCTGTAATAATCTTTGCATATCATGCATGTAAGGAATTGTAAGCTCAACAAGACCGTAGTTTGACCATAGGGAGCCAAAGGACCTTAGGGCACCCTTCGGTTGACCGACGCCAGATTTTTGGGACTAGCTCAAAATGGCCTTAGAAAGTACCTTATGTCCCTACAGGTGATCAACTTGAAATGAAATTGAACATAATTGGCATGTTTGTGAGAGGTCGGGTGACTGAACCCCAGGTGTTCAAATCACCTCGGGCACCCAAACCGTTGGGATGTCAATGGTTTGACTAGGTTTCGAGCAACCGAACCTAAAATGACCATGTCTTCCCGAGGCAACTGAACCCTTAGAAAGTGACTTTTCACCAACTCGGGCTGCTGAACTTTTTAGTTCAAAACAAGCCTCGGGCGACCAGATCCCTTTATTCGGTTAACTGAACATATTCTCGGGTACTTGAACCGCGCACCAAATTTTTTTGACTTTTGTTCAACCAACCGAATTTTAATTCGAGCACTCGAACCATTTAAAAAGCCTTTTTGTACTAGGTCTATTAGGGCAACCAAACTAAAGTTCAGCCACTCGAATCTTCTTGGGTTACTTAATTATTTACCAAGTTAAATAGGTTAAACTAGGTTAAAAATTCTAATGTGTTTTAAAACTTTCCTAATAATACTCAATAATTTGACCTTGGTCTATATATATGGGTTCATTTGTGAGGATTAGTAATTCATTAGAAAAATTCCTCTTTATTTTCAAAATCCTATTTTGCCTAAATACTCTCATTTCTTCATTCCCTTGATACATCTTAGTATTGTGAAAGTGTTATATTGTGTTATTGATTGTTAAATATTACTAATACTCCCATTGCCTTGATTGTTTATTGATATTGATTTTGGGGGAGTTTAATTAAGTTTATCCCACAAATTTGAACATTATAAATCTTGTGTTGGGATAAACTAACAAGCTTAAGGATCTTTGTATTGTCATTGCAAGATTCCTATAGCTTTGATTTTATTGTGCAAATATTTTTCCAAGCTATAGTATTTTCAAACTAATCTTGTGCTTATTTCATTGAAGGAAAATGTTTGAGTTAGTTTGAATATTTGATTAGCATCTTTGAAACTTTGAATTTTTATTGAGATTTGATATAACTTGTTTCAAAGATATAGTTTAATTAGAATACTCTTGAGCATACTTGTTATCACATCTTGTTGAGTGTTGCTTGCACAAAGATACACATCATTAAGCCTACAATTTCCTATATTGTTGATGTGTGGTTGATTGAGCATACTGTACGTATTGTAGTACATACCTGCTTAGTTGAGAAGCACATTTTCGTGTATGTAAATTCATATTTGTTGTAATCCAGGCGCGGACCTGAAGAGGGAGACTAGCCCTGTGGAATAGTCCCGGATTGGCTTGGACCTAGTTAGGGAAGCTAGGTGCACCATCCTAGTAAGGTGTAGGTTGAGGTCAACACCGTGAATTGACCTAATTGTAACCGGTGCTGCTCCACCCGTTAAATGAACTTTAGTGGAATCTTCAGCCTTGCAAGTTAGAGGCAGGGATGTAGGTAGTATTGGCTGAACCCTGATAACATATCGTGCGTGTTCTTTATATTTCTGTAATTTATTTACTGCACGTGTATGTTTCATTGTGAATGATTAGGTTTATAATTGCATAGACAGACCTTAGGTTGCGCAATACTGCTGATCTAGTTTAACCTAAAAAGAAATATTTTAAATCTCCAATTCATCTCCCTTTTGGAAATACACCAAAGCTAACATCTACTAACATAGATTTTACAACATATCACAGATAATTTTATTCACACTTCTACATACACACAAATTTTCTATACTGAGCATACCTCCCCATCGACATTAGTACAAACATCACACATGCTTTCTACCATGATTTATATGCCACACAAGCCTTCTACTCCAATTTATATGCCACACAGGCCTTTTACTCCGATTTATATGTCACACAGGTCTTCTACTCCGATTTATACGCCACACAAGCCTTCTACTCTGATTTATATGCCACACATGCCTTCTACTTCGACTTATACGCCACATTGGCCTTCTACACAGATTTTTATATAGTCACTTCATATTTCCCAATTCAATGCAAAGTCTAACTTACCATAAAATGGAATTAAACTATCATACTCACATATTCATATCAAACTTGTCATTTCATAATTAATGGAGTTAAACCATCATATTCACATATCCATATCAAACTTGTCATTCCAGATTTAATGAAATTAAACTGTCATATTCACATACCCATATCGAATCGATCGTTTCATAATTTCATAGTTATCTCGATATATATATATCCATAAATTAGCATAGCAACACATACTCACAGTATGATACTGTAACAGTTCAACAGATCCATTTAAAAAAGAAACCTATTATTAATTTATCTCATGCCATACGTTTTACATTAAATCATAATTAAATAATATGGCTGGAAAAAGTATGTTTTTCTAAAATCTGATCCGATCATCTCCGAAATTTTATTTAATTTAAAACATGCAATTTTCGAAAAGTGAAGGACTCACTCTAAAAATGAGCAGTTCGGAAGCTATCTCAAGTATAGGAGTTCAGTCATGTAATAATTAGTCCAAGTGTCAGATCGTTTCCTCTAGGAATGCAGTTTAATTCCAAATTTTATACAAATCCAAAAGAAATTAGAAAAAGAAAAGTTTACTGAACATGGTTTAAATTTTGTTTTTGGGATTTTTGAGATAAATGTGATGCAATTGAAACGACATAAAAGCTAAACTATAAACCTAACACGCATAAAATTAACGACAAGAGATGGGAAACAAGCACAATAAAATAGATGGTAACAAAATTAACTGCGGAAAATAATCCTACGTCTAACCATTTAGATAGGAAATAAAACTTACATTTGAAATTTTGGACAAAAACGTAAAAACGAAAACTTTATTATGTAAGTGAAGCATTCAACCACAAATTCATCAATTAAATACCAACTAAAAAGATAAACTTAACCCAGCAAATATTTAAATCCTAAGGAAAGATTCTAAAGAGAACACACCGAACTTAACAATGAATATTAATCTAAACCAAAATTAATTTCAATAATAATAATAAATAAAAAAACTAAACTTGATGAGAAAAATAACCCAACGAAATATTTAAATTCAACCAAAGACTTTAAGTAAAATAAGAAGAAAACAATCTAAACTTAATAATCCAAAATAACCCAACCAACTTGGAATTCCAACAATGACTTTGAATAAAAAAGAAAAAGACAAACTAACTTTAATAATAATAACCCAATCAAAAATTAAAGATTACAATGGAGACTTTTATATAAAACAAAGGTAACAATAATAATTAAACAAGTAATTTCTTAAGAGAGAGAGAGAGAGAGAGAGAGAGAGAGAGAGAGAATAATGGTTGTAGAGTAGGAGCTCTTTTTCTTCCAAAGCTGCTCCAAGCAGCTTCTTTAATTCGGCTCCCCTCCAAGAAGCTGCCGCGGGGATCCCCCAAAACCCTCTATATTAAAAACCTAAAAGAAAGCCTCCTGAAAACCTTTGTTCACGCATGGGCTACATGCATACGTCTTGTCAAGCCCAGACCTTTTTTTTTATTTATTATTTATTTTTTTGCATTCTCACGGCCCAACTTCACTCCGCACGCACGGGGACACACGACATACCAGCGCCCTGGCTCGCATGTGACTTCAGCTGGTCAACACTAGCCAACAAACATAGCCCCAGCACATACACAGCCCTTGTGAGAATTAAGAACCCCTATTCAATTTACTGCCCCCAAAAGCCTCCAGGCCAGCTCAACAAGACCCAGCTTATAGCAGGCCCAGCTCACGTCTTTCATTTGGACTCTGCTTCACATACATGGCTCTCCACAAACACAGTCCCGCTTCCGGAAATTATATTTGACGTGTAATCTCATTTAATACTCATTTACACAACACCTTTTCATGCTTACGATTCGCGTACATTGTAATATCAGATTTAATTTTTAGAATTTTTCCAGCAATAATAAAATACAAAAATTCATAAATTATTTAAAATAAGATTAAATATTACAAAATGGGGGTAATGCTAAAATATTTAACATACTTAGGCATTTTATTAAAAATATAATCTCTAATGTACAATTTTAAACGCTTAAATAAACAACTTTGACGTGTAATCAGTGAATACGCCCAACCTACTCTCTTGGTTTTTTCCAAATAAGTTTAATATTCAAAAACTACCATTTCTTAGGCCCGAATCATTCAGAAAAATCATATACGGCATATACACGTCATATACTCAAGTTTAATCAGTTCAAAATCTAGAAAAACACTGACATAATCTATTCCCCTGACCTTATCTCTGGAGTGGTGCCTACGACGTCCAAACCATGAAATCTCCACAAAAGACATTGGTGGCCGAAAATAGAACTCACGTAAATTTTCCATTCTTCAATCGATGCAGGTTTCGTGGAGAAAATTGAGGAGAGAGAGGGACGAGAGAGATGGTGAGAGAGAGAGACGTTAAGGGGGGGTTAAATGTCTCGGGAAGGGGGGGTTCTCAGGAGATTTCAAGCTTTAGGAACATATATATTATATTATATAATTAATAATTCATATTAATTAATTTTTAATTTAATTTAATTAATTTATTTTTTGGGTGACAACATTCTCCCCTCCTTATAAAAATATCGTTCTCGAAATTTGTTAACCAACATTCAATCCAACTTTGGAATTTACTGAAATACTTACCTAACTTTAGAAAGAGCCGACGGCCACCCACGTAGGGGCCCCATCTCAAATTTATTAATTATCCTCACTTATGGCGGAAGAATATCGTGGGTACATTAATGGCTTTGAGAGATTACAAATAGCTAAATCAAAACTCTCTCAAAACCACCCAAGATTTAAACCAAAAACAAAAAGGTTACAACTGAATAAATTAACTATACAACCTACACTAACTAAATATTCACTTGAACCATCACAATTATTTGATTAGTGTTAGCCCTCACTGAAAAAGGTGTGGGTACCTCTAGCGTATTTCCTCCTCTAGTTCCCGTAAAACTTCTTCAACTGCATGATTATGCTAGAGTACTTTCACCAATGAGGTTTTCTTGGTGCGTAGTTCCTGCTCTTTCTGGTTTAGGATCCGAACCGGCACCTCTTCATATGATAAGGTATCACTCACCTCCAATGACTCATAGCTTATCACATACGAAGGATTTGAGACGTATTTGCTCAGCATAGATACGTGAAATATATCATTGATTCTAGATAATGTTGGGGGTAAAGCTACCCTGTAGGCAGCTGGACCAATCCTCTCATGAATTTCAAATGACCTAATATACTTAAGGCTCCATTTACCTTTCTTCCCAAATCTCATAACTCCCTTTATCGGAGCAATCCTCAAGAAAATCATACCCCCACATCAAACTCTAGCTCCCGTTAGCGAGTATCAGTATAACTCTTTTGCCAACTCTAAGTTGCTCCAAGCAGCTTCTTCAATTCGGCTCCCCTCTAAGAAGTTGCCGCAGGGGTCCCCTAAAACCCTCTATATTAAAAACCTAAAAGAAAGCCTCCTGAAAACCTTTGTTCCCGCATAGGTTGCATGCGTACGTGTTGACAAGCCTAGACTTTTTTTTTTTTTTTTTTTTGCATTTACGCAGCCTAGCTTCACTCCACAGGCATAGACACACCACATACTAGCTCCCTCACTTGCATACGACCTCAGCTGGTCCACACCCATAGCCCAGCAACATGGATGGCCAACACTAGCCTACGAACGTAGCCCCAGCACATACACAGACCTTGTGAGAATTAAGAACCCCTATTCAATATAATGCCCCCAAAAGCCTCTAGGCCAGCTCAACGAGACCCAGCTTACGGCAGGCCTAGCTCACAGCCTTAATTTGGATTCCGCCTCACGTACACGACTCTCCATAAATACGGCTCGGCTTCTGAAAATTATCTTTGATGCGTAATCTCATTTAATGCTTATGCACATGACACCTCTTCATGCTCACGATTCGCGTACATTCTAATCTCAAACTTAATTTCTAGAATTTTTCCTGCAATAATAAAATATAAAAATCCATAAATTATTTGAAATAAGATTAAATATTACAAATAGGGTGCAATGCTAAAATATTGAACAAACTTAGACATTTTATTAAAAATATAATCTCTATTGTACAATTTTAAACACCTAAATATGTAACTTTAATGCGTAATCACACCTCCAACTAACGCTTTTCAAGTCTCTAGCAAATAACGTGAATGAAAACAGGGCGGTACCCACAAACACTAATTCCAATGAATATTAAATGAATGCACATGCGACCCAAAAATACCTTTTCACATATGGGAATATGATCAGATTACACACAAGTTCATTCATACACAATTCACGCAATTCCGAAGCAAGTCATTAATGCAAGTTTCATCTTTATATAGCCATCAAGAATAGTATACTCACATAAAGTTAACCAGTAATTACAATTTAGAGTTAATGTAGCCAAATAAATTAAAATATAAATAGGCAAAATTTCAAAACATGTATAATGTGTGTGACTCTTTACACTCAGGATATCCATGGATGTTGACCTCATAGTTCATATCCAGTTTTGATAATGACAAATACTTAAGTATTTGATGGTTATCGAGTTTGTATGCAGGGTATATATTAGCATATCAATTGATGGCATATAAAGACTCAAAGTATAAAGACCTTGAAGTTTTCTTTTGTTGTAATTTATATTATTACTCAATTTAGGTCTGTAATAGTAAATATAGGAAAAGGTCTGTAATAATCTCTGCATGTCATGCATGTAGGTAATTGTAAGTTCATAGACCTTAGAAAGTTCTTAGGTCCCCACACAAACACATAAAATTGTCCCCATAATCATTTGCATTATCAGGGGAATCAACTAAAATGAATAGGACTTAATAGGCAAAATTGTGAGAGGTCAGGCGACCGAACCCTTAGTGTTCAAAACACTTCAGGTGACCGAACCATTAACCGGTCAGAATGTTGACTTGGTTTCAAGTAGCCGAACTTAAATAACTGCATCGTCCTCAGGCGACTGAACCATAGCTCTGACCTTTCCCACCAACTCGGCAGCCCGAACATCACGTTCATTTTACCCTTAAGCAACAGAACTTCTGAGTTTGGTAAACTGAACTTTAGATCGAGCACCCGAAACACGGTCTTTTTGAGGAATCGCCTCATTCACCAAACCAAACATTATTTCAGGCACTCGAAACATGAAAATGTCTTTTATTGCTATGTCTATTCGGTCGGCTGAACTTAGGCTCAGACACTTGAAACTCTCGGGTTGGTTTTATTTTTAATCGAGATAAAAGGGGTTAAACCAGGTTAAAATATTAAACTTGTTTAAAATCTTTTCAATAATGCCCATTAAGTTCCCAATAGTCACAAAGTTGCCTTTGCCTATATATACAAGTTCATTTGCAAAAAATAGTAAGGATTAGAAAGATTATTATGGAAAAATTCTCTCAAAATTCCAAATCTTATTTTTGCTTATATTGCTCCCATAACCTCAAAAACTTCAACTTCTTTGATTATCAAAGTGTTGTGAGTGTGCTAAGAGTACTTGAGCTTTATTTCATATTGCTTAATACTCTAATTTGTGTGGTTTATTGATTGATTTTGATATTGAGAGTTAAGCTCAAGTTATCCCTTTAATTTTATCTAATAAATCTTGTGTGGGAAAATTTCGTGGCATGTGGGTGCTTGAATTGATATTGCAAGATACCTTAGCCCTTATTTTTTTGTGCAAAATATTTTCTTAAGCTTGCATTCAAACATCTCTTGTGCTTATTATATTGAGAACATATTGTTGAGGTTGTTTGAATCATCTTGTTGGTATCTTTTGAAACTCTAAACTGATATTGTGATATTTCATACTATGGTTCAAAGTTTGCTTATAAATACATTCTAGATCTTGATTGCTTATCTACACTAGATTAAGTGTTTAGCACACATCATTAAGCACTGAGCATATTTACTATCATTTGTGCTTGAGTTATTATTTGAGCTATACTGTGGTACATATTCGCTTGTTGAAGAAGCATATTTCCATGTATGCAAATTTTCATATATTTGTATTCTAGGCGTGGGCTTGAAGAGGGAAACTAGCCCTGTTGAGTAGTTCCGGATTGACTTAGACCTGGTTAAGAAAGTTAGGTGCACCATCCTCGTAAGGTGTAGGTTGAGGTCAGCCCCGCTAATTGACCTAGTTGTAACCGATGCCACTCCACCTGTTAGGTGAGCCATAATGGAATCCTTGTGCTGATGTGCCAAGGTGGGAATGTAGGCAGTATTGGCCGAACCCCGATAACATATCTAGTTTTAGTTTACTTTCCGCACTTTATTTTATGCACCTGTATATTTATGCTTATTGGTTAAATATCTGTTTGGGCTTGAAATTGCTTAGACTGCCACTACGTTGCATAATATTGATTGTTGGATTGAAATCAACCTAGGAAGAATTTTTTAAATCTTTAATTCACCCCCTCTTGGGATTGCACCAAAGCTAACAATTGGTAGCAGAGCCTCGTTACTTATACTTAAAAGTTAAATAGTAAAAAATCATGATGACTCGTGTTGGTGCATCCCCTTCATGTGAGGGAAGGTTAGTCACGAACCCTCCAATATTTAGTGGTGAAAATTTCGCTGTATGGAAATTTAGGATGACTGTATTTGTTAAAGCTTTAAATTAGAGGTTCTGGAATGTCATTACCTGGGGAGATAGTATACTAGTAAAAGTCATTGATTGTGTTGATCTTCCTAAGTCCAAAATTGAGCTGAATGATAATGATAGAAACTTAATGTATATAAATTTTGATGCCATGAACACCTTACTGCATGCTTTAGATTCTAATATTCTTTGTGAAGTTTTTGGCATGTACAAGTGCTAAGAAAATTTGGGATGAATTGGAAAAGAAATATGGAGAATCTCGGGAGAATGAAACCACCACTCAGGAAGTGGTAAATGATAGGGTAATTGCTGTATCAGACGTTGAGGTATATGATTGTATCTCAACCTCTATAGATGATTCGATTGCTGAATTTTGTAATATATCATATGCTGAATTATCTATTGAATATAATGACAGTTCTGTTGATAATGTATGTGATGATTCATATGAAAATGTTGTGATATAACTTATGATGAATCATCTGTTGTTTTTGATGATATATTAATGATTATAATAATTCCTATAATGAATCATGCGCTGAATTATATGATGAAAGCATGCCAATATATAGAAAACTAGAAAAGGCTTCATCTAAACTATATAAGCTTCTAGGTAGAATATATAAATAGAAAATATTTTTGAAAAATGAAAATAGAAGGTTGGAATAACATTTAAAAGATCTAAGAAAATATTATGCCACCTTAGAGAAGAAGAAGATTGTGAAAGTGTTGAAAATCATCTGCTTAGAAAGAAAAACTGAAGACTATTCTGAAATAATTTTCAAACCCTCTTGTGAAAAGAATAACAATGATAAACCCTTGGAAGTTAAAAGAAAAAATATTTTCCTAAAGGGTTCATGTTCTGTTTATCAAACCCAATGTCATGCCTCATCAGGTAAAAACAGAATAAATAAGCATATCCCGTCATGAAAATCCAAAGCCTGCTTATTTCGAAAAATGAAATGGCATATTCAATCTACTTGTCCATCTAGAAGTGTCAGAGGCTTAGATAAGGAGATGGTGTGGGTTGTTATGAAAGAAAACCCCGTAGGATCTAAAGTGAAATGGATCTAAATTAACATTACATAAATATTTTTAATCTTCCTTAGTTCCTAGGTTTAATGGGTAGTGATGACTATTGGCTCGGGAAGTGGTGCATGCTTAAAATTCCAAATCTTACTATATGTATTTACTAAACACTACTGCCATACTAAGACTCATAAGAAAACCAAGCCAATACAAAAATTGAATAAAATCCACTTTCAAAATGGACAAAGTATTTTTGCTTGGTAAACAATTTCAAATGCTTAACCCATGCTTAAATATAATACTTTTAGTTAAGCATACATTGTCCATTGCACAAGCTTGTGGTTTAGGGAATCCTTATCACACTATATATCATTTAATCCTAAACTCATCCTTGAACTTAAAAGCCTTAAACAAATTGTAGTCATTACTCTAAGTATAAGCACCATTGATAATAAATTCCATATCTATCTAGTATTAATAAAAAGTCATTCTCCTTGTAATCAAAATTAGAGGCATCCACTAAGGGGTTGCTTCCTTTGAGTTCAAAATAAAAATACTCTAATTTTGGTTCTTCTCTTCCCTAGGAATTCTTTACCAACCACGATCACATCAGGTAAAGTTTTTTTCCTATCACTTAATGTGTATCCTTGCTCTTGATTGTGATCATATTTAAATGATACTTTCCATTCTCCAAAAAGCATCGTTCTTTAAATATCTATATACTCCTAAATGCTCTTTATCTAAACAGTTAGGACATTTTATTTAGAATGGTTATCTTGTATAATGTCCTCCTACTATGAAAATACTCTTCTAAACATATTAATAATTTAATCTTTAAGAGTATTTATGCCTGCTAGCTTCATAAGCTCTCAAAACGTTAAGTCAAATCTTTTAGAGCTTCAAATAATGTTGAATGGCTAAAGTAGTTGCACTAGTTTCAAATCTAGAAAATAAAATGAAATCTCAAGTGGACCAATTGTAATAGCCCGAAAAAAAAATAATTAATTAATTAATTAATTACAATTATTAATCAATTAAATAGTTAAACATTATTAAATTAATGTATTAAATAAAAAAATAAATGAAATAGAAAAAAAATTAAATTAAAAATTTTTATTAGTAATTAATTAGTTAAATATTATTAACTTTAATTAATTAATTTAAGTAAAATGTTGATTATATATATATATATATATATATATATATATGCATATATGTATAAGTTAAGTTAAAGTAAAGAAAAAAAAAAGAAAAAAAAAAGAAAAACAAAAGAAGAAGCTTGAAGCTTCTAGCACAGAGAAGGAAAGAAATTTTTTTTTTCTTTCTGTAGGAAGATTCTTGCGTCAGACCCCCCCCCCAAGTTCTCTCTCTCTCTCTCTCTCTCTCTCTCTCTCTCTCTCTCTCTCTCCTCTTGTTCTCTCTCCCTCTCTCCTTAGTTACGTGGCGGATTCTTGTCCGATCGAGAATCGGAAGATATCACTGGACTCCATTCTTTGCTATCGTCATTTCTATCAAAGCGGATCGATGGTTGGAGCGATGTAGGAGTATCTCCTGGGGTAAGCCACACTACAAAAAAAAAAAATTATTAGTGACGGATTTAAACCATCACTAATACCCAAAAAATCGTGTCTAATAGTATTAGTGATGGTTTTACGATTATTAGTGAAGAATTTATAGTAGTCGCTATACCAGTCGTTACTAATAATTATTAGTGACGAATATTTCAAACTCTCAGTAATAGTAAAGTATTAGTGACGGATTAAAATCGTCACTAAAAACCTGAGCTCGTCATTATAGTTTCTACACCGGATCGACCAAGAATCGTCACTATTGCTGCATTATTAGTGACGGTCATGAAACCGTCACTATTGCTGAATTATTAGTGACGGTCAAGAAACCGTCACTATTGCTGCATTATTAGTGACGGTCATGAAACCGTCACTATTGCTACATTATTAGTGACGGTCATGAAACCATCACTACTGCTGCATTATTAGTGATGGTCATGAAACCGTTACTAATGCTCTATTATTAGTGCGGTCATGAAACCGTTACTATTGCTACATTATTAGTGACGGTCATGAAACCGTCACTATTGCTACATTATTAGTGACGGTCATGAAACGATCACTACTGCTGCATTATTAGTGATGGTCATGAAACTGTTACTAATGCTCTATTATTAGTGACGGTTTTAGAACCGTCACTATTGCTCTATTATTAGTGACGGTTTTAGAACCGTCACTATTGCTCTATTATTAGTGACGGTTTTAAAACTGTCACTATTACTCTATCAGTTTTAGAATCGTCAACTTGTAATTGTTTATTTTTTTATTCTTCTTATTATTGTTTGATTGCTTCTTGTGTATATTTCATTGTTGAGTGCTTGCATTAGATTGTTGATTGATTCGTGTGTGATTGTGTGCTTCTGCTGTTTGTGTTCAACTTAAATGAACATCAACAAAAATGTTAAATAAAAAATCATAATATAAGATCCTCTGAAATTCAATTACTCCAACCCTTTTTCCCAATTGGAATTCACATTCCTTTTTCTTAACAAATATTTCACATGACCCTGCAATAAACTTGTAGCATTTATCATACTATGCACATAAAGTTTTCAGTCTCGAGGAGAATAAGGGAACATGCATTTATATACATAGTTCGTAAATAATCTATGCTAGTTGTTTATTCCATCCAAGTAGAGATAAGATATCATTCTTCTGAAATGATTTCCTATGTGCCGACGATCTGCGTCCAACCTTCTGAGCACTCTGTAACAAATAACACAATGGATTACTAGATGAGGGGGAGTTTTCTGCAAGCTACTACAAATTAAAAGTACAAGTTGTATATCAAATCAGAGAAATTTTTTTAGAAAAAAAAAAATCACATGGAACTGGAAAGTAGGGTGAAATTTTGCCGTGGGCAGGCTCCTAGGAACAGGCAACACTGCATATAAATGAAATCAAATATCAGTAGAGAAATCGCATTGAATACCCACAATGTTTCCAAATTTGAGCTATGGTATTTACTACTTAGCTAAAAACTATTAAGATAGATTAACCACAGCAGCTGAGATTGATATTATATATGTACAAACCCTATTGCCATTAGCTACACTAAAATGAGTGGGAGGAAGGAACCAACAAGCAAAATGGGAAATAAATTTCTATGGACTTGCATGGGAAACAATGCCACTTCCTCTAGTGTTCCATCCATTCTGATGGACCCTATATTACTTTTAATCTCCTTTTTTGGCAATTAAAAATTAATTTTTGGTTGTACATAAATTAAACTTAAACCTTGAAACATAAATAACAGACTCCAACCAAAATTTGCATAACCACCAAGCAAGCAAGAAATCAATGAAAAATTATATTATATAGTCCAAAATTGGTCTCATGAAATTTTCTTTCCTTTCCCTAAAATTTTCAACAAATTTTCAGCAGCATGTCGTCTATAAATAGAACATTTCCCAAACCCGCAAGTCACAAAAACATGCAATTCACAATATTTTTGCATCATACAGATGTCGTTTAGATTAATACGTACATGCAACAACCTAAAAGTATCTACCAGCGGGCCATACACATCATTGCATCAGCCATGGTATGTGTGGCATTCCAATCAAGCATGCAGTCCTAATGTCCACTACTAGCATGCAGTTCACAAGATATGCCAATCCAAGCATGTAGTCTAGAAGTTAAATCATGTATTAAACTGAAGTTAGATATATACCCATCTCTAGCTGCAATGAGGTTATGGATGACAGAGAACGACGAGGCCGTGGATGGTGGTGGTTGCATCAATGGTTCTTTATCTAGTTTACCCGGAGTTTTTTTTCACAATTGATTTGAAATGCAATAAGCCTGCCCATGTAGACAAAATGAATTTTAACCTTTCATCTGATAGGTTGTCGCTTATAGTTAAGGTATGATTTAAATATTAATTTTATTTCTCTTGAATCTTGCCTTGTGGATGCAATGACTGCAAGAAGGGCATCAAGATTCAAGCAAAATAAAATTAATATTTAAATCATACCTTAACTATAAGCAACAACCTATCAGATGAAAGGCTAAAATTCATTTTGTCTACATGGGCAGGCTTATCGCATTTCAAATCAATTATGAAAAGAAACTCCGGGTAAACTAAATGAAGCCCCTCCATTCATTGTATATACACTGCAAATGATATGGCCACTATCAAAAATAGAAATTATCAAAAGTAGACCTAAAAGTTAATTAACAAACACTTCTCAATGACGGAAAAATCTAAGGAAAAACCTACATAATTATAAATCTAATGTAAAAAATAAATATACTTTATAAAATTGCAAAGTTCATATTACTTTCAAGTTTTATGATACAATTCCCAATTATTCCTATATTATTTCCAAATCTCATCCAAATCCCAATTATTCCTATATTGTTCATATTACCTTGAAGTTTGGAGTATTGGACTCTGAATGTGAAGTCTAACCTCCTCCTTAGTAATACTATTTCTTTTGCACAAAGTGTTTTTTTGTGGGAGAGAGGCATATTGTGTATGTTATTTTTAGTAGACATTTAAGTGGTAGGATGTTCGTCATACAGAGAAAAAGGGCTTGTGTTCAAATTAGATTTTATGATTTTGAGAAGGCGTGTGATTGAGCTAGTTGTGAGTTCTTGGATAGAGTGCCTTTGAGGAAGAGGTCAGGTGTTACGTGGAGGAATTGGATAGGGGGCTGTTTATCTAATGCTTTTGTGAACCACCAATATGTATTGGAATCTCTAATGAATGTCCGTTCTAAATTAACTAAGTCTACATTGCCTTATTTATTATGATTCCTAAGATTCACTCATCCTTTCAAAAATATTTTAACATTAAACGACTAAGCCTATCTTTTCTTTTTGTTTGGTCAAATTTTAACACAATTTCGATAGCATGCCATCTGTAAATTGGACGTTTTTCCATAAAACCTGCACCTGATAGGTTCAAATAGAGCATTTATAACAAGTTGAAGGCACACGAGAACCTATATCCACTATGAGCATGCAATACACATCAACTGCATCCGCCATGCAGGAGGCATTCTAGACTAGCATGCAACCATGTAGCATATTCACGACAGTAATACATGCCAACCATATCTTAAATTCAGAATATAAATAGTAGAGAAAAGTGGAATAGTTTCCATTTTTTGGACGAGGAGAAGATAAGGCAGTGTAATCAATGGGGAAGGAGAGAATGAAGTGGAATTGGACTTGTGGGTTAATGGGTATTTCTGAAAATGTGACATGTTTGAACTCAACTTATGTAAAAACGTCTTTTTTGTCAACTCAAGATATGCTATGGTCATTTGGCAACCACTCAAGTGGGACAATTCATGAAGTGTAAAGAAGCATCCGAAACATCTTCGAGACATGGTGGGATGACAACTGCAGGGGCAGTTTCTGTCCCTCGGTTGCCAAAATTACAAGAAAATATGTGCAACTTCATGTTCTTCTGTTTAATGGCTTGGACAAACTTCTTCTTTTTTCCCGGGGGTGTGGGGGGGGGGGGGAGGTGGGGGGTTAAACTGTCTGAGCACAGCCTGCATGGCTTCTGTATAGTTGCTGGATTTTGTTCCGTGTGTTGGACAACTTGAATCTTTAGAAGTAATAGTCGAGGTAGTAGTGGTGATAAGCAGTAAAATCCTAGTTACAGTCAGTTGTTTTGGAAAAACTGAACATAATTAAGATTTTACTGCTTATCACTACTACTACCTCGACTATTACTTCTAAAGATTCAAGTTGTCCAACACACGGAACAAAATCCAGTAACTATATAGAAGCCATGCAAGCTGTGCTCGGCTAGTTTAACCCCCCCCCCCCAAAGCCTAAAAAGAAGTATGTCCATGCCATTGAACAAAAGAACATGAAGTTGCACACATTTTCTTGTAATTTTGGCAACCGAGGGACAGGAACTGCCCCTGCAGTTGTGATCCCACCATGTCTCGAAGATGTTTCGGATGCTTCTTCAAACTTCTTGAAATGTCCCACCTGAGTGGCTGCCAAATGACCATAGCATATCGTGAGTTGACAAAAACAGACATTTTTACATAAGCTAAGTTCAAATATGTCACAATTTCAGACATACCCATTAACCCACAAGTCCAATTCCACTTCATTCTCTCCTTCCCCATTGATTACACTGCCTTATCTTCTCCTCGTCCAAAAAATTGAAACTTAAGCATGTTCCAACTTCATGAATTGTCCCACCTGAGTGGCTGCCAAATGAGCATAGCATATAATGAGTTGATTAGTTCAAATAGAGCATTTATAAGAAGTTGAAGGCACACGAGAACCAATATCAACTACTAGCATGCAATACACATCAACTGCATCTGCCATGCAAGAGGCATTCTAGACTAGCATGATTTAACATGAAACTCAATTTGTGATCATAATACCTTATAATCAATCAGAGGAGCCACTCGCATCATCTTGTCCAAATCGGCGCATCCTTTCCTCTAATCGCGCGGTCCTATCCATCATGGCTTGCATCTGGGCTCGAACGGTGGAGAGGCCCGATCTCAGTTTCGCATTCTCCAAAGCGATCCTCTGCATCTGTCGAGCCATCTCCTACTTATCACACTCGGCCTCTCGATGCTGTCGTTCCATCTCTGCACGAGCCGCTACACCCATGGATGATGATGCTGTTGGGGCGATGTATCCACTTCTAAGACCTTTCAACCAACCCCCCCCCCCACCCTCATTGCCCAAGCACCTAGGAAGTGATCTTGAAATCTGTTATATGCGGACTCCCCTATGAAACAGGTGCATCCCTTAGCTCGACCATCCGTGCCTAATTTCAATCATGAAAATGATAAAAAAAGAATAAGTAAGACTGCAACTTTGATGTTTTGAATAAAGTAATAAACTAAATCTTTTGCTTCACTTACATGTTGATCCTGCGCACCCTCGCACCACTCCCCCGATCGCCGTTGGTGTGTTCTCTGATACAGATTCGATAGTGGCTCCTCTGTGCCAGTCTCGGGATCACGCTACATTATCATATAAGTCATCATTACTATTATGTCATGTAATGGTCAGATAATTTTATATATAGTAATTACCTGGCGATGATTTACAAATAGCCTCGATCCACCGCAATGCGTCGTACGGAGTTTGCTACGGTTCGCAGCATTTGTTTCACATATGGCCTGCAAGGAAGATGTCATGCCGACATATTAGGGACATCATTCTGAAAAATTAGTGATTAGAATACAAACACATCACCTGATAGAGCGAGTCGCGGAAATGGCGACAGACCACGTCCCAATTGGGATATCTTATCGTATGGCCGCGCTTCTGCTTCATCTCCCATTGCTCGAAAATGGGAGCGCATTTTTGAGTGATAGCTCTTAAATTTATTACACAATTGGACGTCGACCGCCCTCCTCATATGGTCATCCTAGAGGATGTCCATATCAAACTCCTCCTGCATATATAGCTAATAAAATTACAATGTTAGACAGTTGTTAATTGGCTAGTATATTAAAAGTAAAAAAAACATTGAAATTAAAAACAGCTATATAGGGTTAGGGAACTTACTAAAATGCACATGTAAAGGACCACGCGTTGCTCCTGAGTTACCTGGGGCCAGTCGAATGCGGTGACTGGAGAATACTGTCAACATATAATGCCAAGCTCCCTCGTCCACGCAGTGCACCAAATGTTTAGCGGGGCGGTGTATCCTGGAGGAATGTCGATCAGAATCCGCTGTATAGTCCTATTCGGGTGCTTCTTCAGCGACATGTTCTTTGTTGCACCACGGCCTGACCTGACCGTGGACGTAGATGCTGAAAGTAGAGTTAATTTAAAAACAACATTATAATCATACACATGAAGTACGAACATCAACAGTTGACATGTAAATAAATGAATCGTATCCATACCAACACTGCTCATGACGGTCAGCAACTCACCCTGCGTGTCAGTTGCATAAGTGGTATCCATGTTTGGCCAAGGTGTCGATGGCTCAGACAATGGTGCCACCGTATCAGTATCGACGAGTTCCGCCGGTCTCGAGGATGTCAGATCATCCTTATGCAATGTAGTAGTAGGCCTGAAAGGAAGTCTCCAATGTCGACCCCCTGGTGCCATATCTACAAATAATTATACAAGTCAATATAAGAAGAACGAATTTTTAAGTTATTTACACATGTCAGATACATAGTGAAAAAAATAGACAAGTACATATATGAAGTACGAATACTAGATGGATGCAGCAGACATGAATTCTTAAGTTATTTACGCATGTCAGATACATAGGGACAAAAATAGCATGCTTACCCCCCTATACATCCTCAATATCCGTATCATCCTCACTTTCTGAAGTGTCTTCCTCTTCACTACAGTACTCGATCCCTGTTTCATCTTCCCCATCAGTTTCCTCATCGTCGATGAAGTGAACGTCTACAAAAGATTCAATTGTAATGTCAGCAACTCCTATGTGTTCTGCCCTAGCACCATCCCTATGCAATGGTATAGGATCAGCGCCTTCTTCGACAACATCTGTTTTAGATTGCGCTGCTGCATGGAAAGATGGCTTATCTTCTTGGAATGCAGCCTTATTGGCACTTATCTCACTATCTGCTACTTCTGTAATTGCGTACAAACTTCGAGGAGGAATCTTTTGGGCCACATGCCATTCACCCTTCAATTTGGTGTCTTTAAGGTAAAACACTTGTTCTACCTGCATCGCAAGCACGAAAGGGTCATTTTGATACTAGGTCTTGCTAAAATTGACACTGGTGAAGTAGGCATCGGTGTTTATCCCAATCTTTTTATTGCCAATGTCCCACCAGGTATACTTGAACAGGTGGACGACTCTGTTTACTCCATAGCTAAGCTCTATAATGTCATCCAACACACCAAAGTAGTCAATATCTTCATCTCCTTCAGTGCCTAGCATTGCAACCCTATAATTTTGAGTTCTTCTATGCAGTTCGAGGGACTTCGTATGAAATCGTAACCCGTTAACAATGCAACCGCTGTAGCAGTTAACTCGTTGATCGGGGCCACATGCCAATGCATACAAATCTTTACTTGCCATTGGTTCCTTATTGTAAAACATGACTTTCATCTATAAAATAAAAAGGAGTTTAGAAGAATACCGTCAATAGTGAAACCATACATTGCTTCTAACTGAAACAATTTTTGTTACTTACACGACTCCCAAACCAATTGATAAAATCCTTCTTATGTCTTTCATCAACATTCCGTTCATTTTGGGTTAGGAGTTCAACTTTATGTTCGCTATATGCAACAGTAGTACATGTTAATGTCAAGAAAGTATATAATTATGCATATGTAAATACAATGCAAAGTAAGGAGTTTGGAACAACGTACTCGATATATGGAACAGTTTCATCACAATTGTTGAGGACGTAAAAATGAGCCTTTTCTAGGTCGTCCATGTCAATGAAATTGTAAACTCGTACACCGAGAGGGCGAACATTTTCTCGAAATATAGAGCTCCTGGGTTCTTCATCTTCAACATTAATAGCATGAACGTCTGCATTTCGCTCATCACGAGTGAACATTGTGTCAATATCATGTAGATACGTTGAGCAAAATGCAAGACATTCACTGTCAATGTACGCCTCAATGATTGAACCTTCTGGTCGTGCCTTATTGCGCACGTACCCTTTCAAAGTCGACAAGAACCTGTGCATTTTATGTAGCATTATAGACTTGTAGACACAATGAAGAAAAGAAAATTCAAATAGGGAAATCACGTGACCATTATACAAGGACTTTATACTTTACCTCTCAATAGGATACATCCAACGATATTGAACCGGTCCTCCAATTATGGCCTCCCTTGGTAAATGGACAGCTACGTGGACCATCACATCAAAGAATGCGGGCGGAAAAATTTTCTCCAGCTTGCATAGTATGATCACGATGTCATTCTCTAACCGTTCAAGTACGTTTACGCTTAATTTTTTTGAGCACAACTACCGAAAAAAGATTCCTAGCTCAATCAACACCAAGCGAACATCTTTAATCAAGTGTCCACGAAGGAAAACGGGTAGAACCTATTGTAGAAGGACGTGATGGTCATGACTTTTCATTCCTAGCATCTTCTCTTCCTTCGTGTTTATGCATCGAGCTATGTTCGATGCATATCCATCTGGGAACTTCACTGATTTCAACCAGTCGAGGAATTTATTCGTCTCATCCTTCGAGAATGTGTAACAAGCTGATGGCATCAGAATTTTGTCCCCATCATGAAACAGGTGTAGCTCAGGTCGTATTCCCATGTCTTCCATATCTCGGCAAGCATTTGCGGTGTCCTTTGTCTTCCCATTTATATCAATCAATGTACCAATGACATTCTCAAAAATGTTCTTTTCAATGTGCATGACATCCAAGTTGTGGCGTAGTAGAAGATCTTTCCAATATGACAACTCAAAGAAGATGCTTCTTTTTGTCCAATTCAACTCCCACTCAGCGCGTTTTCTTTTTCTACTGGTCGGTGGTTTTCCAAATTTCACATCTCTGATCAACCTTAGCTAGTTTAATATCTCTTCCCCACTTAGCCGCTTTGGCAGCGACTTTCATTCAGGTTTTCGATTGAAGTTTCTGACGCCACGAGTCCTCCAAGGATGTCCAGTTCGTAGAAAACGGTGATGACACATAAAGCATAACTTGCGTCCATGCTTCAAGGATAAGGACCCAACATCCTTATTACATACTGGGCATGCTAAGTAACCTTTTGTGCTCCAACCTGACAGATTGCCATATGCGGGGAAATCATTAATTGTCCACAAGACTACAGCATGCATCCGAAATGTTGTCCCGGTTTGCACATCGAATGTTTCCATTCCTTCAACTCGTAATTCTTTCAACTCGTCAATTAATAGACGCAGGTAAACATCAATATCATTACCAGGTGCTCTCGTTCCGGGAATCAGCAGAGACATATAAATGAAAGGTTCTTTCATACATCGCCATGGCGACATATTGTATGGCATCATCATAGCTGGCCACATGCTATATGGGTTGGTCATGTTACCGAAACGATTGAACCCATCTGAAGCAAGGCCAAGTCTGATGTTGCGAGGATCACTAGCAAATCATGGATGCATTTTATCAAATTTAGCCCAAACTTCGGAGTCCGCTGGATGGCTAAGGGTGTCTCCATCTTGAAGACGTTTCTCTTGATGCCATCTCATATTTGTAGCAGTATTTTTGCACATATACAATTGTTGCAGCCTAGGGATTAATGGACAATATCGCAAAACTTTTTTGGAAATTTTTTACCCTTTTTCTGATTAGTTCTATACCTCGATTCACCACATTCTGGGCACTCGTTTGCATTTTCATGTTCACTATAAAAGAGTGCACAATCATACCTACACGCATGTAATAGAGTGTAACCGAGATCCAATTCACGCAGGCATGTCTTCGCCTCATAAAAAGACTTGGGAAGTGTTTCACCCTCCGGCAGTGCTGCCTTAATGAGGCTTAAATGCATGTTGAATGCACTCTGAGATAACCCATGCATTGTCTTTGCATGAAGCAACTTTATCAGAAACTCTAATTTTGAGAACTTTTTACAGTTTGGATATAGGGGCACCCTTGCATCCCTCATGAGATTAGAAAATGGTTTACCGAGTCGATTCAACGTACTAGGATCGCAAGGTATGGTACTCGCTGAAGTAGTTTTATCACTAGTACGCGACACAGTGACATCACTCTTGTCCACTGCAATCCCTTTTGCAATTCGCCTAACATTTTGATTAACCCTTCAGAACGTGTATCACCACCTACTATATTTGCCCCCTCATCTTCAGCGTCATTTAAATTATCGGTCTGAACTACATAATCTTCACCGTGGAACACCCATCTTGTGTAACTTTTCTCCATCCCAAAGTCTAACAAATGTGAATGGACCAGCTCAATGTGTTTGAATGTTATGTTTTGGCATTTCTTGCAAGGACACCTTATTCTACTGGCTCTGTCTGCACAAGGACGCGTGAACTCTATGAAATCATGTACCCCTTTCACGTATTCTGGCAAAAACCTACCCTAAGCGTTCATCTAACTCTTATCCATGTTCGTTAATTACCCTATAATATGTTCAAGTAAGTGGTGTTCATTATATTCTCATACTGTTTATCATGCATGCATCGTGAATTCTATAATCAACCATCATACTCTAAAGGGTACGGTTCCTATCCCATTTAGGAATGTTGCATTTACATTGCGATCAATCGCTCAAATTCCTTCGTCGTAGTCGTTATAAATTTCGGCAGCATCTCCCCATGGCTCTCCGAGTACACAATATGGGGGACGTGAAAATTTGGCTAGTCTTTCATCACTAACAAATTGTCACGACACCCCACTATGCACTTAGAGAACACAAGTAGAGACGTGCTTGAAATATATAATGACAATTGACAAAGCGTGAACGATGACAACAATTTAAATACAACTTCTTGAACTGTCCACGTTGGACAATCCAAGAACGGTTGAAATACTCACATTACTAATCGTAAGTGAGATAAATAATTAACATGTTCAAGTGATTATTAGTCAACATAGTATGACTAATAATCAATTGAAATATAACAATTGAATTGTCTCACATGTACGATTAGGAATGAATGTATAGTAACAGTTCTTGGACGGGTCTAAGCTTCAATGAATACATGAAATGGTAGTAATTAATTTGGCATTTTACTTCATATGACATTTACTTCTTGACCTTTCATTGTACACTTCAAATTGTTGTTCTTACCTTAATGTCTATGCATTTATGAAATTGCAAAAAATTAAGATAAATCAAGTCCTAACAACATAAGTAATACAGTTCTGGTATCTCCCAAAAGACAGGTAGAAATCAAAAGCTCCATATATTTTCATTACTTTTAGAGGAAATACAATGTAGATAGACACATCGAAGAACGCGTACAACCATTCAAAAGCATGGTAAAACAGAATGCAATAAAAAGCAAATAACATAGAAAGAAATAAAATAACAGCACAAGGGTAAATTTTGGGGGTTTTAGGAAGGGTAAAAGAGGGAATATTTTTTTGAATTGCGCAAGATTTGCTATCTTATGGATTCTTTGGCTCGAAATGCAGGCAAGAATTTTCAAAGATTTGAGAGATTTTTTTATTCTCCTTTGGGGGTAAGCTATTTTTTTGCTTCTTTTTGGGTTCATTCCCTCGGGATTGGGTTTTGGCTCTCTGATACTCAAAAAATATATGTTCTCCAATTTCTAAAAATATATAATTAAAGTTGAAAGTTTGAGTACTAAAGTTAAAGTTGGTTTTAAGATTTCAAAAGGCAGTTCAACTCCTAGACTATAGGATACACAGAGAGTCAGGATGTATCATTTTGGCCAGAAATTGAATGAATCGGCAGATGAAGAATATAATTAAACTCATTTAACTATCAGAAACCCAAACTAGGTTTGAGCCAATCGATCGTGGTGACTCTCAGCAACACTAGTAATGCCAAAAGACCTTTATTGAGCATCCAGTCCCAAATCAAGTCAAGAGATGACCAATGCTCTCAAAAAATTTGGGCACCAAATAACCAAAATAACAATGAAAGTAGAATTCCACGCCTTCCAAAATCTCTAAATTCAACCACCAAGAAATCCTCCAAAGAATAAGGGCACCTATAACACTTCCCAACAGGCCAAAAATCTTGTTCCAAAGACTCCAAGCCACAAGACAGAGAATAAATGAGCACGGTCCTTGTTACCATAGCTACACATGACACAAACATTTGAACATAAAGCCTAATAAGGTCTCTCAACCTGCAAGGCTACAACAAATCATTGGTGCTAACCCTATTAAGAATGGTGATCTACACAACATCTTTACTTTGAAGGAACTTTTGCTCTCCACAATTTATTGGCAAGATGAAAAAAATGATAAGATGTGTTCAGGTGAGTACAGAATCATTTACAAGAGAAAACACCATAATTATCTAAACACCAATCC
Source organism: Malania oleifera (assembly GCF_029873635.1). Taxonomy (NCBI): domain Eukaryota; kingdom Viridiplantae; phylum Streptophyta; class Magnoliopsida; order Santalales; family Ximeniaceae; genus Malania; species Malania oleifera. Next base: position 77,431,311 of record NC_080422.1, on the reverse strand, counting down.
TAAAATCCCCACAATGGTAATAACAAGAAGAATCCAAGAACCACATGAGAGAGTTCCTCAAACTCCCCATTATTAAGGTTAAAACAAAAAGTGAAAATCCCAAACAATGCTGCTAAACATACTAAAAAACTGATGAACATGGAAAGAAAAAAGCAGATTTGTAGAAGAAGAAGAAGAAGAATACTTACAAATTCGAACTTCGACACAAATGAATTCACGAACTCACAAATGCTCAAAGATGAGCTTGCAAGGAGCTCCTTCTGGTTTGAAAATGTCCACGATGAACTCGCGAAGCTCCTGACGAAGTGACGAAATCGCAAAGGGCTCCTGCTGGTTCACAGTGTGGAAGACCAACTCACGAAGGCCAGAGGGCTTCAAAGGGTCGAAGAAGAAGATCAGAATGAAGGGTCTCTCACTCAATCACTCTCTCCTCTCGTGTTGGCTCTCTGAGCAGAGACGTTCGTCACGCTCAAATGAAGAATCGAATAGGGCAGCAGGCAGCTAGGGCTCCAATTGAATTGGGCTGCAGGCATTAGGTGATTAGGGATTTAGGGTTGGGCTAGTTGGCTTGGGATTGGAGTGGGAGGGGCCGAGTGGGGCGTGTGGGTCGTGCGGGCGTGGGTACTTAGGGTTTTTTTGTGTTAAATAAAAATACTAGTAGTGACGGTTTTGAAACTATCACCAATACCCCATTATTAGTGACGGTTATCCCAAACCGTCACTAATACCCTTAACTATTTCTTTTTTATAATCTTTTAATTAAAAACACTAGTAGTGATGATTTTGAAACCGTCACTAATACCCTATTATTAGTGACGATTCTCTCACACCGTTACTAATACCCTTAACTATTTCTTTTTTATAATTTTTTAAATAAAAACGCTATTAGTGACGGTTTCAAAACTGTCACTAATACCCCTTATTAGTGACGGTTCCCCAAAACCATCACTAATACCCTTAAATATTTCTTTTTTATAATTTTTTAAATAAAAACACTAGTAGTGACGGTTTTAACTATTTCTTTTTTATAATTTTTTTAATAAAAACACTAGTAGTGACGGTTTTAAAACCGTCACTAATACCCTAGAATCGTCATTAATATTTTTTCGATAAAATTTTCCCGCGAAAATCGTTTACCACGCTGTTTTTAGTGATGAAAGTATTAGTGACGGTTTAAAAACCATCACTAATATTGTTGTATTAGTGACGACTGCTTAAACCGTCACTAATACTAACTTTTAGTGACAAAATTGAATTCGTCACTAATACTTTCGTCACTAAAAATCAGTTTTTTTGTAGTGCCAATTTCTCCTTTTTCTTTAATTTTTTACAAATTATAAGCTTGATTGACGAATGGAGACCACCATGAGATTCTAGGGATGATTCTCTACAAGTCTAGCAGGATGGAATTCTCGTGGGGTCATCGTGGGCAAAACCCCAAATTTGGGGTACAGGGGTTATTAAGAGGCTTATTTTTACTTAATTAGGATTATTTTAGAAATGCTACAATGTTGAGCATCTGGAGTTGAAGTAGAATGTTTGGAACTTAGGGCTCGAGTGAGCGCCGCGGGTGTAATTTTGGGCCCCGCAGGCATAATTTAGAAAATTAAGTGGGGGTGTTAAATATTAGTTTAAATGTTAATTTGAGGTGTGTGGAGCCTAAGGAAGGCTAGATGGGTAGTATTTTAGGGAAATGAATTAATTAATTTGGAAAATTTAGTAATTTGGCTAAATTTAAGGGTATAATTATTTATTGGGTATTTAAGGGCCTAGGAAGTATTAAAATAATATTTTATTTAGGATTAATTTAATGGAATTCGGATTTTTGATTCAGGGTTCGGGTGAGCACCGCAAGTATTTTCGAGGTACCTGTTGGTGTAGTTCAAGAAACTAGGTAAGGGAAAAAATATATATTAAATTAGAATTTTTATGAATTAAATGAAAAATAAATTGTGTTATATGTACGTGTAATTTTTCAGTATGGGTAAAATGTTAGCCATTTAAATTATTTATTTTTTTTAAGTTTAGAGCTGTTTATTAGATATGTATATGCGAAAATGAACGGATGAAAGTAGAAAAATATTTTCAGTGTAATTATGTAAGGAATGAAAGGTATTTTCAGTATATAAACGTTAAATGTTGGTTGACTTATTTTTCAAGTAATGTATGAATTTTACTGCTAAATTGTGTGACATGAGATTCTGTGCAAATATATGTTAAATGTACAAGATGCAGGTTAAGTAAGTAAAGCAATGAGAATAAAATGCGATATGGACAATGTTGCCTGTGTATGTTAAATGCAACCGTATAAATGTAAGACAGCTGAAAGACAGCTATGTTAGCAAATCTAGCTCATTTCTATGTGGATTAACTGATAATAGTTAAAAGGAGTTGTGTTAGATTCTAGCGCATTTCTATATGGACTAACTGATGATGGCTAAAGAGCGGCTGCAGTACAAATGAATGAAATGAAAATGTTATGAAATGAAATGACAAGGAATGACGATGCAATGAAATGAAATGTGAAATGTGAATGATACAAATGGGAAAGAGTCACTTAAAGTGAAATACAACGAAATGTTAAGTTATGAACATGAAAGAATGTGAATGATTGTATAATGATGGAAAGAATGATGTATTATGATATTAGAAGTGTTTATGTATATAGAACATGTTACGTTTGGGCGGGGCTCACTCTTCGCCTGAGGGATTGTTAAGTAAGGCGAGTGCACTAGTAGTTTCAAATGTGACTGTGGCTGTAGCTGCATAACGCACTAGGGTAGAAGGAACCTACTTGTATAGGCGGGTAGAATTCCCTATCCTTAGGGCCTTTGTCGGTAAACTATTATTGAATGCATGAGTACGAGATCAATTTAACACTTGAGGGCTTACTGAGTAAGGTGAGTGCCCTAGTACGCTTAAATCGTGACCTTTAGATTGCTAAATGTATCATAGCAGAGGGGTGCTACTTGTATGGGCGGGTAATCACCCTTATCCTTGGGTAATCTCGTGGGTAAACCTTTGCATGTAATTGTTAGGTTCAGAAAATGACTTTCAGTGTTATGTTAATGATTTGCAAATATTATAAAATGATATGTACAATCTCATGATGGCCACACGCTAAGTTTAATATATTGTTTATTCCCTTACTGAGATGTGTCTTACCCAAATATGAAATTATCTTTTTCAGGAGTTCCTCGAGATCGAGCTTAGAGAGCTCGAGATTTTATAGCATTTTTGGTAAATAGAAAGAGAAAATGGTATATTTTTATGTAATTTTGATATGTATATTTTATGTTTTATGATTTATGTTTTAAGTTTTATAAGATATGGATGGTTGTGAAACATACTGGTATTAGTGGATAAAGTTTTGGAGATATGTATATATTTGAATACAGGTGAATGATCAATTTATTATGGTTGGTAATTAGAATTAGGAAACTCTGGTATTATGTTATATGAAGATTATGGTTATATTTTCCGCTGCGTATGTTATGGATCATGATTAACGCGTTGGACCCGAGTATAAGGGTTCGGGGCGTTACACCTATGCACATGCAGTTTAAATTGAAAGCCATTCCATCTTGTGCCTCTCACACGTATTGAGATTCATAAGAAAAGAGACAAGATAGGCTTAGCACACAAAAAAGATATTCATTGTGACTTTTGGTCTGTCAAGCCTATAATCAAAAAGCCAAGCTAAAATCATTGAAAATATTATAACTCTTGGTTTTTGGACTTGAAAATGAAAAAGACATAAAACGGATTAGTGCATAACTCAGAGGGAGCATTTCACTTTCATGGACATAACAAATTAAATGTTCTCATAATTATATTTTGTGTCTACATGCCTTATGAGATTTGAACAGTGGCTAACTATCCATTGTCATTTATTGTTCATGTTATCTTAATGCATGGTATATACTTTATATGTATTGTTTATTATACTACTGGATTGCAAGCTTATGCTGAAAGTCTCCTACATGACGGATGCAATTGATGTGTATTGCATGTTGGTAGTAGATATAGGTTCTCGTGTGTCTTCAACTGAGTTATAAATTGCTTATTTGAACCTATCAGGTATAGGTTTTTTGGGAAGATGTCCAATTTACAAACGACATGCTGCCAAAATTTCAATAGGAATTTTTATGAGTAAAACCTTGTACATAGATGATTATGATAAAATTAATATTAAAATCTTTTTGAAAGGATGAGTGAAAACAAAATATATTAAATTTAGTCCTAGCATAATCATTGAATAGTCAGAGGAATTTAGTTCCATCCCTTGAAAAGAGCATAAGAAACTTATATGCATCACTACACTTATTGAATATTGAGGCTATTCTGAAATCCCTTAATATTATATCTTGCGCTTGAAGCTTTATGATTTGATATGGAATGTTCTTGGGTCATGAACTCTATTGTATGCCTTAATACATATTCTCAGATGCTTCTGTGACCTATAGGGATGATTATACTGGACACGTAGTAAAATGAATAAATCTTCCAGTATACTTTTTTTAAAAGACTTAAATATGAAGGCTTATACTGCATGGCATGTTAGATGAAATTAGTCTTTAACTGGTATAAGCAGTTTATCTCATCAAAGCAATAATTCAAATTGATAGGGGGAGCATCTAGAATTAAATTACTACCCTATTTTGCTCACCCATATGTTTAGTTTAGATCTGTTATTGAATCAAGTGTGACATGTGTTTGAATGAAATGTTTTATTGAAAATCTTAAGTTGAAATATGTTAATTTTCCATAGTCATTTGATTTTCCATATAATGACCCCTAGTATTATTATTTTTTTAACATTTCAAAGGGGGATATATATTTATTTACATATACTTTTTTGGTAAGAACTAATTTCAAAACTAAATTCTTTTCCTCTTATTATTATTATTATTATTATTATTATTATTATTATTATTATTATTATTATTATTATTATTATTATTATATATATTTAAATTGCACAACTGGTTTGATAACTTCATATGTAAATATATGCAAACTTATTTGATTGTGTTTGTGGTCAAACCAACTATTTGCTATCATATGTCGTGTGCTTTAAACTCAAATCCTCCACGGGTCTTATGATATGTTTCAATTGCAATGGTTTATGTATATTTATGGTCTAGTCTTGTTTTCATGTCATTTAAATCATTTAAATGACCAGTTTATCGTTTGTATGCTTAATTGCTAAGGTTATCTTTGTCATTCATTTTGCATTGTATGACTATTCTATCTCTTGAATGATTGAAAGTTATATCTCTATTTTATGTCTTGATCATACTGGATTGATTGAGTTGCTTATCATGGCAAAATTGTATTCTCATACTCAATCAGGTCGTTGGAATACATATTGCTTTTGGGAAATGTTTTATTTTGAAATGGCATGCTGCCGAAATATTTAAAGATTTCCCAAAACCATATTTGTATTTGAATGATAATTATATTTTATTTTATTATATACTTAAATGATTTATTTAGGTCCTTTTTGTTGTTGCCAAAATGGGGAGAAGTAGGCAAGTATTTGTCATCATCAAAAAGGGGGAGAATGTTGACCTTATAGGTCATACCCGGTTTTGATAATGACAAATAGTCAAGTATTTGATGGTTATCGAGTTTGTGTGTTGGTATATATTAGCATATCAATTGATGACATATAAAGACTCAAAGTATAAAGACCCTAAGGTTTTCTTTTGTTATAATTTATATTATTGCCCAATTCGGGTCTGTAATAGTAAATATAGTAAAAGGTTTGTAATAATCTCTGCATGTCATGCATTTAGGTAATTGTAAGCTCATAGACCTTATAAAATCCTTAGGTCCCCACACAAACACATAAAATAGTCCTTATAATCATTTGCATTATCAGGGAAATCAATTAAAATGAATAGTACTTAATAGACAAAATTGTGAGAGGTCGAGCGACCGAACCCTTAGTGTTAAAAACACTTTGGGTGACCAAACCAATGACTGGTCAGAATGTTGACTTGGTTTCCGGCGGCCGAACTTAAACGACCGCATCGTCCTTGGGAGACCGAACCATAACTCCAACCTTTCCCACCAACTCGGCAGCCCGAACATCGCATTCATTTTACCCTCGGGTGACCGAACTTCAAATCAGGCACCCGTAATGCGGTTTTTTTGAGGAATCGTCTCATTCAGCAAACAGAACATTATTTCAGGCACCCAAACCATGAAAATGCTTTTTATTGCTATGTCTATTCGGTTGGCTGAACTTAGGCTCGGGTACTCGAAACTCTCGGTTTGGTTTTATTTTTAATTGAAATAAAAGGGGTTAAATCAGGTTAAATTATTAAACTTGTTTAAAATATTTTTAATAATGCCCATTAAGTCTCCAATGGTCATAAAATTGCCTTTGCCTATATATACAAGTTCATTTGAAAAAATTAGCAAGGATTGGCAAGATCATTAAGGAAAAATTCTCTCAAAATTCCAAATCTTATTATTGCTTATACTACTCCCATACACTCAAAAGCTTCAACTTCTTTGATTATCCAAGTGTTGTGAGTGTGCTAAGAGTGCTTCGGCTTTATTCCATGTTATTTAATACTCTCATTTGTGTCGTTTATTGATTGATTTTGATATTGAGAGTTAAGCCCAAGTTCTCCCACTGGTTTTATCTAATAAATCTTGTGTGGGAAAACTTAGTGGATTGTGGGTGCTTGCATTGATATTGCAAGATACCTTAGCCGTTATTTTTGTGTGCAAAATATTTTCTTAAGCTTGCATTCAAGCATCTCTTGTGCTTAGTATATTGAGAACATATTGTTGAGGTTGTTTGAATCATCTTGCTAGCATATTTTGAAACACTAAACTGATATTGTGATATTTCATACTATGGTTCAAAGTTTGCTTAGAAATACACTCTAGATTTTGATTGCTTATCTACAATAGATTGAGTGTTTAGCACACATCATTAAACACTGAGCATATTTACTATCATTCATGCTCGCGTTTTTATTTGAGTTATATTGTGCTACATATTCTCTTGTTGAAGAAGCATATTTCTGTATACGCAAATTTTCATATATTTTTGTATTCCAGGTGTGGGTCTGAAGAGGGAGACTAGCCTTGTTGAATAGTCCCAGATTGGCTTAGACACGGTTAGGAAAGTTAGGTGCACCATCTTGGTAAGGTGTAGGTTGAGGTCAGCCCCGCTAATTGACCTGATTGTAACCGGTGTTACTCCACCTGTTAAGTGAGCCATAGTGTAATCCTTGTGCTGGTGTGCCGAGGCGGGGACATGGGCATTATTGGTTGAACCCCGATAACATATCTAGTGTTAGTTTACTTTTCGCACTTTATTTTCTGCACCTATATGTTTATACTTATTTGGTTAAATATATTTTTGGGCTTGAAATTGCTTAGACTGCCCCTAGGTTGCATACTACTGATTGTTGGATTGAAATCAACCTAGGAAGAATTTTTTAAATCTCCAATTCATCCCTCTCTTGGGATTACACCAAAGCTAACAATGGACACCTACATAACGGTTGTTTTGACTCGGTCTAACTGGTCTACCCTTAAAAATACTCAAAAAGGATGGGTTCACTCGTCTTATGTGAGGAGGAGTGTCATGATCAAACATCTCACATATTGCAAGGAACAAACACTAAATGTCTAGAGTGGACTAGTTTTAAAAGGATCTAGCCTATTTGTGAGGTGTCAGGTCCTTCATCCGAGCATCTTCTCACCTACTCATCATATCCAACCAAGATCACCCTAGATCAACTTATTCACAAATCAGGTGTGAATACATCTGAGGCATTAGGCGGTTGAAGAGTTTTCATATGTGGAAAACATGTGTTGTGTCCCTGACTTTTTATTATAATTGTGTGGAGTTGTTATTAATCTTTCTCTTCATTCTGGTGCATTTCTATTTCTCTTTCTTCTTTCTTCTGCTCATTCTTCAATTTCTGTCTTTACATGGTTAGTTAGGACAATCATTATACTTCTTTTGCTGTCTTCAGACCACCCATGTGAATTGAGCTCGAACGGTAGTCCATGAACTAAATCTATTTCTAAGGGTGGCTCAGCCTTCACATCTTGAGTAGGCTGCAAGACCTAGGTTTCTATCTCCCCACTAGATGTCACCTCTAAGCTAGCAAGTCAAAAACTGAGACTAGTGTACAAAGAATATCTAGGAAAAAAAAAAAGGGAAAGTTGAGTTTTATGAACTCTAAGTTGACGTCAAAAACTTAAAAGAATAATAAATGACTCAATAGTACCTCACGAGGTGTCAAAATTGCCACGGGTGCTCTCTTAGTGCTCACAAGGAACCCTAAGTATTACAAATCACGTGAATGTGTATTTTTAACCTCATAAGATATCATATAAATACAAGAGTTTATATAGCCTGATTAATACAAATGAACTACCAGTCAACCTTCATGGAGTTACAATTCCTATATTAGCCATATAAGGAGAAACTACATATAAATAACCCAAGTGTGTAACTTTTAGGTTATATACAAGTATGTAAAGGGTATAAATCAGTGTTAATCATGGCCTAATTATCCATATTCAATTTTTTTTTTCAATGTATTTTCTCATCCCCCCCCCCCCCCAACTAAAGTGAAACATTGTCCTTAATATGAAAGCATAAGAGAGACGAGAGAGATGATAAGGAGGGAAGTAGAGACATACCTGGGCTGAGAAGTGAGGGAAAAGAAAAACTGAAACTAAGGAAAAATGTACCTAATGATAAAGCGGGATAAAACAAAATGAAAAGAAGGGAAATAAAAACATCATATTTTGTTTGGTGGAGGCTCGGGAGGAATTTCATCTGATGGGTGCAGTTTTATAAATTGAACTCGAGGGTCTCCAAATTTCAGCTGCCACAATGAATCGATTTTATTACCTGCACAACAGTTAACTTCAAATGAATTAATGCTCTTCAAAATACCAGACAATACATGTGCAGATTGACTTTCTTGTTTTAACAAGAAAAGATATTTATTCAATATGCTTTCCAGGAAATCTACTTCTTTAAGAACTGGTTTTTGAGGAAAATTTATCAGAACATTTACCTTTAGTTCTTCAGAAGCATCAACATTAAAATTTTTACCTGCTTCCTTAAAAGTTGAACTCTCACCATTCTGCTCAACTTCTTCATCTGGTGCACCAATTACCTTACTATTCCATAGATTTGCTTCAACATTGCAATCCTTGACATGTACTACAAGAGGTAATGACGGTTCCATGGTTGTTACTTGCACTTGAGTATCTGGATGGGATGAAGGCTCCTTCAATTCTGGGCTCGCTTCCTCTAACTTTTCTTTAGCTTCATCTGTCTCAGTTGCAACTTTAGGTGTCAGGGCAACTGTTTGTTTGTCGATGGGTATCTCAGGTCAAGGAACTTCTTCTTCACTTCTCAGAGTACTAACGACCTTCTCTATCTCAAGAGGATCCCCTAAGACAAAATGTACTTGTTGATGTTTTTGTATACCTGAGGATCATATTGAGGTTGTGTCGGAAATTCCCCTTGTTTTAGGGTACTCTATTGCGTGCTCAACTCATTAATGGTGCCCTACAATTTATTTATGGCCCGAGTATTAATATGCATAAATTCATGAAATATATTAGCCATTTATGCCATGGTATCCTCAAAAGACGTCGTCGATGGAACAGTAGCTTCATTAGATTGAAATCCTAGAAGTGCATAGCTCTGATAGATCCGTTGTGGTTGATACTGAGGCGGAGGAGCAACTGGACAATATGTTGGCTGCGAAGGTGGTGCATAAGACTAAGGAGGCTGCTGAAACTGTGAAAAAGATGGATCAAATTGATCATTCCCCTATGAGAAATTCGGGCAATTCTTCCATTCCGGATTGTAGGTGTTCGAGAATGGTTGATTTGGAGCTTTGTTAACCGAATTTTCTGATTGTATTTGATTATAACTAATCTCATTTTCTAATTCTTCTACCCTCCTTTCCAGTGTAGCAACAAGAGCCTGGAGATCATTCTCCTCTTTGACCTAATATTTACCTCCACCACCGATTGCACCGAGAGGTTGTACTGCCATTGGTGCCCAATCATATTGTGTATTCCAATGTTTGGCATTTTTAGCTAGGTAGTCAAGGACTGACAGTGGCTGATCTGGTTCCTTTCTCAAGAATTCTCCATTGAACATATTTTGGACAAACTATTTACATTCAAAAGTAGTACAAGTATAGAAATAGTTGGCTAACCTTTAGGATTTGAACCCATGATGTGGACAGATTTTTATCAGATCCTTGAACCTTTCCCAACAAGCTTGAAAGGTCTCGTTACCCTTTTGCATAAATTGACTGATATGCTCCTGCAGGTACTGGGTTCTCTAAAAAGAAAAGAATTTGTGTAAAAACTCACACTGCATATTTGTTTAACTATTAATAGAGTTGGATATGCTCCTACAGGTACTGGGTTCTCTAAAAAGAAAAGAATTTGTGTAAGAACTCACACTGCATATCTGTTTAACTATTAATAGAGTTAGGCCTTAACGAGTTAAACTAGATTTTCGCCTTGTCCTTCAAAAAAAAAAAGGAAATAAGCGGAGCTTGATATACTCATAAGTTCCAATAAAGGTGGTGCAGGCCAACTCAAAGTCTGTCAAATGTTAATATAGACTCTTAGAATCTACCATATGGAATTGGGGTATCATTAACAACACCCCAGGCAATCGTGAAATTTAGTGCGTCACATGGTAAAGCAATCTAAGAAGGTGTGGTAGTGCGTCAGGTGCCGCAATATATATATATTTTTTTTTAAAAACCTTTTTTTTTCATGAAGAAAAGAAAAATAAAAGGGAAAAACACTAGTTTGAAACTAAATTTGGCATTCCATGGCAATAGCACAAAAAAATTGATTCACTCTAAAAATGAGCAGTTCAGAAGCTATCCAAAGCATAGGAATTCAGTCATGTAATAACTAACCCAAGGGTCAGATCGTCTTTCATAGAATGCATTTTAATTCCAAATTTTGTGCAAATCCAAAAGAAATTAAGAAAAAAAAGAGTTTACTGAATATGACTCAGATTCTGTTTTGGAATTTTTGAGATATTTGTGATGTAATTGAAAGGACATAAAAACTAAACTATAAACCCACAACGCAAAAAATTAACGACAAGAGATGGGAAATTAGCACAATAAAATAGATGGTAGCAAAATTAAGTGCGGAAAATAATCCTATGTCTAACCATTCAGGCAGGAAATAAAACCTAAGTTTGAAATTTCAGATAAAAACCTAAAAATGAAAACTTTATTACGTAAGTGAAGCATTCAACCACAAATCATCAATTAAACACCAACTAAAAAAGTTAAAATTAACCCAACAAATATTTAAATCCTAAGGAAAGATTCTAAAGAGAACACACCAAACTTAACAATGAATATTAATCCAAATCAAAATTAATTCCAACAATAATTATAAATAAATAAACTAAACTTGATGAGAAAAATAACCCAACGAAATATTTAAATTCAACCAAAGACTTTAAGTAAAATAAGAAGAAAACAAACTACACTTAATAATCCAAAATAACCCAACCAACTTGGAATTCCAACAATGACTTTGAATAAAAAAAAAGACAAACTAACTTTAATAATAATAACCCAATTAAAAATTAAAAATTACAATGGAGACTTTTAAATAAAACAAAGGTAACAATTTTAATTAAACAAGTATTTTCTTGAGAGAGAGAGAGAGAGAGAGAGAGAATTATGGCCGTAGAGTAGGAGTTCTTTTTCTTCCAAAGCTGCTCCAAGCAGCTTCTTCAATTCGACTCCCCTCCAAGAAGCTGCCGCTGGGATCCCCCAAAACCCTCAATTTTAAAAACCTAAAAGAAAGCCTCTTGAAAACCTTTGTTCATGCATGGGCTGCATGCATACGTCTTGTCAAGCCCAGTTTTTATTTATTATTTATTTTTTTTTATTTTTTATTTTTAATTTTTGCATTCTCGCGACCCAACTTCACTCCACACGCACGGGGACACACGACATACCAGCGCCCTCACTCGCATGTGACCTCAGCTGGTCCACGCCCATAGCCCAGCAACATGGATGGTCAACACCAGCCTACAAACGTAGCCCCAGCACATACACAACCCTTGTGAGAATTAAGAACCCCTATTCAATTTAATGCCCCCAAAAGCCTCCAGGCCAGCTCAACAAGACCCAGCTTACAGCAGGCCCAGCTCACGTCTTTCATTTAGACTCTGCCTCACATACATGGCTCTCCACAAACATAGTCCCGCTTCCGAAAATTATCTTTGACGCGTAATTTCATTTAATGCTCACGTACATGAGAGTTCTTTTGCATATATTGTAATATCGGATTTAATTTTTAAAATTTTTTCTGCAATAATAAAATATAAGAATCCATAAATTATTTGAAATAAGATTAAATATTTCAAAATTGGCACAATGCTAAAATATTGAACATACTTAGACATTTTATTAAAAATATAATTTCTAATATATAATTTTAAATACATAAATATGCAACTTTGACGTGTAATCAGTGAATACGCCCAACCTACTCTCTTGTTTTGTTCCAAATAAGTTTAATATTCAAAAACTACCATTTCTTACGCCCGAATCATTCAGAAAAATCATATACGGCATATACACGTCATATACTCAAGTTTAATCGGTTCAAAATCTAAAAAAAGACTGACATAATCTATTCCCTTGACCTTATCTTTGGAGTGGTGCCTACGACGTCCAAACCATGAAATCTCCACAAAAGACACTGGTGGCCGAAAATAGAACTCACGTAAATTTTCCATTCTTCAATCGATGCAGGTTTCGTGGAGAAAATTGAGGAGAGAGAGGGACGAGAGAGATGGTGAGAGAGAGAGACGTTAAGGGGGGGTTAAATGTCTCGGGAAGGGGGGGTTCTCAGGAGATTTCAAGCTTTAGGAACATATATATTATATTATATTATATAATTAATAATTCATATTAATTAATTTTAAATTTAATTTAATTTATTTATTTTTTGGGTGACAACATTCTCACCTCTTTAGAAAAATATCGTTCTCGAAATTTGCTAACCAACATTCAATCCAACTTTGGAATTTACTGAAATACTTACCTAACTTTAGAAAGAGCCGACGGCCACCCACGTAGGGGCCCCATCCCAAATTTATTAATTTTTTCACTTATAGTGGAAGAATATCGTGGGTACATTAACGGATCTGAGAGATTACAAATAGCTAAATCAAAACTCTCCCAAAACCACCCAAGATTTAAACGAAAAACAAAAAGGTTACAATTGAATAAATTAACTATACAACCTACACTAACTAAATGTTCACTTGAACCGTCACAATTATTTGATTAGTGTTAGGCCTCACTGAAAAAGGTGTGGGTACCTCTAGCGTATTTCCTCCTCTAGTTCGCGTAAAACTTCTTCAACTACATGATTACGCTAGAGTACTTTCACCAATGAGGTTTTCTTGGTGCATAGTTCCTGCTCTTTCTGGTTTAGGATCCGAACCGGCACCTCTTCATATGATAAGGTATCACTCACCTCCAATGACTCGTAGCTTATCACATACGAAGGATCTGAGACGTATTTTCTCAGCATAGATATGTGAAATACATCATTGATTCTAGATAATGCTGGGGGTAAAGCTACCCAGTAGGCAACTGGACCAATCCTCTCATGAATCTCAAATGACCCAATATACTTAAGGCTCAATTTACCTTTCTTCCCAAATCTCATGACTCCCTTTATCGGAGCAATCCTCAAGAAAATCATAGCCCCCACATCAAACTCTAACTCCCGTCAGCGAGTATCAGCATAACTCTTTTGCCAACTCTAAGCTGCCTTGATTCTATCTCGAATCAGCTTTATTTTCTCAGATGTTTGTTGAATCAATTCTAACCCCAAAATCTACCATTCGCCAACCTTGTCCCAATACAGTGGAGATTGACATTTTCACGCACACAACGCTTCATATGGTGTCATGACAATGCTAGCCTGGTAGCTATTATTATAAGCGAACTCGACTAACTGCAAATACTAAATCCAACTACCGCTAAGATCCAGCAGACACACTCGCAACATGCCCTCTAATATCTGGATCATTCTTTCTGACTGTCCATCAATCTAGGGGTGAAATGGCGTACTAAATGTTAGCTGAGATCCCAAGGCACACTGTAGGATTTTCCAAAACTGGGAGGTGAACCGTTGGGTCTTGATCTAACACAATGGACACTAGTACGCTATGGAGTATAACTATCTCCTACACATATAACTCTGTCAACCTATTCACAGAATAACTGACTCTAATTGGAATGAAATGTGCAGTCTTCGTCAGATGATCGACAACTACCGAAATGACATTTTTCCCGTGCAGTACTAAGGGTAACCGTGTAACAAAATCCATGGAGAGATGGTCCCACTTCCACTCAGGAATGTGGAGTGGCTGCAATGGCCCTGTTGGTCTCTGGTGTTCAGTTTTCACCCGTTGATACGTAAGGCACTGTTCCACGAATCAGACAATCTCCCTCTTCATATTATTCCACCAAAAAGACTCATGCAAATCCCGATACATCTTAGTGCTTCCGGGATGCACTGTATAGAAAGAGCGATGAGCCTCTTCTAAAGTTGCCTTTTTTTATCCTAGCATCATTTGGTACACAAAGCCTGGAATGAAATCTTAGAATCCCATCATATGAGATATTAAAATATGTTTCCAATCCTCTTTGTACCTTACCCTTAATTTTCATTAGTTCCTTATCTGCCATCTGTGCCGTTTTAATCTGCTCCAGTAGGGTCGGTTGGATTACCAAACTAGCAATGATTGGTTGATGATTTCCTTCCACTATCTCCACACCAAATCTTTCCAGATCCATTCTGATTTGATGTTAAGCTACTATTTCCAAGTTTGACACATTCCCTACCTTCCAACTCAAAACATTAGCTACCACATTAGCTTTCCCTAGGTGGTAATTGATGGTGCAGTCATAGTCTTTAATTAATTCAAGTCATCTCCTTTGTCTCGTATTCAATTCCTATTGGGTGAAGAAGTATTTCAGGCTTTTGTGGTCTATGAATATTTCACATCTTTCCCTATATAAATAATGCCTCCAAATTTTTAATGCAAAAACCACCGCTGCGAACTCCAGATCGTGCATCACGTAGTTATGCTTGTACTCCTTGAGTTGTCGAGAAGCATATGCAATTACTTTCCCTCATTGCATTAACACGCACCCAAGCCCTTTCTTGGACGCATCACTATAAATAAAAAAACTCCTTTCTCCTAAAAGAATGGTCAATACCAGCGCAATGATGAGTCGCTACTTTAATTCTTGAAAAATTTGCTCGTATTCTTCTATCCACTCATATCTTATATTCTTCCTAGTAAACTTTGTCAGAGGGCCTGACGACTTGGAAAAACCCTTTACAAATTGGTGGTAATATCCTGCCAATTCCAAGAAACTGCTGACCTCATGGACATTCTTCGGTCTTGCCCTATCCACCGCTGCCTTTATCTTACTATGGTCCATAGAAATACCACCCCTAGATATCATGTGTCCGAGGAATGCAACTTGCTCTAACCAAAACTCACACTTCTTGAACTTAGCATACAACCTCCTTTCTTTTAACACCTGGAGTACCATCCTCAAATGATCCTCGTGCTCCTCATGACTTTTTGAATATACCAGAATATCATCAATAAACACTACTATAAACCAATCCAAATATTCATGAAATAATCTGTTCATGAGGTCCATAAATGTAGCAGGGGAAATAGTCAATCCAAAGGGCCTAACCACAAATTCTTAATGGCCATACCGAGTTCGAAACGCAGTTTTAGGTACATCCTTTGCCTTAAGTCTCACCTGGTGGTACCTAGATTGAAGATCAATCTTAAAGACTACTCATATTCCTTGAAGTTGTTCAAACAGATCGTCTATATGAGGATGTGGAAACTGGTTCTTAACTGTTACTTTATTTATTTTCTAGTAGTCAATGCACATCCTCATCGAACCATCCTTTTTTTTAACGAACAACACCGGTTTGCCCCACGGTGATACACTTGGCCTGATAAAACCCTTGTCAAACAACTCCTGTAACTGCTTTTTAAATTCTTTCAACTCTACTAGAGCCATTCTGTACGGAGCCTTAGAAATCGGCGTCGTCCCTAGAGATGGGTCGATAGAAAACTTCACCTCACGTTCGGGAGGTAACCCCGAAAAATCCTCCAGAAACAGATTAGGAAATTTCCTTACTATCGAGATATCCTCAATTCTTAATTCTCTATCTGGCACTTCCTTTACACAAGCTAGGTGCCCCTGACATCCATTCAGGAGTGGCCTCTTAGCTTGTATCGCTGATAGAATTGGTTGCGAAACACGCATATACATCCCCACGAATTTGTACTCTAGTTCCCCAGGAGGTCTGAACACTACTTTTTTCTTATAACAATCAATACAGGCATAGCTAGATGCTAGCAAGCCCACCCCCAGAATTATATCAAATGTGTGCATGTCGAAAACCACTAGATCGACCGGCGGTGTTCTCCTATGTATACTGATTGGATAACCTTTAAGGGTTCCTCTACACACTACCATGGTCCTCGTTGGTGTGGCCACCAATAGATCAACATATAGAGGCCGAGTTTTCATCCCACATACTTTGATAAACTTCCGTGCTATGAAGGAATGTGTCACCCCTGAATCAAACAAAACAACAACTTTATTTTACAGAAATGAAATATTACCTGTCACCATGTCATTTGCTTTTTCTGCCTCTCCCAACATAAAAAAAATAGACCCGTGTGGGGGCGGTGTTCCTCTGTTGTCCGCCTTGGGATGCCTAACGATCTCTCCGAAACTGGCTAATGGGGGTAGCATTGATCGGTGGTGCCCGGCTGGGTCTACCGCACCGATATCAGGTCCTCGTTTCCTTTCGGCATCTTCCCTCATGCCTCCTCTTACACTTGGGGCATGGAGGGCGTGACAGATCACCTGCTTCCACTTGATTCCCCATCGCTAGTCTTTGGCCCACACTGTTATTGTTCTTCCTCCACAGACCCTGACTTGGACCGGCTTGAAAACCCGGAGGCATGGGCCTCTTCCTCCATCCTCGCACTCCCCTACAAACTGGTCTCCATAATCGTGGCTTTATCCACCAGTTATGGGAAAACCTAAACTTGGAATGCCACTATCTGCTCGTAGATCCCTTGTCTTAGACCTTTCTCGAACTTACACACTTTCTTTGGATCTTCTAGGACAATGTAGGGGGCAAAGCGAGACAACTCCATGAACTTGGCCAGGTATGACTGTAGCCCCAGCACATACACAACCCTTGTGAGAATTAAGAACCCCTATTCAATTTAATGCCCCCAAAAGCCTCCAAGCTAGCTCAACAAGACCCAGCTTATAGCAGGCCCAGCTCACGTCTTTCATTTAGACTCTGCCTCACATACATGGCTCTCCACAAACATAGTCCGGCTTCTGAAAATTATCTTTGACATGTAATTTCATTTAATGCTCACGTACACGACGGTTCTTCATGCTCACGATCCGCGTACATTGTAATATCGGATTTAATTTTCAAAATTTTTTCTGCAATAATAAAATACAAAAATCCATAAATTATTTGAAATAAGATTAAATATTACAAAATTGGCACAATGCTAAAATATTGAACATACTTAGACATTTTATTAAAAATATAATCTCTAATATACAATTTTAAACGCCTAAATATGCAACTTTGACGTGTAATCAGTGAATACGCCCAACCTACTCTCTTGGTTTTTTCCAAATAAGCTTAATATTCTCAAACTACCATTTCTTACGCCCAAATCATTTAGAAAAATCATATACGACATATACACGTCATATACTCAAGTTTAATCGGTTCAAAATCTAGAAAAAGACTAATATAATCTATTCCCCTTACCTTATCTCTGGAGTGGTGCCTACGACGTCCAAACCATGAAATCTCCACAAAAGACATTGGTGGCCAAAAATAGAACTCAGGTAAATTTTTCATTCTTCAATCGACGCAGGTTTCACGGAGAAAATTGAGGAGAGAGAGAGACAAGAGAGATGGTGAGAGAGAGAGATGTTAAGGGGGGTTAAATGTCTCGGGAAGGGGGAGTTCTCAGGAGATTTCAAGCTTTAGGAACATATATATTATATTATATTATATTATATAATTAATAATTCATATTAATTAATTATTAATTTAATTTAATTTTATTTATTTATTTTTTGGATGACTACATTCTCCCCTTCTTATAAAAATTTCGTCCTCGAAATTTGCTAACCAACATTCAGTCCAACTTTGGAATTTATTGAAATACTTACCTGACTTTAGAAAGAGTCGGCGCCACCCACATTGGGTCCCCATCCCAAATTTATTAATTATCCTTACTTATGACGGAGAAATACTGTGAGTACATTAACGGCTCTAAGAGATTACAAATAGCTAAATCAAAACTCTCTCAAAACCAGCCAAGATTTAAACCAAAAACAAAAAGGTTACAACTATATAAATTAACTATACAACCTACACTAACTAAATATTCACTTGAACCGTCACAATTATTTGATTAGTGTTAGGCCTCACAGAAAAAGGTGTGGGTACCTCTGGCGTATTTCCTCCTCTAGTTCTCGTAAAACTTCTTCAACTGCATGATTACGCTAAAGTACTTTCACCAATGAGATTTTTTTTGTGTGTAGTTCCTGCTCTTTCTAGTTTAGGATCCGAATCAGCACCTCTTCATATAATAAGGTATCACTCACCTCCAATGACTCGTAGCTTATCATATACAAAGGATCTGAGACGTATTTTCTCAACATAGATACGTGAAATATATCATGGATCCTAGATAATGTTGGGGGTAAAACTACCCTGTAGGCAACTGGACCAATCCTTTCCTGAATCTCAAATGACCCAATATATTTAAGGCTCAATTTACCTCTCTTCCGAAATCTCATAACTCCCTTCATCGGAGCAATCCTCAGGAAAATCATAGCCCCCACATCAAACTCTAGCTCCCGCCAACGAGTATTAGTATAACTCTTTTTCCGATTCTTAGCTGCCTTGATTCAGTCCCGAATCAGCTTGATTTTCTCAATGTTTATTGAATTAATTCTAGCCCCAAAATCTACCATTCGCCAACCTCATCCCAATACAGTGGAGATTGGAATTTTCGCTCACACAACCCTTCATATGGTGCCATGCCAATGCTAGCTTGGTAGCTATTGTTATAAGCGAAGTCAACTAACGGCAAATACTAAATCCAACTACCACCAAAATCCAGCAGACACACCCGCAACATGCCCTCCAATATCTGGATCATTCTTTCTGACTGTCCATCAATCTAGGGGTGAAATGGCGTACTAAATATTAGCTGAGATCTCAAGGCACTCTGTAGGATTTTCCAAAACTAGGAGGTGAACCGTTGGGTCTCAATCTAACACAATGGACACTAGTATGCCATGGAGTATAACTATCTCCTACACATACAACTCTGTCAACCTATTCACAGAATAATTGACTCTAATTGGAGTGAAATGTGTAGTCTTCATCAGACGATCGACAACTACCGAAATGGCATTTTGCCCGTGTAGTACTAGGGGTAACCGTGTAACAAAATCCATGGAGAGATGCTCCCACTTCCACTCAGGAATGTGGAGTGGCTGCAATGGCCTTGTTGGTCTCTGGTGTTCAATTTTCACCCGCTGATACATAAGGCACTAGTCCACGAATCAGACAATCTCCCTCTTCATATTATTCCACCAAAAAGACTCATGCAAATCCTGATACATCTTAGTGCTTCCTGGATGCACTGTATAGAAAGAGTGATGAGTCTCTTCCAGAGTTGCCTTTTTTATCCCAGCGTCATATGGTACACAAAGCCTAGAATGAAATCTAGGAATCCCATCATATGAGATATTAAAATATGTTTCCAATCCTCTCTGTACCTTACCCTTAATTTTCACTAGTTCCTCATCTGCCATCTGTGCCGTTTTAATCTGCTCCAGTAGGGTTGGTTGGATTACCAAACTAGCAATGATTGCCTGGTGATTTCCTTCCACTATCTCCACACCAAATCTTTCCAGATCCATTCTGATTTGATGTTGAGCTACTATTGCCGATTTTGACACATTCCCTACCTTCCGACTCAAAGCATCAGCTACCACATTAGCTTTCCCTAGGTGGTAATTGATGGTGCAATCGTAGTCTTTAATTAATTCAAGTCATCTCCTTTGTCTCGTATTCAATTCCTATTGGGTGAAGAAGTATTTCAGGCTTTTTTGGTCTGTGAATATTTCACAATATAAATAATGCCTCCAAATTTTTAACACAAAAACCACCGCTGCTAACTCCAGATTGTGCATCACGTAGTTATGCTCGTACTCCTTGAGTTACTGAGAAGCATATGCAATTACTTTCCCTCATTGCATTAGCACGCACCCAATCCCTTTCTTGGACACATTACTATAAATAACAAAACCCCCTTCTCCTGAAAGAATGGTCAATACTGGCGCAATGATGAGTCGTTGCTTTAATTCCTAAAAAATTTGCTCGTATTCTTCTATCCACTCATATCTTATATTCTTCCTGGTAAACTTTGTCAGAGGGTTTGAAAACTTGGAAAAACCCTCTACAAATCGGTGGTAATATCCTGCCAATCCCAAGAAACTCCTAACCTCATGGACATTCTTCGGTGTTGCCCTATCCATCGTTGCCTTTATCTTACTCTGGTCCACAGAAATACCACCCCTAGATATCTTGTGTCCAAGGAATGCAACTTGTTCTAACCAAAACTCACACTTCTTGAATTTAGCATACAACCTCCTTTCTTTTAACACTTGGAGTACCATCCTCAAATGATCCTCGTGCTCCTCATGACTCTTTAAATATACCAGAATATCATCAATAAACACCACTATGAACGAATCCAAATATTTATGAAATACTCTATTCATGAGGTCCGTAAATGTAGTAGGGGAAATAGTCAATCCAAAGGGCTTAACCACAAATTCTTAATGGCCATACCGAGTTCGAAACGCAGTTTTAGGTACATCCTTTGCCTTAAGTCTCACCTGATGGTACTTAGATTGAAGATCAATCTTAAAGAATACTCGAATTCCCTGAAGTTGTCCAAACAAATCGTCTATACGAGGATGTGGAAACTGGTTCTTAACCGTTACTTTATTTATTTTTTGGTAGTCAATGCACATCTTCATCGAACCGTCCTTTTTTTTAACGAACAACACTGGTGTGCCCCACGGTGATACACTTGGCCTGATAAACCCCTTGTCAAATAACTCCTGTTATTGCTCTTTAAATTCTTTCAACTCTACTAGAGCCATTCTATACGGAGCCCTAGAAATCGGCGTCGTCCCCAGAGATGGGTCGATAGAAAACTTCACCTCACGTTCGAGAGGTAACCCCGAAAAATCCTCCAAAAACACATCAGGAAATTTCCTTACCATCGAGATATCCTTAATTCTTAATTCTCTATCTAGCACTTCCTTTACACAAGCTAGGTACCCCTGACATCCATTCAGGAGTAGCCTCTTAGCCTGTATCGCTGATAGAATTGGTCGCGAAACACGCACGTACATCACCACAAATTTGTACTCCAGTTACCCAGGAGGTCTGAACACTACTTCTTTCTTATAACAATCAATACAGGCATAGCTAAATGCTAGCAAGCCCACCCCCAGAATTATATCAAAAGTGTGCATGTCAAAAACCACTAGATCGGCCAACAATGTTCTCCCATGTATATTGATTAGATAACCTTTAAGGGTCCCTCTACACACTACCACGGTCCCTGTTGGTGTGGCCACTGATAGATTAACATCTAGAGGCTGAGTTTTCATCCCACATACTCTGATAAACTCCCATGTTATGAAGGAATGTATCACCCCTGAATCAAACAAAACAACAACTTTATTTTACAGAAATGAAATATTACCTGTCACCACGTCATTTGCCTTTTCTGCCTCTCCCAGCATCAAAAAATAGACTCGTGTCGGGGTGGTGTTCCTCTGCTATCTGCCTCGAGATGCCTGACTATCTCCCCAAAATTGGCTGATGGGGGTAGCATTGATCGGTGGTGCCCGACATTCCCGTGCAAGGTGGTTGGGTCTACCGCACCGATAACAGGTCCTCGTTTCCTTTCGGCATCTTCTCTTATGCCTTCTCTTACACTTGGGGCATGGAGGGCGTGACAGATCACCTGGTCCCACTCGATTCCCCACTGCTAGTCTCTAGCCCACACTGTTATTGTTCTTCCTCCACAAACCCTGACTTGGACCGACTTGAAAACTCGGAGGCGTCGGCCTCTTCCTCCAATTTTCCATCCCCGAACTCCCCTACAGACTAGTCTCCACAACCGTGGCTTTATCCACCAGTTATGGGAAAACCTAAACGTGGAATGCCATTATCTGCTTGTAGATCCCTTGTCTCAGACCTTTCTCGAATTTACGCGCTTTCTTTGGCTCATCTAGGACAATATAGGGGGCAAAGTGAGACAACTCCATGAACTTGGCTATGTATGATTGTATGGTCAAGTGTCTCTGAGTCAGATTCATGATTTCCTCCACCTTTGCTTCCTTGATGGAAATAGGGAAGTATCTGTCGAAGAAGATTTCTTTAAAATGGCCCAAGGTTAGAGCTACAGGTTCTGGCCTTTGTTCCTTGACCAGCTTTACGACTCGCCACCATCACTTAGCCTCTCCGACTAACTTAAAAGTGGTGTACTATACTCTCTATTCCTCTATGCAGTGTAAGACAGTCAATATCTCCTCCATCTCCTGCACCCTATCCTCTGCAGTGATCGAGTCAACTCCTCCCGCAAACATTGAGGGATTCATCTGGATAAACTACTCGATAGAGTAGCCCTGGTCTGCGGGTGGCCCATCCTGACCTCTGGAGTCTCGCCTAATCTTTGCCCTAACCTGTTGGGCTAAACCTTGCAGTAATGTGGAGGTATTGATGTCATCCTTGCCAGAAGCTGCTAAGTCATTATCCCCTCCAGGGTCCACGTTTTTATCTCGGTGATCCATCCTGATAATTGGAAAATAAATACTTTTTTTAGAACCCTACTGCCAGAACACGGCATGTACCATCAATTCACTAAAATCATAAAATTCATTGCACTCTTATTCTAAAATACTTAAACTTTCTCTACACAATAAACTAATAACCCTCCAAATTCCCAAAATGCAATACCCATTTCCTTAACTCATTCCTATACTCTGGTAGTATGTTCTATTATAGTCTCTAGAACCTAGCAACCTAAGCTCTGATACCACAATTGTAACACCCCAAAAATATATACATAAAATACATAAAATCTCATATCATATCCACATCATTCAAAAATACATGCCCTTAAAAATCATTTGTAAAATTATCAAGGACCTAGTGGAGTCCAAAATATCACTGTCCATACTTTAATTAATAAACAACGAAAGAAAAATATTTTTCTACAACCATAACTTCCAGAGAGCTAACCCAACCTTGGCATCAACAAGTCCCAAAATAAATATGTGTCCACCCCAGAATGTCCAAAAACATCTAACCTAAACAAAATAGTATCCTGCCCACATTCACCCTCGGCGAGATCGTCTAAGTCCTGCCTTGGAGCTCCTAGGCTCGACTCCCTGAAGGCCTTGAAAAGTTGATATTTTGATGGGGTGAGACGCCTCTCATTAAGACAGAATACGTTATTATCAATGTGTGGCAGATGAGCTTTATTGTACAATCATTTATATACATTTATTATATTGTCCCTAAATAAATTTGTCATCGGTATAAGTAATATGATGCAGTTTAGATAAATCTACTAACATAGGTTTTATGACATATCTCAGATAATATAAAGCAGTTCATAGTAAATTTACTAACATAGGTTTTACAACATATCATAGATAATTTAATTCACACTTCTATAGCACTTCTATATACACACAAATTTTTTGTACTGAGCATACCTCCCCATCAGTATCAGTACAAATACCATATAGGCCTTCTACCCCGATTTATAAGCCACACAGGCCTTCTACACAGATTTATATTTAATCACTTCATATTTCCCAATTTGATGCAAAGTCTAACTTACTATAAAACGGAATTAAACTATCATATTCACATATTAATATCAAACCTGTCATTTCATAATTAATGGAGTTAAACCGTCATATTCACATATCCATATCAAACCGATCATTCTAGAATTAATGGAATTAAACTGTCATATTCACATACCCATATCAAATCGGTCGTTTCATAATTTCACAGTATCCTGATATATATATATATATATCCATAAATCAACATAGCAGCAAATACTCGCAGTATGATACTGTAACAGTTCAACAGATCCATTTAAAAAAAACCTATTATTAATTTATCTCATGCCACAAGTTTTACATTAAATCATAATTAAATAATATGGGAACGAAAAATACGTTTTTCTAAAATCCAGTTCGATCACCTTCGAAATTTTATTTAATTTAAAACACGCAATTTTCGAAAAGTGAAGACGCCCAACCTACTCGTCTCGTTTTTCACAAATATGTTTAATATTCAAAAATATCATTTCTTACGCCCGAATCGTTCATAAAAATCATATATGACATATACGTATCATATACTCAAGTTTAATTGGTTCAAAATCTAAAAAAAGGCTGACATAATTTATTCCCCTTACCTTATCCCATGAGTGCTGCCTACGAAGCCCAAACCACGAAATCTCCTTGATTAAAACATTGGTGGCCGAAAATGGAACCTAGGGATATTTTTCGTTCTTCAATCGG
Organism: Malania oleifera; assembly: GCF_029873635.1. Classification (NCBI taxonomy): domain Eukaryota; kingdom Viridiplantae; phylum Streptophyta; class Magnoliopsida; order Santalales; family Ximeniaceae; genus Malania; species Malania oleifera. Next base: position 77,406,484 of record NC_080422.1, on the reverse strand, counting down.
CGCAGTTTTCGCCAATAAAATCAAGGAGAGAGAGAGAGAGAGATAAGAGAGACGGTGAGAGAGAGACGTTAAGGGGGGTTAAATGTCTTTAGAAGGGGGGTTCTCACGAGATTTCTTGGAATATATATATATATATTATAATATTATATTATATTATATTATATTGATATATTATTATATTATATTATATTATTTAATTAATAATTCCTATTAATTAATTAAATAATTAATTTAATTTTTTTGGATCACTACAAATAGGCTGATTGTAATTGCCTTAACAAGTCTCCTAGATTTCTGTAATTGTCAATGTTTAGCCTTGTAACTTACGTTTCTATTTGTTAGACAGTACGAAAACCCTCACAAAGAAAGGCATTCAATCAAATTGATAAATAAAATTCTCGATTAAATTATCATTAGGTATAGTAAGAAAATTTATATTTATTATAAGAAAAGTATCACAAAAGCAAATCACAATGTAATGTGGAACTGTATGTTGAAATTTATTGAGTGTTGAAAAACAAATAATGAATTCTTATTTACTCTTGCTATGAATAGCGAACCTGGTAGAGTGACGAATAGTTCTTATCTTGATTCATTTGCCGCCGATATACAAATATAATCATTTTGATCGAGTTTTTTTTTTTTTTAACCAAAATATCAAAAAAAATAAAAAACACAAAAAATAGATAAAATGGGGAAATTCTATGAAAATATACCCAACCGACTTTCCAAAATTTGGTTTGGGCCTTTTGTTTTAAAAAATGTCAGCGTTGTCGCGTCAGTCATCGTCGTCATCAGTTTCATTGTCAGCAACAATTAAAACAAAAAAAAGGGGGTACTGCTCGCTGGGGAGGGACGGGGGCGTGTTAGCTTGCTTGGAGGGAGGGGGCGTGTTAGTTGGTAGGCGGGTCACATATGCTTACAGGGAAAAAAAGGGGGGGTGAGGGGACAAGTGACAGAAGGGGGAGAGAGGAGAGAGAGAAGAGGAGGGGGAGCTCGCCTGTGAGGAGGGAAAATGGGAGATGGGATGGAGAGAGAGAGAGAGAAGAAAAAAGGGGGGATGAGATAGATTTTTTTTTTTTCCCAAAGGGATGTGAGAATTTTTTTTTAAGGGATGGGACAGTTGCATGCGTAAGTATGTGAATAGTGTCCAAACAGACTTTTGAAAAGTTGATTTGGTATTAAAAAATTAATTCCACTTGTTCCTGCATGCAAGTCCGTATGTGAATAATTGTCCAAACCGACTTTTAGAAAGTCAGTTTGGTATTAAAAAAAATAATTTTACCCGTTCTGAAATGAATGTGCATACGTGAATAGTGTCCAAGCCAACTTTTGGCAAGTCGGTTTGGTATTAAAAAATTGTAAAAAAAAAAAAATCAAAATTGACTTTCCAAAAGTCTATTTGGTCACCTATATATTTGTTCATCATCCCTTGGCCATCACTCTTCTTTCGTTTATTCCTTGATCCTCCAACCTGCTTACCACCTTGCAGATAAACTCTACTTTTGATAAGTCATAATGACGTCAAATTCGTCAGCTAACAAAGTTACGGTCTTATTATACATTGATGGTGAGATTATTCATGGATCGAATGGTATTAAGTACAACGCTGGGCCAACGAAAGTCATTCGAGTTCGAAGGAGGATGAAATTAGAAAGTTTGAAATGCAAAATATATAAATGATTAGATATTGATCCGAAGGAGTACATGATAGAACTAACACTGATTTATCCACAACGAGGGGGTGTTGGAAATTTGTTCTACATTGATGACCCAATAAAAAATTTTGCAGACGTCCTAATTGCGTTGGACCTGTAGAGTTATTGTCCAAACGTATATGTAGTTAAGAGTTTTGTTAATCACAATCCTCGAAGCAGTAGTATGGGCAGAGCCTCAACTTTGCATGGGGAAGCATTCATCCATTCTCAACCGTATACCAAATATGGTACCGGTGAGATGAGCATACTATTTGATCACCTTTTGTAGGTGACTATGGCCTTAGATTTGAATGACGCCTCTAGTACATCATTTCAGCTAGAATTCTTATCAACAGAGTTTCGACGTGAGGAGTCTACTTTGCAGGGATTCAATGTGGGAAGCAATTATTATCACGAACCAGAACAATCAACAGAATATAGGCATGACCAAAATTCAACTGGAGTTGTGTCCATATTAGACTTCCAAACAGTTCCATCTATTATCATGAATGAGAGAGGGGCATACACGGTCCAGCCAATGCAACCTGATATGGACTGTGACGGTGAATTTGAGGAAGAAGAGGATTTAGAAGAGGCAGATGCAGGGATAGATGAAGCTGGTGGATAGAATGATTATGGGGTTAACCATGAAGAAGTTGTGATGCCTTCTCAGAACACACATGTCTGTCATAAGAGGGTAAGCAACGTGCTGGCATTAGCGTACATGGTCGATGAATTTGGGAAAGGTACGATTTTCGAGATGAAGGATGACCTCATTCACTTTGTGTGCGTCCACCATGCGCAAACACATCACAACTTTAAGGTGGTGCAATCCACCCTAACAACGTGGATGTTTATGTGCAATGCAAACGAGAGCTGTGGTTGGCTGTTGCGTGCAACTCATCGCAAAAAGCATAAATTGTTTGAAATTAGACAATATAGAGGGCCACAAATATACATAAATGAGAGTCTCTCACAAGACCACCCACAACTGAAGTCCAGCTTAGTTGCAAATGAAATCGTAGAAATTATCAAAGTACTAGTACCATGTATCGTACAAAAAGGTATGGCTTGAGAAGTAAATGGCAGTTGCAAGGGTGTTTGGAGATTGGGATATTTCATATTAAAGGCTTCAAAAGTGGATGCATGCTATGTGTGAAACAAATCTTGGTACAAAGGTGAAATGGGCATGGACATAAATTTTTGATGTTAACAACATTGCTATTTTGACATGTGTGTTCTGGTCATTCGTAACATCAATAGAGAGATTTTGTCATTGTCCTCTAGTTCTCTGTGTGGACGGAACACACTTGTATGACAAATATAAAGGTAAATTGTTAATTGCAACAACCCCTGATGCAAATCAACAAATATTTCCTGTAGCATTTGCCATTGTTGAGGAGGAGAGTTTGCGCACATGGTCTTGGTTCCTTAAGTGCATTCGGGATGAAGTGACTGATCGCGATAATTTGTGTCTTATATCAGATAGACATGTCAGTATTCTTTCTACCTTTCATCATAACAATGACTGGCAACCGCCGCGTGCGCACCATCGGTTTTGCTTGCGTCACGTTGTTAGCAACTTCAACCAAAGGGTGCACAATACTGTTGACCTTATAGGTCATTCTTGGTTTTGATAATGACAAATACTCTTTGTATTTGATGACTTTTAAGTTTTTGTGCAGGTTCTTATTGGCAAGTGCATATTTGATGGCACGTGAAAGCTTGAAGCCTAAAGGCCCTAAAGATTAGTTGATGTTGTAATTTATATTATCATTCAATTCGGGTCGGTAATAGTAAATAGGAAAAAGGTCTGTAATATTTAATGCATATCATGCATGTAGGAACTACAAGCTCAAGAGCTTAGAAAGACCTTAGGGAGCACCAAAGGTCGATCAACGCTAGATTTTTGGGACCATCTCAAAACGGCCTTAAAAAAGACCCTAGGTCTTGCACAATCACTTAAGTAAGTCCCCAATATCACTTTATATATCAGGGTAAATTAAGTAGGCAAAATTTGGATCTTAATTGAAAATCATGAGAGAGGTTGGGCGACCGAACCATGGCGTGTAAAATACCTCAAGCAACCGAACAAGTCAACATGTTGACTTTGTGTTCAGGCACCCGAACCACTTTTGAGCATATCTCTCACAGGCACCCAAACCTGTGTCAGAATACTTTTCAACTACCCAGGCGCCCGAATGATCATGTTCAAAAAGGGCTTGGGTGACTGTACTGGCAAGTCTGGGCTACTGAACATATAACCGGGCACTCGAACCTAGGACAGAAACATTCTGAATTTTGTTCAGCCAACCAATCCCAGACTCGGGCACCCGAATTTTGAAAAAACACTTTTTGATTGAGTCTGTTCGGGCGACTGAACCTTGGGTCAGACACCTGAATCTCTTGGGTTAAATTAATTTTTACCAGGGTTAAAATTAAGTAAACAGGGTTAATTTTATTAATGATTTTTAAAACAAATTTAATAATACCCTTGGTGTCCCCAACTGTCATAATTTTGCCTATGCCTATATATATCTTTTCATTTGCAAAAACCCTCACTTGCTCTTGTGCTTGTGATTTTCATATTGAGGGTTTAACTTGATTTTTCCCCCGATTTTATTTAATAAATCTTTGTGTGGGAAAAATCTTATAGCTAAGTGGGTCTTTGCATTGTCATTGCAAGACTCATTAAGGCTTATAATTTTTTGTGTGCAAAAATATTTTACAAGCTCAGATTTGAATATCTCATTGTGCATTGTTATTGAGAAAATTATTTTGGAGATATTCTATATTTCTATTAGTTTGAATCTTTGAAACCCTAAACTAAGATTGAGAGTTTATCATTGCTTAGTTTCAAAGATTAGTTTATATAAACACTTATGTGCTTGACTTGAGATATTCACTATACTAAGTGTTGATTGCACACATATAGTACCGAGCTTATAGTTCATACATTCTTGAGGTACATTAATTAGTGATTGTGTTGAATCGGTACATATAAGCTTGTGTAAAAAGCGTTTATTTGTACAAAAATTTCATATTGACTGTATTCCAAGTGCGGGCCTAAAAAGGGAGACTAGCCCTGTTGAATAGTCCCTGATTGGCTTAGACTCGGTTAGGAAAGCTAGGTGCACCATCCTGGTAAGGTGTAGGTTGAGATCAGCTCCGCTAATTGACCTGGTTCTAACCGGTGCTGCTCCACCTGTTAAGTGAGCATTAGTGGAATCCTTGTGCTAGTGTAACCAAGGTGGGGACGTAGGCACAGTTGGCCGAACCCCGATAACACATTTGGTGTTGATTTTATTTTCTGCAATTTACTTTTGGCACCTGTATGTTTATGTTTATCGTTCAAATATTTGATTGGGATTGTGAAAACATAGAAAGACCCTAGGTTTGTGAACTATTACTTGCTAGATTAGTTGAACCTAGGGGATAAATTTTTTAAATACCCAATTCACCCCCCCTCTTGGGAATACACCAATACTAACAAATACGATGCTCAAGAGGATGGTTGAAAGGGCTGGTAAGGAGCACCAAGTTAGGAAATTCAATAGTATGATGGAAAGAAATTAACAGACAGTGGGCCAATTGTGAAGTCCTTTTTGAAGAGATCTCTCTTCACATGTGGACGCAATGTCACAATGGTGGTCGAAGGTACGGAAACATGACAACGAATCTTGTTGAATGTTTTAATGTCGTCTTGAAAGGAACTCGCGGTTTGCCGATAATGGCCATTGTCCAAATGACATTTTATCGTGTTGCGCAGTACTTTAGTGCCCTGTGAGAGGCAGCTCACCAAGCAATGGAGTCGGGGAATGGTTACATGCCACACATGTTGTTGCAAATGCAGAGGAAGGAAATGGTGTATACTAGACATGAGGTTATCAACTTCAACATTGAAATGGGGTTGTTGAGTACTAAAACTGCACTGCGACCACCAAATAAGGGTCAAAATATTCAAACAGTTGACATAAAGGGACATCCGTATACATATGGGAAGTGGCAGAATGAACACTACCCTTGTTCTCACTTGTTAGCTATTTGTGAGGCTAGGAGATTGGGGTATGAAAGTTGAGGTGTATTCCCAAAAGGGGGGGTTGAATTGGGTTATTAAAATTTTCTTTTAAATCCTTTTTAATGAATTCTTAACCTCTTATTTTACAATCACACAAGAATGTTTGATATTCAATGCTTATATAGCCCAATCACAAATCACACTTCAATTAATAAAATTGTTTCAAGATTAATACAAAGTAATGAAGATCAACCAATTGATTTACCAAGAACAAGAAATTAAAACTTAAACATCCACATCAACATCTAAGTAATCAATAACAAAATACTCAAGAAAATATAATTTGCAGCACTTCGGTAATTTTAGCTTTTGTTGATAGTCATATGTGTATAATTGGTTCAAGCCCTGTATTAAATGAAATTTGATTCCTCAATGCAAACCACAACTCAAATTTCGAACAACTCCGAATATAAATAAACTCTTAGTTAATTTGTCTTTGGGTGTTAACCAATCAATGTACTCCCTTTGAGGTTTCCGCAATTTATATTGATCAACCAACGTACTCCCTTTCGGTTTACACAATCCCAAATACCAAATTAAACCTTGGTTCATTTAAAATCCAATCCATGTCGTATTTATGATTAAGAATTAAAATTTATCCATGCAATATATAGGTACGCAAGAAAAATAAAGAGAGTAAGGGAAAGAGAAGGAGATTAAGGTTTTTACAAGGTTTGATTTATCCCTAGCCTACGTCATCGCCTTAGGCAAACCATCTAAGGATTCCACTATACCTATTCCTTTCTGGGCAGAACAAAACCTTACACACTCTTTCAATAGGCTAGCGATGCCCCACACTTAGGCAACGATCCAACAACTTGGAATCGTCGAAGAACTACAAGAAACAAAAAATAGTTGTTGTGTACAAGAACACTCTCTCAAAGAGCAAATTAGTACAAATTCGGCACTATGTACTTCAGAATTTAAATATCAAGGTGAAATAAGATGAAACTCAAGATTAGATTTCACCAAAGGTTCTTTAAAAATTGTGAAAACTCAGTTTTAGATTAGAATTGTGGACTTATGAATCAGCCGCAATTCAACAAAATTCTCCCAGTAAGAATTTGAGCAAGAGTCAGCTTTGTGAGAGATTGAAATTAGAATGCTTGATTGCTTGATTTGTATGCTTGGTAATTTGATTCCTTGGGTTAAAGGAGTATTTATAGAGTTTTTAGAATGAGTTTCCTTGTTTTCCAAGTTGCTTGGAGTGTCCTTCAAGTTTTTATAACATTTAGATTTGAAAAACTAATTTTTTCGAATTTTCCCGTTTAGTTCAAAATTTAAAATTCCCGCAGTGTCAGTCGGCTAGGTCACTTGACTGGGTTATTTTTGTACAGGGTCAGTCGAATGAGACCATTCTGTCTATCTGAAAAATTTATAAAATAATTGTCAATCGACTGACTGAATTCAGTTTAATATTGTCAGATAATTGGACAGATTAATTAATCGCTGTGATTTGTCAGTCAACTGAGTAAGTAAAGCTTGTTTAAGTCAGTCGGCTAAGTAGTTCATCTTTTCAAAAACTTTCATTTTTTAAGATTTTAAACCCTTGTTATTTGAAAAACTCAATTTTGACTTATTAAAATCATTTTCCAGAGTTTTCAAAAGCTAGTCTCTAAGTCTTTATTGCATCCTAAAGAGTTTCAAAGTATTTTATAAGATATTTAAACATGAAGTACTTACATAAAGACTTCATAAGACTTTGACATTCTAAACACTTAAGTCTTCATGCTTACTTTGGCTCCATCTTGTCTTCAAGCTTTGATATACTTTGAGCTTTCTCTTTAATGTCCATGCTCTCATATTCTTCAAACTTTAATAGATCCTCTTGGAATCCATGCCTTAAGCTTTATTTGATTGTCCTTCGGTGAAGTATAAGCTTTGAATGGATCCTTGTGACACTTGACCTTACTTTCTCATAGTTGAGTCCTGAAATGTCATCATTTAATCAAATATGTTAAGTTCCTCTTATTTGTTATCATCAAAACAAGATTTTAAGCCTTGTATGGCCAACAATCTTCCCCTTTTTTATGATAACAAGTAAGGAGTAAAAATTGAGTAAGCCTTAAAAAGGCTCCCCTTTACAATAAGCATTATCTTAACAATATTTGTAATATCAAGGTCAATTTCAATATTAATTTCAGTATTGTGCTCATATAGCAAAATTACATCATTCAAGATCAATATCAACATTCAAGTTCAAATACTTCTCCCCCCACTTAACAATATCAAGCTCAATTTTTGCTCAAAATTTCTCCTCCTTTTGACCTCAATAAAAAAAAGTAAGATATCAAAAATGATTAATTTCAAATAAAATCACATTTTGAGCATATGAACATATGAACAAGTGTATCACATGAACACACACTTCCCAATATATTGTAATGTAGTATGCTTCAATAGTCAAATAGTAATGCATATTTCATATTTGTAATTCATATTGCATGTGTTGTGACATCTTTAAGTTCACAATCAAGCATATGTTGCACAACATTCATATTAGCTAAAATTCATCATGCATATTTCATATTTGTAATTTATAGTTCATCTTTGCTTTCAACATTCTTTCCCTCTTTGACATTATTTCATGATACCAATTTTTTTATTTTATGACACCAATTAAAAATTAGGGAAAATCATAATACTAACAATAAGTCATAAAACTCCCCCTGAATTTAATACATTCAGATTTGATACCAATTATGCTTTTAAATTTATCATCTCATGCTTCAAATATTGAATTATATCATTTGTGCTCATGGATACTAATATCAAGAGTAATACCTATATCATGTCAATATTATCAATATCATAACATGCTCATGGATATAATTTTGCTGTCATGCTAAAATTTTCAATATATAGTGAGTCATAAATCATCAATATAAGTCAAATCATTTTCATGTCTTTGGCATTATCAAGATATCAGCATGTAAGCATATAGCATAATAGAATAGCACATAAGCAGGGAGCATATCATCATCATTTGCATTGTATTACAATTTTGCTCAAGTTTCTTATTCTCAAATATCTTTTCTTAATTAAAAACTTATGCAATAAGCTCAGATTTTCTTACTTTTGACTTCATATAAATTCCTAAAATTCATATTTAATACTTTCTAAGTTAAGCCTTGTATGATTCATTCATTGATTGAGGCCAACAATATTATTTTCATTATTTAAAAACTCATCTTTGAGATTTTTTCTTATCTCATCTCGATACCCATATTTTCTTGGGTCTGGACGGTTTAACAAGAGAAGTTTCTTTTACTCTCCAAACTTTTTTAGTTTTAACAACCTTTCTTTTTAATGGACATTCAAACTTTATAGGTCCCTTATTTTTACATAGGAAGCATGTGGTGTGAGTATAGGCATTAGAGGAAGTGCTAGCATAATCTTTAGAGGCTTTCGCAAAGTACCCCATATAGAAGTTCTTTTTCTTTATATTTTTTACTCCATTGAATCCTATGCCTTCTTTATTTAGAGACATTCTTTGTGCTCCTATCATTCTATCAAAGTTTTCTTTTCCTCTTGTAAAATTTATATTATTTTAGCTTGATATTCAATTTTTCCTTTAAGATCACTGATTTTTGAATTTTCTATTTTTTTTACGCTTTTCTTGCATCTTTTCTTGGTTTTGAGACATCTTGGTAATTTTATTCTCTAATTCAGAAATATATAAGTCTTTCTCAATTTCCATGGAAGTTTTAGACTTTAAATCCTCTAGTTCTTTTATTACCTTCTCATTCTTGCTTTTTAGTCTACGGATTTTTAAATCTTTTTCACTTTTAGTAAGTTTTAAAGATTCCAGCTCTTTCATAACTCTTTTATTCTTGTTTTCTAGTCTCTTGATTTTCAAATCTTTCTCTCTTTCAGCAAGTTTAAGGGATTCCAACTCCTTTATTGTACCTTCATTCTTATTTTTCAATGTAGCATATTGTTTGGTTACTTTGACTAGGATCTTATGAACTTTGAATAATTCATTTTGTAACTCTTTATAAGAGGGCATACACTCATCATTGGATTCTTCTACTAAATCATCACAAGAACTATTAAAGGATTTAGATGAGGAGCTTTCCTCATCGTCCCAAGCCATATAGCAAGTATAAGCAACCTCTTGGTCACTTGATTCACTTTCTGAACTACGTAGATTATCCTATGTAGTGGCCTTCATAGCCTTTTTTGTTGATTAAGGTATAATCCCAAGAGGGGGGGTGAATTGGGTATTTAAAAAAATTATAAGGCCCTTAGTTACCTCTTACACCCTTCTTATAAATTTACCAATAAATTCTTGTTACTCAATTACTTAAGTGCAAGACTATCCTATCTATGCATGCAATATACACAAATTAAATGCAATGCTGAAAATAAAGAGTGAAGGAAAGAGAGAAGACAAACACAGTTTTACGAGGTTCAGTCGACTTGGCCTATGTCCTTGCCTTGAGCAACCACTCAAGGATTCCCTAAAACCCTACTCCTTAAAGTGGGATGGAGCTTCCCGTACAATTTGGTGCTTACAAGAGGCACAGTTTCCTCCTACTCCGCTGCTTACAAGAGATACAACTCTCTCCTCACACACTGGTTCACACTCCAAACCGTGTATACAATAAAATCTAAAAAATGCACTCAAAACAATGCTTCTAACAAAAGCTTGTGAGTACAATTCAAATTCCTAGCACATTAACATATGATATAACTTGAAGTTCATGAATGTATGAAAAACGATACAATCGTTTGATGTATGATATGTGTCAACACACAAATTCGTATTTAATCAAAACTCCCAAGTAAAATATATTTGAAATGCCTTGGAGTTAATTAGGGATCTTAGTTCACTTTGTAAAGATGCAAAAGTATGTTTGAAGTGAACTCGTTAACAAAATCTTTATCTTGAATACAAACTCAATCAAAATCACAAAGCTTTATTTCATGTATTCAATCACAAACTAAGAATATTAATTTTCAGAAAATATCCCTCAATTAAACGTATAGTTGTAAGTACCAAGGATATTTAATCAAGTAGTAATATAAGTAAAATATATATCCTTTAGAAAATACACACTTGAATCAAAAATCAATCAAGCAAGTTAAATAAGTTTTCTCAAGTAATGATCTTCTCAAAAATATATTTTATATGAATAGGCACACTCAAGATCAAAACTTTTCAATACTTTGTCAAGAACAAGCAATGAGATGAGATGAAAAGTCACAACACTAATAACTTGAAAGATCAAACCTCAATACTAGATTGAAGTCCAATAGAGTAAACAAGTTCCCTTTAAATATCTGATTTGATTAGCCCAAGCTTGAAGATTTTAGATTGAGGTATAGGCAATCGTATAATACTTTTCAATGATCTTGCAACAAGGTGTGTTCTGCTCTTTCTTGTGTGTCTAACTTGTGTTCTAGGGTTTAGATATTCATAATATATAGTATATTACCTTTAGGATTGATCTCAGCCGTTAGATCAATAAGATAGCTCGCGAGTCTTTTTAATAAAAAACTGATTTTTAGGCTTTCCCGCGAGTTGAGGCAACCGAACTCGACTTCAGGCTCCTGAAGTGGCAACTTCAAGCGCCTGAGGTTCCAGGGTCAGGCGACCGAGGTACCTCTTCCAGGTTTTGTCTTTCCCATTTAATTCTTCAGGCTACTGAACTTAATCTTCAGGCTACCGAAGAAATTCTTCAGGCGCCTGAGGTTAACATTAGGCTATCGAAGTCCCCTCCTTTTTTTATTGCCTTTTTCTAATTAAAAAAAATGTTTTACTCTTTTTCTTGGGCCTTTTATAAAACATATATTTCATGATTTTCCAAACATTTCTAGGTCCATGAAGATTCCCTAATGATGTACATGAAATGCATGAATCCTAACAATCGTTCTAAGTTATGAGCCTCAAATTAAATCATATGAAAATGTAAGTACATGAGATCTAAATACCCATTCCCAAAATATTCTTGAACTTTGCCGCTTGCATCTTGATTCTCTTACTCTTTGAGTTCCATGGTGCTTTCTAAAATGTATAAGCTTTACTTTATGACATCCATGACTCGTTATCTTTCCGTGCATACTTAGTGTAAGTCCTGTTAACAAACTCAATGCACATATCAAATATCAAGTGATTTGTCATTATTAAAATAGGATTGGACTCGTAGAGTCAACATTTTTATTTTTGTTTTTAGAATCTTTCTTAAGTTTTGGACAATCCGGTTTTAGTTGTCCAACTTTCTTACAGTTATAGCATGTAGGTAGTTCTTTCTTTGTTTCTTTCTTCCTAGCTTATTCCTCATCTGAACTTGAGTTTTGGATTTTTCTTTTGAATTTATTTTTCCTTCTTAGTATTCTTGCAAGTTTCTTGGATATGAATGCTAGTTCATCTTCATTTATTTCATCTTAATCTTCATCACTAGAGTTTTTGTTTGAAGTTTTAAAAGCAATCGATTCTTGGGTTTTATATTTTCCACTTCTTTCATTCATGGACATTTTATATGTAAGAATAGATCCTATGAGTTCATCTAAGGAGGTGTTTTTCAAATTTCTTCATTTGGTTATTGCAGTGGCCTTAAATTCCCAAATCAGTGGAAGTCCTCTAAGCTTTTTACGGATCATCTCATAGGTGGAGTATGTTTTTCCTAAAGCATTGAGGGTGTTTATAATATGTGTGAACCTTGTATACCTGTTTGTAATTGATTCATCCAGGTTCATCTTGAAAGCTTCATATTCGCTTGTGAGCATGTCTATTCTACGATCTCTAACATCTATAGTACCTTCATAAGTAACTTCTAATTTGTCCCAAATCTCTTTTACTGTTTTACATGCCATGACCCTATTAAATTCATTAATATCTAAGGCACAATATAGTGCTTTCATGACACTAGAATTTACTTACAATTATGATCATTGTCGGTCATGTCTTTTTCTTCTTTGGGAATTTCCTTGCCATCTACGGTTTTAGTAGGAATTAAGTCACCATGTGTGACAACCTTCCAATCCGTTGTTTAAAAATAAATTCTCATCCTTTGTTTCCAAAATGTATAATTTAAACCACAAAAGATGGGTGGCCTAATTGAGGATTGACCCTCTCCAAAGGGAGCTACTCTTATGTGTGTCATCTAGATCTTTATGTAGCTACTACTTAGGATTTGCACAACCCCGCTCCGATAGCAATTGAAAGTTGAGGTGTAGTCCCAAGAGGGGGGGTGAATTGCGTCATTAAAATTTTCTTTTAAATCATTTTTTATGAATTATTAACCTCTTGTTTTACAATCACACAAGAATGATTGATATTCAATGCTTATATAGGCCAATCACAAATCACACTTCAATTAATGAAATTGTTTCAAAATTAATAAAAAGTAATGAAGATCAACAAATTGATTTACCAAGAACAAGTAATTAAAACTTAAACATCCACATCAACATCTAAGTAATCAATAACAAAATACTCAAGCAAATATAATTTGCAGCACTTTGGTAATTTCAAATTTTGTTGATAGTGTGTGTATAATTGTTTCAAGCCTTGTATTAAATGAAATTTGATTCCTCAATGCAAACCACAACTCAAATTTCCAACAACTTAGAATTTAAATAAACTCTTAGTTAATTTGTCTTTGGGTGTTAACCAATCAACGTACTCCCTTTGAGGTTTCCGCAATTTATATTGATCGACCAATGTACTCCATTTCGGTCTCTGCAATCCCAAATACCAAATTAAACCTTGGTTCATTTAATTTCCAATCCACGTAGTATTTATGATTAAGAATTAAAATTTATCCACGCAGTATACATGTATGTTGAAAAATAAAGAGAGTAAGGGAAAGAGAAGGAGAATAATGTTTTTATGAGGTTTTGCTTATCCCTAGCCTACGTCCTCACCTTAGGCAAACCACCTAAGGATTCCATTATACCTGTTCCTTTCCGGGCAGAACAAAACCTTACGCACTCCTTCAATAGGCTAGAGTAATCACCTCTCCAAGCGATGCCCCAAGCTTAGGCAACGATCCAACAACCTGAAACCATCCAAGAACTACAAGAAACGCAAAATAATTGTTGCGTACATGAACACTCTCTCAAAGAGCAGATTAGTACAAATTCAGCACTATGTGCTTTAGAATTTAAATATCAAAGTGAAATAAGATAAAACTCAAGATTAGATTTCACCAAAGGTTCTTTAGGAGTTGAGAAAACTCAGTTGTAGATTAGATCTATGGGCTTATGAATCAGTAGCAATCAGTAGAATTCTCCTAGCAAGAATTTGAGCAAGAGTAAGTTTTGTAAGAGATTGAAAGTAAAATGCTTGATTGCTTGATTTGTATGCTTGGTAATTTGATTCCTTAGGTTAAAGGAGTATTTATAAAGTTTTTAGAGTGAGTTTCCTTATTTCCCAAGTTTCTCATTGTGTCCCCCAAGTTTTTACAGCGCTTAAATTTGAAAAACTAATTTTTAAAATTTTCCCGTTGAAGTTCGGAATTTAAAATTCCTACAAGGTCCGTCGTTGGGTCACTCGACTGGGTTATTTTGTATAGGGTCAGTCGGCTGAGACCATTCTGTCTGTCCTGGAAATTTAGAAAAAATTGTCAGTCGACTGACTGAACTCAGTTCAATATTGTTAGTTGGTCGAACAGATTAATTAATCGTTGTGATTTGTATGTCGACTGAGCAAATAAAGCTTGTTTAGGTCAATCGGCTGAGCAATTCATCTTTTCAAAAACTTTCATTTTTTTAAGATTTTAAACCCTTGTTATTTGAAAAACTCAATTTTGACTTTTCAAAATCATTTTCTAGAGTTTTCATAAATTGGTCTCTAAGTCTTAATTGCATCCTAAAGAGTTTCAAAATATTTCATAAGATATTTAAACATAAAGTACTTACATAAAAACTTCATAAGACTTTGACATTCTAAACACTTAAGCATTCATGTTTGCTTTGGCTCCATCTTGTTTTTAAGTTTTAATATACTTTGAGCTTTTTCTTTAATATCGATGCTCTCATATTCTTCAAGCTTTAACAGATCCTCTTGGAATCCATGCCTTAAGCTTTGTTTAATCATCATTCTTTGAAGTATAAGCTTTCAATGGATCCTTGTGAACACTTTACCTTGCTTCCTCATAATTGAGTCTTAAAATGTCATCACTTAACCAAATATATTAAGTTCATCTTACTTGTTATCATCAAAGCAAGATTTTAAGCATTGTAAGGCCAACAGGGTATAGTGGCTATATTGAGTCTTGTTTCACGATGTAGGAGCATTATGCGACATATGCGATGGACTTCATCCATGTCCTCCATAAAGAATATTGGATGGATCTAGTGGCGCCAACATTATACGGTAACCGATATTTGCTTAGGCAGAAAGGACACCCCAAAAGTTTGTGACTACGTAACGAAATGGATGTATGAGAGGGCAATCGGAGGATGCGGTGTGGGTTTTGCCATAAAGAGGGTCACAACTGCAATTGATGTCCAAGGTTGCTTAGGAGGTCATGACCATGCTAGACCATCATAATAAATTCAAAATATGTACTTAATGTGTATTGTACTTAGATGGATGAGTGATATAACATTGAAAGATAAATTAAAGAATGAACATATTCGTGATAAGTTAGGTGTAGCTCCTATAGAAGATAAGATAAGGGAAGGACGACTCAGATGGTATGAACACTTGTAACATAGGCCTTATAGTGCACCTATGAGGAAGAGTGACATAGTTACTGTGGGGGGCAGTAGAAGGGGTAGGGGTAAACTTAAAATAACTTGGGAGGAGATAGTGAGTAAGGATTTAATATTCTTGAATCTATCCAAAGAAATGGTCCATGATCGCATAAATTGACGGAAAATGATTCATATAACCGACCCCACTTAGTGGGACTAAGGCTTGGTTTTTTTTTTTTTTTTTTGTTACTGTACCATTAAGCTTTTTAGCTTTTGAAATTAATGAGTTGTACTCGAGTTCTATTTTGTTATTAATTTATTACATGCTTAATTTGTAATCATAAATTTATAATTATATTATAATTAGAATTTTATGATAATATTATCATACTCTTAAATAATATTAATAAATAAGAGTAAATACAAAAATACTTCTATAACTTTTGCAAAATAATTACAGATGAAATTTTATAAATAATATTGAAAATTCTTCTTGAATCAAAATTAAAGAATTGTATGCGAATTTTATTGGTTAAGTATTAGGAAGAAATTCAAAAGGTGATTGGATATTATTATAACATTTTTCTTATAGAAGCATGTGCTTCAATCACACTTCTGACTTAGTCTAGGAAATGAAAAAATTTGTAAAACTGTAGCATTACAGTTTGGAAACATTTTATAAATAATGCAATCATGATTTGGCTTCAAGCCATAGCCCGTAACATTTAATATTTTGAAACTAAATAGAAATGCATTCTTTTTAGATTTCCGCTCCGGCTACTTAGATCTTAATTAAAATATAATGCCAAATAGCAATTTTATGAAGATTTACACAGCAATTTTATACATGAGATTTCTAACAAATAATAATCTACTCTTGAGTCACTAAGTCTCACATGGTCTTGTGTAATAACCCAAAAATGGTTACACAAGATTAGTAGGGTGATTTTAAAAATAATAATAGTAATAATTGATGAATTAAATTAAATTAAATTTTAAAAAAAGAAGAAGAAAAAGAAATAAAAAAATAATTAATAATTATTTTTTATTTTTATTAATTAAATATTATTATTATTATTATTATTATTATTATTATTATTATTATTATTATTATATAAATATAGCATTACTTACAGGATTGAAGATTCAAAGAGCAGAGATGTCTCCCCCCCCCCCTCCACAAGCTGTGTCACTTGTCTCCTTCATTCTCTCTGCTACTCACCTCAATTTTTCAATTGATATTCGCCCAATCAGAAATTTGAAAATACCGCTGGGCTCCATTCTCTACCACCGACATTTCTACCTGAGCGAGTTTGTTGTAGGAGCGACATGGGCATATCCTCTAAGGTAAGGTAAATTCTCACTCTTACCTCAATTTTTGTTAAATCTTAAGTCGAATTAACAATCAGATACCACAACGAGAATCTAGGGATGATTCTCTATAAGTCTAGCGGAACGGATTCCTCATGGGGTCGTCTAGATATACTCCCAAAGTTGGGATAATGGGGTTATTCAGGGGCTAATTATTATTTAATTAATGTAGATTTAGAAATGTTAGAATATTGGGCATTTTGAGGTATAACTAAGGTTATTGAATTCTGGGTTCGGGTAAGCACAACAAGTGCAATTTCGGGACCCTGCAGGCATAGTTCAGAAAACCAAGTAAGAGTGTTAAATATTTGTTTAAATGTTAATTTGGAGTATATGAAACCTAGGAAAGGTTATATGAGTATTATTTTGGGAAATTAGTTAATTAATCTAGGAAAAATGCGAATTACAGGATTTGAGTTTCCGGCGTCAGGGACATAGGGTCTAGGTTTTAACGAGACTCTTAGTAAGTCAGGTAAAGGGAATAAATTATAGCAGTATTTTGATAACACTGATTGAATGATTTGTGAAAAATAAAGCTATGGTATTTTTTCCTATGAAATTAATATATTATGAATATTAAATGAAAACTGTGTGACATATGACGTATATTGAAAAATGTAAAATATAACGATGGGTAATTTTTGAGAAAATAATGAAATGAGATTTATGATATATTAGTGGAAAATGATGAAATGTGATAATTATATGTGAATAGAAATGATTTTTATGAAAATGAGAATGTGTGAATTACTGATATAAGTATTTTGAGAAATGTTGAAATACGTAAAACATGAAATATACTATTATGAGGTGATGAAATGAGCACAGTAAATGATAAGAACATTTTTATTAAGATGAATTGAGATATACTGATATGAGATTAATTATGTATATTGATATGAGAATATTGAAACGTGAAAATGAAAACGTGAATTCTGAAATGTGTATACTGGAATGTGAATATGGGAAATATGAAATGCAATATGGAAATTGAAATGTGATGATTGAAATGAGAATACTGATTGTGAATACTGGGGAAATGTGAACATTACAAAGTGCAAAACTTGCAATGGGATCATTGAAATATAATTGATGAAATGCCAATACCGCATAATGGTTGCGGGTATGTGGCAATGATAATCCTGATGGATGGTTATGGAAACCCTAATGATGGGTTGTGATATTGAGTATGGTACCATTGCTAGTGGTGTTAGTGCAACCACACGGACTCATAGAGCATTTGGCATGACAGTTGACTGAGCTGTATAGTAGAGTTGTTGTGCCCCCTGAGTTTGGATTAGGGTTATAGGCCGTCCAGTCACACTACAGATACAGGATATGTGTTATGATATTTTATCTAACCGAGTCGGTCAACTGCGGTTAGATCCAGCCTTTGAGCCGCACAACCCTAACCATGGGGGGAAGCATGGCATAGTGAATATCCTCAAGGCAGCCATGCGTTACAGACACGAGTATATTGGTTATCAGGGACACTCATGAGCAAGATGAAAATGGAAATGCATTGAACATGGAAATGAAATAAAAATGGAAATGTAATGAAAGAAAATGAGGGAAGAAATAGTGTAAGTTAATATCATAAATGAATTAGGCGAAGTAAAACTCTCTACCTAAGGGCTTACTGAGTAAGGTGAGTGCTCTGATAATTATCAATTGCAATTGAACCCAAGTAGTTGGGTATGGTTGCAAATGATGTCTGAGCAGAGGGGAATTGCATGTATAGGCGTGTAATTTCCCCTATCCTCGAGAACTTTGCTGGAAAACATAAATTATGTGGAAATGGGTTTTGAGAAATAGAAATAAAGCTTTTAAAAGCTTGTGTTGTATATCTATACGAGTATGAGAATGAATTTATATATTTTCTCTGATGGAAATCATTTTAATGAGTATTTTGATATAACTAAATTCATATTGCCACACTGTAAATAATTTATTCCGTCTTACGGAGATGTGTCTCACCCAAATATGCAAACTTTTGAGAGAACAGAGACACACCAGGGGATAGAGCTCCAAGATAGTAGGGAGTTGGGACCTTGATATACAAGGTGAGTTTTTGGACTAGGGAAGTGTGATTTCCCTAGGGTTGTATTGTTTTTGGGTAGGATAAAAATGTGTGTATATGTATGTTGATACTTTTGGTATTGTATTTTGAATGGTATGTACATTATGTTTCCCGCTGTTACGCTAATATAAATAAAATGCTCTTTTACCTGGCACCCAATGCAGGTTGGGTCATGTGAGTGGTATCCGAGTTGTTGACGTGGCCGATGTGATGTTTGATGTGTATGATATAATTATTATTGATGATAAAAAAATTGGTATGAAAAATCGGAGCGTCATAGTTTGGTATTAGAGGCTAGGTTGCTAGCTTCTATAGACTTTAGTAAATAGAGGAATACAATACCAGAGTATAGGAATGGATTTTGAGGAAAATAGGAGATGGGTAGATATAAATGTGAGTCAGTCATTATGGAGGATGAGGTGAGAATTTAGGGTTCTATCTTATAGCCTAGAGATAGGGGTACCGAGGTTGTTTCTGTGTTTTTCCTGGGGTGACGATTTCAGGAAAACCATGGATACTATCGCTGGGTCTTGTTTCTATGTGGTAGGACTGAATCTTAAATGGGAATTGAGGATGTGGAGATAAATGGTCGTAGAAGAGTAATTTATGAGTTATGGTAGTGTATTGATTGTGTGATAGTAATTGTATGCTGAGACTAGTTGTTTTGGTTGCAGGATGGATCTAGGGAATAGTAACATGAGTGTGGGAGGTGATAGAGCAAGACCTTCCAGTATGGGTGGCGGAGACCCTGACGTGGTATTGCGTAGTGTCACTCAGCAAGTGATGGCTGAGATGGCTAAGAGCTCAGGGGAACGGAATTGCACGATCGAGCAATTCATGCGTATGCGACCCCCATCTTTTGCTGGAGGAGCGGACTCACTAGTAGCTGAGAACTGGGTCAAGGACATAAAATACATACTGGCAGTACTCTTATGTACAGATGAGCAGAGGGTGTTATTTTCTATATCTAAATTAACTGGGGAAGCAAAGCGTTAGTGGAGGTTGGTGAGATTATTGGAGGAGCAAAGGCCTGACCTTGTGGTGATGACGTGGAGTCGCTTCAGGGAGATCTTCTTCGAGCGGTACTTCCCCGCTATGATCAGGAGTGCGAAGGTATCAAAGTTTCTGCATCTCATATAGAGGCCTATGACGGTGCAGCAGTATACAGCGAAATTCATTGAGTTGTCTCGATTCGCCCAGTATTTGGTGCCAGATGAGGAGAGGAAGGTGAGAAAGTTTGAGGAGGGCTTGAGATAAAATTTATATAAGCAGGTGGTAGGCTTTTGGGCTCAGACCTTCTCAGAGATAGTCGATAGAGCTACAGTGATTGAAAGCGGCCTATAGAGAGGCGCAGCGGCACAGAGTCAGGGAAAGAGGTTCGTGCCTCCCGATTTTCAAGTTGGGTCCAATCGAGGGTCGTGGAAGAGATATGATAGCAGAGGGGGACGATGATAGGGAGGAGGAGAACGAGTAGTACAGGGTAGACAAACGCCCCCTCCTTGTCTTAGATGCTATAGAAGACACCCAGGAGAGTGCCAAGTGAGGGAGGTTGTCTGTTATCCATGCTATCAGCCTGGGCATATAGCGAGAAACTGTCTGGCACTGCCAGCGATAACAGGTGCTCTTCGACCATATAGAGGAGGCTATTAGGCACCTCGAGGCAGACAGAAGAGGAATATTGCTCTGGCGTGAGTTTATGCACTGACGTCGGGAGATGTTGAGGTGGAAGGAGATGTGGTGACAGGTATTGTTTCAATACTGTCATTTAAAGCTACTGCCTTATTTGATTCAAGGGCGACTCATTATTTTATGGCCTAGGAATATGTTAAGTTGTGTGGGTTTGAATCTCAGCAGTTAGATATTAGTCTGTCTATTACTACGCTGACTAGGGCTGTAGGGATATGCAGAAAGGTACTTAGGGACTGTCTAGTGGGTATTCAAGAGAGGTCTTTGTCAGCTAATCTGGTGGTTTTAGATATGCATAGATTTGAGGTAATCTTGGGGATGGACTGACTAGCTATTCACTATGCCAGCATTGACTGCCATCAGAGAGGGGTAGTGTTCAGACCTCCAGAGGGACAGAAGTATAGATTTATGGGATCATGTGTGCGCACCCCACCTCAGTTAATATCCGCCATTCAGGTGAGGAGATTGCTGCTAGAAGGCTGTCAAGGATTCTTGGTCTATGTGAAGGCAGTATCAGAAGGAGAGTTAAGAGTAGAGGATATCCCGATAGTGAAGGATTTTCTTGATGTTTTCCCTGAGAATTTGTCAGGACTACATTCTTATCATGAGGTAGAGTTTGTCATTGATTTGGTTCCAAGGACACTGCTGATTTCGAAGGCGCCATATAGAATGACACCGGCAGAGCTGAAAGAATTGAAAGAACAGTTACATGACTTGTTAGATAAGGGGTTTATTCGGCCCAGTGTGCTGCCTTAGGGAGCGCCAATTTTATTTGTGAGGAAGAAGGATGGGTTGATGAGGTTGTGCATCGACTATAGGGAAATAAATAAAGTAACTATCAAGAATAAATATCCGCTCCCTCATATCGATGATTTTTTTTATCTGTTATAGGGGATGCAGATATTCTCAAAGATAGACTTACGCTCCAGGTACCATTAGGTGAAAATCAGGGCAGAAGATGTTCTGAAGACAACATTTAGAACACGGTATGGTCACTATGAATTTTTGGTTAATCCGTTTGGTTTGAAAAATGCTCATGCAGTGTTTATGGATTTGATGAAGAGCCTAGTAAAGCATAAGGAACATCTGAGGATAGTGCTTCAAGTTCTGAGAGAAAAGAAGCTATATGCGAAACTCAAGAAGTGCGAGTTTTGGCTGGAACAGGTTACCTTCCTTGGACATGTTATATCCAAGGGTGGTATTTATGTTGATTCTAGTAAGATTAAGGCAGTAGTAGACTAGGTACGATCGAAGAATATGCACGAGATTAGGAGTTTCCTGGGATTGGCTGGGTACTACCATAGGTTTGTTGAGGGCTTCTTTAAACTGTCAGACCCATTGACCAGATTGACCAGGAAGGGAGTGAAGTTTGAGTGGTCTGATGAATGTGAATGAAGCTTCCAGGTGTTGAAGCAGCGACTCATCACTGCGCCTGTGTTGACGATTCCTTCAGGAGAAGAGGGATTCGTAATTTACAGTGATGCATCCCATAAAGGGCTCAGATTCGTGTTGATGCAGTGGGGGAGAATGATAGCCTATGTCTCACGACAATTGAAAGAATATAAGAAGAACTACCTTACCCATGATCTCGAGTTAGCAGCTGTTGTCTATGCATTGAAGATTTGGAGACACTATCTTTATGGGGTAGGTGTGATATTTTCTCTTGCCATAAGAGTTTGAAATACTTTTTCTTGTAGAAGGAGTTAACATGAGGCAGAGGAGATGGCTGGAACTGATAAAGGATTACGACTGCACTATCAGCTACCACCCAGGAAAGGCTAATGTAGTCGCTGATGCTTTGAGCCGAAAATGAGTGGATTCATCTGTATCTGCCATGGAGATTTAGCATCTGATCTAGATGGATCTAGAGAGGCTCAGTGTGGAGCTGGTAGAGGGCGATCACCAACTATTTATTGCTAACCCGGTTTTGCAGTCAATCTACAGAAGAGAATTAAAGCAGCTCATAGGAATAATGCAGAACTAGTAGATCTTATGGAGAAGGTACAAGATGGTCAAGAGACAGAGTTCAGCATCTTAGATGTTAGAGCCTTAAGGTTCTGTACTAGATTGTGCGTTCCTGCCGACCCTGAGATCAAGAGGGTTATTCTAGAGAAAGCACATTGGTCCTTGTATACTATACATCCGGGTAGCACTAAAATGCACAGGATCTCCAAGAATCTTTCTGGAGGAGCAACATGAAGAGGGAGATAGTTTAGTATGTGGATCAATGTTTGACATGCCAGCAAGTGAAAACTGAGCATCAGAGACCGGCAAGATCGTTGCAGTCACTCCACATTCCTTAGTGAACATGGGAGCATATAGCAATGGATTTCGTCACAGGACTACCGCTGGCTTTGCATGGACAGAATGCTATTTGGGTAGTTGTGAATCAACTGATGAAGACTGCCCACTTTTTGTTGATTAGAGTTAACTACTTCATGGACAGATTGGCTGAGTTATATGCCTAGAAGATAGTTAGGCTCCATGGAATCCCAGTGTCCATAGTTTCAGACAGAGACCCACAGTTCACATCTCATTTTTGGAGGAGTTTGCAAGAGGCCATAGGTTCTTAGTGTCGTTCAGCACAACTTTTCATCCTTAGACAGAAGGGCAGACAGAAAGGATGATATTGATTCTGGAGGATATGCTGCGTGCATGTGTACTGGACTTTAGAGGTCGTTGGATGCAGTATTTGCCACTAGTCGAGTTTGCGTATAACAATACCTACCAAGCCAGCATTGGGATGGTTCGTATGAGACATTATATGGCAGGAGGTGCCAATCCCTATTATACTCGGAGGAGATTGGGGAAAGACAAATTTTGGGGCCAGAGCTGATATAGCATACTCAAGATAAAGTCAAACTCATCAAAGACAGGATCAGAACAACACATAGTCGGTAGAAGAGTTATGCAGATACTCATCGGTGAGAATTAGAGTTTGACAGAAGATCACATATTCCTGAAGGTGGCACTGTTGAAGGGAGTTATGAGGTTTGGGAGGAAGGGTAAGCTGAGTCCTAGGTATATTGGACCATTCGCAATTCTTGAATGGGTGGGTCCAGTTGCCTATAAGTTTGCATTGCCACAGACCCTATCTAGGATCCATGACGTATTCCACGTTTCTATGCTAAGGAAATATGTCCCAAACCCCTCCCATGTGATCATTTATGAAACACTGGAGTTGACTGATACCTTAGTTTATGAAGAGGTGTCAGTGTAGATTTTAGACTGGAAGGAACAAGAGCTACGCACAAAGAAGATTCCATTGGTAAAAGTTTATGGCGCAATCATGTCATTGAGGAGGCTTCTTGGGAATTAGAGGATCATATGCGCCAGAGATATCCATATTTATTCAGTGGAGTTCAAAGCTAAGCTAGTTAGAGAAAAGGTAAATAATGATGTATGTATTTTGATTTGTATAGTGTAGTGTGGGATAGATAGAGTTTTTAGTTTTTGGATATGAATGGCTTTGAGAGAATTTTTAGTAGTTGTAATCTCCCAAAACCCTCTTTGTAACCATGGTGTTCCTCCGCTAAGAGAATTTTTAGTAGTTGTAATCTCCCAAAACCCTCTTTGTAACCACGATGTTCCTCTGCCATAAGTGAGAGTAATTAATAAAATTCAAAGTGTTTCTCTAAGGGTGGGAAGTAGATGAATAGCAATTTCGAGGACAAAATTTTTATAAGGAGAAGAGAATGTAACAACCCCAAAAATAGTTATACAAAAGTAGTGGGATGATTTAAAAAAAAATAATTAATTAATTAAATAAATTAAATTACATTAATTTTTTTTAAAAAAAAAAAAAGAAGAAGAAGAAAAAAAGAAAGAAAAAAATAATTAATAATTAATTTTTATTTTTATTTTTATTTTTATTTTTATTAATTAAATAAATTATTATTTATTAATTATTTATATTATTATTATTATTATTATTAATTTATATTTATATAAATATAACATTATTTACCTGAAGCTTCTTGAAGCTTCAGGATTGAAGATTTAGAGAGTAAAGACGTGTGGGCCCCCCCCCCCCCCCCCGAGCTTCATCTCTTGTCTCCTTCGTTCTCTCTCCCACTCACCTCAATTTTTTGGTTGACATTCGTCAGATTGAAAATTCGAAAATACCGCTAGGCTCCATTCTCTGCCACCGACATTTCTACCGGAGCAAATTTTTCGTAAAAGCAACATGGGCATATCCCCTATGGTAAGGTAAATTCTCACTCTTACCTCAATTTTTGTTAAATCTTAAGCCGAATTGATGATCAGACACTACCACGAGAATCTAGGGATGATTCTCTACAAGTCTAGTAGAGCGGATTTCTCGTGGGGTCGTCTAGATATAGTTCCAAAATTGGGATGAGGGGGTTATTAAGGGGCTAATTATTATTTAATTAATGTAGATTTAGAAATGTTAGAATATTAGGCATTCTTAGGCTGAACTAGGGTTATTGAATTCAGGGTTCGGGTAAGCATCGCGGGTGTGCTTTCGAGACCCTGCAGGCATAGTTCAGGGAACCAGGTAAGGGTGTTAAATATTAGTTTAAATGTTAATTTGGAGTATATAGAGCCTAGGGAAGGTTATATGAGTATTATTTTGGGAAATGAGTTAATTAATCTGAGAAAAACGCGAATTGCAGGATTTGAGTTTCGGGCGTCGGGGGCATAGGATCTGGGTTTTAAAGAGGCTTTCAGTAAGCCAGGTGAGGGGAATAAATTATAGCAGTATTTTGATATTATTGATTGAATGAATATGTGGAAAATAAAGCTATAGTATTTTTCCCTGTGAAATTAATATATTATGAATATTAGATGAAAACTGTGTGGTATATGACGTATACTGAAAAATGTAAAATATAATGATGTGTTATTTCTGAGAAAATAATGAAATGAGAATTATTCATATGTTAGTGGAAAATGATGAAATGTGGTATTTATATGTGAATAGAAATGATTTCTATGAAAATGAGTATGTGTGAATTACTGATATAGGTATTTTGAGAAATGTTGAAATACGTAAAACATGATATATATATATATATATATATATATATATATATATAGATATAGGTATTTTAAGAAATGTTGAAATACGTAAAACATGATATATATATATATATATATATATATATTATTATGAGGTGATGAAATGTGCACAAAAAATGATAAGAACATTTTTATTGAGATGAATTGAGATATACTAATATGAGATTAGTTGTGTATATTGATATGAAAATATTGAAACGTGAAAATGAAAACGTGAATTCTGAAATGTGAACACTGTAATGTGAATATGGGAAATATGAAATGCAATATGGAAATTGAAATGTGACGATTGAAATGAAAATACTGATTGTGAATACTGGGGAAATATGAACATTACAAAGTGCAAAAGCTGCAATGGGATCATTGAAATATGATTGATGAAATGTCAATACTACATAATGATTGCGGGTAGGTGGTAATGATAACCGTGACGGATGGTTATGGAAACCCTAATGATGGGTTGTGATATTAAGCACGGTACCATTGCTAGTGGTGTTAGTGCAACCACACGGACTCGTAAAACATGTGGCATGATAGTTCACTGAGCTCTATAGTAGAGTTTTTGTGCCCCCTGAGTCCGAATCAGGGCTATAGGTCGGCTAGTCGCACTACAGATACGGGATATGTGTTATGATATTTTTATCTAATCGAGTCGGCCAATTGCGGTTAGATCCAGCCTTTGGGCCACACAACCCTGACCATAGGGGGGAAGCATGGCGTAGTGAATATCCTCAGGGTAGTCATGAGTTACAGACACAAGTATATTGGTTATCAGGGACACTCATGAGCAAGATGAAAATGGAAATGCATTGAAAATGGAAATGAAATTAAAATGAAAATGTAATGAAAGAAAATGAGGGAAGAAATAGTGTGAGCTAATATCATAAATAAATGAGGCGAAATAAAATTCTCCACCTGAGGACTTACTGAGTAAGGTGAGTGCTCTGATAATTAGCAGTTGCAGCTGAACCCGAGTAATCGGTTAAGATTGCAAACGATGTCAGAGCATAGGGGAATTGCATTTATGGGTGTGTAATTTTCCCTATTCTTAGGAACTTTGCTGGCAAACATGAATTATGTGGAAATGGTTTTTGAGAAATGGAAATAAAGCTTTTAAAAGCTTGTGTTGTATATCTATACGAGTATGAGAATGAATTTGTATATTTTCTCTAATGGAAATCATTTTAATGAGTATTTTGATATAACTGAACTCATATTGCTACACACTGTAAATAATTTATTCTATCTAACTGAGATGTGTCTCACCCAAATTATGTAAACTTTTCATGGAGCAGAGATAAACCAGGGGATAGAGCTCCAAGATAGTAGGGAGCTGGGACCTTGATATACAAGGTGAGTTTTTGGACTAGGGAGGTGTGATTTCCCTAGGGTTGTATTGTTTTTGGGTAAGATAAAAATGTGTGTATATGTATGTTGATACTCTTGGTATTGTATTCTGAATGGTATGTACATTATGTTTCCTGCTGTTAGGCTAATATAAATAAAATGCTCTTTTTCCCGGCATCCAATGTGGGTCGGGTCATGTGAGTGGCATCATAGTTGTTAACGTGACCAATGTGATATTTAATGTGCATGATTTAATTATTATTGATGATAAAAAAAATTGGTATGAAAAATCAAGGCGTCATATCTTGGGTCACTAAGTCCCACATAGTTGTGGTGTCCTATGTCTCAGTGGCTGTTGGCGTCATTCTTGCAGAGGTTGATGTTGTCGTTTATGACGTCCAGCTGCCCCTTTTGTACCATCATTAACTTCAACTATTGGTGTGATATGTTCCTCTAGTCCAGCATCCACCGACCCCCCATCAATGAAAAGATCGAATGGGGTCAATGATAAGCTTGGGAAATGGTGATATTTCTGTTGTTCCCCGTACAATGGTAATGGGTTGCTTTGTATGGACTGCAGAGGTTCCAGCTATTATGGTGTACAAGTGGATGCCTCGTACTGATGTTGATACCCCCCATATGACATATGGGAAGAAGAAGCCTATGCGTTCTTGATGGAGGTCTGTGCTAGTGTGAACTGTGGTGTCGATGCTCCCTAATCACCTTGCATCCATTAGGATGGTTGGGTAGGAGCCCCCTCCTCAACTCAAGCATGACCCCCCCCCCACTACTCCACCGAGGTCCACCACGACCTCTCCGGAGCGACGCCTACTTAGCAACTACAACATCATCATCTGATTCGGGATCCTCAATGTCAGCGTGGGGAGACCTATAATTGATCGATGAGCTTCCTCAGCCACAAACTGCATACATGCCTCTGCAATCGGTCTAGCAGGACATTTCGGGACACAGTATGATAAGTGGATGCTCCCCATCATGTGCACCTACAAAAAAATATATTTTGAAAGTACCAATAAGTTAATGATATAAAACTAGTCTATTTGTTACATGCGTTCAGTAATTTCTTCACTCACCACTATCATGTGTAAATTGACGGTTCTACTCATGTAGCAAATCATGATGGACCAACACCAGTCATTATATCTATCTACCGCCAATGGAGTTGTACGCTTAGGGAGTGGAAGCTCCCTAAGTATGTAGACGGTATTGTCCAGTGTTGGAATTGTTATATTCCCAAGAAGGGGGTGAATTGGGTATTTAAAATTTTCCTCTTTGGTTAATTCAAATTCCAGCACAAGTATTACACAAGACTAGGTTCTTTCTATACAATCATAAACTTAATCAAGAATTAAACGCAAACATTCAAGTGTTGAAATTTAAATTGCAGAAATTAAAAGTAGGCACAAAAATGTTATCGGGGTTCGGCCAATGCTGCCTACGTCCCTGCCTAAAGCTCACAAGTAAAAGGATTTCAATAAGGCTCTCTTAACAGGTGGAGCGACACCTAATACAACGCCTTAACAGGATGGTACACCTAATAATCCTAATTGGGTCAAAGCCAATCCGGGACTTTTCATAGGGCAAGTCTCCCTCTTTCGACCATATGTCGGGAACACAAAAAATAATCAAATTTGTGTACAAACAAATATGCTTCTTACACTAAGCAGATATGTACCACTATGCCCAATCAATTAATGCACTCACATATGATAGGATATTAAGCCCAAGTGATATTTTGTTAATTAATGTGTTAAATCTCAACAATATGTATGTCAATGTATATACGTGAGAGTGAGACTTTTAATATCAAGCTAATATGCTTGTAATGTGAATAGTCAAACAGTCTCTACAACCCCAAACAAATATCACCATAATATTTCTTAAATGTAAAGCACAATAGATATTAGGGTTTAAGCTTGCTAAAAATATTTTTGTCAAAGCATAAAACAAGCTTATGAACCTTGCAATGAAGATGCAAGATCTTAAGCCAAGTAAGAGTTTTTCCCAATCAAATATTTATGAATGAAATATTATGGGAAAAACATTAAACTACTCTCCAAAAATCAATACACGATCAAATACAAGTGAGGGAGAGTTTGAGCTTGTAGGATAAATATGAAAAACCAATCTTACTTAAAATAAATGGCTATATGAGTATAGGAGGTAGAATTAGGCAATATATTTGAAAAGAAATGGGAGTATGAATGATTTTGGCCATTAAAATTTTCATAGAAATTTGGCTAATATAAAACCCTAATCATGTCTTAATTGTGACAAATGAGGAGGTATTTATAGAGTTGGGAAAAATTATAGCCGTTGGGGACACACTGGGTATTTTGGAGAAAGGTTAATTGAGTTTAATTAAAAATAACACAGCTTAACCTTGGTAAAAATTGAGCAACCCAAGAGTTTTGGTCGACCATATTTAAGGTTCGGTCGACCAGATTGCTTAGTTCGGTCAACCAGGGCATTTTTGAACCGAGGTTTTGGTCGACCAGATTTGAGGCGATTTTGGACCTCCGAGGTTCGGTCGACCAGGTCAAGTTCGGTTGACCAAATTTCATAGGTTTGGTCTACCAGGTCGTATCATAACTAGAGGTTCGGTCGACTAGAGCTTTAGGATTTCCCACGTGCCAGTTCGGTTGACTAGAGCATTGAAGTTCATTTCAAACTTAGTCGACCAAATGGTCAACTATTGACCCTAGGGAGGTTCGGTCGACCGAAAGTCTATGTGCGTTCTGGTTTGGTCGACCGAACACACAAAGATTGTGCATTTAAGTTCTAATTCCCTTTTGAAGTCACCCCTATTCACATGATTATTACTTCTAAGATATGGGAGACTTTTTATGAGGTACTTGGGGACCTAAAGCTAGTCTATGACTTAAGCTTTTAAATTAGGCCCAAAAATTCGACGTCAGTCAACCAAATCCCTAAGGTCAATCTATGTTGTTGAGCTTATAAGTTCCTACATGCATGATATGCAGATTATTACATACCGATAATATTACAAACCCGATGAATTGAATATGAATTACAAAGAAATTGGACACTTTGGTACTTCTTTTTCTTTAAACCACTGTGTGCCGCCATATGATTTTTTAAATTTGATCCTACACACAAATTTGGCAAACATTAAATACCTTATATTTGTCATTACCAAAAACGAGACAGGACTCAAAAGTCAACAATCTTCCCTTTTTTGATGATGACAAATACAAATGCAAAAATAGGTAGAGCCAAATAAAGCTACCCCTAAGAATATGCATACCAATTTTTGTAAGTGTATTTCTCCCTCTTTTGGCATCAGTAAAAAGGGTATATAAAAAAATAAATATAATTATTTTTGAAAAATATGACAAATAAGCACACAAACAGTATAACTAGTCATTTAAAGATTTAAATGACATGAAAACATAGTCAAACCAAAAATATCTTCAAACCATTGCAATTTAAGAATTTCATAAGACCCGCAGAAAATTGGAATTTGAAGACATGCGACATATATAAAAAAAATAGGTTTAACCTTAACATGATCTAACTAGTTTGCATGCATTTTCATGTGTGAAGTTACCGAACCATTTATGCAATTTAAAAATATATATGTATATAATAATAAATATATATCCCCCTTTGATGTTTGCAAAAAGGCACTAGGGGTTGCTTGCTGAAGAAGAAACTTAAAAGATCAAGCAAGCACGGATTTTCTGGTTTGTCAATTAAGCATATACTAAAATATAACCAGAAAACCATAATCATAATGATCCTAAAGATTTAACAATCACATGCAAGATCATATGG
Organism: Malania oleifera; assembly: GCF_029873635.1. Lineage (NCBI taxonomy): Eukaryota > Viridiplantae > Streptophyta > Magnoliopsida > Santalales > Ximeniaceae > Malania > Malania oleifera. Next base: position 77,375,715 of record NC_080422.1, on the reverse strand, counting down.
CGAATCAAATGACTGTGGCAAATTAACACATTTCAAATTATAATTTTCAATAAGAACATTACATTTAAGCACATGCCATACATAATTCAAAACAGATCTAAGCCAAAAGAAAGAGTGTCGGAGAGCATAACAAGGTAGGATTTAATTTTGGATGCTCCCCTTATCGATTTGAATTCATGCTTAGATACAGTGAACTACTTATACTAAACAAAAACTAATTTCATTAAGTATGCCAAGTAGTATAAGGAATCTTTTTTTTAAGTCTTTTAAAACGAATATACTGGATTAAGATTTATTTATTTTACCATTCGACCAATATAATCATCCTTATAGGTCACACATGCATCAGAAAATATATATTAAGGCATGAAATAAAGCACATAACCAAGAACAATCCATATCAAAACATAGCGCTTTAAAAGCGGGATATGATGTTTAGGGTTCTTAGAAGAGCCTCAATATTCAAAAAAATAAAGCATGATGCATATGAGTTCTTTATACTCTTTCTCTAGGGATGGAGCTAAGCTCCTCTAGCTATTCGATGATTATGTTAGGATGAAATTTAATATTCAATTAGTTTTCACCCATCCTTTCAAAAATGTTTTTATCATTTTATTTTAACATAATCATCTTTATACAAGGTTTTACTTTGGGAAAAAAATCCTGTCAAAATTTCGGCAGCATGCTGTCTGTAAATCAAACATTTTCCCATAAAACCTATATCTAATAGTTGATTGTTCTTAATAGAATGTTTATATAAATTATGCAACAACCTAAAATCTACTACCGGCATTTAATTCACATCAACTGCATCCGTCATGTAGGAGGCATTTTAGATTAAGCATGCAATCAAGTAGCAATCAACAAATGATACAAAAGATAAACTATCCATTAGAAAATATAATCATTTAATGCATAATGAATAGTTGGAATTCAGTGCTTTTCTTATGAAGGCATATGGGCATATAAGATAAAATCATGAGAGCATTTAATATAAATAGTCATGAAATAGTAAGACTCCCCCTGAGTTATGCACTTAATCATTTTATGTATTTTTCATATTTTTTTCAAATTCTTTAGCCAAGTGATCTAAGATTTTCAATGATTTAATCTTGGCTTTGAGTTCTTAGGCTTATTGAACCAAAAAGTCACAATGAATATTCGTTAAGATGATAAGCCTATGTCTACCTCTTTTCTTATGAATCTTAAACGTACGAGACACTAGATGGAATGACTTTCGATATTAATAACATGTGCATAGGTCACTTTGAGATATACGCATTCATCAAGATTAGGACCTAGAAAACCAATTTATCCATTCAACTCAATTTGAAGAAAATGAAGCTCTAATAGATTTGACTTAAAGTTTAAGAGCCTATGAAAGGAATTTGATCAAATTTATGTTAAGTTTGGTTGACCTAACTAGGTTTTTTAATCTTATTTTAATCTTATTTTGATGTTTGTCATGGAAGCAAGCTGGAAATCAAAGAAAAATCAAGTGAAAGCTTCTCCGAGTATAAAAGCATTAAAAGACAAATGAAAAAGCTTAAAGACCTAGGGGACTTGAAGTCAAGATGAAGATCAAAAGACTTGAAGATTTAGTACTTAAAAGTCATATTTAGTAAATTTGTTTGTGAGTACTCCAATTCAAATATAATTTAGAAATATGACACTTTTTAGGAGAAATACATGGACTTAGAGACCTATTTTAAAACCTCAAAAAATATGAAAGATCAAAGCAATAGAGAAAAACTAAATTTGAAAACCAAAAATGAAAAACCAGAAAGAGGACTGGTCAGCTAAACGACCAGAAATAAAATGGGTTTACTCAGTTAGCTAATAGGAAATCAACAGCTAAGTTAACCGCCCAGGCGACTGACCCTTTTTGAACTGTGTCGAGCTAGCCGACTGACAATTATTTAGGTTAATTTTTGGCAGACAAAAGGGTGTCAGCCACCTGTCCAGTCGACTAACCTTGTGGAAATATACTACTCAGTCGCCTGTCCAACCAACTGATTCCACGGATATTGATTTTTTAAACTCCAACGAGAAAATTTCAAAAATTGGCTTTTCAATTATGAACATTATAAAAACTTGGTGGACACTCCAAGTCACTTGGGGAACAAGGAAACTAATCCTAAAATGATTATAAATACTCCTTTAATCCCAAGAATTTAATTACCAAGTAATCACACAACACTCTTGCATTCAAGCTTACAATCTCTCTCAAAGTTCTCTATTGCTCACACTCCATCTAGGAGATAACTTCTGAAATTGCTGCTGAAACATCAAACTACTGTTCTAACACTGAGTTTTCTCAATCACTTAACGAACTTTTGGTGATCTCTATACTTGAGCTTCATACTTTCTTTACTATTATTTGATTGAAGTATATTCTGTGCTCTAACGTGTACAACTCTACTCTATATTGAGAGTTTCTTTGTACTCAGATTCTAGAAGCCTTCTCATTATATTATTAACGGTTCAAGGCTAATTTGGATCGTTGTACCAAGCGGGGGTTGATTTCTTGGAGAAGTTTCTCTTCCTGAAAAAATGAAATATTGTAAAAGGCTTGCTCCACCCGAAAAAGGAGCATATTTAGTGGAATCCGTTGGTGGAATTGACCAAAGGCGTAAACGTAGGTTGGGATAAGCCAAATCTCGTAAATCTCAGTGTTCTTCTCATCCCTACTCTTTCTATGTTCTGCACCATATATTCTTGTGTATGCTAAGTGCAGGTTGCAGGGCTTAAAATCAAAATTCAAAGAAGACTCTTGATTTTAGAAAGTACGTTTCAATTAACTGTTTGTGGAAACCCACAAGGGAGTACATTGGATAATTTTCGAAAATCTTGATTAAAAGAAACGCAATAAAATTCCATCCAAAGTAGGGTTTCCAAATAACTGCAGGGCTGCTACCAAAAAGCGTAAAATTCTTGAATGATTGATTGTTTTTTATATTTTGGTTTGTTGGATTGTGTTTTTAATTTTTTAGTACTTTGTGGTGTGATTTGGTTGTGATCATAAGTTGATTGATTTACTTTCTTGTTGTTGCATTAAAACAAGTATGAAGTTGAAAAGAAATTAAAATTTTTAATTAATCCAATTCACCCCCCTCTTAGGAACTCTATTCTAATTTCAAGTTCGAAGAGTATTCATTATGAGTGGACATGATTCAAGATATTTGCATTGAATAGAATATGTCCAACCGCTTAGGTAAAGAGCATTTATGAGTATATGAATTTTTAAACACTGCTCTTTGGTGATTGGAAAGTATCCTTAAGACATGATCACGATTTAAAAAAAAGGATACACCCCAAGGAATAGAGAAAATCTTTACCTGATGTGATCATAGAGAGGTAAAGATTTCTTGTCGATGAGATAAACCAAAACTAGAGGATTTATGATTTAAACTCAAAGGGAAAAATTTAATGATATCTATATGAAGACTTGATTCCCTAGTGGATGCCCCTAATTTGGTTGAGAATGGATGTCTCCTAATAAGCACTCAATTCATTTGTCATTTATAATCTATAGTGCTATAAGCCTAGAGTGATGACTGAGATTTTGATCAAGGCTTTTATGACAAACAAGTGAGTTTAGGATTAAATGATATATAGCATAAGATAGACCCCCTAAACCGCAAACTTGTGTGATGGACAAAATGTACTTAACTTAAGATATCCCTATTTAGATATTGGTTAAGCATTAAGAATTATTCACCTAGAAAAGATGTCGTGTCCATTTGGAAGTGGATGCGTATACTAGGTTTTTACATTTTAAACCTAAACCACTTCCTAAGCCTTTTAGTTACCTCTAACCCTAACCCCAAGAACTAAGGAAGAATTTAAAAACATTTATTTAATTCCTATAGAGATTCGATCTTCCTTTGGTAATATAGGATTCGGCATCATCATAACCCCTAACCCTAAGATTTAATGATGGATTAAATGAATATGTAATTTAAATTTGAATCCATTCATCTTTTGGTTCTGAGAGGTTTGCCTTTAGGATTACCCACATCATTTTCTTATTTAAGCCTTTGACACTTCTACATTTACAAGAAGATTTGATGTGCCCTTTTTATTTTTTTGTAATACAAGCAAGTATTATATGCATGTGAAGAATTTTGCTTACATCTCTTATTTTCATTTGACGAGGCAGTTGAATGACTATGGGCATTATGAATCAAGCCTGAACCCTTTTTAAAGTGATTTTTCCATTTGATTCCTAAGGGTTTATTATGAATCTTCTTTTAACTTCCTTTCAAGCAAACAATTTTCAATATCTTCTCAATCTTTTTCTTTTCTAAGACAACACGATATTCTTTCATTTTTTGAACTGTATTGTGAGCTTCTTATTTCCGTTCTTAAAACGATTTTTCTGCTTAGACACACGAACTAGAAACTTGTGCATTTTAAATGAGGTCTTTTCTAGTTCTACGGAGGAAGGCATGCTTTCAATAGCAAATTCAATAGATGATTCATTATGACATATATCAAAATAAATGACACATGAATCATTGCATGCCTTGTTAACAATATCATCACAAGATTCAATAAATGATGTATTACAATATTCAACACAAGAAACATCGCAGCATTCTCAATAGAACTATCATGATTTTCAATAGATTATTCATCATGTAATATATCACAGAATTCAGCATAAAAATCATCTATAGAGGCTGAGTAAGGATCATATACCTCTTTGTCTGTTAGTTCAACTACCCTGTCATTTACCAATTCCTGAGTGGTGGTCTCATTCTCTTGGGATTCTCCATATTTCCTTTCAAGTTCATCCCAAATATGCTTTGCACTTGTACATACCATAATCTCAGGAAAAATATTAGTATCTGAAGCGCAAAACAGTAGATCCAGGCCATGTGAATTAGCATACGTCAAATTAATATCATTTTCTATTAGCATACAAATTCCCTTGACGATCACCTGCTAGGCCCTCCAATCCATTGATTTTATAAAAACGCTCATTCTAATTTTCCAGGTGGTGTAATCAACACCACAAAATAATGGAGGACTAGAAGGTGATCGTCCCTCTTCGAATGGGGATACACAAACGTGAGTCATTGTGATCTTTTACAAAAAAAAATTTAAGTCAAGGCAATGAGGCTCTAATACCAATTGTTGGAATTGGTGTATTCCTAAAAGGGGGGTGAATTGGGTTTTTAAAATTTTCTTCCTAGGTTAATTCAAATTCCAGTAGCAGTATTATACAAGCCTAAGGTCTTTCTATACAATCATAAACTTAATCAAGAATTAAATGCAAACATTCAAGTGTTGAAATTTAAATTGTAGAAATTAAAAGTAGGCACAAGAAATGTTATCGAAATTCGGCCAAAACTGCCTACGTCCCTGCCTCAAACTCCAAAGTAAGAGGATTCCACTAAGGCTCGCTTAACGGGTGGAGCGGCACCTAATACAACACCTTAATAGGATAGTGCACCTAACTTTCCTAACCAGGTCAAAGTCAATCCGGGACTTTTCACAGGGCAAGTCTACCTCTTCCGACCACATGTCAAGAACACAACATATAATCAAATTTGTGTACAAACAAATATGTTTCTTACACTAAGCAGATACGTACCATTATGCTCAATCAATTAATGCACTCACATATGATAGAATATTAAGCTCAAGTGAGATTATTTTAACCAATGTGTTAACTCTCAACAATATGTATGTCAATGTGTATATGTGAGAGTGAGACTTTTGATATCAAGCTAATATGTTTGTAATGTGAATAGTCAAAAAGTCTCTACAACCCCAAACAAATATCACCATAATATTTCTCAAATGTAAAGCACAATAGATATTAGGGTTTGAGCTTGCTAAAAATATTTTTGTCAAAGCATAAAGCAAGCTTATGAACCTTGCAATGAGGATGCAAGATCTTAAGCCAAGTAAGAGTTTTTCCCAATCAAATATTTATGAATGAAATATTATGGGAAAAACCTTAAGCTACTCTCCAAAAATCAATACACAATCAAATAAAAGTGAGGGAGAGTTTGAGCTTGTAGGATGAATATGAAAAACCAATCTCACTCAAAATAAATGGCTAGATGAGTATAGGAGGTAGAATTAGGCAATATATTTGAAAAGATATGGCAGTATGAATGATTTTGGCCAAAAAACTTTTTAGAGAAATTTGGCTAATCTAAAACCCTAATCATGACTTAATTGTGACAAATGAGGAGCTATTTATAAATTTGGGAAAAATTATAGTTGTTACGGACACGCTGGGTATTTTGGAAAAAAGATTAATTGATTTTAATTAAAAATAACTTAGTTTAACCTCAGTAAAAATTGAACAACTCGAGGGTTTCAGTCGACCATATTTAAGGTTCGATTGATTAGATTACTTAGTTCAGACGACTAGGGCATTTTTGAATTGAGGTTTCGGTCGACCAGATATGAGGTGATTTTGGACCTCCAAGGTTCGTTGACTAGGTTAAGTTTTGTTGAATAAATTTCATAGGTTCGATCGACCAGGTCATATTATAACTGGAGGTTTGGTTGACCAGAGCGTTGGGATTTCCCATGTGCCAGTTCAGTCAACCAAAGCGTTGAAGTTCATTTTAAACTTGGTTGACCAAATGGTCAACTGTTGACCCTGGCGAGGTTCGATTGACCGAAGGTCTATGTGTGTTCTAGTTCGATCGATCAAATGCACAAAGATTGTGTATTTAAGTTCTAATTCCCTTTTGAAGTCACCCCTATTCATATGATTATTACTTCTAAGATATAAGAGACTTTTTGTAAGGTGTTTGGGGACCTAAAGTCAATCTATGGCCTAAGCTTTTAAATTAAGCCCAAAAATCCAGCATCAATCAACCGAATCCCTAAGGTCAATCTATATTCTTGAGTTTATAAATTTTTATATGCATGATATGCAAATTATTACAGACCGGTAATTGATTACGCGTCAACATTGCGTAATTGGGCATTGTTATCCAGGCTTTACGGTTTATATTTTTAATTAAATGTCCAAAATTATTCAATATTTTAATAAAGTGCCAAAATCATCATTCTTGAATTTTATTGCACTATTTATGAAGTTTTGGTAGGTATTTTTTTTGTTGCAGGAAAATTCCCGGGAACCAAAACTGACACCTATTCGTATTTCATGCATAACTTTTCCGTCCGAGCTCTGATCGAGACGATTCAAATTTTTGAAGAAATAGGAAAGGATTATCTACAACTTTTGTGTTTTTAGTTTTGTGAGATACGGGCTCCAGAAGAGTCAGATTTTCGATGAACAAAGAACAAATAAAACGAGAAAATAAAAAAAATATATTTATGAATGGGTATTTGATGTGACTCGGCCATGCATGGCCGGGTCGAGTTGGCTAAACCGGGTAGGGTTCAATTTTTACCTCTTTATAATCATCTTCCCCGCACAGCTACAAGGAGAAGAAAAAAAAAATCCTTTTTTCTTTTTGCTCCCATTCACTCCTCTTCTCTTCTCCTTCTTCTTCTTCTCTTCTTCTTCTCTTTCCCTTTGATCCTTTTTCTTTTCTCTCTGGCTCTCTTCTTCTCCTCTCTTTGTTTTTCTTGTCTCTGTTTTTCTCTCCTTCCCCAAACTCCTCTCTTCTCTATCCCCTGTTCTTTCCTGCACATAGCAATCTCCAAACACCATTACAGCAGCAGCAGCTTCACGGCACAGCAGCAATACCAGCCAAGCACTCTGCTGCTGCCATAGCAGCAGTCCCATACCAGCACCCACAGCAGCAGCCCGTGCACCAGCTTCCCCTGCTCCAGCTCTCCTCCAGCAGAGTAGCAACACAGCAGCTCCAAACTCCCACACAGCAGCAGCAGATCCTCCAGCAAGCTTTGCAACTTGCTGCAATTTTCCGGCCACAGCACTGCCTCGGCCATAGCACAGCCCCTGCTTTCTCTTTCTCTTATTTCGTTTCTATTATTTGTTTAGTTTTCTTTTCTTTCCAATTTGTTTTTAGTATTGAATAATTATTAAACTTTGTTTTGTGAATTTTAATTAAAGCATCAATTTTTAATTCCCTCTCTTGGTTGTTATTATTTAAATTAAATTGCATTTATCCTTATCTTATTTTAAGAGTATTAAAGTTGTTGTTAGTTTGTTTTTTTTTAGAGTTTGGTTCGGTTTCTCGAAAAGAAAAAAAAATGTTTTTGTTTAAGGAAATTAAGTTAGTTGCTTTTTCAAAATTTAGTCTTTTTATTGAAGCATGGTTTAGTTAGGGTCGGTTTGATAAAAAAAAAAAATTCAAGTTTTTATCATATTTTGTCATTGTTTGCGTGTTTTAAATTCTCGTTGAGTTTGTGTTTGCGTTTAAAATATGATGTTTAATTTAATTTTCGTAGTTTTGTTAAAGGTTCGATTTTAGCATGTGCGTTTGTGTCTAATTGAGTTTCCATTCTTGCATGTTCTAGTTCCATGTTCTAGGTTTCCAGTTTTTATTAACGCGTGTCCCAATGTTTCCTTAAGTAGACGTAGGGTTTCTATTCTTGTTTTCTTTTATTTAGTGCATGTTAATTTTAGGGTTTAAATTGCGTGTCATTTAATTTGTCAAAAGTGAAATTGAACCATCTTGAAAAACCCAAATCTGAACTGAGTTCAGTACAATTTTGTTTTCGATTGGACGAAAGTAAATTTTGAGATTAAACGCATTCCCTGAGGAGACGATCTAGCCCTTGGGCTTAATATTACACGACGTAACTCCTATACTTGGGATAGCTTCCGAACTGCTCATTTTTCGAGTGAATCAGTAATATTACAGACCCAATGAATTGAATATGAATTACAAAGAAATTAGACACTTTGGGTCTTCTTTTTCTTCAAGCCACTGTGTGGCGCCATATGATTTTACCAATTTGATCCTGCACACAAACTCAGCAAACATTAAATATCTTGTATTGTCATTATCAAAAACAGGATAGGACTCAAAAAGTCAACATCCAGTTTGTGGTGCCGCATCTAGAGGGTAGCTCACACTTAGTGCGCAAGTTGATTATATGACTGTCGCGCTGGTCACGGCTGTGTAGATCCTGTTGACCTTATAGGTCATACCCGATTTTGATTATGACAAATACTCTGGTATTTAATGTCTACCAAATTTGTATACAGGTTCATATTAGTAAGATCATTTGATGGCACATGTTAACTTGAAGCAAAACAAGACTCAGAAGATTCATTTTATTGTAATCTATATTATGTTTAATTCGCGTCTGTATTAGTAATATAGGAAATATTTGTAATAATATGCATATTATGCATGATACGAACTTATAAGGTCAAGACCATAGATTGACCTTTGGGTAAGTCGTCTGATGCTAGATTTTTTCGGCCGACTCAAAAGACCTTAGGTCCTTGCACATACATATAAGATAGTCCCCAATATCACATATATTATTGGGGGAATTAATTGAATTAACTCAGGACTTAAAGGGCTAAAATAGTGAGGTTTCAGGCGACCGAACTGTGGTGTTCAAAACACCTTGGGCAACCGAACCTTGACCAGTCAACGGATTGACCTGACTTCAGGCAATTGAATCCAAAAGGACTTCACTGTCCATGGTTGACCGAACTTGTATCTTGTACTTTTCCATCATCCTCGGGCGCCTAAACTTATAGTTCATTTTACCCTTAGGCGACCAAACTTGACAGTTTGATAAGATGATCTATGGTTCATATGATCGAACATCAGATAGAATGGAAATCGCCTTTGGTCAGCAAATCGAACCTAAATTCAGGACTCGAACTTCAAAAATCACTTATTCTGTTGTTTCTGTTCAGGCTATCGAACCAAGGGTCAAGCGTCCGAAACTCTCAGGTTGCTTAATTTTTAACCGCGGGAACTCGGGTTAATTAAGGATAAATTAGTTTTAAAATTAATTAAACAAATTTAATAATACCATTTATGTCCTAACGGTCATATTTTTGTTGAAAGTTATACATATACCTTCATTTGCAAAAATTAAAAAGAGATTAGGGATTTGATTAGCCAAAAATTTCCTTTGAAATTTCCTAAACCCTATTTCTTTATACACATTTTATACACTCATATACTATCATTCTCTTGAGAAATCAAAGCCTTGCGAGTGTTTATTAATTGTTCTAGTGTGCTAAAAACCCTCATTGATTTATTGCATATTTGATTTTCGGATTGAGGGTTTAGCTAGGTTTTTCCACCGATTTTATTTAATAAATATGTGTGTGGGAAAACCTTATAGTTAAGTGAGTCTTTGCATTATTATTACAAGACTTATTGGACTTGTATTTTTGGTTGTGCAAACATATTTTTACAAGCTTATATTTGAATATCTCTTTGTGTCTATATATTGAGAAAATAATTTTTGAGATATTCTAAATTTTTCTTGGTAGAAATCTTTGAAACCCTAGAACCGTGATTGAGATTTATCTTTATATAGTTTCAAAGATTAGCTTATAGAAACACTCTTGTGCTTAAATTTGAGATAATCATTACTTTGAGTGTTGATTGCACATATACACCATTGAGCTTATAATTCTCACATTATTGGTGTGCATTGATTATACTATGCTAAATCGGTACATAGTCTGCTTTTTTGAGAAGCATATTTCCGTGTATACAAAAATTACATTATTTGTTGTATTCCAGGCGTGGGCTTGAAGAGGGAGACTAGCCCTGTTGAATAGTCCTGGATTGGCTTAAACTAGGTAAAGAAAGTTAGGTGCACCATCTTGGTAAGGTGTGGTTATAGGTTGAGGTCAGCCCCATTAATTGACTTGGTTGTAATCGGTGCCGCTCCACCCATTAAGTGAGCATTAGTGGAATCATCAGGCTTGTGAGCTAGAGGTAGGGACATAGGTAGTATTGGCCGAACCTCGATAACATATCATGTGTGCGCTTTACATTTCCACAATTTATTTACTGCACATGTATGTTATGTTATGAATGTTACGCATGATTTAATTTCCACATCTTACCTTTATCTGCGTATTTTGATTTATGAGTATATAGACAGACCCTAGGTTGAGAATTACTGTTGCTAATTCTAACATACGTAGGAATAAATTTTAAATATCCAATTCACCCCCCTCTTGGGAATACACCAAAGTCAACAAATTCGAATGATGGTTGTCAGGGTCATAACCTGTCTGAGCTGGATGAGGGATCTGCTGCCTTAACCCAAACTGCCGCAATACACGGTCTGGTAAGTACCACTCCATGATATGAAAGAAGATCATAAGAGTGCGAGCAAGCCAAACTTCTACGCCTATTGTAGAGACCCGAGAAATTTAATTGATAAAAGAAATGAAGAGGAGTAAAAAGGGAATTTTTGAAAGGGAGAGAAAACAAGGCTTTGTCGACGAACACAGGATTTTCATCAAAAAATGTTCCATACATTTCGATGGCAAGATACACGTGTCTCATCGTCGAGAGATTACCGAGAGAGTTTTTGGGACTTTCAGGTTTGTCGACAAAATAGACCCCACGCCGACGAAGTGCCTTCATGGGTTCGTCGACAAACCACTTGAATTCATTGATGAACGCCGGGCTATAAAGGCTGGAAACCCTCATTTTCAGCAGACAAAACACATGCAAACACTTTCTCTCTATAAAAATTCGTCTCCCTCACCTTCTCTCTTCGATTCTAGCTTCGATTCTCACTGAATCGATGATCAGGAGGTACCATGTTATTCCTGAGAAGATTCTCTACAACATAGGCGGAGTAGATTTCTAGTTTGGAGTTCTGGGGCTCATCCCGAAATCAAGGTAAGTAAGAGATTTAAGGGTATTATGAGTTGTTTGGAGTATTTGAAATGTAGGTAGTATTATACTGAAATTATTGTGGGAAATGAGTTGATTGATTTGGTAAAAATATAATTTTTAGGCTTTTGAGTTGGGGAACACCGAGGATTGTCAAAATTGGGTGTTGTTTTGGGCATCTCAGTAAGCTAGGTAAGGGGAATAAATTATAGCAGCATTTTTATGGAAAATATGGGTTGAGAAATACGTGAAAATGGTATATGATATTTTACCCAAAATTTATTTATGATATAAATACCAGATGAAATTTGTGTGGCATATGAAATATGTTGAGAAATGTTTAAATTGGGTTAAATGAATTACTCTATGAAATATGGGATATTGAAATGTGCTAAGATATAAGAATTGAATTGTGGGGAAATGATGAAAGTGAAATATGCAGGGAATGTATTTTCTGAGAAAATGAAGAAATGTGAAATATGTGAATGTGTTTTGAGAAATACTGAATATTTGTGAAATGAGATATATATATAGTGATGAAATGAATCAAGAACTGAGGAAGTATCATTGAAATGATAAAATGTGTTGAGAATACTGATTTTGAAATGTATATATATTGCAATGCAAAAATTCTGCAATATGAATATGAGGAGATATTTGAAATATGATGATAAGAAATGTGAATATGGGAAATGAAAATATTGCAATGTTAATTTTGCAATATGAAAATATGAAATATGATTATGGGAAATGTAAATATGTGAAATGTGAATATTGTACCGTTAATTCTACAATATGAATACTAAATTGTGAGAAATGAAATGTGGAATTCCGCAAGGTGAATACAGACATGTGATTGATGAAATGCTAATACCACATAATGATTGTTGGTATGTGGCAGTGAAAACCCTGATGGATGCATATGGAAACCCTAATGATAGGTTGTGATATTGAAAGCATGGTATCGTTGCTAGTGGAGCAGTGCAACCACACGGGCTCATGGAGTGTGTGGCGTGATAGTAGGTTGAACCATATAGTAGAGTTGTTGTGCCCCTTGAGTCCGGATCAGGGCTTTGGCCAACCAGTTATACTACAAACATGAGATATATGATGACATTTGACCTAACTGGGTTGGCCAGCCAAGGTTAGGTTCAGCCTTCGGGCCGCACAACCCTATTCTTGGGGAAAAGCATGATGTGGAGCGAGATCCTCAAGGCAACCATGTGTATAGACATGTATACTTCAATATGGTGACACTCATGAGCTAGATATGGAAATGGAAATGAAAAGGGAATGGAAAATGAAAATGAAAATGGAAAATGGAAATGAAATGAGAATGGAAATGAACATGAAAATGGGAATAATAATGAAATGAGAAATGAATAGCATGAGTTAATAAATAATTAAAGTGAAGTAAAACATACCGCTTGAGGACTTGCTGAGTAAGGTGAGTGCTCTGATAAGTATCAGTTATAGCTGAACCCGAGTTAATCGAGGTAGACTGCAAACGATATCAGGGTAGAGGGAAGCTACTTGTATGGACAGGTAAGCTTCCCTAAACTTCGTTGGTAAATTTGGGTTATATTGAATTATTTTGAAAATGAAAGTAAAATCTTTTAAAAGCTTATCTTGTATATCTGTTTGATGATAAATGTGAAAAGGTATATTTTCTCAGAAAATACTAACATTGGTATGCGTATATGTTATGATATAATGAATCTCATTTTGCCACACACTATAGATAATTTATTCTGTCTTACTGAGATGTGTCTCACCCAATCATTTAAATATTTCAAGAAATCGAGATAGACCCGATGATAGAGCTCCAAGATAGAGGGGAGCAGATACCCTGAGTAGTCAGGGTGAGTATTTAGAGCTAGGGAGGTTTGGTTTCCCTAGATATTTTGTATTAGACTTGTATTTATGGATGGTTTTGTACTCTGGTATATGTATGCGCTGTGAGATGTATATATGAATATGAAATGACTTCCACTCTTAGGATTATGTATGTGTATATGATGTATACCCGGTCCCCTCTTGCAGGTCTGGTTATGTATTTTGATATCAATGATTGACGTGGCCGATATGTGGATATATGTATTGTTAAAAAAAATTGTTATGAAAATCGAGATGTTACAATTTGGTATTAGAGCCCAGGTTTGCTAGGTTCTGCAAACTTTAGTAAATAGAGGAATACAATACCGGAGTATAGGAATGGATATTGATGAGAAATAAGTCAGATGTTGTTAGAGGATGATATTAGAATTTAGGGTTTTGTCTTGCGACCTGGAGGCAGGAGTTCCGTGGTTGTGTCTATGTTTTTCCTAGGGTGATGACTACTGTAAAACCATAGATACTATCACTGGATCGTGTTTCTATGTGGTAGGATTGAATCTTAAATGGGGATAGAGAAATGTGTATAGTGGAATAATTTGTGGATTTTGGTATGCTGGGTGTGATAGTGAGTTATGATGATAAAGTTCTAAAATGGTTTTATATCCTCTATAGGATGGATCCAGGGAGTAGTAGTGCACAGGCTGGAGGTGATGATGCAGGGCTTTTCAGTATAGGTGGAGGAGACCTAGATGTTGTACTACGTAGTGTCACCCAACAGGTGATGGCCGAGATGGCTAAAGGTTCAGGGGAGCAGAGTTGCATGATTAAGCAGTTCACGCGGACGAAACCCCCATCATTTTCTAGAGGAGCTGACCCACTAGTAGGTGAGAACTGGTTCCAGGACATAGAGGATATGTTGGCAGTGTTGATGTACAGATGAGCAAAAAGTTTAATTTGCAACGTTTAAACTTACAGGGGAGGCAAAGCGTTGGTGGAGATCAGCAAGGTTGTTGGAGGACCAGAGACCGGACCCTGTAGCGGTGACGTGGAGCCGCTTCAGGGAGATATTTTTTGAGAGGTACTTTCCCACTATTGTTAGGAGTGCAAAGGTAGCGGAGTTTCTGCTTCTGACGCAGGGACTGATGACAATACAGTAGTATATGGCAAGATTTATCGAGTTGTCTCGGTTTGCTCCATATCTAGTACTTGATGAGAAGAGGAAGGCGAGAAAATTTGAGGAGGGTTTGAGGCAGAATCTATTCGAGCAGGTTATAGGCTTTCGGGCTCAGAAATTTGCAAAGGTGGTAGACAGAGCTGTCGTGATTGAGGGTGGCCTTTAGAGAGGCATCGTAGCCCAAAGTCAGGGAAAGAGGCATGCATCTTATTGAATGATTCAAATGAAATAAATACGGTATTACGTAGTCCTCACACATCATATCAATGTCATATCAATATGACTACAGAGTATGCTAAGGGACGTGCGCGGCATGAAATGAAGCTCGCCATACCACAAGTGGGAACGGGCCATTGTCAAGATCAACAGGTAGATGTGGCAAGCCAACTCTAATTGGAGCAAGAAAGGGCATGCACTCCTATGCCCAAACCAACATGAGGAATAGCGCACCTCCAACTGATTGTGCCTGCACACGACCAACCTAACACATCTTTCTGTACAACCATGCATGTGCAATGCTACCCCAGTTATATGTCGACGCCCTCTCTAAGTCACTCAACAGAGGGAGGAACATCAGCGACGCATAGTATTGCGACTTATTCACGAACAATAAGTAGCACATGAGACGTAGTATGTACCCTCGAGCGTACAGCAATACGACCTCCTTAGATGCTTCATCAGTAAGATCAGGTAAGTTCCTGTCCATCCATGTCATAGGCAAGGACACCTCGTTTCGTCCACTCCGGCCTGTGGGGGTTTGCATCCAAGTAGGCTTTGACACAACATCTCCTAGATTTGATGCATCGTGCTCGTAATAGCGTCGTCATTAACAGGTAATCCTGTGATTATTGTGACATATTGTAACATTATCGTCACCTCGCTGTAAGGAAAATGAAATGTGTGCATCCCAGGCCTCCAATGCTCCAGCAATGCACTAATTAAATAATGGTCTAAATGAATGTACCGAATATGGTACAATGGATAGAATCCTGCTCATTGAATCCGCAACATACTTTGGAGATGGGCATGCCACATAGTTTCTAATGTGCAGGCACACTGACACCCTTTAAATGAGTCAAAATGATCCTCCTCCCATGCCCTATAAGAAGGATGTATGGTCCCCAATGTCAATACAAATGGATCAATTGGACCAAACTCCATGTTTATCGAAGTATTAATTCTAGTGGGGAGTATAGACAGAAGAAATATTTTAGACAAAAAGCTAATATAAGCAATGCAACTGTAGAAGTTAGAGTGGATGAGTGATACTGGAGGATGAGAAATGTACATATAGAAAAAAAATTTACCAAACTGATTTTTCAAAAGTCGATTTTTATTTTTTATTTTTTACATACAAATCATGCAAAAATGGACAAAATAAAACCTCCAAACCAACTTTCCAAAAGTCGGTTTGGTCATTAAAAATTAAAAACATCCCATATATATATATATATATATATATATATATATATCTCTCTCTCTCTCTCTCTCTTGCGTCAGGCGAGCCCCCCTCCTTTTCTCTTTCTCCTCTCCCCCTCCTGACACCTGTCCCCTCACCTTTTTTTTTTTTCTTGCAAGCAGAGGTGACCCCCTTGCCAATTGACACAACCCCCCCCCCCCTCCTTCCTCGGCGAGCTAACACACCCCTGTCCCTCCTCGACAAGCAGCACCCCCCTTTCTTTGTTTTAATTGTTGCTGACAATGAGACTAATGACGATGCTGATATTTTTTTTTAAGAAAAAGCCCCAACCGACTTTTGGAAAGTCAGTTGGGTATATTTTCATAAAATTTCCCCATTTTATCTATTTGTGTGTGTGTGTGTGCTTTTTTTTTTTTTTAATATATATTTTGGTAAAAAACTCCTTTTGATCATCGGTTCATTGGCGACGCGGCCGCATTCTGCCACCAAAAGGTCCAAAACACACAAAGCAGTCGCGGGTAAAAGGAGACCGCTTCTTGGACGCTGCCCACCTAATTCCCCGACGCTGTATTGGTCATCCTTGTCGTTTTTCATTGACCACAGCACCAGCCCAGAGCTCCTCCTGCAATGGCAGAAAATGACCTTTAGAAAAAAACCCTTTCGACCTCCGTCAGCTCCGCCACCATCCCCAATCCCACCTGAACCATCAACCCCTGCTCCTCTCCCTACTCTGAGTACTCTCTCTCTTTCCCACGCCTCTCATCCCCAACTCTTCCGACTGCTCAAAACCCACCTAAAGCCCACGTTCACGCCTCAAGCCCTCCTAGCCTTCCTCAAGAACAAGCTCCATCACCACCCCAACTTCTCCCACTTTGACCTGCACATCTTCCGATGGGCTTCTCGCGTCGACTCCTTCCGCCACGACCATTTCACCTTCGACTGGATGGTCCGCACCCTCGCCGTCTCCGATCGGTTCGACGGCCTCCGTTCCGTCCTCGAAGGTATGGTCTCGAATCCCTGTCCGTGCTCCGACGGGATTTTCTCCTGTCCACAGACCGAACCCATTTTTAGATTCGCCATTAACTCGTATTGTAGGGTTGGGAGATTGGACGATGCGTTGTTTGCTTTTGAGAATATGCGCAAATCGATTGATGGGAAACCTAGTGTGGCCGTGTATAATATTTTGATTCATGGGTTTGTGAAATTCAGGGAACATGCGAAAGCTTTGGAGTTGTATAATAAGATGCTCAAGGAAAGAGTTAAACCGGATGTGTTTACGTTTAATATTTTGATTAGTAGTTATTGTAGGAATTTGCAGTTTGACTTGGCTCTAGAAGTGTTTAAATTGATGAGGGACAGGGGTTGCAGTCCGAATGTGGTTAGTTTCAACACTTTGATCAAGGGGTTCTTTAGGGAGAGGAAGTTGGAGGAGGGAATTGGGATGGCATACGAGATGATTGAGCTGGGGTGCGAGTTTTCAAGTGTTACTTGGGAAATTTTGATTGGGGGCCTTTGTGTAGAAGGAAAGGTTTTGGAAGCTTGTGATCTCTTGATTGACTTGGCGAGGAAAGGAGCGTCGCCAAGTAGGTTCGACTATTTTAATCTCATTGAGGGGCTTTGTGTGGAAGGAAATGTTGATAGAGCACTGGAGGTGGTGGATGAGTTGTGGAATATGGGAAATGCTCCAAGCTTGATTGCATGCACTACTCTAATAGAGGGTCTGAGGAGATTCTACAAGACAGAAGAAGCATTTAGATTTACTGAAAGAATGCTCAAAGAGAGTATTGTCCCAGATAGTGTGACTTTTAATTGTCTTCTTCAAGCTCTCTGCAATGTGGGAAAAACTGCAGAAGCTGATAGGCTGAAGCATTTGGCTTCTAGTAAGGGTCTGGAGTTGGATGGCATGACCTTTAATATTTTGGTTTCTGGCTATACAAGAGAAGGTAAAAGAAAGGAGGGGGAGCGTGTTATTGATGAGATGTTGGACGGGGGATTTATACCTGATATTGCTACATATAATAGATTGATGGAGGGGCTTTCCAATCAAAGAAGCTCTCTTCGCCGGTAAGAAATTATTAGATATGAATAGAATGGGAACATTTTCTGGTTCTTGTAGAACGACAATACTATAATTGATTTTGGACCAATGGCTGTATCTTAATTTGAGGAGCTAGATATTCTTTGGAAACTTCAGTGGAGGGCTAATGGCTTGATCTTGAGTGAAAAAATTGCCGCCTCACTCAAACAAAGGTTTACCAGTCGTTTGGGGATGCGGGAATGATCTTTGTGGAAAGTTGGCTTGATTACATCAAAAAAAGGTTTTGATTTGATGAGAACTGTGTCACTGATTGAAATTTGAATTGGGATAAGCACCAGGTCTTCAGGTTGTTGAAGAAAACTAGAGCTTCAGAGTTTTCTCCCTTAAATATCATTTGAGGCATTAATTTGTAGGGCTTTGCTGCTTCTCAAAAAAATTCTCCAGAAGTCTTCAAGGCACCTCTATTTATAGAGGAATGGAGAGCGGAGTCCTGCTTTGGTTTGACTTCATCAGATGACATGTGGCCAACTCTTCTTGAAGAGTGGAAAAGGGATGGCAATGGTGAGGATGTTGTGCCTGCCCCTGAGCAGACTATGGGAACACGGAGCTGTTATAGATGCCAGCAATGACAGCTTCATGTCTGCTCAAATCGCTACTATGGCATCAGGCCTATATTGTGACAGATGAATGGTCGTGTCATTGATTGCGATGTGCCTGAGAAGGCATATTGTCAACAGGAAATGAGAGATGAGCCACATGAATTACTGAGAAATGCTTTCTTTGTTCTTGTTCATTTTCTTTTCTAAACATGCCTTTTGAGTTCAATCTGCTTTTTATCCCAAATATGATATTCGTGTAGGTTGGAGGCATCTATGTAAGACTATTCTTGAAAGACACCAAGTTTTCCGTTGGGAATCCAAAGAGATTCTTACAAGGACTAATGTACCAGTATCTTTCATCCATTATTGCAACACACTATGGTGTGCAATCCAATGACACTGAGCTTCCTTTGCCTCTGCCTGCTGCATTGGTGTCATTATGCAAGTTCATCCTGCCCTTGCTGATCATGCTGGATATATTGGATACTTGCCCCGACTTGTAGCTGCAGTTGCTTTTGCCGTAAGACGAGAAACAATGGCCTCAGAGGACGTGAAAACCAGCAATTATGCGGATGGACATGTGAAACTGGGTACGGATCAGCACAGCAGTATACCAACACAACAGAAATGTGTTCAGCTCAGTTGTTTGTGTCCATCAGCTTGCGTCTAGCATCACATGTGCTGAGGCTACTGCAGCAACTAGTGTAGGAACACCTCAAGTATGTTTGCAGTTATTTGTTCTTTCATGGATTCTTGAGCAGACAATTTTGCCTCAGCATTGATGGAAGCTTTTGGTTACTGTACCCTCAGAATTTTAATTTTCTTAAAACCTTCTAAATTGTGATTTAGCATCCTGGGAGGCCGTTAAATTTGCATTCAAGTGTTGCTTCCTTGTGACCTCAGGTGGTTGTGTATTAGTGTCTGGATGCTTCTATTTTACAATGACCTACAAATTTCTGGTTGGCTGTTTCTTTAAGCCTGGAATTATCTTCTTTGTTCAGTTTGCTGCTTGCTGATGAGAATTGTTTTGCACAATTTTTAACAATTAAAATGATTTCATGTTGTTAAAGTAACTCTCTGATAATGGGTTTTCTTTCAATCCTAGAAAGTCGGTTCTTCTAATTGAGTCTGGCTTGTAGTAAGAAATATATATTTTACTATATTTAAATTTAAATCCAAGGTCCAATTACATGTTCATTAACTTACAATGCATTTTTATTTTTCAAATTAACTTCATCTTTTTAAAATTCAGTGAGGTTCATGAAGATTTTAATGGACACTAAGAAATGACAAATTTACATGAGAAATGTTGGCATCGTTTTCCCAAAAGTTTGTCCAAAGATGAAATTTGGAAGACCAATATTTGCTTTTTGGAAGAATATTTTTAATCAAGGGAGGAAAATATGAAAGTGGAGGATGTTAGGCACTATTTAATATTTTTTAAAAAAAAATTATGAAAATAAAAATTAAGAACTAGAAATAAAAAAAATTTTCAATGTTGACGACCTATTTGATTAATATTTTTAAAATTAAAACAAATTTAAAATTTGATTAAATAAATTTTTTATTTTTTTTTCCCTTGAATCAATTATTAGTAGAAAAAATATGATGAAAATAATAAAACTAGAAAATAACATAAATTAAAAATATTGTAGTAAAAATAAAAAAAATATTATAATTATTGTACTTAATTATTATATTTAAAAATTCAACTGACAAAAACAATCTTATTGTACATGAAAAATTTTTTAAAAAAAAAAAAGTTAAAATCTTTAGCAAATTAATTTTATTATTTTTAATTTTTTTTTGAAAATTTATGAACATTTTTTTTTTATTAAATTCATATGATAATTTTATTTTGATATTAGTTAAAAGTATGTACAAAATGAATAATTTAATTTTTAAAAAAAATTTTAAGTTTGGACATTAATATTATAAGCAGTCAAATTTTTATTATTATTTTTTTTGCGGGGTAAAAAACTAACAATAAAAATAGAAAAATAACAATGTAAATATTTTCATAATTTGTTTCTTCATTGTACAAAAATTACAAATGATGCTAGCTAGGCCTCTAGCTTTTCCTATTGAGCTGATCTTTGTAACCCCCATTTGGTTTGTAGAATTAGGCTTAGCATGGAATCAAATTTTAAGAATAGAATTGTATTTCTACATTTGGTTTGCAAAATCAAGGAGAGAATCGTATTCTAACTATAAAATACAATTCCTGCGAATTGGAGAACCCTAATGTCGGTTTAGATGAGCAAGGATTGATCTTCATTTAAGAGAATCTGACTCATTTTAAAATTAAAAAATATTTTTAAAACAACAGGAAATACTAATAATACATATTATTATCAATATTATAATAAAAATAATAACAACTAATAATAATTACAATAACAATAATATTTTTATTATTATGAAAATAATAATAACAAACAGAACAATATTAATAGTAAAAAAGGCTAAAATAATGATAATTATTTTGGGGATAATAATTGTTATGAAAAAATGAAAAATAATAACAACTAGTAATAATTTCAATAAGAATAATATTTATTATTGTAATATAATAATAAAAACAAGAACAATAATAATAATAAAAGGCAAAAACAATAATAGTAAGTATTATAAGGAGAATAATTACGATAAAAAATAAAAAATAGTAATAACAACAATAAAATAATAATAATTGCACTAATAATAATCACTATTATGACTAATAGAAAAGATAATCAAACATAAATAACAAAAAATAATAATATTAATTATTATTATTATAAAAATAATAACTAATAATTATTACAATAACAATAATAACAACGAATAATAATAATATCTATCACTATTAAAATAATAATAAAAAAAAGAGCAGTAATAATAATAAATAATAATAATAATAATCATTATTATTATTATTATTTTAAGGACTAATTATTCTAAAAAAAATAGAAAATAGTAATATCTACCAATAATAATTAGAATGGCAATAATACTGATTATTTTAAAAATAATAAGAACAAAAAGAACATTAATAATAATAGAAAGGAAAAAAATAATATAATTATTATTATTTTAAGGACTAATTATTCTAAAAATAATAGAAAATAGTAATATCTACCAATAATAATTAGAATGGCAATAATACTGATTATTTTAAAAATAATAAGAACAAAAAGAACATTAATAATAATAGAAAGGAAAAAAATAATAATTATTATTTTAAGGATAATAATGACTAGTAAAAAATAATAATGATAACAACAATAAAAATAACATTAATACTAATAAAAATCACAATCATAAAATGAAAAAAATAATAATAAATTAAATAATTGTGCCTTAAAGGTTTTTATAAAAAAATGACTTCTTTTTCATTTAATTATAGAAGTCATTGAATAATATTAAATGTTGTAAAGAAATTAAAATTGAATTCTTACTATCATTTTATGTTATTAATTAAAATACTAATATAAGAAAACACTTATCTAAAAGAAGTTTGATATTATTTATTATAAGTATTTTTTAAAAATAAATACAATTTTTTTAAAAAAATTTACTTTCTCAAAAATGCTTATTTTTCTTAAAAAAATAGTTTGGAAAAGTGCTTTTTGAAATAAATATTTATTCAAGTGTTAACCAAACACTACTTATTGACACAAGTACCAACAAAAAAATGCTTTTATGAAAATGTACTTACTTTTTAAGACGTTCCAAAAGGTGGTTGAGAGCAAAACCGATGATGAAACTTTAGCTTGGAGCCGTAAAAATCTAGTTGGAATTCAAATCAAATGATATTTTTAGTTTCTTTTAAGGAGACACTACTCATTTTCCCACTCTTTTAGGACCGTGCAACTGACTTATTAAAATTTGAGAGGTAGTTTTGCATTCGAATTCAAGAACTAAAGGGAAGAGGGTTTAGGGTTTAGGGTTTAGGGTCGTATCTTTATCTTTATTTTAATTTTTATTTTTTTAGATCAGTTAATGGTAAATAATATTGATCAAAATGGATATGTACAATATACACTAGGCACCCCCAGGCAAGGGGAAGCCAAGGTCCC
Organism: Malania oleifera; assembly: GCF_029873635.1. Lineage (NCBI taxonomy): Eukaryota > Viridiplantae > Streptophyta > Magnoliopsida > Santalales > Ximeniaceae > Malania > Malania oleifera. The sequence goes on along the minus strand of NC_080422.1, from coordinate 77,352,843 downwards.
AATCAGAAGATCAAATCAAAACCAAACAATGGCAAGATACAGATCAACCTAGGCACACCTAGGGGCCAAGAGGTCTATTGACTCTATGAGTCCAATCCGGTTTTGAAAATGACAAATCACCTGGTATTTGATCTGTGCACTGAGATTGTGAACAGGAACACTATTTAGCATGCACGGAAAGATAACAAGTCATGGAAGCCTTGAAGATTAAAGCATACACATCTTGGCAGAATTCATGGAATTAAAAGAGTTGAAGAATGAAGATGCAAGCGAAAAATTCAAGAACGTCATGGGAATGGTTATTTATAACTGAATGTATTCACATTTCAGATGATTTAATTTGAGACTCAACATACTCTAGAATGACCTTAGGACTTATGCATCTCATGAACATCATTAGGTGACATTCATGGACTTAGAGATATTTTTAAAATCCCAAAAAATGTTTTATAAAAGAACCAAGAAAGAGAGCAAAATAGATTTTTCAAGTTAAAAAGAAAAATCCAGGAATTGGTCAGTTCAGCAGACTAAACTTCAAGTTCAGTCGTCTGAAGATTGCACTTTAGAAAACCGAAGTTAAGTTTAGTCGTCTGAAGAATTTCTTCAGAAGGCCAAAGATTAAGTTCAGTCGTCTAAATAATTTATGGTGGAACACAGAACTTGACAAAAGCACCTCAGAAGACTGAACTCGGACTTTAGTCGTCTGAACCCGACACATCAGAAGACTGAATCCCAACTTCAGTCATTTGACCTTGTGTCCAGGTTAATTTTTCAAAGCTCTATGGAACTTCAGTCGTCTGGGCCTTAATCCTTAGTCGTCTGAACCAGCGGGAAAGTTTAAAAATCTAATTTTTAATGAGAGAACATGCGAACTAATTTTTGATCCAACGGTTAAGATTGATTTTAAGGGTAAGGTACCTATATATTCAACATCTAAACCCTAGTGCTTCAGACTTTTGAAAGAGAATTGAGAGACTTGAACATATTGCTATACGATTGTCTGCACTCCAATATATACTCATCAAGCTTGGGCAAATCAACTTAGAAAAACAAAGGGATTTCACTTACACATCTTGATAGCTTCCTTTGGTGATTGAGGTTTGGTAAACAAGGGATTATTTCATGTTTTTCAATATATAGAAATCTTGAAGTTTGTTCATATCGCATACTCATATATGTATTACTCCTATTGAAGAAGAAAAATCTTTGTGTTATTTCATAAAAATTTATTTGCGAAAGGTTTTTCTTAACATTGAATCTTTGGTGATCTTCAAGTTCTTATTTTTATTCAAAGACTCAATATTTTAGTTATTCCAAATCTACTTGATTGAAAAGTCTAAAGGTTATCTATATACACTTGAGAGAAATATTATTGTGACAAAGTGTGTTTCAAATCTTTGCAATCTTCAAAACTTTCTATGTATTCAAATATTTAACCTAAGTTCTCCAAAGCATTGACTTATATATATATATATATATATATATATATATATATATATATATATATATATATTTGGGAGATTTGATAAAAGGGAAATTTAGTGAATCATATTATTGCATATAACGATTATATTGTTACTTACATATTGAGCTTTAAGTTTGATCATATGATTATGTGTTAGAAATTTCAATTGTACTCACTAACTTTGTTAGAAGCAACGTTGAGTGTTTTGCAGATTTGATATTATATTATAATCATGGTTCGGGTTGTGAATCAGGTTTGAGGAGAGAGTTGTATCTTTTGTAAGCAATAGATTAGGAGGAAATTGTGCCTATTGTAAGTAACGGATGTAAGGGAAGCTCCATCCTAGTTTAAGGAATAAGGATATAGTGGAATCCTTGAGTTGGTTGTTCAAGGCGAGGACGTAGACCTGGTTGGCTAAATCTCGAAAAATCACGTTTTCCTTCTCTCTTCCCTTATCTTTTTATTTTCCGCACTGCATTTCATTACTCGTATTTCATGTGTGTATATTTGAATAACCTCACACGCACTTGATTGGGTAAAAAGAATTCATTGATAAAATAAATTTAAATCAGCCTAAAATTCCTGCAATTAATTTGTTAAACATAGAAATCAGGATTAAGTGGTAAAAAATCTGAAAGATTTTAAAAATAACCAATTCACCCCCTCTTGGGATTACACCTAAATCAACATTTGGTATCAGAGCGGGTTTACATAGACTTAATAGTTCATTTGTAAAAAGATCACATGGCACACATCAGTGTAACTCCATTTGGGGAGGGACACTCGTCCACCAGACCACCAATTTTCTGTGGTGTAAATTACACCTATTGGAAACGTTGGATGAGCATATACCTGTAAAATGCAAATTAGGAGGTATGGGAAATAGTTACTAAGGGAAATCATGTTCCTATGAAAGTAATTGATAAGGTAAATGTACCTAAAACTAAAGATGAGTATACTAAAAAGGACTGGAAATTGGTACAAATAAATGCTACTGCGATGAACTTGCTTTTCTGTGTATTAGATGTAAATGAATTTAATAGGATAATGACATGTAACTCTACTAAAGAAATTTGGGAAAAATTAGAAGTTACATATGAAGGCACTAAGAAAGTAAAAGATAGTAGGATAGACATGCTCACTAGTGAATATGAAGCATTTAAAATGACTACTGGTGAAACTATTCAATCCATGTACACTAGATTCACACACATCACAAATTCTTTAAATGCACTTGGAAAAACTTACCCTACTTATGAGTTGATCAGGAAAATACTCAGGGGACTACCTCTAGTTTGGGAAGCTAAAGCTACCGCAATAGCAGAAGGGAGAAATCCCAAGGAGATGCATGTTGACGAACTCATTGGATCGCTCATCACCTATGAGCTTGCAATAAATGAGAGGAAGAATGAGCAAAGCAAAACAAAGAAAGCACAGCGCTTAAGGCATCATCAAACAACTCTAGTGAAGGAAGTGATTCTGATACAGAAGACGATATGGACCTGCTAACAAAGAAGTTTGGGAAGTTCTTGAAGAAGAATAAGAAGTTCAATAGAAAATTCCGGCACTCAAAATCAGAAAGAGGACAATCAAACATGAAGAAAAACAAGGAAGATCCACCAACATGCTACAACTGCAGAGAGGTTGGACAAATCAAGCCCGAGTGTCCCAAACTAATGAAAGCCTCCAAGAAAAATAAGAAGGCGCTAAAAGTCGATTAGGATATGCACAACACAAGTTGTTCAGAATCTAAATCCAATGATGACGAGATTGCCAATCTGTGTCTAATGGCACATGATGACCTTGAGTCATGTCAAAGTGCTAAGGAAATATGGGAAGAACTCGATAGGAGATTTGGGGAGACCAAAGGAAAGAAGTCCTCTACTTGGGAAGATTCATACTCAAATGATCAGGTAGTAGAAAATTGTTGCTTAATTGCATTAGTTGATGAAGAGGTACACTCTACTCATTCTACTTCTCATTCAAATTCTCAAAAAGATTCATGCAATGACTGTGATACATCTTGTGATAATTCTGGTAGTGAATATTATGATGAATCTGATAATGATAACATGCCATCTTATGAGGAATTACAAAAGGAATTTGCCAAGGCCTATAAAATGTTAACAAAGATGTCCAAAAAGAAAATAATGTTGGAAAGTAAAAATAAAGACTTGACAAAACAGTTAGAAGATTTTCGAGAGTCTCATACTTCTTGGGAAAAAGAAAAGACTCAAAAGGAATTAGAAATTAAGAGATTAGTAACCAAGAATGAGGCATCACTAAAAGATTTAGAATGAAAAATTAGTGTTGAAAAAGAAAAGGATTTGAAAATCATAAAATTAGAGAACAAGAATGATGTGATGGAAAAAGAGCTGAAAGAGTTAAGATCCAAGTTTTTGAGTGATAATGCAAAAGAATTTAAAATTTATGAACTTGAATGTAAAGCAAAGAAAATGACCGACAAACTGGTAAAATTACAAGTTGATTGCAAAGGTTTAAAGAATTTAAAAATTCAAGACCTATAAAGAAAAATAGAGGATCAAGCTAAGATCATCCACACATTCACTAAGGGAAAAAGAAAATTTTGACAAGCTCTTAGTGTAACCACCTGCTAATTTTTTTTTTTTTACTTTATGTATAAATATTTTATGAAAGTTCATTTATCCGATACCTATTAATATATGTCACAAACAACCTAAGCAGCGAGAAGCTGTATACATAAAACAGATCCACATATATTCACAATACTAGAGTGTTAGAGTATTCCCCAAACTGTACATACACAACAATTCTCAAAAATACTCTCAACTCAAGACTAGGGCTACACAAAAATAACCTCCCAAAATACTCACCCTACAGATAGGGCAGTACTGTAGCCCTCCTCTATCTGCGAGCTTGATCTGCTCGCCTAACTAGATCACCTGAAAAATATTAAATCACTGGGATGAGACAACGCTCAGTAAGACGAAACATGTTATTGCTAGTGTGTGGCAAATGAGTTACATTTCTGTAAAAATATAATTTAAAAGAATCATGGATAACCGAATCTGAGAGTACAGGTAAAAATAACATACAATATAACTTCTACCTATGTTACTTAACATATTTGTCTTTATAAATTTTCTATACATAATACTTCTAATATTCATAAATTCATCTACTGTTTCCATAAATCTGTACATACATATAGTAACTGAGAAAACTTTCCTGGATGGATAACTGTATGTCATGATTTAACCCCTTATGACAGGGTTGTGCGTCTCGTAGGCGAGACTTATCACTAGCTAGCCTACCAGGATAAATCACTATACTCCGAAAGTCAGATCGGCCTCCTCAACCCTAACTAACGGGGAGCCTGTCCACAACATAGGCACGATCGACTGCTGTAAATCCCCATACTATCTGAGTTATATGGTTGCACTCTAAACTGTATATAGCTACGGTACCGTGCTCTGTAAACTGAACTGTAATGGTTCATCAGGGTCTCATACTATATAATACATTTCTATATAAAATCTACTCGCTGTACCATGATTCTGTAATAACGGTACCACTGTATTTCTATATTAACTGTATTTTTGTATGTCATGGTTCTATGATCTGTAAATCATGACTCTGTAAAACTGTATAATCATGGTACTATGAAAAATTGTAAAAACATTTTCCTATCTGTATATACTGTAAAACACGATCCTGAAAATATTGTAAAACATCTTTTTGTATATATACTGTAAAACATGATTCCGTAAGTACTATATAGCCATGACTTTGTAATAACTGTGTAAACTGTATATCATGACACTATAAAAACTATATAATCATAATTATTTAAAGAGTTGTGTAAAATTTTGTACTATATCAATATTCTCATGCCACACAATAATTAAAACACATTAAACATAGTTTTTAAACTATATAAACTCCAGTTTATAAACTATCTAAACTCCTGCTTTAGAAACCCATGAACATATACTATATGTTACTGGTAAAAATCTTTATTTTAATTAGCATAACATATTTCCCTTACCTAATTTTTGAAAAGCCCCTTACAGTGACTAGTCTTACATCCACAGGGTTCCTTGTTCAACACCCTGAAAACAACATTTTTCAAAACAAAACTTCAGTATTTCTTTGACTACTACATTTCTTATAACTGTAAGTAAGCCCAATATCGAATTAAAGGACTTACCCTGAATTTGGGATGGAATTCAATATAGCCCCATGAACGATCCACTCCAGTAGATTTGAAGAGAACTTCCATAGGAGTGTCGTGGCGGCTTCGGATCGTCAATCCGACAAAGAATGGGCCCATAATCTTAGAGAGAAGAAGTGAAAACCGAAGAAGAGGGAGAAAGAGAGAGTTTTTCTTGAATAATCTATGTAAAAATCCGAGTTTAGGACTATTTATACTCTGGGCTTCATCAACGAGACACGTCACTTCGTCGATGAGGCCACGAAGGAAGTTCGTCGATGAATACCTACTCTTTATCGATGAAGTCCAGAAACTGATATATAGTCTCTCGGTATCTTCTCATCGACGAGACACGTCCTCGTCAACGAGCCCCTCATGTGTGCTCATCGACGAATCCCCTATGTTCGTTGATGAGACCCTGTTAAATTCTTTTTTTAATTCTTCCTTCCTCCCCTCCTTCTATTATTAAATTATGATAATTATTCGGGTTTCTACATTCTCCCCTCCTTATAAAAATTTTGTCCTCGAAATTTGCTATACATATGATTCATCATCCTTTAAAGATAAATGGTCAACTTATTTTATTACTTACCCTCACTTGTGGTGGAGGAATACCGTGGTTACATTTTGAGTTCTGGGAGATTACAAATATACCCATAAAAGAAAATTCTCGCAAAAGTGAAAAAGTCTACCTATCCTATACTCTACATTACAATTACACCTTTATTACATTATATTAAACAAAATAAAATTATCATTACTTTAATTTACAAATCATTGTTATATCCCACTAAACAGGTGTGGGTATTTTTGTCTGATTTCATCTTCAAGATCCCAAGAAGCTTCTTCTACCACTTGATTCCTCCACAGGACTTTCACTAGTGGTATTTTCTTACTGCGTAATACCTGTTCTTTTCTATCTAAGATCTGCAGTGGAGCTTCCTCATATGCTTGAGCATCACTGAATTCTAATTCTGCATAACTGATAATATGGGAAGGATCTAGGACATATTTCCTTAATATAGAAACATGGAATACGTCATGTATTTTGTATAGAGCTGGTAGTAAAGTTAGCCGATAGGCAACTAGCCCAATTTTCTCAAGTATCTCAAATGGACCAATAAACCTAGGGCTCAACTTACCTTTCTTCCCAAATCTCATGACTCCTTTCAGTGGTGCTATTTTTAGGAACACATGGCCACCCACTTCGAATTCCAATTCCCGGCAGCGAGTATCTAAGTAGCTTTTCTGCTGACTCTATGCTGCACTGATTCTATATTGAATAAGTCAGACTTTGTCATACATTTGCTACACTATTTCTAACCCCAAAACTCGCCTCTCACCTAGCTCACTCTAGTATAAAGGAGAAATATACCTCTTACCATAAAGTGCTTCATAAGGTGTCATGCCTATGCTAACTTGATAAGTGTTATTGTAGGCAAACTCCATTAGGGTCAAATACTGGGTTCAGCTACCCCCAAAATCCAATACACACGCTCGTAACATATCCTTAAGTATCTGAATTGTTCTTTCTGACTGACCATCTGTTTGAGGATGTAAAACGGTGTTGAATGCTAAGTGAGACCCCAAAGCCTCCTACAAGCTCTTACAGAATCGTGATGTAAAACATGGATCACAGTCTGAGACTATAGATACCGGTACTCCATGGGGTCGAACAATCTCTTAAATATACATTTCTACCAATCTGTTCATAGAGTAGCTGACTTTAATAGGTAAAAAGTGGGTTGTTTTTGTTAGCCGATCAACAACTACCCAGATGGCATTTTGACCACGCGGTGCCGGTGGTAGCCCAGAAACAAAATCCATGGATATGTGATCCCACTTCCACTCAGGGATGTAAAGGGGCTACAACTTCCCAGCCGGCCTCTGGTGCTCAGCCTTAACCTGCTGGCACGTCAAGCATTGTTGCACAAATTCTACAATCTCCCTCTTCATGCCAATCCACCATAAATACTCTCGCAAATCCCTATACATTTTGGTACTGTCAGGATGAACCATGTACAGAGATCCCTGAGCCTCCTCTAGAATTTTTCTCCTAATATCATCATCCGCTGGTACACACAATTTGGTGCGAAATCTCAAAGCCTCGTTATCAGAAATGTTGAATTCCTCTCCTTGACCTCCTGTACTCTGACTATCACTTCCGCTAATTCTGGGTCATCCCCCTGAGCATCTTTAATCTTTTCATATAACGTAGGCTGCACAACCAGGCTGACAATAAATGCTAGAGGATCATCCTCCACTAACTCCACGCCGAGCCTTTCCAAGTCCATCTGAATTGGGTGTTGAATTACTGCTGCTAACTGTGCTGTACTTTTCTGATTTACGACTTAGTGCATCAACCACCACATTTTCTTTACTAGAGTGGTAGCTGATGGTGCAATAGTAATCCTTGATGAGTTCTAACCATCTTCTTTTCTGCATATTCAACTATTTTTGCGTGAAGAAATACTTTATACTTTTATGTTAAAAAAATATTTCACATTTCTAATCATATAAATAATGTCTCCAAATCTTCAGTGCGTGTACCACTGCAACCAATTCCAGATCATGAGTAGGGTAGTTCTTTTCATACTTTTTCAACTGTTTAGAAGCATACGCTACCACCCTACCATGCTGCATCAATACACAATCATGCCCTTTCAAAGACACGCCACTGTAAATTACAGAGCCATCACCTCCAGATGGAATCGTCAGTACTGGTGTAGTGACAAGCCGCTGCTTTAATTCCTGAATACTTTGTTCACATTCATCATCCCATGCAAATTTGGAATTTTTCCTGGTCAAACGCATGAGAGGTCTTGATAAGGCTGAAAACCCCTCAATAAATCAATGGTAATAACCTGCCAGTTCTAATAAACTCCTAATTTTCTAAACGTTCTTCGGTCTGGCCAAATTCACCACCACATCAATTTTACTGGGATCCATGGAAATACCATCCCTTGGGATCATGTGACCCAAAAACGAGACTTTCTCCAGCCAAAATTCACATTTACTAAACTTGGCATACAACTTCTTCTCCCGGAGCATCTACAGTACCTGCCTCAAGTGTGCCCCATGATCCTCAAAACTCCTCTAATAGACCAATATATCATCAATAAAACTATAACAAACTAGTCTAAATACTGGTGAAAGATTCCATTCATTAAGTCTATGAACACAACTGGGGCATTCGTCAGACCAAATAGCATAACTAGAAATTCATAGTGCCCATACCTGGTCCAGAAGGCTGTCTTTGAGACGTCCTCTGCTTATACCCTCACTTGATGATAACCTAATCTGAGGTCAATCTTAGAATAAACTTGTGTACCCTAGAGCTGATCAAACAGATCGTCTATATGGGGTAGAGGATATCTGTTCTTAATAGTGACCTTGTTTATCTCCCTATAATCAATACACGTTCTCATAGACCCATATTTCTTCTTTATAAATAATACAGGAGCTCCCCACGACGATACAGTGGGTCGTATAAATCCCTTATCAAGTAAGTCTTGCAATTGATCTTTTAATTCTCCCAATTCAGCTGGAGCCGTATGGTAAGGAACCTTAGGGATTGGCGCTATCCCTGGAGGTAAATCTATAGCAAAATCTACCTCGCAATCAGGAGGCAACCCAGGTAGCTCCTCTAGAAAAACATCTGAAAATTTCCTTACCACTGGTGTACTCTCAAGCTTCGATTCATTTTCTGACACCTCCTTTACAAAAGCCATAAACCCCTAACTTCCGTCCAGGAGCAATCTACTCGCTTGCATGGCTGTCACCAACTGCGACGAAGCACGCACACGTGAACCAACAAATTTGAATTCTTGCTTTCCAAGGGGTCTAAAAATTACTTGTTTCTGATGACAATCAATACTGGCATGATTAACTGCCAACCCATCCATACCCAGTATTACATCAAACCCACACATATCCAATACAAGCAGATCAGCTGGTAACACTCTCCCTTGAATTTCTATTGGATAGCCCCTGAGTACCCTTTGACACCTCATTACTGACCTTGATAGTGTAGCTACTAACAATTCCATATCTAATAATTGGGTATCAAATATAGACAATTTGACATAGGTCGCAGAAACAAAGGAATGAGTAGCATCTGAATCAAATAAAACAATAACTTGATATGATAAAACAGTAAAAGTACATGTCACCACATCTGTTGTAGTCTCAGCATCACCCGGTGTCAAAGTGTAAACCCTCACCAGAGCTACATTCCTCTGTTGGCCTCCACGAGGCACCTAATAACCTCCCTGATAGGGTCTAGGAGTTGGGACCTGGATCGGCGTTCCTAGGCATGCTAGTGCCATGTGGTCGGGTCTTCCACAACGATAGCATACATCTCTCCCTACTCAACACTCCCCCAAATGTCGTCTCCCGCACGTCTGACATACCAAGTAGGTTTGCACACCCTAATTCTCACGAGGTCTTGTCGTCTGTCTTTGATCTCCCTTATAACGGTCTCCTCTCCATGGGCCACGATTAGAACCTGCCTGAAAGCCTTGAGGCAGAGGCCTCTTCCTCTAACTCTAAGCTGCTATACCTCTCTGTATGCCACTCTCAATCACCGCAGCCCTATCTACGACCTCTATAAATGTTTGAGCCCAAAAACCTATAACCTGCTCAAACAAGTTCTGCCTTAGACCTTCCTCAAACTTTCTTGCCTTTTTCTCTTGGTCTTGTGCCAAATGTGGGGTGAGCCGAGATAGCTCAATAAAATGAGTTGCGTACTGTGATACTGTCATCTGCCCTTGTACTAAATGCATAAACTCAGCTGCCTTTACACTCTGAACGATAGCATGGAAATATTGCTCAAAGAACAGCTCCTTAAATCAACTCCATGTCACCGGCACAGGATCCGACATCTGCTCATCAATCAGTCGCGCTGATCTCCACCAGCGTTTTGCCTCTCCTGTCAATTTAAACGTTGCAAATACCACTTTTTGTTCATCTGTACATAGAAGTACTGCCAACATCTCCTCAATGTCCTGGACCTAATTTTCAGCCATAATCGGAGCATCTTCTCCAACAAAAGATGGAGGCTTCATCTGCGTAAACTGCTCGATAGTATAGCTACGCTCCCCTAAGCTTGTGGTCATCTCAGTCATTACCTGCTGGGTAACACTGCGCAATATAGTATTAGTATCTCCACCACCCATGCTGGATGGTCCTGGTCCATCTCCCCCAGCATTTGTACCACTGCTTCATGGGTTCATCTTGAAAAACAAAGAACACACTTTAAAGACCTTATCTCCCATACAAAACCCATTCTATTTCATTCAACTGAAGTCCTATATTCACACTTAACTACCCTCCCCGATCTTAATTCAAAGTCCAATTCTGCAATTTAGACACACGACCCGACAATAGTTTACTATGACTTTCCTGAAATCGTCACCCCAGGAAAGGTACAGAAACCACCACGAAAATCCTGTACTCAGACCACAGAACAAAACCTCAATCCTTTCCTATACTCTAGTATTGCTTTCGCTACACTCTAAAGTCTACAAAACCTAGCAACCTAGGCTCTAATACCAAACTGTAATGACCTACTATTTTTTTTTTACTCTATGCATAAATATTTTATGAAAGTTCATTTCTCTAATACCTATTAATATATGTCACAAACAACCTAAGCAGCGAGAAGCTGTATACATAAAACATATCCACATATATTCACAAAACCAGAGTGTCAGAGTATTCCCCAAACTGTACATACACAACTATTCCTAAAAATACCCTCAACTTAAGACTAGGGCTATACAAAAATAACTTCCCAAAATACTCACTCTATAGATAGGGCAGTACTGCAGCCCTCCTCTATCTGCAAGCCTGATCTGCTCGCCTAATTGGATCATCAGAAAAATATTAAATTATTGGGATGAGACAACGCTTAGTAAGACGAAACATGCTATTGCTAGTGTGCGTCAAATGAGTTATATTTCTGTAAAAATCTAATTTACAAGTATCATGGATAACCGAATATGAGAGTACAGGTAAAAATAACACACAATATAGCTTCTACCTATGTTACTTAACATATCTATCTTTATAAATTTTTTATACATAATACTTCTAATATTCATAAATTCATCTACTGTTTCTGTAAATCTGTATATACATATAGTAACTGAGAAAAATTCCCTGGATGGATAACTGTATGTCATGATTTAACCCCTCATGACTGGGTTGTGGAGCCCATAGGTGAGACTTATCACTGGCTAGCCTACTAGGATAAATCAATATACTCTGAAAGTCAGATCAGCCTCCTCAACCCTAACTGACGGGGAGTCTGTCCACAACATACGCACGATTGACTGCTGTAAATCTACATACTATCTGAGTTATATGGTTGCACTCTGAACTGTATATAGCTATGATATTGTGCTCTGTAAATTGAACTGTAATGGTCCATTAGGGTCTGATACTATCTAATATATTTCTATATAAAATCTATCTGTTTTACCATGATTCTATAATAACCATATTAACCATGACACTATAATAAATTCTATTTCTGTATCCACTGTATTTTTGTATTAACTGTATTTCTGTATGTTATGGTTCTATGATCTGTAAATCATGACTCTGCAAAACTGTATAATCATGGCACTATGAAAAATTGAAAAAAATATTTTCCTGTCTGTATATACTATAAAACATGATCTTGAAAATACTGTAAAACATCTTTCTGTATATATACTGTAAAACATGATTCCGTAAGTACTATATAGCCACGACTTTGTAATAACTGTATAAACTATATATCATGATACTATAAAAACTATATAATCATAATTCTTTAAAGAGTTGTGTAAAATTCTATACTATATCAATATTCTTATGCCACACAATAATTAAAACACATTAAACATAGTTTATAAACTATATAAACTCTTGCTCTGGAAACCCATGAACATATACTATATGTTACTGGTAAAAATCTCTATTTTAATTAGCATAACATATTTCCCTTACCTAATTTCTGAAAAGCCCCTTACAATGACTAGTCATACATCCACAGGGTTCCTTATTCAACACCCTGAAAACAACATTTTTCAAAACAAAACTTCAGTATTTCTTTGACTACTACATTTCCTATAACTGTAAGTAAGCCCAATACCGAATTAAAGGACTTACCCTGAATTTGGGATGGAATTCAATATAGCCCCACCAACGATCCACTCTAGTAGATTTGAAGAGAACTTCCCCAGGAGTGTCGTGGCGGTTTCGGATCGTCGATTCGGCGAAGAATGGCCCCATAATCTTAAAGAGAAGAAGTGAAAAATCCAGAGGAGGGAGAGGGAGAGTTTTTATTGAATAATCTGCGTAAAATATGAGTTTAGGACTATTTATACTTTGGGCTTTGTCGATGAGACACGTCACTTCGTCAACTAGGCCATGAAGGAAGTTCGTCAATGAATACCTACTCTTCATCGACGAAGTTCAGAAACTGACATATAGTCTATTGGTATCTTCTCATCGACGAGACACGTCCTCGTCGACGAACCCCTCTTGTGTGCTCGTCGACGAATCCCCTGTATTCGTTGACGAGACCCTATTAAATTCTTTCTTCAATTCTTCCTTCCTCCCCTCCTTCTGTTATTAAATTATGATAATTATTCAGGTCTCTACACTTAGGTTCTCAAAAGACGACTTTAGAAAAAGAAGGTATAGGTTACAATGGAATTGAAAATAGGAGAAGAAAGAACCTATACATGGGGTATTTTGTTAAAGCGACAAAATTCTATGCTAGTACCTCCTCCGGTCCGTATGCACGCACCACCTGCTTATTATGTAAAAATAAAGGACAAATTAAATTTGATTGTCCATTTAAAAGGAAAGGTGTGAAGCTCAAACAAGTTTGGAAAGTCAAAGAAAAATGAGTACCAAACAAACCCCAAAACTCCTCTATTAGACTTTAAGATTAAGCATTTAGTGAAGTCAACCACATAAACAAAAAGGGGTCGTGATGACTAATAGGCTTAGGGATTAGTATATGCTTAAAATGTAAATTCTTAGTATGTGTATTTACTACACTATTATTATACTAAGAATCCTACAAGAAAGTTAAGTTAATATGATTCCTTTAAGCAATATATCCAATCTAACTACCTAATGCTTATATATCATAATGATTGGGTAAGATATAAAATATTGGTTAAAGCATGCTAACTTCGATTTGTTCAAAGTAAAAGGTTGAAGGATTAACTAGCTAAAATATCAGGAACCTCATATCCTTGCAATGAGCAACATAAATCATAACATTGAAGAATAAATCCGCTTCCAAATGGAATAAAGCATTGTCGTTTAACGAATAATTCTTATTGCTTAACCCATGCTTAAATATTAAAACCCTAAGTTAAGCAGATCATGTCCATTGCATAAGTCTGAGCCTTTAGGAATAGATCATATATTAAACATCATCTAATCCTTAACTCATTCTTGGAGCCTCAAATGGTTAAATTAGTCATCATTCTATCCACAAGCACTGATAAATCATAAATACTATATCTTTCAAGTGCCTATTAAAAGATATCCCGTTATAATCAAATTAGTGGAATTCTCTAAGGGATCCAAATGGTCTATCAAGACATTTTCCCTCTGTGCTTAAAATGTAAAAATCCCTAATTTTGATTTGTGATTAAGAAATATCCCCCACAATAAATCTTTACCATACCATGATCATATCCGGTAAAGATTCATCTATTATATGCTTGTACCCTTACTTAAAATTGAAGACATACTTATAAGGTATCGTCCAATAATTGGATAATCAGAAATACCTAAAGAGCAATATTCAAAAATTAATATTCTCCCAAATTATTCTTTGGCCTATGTAGTTGGATATATTCGCTTCCACGAAATATTTTGAATATTGTCCACTTATAATGAATATTCTTCTGAACTTAATGATAATTAAATTGTTAAAAGTATTTCCAAAATCTCACTTCACAGACTTTCAAACTTCAAGTCAAATCTATTTGAAGATTTTGAATATGTCAAATGGCTAAGTTATATGCAATAGGTTTCAATCTATATGATAATGCAAATGACTAGGAAACCTATGCGTTGAGATCCATAAGAAAAGAAGCAATATAGGCTTGTGACCTTGAAGTAAAATTGTTTATGACTTTTTGGTCCTCTAAGCTAAAGCAGGTAAAGTCAAGTATAAATTATTCAAAATCTTAGAACACTCAGTTAAACTAGTGAAGAATGATTATAAGGAAAAGACATAAAAATATGATAAGTGTATAACTGAAGGGGAGCAAATTAACTTGAAAATACTATGGCTCTAAAACATTAGCATAATCACATTTAGTATCATATTTTGTATTTACATCTGGTATCAAATCATGAATGGTATGTGTAAATTCTTGTGTGCGTATTTGATATAACATGTTAACCAAATGATTTTTTTTTAAAACTATACTGAACTAAATTTGTTGCATGCTTGAAAATATTTAGGGGAGCTGAGCTCCATTCCTAGAGAAAGAGCATAAAGAACTCATGTGCGTCATAGTATCATTATAGTTGGTCTAAAATATTTTACAATGATGCTTATATGGCTTTGAACTAGTAGTGACATTAATCTTTGATAAGTATAAGCATTTCATTTCATCTATGCAAGTATTAAAATTCATAGGGGAAGCATCTCGAAATGATTTCCTATCTCATTATGCTTACCAATATTTTTTTTGCTTAGATGTGCAGTGAACTTTCTGTGGCATGCACTCAATTATGATGATTCTATTGAATACACTAAATGAAAAATATATTGTTTTGTCACAAATTCCTTCAGTTAATCATTTGATCTTGTTTTGAAATGCATTGATATAATTAGGATCTATATGGTTAGTCTTTTTGGTTATAATTCTTTTCAAAATGTACTTAAAGCAAATATGCATAGAACAATTTGTTTTGAAGATCCACAAGGTGAGAGATATGTACTAGAGTAAATTTTTAATAAAAACTAAAGGGGGAGAGATACTTTTTTAATTGCATAATATACAATGTGTATGAGCTTAAATAAATAAAACATGGGAGAGGTTTTCTGAGCTAAAATAAATATAGTTGTCAAGTATTATATTAGATGACATAATTCAAGAAGAGCAACATTACTTAATTTTCACAATTGGTTAAAAATTTCAATGTTAGTTCATTTGTTCCCATTCGATATCCCATTAATCAACATTAGTTAACATTTGGTATCCGCACATAATCTTTGAAATTTGTCACACTGTGTATGTTCATAATGCAATTTACATTCAACAACACAGTTTTATGCATTAGCAAGGGGGAGACGTAAATTTTTCAAATCTGATGGTTGAACAAGTTTAAAACATTAAGATTTCAAAGGGGAGAAGAACATAAGATTATGTCCACTCATGTATTATTATTATATACCTTTTTGTTGATGTCAAAAGGGGGAGAAAAATCAGGAGCAAAAAAGCAAAAATTGTGGAAAAATCAAGAGCAAAAATTGTGGGCAAAACTAACTGTGTTAAGGGGGGAGAAAAATCAGGCTATAAGAGAAGAATGAGGCTATAGCAAAAATGTGCAAAAATGGTTTAGCAAAACTAATTGTGTAAAGGGGGAGAAGAATTAGGCTATAAGAGAAGAATCAGGCTATAGCAAAAATGTGCAAAAATAGTTTCACAAAACTAAATGTGTATGGACATGAACATATTTTATTTGACATGAGCATATTTCATTTATTGAATATTTGATGCATTATTTGAGGGGGAGCCTTGTTAGGCGTAACCCATTGTATATTTTTACTCGTATATTTGTCATCATAAAAAATGGGGAGATTGTTGACTCTATGAGTCCAATATGGTTTTGATAATGACAAATCACCTAATATTTGATCTGTGCATTGAGATTGTAAGCAAGAACAATATTTAGCATGCATGGAAAGATAACAAGTCATGGAAGCCATAAAGATTAAAGCATACACATCTTGGCAGAATTCATGGAACTAAAAAGAGTTGAAGAATGAAGATGCAAGCGATAAGTTCAAGAACGTCATGGGAATGAGTATTTAGAACTGAATGTACTCACATTTCATATGATTTAATTTGAGGCTCAACAAACTCTATAATGACCTTAGGACTCATGCATCTCATGAACATCATTAGGTGACATTCATGGACTTAGAGATATTTTTAAAACTCCAAAAAATATTTTATAAAAAAACCAAGAAAGAGAGCAAAACAGATTTTTCAAATTAAAAAGAAAAATCTAGGAATTGGTCAGTTCAGAAGACTGAACTTCAAGTTCAGTCATCTGAAGATTGCACTTCAGAAAATCGAAGTTAAGTTTAGTTATCTGAAGAATTTCTTCAGAAGATCGAAGATTAAGTTCAGTTATCTAAAGAATTTATGGTGGAACACAGAACCTGGCAGAAGCACCTCAGAAGATTGAACTCAAACTTCAATGGTCTGAACCCGACACTTCAGAAGACTGAACCCCAACTTCAGTCGTTTGACCCTGTATCCAGGTTAATTTTTCGAAACTCTAAGGAACTTCAGTTGTCTAAACTTGTAGGAAAGTTTAAAAATCTAAATTTTAATGAGAGAACACGCGAGCTAATTTTTGATCCAACAGTTAAGATTGATTCGAAGGGTAAGGTACCTATATATTCAACATTTAAACCCTAGTGCTTCAAACTTTTGAAAGAGAATTGAGAGACTTGAACATATTGCTATACAATTTCCTGCACTCCAATATATACTCATCAAGCTTGGGTAAATCAACTCAGAAAACAAAAGGATTTCACTTACACTTCTTGATAGCTACCTTTGGTGATTGAGGTTTGGTAAACAAAGGATTATTTCATGTTTTCCAATATATAGAAATCTTGAAGTTTGTTCATATCTCATACTCATATCTATTACTCCTATTGAAGAAGAAAAATCTTTGTGTTGTTTCATAAAAATTTATTTGCGAAAGGTTTTTCTTAACATTGAATCTTTGGTGATCTTCAAGTTCTTATTTTTATTCAAAGACTCAATATTTTAGTTCTTTCAAAATCTACTTGATTGAAAAGTCTAAAGGTTATCTATATACACTGAAGAGAAATATTGTTGTGACAAAGTGTATTTCAAATCTTTTTAATCTTCAAAACTTTTTATGTATTGAAAGATTTAACCTAAGTTCTCCAAAGCATTGACTTATATAAATATTTTTGGGAGATTTGATAAAAAGAAAATTTAGTGAATCATATTCTTGCATATAACGATTATATCATTACTTACAAGTTTCAAGTTTGATCATATGATTATGTATTAGGAATTTCAATTGTACTCACTAGTTTTGTTAGAAGCAACTAGCAATTCTCAAAGGAAATCCTCCGAAATCCCTAATCTACTGATCTTCCCGATTCAAATTCGTAATCAGCGCTAAACAAGACTGTAGACGGTTTCAGAAAACCGTCGACGGTTTGACACAAAGACTAAATTGTGTAGGTTGAAACCATCGACGGTTATCTCCCGAGGGTAAACCGTTGACCAATCGGTCAATCAAACTATCGACGGTTTCCTCTTACAGCCTAGCTTCCTTGTTCTTGCTTCACTATGCTTTCTCCCATACATATATTCTACTCAATACGAGCCATGCACACTCCAACAAATTATGTTAAGAAAATTATAAAATATGTAACCTAAATAAATATCCCATGCATAGAATGAAGTTTTTAATTATCTATGTGCTTATAGTGTTGACCTTTTATTTATCTAAACTAATATGTAAAAATATCCATTGAACAAGAAAGAAATGGCTATAAAAAATTATGCATATTATATAGCTAATATATGGTAGCTCACTCATTATTATCTATAAATTTTTTTACATCTATTTTTCAATAATTTTTACGTCGAAGGTTTTATGATTTATTTAATAAATTTTTTTTAAAAAAAGTAAATTAAGTTAGTGAACAAATTAAGTGAAGATATTTTAAATTAGTATGTGTTTGGTGGCTAATTGTAAAAAATTACCATCAAAATAAATTTATACTTCATATTTTTAGATACTTTTCACGGTATATAGTCTGAATTTTGTATTAAAAATTGTATAATGACTAAACTTTGATAATTTATTATTTAAAATTATTTTATCATGTTTTGAGTTTGGTCAACTTTATGCATCATTAATTGATATAATCCTTCAAATTTAGAACTTAGATTTTATAAATAAAGCCTTTATTCTTTTATTTATTTTCATAATCCAATATCATTAGGCATGATTTTATAATATAAAGAATCCTATACAAAATACTTAACAAATTAGCAACTAAATAAAACCCCTATACCATCAAAAAAATAAAAATAAAAAACCCAATCAAAGAATAATCCTATATTTTGGACTCTTGAATTTTAGGACTTAAATTTATATTTATGTAGATATGAATAAAATATAATATAAAATTTTATTTAAATTAACATAAATTTAAATTTAAAAGTTAAAATATACTTTTAAAATATTTTTTTTAACCCCTAAAATAATCCCACTTTTTTTTGTGCCTTGTCTTTACTCATTGCCTTGTGGACCTTAATGGCGTTGAAGTGTTTTTTGGTGCCTTGTCTTTACTCGTTGCCTTGTCGACCTAAATGGCGTTGAAATAAACGTCTCTCTCTCTCTCTCTCTCTCTGATATTCTAATTTCGGCCGGCGAAGCAAGACGGAAGCTGACGCTAGGAATCACGGGTAGGTTTCCTATCTTTTGTACATGAACTTTTCAAATCAATATTCTTCTGAAATCAGCGTATATCTAATCGCATCAGTAGTTATTTCATTTGCTTTATATTTGATGAATTGTTGAGTTCGTTGTAAAATTTTCGAAGTTAGGGATTTGCTTTAATCCATCGACGTTCGTTTGGCTGCTGAGGAAACAGAACAGGAGGAAAGAAAATCATAGAAATGAAAACCAGAAACTTTCAAGTTTTGACTTTCGTGTTATTTTGATTGCCAATAATGAAAACCGCACCTCAATAATCCTAGCTGTTCTATTAGACTCTGGCGGTTTTAATTTTAATTTTCCTGGGTTTCAAACGATAGAAACTTGTGAGGATGGAGAGTCTTTGATTTTGCACTTTGATTGCTTTTTATTTCCGCGATCAAATGAAGCATTACTTCTGGTTGTTGCTTGCTGACTAGCGTTGTTTTCGTTCTAGACTCTGGACATGAAGGTCAGT
Organism: Malania oleifera; assembly: GCF_029873635.1. NCBI lineage: Eukaryota > Viridiplantae > Streptophyta > Magnoliopsida > Santalales > Ximeniaceae > Malania > Malania oleifera. The sequence continues at coordinate 77,332,971 of NC_080422.1, read as the reverse complement.
TGAAACTAAGGTATTGCTTGGTTAACTTTGTCATAATCTTTTCTGAATTGTATATCCCTCGTTTCATCTTCGAGTGAGATTGGTACAAGATCTTAAGTTTGGCCTGTTTTCCGGGATAGATTCTCAATTTTTCCTTTTTCTGGGTTTTGGGAATATATTTTGCATGCATTTTCATCAGTAAACTTGAGATTGATTAAGATTTTCATTGGTTGAGCCTATTTTTAAAACAAATAGAATTAAAAGATTCACTAGTTTGCTGTATAGTTTCGTACTTTGTTAATCTAATTATAAAAATGGCCATATGTTGATTTAGTGATAATCTTCGGGAGTGTTTTTCCTTATTGTAGCGTGTTTCTTTTTCCACAAAAAAAGGAACTAAAAAGGTATTTGGGCTCTGATACTGTGGCAGCTTGTTTTTAAGGTTTTCAGTGGAATAAAATTGTGAAGTCCCTGTCCTTCTGATAATGTGCATTATGTCTCATTTGATATAATCTGATCAGCTCATTAGTGGGATATATTGCTGAATATAAGTTGGGAAGAGCTGAAGAAAGGAGCCGTATTTATTGCCAATATTTTTATGGTTTTTTCCCCTTCAACTCTATTGGACTACAATGGCTGTTACCTCTCAAGAACCAGTACGTGAGAATCAAACTGATAGGCATCCCTTGCTCATGGAGCAGCCAGAGAACAATGAGAGTCATGAGCACATTGTTGATGTAGTACGGGGAACTGATGCTTCCTCATTGCGCTCATCAGATGATCACTCTCCTCATGAGTCAAGTGTACCCCATGCTGAAGAAAGACAATCAAGTCACATTCTGGTCCCAATAAACCAATCATCTTCCTCGTCTTCCAATGGATCTAACTCTAGGGTTTCATCTTTAATGAGGAGAAGTGATGAGTTTGGCCCTCGACAATGGAGCCCATTTAACTGTGGTCTATGGATTTTTATTGAATTTGTTTTCACCATTAGCCAGATTATAGCATCCATTGTTGTTTTGTATGTGTCAAGACATGAGAAACCGCAAGCTCCATTATTTTCCTGGATCGTGGGTTATGCTGCTGGACGTGCTGCAAGCCTTCCAGTTCTTTATTGGCGTTGTCTTCGTCGCAGCCAGCGTATTGAGCAAAGTTCAACTCAATCTCATCAGGGTTCTTCTCGAGACCACTCTAGGTTGGAACCTAATTCTTATATAACTATTTCATTGACGCCATCTTCAGAAGAGGAAGATCGTCAGAATGCATCTACAGCCACTTCGAATGGTCAGACCATTGGTGCTCCAAATCCTAGGTAAACATTTGTTTGCTTTTTCTTATTACCTGTTTGAATATTATATATATATATATATATATATATATAATTGTTAAATATTTTTAAGTCATTTTTTGTAAATATATTCTCATTTCAGCTGATTGAACATGCTGGTTTTTTCCGTATTTTTAGTTGACTATTTTAGTTTCTTGCTCAGGATTTTTAGCTTCTTATGGTTCTTTCACAGCACCTAGACATTTGGACATGTTTTGGTTCTTAGAAACTGGAATTTGAAAATATGATAGAACAAAATATAGCATAATGTGGTTTTAAATATTAAATTATGGACCATAGAACGATGTGCTGGCCCTGCAGAGTTCAGTTTTTTGTGTTTACCAGTAATTTTTTGTTCAGCATATGTTCTTTATCTTTTATCCACCCGTAAATTCATCATCTTCGATAAGTCCAATATTATGGAAAGGAATAATAATTTTGATAGATTCCAATAGGCCATATATGCATGTCATCAACTATCTGCTGAATTTATATGACTGGATATTGGATGAAAGAATTTGTTATTTGAAATGTAATCCAAATATATTTAAATTGAAAAAGGAGATCAAGTGACAGTTTGAATATTATTCTACCTTAGATTTTTGAAGGTAATTGAAGGATGTCTATAATGAATTTGCAAATTTTTCTCAAAGTTCATGTTGTGGTTATAGTATAACCACTGTATGTGGTCCGAAGTGGCTGCAACTCAATAATAATGCAGGAGGAACTTTCTGTAATTCAAGTGAAGCTTAACAAATGTGTGACCATGCAGTGCATGTATACATTATGTTAAAATTCATGCAGACCTATGTAACAGGAAAAGGGTGCAGTATCTCCCTTTTTTCCAATTTCTGCTGACATGGAATCATTGGAACGGTACCTGGGGGGGGAGGAGACGGAGTGTCTGGTGTCTTTATTTGTTAATTTGTTCTTATAGCATATAATGTATGAGTTGGATACAATATATCAGACATCTAGCAATCAGGCATGTTTGACAAAAGAAGGGAGTTAGATGTCTTTATTTGTTAGTAGTTCTTCACAGTGCTCATCTGTTACTGGTCAATGGAAATTTTAAAATGAGTCAACTACCTATATTTACAGAATGTGCTATGTAAGAACTTGATTCTACCAGCTTAGCCATGTGTCTTTAAGAAATTAATCCAATGCCACAACTGTCACTCTTAGTACATGTTTGTAATGCATTCATCTAAGCTTGTTTTCACATAGCTTCAGACATCATACGAATTTATGAATGAATGATGCTATTCACTTGATTTCTTTCCATTAGACTTGGCGCTCTAATGGATCACTACAAGATGGCCTTGGACTGCTTCTTTGCTGTGTGGTTTGTAGTTGGCAATGTATGGATATTTGGAGGTCATGCTTCCTCTTCTGATGCTCCCAATTTGTACAGGTCTAGTCTATGTGCTACATTGATATGTTTTCTTTTTATCAGTTTCTCATTGTATGAAAATGTAATCTGTTATTGGTGGTTCTTTTGCAGGTTATGTATTGTGTTTCTTACCTTTAGTTGTATTGGATACGCTATGCCTTTCATTCTTTGCGCAATAATATGCTGCTGCTTGCCATGCATAATTTCTATCCTGGGCCGTGAGGACCTGAATCAGATGAGGGGAGCCACTGCCGAATCAATTAATGCTTTACCAACCTACAAATTTAAGTTAAAGAAAGTTGGTAGTGGCTGCGGCAGAGCAAGCAGCGGAGAAGATGATTCAGGATTTGAAGGTGGGGTTGTGGCTGCAGGAACAGAAAGGGAGCGGGCCATCTCGGCGGAAGATGCTGTAAGTTTTGGAGTGCTTGTTTATAGTTTATACTCTGGCAATTAAGTTGTCTCTTAATTTGTTGCTTCATATCAGAAACATATCTCGCCATTTTATCCTATGTGTGAAGATGAATTACTAGCTTCTGGGGCATTAACCCTGCATAGCAGGTTATATGAGTTGTGCATATTAGGCCCTACTCCAGCCTGTCTTGCTCCCCCTTTGCATCTATACAAGATGGCAATAGGTGGCAGTGAGTTCCATGACCACTGGGAAGCCTTATGACTTTAAGTTCAGTTGCCATTAAGGGGCAGACCTGAGTAAGCCATTGTCCACCAAGTAGTGAACTGCGCCCATTTCATCAGCATCTAAACTTTGATCATCTTGTGAACAATTCGCTTTGTCCAAAATTGGGTGCTTTTTACTTGGTGTAGGTTTGCTGCATTTGCTTGGCAAGATATGTAGATAATGATGAGTTGAGGGAGCTACCTTGTTCCCATTTCTTCCATACAGAATGTGTGGATAGATGGCTGAAGATCAATGCAACTTGTCCCCTCTGCAAATTTCAGGTTGGTGAGGGCAGTGAAGGCTTACCGGCTGTGGAGGACACCACTGAGCAAATGTGAAAATTTGAAAAATTCAAATCATGGTGAAAAGCAAACATAAAATCTGATCAGTTGCCAGGATACAGGTACCCCCCTTTTTTTTTTGTGGGAATACGTGTTACTGAATTATAATTATACCAATCATTTCTGCTGCTAAGGAGATCAAGGCTGTACAGTGAGGCAAAAAATAGAGATTCAAGTACGAGGCTTGTATGATTATGATAAATTTGAGTGAAATCAAATATTGAGATTGAGGGCTTGGGTTGTAAATATCTACTACTATTATCTTCAATGAATGAAATGATTCAAAAGGAAATTCAGGTGATTGTGGTTAGTGCTTAAGTTGGGCTTTTAGATGTTTCCTGGCATTGTTGGGAAGGTTTTTTATTTTTATTTTTATTTTCCCCACTCAAGTTTTGATTATCTTTTCAGTTCTTTCTGTTAAAGGTTGCCCTTTCTGAATATTTATTTTGGTTAAACGTTTATAATCCATCACAAAGTGGTCATTACATGAGAAACCCTGTGTTTATTTTTGTTATTGTGAAAATAAAACCAGCACTAGTGGCACCAGTGGGCAGTGGCAAACCCCACCAGCCACCTGCCAGAAAGTTTTGTGGCCCTCCTTCCTTAACAAGGCATGGAGGGAAAATTGGCGGCTCAGATGAACCACCATGCAATTGAAGTAATCATCATCCAAGTCCAAGCAACCTTGAATTTGCTCGTGAATGCTGCTTGGGATTGCCTCAAACCAGATCCGAAAGAAGAACAAGATGATTATCCAGTTAAGGTAGAAGCAGAAGCTGGTGGGGAGTCTGCTGTGATAGTTGCATATCAGGTAAGCTGCTTTAAAGATATTTGCATTGGAGAATCTGGCGGTACTTCTGTATAGCTGGGAAAAAACAGCAAAGATGGTTCTGTAGATCATCTTACAATGATACTTTTTTGCCTTGAAATTACTTTCAACATGTACTAGGAGTTTCTACCCAGCAGTATTGCTGTAGTTAATGATCATTTGAAGAAAACAAGCCATCCCAAGACAGCAGAACATTTCTGCAGTCTGAATAAAATCCTAAATAAGAGAGTTTTGGCTGCTGTCTTTGCAGCGCAGTTGCATGTGTTTCTTTCCCATACTACGGACGACAGAGTGCAGGCTCGCTGCAAGATGTGTGGACTTATTGGCACACTCTTTCTCACTGTCTTCAATGTTATTGTTGCAAGCTTGCTGCCAACAAACAGAATGCAGGGTAGGCTGCAAGGTTTGTAAGCTCATGGGCACTCTTCCTCACAGCCTTCCATTGTTCTTTTTGCATACTTGCAGCTGCTATTGTTGCAGACTTGGAGCCAACAAATGAAATGAAGGGTAGGCTGCAAGGTTTGTGCTCATCATCACTTTCTTCCCCACTGTCTTCCATAGTTCTGCTGCAATTAACGCCATAGCTGCTGACACCAAGCACCATCATCTTGCTTCTGTCCATTTTTCATCATCTTTTATTTTGTTTTTTGGTGTTTAAATTAATGTGCGTGTGGTCTATTGGCAATTGGTTGTGTTTTCTACCCACTGCATGTTCTTTTGGTTTCTAGTCCCCCGTTGATTTTGGGCTGGGGAATCAATTGGAATCAATCTTTGTGGGTTGGATTCAGTGCAATTTGGAGCCTGCCTAAATAGATCGGAATTCAATATTTGAAAATTTGCACAAGGGTTTTGGTTTCCTGTGCGTATTCATATGGAACCAACCTTGTAATTAACCCACCAAAACCAATTTTAGAACTGGTCAGACTGGTTTTTAAACCAACTTGCTCAATCTACCCGAGCTTTAAAAAAATTCTGAAACCAATTGGCCAAGTCTACCCAATCCTGTAAATTATAAAAGATAAAAAAAAAAAAAAAATGGGTCTGACCAAGATTGAGCTGAACGAGTATTGGATGAGAAGAACTGCAAGACTAATGGCATCCGATGCCTGCTTGTAACTTCATAAAATATTATTTATAACATACTCTGATATATCTAAAAGAGAATGAAAAATATTATTTATTTGAGAATTGAGAAGTTCAAATATTGTGGTTTTTCCCCTTTTGAATTATTTTTTCAAAAAAAATTTGAAAGAATTTTTATTTTTGGAAATAGTCTTTTTTTTTTTTTTTTCTTTTGTCAGGGTCGTTAAATTGATCGGTTTGATCGTTCGTAGGAATTGGTATGAAATTTAATGAGACAACTCAATGCTTAGTTTTCTGAGCTACAAACTCTCGTGAACAAATGATGGTCATTCCTTGATCCGGGGGATCCTTGCACAAAGGAAATACATGGGGAGTAGAGTGAGCATCCAAAAAAGTTCTCAAATAGGTAGGGTGACCAAAGAAGAGGCACAAAAAACCCACTTAGGAAGAGCTCAGGGGTCTCTTGGACAAATCTGATATATCTAGATTTGGCAAAGTGGATTGGGTTGATTAATCTATGGCAGATTATCGGATGAGGAAATTATAATCTATTTCTAACTCAATTAAGTGATAGATTTTTAGCGGTTTAGATTAGATATTTTGTGGAGGATAATGGATAATCTGTTATTCTCATACCTAATATATTTTTTTTCACCATTCAATGAACAATTTATTTCACAAAATAATATTTTTATTATTTTTCAAATCATGGATTTAAGGCTTTTATTTTGATAACGAGAATTAAGTATTTGGACTTGAGTTTGAATGTGGGCATGAAGTAGACTTGAGACTCATGTAGGAATGCAAGAGTTGGCAGTGTGGGACTAAATGTTTTTTAATTGGGCTTATGCTAGTTGGACTGGTGCCTAATAAGCATATGCATATGTATTATATATGAATTTAGACAATAAGTTGTTAATGGATAGGTGGATATTCATTGGATAAAATTCAAAATCAGTTAACCGACTCATATAAAAGCGAATAAAAAATGCTTCAACCATATTCGACTCATTTAATTTTCGGATTGGTTAAGAGTTGGTTTAAGCGGGTCGGATTTAATTCAAATTAACAAATTTTTCATGTTGCTAGGTCTAAGTGTAGCGGATACTAAGGATCTTACACCTACATTGAGGATATTCCTTAGATGAGACACAACTTTCATGTTCCCTTTTCCTTTGAACTTCACCTTCACAATCCCAATGTGTAGTTGTATAATAAGCAGCCAGGGGAAATCTGTGTATGATGACGCTTTTCGAGGTAGACTTTGCCTTCCCCTCCACCATCTTTTTAGCTAATGACTTGAACAAATTTTATTTTACTTCATCCCAATTTGTCCTTAATACTTGGTGGACTCTTTTAGGGTACACCATCCTTGCAACAAGTGTAAACTTATTTCCACCATCAAATAATTTTGTTTCCTTTTCTTCATTAGACAACCACCATATGGAGCAGAGCGGGTGGTATTTCTATGTGAATCCTAATAAGCGCTTCCCGCTTGGAATCTAATTGTATGACTATGGCTATAGGGGCAAATATGCCTTCATTTGGTCTATCGATACCTAGCTCATGAACATCTAATGGACAAATCCTATTAGAGACATTGGTCTCAGCCCTAGTTAAAACAATATAGAAATATGTCATATTAGGTTGTTATGCTCTCAGGACATCCCCACTAGTGTTCTAATCACCAAGTCCAACCTTGTTCAGGCAAGAGTTGGTCATTCCATCATGTACCTTCTAGGGTAAGTGTATCTAGCTTCAAGGTTAGCCTTGGTTTTGCTCTTGCTCTCTCTCTCTCTCTCTCTCTCTCTCTCTCTCTCTCTCTCTCTCTCTCTCTCTCTCTCTCTCTCTTTTGTGTGCAGTGTTTCTAACTCCTTTGTTTGTAAAAGTGTAAATTCTCCTAAGAAGATTTCTTCATCCTTCTCCAATTCCTTTAGTTCATCTAGCAAGATAACCTTTGATACCTTTACACGCAAGGCTCTAATGTGGGCTTTTGCTTGGAAGGCTATAAAACAACAAAAGGTGGTTGAGGCCCTTGCCCAAGTCGGGGAAAGTCACTAACAAGGTTGATCCTCCTGCTTGGATGTAAGTACATTCTATGTTTCACATTAGCTACCTTAAGCCATTCAATGTTGACATTGGAAGATCCAAGCAGAAGCTAGTGAGCTAGAGATTGCATAACTTAACTAGAGAGAAGTTGAAGTCATCTTTGTAGACAGAGAGTTTACACCATCAAGGAAGAAGCAACACAAGTTCTTAGTAAAATGGAAAGGCCTTGGAGACAAAAAATCAGTTGGATGTTAGCAAAATACATGGAACCATTTGTGAACAAAGTTGAAGAGTGCTTAGCATCAAAATCTACAAATTCATGGACCGCATAAATGGAGGAGAATGTCACGAGCCAAGCTTGTTCACAAGACCGAAATTTGAAAAAAAGAGATGAAGGAAAAACCAATCAACCAATCTACTTATCTCTCAATTTCATTTTAAAATCAAAGAATGGGGCTGACACTTCATTTTTATTTTACAAAAAGGTAAAAAATAAAGAAAAAAACTTTGTTACAAAATATTTTGAGTTTAGTGGTACAATTGTGAACAAGGAAGGTAATTATATAATCTTCCAAAATGAAAAATTAATTAATTACACATATTCAAAGAATGGTTATCAAATTGTGTGTCTCCCCAAAAAAAAAAATTTTGAAAGAAATCTTTTTAAAAAGAAAAAGAATAGTGAGAAGGATAGGGAGCAATCGACCACCTATGGGGTCTGGACGCCTATTCCACCCTTCTAGAAATGTCGGTTCACCATCTATATGGAGAAAATGTAGAATTTTATTTTGTTTTCAAAAATCATTTTTGTCCTTCCAGTCCATAAAAGAATGTTTCATGAAATTTATGCAAAGAAATGGAGACTGTACTATATTATTTCTCCATTTTTATTTATTTACACAAAGAAAAGGTATATGCAAAAGAAATATTTCATGTAGTTTATGCGGAGGAACAATTCGAACCCATGAAGAAATTTTCATAAAGTTTATGCAGAGGAACGGAGACCCCACTACTTTATTATTTCTCCATTTTTATTTATTTAGACAAGAAAAAGAACATACACAATACTTTGGGAAATGATATTTTTTTATTCATTTAAATTAGATCAGATCGGACCTATCTCTCTTTTAAGAGATAGGCCACCTATATATACCCATTTCTTGGACTAAGTCAACCATAATTACAACTTTTGAAAATTTTTTAGGAAAACTTTTTGATATTTTGATTTCTAAAAATTATGAAAAATACTTTTAAAAAATCTGATTCTAAAAATTATAAAAGAAACCTAAAAATACCCTTGAAAACTCATTTGAAATCTTTGGCTTTTTTTTTTTTTTTCAATAGAAAAATCAAGCTCAAAAGCTTAATTTGAAAAAGTATTTGAAGCCTCACTTTCATAAAGGAAGAAAACAACATTATTTATTTATTTATTTATTTTTACTGTTTCATTAAAGTCCATAAATCACAGCAAACCACAACACTTAGCAAACTCAACACCACATAAGCATGAAATGGTTCATTGAAAAGAATAGAAAACACTCCAATAGGTTGCTGGTCCAAACATTCTAATAGGTTGCTGCTAGCTGACATGCAAACGTAAAGCCAATGCAAACATGCAAATTCTTCTTATAATTAAATCATGCTTTCACCATGACTACACAACATGCGTACAATTTATTTCAAATGACTAATGAAAGTAAATAATTAACACAAGAGATCAAGTGGAAGACCCTCACTTTGAATGGCATCCCCAAAATATCCTTCGAAGGAATAGGAGTGATTTCTCTTCTTTCTCTCCTTTAAATGACGACCGCTAGAAACTCACTATTTCCTCTTGAAAAACCCTCACTTTGCCCCCTCTTCGATCTGCCTTAATGTCCCACTGAAAATGTCATTTTCTAGACCTTCAAAGGATGGAGGGAAAATCATTTTTTTAATTCAAATTTCAAATTTTGAATTCAAAAATAACTACCAATAACTACTAATAACCGCCACCTATTAATTGCCAATGTCGGAGGTTGACATGCTGCTTTAATAGGACACATGGTTGGCTAAGAATCTCCATCCAATTGCATGAGGGCACATAAAAAAATTCAAAATTTTCGTAGGCTTATTAATCTCCTTGAGGGGTTGGTTGACCACCTGAAAATTTTGGCCAACACTTAGTTTGGAGGAGGGCTAGTTGACTGCCCTAAGGGACTAGACAACCACCCAATGCAATGCTTGGCTTTTCTTTTCATTTTCCTGGATTTTTACATCTTCATTCAGGTCAAAATTTGACTATCGATAGTTGCACCTCTTTTACTAACACTTTTAAATTAAAATGTTAGTAAAATATAAAGATATCATTTTTTACCAAAATCCAACAAGAAAGATATAAAATACCTCTCATGACTTTATCATTATTTTAGCCAAGTAATTCCTAGGAACTTTTGGAGTCATCAAAACTTGTTCATATCTCAACATTCTTTTTATATACTTCTCTAAGAGGTCTTTTGCATTTGAGTTCTTGGCATCACTAACCCCTCTAAACACTTTGTAGCACAAATTTGACATTACTATTCTAACCTCATACAAAGTTTCTCCTTTTGTTCTACCTTATTATTCCAACATTTGTTTAGCAATTACAATGCTAATTTTTACAACCTCCAGTTTTTCATTACAAAATATTGAATCCTTTGGTTCAAATTGAATGTAGGGTACCATATTTGGTTGAATCACCCCAATGGTCTCATCTCCTTTCACAACAACAAATGATCACCATGAATGAATTTTAACTTTTAATGCAATGAAGATATCACCGCCTCATCTATATGGATCTATGGCCTACCCAATAACAATTTTAATGAACGCTCAATTTCTGAGACTTTAAATTCAATTGGAAGATACGAAAACCAACCTTAATGTCAACATTGATCTCTCCCACAACTTCTAGCATGGTTTCGTGAGAAGCCTCAAATGTTGTGTCATTTTCTCTTAGTGTGGACTTGTCTATTCCCAATTTCACCAATGTTGAGTATGGACATATGTTAAGTGTTGAACCACTATCAACCAAGACTTGTGGTATGATCTTCCGTCCATTCCTTAGTATTATGTATAAAGAATTCACATGATCTCTTCAATTTTGTGGAATTTCATCATTCGTATAAGCAACATTATCATTGCCAACATGATATTGATTGTATTCTCAAATTTTTTTGCTAATACTTTCTAAGGTATAGTAGTTTTCTTTAATACTTTTATAGTATGACATTTTTGTGACTCTCTGAAGCTACAAGTAAATTAAATATGGAAATTCGAGCTCAAGTTTTATCCAATTGCTCAACAATGTTGTAGTCATTGATCTTAAATAGTTGTAGGAACTTCTAAACTTCTTCATCATCAACTTCATTATTCTTCTCTTTGTTTGCTTCATTTGTTTTTTTCTCTTCATTCATTTTCACTTCAACCTTTCTCTTTCTTCCCAAATCTTCTGAAGTGTAGTAATGACCACTTCTTGTCATACCATTGGTACCAGATAGATTAGCCACTTTTAATAACTCACTTGCTTTCAGTACTTCTATTTTGTATTTCCAAGGCACAACTCTGTTTGAGGAGTATGGAAATGAATTAGGTGGTTTAAGAATCAAGGATTTATTGTTGGATATGGATGATGGTTTGTATTGGATGACCATTGGTGTGAACTTAATGATAATGGGAGATGTAGAAGGTATGGACCAATTGATGCCTTGGACTTCACATATTTCAAAAGCATTGATGGTTGTGCTACTGTGATCTGGCAATAGATTTTTTCACATTAGGATTTGAGCATTTTTTTTAACTTGCTAGAATTTTAGTGGCATCAATAAGATCTTGAATATTATGTTTTAGAGCTAGATAATCGTTAGTAGTATGGCCAGGTGCATTTATATGATATTCATAATTCTGTTTTAGATAAAAAAAACTTCATACTTTGCTCTAGTTTCATGGGTACTAGTACAATCTTCCTTTGGCTTGATTTGGTTGTGAGTTGATAGTGGGTTAGGCGATATAGGTGCAAGTGGCTTGATTATGTGCCTTGTTCTTAGAAACTGTATTTATTTCTCCTTCAACTTTCTCTTTCTTGACAAATATTTTCATCCCAGCAACTTGTTTAATTGATTTCAAAGTAGTGTAATTAGTCAGCTTCCTTGATTTTTAGCCCATTTTCAATTCTTTTCTCGATAAGCATGATTGTTGCGAAGTTGGATAGACATTTTGGAATTAATTTGTCAAATTAATGTAGACTTCTTTCAATATTCCCACAAAAGTTATTACCATTTCTATAACGACCTGCCTATTTTACTATTTTTTTTCACATAATAACATACATAATAATCTTGATATCCTGTTAAACAGTCATAGTGGTGATCAACCTGGACCCATGGGTACCAGGGATATACCTAATATACAACTCTAATACCTAAGCAGTGGAAAACATAAAATTACATATATGTCATACAATACTAGAAACCATACCAGAATTCTACTGAATCTGTCATATATATACAATCATCCACAAGAAGACCCAAAAAGTATCCTAGGGTCGTATTCCCAAAAATCCATTTGACCCTAACTTACCTACTTACCATTATGACAGGGTAGTTCGGTCAACTTCTACTACTATGGAGTTTTATCTGCCCTTCTACCTGAATTTCCTGAAATGTTTGTATTACTGGGGTGAGACACCTGTCAGTAAGGGAGATAAACTAATATTAGTGTGTGGCAACATGAGTGTTAACGTGACCTAAACATGAATGTACTTAATGGTATAACATGTAAAACTGCCTGTATAGTATTCTCATGATAAATGTAAACAGTACATAAATCTTATCTAGTAAAAACTATTTGTATGATTTCTCAATAAAACATAACATATCATACTGTATTTCTAAATTATGTAAATCATTTTATATAACTGTACAACACTTGAAATATTATCTAAGATGGATAGCTAGCTGATGTCATGTCTTACCCCCCACATAACAGAGTTGGGCGGGCCAAAGGCGGGACCTAGCAATGGCTGGCCGACCACACTAAGTCAACATAAGTCTATAAGTATGATGGGCTTGCCCTCACTTGGTCCGGATTGTCAGTGGGACACTTGCACTACCATGAAGCCACATCGATTGCCATTTCCCACACTCTATCTGAGATGTGTGGTAGTACTAACATAATTGTTAGCTTTGGTGCAATCCCAAGAGGGGGGTGAATTGGGTATTTAAAAATTATAGCCTAGGTTGAACGAGATAAATGATATTACTTAACTTAGGGTCTATCTATGCAAATGTAAACTCAATCATTCACAGTATAACATACATGTGCAGTAATTAAATTTTTGGAAATGTAAATGAACACGCACGATATGTTATCGAGGTTCAGCCAATAGTGCCTACATCCCCGCCTTGACCACACCAATACAAGGATTACCACTATAATGCTCACTTAAACGGGTGGAGCGGCACCTACTACAACCAGGTCAATTCAAGGGGCTGACCTCAACCAACACGCCTTAACCAAATGGCGTACTTAGTTTTCCTAACTGGGTCTAAGCCAGTCCGGGACTATTTCAAAGGGCTAGTCTCCCTCTTCAGGCCCGTGCCTGGAAATACAATAGATTTGAAATACAATCAAATGGTACAATGATTGTACTTTCGTGTAAAGCAAATATGTACCAAATACGCATAGTATAACTAATGCACTACCAAAAGATAGGATATGATAAGCTCGGTGTATTCTAAGTGTCTACTCTCAATTATTTAAGCAAATATAGCAATCAGTGTGTGAGAGTGTAAATGATAGGATTTTTGTGTCAAAATAATATTTCAATCACAATGCACCAACAAAGATCAGAAGCACACTTCAAATATCTCAACAAATAATATTTCTCAATATAAACCACAAAAGATATTTAAAAATGGATTGCAAAATATTTATTTGATCTTTGTAATAAAAGATAATCTCAATCAAAATGTGTAGCAACAAAGATCTTTTAGCACTTAATAAAATATCTCAAAATAGATTTCTCAAAGATACGCACAAGAGATATTTTTGAAAATGATGTATAATATTTTTGCAATCAAAACACAATATGAAGTCTTGAGTATTGCAATGAGAATGCAAAACTCAGAAGCCCAAAGAAGTTTTCCTACGGAAGGCTTATTTACGAAGCCCCCTAGGAGAACTTGCAACTTACTCTCTATGAAATATAAATCTCAAATAGAACAACCAAAAAAGAGTTTAAGCTTGGTGAGATAAGCACAAGAATACTCTTATAAAGAGATATTTGCAATATGAATGAGTAAGAGTGGGAGTTTAAAGCTTGAATATGAAATATAGACTTTTTGAGATTGAGAGGATATTGGCTAATTATATTTTCTAATCTCATACTAATTATTCCAAATGAGGGGGTATATATAGACAACCTCTAAAATATAACCGTTAAGGACACATATGGAATTATTAGGAAAATTTTAATACAATTTAATTATTTTAACCCTATTTAAAAAAGTTAACCACGGTAAAAATATTGGGGCAACCTGAGAGGTACGGTTGACCAGAACAAGTTTAGTCGACCGAAGTTCTTGAGGTTCGGTCGATCGGGCAAGAAATGAACTACATGGTTGGTCGACCGAGCATCAAGGTTCAGGGGCGATTTTCTCAGTTAGCGCGGTTCGGTCGACCGGGAGTATTTGAACTGCAAGGTTCGGTCGACAAGGTAGTTGGGACATCTCCCGAGGACCCTCGGTCGACCAGACAGTTGGAGTTCATTTTGGGCTCGGTCGACCAGATGGTCAACAAGTTGACAAAAAGGGAGTTCGGTTGATCGGGCATAAATGAACTATATCAGTTTGGTCGACCGGACTGTGGTCAAATTGTTGACTTGGTCTGGGTTCGGTCGATCGGTAACTTTTGAACTAACAAGTTCGGTCGACCGAGCTGTGGTTAAACTGTTGACCTGATCCAGGTTCGGTCTATCAGGTGTATTTGTACATGGAAGTACAGTCAACCAAAAATACCTATTTAAAGCATTTCAGTCCTGTTTAAGCATGCAAACACCCTATTTAAATGATAATTCATATATATGCATGAGTGAGTGTAATGGGGTCATTTCTAGGTTCTTTTTAGTTTGAGAACAACGAAAAAATCCGGTGTCGATCAACTTTTAGTTGACTGAAGGGTGTTCCCTAAGGTCCATCTATGGTCTTGAGCTTATCCATCCTACCATACAGGTAAGACATTAATTATTACAGACCATGTTCTCCTAAATACTATTACAGACCCAAATAAATGATTAAGTTACAATACAACATAAAGAGGGTCTTTAGGTCTTCACTTCATGTGCTGTGTGTGTGCACCATATGATACGTTCGATTGGTCCTGCACACAAACTCATCAAACCATTAAATACTAGAGTATTTTTCATAATCAAAACAGGGTATGACCTATAAGGTCAACAATAATCATGAACTTGAACATATAGCTATGGTACCGTGCTTCATGAAACTAAACTAAGCCATCCGGGTTCGGATAACATATACTACATTTCATGATACCGATACATAACTATTTCATATTTCATAGAAATATCTGACACGATAATATCTTTTATGAAATCTGGCATATCATACATAATCACGACATCTACGCTGGCATATTATAACTTGTAAGTGACGACATTTGCGCCGACCATATCATATCGTAAAAATCACGGCATTTGCGCTGACATATCTTATCGTATAAAGCACGACATCTGCGTCGGTATAAAACATAACATACTGAATCATGATACTTTTGTACTGTTAACATATTATTTAAAAACCATAGTTCATGTACTGGTTTTATGGTTTTTCTGAAAAATATCATAACTTGCTTGTTCTGAGAAATCATAATATTTCGGTATAACATAATTTCATGGAAAATCATACTTATGCCACACAAGTGTAAGTGATGTTTTAACATGAAATCTAAACTAAAATCATATTTCCTGATAAAATAAATTAAAACCATTTCCCAAACACAGTTCTATATCATTCATATTTTTCTAAAAATAAATGTTATATAATAATAAATAATTTCATGAAATATGCTGACTTAGTTTATCATCTTACCTGACTTACTGAGAAGCCCACAAATTTAACCAAACCTGCACCTGTGGTGTTCTCGGTTCAACACCCTGAAATTCACATTTTCCTAACAAAATTTTGGTATTATCTCACCTAATACATTTTCCCCAGTTCAGAAATACCAAATAACTTATAAAGCCTAAAATAATCAACTTACCCAGATTTTGGGATGTGCCCAAGTTGGCCTAACCAACAATCTACTCCGGCAGGCTTGAAGAGAATCTTCCCAGGAGTAACGTGGCTGCTTCCGATCGTTGAACCGGTGAAGAACAAAGTCAAAATCGAAGAGAGAAGGTAGAGGGGATGAACTTCTAGAGAGAAAGAGAGGGTTTCCATGCAAAATTTCTTGCTGAATCCCGAGTTTGGTATATTTATACACCTGGATTCGTCGACGAGACACGTCACCTCATCGACGAGCTCATAACCTTCGTCAACGAATTTTAGGCCCGACTTCACCACTCTTAGTACATTTTTGTCAATGAGACACGTGGCGTATGAAGAACTAGTGAAGGAGTTCGTCGACGAACCCTGCTTTGTTCCCTTTTTGAATTTTTTTTCCTTCTACCTATTTTCTCTCTCTTTATTATTTAATGGCTATAAATTTTTGAATCTCTACATTCTCCCCTCCTTATAAAATTTCGTCCTCAAAATTTACTATCTGTGTTGAACACCATCCTATGAGGAAAATATGCTACTTATTTTATTACTTAGCCTCACTTGTGGTGGAGGAATACCGTGGTTACATTCAGGGTTCTAGGAGATTACACATACATAAAAGAAAATTCTCTTAAAACTAAAATACTACATACTAACTAAAAATTATTACATGTACTGACTAACCTACATAAAAGAAATCTTACATATTTACATGAATCTTTTCCCAATTACTGTTGGTCCCCACTGAATAGGTGTGGGTCTTTCTGTCCTATCTCTTCCTCAAGCTCCCATGAAGCTTTTTCATCGCGTGATTCCTCCACAAGACTTTTACTAATGAAATTTTCTTACTGCGCAATTCATGTTCCTTCCTGTCCAAGATCTGCACTAGGATTTTCTCATAAACCAGTGAATCTTTGAGTTCTATCTCTGCATAACTGACCATGTGGGAGAGATCTGGGACATATTTTCTCAGCATGGAAACATGAAATACGTCGTGTATTCTAGATAAAACTGGTGTAAAGCTAACTGGTAGGCAACTGACCCATCCTCTCAAGTATCTCGAATGGACCAATAAGCCTAGGACTTAGCTTACCCTTCCTTCCAAACCTCATAGTACCTTTCGATGACTTTATTTTCCTAAATACATGGTCTCCCTCTTCGATTTCCAACTTCTAGTGACAAGTATCTGCGTAGCTTTTTTGCTGACTCTGAGCTGCGCTAATTCTTTCTTTATTGGACTTTATCATACGTCTGATGTACTAATTCTGGTTCCAACACTCGCCTCTCTCCCATCTTGTCCCAGTATAGTGGAGAACGACAGCTCCTACCATATAACGCCTCGAAAGGTGCCATGCCGATGCTGGTCTGATAGCTGTTATTATATGCAAACTCTACCAACGACATATACTGGGTCCAAGTACTCCCAAAATCTAGCACACATGCCCGTAGCATATCTTCTAATATCTGAATCGTCCTCTTTGATTGCCCATCCGTTTGAGGATGAAATGTCGTGTTGAATGCTAATTGAGACCCCAGAGCCTCTTGCAAGCTCCTCCAAAATCGAGACGTAAAACGTGGGTCTCAATCTAATACTATAGACACTGGTACACTATGTGATCGTACTATCTCTTGAATATATAATTTTACCAGTTTGTCCATGGAGTAGTTGATTTTGATAGAGATAAAGTGAGTGGTCTTCATCAACCGATCTATGACCACCCAAATAGCATTCTGTCCCTGTCGCGCCGGCGGTAAATTCGTCACAAAATCCATAGAAATGTGATTTCATTTCCATTTCGGGATGTAAAGTGGCTGCAACTATCCTACTGGCCTCTGGTGCTCAGCCTTAACCTGCTGGCATATCAAGCACTACTGCACAAATTCGACAATCTCTCTCTTCATGCCGATCCACCAAAAATACTCTCGCAGATCCCTATACATTTTAGTGCTGCTTGGATGAACTTTGTATAAGGATCTATGAGCCTCCTTTAGGATAATCTTTCTGATATCCACATCCGTAGGCATGCACAGCCTGGTACGAAGCCTCAGAGCTCCGTCATCAGAAATACTGAACTCCTCTCCATATCTGCTCTGTACTTTAACTATCAGCTCTACTAATTTTGTATTATCCCTTTGAGCAGCTTTAACCCTTTCCTGTAGGGTAGACTGCACCACCAATTTGGCAACAAATGCCTGGTGATCACTCTCTACTAGCTCTACACCAAGCCTCTCCAAGTCCATCTGGATCGGGCGTTGAATTTCTTCTGCTGACAATGCTGCCATCATGGACTTTCGGCTCAGCGCATCAGCCACCACGTTTGCTTTACCTAGATGGTAACTGATAGTGCAATCATAATCCTTGATTAGCTCTAACCATCTTCTTTGCCGCATATTCAACTCCTTCTGCTTGAAGAAGTACTTTAAACTTTTATGGTCTGAAAATATTTCACATCTCTCTCCGTACAGAGAATGCCTCCAATTTTTCAGTGCATGAATCACTGAACCAATTTTAGATCATGAGTGGGATAACTTTTTTCATATTCTTTCAATTGTCTGGAGGCATATACTACAACTCTGCCCTATTGCATCAATATACAGCTGAGCCCTCTAAAAAATGCGTCACAGTAGATCACGTAACCATCATCTCCCGATGAAATAGTCAATACTGGTGATGTGACAAGCCTCTATTTCAAATCTTGGAAGCTCTGCTCACAACTGTCATTCTATTCAAACCTGGCATTCTTTCTGTTAGTTGTGTCAGAGGTCTTGATAATGCTGAAAATCCTTCTACAAACCGACAGTAATATCCCACCAGTCCCAAGAAACTTCTGATTTCCTGTTCGTTCCTCAGCCTAGCCCAATTCACCACTGCCTCTATCTTGCTGGGATCTACTGAGATTCCATCTCCTGATATAACAAAAACGCAAATTTCTCTAACTAAAATTCACATTTGCAAAACTTGGCATACAATTTCTTTTCCCTGAGCATCTGAAATACTGGCCTTAGGTGCATCCCATGCTCCTCAAAACTCCTTGAATAGACCAGTATGTCATCAATGGAAACCACTTCGAAATGGTTTAAATACTGGTGAAATATTCTATTCATAAAATCTATGAATACAACAGGAGCATTCGTCAGACTAAATGACATAACTAGAAATTCATAATGCCTATACCTGATCCTGAAAGTTGTCTTTGAGACATCTTTAGCTTTAACTTTTACCTGGTGTTAACCTGACCTGAAGTCGATCTTGGAATAGACTTGGGTCCTCTATAGTTGATCAAATAAATCATATATACGGGGTAGAGGATACCTGTTCTTAATTGTTATTTTGTTTATTTCTCTGTAATCTATGCACATCCTCATAGATCCGTCCTTCTTTTTCACAAATAAGACTGGAGCTCCCCAGGGTGATACACTAGGTCTGATAAACCCTTTATTTAATAAATCCTGCAACTGATCCTTTAATTCTCCCAATTCTGCTGGAGCCATCCGGTAAGTAGCTTTAGAGATCGGTGCCGTCCCTGGAAGTAAGTTGATAGTAAAATCTATCTCGCAGTCGGGAGGCAACTCGAGTAATTCCCCTGGAAAAACATCTAAAAACTCCTTTACCACTGGTGTATTGACAAACTTCAATTCATTTTCTATCATTTCCTTTACATAAGTCATAAACCCCTGACATCCATCCAAAAGTAGTTTTCTCACCTACATGGCCGACACTAACTAAGGTGGGGAATGCACCCGCGATCGCAAATATTTGAATTCCTTTTTCCCCAGTGGTCTAAATATCACCTCTTTCAAATGATAGTCGATACTAGCATGGTTAGTAGCCAGCCAGTCCATACCTAGTATTACATCGAATCCATGCATATCTAGCACAATTAGGTCAGCTGGTAATACTCTCCCATGACTTTCTACTGGACAGTCCCTAGGCACCCTTCGACATATTACTACTGACCTTGTCGGTGTTGCTACCGACAATTAAACATCTAATAACTGTGTCTCAATACCAGACAATTTAACATATCCCACAGACACGAAGGAATGAGTGGCACCTGAATCAAATAAAATAATAGCTTGATATGATAAAGCAGTAAAGATACCTCTCATGACGTAGCCTATGATCTCCACATCTCCCAGCATCAAAGCATATACCCTCGCTGGAGCTACATTCCCCTGTTGGCCTCCACGAGGCACTTGATAACCTCTCCGGTAAAGTCTGGGAGCAGGAGCAGCACCAAGTGGTGTAGGACAATCTCGTACCAAATGTCCTAGTCTACTACAGCAATAGTAGACACCTCTCCCCACTCGACACTCTCCCAAGTGTCTCTTCCCACATGTCTGACATAAAGGGTAAGTCTGCACTCTTTGAACCTCACAACCCCTAGTCTTCTCCTTCTATCCTCTGCCATAATTTCCTCTCCTCCACTGGCTCTAACTAGAGCCTGCTTGAAAGCCTGAAGGCGTGGACCTCTTCTTCTGTCCCTGCTTCTCTACCCCCATTCACTCACTGGCCTCAGCCACAGCTGCTCTGTCTACTAATTCAACAAAGTCCTGTACTCTCAACACTGCTACTTGCTTATAAATTTCTCACCTCAAACCTCTTTCAAACTGTCTCACCTTCTTTGCTTCATCAGGAATGATATATGGGGCAAAGTAGAATAACTCTATAAATCTCGCCACGTACTGCTGGACTGTTTTCTGTCCCTACTTTAAATTGAGGAATTCCTCCACTTTAGCTTCTCTGGTAGTGGCTATGAAATATCTGTCAAAGAACAACTCTCTAAACTGGCACCAAGTCATAGCTACAGGCATCACCCTCTGTTCCTCCAATAATTTTATCGCAGTCCACCATCTTTCAGCCTCTCTTGTCAGTTTATAAGTGGCAAATAAAATCTGCTTCTTTATACACTGCAGCATCGCCAAAACCTTCTCAATTTCCTACATCCAGTTCTTGGCAACTGTAGGATCATTCCTCCTGAAAATGCCGAAAGATTCATCTTGGTGAATTTCTTTATCGTACACCTGTGGCCTGCAGACGGGCTTCCTTGCTCTCTGGAGCTCCGTGCAATCTCAGCTATGACCTTCTGAGGTACATTGTGTAATACTGCATTTGAATCAACTTCGCTTGCATCCGAGGGTCCTGCACCCTCATTACCGCTTGCATGAGCACTGCCACCCCCATGGTCCATCCTGAAAAGACAATAAACATCACTTAGGGACCCTACCCTTATAATTTATGTATCTAATCAAAACTCTTAGTATCCCTTCTATCTTGACATCCTTATCATAATTCAAGATTTAGTCCTACACTTTCGAAACACAACCTGACAATAGTTTACTATGACTTTCCTGAAATTGTTATTCCAGGAAAGACACAGAAACCACCACAAAAGTCTGCCTCCAAACTACCAAACAAAACCTCAAATCCTTTTCCAATATTCTGGTATTGTTTCCGCTGCACTCTAGACTCTACAGAACCTAACAACCTAAGTTTTGATACCAAACTGTAACAACCTACCTATTTTATCATATATATATATATATATATATTTTAACATAATAACATACATAATAATCCTGATATCCTATTAAAAAAATCATAGTCGTGATCAACCTGAACCCATGGGTACCAAGGATATACCTGTCATACAACTCTGATACTTAAGCAGTGGAAAACATAAAATTACATATATGTCATACAACACCAGAAACCATACCAGAGTTCTACTAAATCTGTCATATATATATATATATATACAATTATCCACAAGAAGACCCAAAAATTGTCCTAGGGTTATATTCCCAAAAACCCATCTGACCCTAGCTCACCTACTTACCCTTCTGATAGGTTAGTTTGGTCAACTTCTACTACTGCGGAGCTTTATCCGCTCTTCTACTTGGGTTTCCTGAAATGTTTGTATTGCTGGGGTGAGACACCTCTCAGTAAGGGAGATAAGCTAACATCAGTATGTTCCAACATGAGTGTTAACATGACTTAAACATGAACTATACTTAATGGTATAACATGTTAAACTGCTTGTATAGTATTCTCGTGATAAATGTAAAAAGTACATAAATCTTATCTGGTAAAATTTTTCTGTATGATTTCTAAATAAAACATTATATATCATACTACATTTCTAAATCATGTAAATCATCTTATATAATTGTACAATACTTGAAATATTACCCAGGATGGATAGCTAGCTAATGTCATGTCTTACCCCCCCACATGACAGGGTTTTGCGACCCGAAGGTGGGACCTAGCAATGGTTGGCCGACCACGTTAAGTCAACATAAGTCTGTAAGTATGATGGGCTTGCCCTCACCTAATTCGGACTGCCAGTGGGATACCCACACTACCATGAAGCCACATCGACTGGCTATCTCCCACACTCTATCTGAGATGTGTGGTAGTACTAACATAATCATGAACTTGAACAATAGTTACGGTACCCTTCTTCGTGAAACTAAACTAAGCCATCTGGGTTCTGATAACATGTTAGCTTTGGTGCAATCCTAAGAGGGGGGGGTGAATTGGGTATTTAAAAATTATCACCTAGGTTAAACCAGATAAGCAGTATTACTTAACCTAGGGTCTGTCTATGCAAATGTAAATCTAATCATTTACAATATAACATACACGTGCAGTAAGTAAATTGCGGAAATGTAAAGAACACGCACGATATGTTATCGGGGTTCGGCCAACTGTGCCTACGTCCCCGCCTCTAGCTCGCAAGCAGGAGGATTCCACTAATAGCTCACTTAAGGGTGGAGCGGCACCGTTTACAACCAGGTCAAATTAACACAGGGCTGACCTCAACCTTAACCAGGTCAATTAGCGGGGCTGACCTCAACCTACACGCCTTAACAGGACGACGCACCTAGCTTTCCTAACCGGGTCTAAGCCAATCCGGGACTATTCTAGGGCTAGTCTCCCTCTTCAGGCCCATGCCTGGAAATACAACAAATGTGTATAAAATTTGTACACGGAAATATGCTTCTAGAAAAGCAGATGTGTGCACCAATACAGCTCAATCAATAAAGCAAGCACGAATGATATGTAGATATGCTCAGTGCTTTAATGTGTGCTAAACACTCAATCAAGTATGATAATCAATCAAGATCTAGAGTGTGTATCTAAGCAAGATTTGAAACACAATATTCGAATATCACAAAATCATATTAGGGTTTCAAATATGCTAAGCAAGATAGATCAAACAAACTCAATACGATATTTCAATTTCTAAAGCACAATGGAGTTGTTCGAAAGATTAGCTTTTCACAAAAGGATTTTTGCACACAAAATCTAGGTTTAGGTATCTTGCAACAACAATGCAAGAACCACAACCCTCAAGATCTTCCCCCACAAGATTTATCAAATGAAATCCGTGGAAGAACTTTAGGCTATACTCTCAAATAAAATCAATCAACCTTTATACCAAAAGAGAGTATTAGCTAGAAAGATTACGCACAATAGCCTTATAGAAATACTCACAATGCTTAGAGAAATAAAGATTGAAGAGTATGTGAGTGTTTGCAAGAAGTTTTTGGCTAATATAGGGTTTTAAGAGTTGAGAGAGTTTTGCCCTAATCAAGTTTGCTAATCCTTGCTAATAATGATAAATGAATGGGTATATATAGGCAAGGAGGTATTTTTGACCGTTGGGGACCTATTGGGTATTATTAAGAAAGATTAATGATGTTTAAAGCATTTTAACCCTGTTTAAAAAATATTAACTGCGGTAAAAAATCAGGGCAACCCGAGAGGTCCGGTCGACCAAAAATGGTTCGGTCGACCAGGACTCAAATGGCTCGGTCGACCAGGGGACTTTTGAACTGAAAGGGTCGGTCGACCGGAGAGGGCGATTTCCCAATTTTCCGAGTTTCGGTCGACCACGGCATTTTGAACTGCCTGGTTCGGTCGACCAAACCGCTGGAAATTCTCCCGTGTACCTTCCGGTCGACCAGGTAGTTGTAGTTCAAAAGCTCTCGGTCGACCGAATGGTCAACTGTTGACCCAGGAGGGTTTCGGTCGACCAGGGCCTTTTGAACTACAAGTTTCGATCGATCGGGTAGTTAAAATGTTGAAAAAAATGAGTTTCGGTCGATCGTAGTGAAGGCTCGGTCGACCGGGGCTGAAATCAGCGAGTTTCGGTCGACCGTAGTGAAGGCTCGGTCGACCGGCCTCTACTTTTCTGCACAGACACTGTTTAGTATTTTGGCCATAACTTTTTCTATACAACTCCAAATTGGATGTTCTTGATACCAATAGAAAGGTAAGAGAAAATCCCACAACTTTCATGTTGAACACATTTTAAGATAATTTGGCTTGAGAAAAATGTCCATCAATGAGATGGAGGAAACATGCAGGGAGTTTTTCTCTTACGGACACGTTTCAGTGTTTTGGCCATAACGTTTTCTGTGTAACTCCAATATGGACGTTCTTGGTATCAAACTCAAGCTATGGTAAAATGCCACAATTTTCATTTTGAACATGATTTGATATGACATCCAATTGAGTAAGAAAATTGTTCATTTCTAACATTCGGTCGACTGGCCGGTTGACCGACCCCTTTAAAAATTTTAGTTTTTGCCTTCTTTTAACTTTAAAACCATTGAAAAACCTTTGTATAAGTTAGGAATTTTATGACAAAAGTTTTTCATATTATTTGGAGGTCTTATGGTCAATCTAAGGTCAATTTGAGCATACCTACCTATCATGCATGATGTAAATTATTACAAGCCATATGAGTGCACAGTCCATAATAAAATTACATCCCAGAATGAAGAAACTGAAAAATAAATACAAATGTAGCACAAGATTCTTCATTCATCGGCACGAACACCGCACGCCATCATAATAAGTCTTTTAGTCCCGAAGAGCGCACAAGGTGATCCTGCATACAATTCTCAGTACAACCATTAGTACCAAGAGTATTTGTCATAATCAAAACTAGGTGTGACCAATCAAGTCAACATTCTCCCCCTTTTTGATGATGACAAATACTTGCCTACTTCTCCCCCTTTTGGCAACAACAAAAAGGGACTCAAATAAACATTTAAGCACATAGGGAAATGATCATCTGTAAACAAGTGATCTAATTGAGTAATATATATTCAACACGTTTACAACTACGTACTCAAACAGTCCAGTATTCTCAAAAACATTTAAATAGAAGTATAACTTTCAGTCATTCAAAAGATAGAATAGTCATGCATTTCATAGCACAAACAAGTTCATAGAGTATAAATTAATGACTGGTTTAGTAGTTATGCACACAAACTACATAACTGGTTATAAAAATGATTTAAATGACATGAAAAACAAAATTAGACCATGAAAATGCACAAACTATTTGGAATTTAAACATATCATAAGACCCGTGGAAGATTTGAGTTAATGGCACACGGCATATGATACCAAACAGGAAGTTTGAGCATGAACACAATCTAACTAGTTCGCATGCATTTTAATGTGTAGGTATAGAACCAGTTATGCGACTTTAAAACAATATATGTATATAATAATAATAATAATGAAGCAAGAGAAAAAGTTTAAGTTTTGAAATTAGTTCTTGCCATAAAGTAATAAATATATATATGTATAAATATATATCCCCCTTATGATGTTTGCAAGATGGTGCTGGGGGTAGCTTGCAGAAAGGAAGTTTTAATTTAAAACAAGCAAGCATAAATTTTCTGGTTTGTCAATTAAGTACATACAATAGTATATCCAGAAAATCACAACCATGATGATCCTAAAGATTTAATAATTCACATGCGGGATCATACGGCAAACACAAACAGCATGTGGCAAAGGACTATAAGTCAATGTAAGATTTTTACCAACAACATATCAGTTAAGCACATGCCACATTTGATTCGACACCATATCTAAGCTAAAAAGTTGGTGAGCATAATGTGATAGTCATTTCAATTTTAGATGCTCCCCCTATCAATTTGAATTATTGCTTAGATACTGAAAATTACTTATACTTTGAAAGGGATTGATTTCATTGAATATGCCAAAGTATAAGTGAGCACACAAACCATTCTTCAACAACTATACTTGATGTCTATTAACAACATTCATCTCAAATTAGTATAGTCACACCTATAGACAACAAGTGTATCAAAAATAGATATTAAGGCATGCAATGCAACTCATGATCCAAAAACATTTCATATAAAAAACATGGGACTTTACGTGCAAGATATAATGTTCAGGGATATAGGAAGAGCCTCAATATTTCAATAAACAATAGTGATGCATGTGATACCTATAAATTCTTTCTATAGAGTAGGTGCTCAGCTCTTTAAGTGTTTGATGATTATATGAGGATGACATTTAATTTTCAATTAGTTTTCACTCATCCTTTCAAAAATATTTTAACTTTAATTTTATTATAGTCATCCTTAAACACAAGGTTTTATATGTGAAAGTCCTAGCAAAATTTCGGCAGCATGCCGTTTGTATATAGGACATTTTCCCATACAAATTGTACCTAATAGGTTCAAACAAGCAATTTATATTTCAGTTCAAGGCATACGAGAACCTATAATCCACTACCAGCATGCAATTCACAACAACTGCATCCGCCATGCAGGAGGCATTCTAAACTAAGCATGCAATCAGGTAGTATAATCAACCGTCCATATAAAATGTAAACCATCCAACTAGATACTATGAACAATAAATAACCATGGATAGTTAGAAATTCAGTGCAATACCCATATGGACATTTAGGCATGAAATAAATATATGAGAGCATTTTAATTTATATAATCATGAAAGAATATATGCTCCCCCTTAATTATGCGCTAATTCATTTTATGCCTTTCCTTATTTTTCAGGTTCTTTAGGCCAAGTATATTAAGATTTTCAGTGTTATGTGCTTGGCTTTGGATGAATAGGCTTAGAGGACCAAAAGGTCAAAAGATATATATCTTTAAATAAGCTAAGCCCATATTTGCCTCTTTTCTTATGATTTACAATACATGAGAGGCCTAAAGTTCAAATGACTTTTCATTTTAAGGTTCATGCATAGGTTTCTTTGAATTTTTGTTCCATCATATAGATTAAAACCTATATCAATTAAATTAGCCATTTTAACTTAATTCATGAGAATGAAGCTCTTTAAATGATTTTATATAAAGTTTGAGAGCTTGGAAGAGAATTGAATACTCTTAAAGATTAAGCATTTTATTTAGGTTTAATAGAATATTCAAAAGTAGGACATTGTATAAGATAAGCATTTTGAAGAATATGTCTTAACTTATTTTGGCAAAGAGCATTGTGGAGGATATGAATAACTAGGAACTGATGCTCTTTGGTGATTGGAATGTATCCTTTAGATATGATCATAATTTTAGAGCAAGGATACGAACCAATGAGAAGGATGGACCTTTACCTGATATGATCGTGGTAAGGTAAAGATTCCCTATGGAAGGATATCTTTTAATAAGCACTATAAATATTTGGAATTGATGATTAATAGTGCTTCAAACCTAGAGTGATGACTAAACATTTTATTAGGCATTTAAATTTAATGAAGGGTTTAGGATTAAATGATATATAGTGTGAGATGGATTCCCTAAACCACAAGCTAGGCATTGGACAAAATGTATGCTTAACTTTAGATATTCATATTTACGCATGAGTTAAGCAATTTGAAATTTTAATACAAGACAAAATGTCATGTCCACTTGGAAGTGGATTTTCATTCAAGCAGTCAATACTTTCATGTTTCAACCAAGGAATGTATGCATTAAGTTCAGATTGGTTGTATGCTTGGATTTGCAGATTGGCTTGATTTTTCAAAATACTTAGTATGTAAGATTTTAAATAGTTGGCATATACTAAGATTTTACATTTTCAGTCCCGAACCATTTCCTAAGCCTTTAAAAGACACTACCCCCCATGGCTAATCCTAAACAATAAGGAAGAATTATGTGATCATGTAATTCCTGTTTGAGCAAATTCTTCCTTGAATATCAAGGGGTTTTCTTTCTTAACAACCCATATCATTTTTCTACCTTTTATTCTCGATGGGTTAGGACTAGGTGGTACTTTGACTCTCCAGACTTGTTTGGGTTTCACACCTTTTCTTTTAAATGGGCAATCAAATTTTGTGTGCCCCTTCTTTTTACATAGAATGCATATGGTGTGAGTGTATGGACCGGAGGAGGTACTAGCATAATGTTTTGATTCTTTTACAAAGTACCCCATGTATAGGTTCTTCTTTTTCTTATTTTCAATTCCATTAAAACCTATACCCTCCTTATCTAAAGTCATCTTTTGTGAGCCAAGCAATTTATCAAAATTTTCTTTGCCTCTAGTGAACGTGTGGATGATCTTAGATTGGTCTTCTATTTTCTTCTCTAGATCTTGAATTTTTGAGTTTTTCATATCTTTGCAAACACTTTGAAGTTTCATAAGTTCTTTTGACATATTGTTTGCTTTATTCTCAAGATCATGGATATGAAGATCCTTTTTATCATCATTAGAAACTTTGGATTTCAAAATAGTCAATTCCTTTTCTAATGATTCATTCTTACTTTCCAATCTTTTAATTTTCAAATTGTTTTCTCTTTCAGCAAGAATTTTTGAGTCACATTCTTTCTCACATGCCTCATACTTGTTTTTCAAAGCTGTATATCTTTTATTAGCTTTAACAAGTGACTTATGAGTTCTAACATA
The DNA here is from genome assembly GCF_029873635.1 of Malania oleifera. NCBI lineage: Eukaryota > Viridiplantae > Streptophyta > Magnoliopsida > Santalales > Ximeniaceae > Malania > Malania oleifera. The sequence goes on along the minus strand of NC_080422.1, from coordinate 77,304,288 downwards.
TTCAACTTGCAATTCCTTATAAGTAGGCATGCTTTCACTATCAGTACTATCACATGATTCAATATCAGATGCATCATTCAATTCATCACATGAATCATAATCAGATTTATCTACTAAAGCAGAAGGAACAGAGATAACCTCATTATCTATTAAGGCAACAAAGCACTGGTTACCTCCTTCAAGATTAGAAGGACTTAAGTCACAGGGAGAGATCACAATGTTTTGCATGGGTGCTCCATATCTCCTCTCAAGTTCTTCCCATATCTGCTTAGCACTACTACAAGCCATAACCTCACATAAAACATTAGAATCTAAAGCATGCAGTAAGGTATTCATAGCATCAAAATTTACCTGTACTAAGTTCCTATCATGGTCATTCATTTCACACTCAGATTTAGGAACATCAGTACACCCAATAGATTTCGTAGGCACACAATCACCCTGGTCAATGACTCTCCAAAATTTCCAATTTAAAGCTTTCACATACACAGTCATTCTAAATTTCCATATAGCATAATCATTACCACAGAATACAGGTGGGTGTGTGACCAATCTACCCTCACATGCAAAGGATGCACTAACTTGAGCCATCATGATCTTTAACTAAATAATGTTTAAATCTAAGTTACGAGACTCTGATACCAATTGTTAGCTTTGGTGCAATCCCAAGAGGGGGGGGGTGAATTGGGTATTTAAAAATTATCACCTAGGTTAAACCAGATAAGCAGTATTACTTAACCTAGGGTCTGTCTATACAAATGTAAATCTAATCATTTACAATATAACATACACGTGCAGTAAGTAAATTGCGGAAATGTAAAGAACTCGCACGATATGTTATCGGGGTTCGGCCAACTGTGCCTACGTCCCCACCTCTAGCTCGCAAGCAGGAGGATTCCACTAATAGCTCACTTAAGGGTGGAGCGGCACCGTTTACAACCAGGTCAAATTAACACAGGGCTGACCTCAACCTTAACCAGGTCAATTAGCGGGGCTGACCTCAACCTACACGCCTTAACAGGACGACGCACCTAGCTTTCCTAACCGGGTCTAAGCCAATCCGGGACTATTCTAGGGCTAGTCTCCCTCTTCAGGCCCGTGCCTGGAAATACAACAAATGTGTATAAAATTTGTACACGGAAATATGCTTCTAGAAAAGCAGATGTGTGCACCAATACAGCTCAATCAATAAAGCAAGCACGAATGATATGTAGATATGCTCAGTGCTTTAATGTGTGCTAAACACTCAATCAAGTATGATAATCAATCAAGATCTAGAGTGTGTATCTAAGCAAGATTTGAAACACAATATTCGAATATCACAAAATCATATTAGGGTTTCAAATATGCTAAGCAAGATAGATCAAACAAACTCAATACGATATTTCAATTTCTAAAGCACAATGGAGTTGTTCGAAAGATTAGCTTTTCACAAAAGGATTTTTGCACACAAAATCTAGGTTTAGGTATCTTGCAACAACAATGCAAGAACCACAACCCTCAAGATCTTCCCCCACAAGATTTATCAAATGAAATCCGTGGAAGAACTTTAGGCTATACTCTCAAATAAAATCAATCAACCTTTATACCAAAAGAGAGTATTAGCTAGAAAGATTACGCACAATAGCCTTATAGAAATACTCACAATGCTTAGAGAAATAAAGATTGAAGAGTATGTGAGTGTTTGCAAGAAGTTTTTGGCTAATATAGGGTTTTAAGAGTTGAGAGAGTTTTGCCCTAATCAAGTTTGCTAATCCTTGCTAATAATGATAAATGAATGGGTATATATAGGCAAGGAGGTATTTTTGACCGTTGGGGACCTATTGGGTATTATTAAGAAAGATTAATGATGTTTAAAGCATTTTAACCCTGTTTAAAAAATATTAACTGCGGTAAAAAATCAGGGCAACCCGAGAGGTCCGGTCGACCAAAAATGGTTCGGTCGACCAGGACTCAAATGGCTCGGTCGACCAGGGGACTTTTGAACTGAAAGGGTCGGTCGACCGGAGAGGGCGATTTCCCAATTTTCTGAGTTTCGGTCGACCAGGGCATTTTGAACTGCCTGGTTCGGTCGACCAAACCGCTGGAAATTCTCCCGTGTACCTTCCGGTCGACCAGGTAGTTGTAGTTCAGAAGCTCTCGGTCGACCGAATGGTCAACTGTTGACCCAGGAGGGTTTCGGTCGACCAGGGCCTTTTGAACTACAAGTTTCGGTCGACCGGGTAGTTAAAATGTTGAAAAAAAGGAGTTTCGGTCGACCGTAGTGAAGGCTCGGTCGACCGGCCTCTACTTTTCTGCATAGACATTGTTTAGTATTTTGGCCATAAATTTTTCTATACAACTCCAAATTGGATGTTCTTGATACCAATAGAAAGGTAAGAGAAAATCCCACAACTTTCATGTTGAACACATTTTAGGATAATGACTTTTGGCTTGAGAAAAATGTCCATCAATGAGACGGAAGAAACATGAAGGGAGTTTTTCTCTTACGGACACGTTTCAGTGTTTTGGCCATAACGTTTTCTGTGTAACTCCAATTTGGACGTTCTTGGTAACAAACTCAAGCTATGGTAAAATGCCACAATTTTCATTTTGAACATGATTTGATATGACATCCAATTGAGTAAGAAAATTGTTCATTTCTAACATTCGGTTGACTAGCCGGTTGACCGACCCCTTTGAAAATTTTAGTTTTTGCCTTCTTTTAACTTTAAAACCATTGAAAAACCTTTGTATAAGTTAGGCATTTTATGACAAAAGTTTTTCATGTTATTTGGAGGTCCTATGGTCAATCTAAGGTCAATTTGAGCATACCTACCTATCATGCATGATGTAAATTATTACAAGCCATATGAGTGCACAGTCCATAATAAAATTACATCCCAGAATGAAGAAACTGAAAAATAAATACAAATGTAGCACAAGATTCTTCATTCATCGGCACGAACACCGCACGCCATCATAATAAGTCTTTTAGTCCCGAAGCGCGCACAAGGTGATCCTGCATACAATTCTCAGTACAACCATTAGTACCAAGAGTATTTGTCATAATCAAAACTGGGTGTGACCAATCAAGTCAACATAACATATACTACATTTTATGATATTGATACATATCTGTTTCATATTTCATATAAATATCTGACATGATAGTATTTTTTTCATGAAATATGACATATCATACATAATCATGACATCTGCGCCGACATATCATAACATGTAAGCCGCGGAATCTGCGCCAACCATATCATATCGTAAAAATCAAGGCATCTGCGCCGGCATATCTTATCATATAAAGCACGACATCTGCGCCGGCATAAAACATAACATACTGAATCATGATACTTTTGTACTATTAACATATTATTTAAAAATCATAGTTCCTGTATTGTTTTTATGGTTTTTCTGAAAAATATCATAACATGCTTATTCTGAGAAATCATAATATTTTGGTGTAACATAATTTAATGAAAAATCATACTCATGCCACACAAGTGTAAGTAATGTTTAAACATAAAATCTGAACTAAAATCATATTTCCTGATAAAATATATTAAAACCATTTCCCTATTCAACAACAGTATTTCCCAAACACAGTTCCATATCATACATATTTTTCTAAAAATAAATGTTTTATAATAATAAATAATTTCATGAATGCTGACTTAGTTTATCCCCTTACCCGACTTACTGAGAAGCTCACAAATTTAACCAAACCTGCACCTATGGTGTCCTAATTCAACACCCCAAAATTCATATTTTCCCAAAAAAATTCCAGTATTATCTCACCTAATACATTTTCCTCAGTTCAGAAATACCAAATAACTTATAAAGCCTAAAATAATTAACCAACTTGCCCAGATTTTGGGATGGTACCCAAGTTGGCCCAACCAACAATCTACTCCAGCAGACTTGAAGAGAATCTTTACAAGAGTAACGTGACAGCTTTTGATTGTTGAACCGGCGAAGAACGAAGCCGGAATCGAAGAGAGAAGGTAGAGAGGACGAACTTCTAGAGAGAGAGAGAGAGAGAGAGAGGGTTTCCGCACAAAAATTTCTCATTGAATCCCAAGTTTGGCATATTTATACACTTGGATTCGTCGATGAGACACGTCACCTCGTCGACGAGGCCAGGAAGGGAGTTCGTCGACGAGGCCAGGAAGGGAGTTCGTCGACGAGCTCATAACCTTCATTGACGAACTTCAGGCCCGACTTCATCACTCCTAATACATTTTCATTGATGAGACGCATGGTGTACGATGAACCAGTGAAGGAGTTCGTCGACGAGACCAAAAGGTTCGTCGACGAACCCTACTTTGTCCCCTTTTTGAATTTATTTTCCTTCCACCTATTTTCTCTCTCTTTATAATTTAATGGCTATAAATTTTTGGGTCTTTACAATTTCAGTATCAAATAATTGTGGTTTTACTTGAGAAGTAGCCATTCTCCATCTATGAGTGTATACCTTGAAATTTTTTAAACTCTTGTTGTTCATATTCTAAAAACTAATCCTCAAAATTAAACTAGTATTGCTTCAAAAATAAATGGCCAAGTCTCGCCATTTTTTTAACTTGGTTTTTCTCAAGCATACCATTTTAGAGTTATATCATTCAAACTTTCATGGATTATATGAATCAATCAACTTCTGATTCTTAGCATATGGTGCCATCTTGCGAGAATACAGCTAAAGAGGTCTCTTAGGACATCCCATTCCACTATATTTATCATAGTCAAGTTGTAACGACTCAGAAAATATTGATATTTAAATATTAAAGAGAGAGGAAAATGGAAACAGGAATAGAAGGAGGCAGTAGACTTCATCGACGAACGCTGAGCGTTCGTCGATGACATCGCATTTTGGAGATAATAATGATAATAATAATTTCAAGAAATTGTCAGAACTCGTCGACGAATATAGGGCTTCGTCGACAAGTACATAAGGAAACTCGTCGATGAATATAGGGCTTCGTCGACGAATACAGTGCCTCATCGACGAGAAAATATCGAGAGGGGTTGTGAGGCAGCCTGAATTTCGTCGACGAATACAGGGATTCGTCGACGAATTTATTGAAAGATTCATCGAAAAGATGACGTGTCTCGTCGACAAAGGCCACAATATATAAGGGGGAAAACTCGGATTTTTATCACTTATCCGCGCCCCTCTCTCTTTCCTCTCTCTCTCTCTCTCCTACGTCTTCTCTCCCTTCTTTCTTCGATTTTGGCCCCGCCAGTTGCCAAATCGAAGATATAAGGCTACCATGATGCTCCCGATAAAGTTCTCTACAAGTCTGCCGGATCGGATCGTTAGGGAAACGAAGTTGGATTTTATCCCAAATTTAGGGTAAGACCTTTTAGCCTATTTTTGGCCTTATGGTAGTTATAAGAAATGATGTAGGAGATGAAATATTGATATTTTGTTCTGAGAGATTGTGTTTTCAGGATGTTGAACTAGGAACCCTGCGGGTATAGAGCCAGAATTTTATAAGGGCTTTTCAAAGTTAAGGTAAGGGAAATATGCTATGCTAGGAGTTTTCAGAATGCTATTAGAGATTTCATAGACATATGTTTGTACCAATTTATTGTACAATATTTACAGAATAAGAGTTTAAATGTTTGTGTGACCTGAGTAGATTTTCATGTGATGAAGAATGTATACAATTTTTATAATGTATCATACTATACTGAATATACAGATAGAGATATATATTTACAGAGATTATACAGAGAAATTTACATGCATATACAGTTTTTATATAAGTAGTTTCATGGAACAGACATATATATATATATATATATGTACATATACATATACATGTATACAGTTTTATTCAAATCAGTATTATATCACAACTTTATACAGAACATTATATACAGAGTTATAGCATGTCATGTTTCTTATTACCATAACATACAGAGTATACAGATAGAGTATATAGACAAAGATAAAGAGGTGGCATCAAGATGCTACAGATACAGTATACAGAGATTATAGTATTTACGGTATAGAAAGATAGCGTTATGGTAATTTTGGAAACATGATGAAAACAGTAAAAGAGTATATATGTATATAGTATCAGATCCCTGTGGAAAGATTACGGACAAATACAGTACAGATATAGAATACAGAGCACGGTACCGTTGCTATATACAGATAGAGTGCAACCACATATCTCAGATAGTGTGTGGGTACCGTCTAACCGTGCTCGGAGAGGATGCGGCTCCCCAGTACGCTGGGTTGAGGGGGCCGGTTAGACGAGGTAGTAGCCAATCCCGCTCTTAGGAGAGGATGCAGTTTGGCTAGGCTGAGGTAGTGTAGAGTATATTGACTTATTTGGAGGGCCGACCAGATAAAGTCCCGCCTACGGGCCGCACAACCTTGTCATGAGGGGTCAAATCATGACGTATAGAGTCCTAGGGATAAAGCACAGTTATGTATATGTATACAGTTTTACAGTATATGATGAGTATAGTATGATATTATCAGTATGAAAAGTAGAAAAATAGACGATACAATGTATTTTAAATTGTGAAAGAAAGATATGCTTTACAAATGATTTATTGCATTACAGTTCAGTTACTACTTTAAAGTATCTTTAACTTAGTTGTCACACACTAATAATAGCATATTTCCACTTACTGAGTGTCGACTCATCCCATTACCTTAACATTTTTCAGATGAGCCAACTAGACGAGCAGATCAGGCTCGCGGATAGAGATTAGGTTGATTACCCTGGTTATTGGGTGAGTTTTTGACAGAGTTGTGTATATTTTTGAATAGATGATACTAGAGGGGTATTTTTGTATGGCTATGGTCTGTATATATTGGATTCTGGTATTGTATAGTAAATATGTGAATGGTTGCATAATATGGGTTTCTGCTGCTTAGGGATATGGATATATATATATATATATATATATATATATATATAAATGGTATGAATTTTGAGGTCATTACACAAGTAGTTTGAATTTCTTTAGAATGTCTACATCAATGAGAATTCATAGATCTTCAAAATCTCCTACACCTCCATCTTGTATGCCTTGAATTGATCTCAGCTATTCCTCTATATAAATCATGTGATCTTTGTCTTTGACTGAATAACTTTCCTCATCCTTTGATTTGGTTAATTTTGGTTCAGACTTTGTTGGCAACCGATAGTGCAACTTCATCCACTTCAAGTGGCTTTCCTTTTATGAGTTAGACTAGATTTGTTATAAGCTTTTCCAAAGTCTTAATCCTTTCATCAAATGGAGATTCCATCCTTGTTACATTCTCCTCATTTTGACTAGATTTCAATAACTCCATGTTTAGTAACTAAGCTCTCATAATGATCGGGTCACGAGTAGCAAGATAGATTTTTCTTCTTAGTGGAATTTTGATTACCCTATAAAGATTATATGAATCAATGTTTATAAAAAGAAAGCAAACATTCCACTAGGCTATGCATGACTGACAAAGAGGATAGAATTCAATAGCATAACTAGTGCAACACATCAAATTGTCTTAATATAAATTTGGTTGAAGAACCTCTTTAATAAATCCAATTGGCACGTTATACCTTTTATGCAACCAAATTCTATAAGGGTGAAAACAAAACACACAATGAATGATATGCTCCTAGGGATAATGTCTATGGCTCCATGTGTCCTAACATTCATGTTCAGCACCAAATATTGGGTAAAGGTCTTTATTCTATGGTAAGGATGAAAGTTATATGACGCATTGTAAGGTTCTATATTGCATAACCTTAAAGGTTTCCAAGTTATCTTTGAAGAGAGCAAATCGAGTGAAGGAATTTTCATAAGGCATATACAGGAGACAAGCCCCACAAAGGTCCTCACTACTTCTTTCTTCTCCTATATTCTACAAGGTAGGGAGTCCAAGTATAGGACTCATGCGGTGTAGTGAAGTGTGTAAATTAGAACACTTATGGAATGCAAATATATGGACAGGACAAAGACATGATACATTATGGCATACAACAACAATACGTACACAATACAAGAACACTAATACACAAAACAATACATGATCACAACCAAAACACATACAATCACACAAAAGGTGGCTTGAATCACAAATGCCCCCAATGGAGTCGCGAAATTTGTTAACATCAGGTTTTAAGGACTCATTTGGGTTGCAAACAAATGGTGATTGTTTTGAAATCAAAACAACTTTTGAAAATAAAGTCGCCACTTTATTTTATTTTTGAAAAGGCAAAATAAAGAAAGGCCCTTTAAAGAGATTGGGTCAGGAGTAAAACTGTGCATATAGAAGGTAACACTTTAAATCTTCCTTTTTGAGAATTCGAAAGGCTAGCATCCTAAAACACCCATTCTCATGAATGGTTACCATGCTTACCTTGTGTGTAATTTTTTAAAGATCCGACCCTTGAAAAGGCTTTCATAGGACTTATGAAAATCCTACTATGTCTAATAAAAAATAAAACAAGCAATACAAAAAATAAACATAACATACACATACATGTCAAACAAATGAGAAATGCAAAGGAGATTTTAGTTTTTTGTTTGTTATGGCTAAATTTACAAAGCAAATTGCCTACATATCCTCAAAAGAGAAATCAAGTCATCTATAGTTCGAAAAAATAATTTTATTTTTTGAAAAAGATATCAAACAAGATGAATTTGCATGATTTTGGTTACTTTGGGACAAAACCATAAACCTCATCTTTAAAATCCCTTGAAGTATCTTTTAAAAATATGATCTTTAATTCACTCATCAATCGTATCATGAATGGTTCATTAAAATATTTTTTTAAAAAAAAATTCTAAAAAACATGTTTGTTTATTTTGAAGGAAAAGTCATGAAAACCCTTAAAAAGTGTAATTTTTTGGGAGGAGAACCACGAACCCACCTTGATTGTCAGTTTGAAAAGATTGGAGACTATCCAAACACTGATTCATGGGTGTATGACCCCAAATAAAATGAAAAACTCTTGAAAAAATTGATGTTCTTAAGAAAAACCTCAGGTAATTCCATTGGTTGTTGATGAAAATTTTGATTTTTTTGTAAAGAAAACCATGAAAACTCAAAAGAAAAGATCCCTTAACATCAATCTCGGGTACTTTACTATGTGTTGGGATATTAACATACAAGGAATCACCAAAGAAATGAAGAGAGAATCCAAAATATGCACTCTTGGGAATTAGCAGTCGACTACATGCAGGTGTCAATCAACCACATGTAGCCAATGGCTGCATTTTCAAAAAGAGGAGAGGTCGGTCGACTGGTGTGGTCAGTTGATTACTTGAAGAAGATCTTCAACACAAACATCAAATTTTAACACCCTTGCATGCTTTTTTCCTATGCAATCATGATAGAAACATGTTCTATAATATCTAACATGCATTTTTGACATTGGAAAGTAGAGAAAAGATGAAGTACGAATCATAACATTCAAGAGAACAAAAATTAACAGACACCAGTATAATACCTTCCAACACATTCCCCTCAATCCAGAAATATCCAATAATTTATACAACTTAAAATAACCAACGTACTCAGATTTTCGGATGGTGCCCAAATAATCTAAATCAAAATTTTGATCTAGCAATATTGTAGTTCCCAGGAGTAATGTAACGGCTTCTAATTGACAAATCGAAGAGAATTGAAGCCGAAAATCTAGAGAAAAGTCAGAGAAATGGATCTTAGAGAGAGAGAGAGAGAGAGAGGGTTTTGCATGCAAATTTCTCGTTGAAACCTTGATTTTGGCCTATATATAGAGTGCTGTCCATGTGACCTTGTTGACGAGCCACGTCACCTCGTCGACATGTCGAAGAAGGAAGTTCTTCAATGAAGGCTATGGGTTCGTCGAAGAGCTTGTCCTTAAACCCGCTCTCAGTTTCTCTTCTTCGATGAGACACATGTCCTCGTCGACGTTCCCAAGAAGGCCACTTGTTGACAAATATTCTACGTTCGTCGACGAGACCCTGCTAATCTCCCTTGGAAAAATCTTTTCTCTCTTTTCCTTTATTATTGAATGGCTATAATTCTCTAGGTCTCTACAGATAGTCCTTCTAAAAAGTAAATATATTTAAATTTCTTGTGTACATATTTAAATCTATCAAAGAGATAGTCCTCTCGAAGAGGCCATATATTTAAATCTTCCGTCTATATTTTTAACCTTACGAAGAGATGTTAAATTCAACCTCCTGAAGAGGTGAAACATTTATCTTCTAGATGAGGTAATAGTCCTCTTAAAAAGGCTATATATTTAAATTTTTCGTATATATATATATATCTCTCGAAGAGATAGTCATTCTAAAAAGACAATATATTTAAATTTCTTGTCTACATATTTAAATCTCCCAAAGAGATAGTCCTCCTGAAGAGGCCATATATTTAAATCTCCCACAGAGATAGTCCTCCTGAAGAGACCATATATTTAAATCTCTCGTCTATATTTCTAACCTCCTGAAGAGATGTTAAATTCGATCTCCTAAAAAGGTGAAACATTTATCCTCCAAATGAGGCAGTATATTTAACCTCTGGAAGAAGTGGTAAATTATTACCCAATTTCAAATTGAAAATTAGAATCATACACCTGAAGAGTACAAATTGAGAAAAGTAAAATAATGTTCCCGAAAAAACATATTTAAGTACCTCAGAAGGGTGGAAATAATATTACATTATTATCTTAGTTTTGGGATAAAACTCTCTCTTTCTCTCTCTCTCTCTCTCTCTCTCTCTCTCTCTCTCTCTCTCTCTCTCTCTCTCTCTCTCTCTCTCTCTCTCTCTCTCTCTCTCTCTCTCTCTCTCTCTCTCCTAGGGCTGTGACCCTCTACTTCTCTCTCTTCGTTTTCTCACTCAGTATAAGCCTGAATTGAAGGAAAAACGTCATTTCAGGTTCCTAGCGACGTTTCTCCGCAATTTAACCGGAGCGGTTTTGTGATTTAGACTTTTCAGGTACCACTCCAAAACTAGGGTAACTAATATTTTAAAAGTTTAATCAGCTATAGGGAATATGTGGACCTAGGAAATATTACAATTGTATTTATCCTGGGGTTGGACTGATTAAATTAGGGTGTATGGATACAGGGTCTTGTGCGAATGCCGCCCCTGTAGGTATATCTCCAGGAAACAGGTAAGTGGAATAAATTATGTCAGGCATTTTTGGAATCAGTTGATTAATTTTAAGCATGAAAAAATGATAATATTGTAAAGGATTTTCTAACGTATCCGATATTGGAAAATACTGGTTTTGAAATATCATAGATTTATCTAAGCAATTACTAATTTATGAAATATTACTTAAAACTTGTGTGGCATGAGTATTGGTTTGTTACCGTATATTTAACATGTGGAAACATTTTATAATGAAAAGTGATTTATATTGGCAGATATTGTGAAATGATAGAATATGACTTTATATTTGATATGTGGGAATATTTTATGATAAATGTGATTTATACTGGGTTATAGGAATTATTATAAATACAGACACGATATTTTGATACTGAGAAATGTGATTTATACAAACAAGATATTTTTTATATTGAGATTACTGTGAAAATTGTGGAAATGAGAATCCCGATGGACCAATAATGTAATTGAGAGCACGGTACCATTTCTAGGAAATAAGTCAGTGCAACCACACTTCTCGAGGAGAGTGTTAGTATTGGGAGTCGATTGGGCCTACAAAGAGATGTTGACCGTCCCTGGGTTCGGACCAGGCTGCGGTGGGCCAATCGTACTACAAACGAGAATTGTTTTGACTTAGCCTGGTGGGCCAACCATGGCTAAGTCCCGCCTTTGGACCGCACAACCCGGTCATGTAGGGTGATTACATGATAGTGATATATGGATGTCCATTCAGGTTGGTTCCTCATTACAAACATGGTGAAACTATGTTTACAGACATGTTGGGTTTCAAACCCAGGAAAACATATCAAGCATATATATAATTTTAAGAAAGATATATGATTGCATATGTATAGGGATATGAGTACAAATTTCTTGATTACTTAGTTAAATGAACGTGTTCTGAATCATTTAAACTCATGTTGCCACACATTGACAATAATTTATTTCATCTTACTGGGAGGTGTCTCACTCCTTACTTACATTTCAGGAAATCCAAAGAGACAAACTTAGAGAGCTCTGGGCAGGATTAGTGGTTTTGGGGATTGAAGTTAGTGCCGGTGAGACACTGCTATTTTATCTTTATATAGATATATTTATGTATCTTGAGTTATATAGGTAGTTTTGGAAGAGAGATGCTTTTGTAATATGATGGTATTAGTACTCTTGGGGGTCAGGTGGTTTATGTATGGTATCAGAGTTTCATGTGTATATATATATATATATATATATATATAAGTAGTAAAATTTTTGGGTCGTCACAGTATATGTTCCCATTGCCTCTCCTCAAAGAACTAAAATGGGTCATCAACGTAAGTTTAGTATCTATGTTGGTTTTGATTCCCTTTTTATTATTAGATATCTTGAACCTTTAACAGATGATTTGTTTAAAACACAGTTTCAAGATTATCATTTTGATGAAACAGTATTCCCTACATTAGGGGGAGCAAAATCAATGTCTGAAGCATAACATGAAATCGCATGGAATATCATGAGTTTATCTCATTTAGATTCTTGCACAAATAAAAGTGAACTTGAAGTTCAATAGATTATCCATTTGTACAGGATTGCAAATCAATTATCAAATTCTTTTGCAGATACTAAGGTCATACTAAAATCTCATATACATGTTGCAAATATTCCAGCATATATTAATGTCCTTAAAGGATAACAGCCAACTAATGAACCTAAACCACAAGTTAAGCATGGAAGGCCTATTGGTGCAAAAGATAAAACTTCCAGAAGGAGAAGATTGAAATCTGTAAACACTCAAGAAGAGGTTACAGAGGTGGATAATTGATTCAACATTCACAAATCTATTTCTCTTGAAAATGAAATCCCTATTGTGGAACCTCCTAAAAAGGAATTTCGTGAAGAGAAAACTCTTGAAGAGACATCCCTTGAAAAGGAATAGGTACCTGAAAATAATAATGAGATCTCAATTCATTACACATGACAAATGTGGATAGAAATAAAGTTATTGACAACAACACATTTGCATGTATAGTAGGTACTGTCATTACCTGAAGTAATGAGGATCTTGAACCTAAATCTGTTAATCGATGTCGATATAGAAGTGATTAACTAAAATAAAAAGAGGCTATCACATTAGAATTAAACTCTCTATCAAAAAGAGAAAATTTTGGACTTGTAGTTCAGACACTAAAAGATGTCTAACCTGTTGTATACAAATGAGTATTTGTGCGCAAGCGAAATAAAAATAATGAAATTCCTCAATATAAAGTAAGGCTTGTGGCACAAGATGTCTCGCAGAAACCCGAAATTGATTATGAGGAGATATATTCTCCCGTAATGGATGGAATCACTCAGATTCTTAATTGGGCTAGCAATCACAGAACGATTGAGCATGTGTCTTATGGATGTAGTAACATCATACCTATATGGATCATTGGATAATGAAATTTGTATGAAAATCCCTAAAGGATTTAAATTGCCTGAAGCAAAACCCAGAATTGTATATTCAATTAAACTTTAACGTTCTTTAGATGAACTAAAGCAATCTGGACGCATGTGGTATAATCAATTAAGTGAGTACCTTGTGAAAGAGGGATTCATAAATAATCTAATTTGTCCATGTGTTTTTTATTAAAGGATCAGAATCTGGATTTTCTATAATTACTATTTATGTTGATGATTTGAATTTAATTGAGAATCTTGAAGAGCTCACTGAAGCTGCTAATTATTTAATAGCTAAATTTGAGATGAAAGATTTAAGAAAGACAAAATATTGTCTTGGCCTATAGATTGAACATGTAAATAGTAGAATTCTTGTTCATCAATGTAAATATACTGAAAACGTATTAATGCAATTCTATATGGACAAAGTTCATTCCTTGAGATTTCCAATGATGGTATGATTACTTGATGTTAAGAAGGATCCATTTCGACCTCATGATGAGGGGGAGGAATTACTTGGACCTGAAGTACCATATTTAAGTGTTATCGACTCTCTAATGTATCTGGCCAATTGTACAAGATCTGACATTGCATTTGTTGTAAAACTACTAGTAAGATATAACTTTGCTCCTACTCGGCGTCACTAGAATGGAATTAAGCACATTTTAAACTATTTGAGAGGTACATTTGATTTGAGTTTATTATACTCATTTGATTCCAAATCTCAATTAGTGGGATATGTAGATGCTGGATATCTATCTGATCCTCACAATACTAAATCTCAAACTGGATATGTATTTCTTTACAAAAAAACTTCTATTTCTTGGAAATTAGTAAAGCAAACAATTATAACAACATCCTCCGGTCATTATGAAATACTAACTATCCATGAAACTAGTAGGGAATGTGTGTGGCTCAGATAAATGATTTCTCATATCCAAGTAAATTGTGATCTTCAATCAATCAAGAATATTCCAATAGTATTATATGAATACAACGCTGCATGTATAGTTCAACTAAGAGAAAGATACATAAAAGATGACAAAACAAAGCATATCTCTACAAAATTCTTCTATACACATGAATTTCATAAGAATGATGATATAAATGTTCATCAGATCCGATCAAGTGATTATCTAGCAGATTTGTCCACCAAAACTTTGCCTATTATAACATTTAAGAAATTGGTTCATCTTATCGGAATGAAACACCTTAAAGATCTTTGTAGAAGTAGTTAATATATGAGTGACATTTAAGGGGGAATGTTGAAAAATAGGTTATGGGAAATATGGATGTCACCTCATCTTCCACCACCCCATCTTCCACCACTTTTGATTTTCCACCCCAATAAATGTATTGGTATCCATATGGCCCTATAAAACGGCACCCTACCTCTCACATTTGTAAGTCATATCTTTGCATGTTTGTATAAACATTGCATGTTTGAATTCTTACTTGCATGCTTGAAGTAAGTAGGGTATATAGAAAGAAAAGGAGAGATAAAGAAAAGATAGAGATATCTTGTACAAGACCGGTTCCATGTCATATTATAATTCTTCCTGTGATAATGAAATTTTGATCCCATCCGCCCGTGGAGTAAGTATAACCAAACCATATCAATTTCCTTCTCATCTCTATTTATTTATTTTATGCATCTTTTATAACACTGAGCTATATTGATTATGATAATTATTTTATTTTGTGTTTGGGTTCTCATTTGTAGGTAAGCAAATCATGAAAACATGAAAATATCCTTCATGAAAAAAGCAACATAGTTATAAACTAAAAAAGAAAAACAAACGACACTCCATTTTTTTAGCTTAGCCAATTAAGCCCCACCCAGAGAGGCATGAAGTAGTGTCATCTTCAAAAACCTTGCCTTCCTTTTTTCAACCATAATCAAGCCACTTTCATGAGCTCTATTCAACTCTTTTACCAACCACAAAGAGCCCAATCCAAGTCTAAAGCATCTTTGGCCTAGTGGTGGCTAAGCTTTTCCATACATTGTGGGTTCCAATCTCAATCTCTCTCACGCCTAACCTCACTCCGGGAAAAAAATAAAATAAAATAAGTATTTAAAAATTATTTATTAACAAAAAAAACAAACAAACAATAGGATACGTACGAATTTCAAACATAATGAAAACCCCAGTACAGTTTTGCCCCAACCCCCAAAAAGGGGTATCTAACTAGCGATTTTCCACCCAATTCAGTCAAGCAACTCATTTAAAATTAATGGCAAATTGGAATGGGGGATTTATTTGTTTGCACCACAAAGTTTGTGGGTGCAATGTGTTCAAATTATTTGAAACTATAGTGCAAAAATTCCATTATAATAAATTCAGATTTAATTTGTAGAATATCAATGAATTGGAAATAAAATAGAATGAAAAGTTAAATAGAGAACCTAAATAATCAAGTGACATTCAATTCCATTTTATTTGGCGTCATTTTATTCTTAATGTAAAAAGTCATCACACTAATTTCATGTGGAACATTTCACTAGGGGAAAAAAGCGAGACCAAAGCAGAAAGGCTCCTTGTGAAGTACCATTGTGGAACAATATGCTCTAACCATGCACATCAACGCGCCACAATATTTGAACAAAGAAGATTGCATAACTCAACATCTCTCTTTGCAATCAAGATCCATGAGACTCCAAAAAAGGAAAAATGATCGACATTTGGCCCTAAATGGCCATTGTAGGTGCTACAACTTCTGGGGTTTAGTGTCACACCTGCTCTATTCCTGTGGTTAATATGATTTCTGAGTACTGAACTAGGATAATATAAGGTTCTGACAAGAAGTTCTAGCAATCAAAAAAAAAAAATTGAAAATATAGTATCAGTTGTCACAAAAACAACTGAAATGCGAGCTAAAACTAGATATGATAGCATACAAACAAAACAATGGAGTTGCAAAAGGCTAGACAACTAAGGCCTCTTGCTGCGCATGCCAAGCAACAATGTCTTTGTATGCCAAGTTACCGCCAAAGATATCCAAGGCACTCCCGATGGTAACATCCACGCGTCCATTCCCAGCCACCTTTATCCTCTCTAAATCCGCCATTACTGTAACACCACCAGCATAAGTCACTGGAATCTGACACCCAAATGGCAGCATATTAACAATTTGTGAAATGGATTGCCAGCTGAATGCATCACAATATCAAGAACACAGTTTCATCATGGGGAGTTATGATCCTGCACAAGCTGCAAGCACTGATTTCTAAAATAATATTGGGAAGTTTATCTATTCCAAATGCAACCTACTAGAAAATTATCCGAACGGCTTGAAGCCATGCATAAGACTTACAGATCTGATTTTACATCAACGATGCACATAGCATATGAAGAATTCAGAGGTGAGGGACGACACTTAAATGATAAAAAAAAAACTTCACTTAATTACTGGGTCTTGGGTAGGACCTAAGAAATAGGAATATAACCATAAGATCATATATACACACAAAATGATTTCCACTCATACACCTCCATGAGTCATTGTCTAAGCAGGTTTCTTGAAAAACTATTTCTAATCAACAAGACTGGGAAGAAAATCCAGTTAGTAAAATGAATATTTACAGCATTGACCCAATGGGGCTGCAATTGTAAAGCAATTGATGCCCTGAGCATTTGGGAGCAAAATATGGAGTTGAAGAAGCAAGAAAGGTACAATGATGGTCTCAGAAATAAACCTGGAAATGAAACAAAAACTTAGATACAGAAAAATAATGTTACATACTGAAGAGTGCCTCCCAAGCAATGCCACAAGCTCCTCATCAATTCCAAGCCTGCAATAAATAAGTTGAAGTTAGATCATTTTAATATAAATACAATGTACTCTATACAATTACAGCAAGTCATTTGCCAATTCAAGAGCACAGTTGTAAACTTCGAGTTAAACTTAAGATTCCATTCAATTCTATTTCCAAGCTCACAAACAAAATTTTCTACATAAAGTTCCTAAATATATAAAATTTGAATCATTTAATAAAGTACTTTATTGACATGGAAAATAATGGTATCAACAAGGTTGATTTCAACCGAGGTGTCTATTGAGAGTAGGAAATGCAATACTTGATCATGTAAATGGAAATCCAGGACAATTGACATGAGTCCATTAAGTTTTTTCGTTACTGACATAGAATTTACCTAACACACACAAACACAAAAGATCCATTTCAAGTCTTCAATAGACTTTTTCAAACGTCTTGAACAATTCTTCCATTTCCTTTACATTCTAATATGCTCTAGTTAAAATAACTACTTTTCTCAAACAATGCATGTAGAAGAAAATGTTTCTATAAATTGGGGCATATTGGCAATAAAAAGTAGAGACTATCCATGGTGGCATTCTTATGCAATCAGTTTGACACAATGAAGTAGTAAGTGATTTTCTTTTCTTAAATGATGGCAAGATTCTATCCACAGTGGCATTCTTATGCTTTCAGAATGAAAGTACATAGTAAGTCATTTCTTTCTTTAAAATGACGACAAGATTGTAAGACTTACTTTTTCCCTTCAACATCGACGCCATGAATCAGAAACTCATCGGCATAGATGGCAAGAAATTCTAGAATTTTCTCATCAAGATATACATCACTGAACTTCTGCCATCTGTCAGTGACAATTGCATATTTACCTTCCTGCAAACAAAATCTGCATATTCTAAGGAAAGATGGTAAATGGAAGAGCAAGTTTTCACAGAGGAAGAGGAAAAAAAGAATTCATAAGAAAGGGGAGAGACATTAAAAAGAAAATTAAAGTACTCTAACAAGATTCAACTTCAGTTGCTTTCTCACTTATTAGAGAATGGCAAAAAAATATTTACTACTAATTCTATTGAAGTATCATGCCTTGCATTAAGGCTTGTAGCCCTCATTATAATATATGAACACAGATGCCAGCACAAAACAATGCGTCTTTTTTTTTTAATTATTATTATTGGATAAAAGAAGACAATATTTATAAAACTGAGAAACAGAATACATGATTTGGAGGACAAGGAGTCTTCCCCAGAAAACTAGAAACAAAGAAAAGCTATAAAATACCAAAGAAAAACAGGAAAAACAATATATGTGTCAATTACAAAAGCGCGCTGCCTTCCAATCTCTTTATGAGGTTGGACAATGATAATCCCCAAAAAAATCCAAAGCAGTGCACCCATAATGGAGTGAAGAAAGTCACTCAACCCTATAATAGCTGTGAGCAGGTTGAGAGACCTTTAAAAATCCGAGCATTCCTCTAATTACACAAAGTCCAAAGGATAGCGAAAACAGCTGCATTCCAAAGAGGTCTACCATTTCTATTCTTTCCAAAACCCCTAAGCTGAACCAAGAAAAACTCTCCCACCTTTCCCGAAGCCACCCACTGTGCCCCCGCAAATGAAAAAAAGGGCATTCCATAGCTGCATGCCAACCTGCAATGCTTGGAAAGATGAGCATTCATTTTGTTGCTTTCACAACACATGATGCACACATCAGGACTGAGAGCCTTATAGGGTCTTCTCCTCTAAAGCAAAATGCGCACTTATCCTTTCCAAAATCATGGTCTAGACAAGAGCCTGAATCTTCCTAGGCACCTTAGCCCTCCAAAGAATGTGGTTCCAAGGAAAAAAGGGTAGGGGAGGGAGGTTTCAAAAGGTGAGAGAGGAAGGATCTAGAAGTGAGCATACCTGAATAATCACCCTCCCACAATCTCATCCTCACCAAGGGACGGTATATATGGTCCAAAAAAGAAAGAAGGGTAGTGAGCTCACCAACCTCTCTTTCATTGAGATTCCTAAAGAAATAGACTAGGAAACACAGACACTTTTGGAAGCCTGAAGTGTCGGTGTCTGATACGTATCGTATATTGACACCTGCCCGACACATGCCAACATGTATCCAACAAAACAAAACAAACAAACAAACAAAACCAAGCCTCAGTCCCACTAAGTGGGGTAGGCTATATGAATCCTTTTCCGCCAATTTATGTGATCATGGACCATTTCTTTTGATAGATTCAAAGATATTAAATCCTTACTCACTATCTCCTCCCAAGTTATTTTAGGTCTACCCCTACCCCTTCTACTGCCCCCCACAGTAACTAAGTCACTCTTCCTCACAGGTGCACTATAAGGCCTACGTTGCAAGTGTCCATACCATCTGAGTCGTCCTTCCCTTATCTTATCTTCTATAGGAGCTACACCTAACTTACCACGAATATGTTCATTCCTTAATTTATCTTTCAATGTTATACCACTCATCCATCTAAGCATCCTCATCTCAGCAACTTCTACTTTTTGGATATTATGTTTCTTCGTCGCCCAACATTCTGATCCATATAGCATAGCTGGTCTTATAGCTGTCCTATAAAACTTCCCTTTCAATTTTAAGGGTATTCTACAATCACATAGAACACTTGAAGAACTTCTCCATTTTACCCAACCTGCTTTAACTCTATGCATTACATCATCTTCAATTTCTCCTTCAACTTGCATAATAGATCCAAGGTATCGAAATCTACAAGTGCTAATTATTTCTTCATCATCAAGTTTAACTTTGTCTCTAATATTCCTCCTATCATTACTAAAATTACATTTCATATATTCTGTTTTATTTCTACTTATCTTAAAGCCTCTAGATTCCAAAGCTTCTCTCTATAATTCTAACTCAGCCTCTACTCCATCCCTAGTTTCGTCAATTAATACAATATCATCTGCAAACAACATACACCATGGAACCTCCTTTTGAATACTCTTAGTCAATTGGTCCATCACTAAAGCAAAAAGATAAGGATTCAAAGCAAATCCTTGATGTACACCTATGGTAATTGGAAATTCTCTAGTTTCTCCATCTATAGTCTTTACACTAGTCATTACTCCATCGTACATATCCTTAATGACATCGATATACCTACAACATACACCCTTTTTTTCTAAAACCCACCATAGAACTTCCCTAGGTATCCTATCATATGCTTTCTCAAGGTCAATAAATATCATATGCAAGTCCCTCTTCTTTTCTCTAAACTTTTCCATTAATCTTCTTAAAAGATAAATAGCTTCTGTGGTAGATCTCCCAGGCATAAAACCAAATTGATTTTCTGAGATCTTCGTTTCTAACCTTAATCTTTGTTCAACTACTCTTTCCCATAGTTTCATCGTATGACTCATAAGTTTAATTCCACGATAGTTATTACAATTTTGAATATCTCCTTTATTTTTGTATATAGGTATTAAAGTACTTTTCCTCCATTCATCTGGCATTTTCTTAGTTTTTACAATTGTATTAAATAAATTAGTTAACCATATAATTCCATTATCACCCAAGCATTTCCAAACTTCAATTGGGATGTTATCTGGTCCCATAGCTTTCCCATTTTTCATCTGTTTTAGTGCAAACTTAACTTCGTTAACTCTAATTTTTCGAATAAATCTTATATTTTTAGTCTTTTCCTCATTTGACAATTCTAAATTTAAGCCTTCTATTTGGTTTTCGTTAAACAACTTACTAAAGTAACTTCGCCATCTTTCTTTAATATCTTCGTCCTTAACCAAGACAATATCATCCTCACTTTTTATACATTTTACATTTCCTACGTCCTTGTTCTTCCTTTCTCTAGCTTTAGCAAGTTTAAATATATCTCTTTCCCCTTCTTTTGTACCTAATCTATCATACAAACTATTAAATGATCTATATTTAGCTTCACTAACGGCCTTTTTTGCATCTTTTTTTGCCTCCTTATATTTTTCAAAGTTATCACTATTTCTACATTTTCGCCACGTTTTATACCAAATTCTTTTTGTCTTTATGATTTTTTGTACATCTTTATCCCACCACCAACTTTCTTTGCTATTTGAGAATCTTCCCCTTGATTCACCTAAAATCTCTTTTGCTATCTTTTTAATAGAGCTAGCTAATCTATTCCAAAGAGTATTTGAATCTATCCCATCCTCTAAGGTCCAATCCCCATCTTTGATCATTTTATCTTTAAATTTTATTATATTTTCTCCTTTTAGGTTCCACCATCTAGTTCTCCTACACTGGTTTATTTTATCCTTTTTCTCCCATTTTTTAATGCATATATCTAACACTAAGACTCTATGTTGTGTGGTTAGACTTTCACCTGGAATAACTTTACAATCCTTGCATGATACACGATCTACCCTCCTAGTTAAAAAAAAAATCTATTTGACTTCTATTTTGTCCACTTTTAAAGGTTATTAAGTGTTCTTCTCTCTTCTTAAAGCAAGTATTCATTATACTAAAATCATATGACATAGCAAAGTCTAAGATCATCTCCCCAGACTCATTTTTGTCTCCATATCCATATCCTCTATGTATCCTTTCATAATTTTTATTATCTCTTCCAACGTGTCCATTCAGATCTCCTCCTATAAATATTTTCTCAGTCCCTGGTATGCCTTGTATAATACTATCCATATCTTCCCAAAATTGTCTCTTAAGATTTTCTGCTAAGCCAACTTGAGGAGCATAAGCATTAATGATATTTATTATCTCTTGTCCTAATACCATTTTGATTTTTATAATTCTATCCCTTACTCTAATTACATCCACAACACTATCTTTTAAGTTTTTGTCTATAATAATGCCTACTCCATTCTTATGTTTTTCTTTTCCAGTGTACCAAAGTTTAAAACCTGATTTATCGATTTCTCTAGCTTTCTCCCCCACCCACTTACTTTCTTGAAGGCAAATTATATTAATTCTTCTTCTAATCATTGTATCCACAATTTCCATGCTTTTACCCGTAAGTGTCCCTATATTCCAAGTTCCTAATCTAATCCTAGTTTCCTGAACTAACGTCTTTACCTGCCCACGTCCAGAATGATGCAGGAACCCTCGCATATTTGACATCGTACCCATATAAAAAATTAATTTATTAATTTTTATTTTTTAACATGACTTAGACACTTCCCAATATGGCAAGGACACCTCTAGGACACTTCTTGCACCAAAACGTGGTGTTTATGTTGCCCCTTTATTTTTTGTTAACAAAACCCGGAAAACAAAAATAAGAATAGATGAAGCGATCAAGAGTCAAGTTCTCTGACATTGGAGTGGTTGGACTTTGGAGCCCTAGTGCCACTACACCAGCCTTGTAGATGACCTTTGGACCTCCCAGCCCCCAAAATCCCCCACCCCCCCTCCCTCTATGAGGTCATCCCCATTTTGCCAGTCTTTGTTGATTTATATATATATTAATTTCTTGACAAGCGACACTCATTGCCCATGATCAGCCATGCACATGAGTTGTTTATTTGTTGTTCAACCAATATTCTATAATATGAATGTATTTGATGATAGTATTAGTGTAGTTTGTAAAATATGTAATTGATAATTTTGCATGAATGGTGCTTATATTTCATTTTAAATCAAAATCTCCACATGTTTGTAACATGCCCAAATATAGATATTAATATTAATTAATTAACTTATTCTTGTCATATTGTATCCTTAATTTTTCAAAATTTTCATATAACAGTGTCAATATTGTGTCATATCCATGTCTCATATCAGTATCGGTGCTTCCTAGGAAATAGAAATCCAAAGAAGAAGAACCCCCTTCAAAAGAAACGGAGGAACTGATGGGAGCATTATGTAGCAATGGAAGTTTAAATAAACGAGGAACCCTCAACTACAACAATGACTCCCCCACCCATACGTCCTCCTAGAAATGAACTTTTTTGCTGCTACCCACTTTGAACAAAATAAGAGGAAAGAACTAACTAGCTACCTCAGACACAATTTCTAGGGACACACATAAGAGATGATGCCACTACCTCTCATCTCCCACTCGTTCCATTTAATCTCATACTTGCTCTTAATCACTTTATGAGAGAGTCAACTTTGAGAGAGAACCTCCAAAGTACTTTCCTGTAAGGTGCTTTTTAAATACCATATTCCTGATGCCCAATTCCCCCCTTTGACCTAGGTCTAGTAAGCACTAGCTAACTAGATGGTCTCTCCTATCCTCCTCAAGATTCAACCAAAGAAAATCTTGCATCATCTTCTCCAACAATTTGGCTACCTTCGAGGGAATTCTAAACAAGGAGAGGTAATAAATAGGGGATGTTAGAGTGGCTCAGCCCCTAAAAGAAAAATATGCCCTCTTCCAACCCTCCAGTACCGAAAAAAAAAAAAAAAAACATGTTCAATTATGGAAACTCCGTGTCATACATTCATGCCAAATTCTAGGTGTGATAAAAATATCACCCTCTCAACCCTATTATTCCACAAAGTTTTTGCAGTGGCACTTAAATTACTTGTCAAATGTTTTCATCAGTTATGTAGGAAATTTCAAAAGAGGGCAAATATTAATTTCAAAAACTTCACATTAGTAATATATAAAACTATATTCTTATGTAGATCTTCGACACCTTCTTTCTGCAGCTAAGATCCAAGACCAGCCTCTGCTTTCCAACAAGATGCACAATATCCTTCAGCCTTTCAAGGTCCATCTGCCCATTGTTGAATACATACTACAATAAAATTCAAAAGAAATGTTATTTTAGAAGTGTCAATAAAAAAGATTTAGTTTAAAAAGATTATCTTGCATTGCACGCATGCATCTATATATATAGCAACTCAAATATGAGCAGGTGAGCAAATCCCTCTTATATGAGCAAATATTCATAGGATCCATGTGCAAGTAGGACCATAGGAAGGGATCGCCACCATTGGATTAGAAGTATAACATTTGTCCTACCAACTCATCAAATTGTGGAACCTAATCAAAATAGTCAAAATATTTAAATTTAAAAAACTTTGGTTGCTTTAATAGGGTCTCACGCATTACCAAATGGGATCCAAATTTTGATCCAAAAGTTGAACATAGATTAAGTTTCCAATCCAACAATGACATCCCTTTCTAAGGTTGTGAGTCCACACAAACTTTAGAATCATGCATCGCCATGAAGTTTTTAATAAATTTTTAAAATGAAAATATCTAGTTGTATGAAACATCTTGTTTTCCTTCAAATTATGTACAAACAATAAGAATGCTAGGGAGAATTTGGAGGGCTAGAGGTTTTGCTTTTTTTTTTTTTTTTTTTTTCTATATTTAACCCAAACTGCTCACACCCCCAAATAACATATTATTCCTTCCATTTGGTTTTCCCATGCATCTATCCCAAAGTACAAACATGTACAAGTAGAACTAGAAAAGTGGATCGGATTAAATAATATGTGGCATTATCATGTGAGCAAATTACAAAGCATATTCCACTCAATTAGCTGGCGGTATGGATCGGATAATCCATGGTGGTTGGTGGATAATCCATCATTCAAAGAACATTATTTTCTTAATTTGACGTAACACAATAATTGATTTTGTGTTTGAATTGATAATCTGGTACACTTTAAAATATAACTATTCTTAAAACTATAGTCATAAATGTAAAACAACTAACTGTTTAAATTTAAGAAAAGATAAATATTTTTAGAATGTAATTCTCAAAACTTGACAAAAACTTATAATTTAAAATATAATTTTCCATATAAATTTAAATATAAAAAGCATTACTAGTCTAAAAACTAATTCCAAACAAACTGACAAATGAATCTTCCTCAATAACTTTAACTATGAAAGTTTATAGTGTATTGATTTGTAACTTCATAGCATCCACCATAAACCCGAGAAAGTGGATTGGAACAGATAATCCATGGTAGATTAGGCCAATAATGACCAAATTGCAATTCATATCCGACTCATTTAACATGTGGATCATTGGTTAAACCAATTCGATTTGGTTTAGATTTTTACAAATTTTTATCCATTTTTCTAGGTCTACTTATAAGGTTAAGCCCCCAATCTTTACATTGGGCACATTAAAGTGTGACTCAAGTCTAACATCCAAAGAACTAAAATGAAATACACTACATACCCTTTCGATGCCATGAGAAAGCCATTTTTTACCATGTCACTATGAACAATATTACTTCCCCTGATTCTATTGGAATTTCTATACTAAAATAATGGAGGAGACTTTGAAAATAAAACATAGGGCATTCATTATAATAGTCAAAAAAGTTAATCGAGTCATTAAATGACTTGTATATTCAATGCAGTCCAAGCTTCAATGATCAACCTAGCTAGATGTCTCCTTAATTTGGCATCAGAATGGCGCTGTGTACTCTTATTAAAATAAGCTCTAAATACAATGAATACATGATTAAAAATTGAAACATAACTTACAGATGTGACAATGACATGGCTGGCTCCTTCCTCTATATAACTCAAAGCATTCTCTAAGTTAATCCCACCTCCAACTTGCAAACCGCCTAGAAGTTTCCATTCCTCGCAATAATTTCAGCAAAGAAAAAAACAAATCTGTAAGTTTAAACATATTATCAACCATGAAGGTTGAAAGAAATGGCATAATTACGATGTATCCCTTCAAAATCTCAATGTTGCCAGTAGGATAAAACCTACTAAGTATGTAGAAGTTCAAATGAAATTAATTTTTTATCTTTGAAAAGTCTAACTTTGAAGGAGAATAGCAGGAATAAATGAACAGAACAGAAATAGAGTGCATCATTATTTTAGACTTCATCAAGAGTGACGTAACCAACATGGCCTCTACCATACAACATGGTAGCCAAATTTCCCATCCCAAAAAATCCTTCCCCACCTCATAGGCCTATCCAAGGTTTGACCTTAAAACCTCCAATATGCATGTATAGTGGTAAAACCATGGCTATCCCCTTAGGGGCAGTACAAAGACATGCATACCAAACATGCAAGTAGCATCGCCAAGACACATTTGGTTTTAACCTCCAAGAAAAAAATCTCTTTGTTAAAAATAATATGTATATATATATATATATCCAAACAAAAGGAATACACTACTCGAACTTTATCAATTCTCACTGCATCACCAATCACATAGAAAGAAAACACAATCCTCTCAAAATGAAACTTAATTTTTTCTGAAGAGAAATAAAATATCATATTCCAACTAGATTTGAAAGTATTAACCAATTGGAATTGTTTTTAACCAAATAGAATCCTAAAAATATTTTTAAAAGATAGTAAGGTCGCCCAGCTGCAACTATTGTTATTTTTATTTATATTTTTTAGATCAAAGTTAAGTTCCATCAATAAAGCCCAATAGCCTTCTAAAAAAATAGAGATGGCCCAATAACCAAATTAACAAAGACAACACTATAATGAGGTAAAAAATCAGTCATCAGCAAGGTGGCGAACATTGACCTACCAGGATAGGCATGTAATGCTTCAATGGCTACAGACGTGCTCAAAGGATCTGCCCCAAGCATTATTACATGACCACCCACAAGTCCATCTTCTTTATACAAATTTGCAAATTCTGCTGCAGACTTGTCTGATTCGAAATTGGTTATGAGTGCTGACCCACAGTCCCTTAAGTCCCGAAGAGTAGACCCAACAATCTGTTTCACTTTTCCCTAAAAAATCATATTTAGTCCTAATAAATGCATGTATCATGAAATGTTCATACTGCTAAAATGACCAACATGGCTTCCCATGATAGAGAAAGAGCATTCAGTTATGCAACCTAAACATGAGAACAAGATGCTGACCATTGGTGACTCAAATCATAATTTAAGACAGAAATAGGCAGGGATAAAACTTTTTTGTCGTTCCAGATATCAGACATAAGCCTCAACAAACAGGTTAAAAATATCACAATTTATTAACTATATTAACGATATATATGTGCTGCGAGTGCCAAAAAAATTTTCTTCCAAATTTGTCTAATCGCTCATCCAGATTAATAAACAAAATTATTACAACTGCTATATTTTTCCCAAATTCTAATTCTTAATTTCATCAATTGCCCAAACTAGTCAAGATTTAGATTTAAAGTGTGTGTGGGGTGAGTGCGTGAATCTTTGCATCAATCCATATTCTCAAGTCCAATCCTAATCCAGATGTCCACTAAAGTTGCGCACATATTCAACCATTTGAAGACACACACTGTTGAATAGAATGGGCTAAAACATAAAATTGATTGGAACAGTGCTAATTGCATTGAAAACTGCAGCGCTGGACATCCTTTATTCATCAAAATTTTATTAAAAATGTTGAATGAAAGATTCTCTTCGCGTACTTTGTGTATATCGATGCAAGGCCGAAAACGAACTGCGCACTGGACGGATAGATGCATAGATCCTGCGCAGAGTAACAATCAAACTATAAACACTGGACGACATCATGGGTATAAAAGCAACATACAAGGCGAGATGAAAGGCAAACATACTCGAGCTAGGTTTTGGGATGGATATGGTCAGCCTCGGCTTATTCATGCCATATATTTCAGAGATCGCAGTTTTACGGAGTGACTTCAGGTCGGAGGCAGAAGCAGCTTGGAGACTACAAGAACCCATTTCGCGGCGAGGTCTCTTCACCGGAATGTGAACCAGCCGCGACTGGTTTCAGTGCACCAGTGCTTTACATCTTCATTTTTTTTTTTTATATATTTAATTTTCACTAGTCAAAGTAGTCATAATAAAATGGGAATCGTTTGAGTTTTTTTTCTCATTTTAATATTATTTAATAATAAAATATTAAATAATACTTTGTTGGAGAAAAATTTTCCCGTTGAGAGTTACGTAATCTCGCAGCATTTGATTGCGAGATTTAAACAAATCTCGCACACTGGTCCTGTGAAATTTACATGGGACACTTCTCTCCTCCTTTCCTTTTTCTTCTTCATGTGCTACTTGTGTCTACTTCTCTCCAAGTCTTCCTCCTCTGCTGGCGAGAGAAGGTTCAGCTCCCCCTCCGAGCCCACACGTTTGCAACTAGAATGCATATAGTGATAGACAACTGGAAGCTAATGTTGAGAACTCCTTTGTATTTGTACGGAGCCATCTAGAGAGGTACAGTGGCACAGACTACATTCACAAATTAAAAATAAACAACTTGAAACAAATGTCTTTGTACCTAAATCAAATTCAATAATTTTACATTGCATTATTTAATTATTGCATTAATCGAAGACAATGAACAATTTTTTCTGGGTCAATAGACTTGATATACAGCAAACAAAGTGTCGCTATGGAGGACCGCTATGGAGATAAGTGAAGCAGGCACTAAAGAAGGAAATGAAGAAGAAGAAGAAGGAACTGAAGATGACAATACAGCTGCAGATGCTTAGATATTTTTTGAAATTTGTATTTCAGATAGTTGCTTTGTAATTCTTAGATGTTTCTCATGTTGTTTTTGGACTCCTTGATTACAACATGATAACTATTATTCTCTATTTTTGTATTGATACTGCTCCATGCTTTAGCATGTTTGTGTTTATCTCTTTCTGATTGATGTCAAAAGGGGGATAACTTTTGAGTAAAACTGAAAGCACATTGCCGATACACATTGTTGATGATATTATTATTATGAATTGAAAAATATGAACTTAACATTCATGAACTTGAAATATGAACTTGAATTGAATTTGATGAACTAAAACTCTGATATGCAATCATATAAATAAATGACTTATTTTCAAAATTATGTTAAGACTATGTTTATTGTAAAGGGGAGCCTTTTTAAGACTTACTCATTTTTGCTCTTTATTTGTCATTATCAAAAAGGGGGAGATTATTGGCCTAACAAGGCTTAAGAATCTTATTTTGATGATAACAAATCAATGAGAACTTAACATATTTGGTCAAGTGATGATATTTCAGGATTCAAGTGGTTTTAATAAAAGGTTCAAAATCTCAAGTGCTTGATGAAGTTCATTAAAAGCTTGGACTCAATAATAGAAGATCAAATGAAGTTTAAAGTCATTTGAAGAAAGAAGTCAAGATAGACTCAAAGAATGGAAGCAAAAACATGAAGACTTAGTGTTATGGAAAGTTAGAATCTTAAGAAGTCTCATGTAAGTACTTCATTAAATTTCAATATAAATGGTTGAAGCTCTTAGGAATTATTATGGACTTAGAGACCTATTTTTGAAAACCCCGAAAAATGTATTTAAATAAGTTTTATTTAAGTTTTACAAAATCAAAGGTTTAAAGTGTTAAAAATCAAAGTTTTTGAAACATTGCAAGTTTAGACAACTGACCTACATGGATCAGTTGATTGACACCTTCTAAGTGTTAAAAAATTGAAGTTTTTGGAATGTTGTAACTTTAGGCGATTGACCATGTTTGATCAGATGACTGATATTTTTATGCTAAATAAATTGAGCAAATATAATAGTATCGGGCGACTGACCCTATTTTGCGTTTGAAAACTCACTGAATTATAAAGGATCAGGTAACTGACCCCAATAGTCTCAGTTGACTGACCTTCATAACTTTCAAATCAAAACAGTGAGGGAAAGTTTCCAAAACTGATTGCTTCGTTCCCAATCTTTGTAAAACTTGGGAAACACTGCAAGAAACTTGTGGAACACAAAATATTACTTTTTCTATCTATAAATGCGTGTTAAACCTAAAGATTAATTACACCAATAATTATCAACAAGCAGCTATTGATTAAATTCTCACACTTTCAAAAAGTTCTTGCTGAATACTTTTCTGAAAGCTATTATTGAGTACCTGCTGAATTAAAGCTTACGATTCTTGTGCTCCAACTGAGTTTTACAATTTAAGAAAGAACCCCATTGATATTTACTTTGAGCTTCATATCTTTATATTGTTTATTTGCTGACGTATATTGTACTTTTAACTTGTACAAATCTACTCTAACTAAGAGTGTTCATTGTACAGCAACAAAGTTTGTTTTTCTTGTTGTTTATGACGATTTAGGGTTGTTGAATCGTTGGCTAACGAGAAGGGGTATTCTTGTTTGAGAGGGATCTCCACCTGAGAAGGAGAGAGGTTGTAACTTGGCCCTCACAGCACTTGCTTAGGGCAAGGACGTAGGTTGCAGGCCGAACCTTGTAAAAATCTGGTTCTAAGCTCTTCTCCCTAAATCTCTTTAAATTTTGACAAAGATATTACATGTATGATCTTTATATCTTGCTAAACTTTTAGGAGTGCTGGAATCTTGGTTTTGAAGCATAGTTAAATTCAGCATACATTAGTTAGTTGGTTGGTTTGACAAATTCATCAAAGTCTTGATTTTGAATATTAAAACAGCTACAAGGTATTTTAAATTAAAAGTTTTCAAAAATCAAATATCTAAAAATTATATTGATTAGAGTAAAGGAATAAAATCTGAGTTTTTAAATTTGAAATTTGAGTTTTATTTTTAAAATATCCTAATCTGATTTGTGGAATTTAATCAGTTGAGTGTCAATGTCAAAGATTTGAACTTGAGATTGAATATTGGTTAAACTTAATTGATTATCAATAATATTGTGGTTATTGGTAAATTGCTGAAAGTATATATCGCTAAGATTAAAATTTAACTAAGGAATTTTTAAAAACAAAGTAACCAAAGAAATTTTAAAAACACAATTCACTCCCCCTCTTGGGAGTTTACCTTACTTTTCACTACCCTATACCATTCGAGTGGATTGACCATTGAACCTAGTAGGGATAAGTGACCAGAAATAGTTATCTCGAACGACAACCTAATTCAGATTCATAACCTGAGACTTGCTTTCCAAAAGTAAATGCATTTCACTTTCATTGCTTTTGTAGTTGATAGAAAAACTTCCATATCCATCTTTTCATTATTGTTCAAGTGTAGTAAGGTAGATTAAGGTTGATTTACCACTGCACTAGAATCCCTAAGATCGACCCCGGCTCACTCTTCGTTCTACAGAACTTAGGATTAGTTAGGTTATAAATATTATTTTTGGTAGTTAAAGACCTAAGCCTTTGCAAGCCTACCAAATTTTTGCGCTATTGACAGGGACTCAGTTACGGTAGTAAGCTAATTTTTAGTGTAGTGTACTATGTGTTTTGTTTTTCTTTATTTCTTTTGCTTTTAATTTTTGTTTGATATTTGAAGTCTTGATTGTGTGCTGAATTTGTATATGCTAGGTTTGCGCTCTTTAGATCCCAAGTTAGTGCCTATAGACCTTGACATTGACAGATCTTGTAAGTTAATAAGGAAATCTACCTCTAGTCTAGAGTTAGTTGAGTCTTCTGAATCCAAATTCATGGTTGAACGTCAATCAGTTCCCGCCTTTCATAACCTGGAACCCTATGCTTCCTGTCGACCTGCAACGAAAGAGCAACCTTTTTGGCCCCTTAGAGACTACTTTACACCCAATGTATACACCTCACTATCTCGTATCCGATTCCCAAATGTCGAGGCGACACAATTTGAAATTAAGATTTCCACCATCTCAATGCTTCCTAACTTCTTTGGAAATTTTACTAAAAATCCATACAAGAATCTTGACGAGTTTATTGAAATTTGTTCCACCATCCGTATACCTAACTTTGGTGATGACACCCTCCATTTGAGGCTATTTCTGTTCTATCTGAAGGACAAAGCCAAATATTGGCTGAATTCCCTAGAACCAAACTCGGTGACCAACTAGGCCACCATGAAAAACGAGTCCTTAGAAAAGTACTTCCCCATTGGGAAGACTAACCAGCTAAGGAATGCAATCACCAGTTTCTCATAGATAGATGGGGAACAATTTTTTGAGACTTGGGAACGCTTTAGGGGCCTTCTGCGTAAATGCCCTAACCATCAAGTCCCTAGGTGGCAGTTAGTTCAAACATTCTGTGAGGGGTTAGCCGAGTGAGATTGATCCATGGTTGATGCATCTTGTGGAAGTACTTTCCTTACGAAGCATGAGAATGAGGCTTGGATTCTCTTTGAGACCCTTGCCAAGAATTCTTAGCCGCATACTGTTGTTGCTTGTATACCATCCCATTCCTCTTCTCCCAATTCTAAGGGAGTTTATGAATTAGCTGCCGACCATGACCTTGCACCTACCATGCACACCATCATTAAGAAATTAGATCAAGTTTTGTCCTTAGGACAATTACCTCCATCAGTGACATGTGCATAAGTGCGTGTCATTTGCTCTGACCCCTCTTACATTTGCTATACCTGCCCTTATGAGCCTCCCACACCTGAGTTTGTGAATGAGGAAGTGAAAGCCACCCATAATTAGTACGATATGCTATCCAATGACCCAAACTCCAACCTGTACAACCATGGGTGGAGTAAACATCCTAACTTCTCATGGAGGCCACAAGCTCCGAGTTTTCAGGCCCAAAGACCTCAGCAATCATCTATTGCTCCACCTCCTCGCCCATTTCAACCTCAAAATCTTCCTATGTCTGCCCCTCGACAATCAGAATATCAACCACCATCTCCTCCTCAGCCTTAATATGATATTTTTTTTAGGAGACGGTGTTGAAAGGCTTTAAAGGCATCAAGGCTGATCATCAAGTTGTTCGGCAATTACTCCACTCCCACTCTTAGTTTATTGCCAAGCTAGAAGCCACCATGGGTTAACTAGCTACATCCTTGAGTAGGAGAGATGAGGGTAAGTTGCCGAGTCAGCCCATAGTGAACCCTAAGTGCCAATACGGGATAGAATGTGAACCAACTGCTAGTTATTCGACATATCATGAGCAAGCCCAAGCAGTGACCATTCTTAAGAGTGGCAAGGGGGTAGACTAAGGAAAGGGTAAAAAAAAAGATGAGGGTTGAGCCTAATGTTGAATCATGTAACCCTTATTTCTCCAATTCTGTAGTAAATATCGAGACATCTATCCCCTCTAATAATGGAACACTTCCCCATTATGTTCCTACAGTGTCATACCTTGCAACCCTTCATGCACCCTCAAAGTCTAAGAATGAAACTAATACTGAGTCCATTATGGAAACATTCAGGAAAGTCAATGCTAATATTCCTCTCTTAGATACTATCAAGCAAGTGCCTACATATGCAAAGTTCCTCAAAGACTTGTGCACCCAAAAGCACAAGTCTACAGTGCACATGAACAAATAAGTTAGGTTGACCGAGCATGTGAGCTCAATTCTTCTACGTCACATTCCTCCAAAACTTAAAGACCCTGGTGCTACCACCATCTCATGTGTAATCAATGATTACACTATCGATAGGGCTCTTTTAGATTTAGGAGTGAGTGTGAACCTACTTCCATACTCGATTTACAAACAAATCAATTTAGGAGAGCTTAAACCTACCACAGTCACATTAAGCTTCGTTGATCGATTGGTGCAAAGGCCTTGAAGTGTAATAAAGGATGTCTTGGTTAAGGTCAAAGAGTGTTACTACCCTGTTGACTTCATTGTTTTGGATATGGAACCAACCAACCCAACCAAGAATCCGATCCATGTCCTCTTAGGATGACCATTCTTAGTTATGGCTAATGCTTGCATTTAGTGTAAGATCGAGATTATGGATCTATTCTTTGGTAATATACAGCTCCGGTTGAATATGTTTTACGCTTCCCAACATCCATCCGATGAAGTCCAATCAGTGGATGTTGATATGATTGACGAATGTGTTAAGGAGTGGCCCCTTCGATTCTTTAGAAGGGCCCCCTTGAGGTTATACTTCAGCTTGATAGCCCCTCCATATCAGGTCTAGATGATCCGTATAAGTAGATCTTTTCCATTTATGAATTTTTCTCTAGCTTAGAGGGAAGGCTCGAGGGCGGCTAGAGCAGTAGGTGGCTCACGAGTGGCTAGAGTAGTGGAGTGATTGGCTGCTTGGTCACGCACCATACTCTCTATGATGTGTCCTAGGGTAAGAGTGAGCGGTGTAACTATGGAGAGAGGCCGCTTGGTGACGTTGATGGGTAGAATGAGTGCCATCGATAGAGAAGGATAGGAATGGGCACTCTCTACCTCTAGAGGCTTTGAGGTTGTAACTGATGACGTCGGGATGGAGGTTGGCTCTGTAGGTGGCTCAACATGGGGCACTAGAGGACTCACGAGGGCTTAGGCCTCGCCCGTAAAAAAAGATGTTGGTGCATAGCCACCTTAGTTGGAATATCTATCTCACTATTTCTAAAAGACTCAATATCAATCATCACCACAGGGCTAGCCGGTGGGGTAAAGTGCAGAGCAGGAGATGGAGGGGAAGATTGTGGCATAGGCGATGGAGGGACTAGTGACTGCAGAGCTAGTGATGAAGGGGCAGGTGAAGCAGAAACCCTTTGAGCAGTAGCAGCTGGAGATGACGAGGTTGGAGATGCCAAAGGCCAAGGGGTACTAATTGGGGCCTTAGCCGGTGCAGGTGGGGATACTGAAGCTACGAATCCCTGGAAGATGAAGGACTTTAAAGAATGCGGGAAGCAGACTCGCAATGCATCAAAAAGAACTCAGAAGCCCTACCTCATCTCCTGCCAAGTCTTCATAAGGTCTTTTTGCACCATCGCAATGAATCTCTCAAAATC
Organism: Malania oleifera; assembly: GCF_029873635.1. Taxonomy (NCBI): domain Eukaryota; kingdom Viridiplantae; phylum Streptophyta; class Magnoliopsida; order Santalales; family Ximeniaceae; genus Malania; species Malania oleifera. Next base: position 77,269,486 of record NC_080422.1, on the reverse strand, counting down.
CTAGAGCAGACGGCCTAGGCTATCCCCTACCTAAGGCATAGCAGTGGGGGAAGTTGGCGGAGGAGGTACCGTCTCTAGCTAGCAACAGCTGGGGTGGACAGTGCAACAGTTGAGGTGGAGGGTGCAGCAGTCACCCTCTTCTTCTTCTTAGAAGCCCTGGGTGGCGGTGGCACCGCAGGGTGAAGCTGCTCCTTAGGCCCAAGGTAACCATGGTACTCTAAACTCAATCCCCAGTTCACCCTTAAGTGGCACCCACCGATTCACCTTCAGCCATGTTGTGGCCACCAAACTCAAACTCTTACTTCATATCTTCTCATTGTTGACCACTCCGATGAGGATATGTGCATCTGGATCACCCGAGTTGATCTTGTTATGAATCAAGATCGATATAATCAACTGGTCATATAGAATGAGGTGCCTTTTGGGCTACCAGGCAGGTTGTCCTCGCACCGACTTTAGCAGAAAATTCTTCAAAAAGGGTTTCTTCACATTTCTTTCGTAAAACGTAAGCATATCATCCATGATTAGCTAAAGGATATCAATAGTCATATCCCTATGCACGACATAGAGGACCTGCAAGTGGATGTCGTGCCACTCTGAATGATGCCAAAATGCACAAATATTATGCTATAAAACAAGGTTGAGGAGGAGCAAGTAATCGGGCAAGTGGTCCCTCGCTGTGCACATTGCCTTATGGTAGTCACCACCATCATAGTAGGATTCATGAAACATGTGACGGATAATGGGGTGGACGTCTATAGAATCAATTGGTGGCTAGAGGATGTCGTCAATTTCCTCATGAGACTATGCATGATCAATCAAATCGGATGTCAACTCAAACATGATCCCCTGAACTATGGTGCTCCAGGTGCCGGTGGATGGATCGTGTTGCATATGCATGTAGAATTCCCGCACAAACTCTGGATGATAATAGGTGGTAGGTGGGGTCATGTAGTGGTCCATCTTCCTCTTCTCAAGGTCCTCGATGCAACACTTCTTCCATGGATGGGCTCGAGTCTCATCAAAACGAAATGTATACATCAGCCTAAAATCATAATCGGTGAGGGTCATCATCTGAGCCCTCTGCTAGTCTGTGCCTGGTCTCTTTTGGCCGCCTAACCCCTCTTCTTTGGCTAAGAAGTTGGAACCCGATTAAACCCAGAAGAAGATGCATCATCGCACTAATCCTCAACTTTGTTGTCTATCAAGCAAAAGGTTTATATCCTAATCTTGTGAAGATATTTTACATATGGTTCAAGGAAATTCGGTACTTAATACCGAAGTTAAGGAAAAGGCAATTGCCCTAACTCCGCAGACATTGCCCCCCATTCTCCATATTAGCCAAGGTGACTTTGAGTGTCCTACTCTTGCACAAACTTGGATTATGGAACAAGGCTTTAACCCTAAGGAATTCCTAACATTAAAAATGGTTGAAGAGCCCGTTTATTTTGGAAATCCTCCTTTGTATAAGCAATTGAACCTCTAAGCACAGATGCTTCAGAAAATAATCACTTACAATATTTTACCCCAAGCTGGTTCACATGATTATATGTCTTATGTCAATTGCTCTGTCATATGGTGTCTGTTGAAAGGGAAGAAGCTCGACTTGTCAAGTTTAATTCTGAAATGGATGTGGTCAAGATTGGAAGCCCGACGAGTTACTCTTCCATATGGTGGTATCCTTAATCTTCTATTTGCTCACCTTGATGTCACCACTCCTACCGAGCTGTTTATAAAACGGACTAGATACAATCTTTTCTCCTCCACAACTCTGAAACAAATGGGATACATGAAACATGAATAGCGCTGGTTTCTAAAAGGAAGTAGACCACCAAGATAAGTAGCTGCACCAACTCCACCTCCTAATCAGCAACAAGAACCCAAGCTTGAAGCTCCTTATTGGTTTATTCCATTCCATCATCAGTCCACTACTTTTAGTAGTGATATGCGTTTAGGGCTTCAGTCTCTTCAGGAGAGATTTGCCTCACTTCAATCTAAATGTTCCTCCTTTGACCGGCAACTTAGTCGTATGGAACAACATCAGGTTAGTTCCTCATATAGTGCAGATCCTATGGATATCAGCTCTACACCTCCCACTGATGATGCATTTAATGAAGAATCTGAGGAAGATGATGAAAGTACTAAAGATGATGATGCAGCTAATGATGATGCAACTAATGATGATTGATATTACTTTTTGTTGCTTTTTGTGTTGTGAATCTTAGTTCTGTAGTTGTATTTGCTTTATATCTTAGTTTATATTTTTCTATTTTGTTAGCTTTGGTGCAATCCCAAGAGGGGGGGGGGTGAATTGGAATTTACAACTTTTTCACCTAGGTTAATTTATCCAACAACAGTATATACACAACCTAGGGTCAGTCTATACAATTTTCAAATGCGTAGATAAGTATAATGTGGAAATTAAGTCATATACATCATTCGCCCATAATATACATGTGCTGTAAGTATAAACTGCAGAAATGGAAACAAACAAACGATATGTTATCAAGGTTCGGCCAACTGTGCCTACGTCCCCGCCTCTAGCTCGCAAGCCAGAGGATTCCACTAATAGCTCACTTAAGGGTGGAGCGGCACCGTTTACAACCAGGTCAAATTATCATAGGGCTGACCTCAACCTTAACTAGGTCAATTAGCGGGGCTGACCTCAACCTACACGCCTTAACAGGACGATGCACTTAGCTTTCCTAACCGGGTCTAAGCCAATCCGGGACTAATCCAGGGCTAGTCTCCCTCTTCAGGCCCGTGCCTGGAAATACAACAGTATTTGAAATACAACAAATGTGTATAAAATTTGTACACGAAAATATGCTTCTAGAAAAGCAGATGTGTGCACCAATACAGCTCAATCAATAAAGCAAGCACGAATGATATGTAGATATGCTCAGTGCTCTAATGTGTGCTAAACACTCAATCAAGTATGATAATCAATCAAGATCTAGAGTGTGTATCTAAGCAGGATTTGAAACACAATATTCGAATATCAAAAAATCAGATCAGGGTTTCAAATATACTAAGTAAGATAGATCAAACAAACTCAATACGATATTTCAATGTCTAAAGCACAATGGAGTTGTTTGAAAGATTAGCTTTTCATAAAAGGATTTTTGCACACAAATTCTAGGTTTAGGTATCTTGCAACAACAATGCAAGAACCACAACCCTCAAAGTCTTCCCACACAAGATTTATCAAATGAAATCCGTGGAAGAACTTTAGGCTATACTCTCAAATAAAATCAATCAAACTTTATACCAAAAGAGAGTATTAGCTAGAGAGATTACACACTATAGTCTTATAGAAATACTCACAATGCATAGAGAAATAAAGATTGAAGAGTATGTGAGTGTTTGCAAGAAGTTTTTGGCTAATATAGGGTTTTGAGAGTTGAGAGAGTTTTGTCCTAATCAAGTTTGCTAATCCTGGCTAATAATGATAAATGAATGGGTATATATAGGCAAGGAGGTATTTTTGACCGTTGGGGACCTATTGGGCATTATTAAGAAAGTTTTAAATCATTTTAAAATAATTAACCCTATTTAAAATATGTTTAACCGCGGTAAAAATCAGAGCAACCCGAGAGGTCCGGTCGACCAAAAATGTTTCGGTCAACCAAGTCTTAAATGGTTCGGTCGACCAGGAAATATTGAACTAAGGGCACGGTCGACCAAGAAAGGGCGATTTCCCAATTTTTCAAGTTTCGGTCGACCAGGCCATTTTGAACTAGCTGGTTCGGTCGACCAGACCGCTAAGAATTCTCCCAAGAATCCTCCGGTCGACCAGGTAGTTGTAGTACAAAAGTGGTCGGTCGACCAGATGATCAAACTTTTGATCCCAGGGGGTTTCGGTCGACCAAGGCCTTTTGAACTACCTGGTTCGGTCGACCAGATGGTCAAAATGTTGACCAGAGAGGTTTCGGTCGACCAGGGCTTCTTGAACTATCTGATTCGGTCGACCAGATAGTCAAAATGTTGACCAGAGAGGTTCTGGTCGACCAGGGCTTTTTGAACTACCTTGGCTGGTAGACCGAAAGTGTACCATGTGTGCATTTCGGTCCCGTTTCAAAACATACAAACCCTATTCAAGTGCCTAACAAATAAATGTGTAAATGTGTGTGTCCTAAGGTCACTTGGGGTCCAATTTTGAGGACACCGAAAAGGTCCGGTGTCAGTCGACCGGTGTTCCCTAAGGTCTTTTTATGGTCCGTGTAGGTACCTAAAGTCCAACTAAGGTCAATTTGAGCATACCTACCTATCATGCATGATGCAAATTATTACAAGCCATATGAGTGTATAGTCCATAGTAAAATTACATCCCAGAATGAAGAAACTAAATAATAAATAAAAATGCATCACAAGATTCTTCATTCATCGACATGAACACCGCACGCCATCATGATAAGTCTTTTAGTCTTAAAGCGCACACAAGGTGAACCTGCATGCAATTCTCAGTACAACCATTAGTACCAAGAGTATTTGTCATAATCAAAACTGGGTGTGACCAATAGGGTCAACATATTTGGTGTGTATCTACCAGATATTGTTGACACTATGTACACCTTTGGATGAATATGAATATTTGCTTTGTGCTATTATGTGTCTACATTTGCCTTTGCTTTGTTACTTTTCTATTTTTGATTGATGTCAAAAGGGGGAGAACGTTTGAGCACAAATGAGAGAAAAATTGAGATATATAGATCTTGAGGCAATAAAAATAAAATGCAAAGTTGAGACATGATATTTTGCTAATACTGATATGATGATATGAACTATGATGCACTGATACTTGATTGATATATAGATCTTGAAAAATGAACTATGGAAGTTGAGTAGATAAAAATAAAATGCAAAGTTGAGACATGTTATGATGTTGCTAATACTGATATGATGATATGAACTATGATGCACTGATACTTGATTGATATATAGATCTTGAAAAAAGAACTATAGAATTTGAAATTGAATTTGGAACTATTTGATAATATGAATGATTATTTTTTCAAAACATTGTTAAAAGTGTGCTTATTGTAATGGGAAGTCTTATCAAGGTTCACTCACTTTTACTCCTTATTTCTCATCATAAAAAAGGGGGAGATTGTTGGCCTAACAAGGCTTACGAATTGTTGGCCTTACAAAGCTTAAAATCTTGTTTTGATGCTAACAAATAACTTGAACTTAACATTTTTGGTTGAGTGGTGATATTTCAAAACTCATATGTGAAAGCAAGGTCAAAGTGCTCGCAAGGATCAAAAGAAGCTTGTATTCCAAAGGAACATGATCATATAAAGCTTAAAGAATACTTAAAGACATGGATGATATATTAAAGGTTGACAACTATGAGAGGATAAACTTGATATGAAATCTTGAAGAAATGGACTCAAAGCATGGACATACATGAAGACTTCAAGAGATGAAAGATTTAGAATCTTAAGGAAATTTCATGTAAGTACTTCAAATAATTTCAATATGGATACAAGAAAGTCTTAGGTTAATTTCTTGGACCTAGATACCTTTTAAAATACTTGAAAAATATTTTTATAAGGTGAAAAGATATTTCAAAAAGGTTAAAATTATTTTTGGAATGAAAAGCACCAATAAGAGGTTTTTCCAAATGCTGTCATTTTTTCTACATCCGAATTAAGGTACATTTTTCTCTATAAAAACTCCTCATTTTAAAAAGTGTTCAAGATAAAAGTTTTAGGATTTTATCTTACCTTTCTTTTGACACCAAAAACACCTAATTTGGAGTTGTATAGAAAAAATTATGACCAAAATATTGAAGGGGGGTCAAAGTTGTCAAGTTTTTGTTCTTTTTTTTTTCCTCTGAGGAGGCAGTGTACCCTCAGAAGACGGAACGTCAAGTTCGGACATCCAAACCCAGCACTTCAGAAGACTGAACTCCAATTCATTCTTCTAATCCTATTTCTGGACTGAATGTTTCACTATTTAAGCAACTTCAGAAGATTGAACTCGATAGTTCAGTCGTCTGAACAATGTTAATGAACATATTTTTTGAAAGTTTTTAAATTCAAACTTATATTTCTTGTGCTCCAAACTTTCTGTAAACTTGGGAAACACTCCAAGTCACTTGGGGAACATGAAATAAACTTGATTTCTCATCCATAAGTAACCCCCCAAGGCTAAGGATTAATTACACCAAGAAAATACAGCAAACAAGCTTTCTTGCTCTCAAATCTCCCAATTCTCTCAAAGCTCTCTAGTGCAATCAGTTTCCAAGTTTCACTACTAAGATTTGCTATGAATTTATCTAGAAAATTCTAAGCCTACTCTTAATTCTTTAAACCTAGAAAGAAGGCTTACGATGATATCTTCTTGAGCTTCATATTTCCATATTGTGATTTTGATTGAAGTATATAGATTTAACTTGTACTAATTAGATCTTTGTGAGAGTACTCTTTGTACACATCTATTTTTTGTATCTCTTGTAGATTGTGATGAGTCCAAGGTATTTAGATCATTGGCTAAGTGAGAGGATACTGCTTAGAGAAGCGGGCTCTAACCTAATTGAAGGAGTGACCAAGTAAGGGGATATCACTTGGAGAGGCGAGCTGTAGCCTACTGAAGGAGTGTGTAATTGGTGTTGTTCCACCTGGAAAAGGAACTAATTTTAGTGAACCCTTTGGTTGTTTTCCAAAGGCGAGGACGTAGGCTGGGTATAAGCCAAACCTCGTAAAAATCCCGATCTCACTCTCTCTTTCCCTTACTTTTTATTTTCAACACATATAAATTGCGTGGATGGTTTAATTGGTAATCATATATACTACGTATATTTGGAAATCAAGTAAACTTAAAGTCTAATTTTGATTTGGGTTGTGGAAACTGAAAGGGAGTACGTTGGTTAAACCATACTTTGCGGAAACCATACGGGAGTACGTTATTTGGTTAACATCCCAAAGATAAATTAACTAAGAGTTTATTTGAATTCTGAATTTTGGGAAAAGTGTGAATGTTTTGTTGAATATTAAATTGAGAAAAAAATTTCATTCTCTATAGGGCCTGAATCAAACTTTCATATTTTCAGGGCTACAAATAAACAAGAGTTGGAATCTTCTATCTTATATATCTTGGTTTAAATATTGTGTTTTAGATAATTGGTTTGGTTGATTGATTGGTTACTTGATCGTTTATGTTGACCTGATAGGTCACACCTAGTTTTGATTATGACAAATACTCTCGGTACAAATGATTGTACTGAGAATTGCATGCAGGTTCACTTTGTGCGCTCTTTAGGACTAAAAGTCATATCATGATGGCGTGCGGTGTTCGTGCCAAAGAATGAAAATCCGTGTGTTGTATTTTGTATTCATTAGTGTAGTTCTTCATTCTGGGATGTAAATTTAATTATGAACTATGCACTCCTATGGCTTGGAATAATTTGCATCATGCATGGTAGGTAGGTACGCTCAAATTGACCATAGTTGGACTTTAGGTACCTACACTAAGAACACAAGTCCCCAACATCACTTATCATAATTAGGGGAATCAAATTAAGGCTAAAATGAACTTAATAGAAAAAAGTTGAGAGGGTTCGAGAAAAATGAACTTAATAGAAAAAAGTTGAGAGGGTTTGGGCAATCGAACCTATGCCGTTTAATGCAGCTCGGGTGACCGAACAAGTCAACATGTTGACTTGATTTTTAGGCACTCGAACCTTTTTTGAAAGTATTTTCCTTGGGCACCCGAAGCTATGTCAGTGCACTTTTCAACTACTCGGGCAACTGAACAATAACGTTAAAAAGAGGACTCAGGTGACCAAAGTGCCTAGTTCGGTTAACCGAACTGGGCACCCGAACTATCAAACAAATGCTACAACTTTGTTTCAGCCAACCGACTCATCCTTCAGGCACTCGAACTTCTAAAAGTTGAATTTTTGACTATCTATTCTGGCACCCGAACCTCTAGCCAGGCACCCAAACCTCGCGGGTTTAAATATTTTTTACTGAATTTTTAAATAGGGTAAAATGGGTTAATATTCCTAATGGTCTTTTAAACAAATTTAATTATACCCATTGTGTCCCCAACGGTCAAAAATTCCTCCTTGCCTATATATACCCATTCATTTGTCATAATTAGGCAGGATTAGCAAACTTGATTAAGGCAAAATTCTATCAACATTCAAAACCCTATATTAGCCAAATACTACTTCCAAACACTCACATAATCCTCATTCTTGATTTCTCTAAGCATTGTGAGTATTTTCTAAGGCTATTGTGCTTAATCTCTGTGGCTAGAACTCTCAGTTACATTATTGTTTGATTGATTTTCTGTGAGAGTTTAGCATTAAAGTTCTTCCACCAATTTCATTTGATAAATCCAGTGTGGAAAGACTTTGAGGGTTATGGTTCTTGCACTGTTATTGCAAGATACCTAAACCTAGATTTTGGTGTGCAAAAATCCTTTTCAAAAAGCTAGTGCTTCAAACAACTCCAGTGTGCTTTGAATATTAGAATATTTTATTGAGTTTGTTTGTTTGAACTTGCTTAGCATATTTTTGAAACCTTGATCTGATTTATGTTATTCACATAGTGCGTTTCAAATATTTCTTGAATATACACTCAGGTCTGAACTGAAAATCTATACGTGATTGAGTGTTAAGCACACATTAGAGCACTGAGCATATTTACATATGATTCGTGCTTGCATTATTGATTGAGCTATATTGGTGCACACATATGTTTGTCTAGAAGCATATTTCCATGTACAAACATTTTATACAAATTGGTTGTATTCCAAGTACAAGCTTGAAGAGGGAGACTAGCCTTGTGGAATAGTCCTGGATTGGCTTAGACCCGGTTAGGAAAGATAGGTGCGCCATCTTATTAAGGCGTTTTGGTTGAGGTTAACCCCTTGAATTGACCTGGTTGTATTAGGTGCCGCTCCACCCATTTAAGTGAGCATTATAGTGGTAATCCTTATGCTGGTGTGGCCAAGGCGGGGATGTAGGCACAGTTGGCCGAACCCCGATAACATATCGTGCATATTCTTTATATTTCCACACTTTACCTTTATTGCACGTGTATGTTTATTTGTTTATTATGTATTGATTGTGTAGACTAACCCTAGGTTGTATTGCACTGTTGACAAAACCAGTGAACCTAGGCGATAAACTTTAAATACCCAATTCACCCCCCCCCCTCATGGGGTTGCACCAAATCTAACAATTGGTATCAGAGCCTCGTAACTTAAACTTAGACGTCATTTAGCTAAAAGATCATGATGGCTCGTGTTAGTGCATCCCCTTTATGTGAGGGAAGATTGGTCACACACCCACTTGTATTCTGTGGTAATGATTATGCTATATGGAAATTTAGAATGACTATGTATGTGAAAGTTTTAAATTGGAAATTGTGGAAAGTCATTAATCAGGGTGATTGTGTGCCTATGAAATCCACTGGGTGTACTGATGTTCCTAAATCTGAGTGTGAAATGAATGATCATGATAGGAACTTAGTACAGGTAAATTTTGATGCCATGAATACCTTACTACATGCTTTAGATTCTAATGTTTTATGTGAGGTTATGGCTTGTAGTAGTGCTAAGCAGATCTGGGACGAACTTAAGTGGAGATATGGTGTGTCCACGCAAAAGGAAGTCATCTCTCCATGTGACTCAGGCTCCACTGATCTCAAGGGAGGTAACCAGTGTTATGTGGCTTTAACTAATGATGAGGTTATCTTAGTTCCTTCTGTCTTAGTAGATAAATATGAACATGATTCATGCGCTAATTTGAATGTCATATCCGATTATGAATCATATGATAGTAGTGATAGTGAAAGCATGCCATCTTATGAGGAGCTGCAAGTTGAATACATTAAGACTCATAAGTTACTTGTAAAATCAAATAAGAAATACTTTGTGTTGAAAACAAGTATGATGCATGCATTAAAGAATGTTACTCAAAAGTTCTTGCTGAAAGAGAAAAAAAAATTGAAAATTAAAAGGCTAGAGAGCAAGAATGAATCATTAGAAAAGGAGTTGACTGTTTTGAAATCTAAAGTTTCTAATGATGATAAAAATAACCACTTGATTGCAGACTTTGAAAGTAAAGCAAGTAATATGTCTAAAGAGCTTTTGAAACTGCAAAATGTTTGCAAAAAATTGGCGAACTCAAAAATTCAAGATCTAGAAAATGAAATAGAAGACCAATCTAAGATCATCTACACGTTCACTGGAGGCAAGGAAAACTTTGATAAACTGCTAGGTGCACAAAAGATGACCTTAGATAAGGAAGGTATAAGTTATAATGGAATTGAAAATAAGAAAAGAAAGAACCTATACATGAGGTACTTTGTAAAAGAATCGAAACACTATGCTAGTACCTCCTCTAGTCCATACACTCACACCATATGCATCTTATGTAAAAAGAAGGGGCACACAAATTTGATTGCCCATTTAAAAGAAAAAGTGTGAAACCCAAACAAGTATGGAAAATTAAAGAATCACTCCTAACCCATCGAAAATAAAAGGAAGAAAAATTATATGGGTTGTTAAGAAAGAAAACCCCTTCAAAGTCAAGGAAGAAGTTATTCAAATAGGAATTACATGATCACATAATTCTTCCTTAGTAAATAGGATTAGCTATAGGGGGTTGTTTCTTCTAAAGGCTTAGGAAGTGGTTTGGAGCTAAAAATGTAAATCATTGGCATATGATCTTATATACTAAGTACTTTGAAGAACCATCTAGTCCTAAACTCTTCTTGAAGTCCTTTAAATGCCCTAAATCTTGTAGACAAATCATAGGGCCCCTAGATTGAAAAACTGATCAAAGCATAACAAGTTGACCAAGCTTGGGTGACCGAACCATACAGTGCATTTGCACTTCGGCCGACCGAACTTGAGGTTTGACCAGGCCATTGACCATACTTCGGGTGGCTGAACATTCATGTTCAAACCATTTTGGGCTGTCGAACTTGAATCGAGTCACCGAACTTATATTCGGGCTACCGAACGAGGTCTTCGAGCAACCAGGTTAAACAGTTCATTTCCAATTCGGGCGGCCGACCCTCGATTTTACAAAATGGTGCCTAAACTTCAGCTGACCGAACCAGTTCTCGGTCTACCGAAAAGACTCAGTGGGGGTTCATATTTAAAGCTGTTCAGGAGACCAAACTTATGCCCAGGCGCCCGAACCGCACTGATATATATAATTTTTCGTGAAAATCAATTCATTTCTTCCCACAACCTTGAGAGCTTTCTCAGTTTTTCCCACATTTTAGCCCAATTTTCCTTGAGATTTTTTATGGCTAAAGATCAAAGATGTGCCACTGCGGGTATTCCACTTGAATAGTGGTTTCCCACACCCGACCGGCGTATCAAATATGAGAAGGTCTTTCGCCTCAAAGATCCCATCCTAGGAAAGATCCTAGACATTGAATTCATGCAAGCCCATTTCAACAATATCTTGGACATGTTTCGCTATCAAGGGTGGAATGAATTCATCGCCTTTCAGCCTAAAGGGTTGTACCCCTTGCTCATCCGACTATTCTACGCCAATCTTGCACAAGATGGCTAGGGCTACTACTCTAGAGTACTCAAGATTGATATTCATTTTGACGATGCTTATCTGGTAAAGAATTTTGAGATCTGGCGTGACGACTTCATTTGTCTTGACTCTTCCTCCACCTGGATTGGCAAACAGGATTTCACGGTAAGCACTTTCATAAATCTGATTATGGCAAATCCACTAGCTGATTTGACACACACTCCCAACTACAAATCCTTGGCCTTAAAGGCAAAGGTGGTTCACCACCTAATTTCATATGACATCTTGCCTAAGTCAAGATCGAGGGACCATGTATCCTATTTGGATTGTTTTGTGATGTGGTGCTTCTTCACCAGAAAGAAGTTAGATCTCTCCAGATTGATCCTACGGTGGATGTTCATTAAGACTGTAAAAAAGCGGATCATTCTACCTTACGGTGGCATCTTGTCTAGGATATTTGTTAGGGAAAGGCTTAATAGGTTGCCACTTGCCACCATCAAGAAATTCAGGCCCTCCGACATCTCTGACTCCACCACACTAAAGTTGATGGGATATGAGCTCACAAGCAACATGTGGTTGTCCACTGCACATGAGAGAGGCTAGAAGCTCAGGAGATCCCACAGGAGCTGCCCCATGCGCCGTCCAATGCCGAGATCATGGCGGCCATTACCGACCTCTCTACGTCATTCCAGGAGTTTAGGGTCTCCATGACAGAGCATGTATCTTCATCTCATGCTAGACTTGACTCCCTTTACAACGAGTTCACCGGATTCCAGTCTGAGGTGTGGGCTAACTCTCATATCCTTGGTGAGTGATTAAGAGAGATGAATGACGAGGACTTTGGGGAGGATGACCAGATGGAGTTTAGCGGTGAGGAGGAGGATGATGATCATGACGATGGGGAGACCTAGGAGTGCTTCGTGAGGATCCATTTTATCATACTCTAGCTTTTTGTTTGATTCACTTTTGTGTTTTATTTAGATACTCTTTTATTTGGTCTGTAATCTATTTAAAATAGCTCTTATCCTTGACGATCACACTCACCACACACACATGCAGATACTATGATGTGGTGATTATGCTTTTTCTTATGATTATATATATATCCAACAGTACTTTGACTTGCATGTATTTTACACTTGGATGAATATACTGTTGAAATGCATGCTTAGTGTAGAAAGCCTCCTACATGGCGGATGCAATTGATGAGAATTGCATGCTGGTAGATTTAGGTTCTTGCATGCCTTAAAACTCTTGAGATACTACTTGTTTGAGAATTATTTTTGTGTAGGTTAATTTTGGGAAATGTCCTATTTATAGACGGCATGCTGCTGAATTTTCTGTAGACATTTGCCCAAACGGTTGAAACAATTTTTTGAATACCTTGTGTGCCAATGCAATTTGACCTAAAATTCTAAATATTTACGCTTGGCTCCTTTGCTTTGAAATTTTAAATTCCTTGGAGCTGGTTGTGCGTATATATTTGAAGTGCTTAGATATTGGCAGGTTCTTATGGATTGATCATATTTTCAAACAAAATGCTACCAGATTCTTCTTTAATCATTGCACACAACTATATATCATTTTCTAAATGCTAAACTTCTTAAAACTTAAGTTATGTTTCTAAAATAATATTTGAATTTTACTTAAGTTGATTTATAAAGAAAATGCATATTCTTAGGGGGAGTCACTTAACTTTAAAATCATTAGGCCCTAAGAAACAAAAATGTATTGTGCCTTCATTTGTATATCCTTTGGAAAATACATTCACTAGGTGATATGAATGTGCATGTTTTGGCAAAAATTTATTTAATATCATGCTCATTTCAAAACAACGTGCCTTTACAAAAATTAGCATTCTTATTAATTGGTATGTTAATAATTGGTAGCCTCACTACCACGTAAATCTAACAATTGGTATCAGGCCGACATGTTTTCATTATGCTATACCTTGTGGAAATCCATGTTTATTTTGGTAAACAAAATATGATTATGATAAAATTTACATTGAAATATTTTTGAAAGGATGAGTGAAAGTCAAATGAAAATTTAATCTTCATCCTTGCATAATCATCCATTGGGGGAGTATAGAACATTAAGTTTATAAGTTTGTTGAATGCTACTCCTACTTCCTTGATGTACACTCTGTTTAGGTTCCTTGATTGAAATCTATTATATATTGTTCATGGAAATTCCAAACAGGTCACTTAAATACAAGGCTATGATTAAGAATGATCTATTTTCAAACGGCATGTTTCCGAATTTTTTAAAAATTCCTCCTAATATACCTTCTGTATCTAAATGACATCCTTTGCCTTCGCACTTTATTGCTTAACCCTTTTTTCTGTTGCCAAAAGGGGGAGAAGAGGCAAAAGTGGGGCAAAACTATGCTCAATTTCGCTTGATGTTTATTACCCATTACTTTAATCATCTTTATGCATAAAGTCAAGGGCAGCCTTTTTTGGCTGTACCCACTTTTGCATAAAGTATTTGTCATCATCAGAAAGGGGGAAATTGTTGACTTGATAGGTCACACCCAGTTTTAATTATGACAAATGCTCTCGATTTTAATGATTGTATTGAGAATTGCATGCAGGTTCACCTTGTGCGCTCTTTAGGACTAAAAGTCATATCATGATAGCGTGCGGTGTTCATGCCGAAAAATGAAGATCTATGTGTTGTATTTTGTATTCATTAGTGTAGTTCTTCATTATGGGATATAAATTTAATTATGAATTGTGCACTCCTATGGCTTGTAATAATTTGCATTATGCATGGTAGGTAGGTATGCTCAAATTGACCATAGTTGGACTTTAGGTACCTACACTAAGAACACAAGTCCCTAACATCACTTATCATAATAAGGGGAATCAAATTAGGGCTAAAATGAATTTAATAGAAAAAAGTTGAGAGGGTTCGGGTGACCAAACCTATATCGTATAAAGCAACTCGGGCGACCAAACAAGTCAACATATTGACTTGGTTTTTGGGAACCCAAATCTTTTTTGAACGTACCTTCCTTGGGCACCCGAAGCTATGTCAGTGCACTTTTCAACTACTCGGGTGACTGAACGATTACGTTCAAAAGAGGGCTCGGGCGACCGCAATGCCTAGTTTGGTTAACCAAACTATGAGCTGAGCACCCGAACTATCAAACAAATGCTACTGACTTTGTTTTAACTGGCCGACTCACCTTCAGGCACCCAAACCTCTAAAAGTTGAATTTTTGACTGTGTCTGTTCGGGCACTTGAACCTCTGGCTGGGCACCCAAATCTCGCAGGTTAAAATATTTTTTACTGAATTTTTAAATAGGGTAAAATGGGTTAATATTCTTAATGGTCTTTTAAACAAATTTAATTATACCCATTCTGTCCCCAACGATCAAAAATTCCTCCTTGCCTATATATACCCATTCATTTGTCATAATTAGGCAGGATTAGCAAACTTGATTAGGGCAAAATTCTCTCAACATTCAAAACCCTATATTAGCCAAATACTACTTCCAAACACTCACATAATCCTCATTCTTGATTTCTTTAAGTATTGTGAGTATTTTCTAAGGCTATTGTGCTTAATCTCTGTAGTTAGAACTCTCAGTTACATTATTGTTTGATTGATTTTCTATGAGAGTTTAGCATTAAAGTTCTTCCACCAATTTCATTTGATAAATCCAATGTGGAAAGACTTTGAGGGTTGTGGTTCTTGCACTGTTATTGTAAAATATCTAAACCTAGATTTTGGTGTGCAAAAATCCTTTTTAAAAAGCTAGTGCTTCAAACAACTCCAGTGTGCTTTGAATATTAGAATATATTATTGAGTTTGTTTGTTTGAACTTGCTTAGCATATTTTTGAAACCCTGATCTAATTTGTGTTATTCACATAGTGCGTTTCAAATATTTCTTGAATATACACTCTAGATCTGAACTGGAAATCTATACGCGATTGAGTGTTGAGCACACATTAGAGCACTGAACATATTTACATATGATTCGTGCTTGCATTATTGATTGAGCTATATTGGTGCACGCATCTGCTTGTTTAGAAGCATATTTCCATGTACAAACATTTTATATACATTCGTACTATTCCAAGAGCGAGCTTGGAGAGGGAGACTAGCCCTGTGGAATAGTCTCGGATTGGCTTAGACCCAGTTAGGAAAGTTAGGTGCGTCATCCTGTTATGGCATGTTGGTTGAGGTCAGCCCCTTGAATTGACCTGGTTGTATTAGGTGCTACTCCACCCGTTTAAATGAGCATTATAGTGGTAATCCTTGTGCTAGTGTGGCCAAGGTAGGGACGTTGGCACAATTGGCCGAACCCTGATAACATATCGTGCATGTTCTTTACATTTCCGCACTTTACCTTTATTGCACGTGTATGTTTATTTGTTGATTGTGTAGACTAACCCTAGGTTGTATTGCACTGTTGACAAAACCAGTTAACTTAGGCGATAAACTTTAAATACCCAATTTACCCCCCCTTTTGGGGTTGCACCAAATCTAACAGTTTAAATAGTTGTGTTGTTGATTGTATAAAAGAAACTAAGTTCTTGTGTGATTGACAAATTAAACAAACAAGTCAAGAATTGGTTAAAAGAATTAAATTACGTTAAAGAATTCATAAAAAGTTTTAAAAGAAAGTTTAAAATCAAATTCACCCCCCTCTTGGGACTACATCTTAGTTTTCAAGAATCTTATTTTGATGAATGCAAATCAAAGAAATTTAATATGTTTTGGTTAAAGCGATGATGTTTCAAGAATCAAGCATTAGAGTTTAAGATCAAGTTATCACAAATGTTATGAAAGCCTACATTCTAAAACCAAGTGATCAAAAGAAAGCTCAAACGATCAAAGAAAGACAAATCTTATGAAAGCTTAAAGAATTTTGAAGCTCAAGTCAAGATGGACTCAAAGAAAGACATACATGAAGACTTCATGTTAAGAAAGTTTTTTAAGTCTTAAGAAAGTCTTATGTAAGTGCTCCAATTAAAAGTCAATATGGATGCTTTGAAGCTCATTAGGATTAATTATTGACTTAGAGACCAAATTTTGAAAAACCTTAGAAAATATCTTCAAAAGACTCCAAGTAATTTGGCAAGTAAAGCTCATAAAAGTTTTTGGAAACAAACAATATGAAAGCATGATTTTTTGTCTGTCCAGATGACTGACCCATTCTGGTCTAGTGACTGACATTTATATTGAATTAATTTTGAGAAGACAGAATAGGCCTAGTCGACTGACCCTAGGCTCAGTCGACTGACCTAGGCATCTGACCCCATTCTAACTTTGATATTTTGCTGAAATTCAAAGTCCAGGCGACTGAACTTGATGAGTCCAGTCGATTGAACTTGATGAGTCCAGTCGACTGAACTTCGTAACGACTATTTTTTAACAGTGAATAAAAGTTTCCAAATTAGATTTCTTGGACCCCAATCTTTATAAAAACTTGGAGAATACTCAAAGTAACTTGGGGAACATGAAATAGATGCTTTTTAACTCTATAAATACATGGAAAACCAAAAAGATTATACAACTACATACAATCATCAATATACAAATAGCAATCAAGCCTTATTGCTCATACTCTTCTAAAGCTCTCTTGCTCACACATTCTTACTGAAGTATTACTGAGTTTCTGTTGATACAACCACACAGTTCTTGTGCTCTTACTATGATTTTTCAATCTAAAGAAGAACCCAGTGAATAATTTCTTGAGTTTCAAATTCTTTCTTTATTGATATTTAAATTGAAGTATATTAGTTGTGTTTAATCTTGTACTAATTAGCTATGTTTTAAGAGTGTCTTTGTACACAAAAATTGTTCTTGTTCTTGTTGTTTTGACGGTTCATGATTGTTGAATCGTTGGAATACCGAGTGTGGGGTATCACTTGGAGAGGAGGGCTTCATCCTACTTGAAGGAGTGTGTAAATGGTTTGCTCCACCCGGTTAAAGGAGTGGTATAGTGAAATCCTTGAGTGGTGTACCTAAGGCGAGGACGTAGGCGGGTATAGTTGAACCTCGTAAAAATCTCGATGTCACTTTCTTCCCTATTCTCTTTAAATTTCAGCACATATAAACTGCGCAGATGCTTATTTAAATTGCTGGAAATTATTTTGTGATCGAGAATTGCGAAAACCTTCTAAGGGAGTACGTTGATTGAATCCTGTGAAAGTTCTAAGGGAGTACGTTGATTAATACGTGTCATTCATTCATCAGCTACATACTTGAATCCAATATCAAGATCAGAATCTTGGAGCTTGGTGGAATTTCTATATTGATTCATCTTATAAAGCTTATCTTGATTGATTGAATTGACTTATTGAGTTTTAATTTTGATTTTTGAAAGAAGCATTAAATTGCAAAGCATTCAAGTTCATTCATAAAGTTTTAAATTAAATTGTGTCTTGACTGAACTTTTAATTTAAAATCAAACCTTACATGTGTGATTGCTAAAACTAAAAAGAGTTGAGAAAGAATTAATAAAAGGAATTCAAAGAAAGTTTTGAGACCCAATTCACCCCACCTCTTGGGAGTACACCTTAGCTTTTCAATGTTTAAGCACATGCCACAAAATGTTCAAAAGATATCTAAACATAAATGCTGGTGAGCATAACAAGATGAAAATTTGTTTTAAGATGCTCCCCCTATCAATTTGAATACATGCTTAAATACTGTTAACTAATCATATGATATTAATTGTAAAGATTCATTAAGTGTTTAAACAATATAAGTACAATTCTTAGTCTTAAACAGATTTTACTAGATATATGTTAAACCATTTGTGTTTCACCGTTAAAACTATTCCTAGGACACATGCACCATAGATTTAATATTAAGTCATGTGTGATGTGTTCATGCGTACTAGGAACAATCCATATCAAAGATGATTCAATAAAGATAGGATATGATGTTCAAGGTAACTAGAAAAACTTCGGACTCAAAATGTAGTAACAATAATAACGTGAGTCCATGGGGCAGGTGCTTTTAATCATTTTCTCAAGGATGGGTCTTAAACTCCCCGGTATATTTGCATGCATACGTATTTGTATTTAGTTCAAGGATGATGTTCCTTTAGCACTCATTCATCATATATTCATCCTTTCAAAAAATTTCAGCATGTAGCAAATACTAAGCGTTCAGCACTTAAGCATGACAGATTGCATTTCAATTTAGCACTCGATAGCTAGTCAAGGCTATATTCAAAAATAATGTGATAGGTGTGCAAAAAGGATGACACAACTCAAAACACAATGAGCATGTGCAATACAAAAACTCCTCCTAAGTCATGCAATTGTCCTAGTTTATAGACCATCATCAAAACATAGGACGTTTAATTAAAGGGATGACGCTTTACCAATTAGGTTCTTAATGATAGTACATAACCCAAAGATTTGGACCCAACGGTATCCATGAACTAGTCCCTCCTAAGACAACAAAATGTGTACATGTTTTTCATTTTGAATAGTACTTAGGATTTAACATGTACTAATCTATTCAATTATTTATCATCCCAAGAATAAGAAATGAACTGTTTGCATTGATCAAGGATTAATTCCACTAAGTATACTAAATAGTATAAGCACTCATCCCAAAGATACTACACTGGATATCTATCGAGGACATTTTATCATTTGACCAGTATAGTCTTCCTTATAGAGCGCTCAAGCACTGAAAGTATATATTAAGGCATACAATAATGTTCATAACCAAGAATAATCCATATTTGTTTATAGACCTTTACGTATTGGATATGATGTTCAAGGTTTTTCAGAAGAGCCTCAATATTATATATAAAAAAAGTTGTTGACTCTATGAGTCCAATCCTATTTTGATAATGGCAAATCATTTGGTATTTGATCTGTGCATTGAGATTGTGAACAGAAACAATATTTAGCATGCACGGAAGGATAACAAGTCATGGAAGCCATGAAGATTAAAGCATACACAACTTGGCACAATCCATGGAACTAAAAGAGTAAAAGAATGAAGATGCAAGCCGCAAGTTCAAGAACGTCATGGGAATGGGTACTTAGAATTAAATGTATTTACATATTTCATTTGATTTAATTTGAGGCTCAAAATAGACCCTAGACTGACCTTAGGACTCATGCATCTCATGAACATCATTAGAGGACATTTATGGACTTAGAGATATTTTTAAAACCCCAAAAATTATTTTATGAAAAAGCAAAGAAAGAGTGCCAAAGTAGCTTTTTGAAACTAAAAAAAAAATCTAGAAAATGAGCAGTTTAGAAGACCGAACTCAACGTTCAGTCATCTGAAGATTGAACTTTAGAAGACCGAAGTTAAGCTCAGTCGTTTGAAAATTTTCTTCAGAAGATAGAAGATTAAATTCAGTCATCTAAAGAATTATTGGTGAAACACAAAACCTGGCAGTAGCACATCAGAAGACTGAACTCAGACTTCAGTCGTCTGAACCCGACACTTCAAAAAACTGAACCTTAACCTTAGTTATCTAACCTTGTGTCCAGGTTTAATTTTTTGAAGCTCTAAGGAACTTCAGTCGTCTGAACTTACGGGAAGATTCAAAATTTTTGATTTTTAATGAGAGAACACACGAATTATTTTTTGATCCAATGGTTAAGATCCATTCTAAGGGCAAGATACCTATATAATGAACATCCAAACCCTAGTGCCCAAAAAAAAAAATCGAAGATCAACAAGAACAAGAAGAATGATAAGAAACAACCACAAGAAGAAGAAAATTGAACCTTTGGCATACGATTGAGCATATTAGCACAACTTGGGAGATCACACTACTGAGGTTGTGATAGGGATTTCAAATCTTATACTACAAATCTAAGCTAAAGCTACTTTGATCCTCAAAAGGTTTTCTTGTGATTATTTTGCAATCATTTTGATATTGAGGTTTGGAAAATCAATATACTTGTTAATATTTATTCTCATAGAGTTCATCATATAAACTAATTTGCTTGTTGATATTTAGTTTTCAAAGAGTTTTTCATCTCAAAATCTATTGTTGAATATAAGTTGAGTGATTGATCTTGAGTGTGTTTACTTATAGATGGTTTAGATAAGAGCACTACTTAAGAAAGGTTTTCGCCATTGGTTAAACGGTTTTGATTCAAGTGTGTATTCAGTTAAAAACTCTATATTTTTTATATCACAAAACCACTTGATTAAATATCCTTAGTGCTCATAACTATATATATTATTGAGGAATATTTTCTGAAAAACTTTATATTAGGCTTTTGATCTTTGGAAATCATATTTTATATATATATATATATATATATATATATATATATATATATATTTGCATATTACAAAGATCATATTGTGGTTGAATATTTGAAAGAAAGCCTTTTGATTTTGATCGATATAATATTCAAGACAAAGCTTTTGATAAGTTCACATTTAATATTTGTGCATTTTCGCAAAGTGAACTAGAACCCTAATTTTCTCTAAACCTTTTACTTATATCATTACTTGGGAGATTCGATAAAAAGGAAATTGGTTGAAGCATTTCATTCATATAATGATTGTATCGTTTCATACATACTGAGCTTCAAGTTTCATCATATGTTTATGTGATAGGTTTCAATTGTACTCACTAGCTTTGTTAGAAGCGAATCTTGAGTTGTTTTGTAGATTTGATATTATATTGTAATCACGGTTCGGATTGTGAACCAGGTGAGGAGGAAGTTGTGCCTCTTGTAAACAGCGAATGTAAGGGAAGCTCCGTACCGGTTAAAAGAGCGGTGAATTAGTGGAATCCTTGAGTGGGTTGCTCAAGGCGAGGACGTAGGCCTGGTTGGCTGAACCTCGTAAATATTGTGTTTGCCTTCTCTCTTCCTTTACTGCTTTTATTTTCTGCATCACATTTCATTATCTATCTTGCATGTATATGTTGGATAACTCCACATGTACTTAATTAGGTAAAAAGAATTCATTGATAAAATAAATTTAAATCAGCCTCAAACTCCTGCATTTAATTTGTTAAACATAGAAATCGAGATTAAATGGTAATTAACTCCAAAGAATTTAAAAATACCCAATTCACCCCCCTCTTGGGATTACACCTAAATTAACATTTGGTATCAGAGCGGGTTTACATATACTTAATTGTTCATTTGTAAAAAGATCACATGGCACACATCGGTGTAACTCCATTCGGTGAGGGACACTCATCCACTAGACCACCAATTTTCTGTGGTGTAAATTTAGAGCTTTAAATTTTCAATGATTTATATTTGGCTTTTTATACTGAGTTTAGGATAAATATGATATATAGTATGTATTTAATTTCCTAAAACTCAATTCAATAAGATGGAAAAAACAGTTTGCTAAACTTAATCTATTTATACTACAACATATATGTATAGCATTGAGAACTATTTAACAATTAAAAACATTTTTGTCCATATGAAGGGGATTCACTCAAGCATGCAATTGCCAATATTTTCATATTATAACCAATCATAATGATATGTATACATTAAGTAAATAGATTGGATCTTATCACATATATATTCATATTGGCATGCTTTTCTAATAATCTTAGAACGATAATAGTGTATACCAAAGTTTAAGAATTTAGGCAAAAAACACTATTTAAGCATTTAAAGCATTATAACCCCTTGTACAATATAACTTAACTCAAAATCTTATGAGTATTAAAAAATTTCTTTGAAATACTCCTCATCAAATGACATGCTATAACACATGATTCAACATAGGATTTAACACAATATATATCACAAGAATCATGGCATGAAATATTTAATAAAATAGAAAGAGGCAGAGATATACCAATACATTTTACTCATTTTTAATCATTTAAGCTCGGAGTGGTGTGATCCTCTCTCTCGGTTTCTATATACCTTATGGTTCCCAAAATCCTTAGTACTTAAAAATATCATAAACTTTGTAGCATCATTAGTGACTAAGGCATAAAATGAAATATGCATGACACTCAAATAATGTGCAATAAAACTATGTCATGCTCATTCAAATCATTTTCAGGTTTGAGAAAACCATACATTTTAAAAAAAATTTCAATGGGATATCTCCATTACCAAATAGTTTCCAAAACTTCCAATCAATTGTTTTTACAAACGCATTTTCAATTTCAAAATAGTAAAATCTTCACAACAAAAGCAATGGAGGATTCGCAAAGGATTGACCCTCAAAATAGGGATACACCGAAAATGAGCTGTTGCAATCTTTATGTAAATGCGGTTAAGCTTATTGCAACTGGGATCTAATACCAATTAATGTAATTGGTGTGATCCCTAGAGGGGGGTGAATTGGAGATTTAAAACTTCCTAGGTCAATTTAAGATCTCATACAGTATTTCACGACTTATGATCTTTCTAAGTAGTCTCAATTCCTATAATAATTCAAGTATGCAAATATTTAAAACATATATGGCATTCTCTACCAATTATATATTTGCATACAACAAACACATCATATCCCATTTACATTTTAAAGTGAATATGTATAATGGTTGAGCAATAAATACAAACATACACGTGTGACATATCTCATTTAAATTTAAATGTGTGCATGCAAATAATTATAACTATAAATGAACAAGCATACACAAACTGAATTTAATGTGCAGAAATTAAATGAGATAGAGAGAGAGCGAGACACACGACTTGTTATTGAGGTTCGGCAAAACCAGCCTATGTCCCCGCCTTGGGTATATCCCCTAAGGATTCCACTATCCTTACTCACTTAAACCAGCGGAGTAGAAGCCATTTACAACCTCTCCTTACGGGGTGAGGAATACCCCAGCTACACTAACCGAGTGGAGCCATAACCCAGCAACACTTTACGAGCAGTGCCAAGACCCAACTCAATTACCAGGCTGAGCTCAACTGGTCTCTCTTACGGGGTCACTCCCCAGTTCAATTTATCGAGCTGAACCAAACCAGTCTCCCTTATGGGCCAGAGACTCCCCAGTTCAATTTATGGGTTAAACCCAACCAGAACATAAAAATGTATTTTTGTACATATAAAAATGCTTCTAAATACAAGTAAAGATGTATAACATTAATGCTCAGAAAATGGACTCTCTAATGATATGAATTTAACCTGTGAGAGTAAGGGTGTTTTCAAAATAGTTTTGCAATCTTTGGATATGATATATATGATAAAAAGTTTCAAAGATTTAAACCCTATAAAATATTTCTCCAACAATATTTTCATAGAATAACATGAGAACCCAGGGTTTTTAGCTTAGAAAGATTTTGCCAATAAACACAAGTGAGCTTGTGAATCTTACAATGAATGTGCAAAGATTCACAACCTATATAAAAAATTTCTCGACAAAAATACTCATCAAAGAAAAACAAAGTGGAGAACCTTTAATCTTACTCTCAAAAATTATTTTTCAAAAGTAAAAACTTGGCAGAGTAAGTGCATTTGAATAAACTAATATTCTCAAGTAAAATGCTTTCTTCCAAAGGATTTTTTAAATGAATAGAAAGGAAAGAGAGTGGGAGAGTGAAAAGATTTTGCCCCAAAAGAATTTTGCAATGAAAATAAAAGTGGGGGAACTTTGATTAAAAAAATATTTGAAAGAGTTTTGAAATTAATCAAAGTTACTTATTTAGCTTATGGAAGGGGTATATATAAACTTCTCAAAATTTTGACTATTGGGGACACGTTTGGTATTTTTAAAATTATTTAATTAAAAAATAAAACACATTTAAGTGCTGGAAATTAACCCAACCAAAGAGGTTCGATCGACCGGTGCAAGCGTTGATTGGTTGACCACACTGTAGAATTCAAATTTCAAAATAGGGTTCGGTTGACCTAGGGAGGTGCCAGTTGGCTAGCCAAAAGGCGATTCTGAACCTTTGTAGGTTCGGTGGGCTGAAGAATAAGCCTGTTTGCCAGTTCTTGAGGGCCGATCAGCCGAGGTGTTTTTTGTAGAGACCCAAACTCAAAAAATAAAAGAAAAATAAAAAAAGAAAAAGGGAAAATAAATAAAGGAAAGGAAGGAAAATTTGGAGGACAACACAACAGGGACTTGTTGACGAGTGCCCTGTGCTCGTCAACGAGGAGATCCCGAGATCTAGG
Organism: Malania oleifera; assembly: GCF_029873635.1. NCBI lineage: Eukaryota > Viridiplantae > Streptophyta > Magnoliopsida > Santalales > Ximeniaceae > Malania > Malania oleifera. Next base: position 77,244,892 of record NC_080422.1, on the reverse strand, counting down.
GAAATTTTAAATTTAATAGGCTCATCGACGAACCCACTGTGATCGTCGATGAGTGTCCTTTTTTAACTCGTCGACGAACCTTTTATACTCGTCGATGAGTACTAGCCTATAAATAGGCATTAAGTCATTTTTAGCGTGAAAAAAATTCCTCTCTTCACTCTCTCTCTATAGGGGTTTCAACCCTTCTACCTTCTCTCTTCAAATTTTCCTCGGTTACAGCCTGATTCGATGATCGAAAATCACCACGAGATTCTAGGGGCAATTCTGTCCAAGTTAATCGGAGCGGAATCGTGATTTGGGGTTCTTGTGCACCACTCCAAAATTAGGGTAAGAGAGTTATTTTTAAGATCAATTAGCTATTTAATTTATGTGGACTTGGAAATGCTAGGATATTAGGCATTCTGGGGTTGAACAGATTAAGTTAGGATTTGTGGAATACAAGGTTTCGTTTTTCGTTCATTTCAGGCAGAACTTCAAGGAATCAGATAAGGGGAATAAATTATACCAGCTTTTTATTAAGTTTAAACCGGATAATTTTGAGTATATAAGTCGTACAATTATAGTGTGATTTTCTAAATGGTTTAGGTAATTGAAAACAATGGTTTTTGATTATAAGTCATATTTGGGAAAAACCATGTGGCATGATAATAACCCTTCATAATTAACTAGTTTTTAATACTGTCTAGTTGTGAATACTGTCTGGTTGAGAATATTGTGAATTTGAATGCATTGATGTGTTAAATGATTGGTAGTGTATTGTTGTTCATGTAAATTGCGCTATAACGTTGGCAGTAACATGAGGAGGTCGTTATATCGTACTTGATATAAATTGCCATATAACATTGGCAGTGACATGAGAAGGTTGTTATATGGACATTTATATAAATAGGGTAAAACATTGGCAGTGGAATGAGGAGTTCATTTTATCGATTTACTATGGACGGGGTTGTGAGTGTGTGTTGTGATTGTGGAGGTGTGTGAAGTACTGGTGTGATATCCAATGTGGATGTGTATAATGTGTGGATGTGAATGAAATGTGTTATATCCAGTGTGGATGTGAGTGAAGTGGGTTATATCCTGTGTGGATGTGTTGTGGTATTGTATATGCAGATTTTGAGATATGTTTAATGTTAAATGTGTGTGAGCTTATGTACATGTATTTAATTGCATAAATAATTAGGGCAAAGTAAAACTCTCTGCCCAAGGGCTTACTGAGTAAGGTGAGTGCCCTAATTAGTATTAGTTGTAGCTGCACCCAAATTAAATCGGGTAAGGTTACAAACGGAATTAGAGCAAAGGGGTGTTATATGTATGGGCGTGTAATCTCCCCAATACTTGGGAACTTTCGTTGATAAATAATGTTTGCATAAGTGTGAGCATGGTCTGCTTGTGTTTTGTCAATTGCAGTTGATTAATAACAGATTGTATTTTATATTCACTAAAAACTCTTCTACCACACACTGTTATCGTTTATTCCATCCTTACTGAGAAGTGTCTAACCCCAGCGAATTATTTATTTTTCAGGTCCGTTGGGTGATCAAGCTTAGAAAGTTCCCGGGCAAGGTTTAAAATTTTGGTAATTTTGGGTAGTTGTAAGAACAGTTATATGTACAGTTTATGTTTTAAATGCCGGAGATGTAATATGAATAGATGGATGCATTTTTTGGGATATATAGATAATACTCTGGTATTTTATTTGAGGTAGTTATTTATTATTTACCGCTGCGTGATTGACATTATAATATCAGAGACGGATAAATGATCACATAACACCCTGGGCCCCACTTGGCAGGTTCGGGGCATTACAAGCGGTATTAGAGCTTAGGAAATAGATTTTGCAGACTTTAAGAGGATTATTACCAGAGTATAGGTACAAATGGTGATGAGGATAGTAATGGGTAGATTAGGATACTAGTAGGAAATTTTGAGTTTTGCTTCGTAGCCTAGAGGCAGAAATCCCTTGATGGACTTCTATGATTTTCTGAATTAGTTGATGATTTTAGAAAACCATGGTAAATCCATCGACGGTGATGTTTCCAAGCAAGTGACTGGAACTTGAAATTAGAACTCGAAGGTTAGGATGGTGGATTAATAGGAATAAGCCTTTAGAAGAGAATTTTGATAATTTAAACGTTGTGATTTGATGATTGATGTTAATTGGGTGTTTGATGTTTAAGTTGAGAATTTAAATGTTAAATTGGTTCTCTGCTTTATAATTGTACCAATTATGTTAAGATGTGGAAATTTTAAACTTACCTCTATCCTATCTTCAAGATGGAGCCTAGAGGTAAAGACGTGGATGTTGGAGAAGAAAATGAGTTAGGGGCTTCTAGCGAGGATGAGATTGATACCTCCAAACTTCTACGAGGTATAGCCCAACAAGTTAGGGCAAAGATTAGGTGAGACCGTGAGGGATAGAACTACCTACCTGTGAACCAGGGATGTTCGATTGACCAATTCACTCATCTAAAACCCTCTGCTTTTGTGGGTGGCACCAACCCAATCATAGCTAAAAGTTAGGTGTAGGAGATGGAGAAGATATTGACAGTGTTGAGTTGCACTAAGGAGTAGAAGGTTCTCTTTGCACCATCTTCAAGCTAACAGGAGAGACCCAGTGGTGGTGGTTGGCGGTGAAGCTTTTGGAAGAGCAGAGGGCAATACCCCTATGATGACACGAGGTCATTTCAAGGAAGTCTTTTATGACCGGTATTTCCCCACCACCATTAAGGATGTGAAGGCAAAAGAATTTTTTAACCTGACTTAGGGGCACCTCACCATTCAGCAATATGCTGCTAGGTTCATGGAGCTTTCTCGCTTTGCCCCCTTCATGGTCCTAGATGATTACCAAAAGGTGAAGTGGTTTGAAAGGGGTCTAAAACAAAGGATCCACAAGCATGTGGCAGTCTTGCAGATGCAAAATTTTTCAGAGCTGGTGGATAAAGCCACGACAACAGAGATGAGTCTGCAGAAAGGTGCAAAGATGTCAAAGAAGAGGAAGGGACCCATGCCTCCCAGCTTCCATACAGATGCCAAACAAGGTTCTTGGAGGGGAGATGGCGATACTATGGGCCCAAGGCCAGATAAGAATGATCGAGGGTGTCGAGGAGATTCATCACGCCCCTACTATGCTCGGTGCAATCAAAGGCATTGGGGAGAATGTCGGAGCAGGGGTGCTTTGGGTTATAGGTGTGGTAGAAATGACCATATAGCATGGGATTGTTGGGGACTGCCAAACAACATACTCGCTCCTGATTAGAACTGAAGGAACAATATGGTACCTTGCGGCGGTCCGGCGCATGTCTACACACTTACCCTGACTGAGGTGGATATTGCTAGAGGCGCAAGTAATGTCTTCATATTTGGGATAAGCAATAATTTCATTTGATTCTGAGTGATGCAATTGTTCACGTGCTAGAATATATTGAAATGCGTGAAATGTGGTTAGTAATAAACTTCTAAGTTCGTGAAAAATAATGGGTTAGCAAATTTCGAGGATGAAATTTCTATAAGAGAGGGAGATTGCAGAGACTCGAACCCAAAAAATAAAATAAAAATAAATAAAAGAAAAGGGAAAATAAATAAAGGAAAGGAAGGAAAATTTGGAGGGCAACACAATAAGGACTCGTCGACTAGTGCCCTATGCTCGTTGACGAGGAGATCCCGAGAGCAAGGGAAATTTTAGATCTAATAGGCTCATCAACGAACCCATCGTGCTCGTCGACGAGTGTCCTTCTTTGACTCATCGACAAAACTTTTATACTCGTTGATGAGTACCAGCCTATAAATAGGCATTCAGTCATTTTCCACATGAAAAAAATTCCTCTCTTCACTTTCTCTCTCTCTAGGGTTTCGACCCTTCTACCTTCTCTTTTCAATTTCTCCCTAGTTACAGCCCAATTCGATGAACAAAAATCACCATGAGGTTCTAGGGGCGATTCTCTCCAAGTTAACTGGAGCTGAATCATGATTTTGGGTTCTTGGGCACTACTCCAAAATTAGGGTAAGGGAGTTATTTTTAAGATTAATTAGCTATTTAATTTATATGGACTTGGAAATGCTAGGATATTAGGCATTCTAGGGTTGAACTAATTTAAGTTAGGATTTGTGAAATATAGGGTTCCGTTTTCCATTCGTTTTAGGCAGAAGTTCGAGGAATCAGGTAAGGGGAATAAATTATACCAACTTTTTATTAAGTTTAAACCAGATATTTCGAGTTTATAAGCCGTATAATTATAGTATGATTTTCTGAATAGTTTAGGTAATTGAAAATAATTGTTTTTGATTATAAATCATATTTGGTAAAAACCGTGTGGCATGAGAATAACCCTTCATAATTAATTGGTTTTTAATACTATCTGGTTGTGAATACTATCTGGTTGAGAATACTATGAATTTGAATGCATTGATGTGTTGAATGATTGATAGTGTAATGTGGTTCATGTAAATTGTGATATGACGTTGGTAGTGACATGAGGAGGTCATTATATCGTACTTGATATAAATCACCATATAATATTAGTAGTGACATGAGAAGGTTGTTATATGAACATTTATATAAATGGGGTAAAACGTTGGCAGTGGAATGAGGAGTTCATTTAACCGATTTACTATGGACGGGGTTATGAGTGTGTGTTGTGATTATGGAAGTGTGTGAAGTACTAGTGTGATATCTTCTGGGGATGTGTATCTTGTGTGGATGTGAATGAAATGTGTTGTATTTTGTGTGGATGTGAGTGAAGTGGGTTGTATCCTGTGTGGATGTGTTGTGGTATTGTATATGCGGATTTTGAGATATGTTTAATGTTGAATGTGTGTGAGCTTATGTACATGTATTTAATTGCATAAATAATTAGGGTGAAGTAAAACTCTCTGCCTGAGTGCTTACTAAGTAAGGTAAGTGCCCTGATAAGTATCAGTTGTAGCTGCAGCCAAATTAAATCGGGCAAGGTTACAAATGGAATAAAAGCAAAGGGGCGTTACATGTATGGGCATGTAATCTCCCAAATCTTTAGGAACTTTTGCTGATAAATAATGTTTGCATAAGTATGAGCATGGTCTGCTTGTGTTTTGTTAGTTGTAGTTGATTAATAACAGATTTTATTTAGTATTTACTAAAAACTCTTCTACCACACACTGTTATAGTTTATTCCATCCTTACTGAGAAGTCTCTCACCCGAGTGAATTATTTATTTTTCATGTCCTTCAAGTGATCGAGCTTAGAAATCTTCGGGGCAGGGTTTAGAATTTTGGTAATTTTGGGTGGTTGTAAGAACAGTTATATGTACATTTTATGTTTTTAAATGCTTGAGATTTAATATGGATATATGGATGCACTTTTTGGGATGTATAGATAATACTCTGGCATTTTATTTGAGGTAGTTATTTATTATTTTCCACTACGTGATTGAAATTATGGTATAAGATATGGATGAATGATCACATAACACCTCGGGCCCCACTTGGCAGGCTCGCGGCGTTACATTTTTTAACTAAAATTGTTGGTTGGTCGAGGATTTCTAAAAAGCCAAAAGTAGAGGTTTGGTCGACTGGTCGTTTCAGTTCATTTTGGGGCTGGTCGGTCGAGCATGACCAAAACTACAATCTTGCCCTCAGGGCGTGGTTGGTCTACTGAGGCACTTTGAACGTGCATGGGACGATCGGTCGAGGTTAGTGAAAAACTTAGATTTTTCCCTAATTTGATTTGAAAAACCCTTGTATGATTTTAACATTTTAGAAAATGGTTTTTCAGGGAAGGTTTAGTCCATTAAGGTTAATCTAAGGTCATTTTGAGCATTTAGTCATATGATGCATGAGATGCATTATTACAGACCAAATACCAAAAATAAAAATTAAATGCAATACAAATTAAATTAGATGTCTTCTTCTTTTTCTATACTCTTCAGTCTTCATGGAATACGCCAGATGATATGAGTTTTACATTCTTCAGGCTTCCATTTCCATTCCCTTATGTGTGTGTGTTAAATTAATAAACCTGTTCACATGCTAAATATACACATAAAAAACTTGTGCTTTGTCAGCATCAAAACAAGGATCGGACTCAAAAAGTCAGCAGGATTATTTTCTAAACTACACAAGCAATGAAATTAAATTGAAATTACTTATAGAAAGCAAGTCATTGGTGGTGAATCAGGCTTAGGTTGTCGTTTGCGATAACTATGTCTGGTCACTTATCCATATTAGGGTCAACGGTCAAGCAATCTGCTTGAGTGACATAGGGTAGCAAGGTTGCACCAATCGTCTGAAGCACGATCGGGAACCAGAGTATACCCTATCCAGCAAACACGAGTTCCTCTATAGGAACCGTACCCTGTTATGTATAATTGACTGAATCTTTAGCTATGTTGTCCTATCCTCTAGGGTTTCATGGCAATCAGAGAACTAAAAGTGCATGTAAATTAAAGACATGGTATTTAAATTGCATAATTGAAATTAAAGCATTGTAAATTGACAAGTATTGAAAATGACATCAATTGAAGCTTGAAGGCTTGTCACTAGTTGTAGTAATCCTAAAAAAAATAATAATAAAAAAATTTTAAAAAAATTATTATTAAAAATTAAAATTAAAATTAAAATTTTAAAAAATAATTAATTAATTAATTAATTAAGTAATTATTATTATTAATTAAATAATATAATATAATAATAATATAATATTATAATAAAATATACTATATAATATATGTTAAGTTATCCTAAAGGATTTAAGCTTTTCTTTCATTTTTTTTTTTCATTCCGCGCACAGAGCAACGCTCCTCGTCTCCTCTCTCCGACTCTCCTCCATATTGTCTCTAATATTCGGCCGATTGGAAATCTGAAAATACCGTTGGGCGCTTCTCGCTGCCACCGACACTTCCATTGGAGCGAATTTGTCATGGGAGCGGCGTAGGTATATCTCCTGGGGTAAGACCAATTCTCAAACTTACCTCAATTTCTCTTAAAACTATAAGCCCAATTAACAAACGGAAATTTTCAGGAGATTTGTGAGGAGATTCTCTACAATTTAGCTGGAGGTTTTCGAATTGGAGCTCCGAGGTACCAATCCTAAATCGAGGGTAAGTTTAATAATTTAGGCTTTATTAGGCTATTTAGGGTATTCAGAGCCTAGGAGAATTTTAAGGAAAGTTACTCTAGGGATTGTGATGAGTAATGTAGTGAAGTTTGAATTTTAGGGTTTCAGGGATTTTGAACACTTGGGGCGTAGGCCGGGGTGTTATCGGGTTTTTTAGGAATTAGGTAAGGGGATTAAGTTAAGTCAGTAATTTTATGAAATTTGAATCAATTTAATTATTATGTTTATATAAATTTATGAATTTTATTCATTTATTTGGAAATTTAAAGGTTATTTTAAAAACCAACTGTTAGAAATGGATTTTACAAACTTAGGATATATGGTATGATATTTTTGAATAAAAACGAACGGTGGAAAGTTTGGTAGTTTGTATTGATATGTTAAAATGTTGAAAATTGTGGGAAAGATGATTTAATTTGTATGGATTATTGTATATCTAGATTTGGGGATTTTGAAATACTGAATTGTTTGAGAAATAGTGGAATTGTTGTGAAAAATACTAGAACTACTTGTAAAAAATGCAAGATTTTGATTTGACGACCGAGGGCCGGGGTTTTGTTTCAATGACTTTGAGGTGAGTTTTATTTTGTGGTCGAGGGCTAGGTTTTGGAATAACATGGAATATAGGTGAATTAATGTTTTAAATGGCGATTTATATTATCTAAATTGCATGATATGCTTTAGACTCTGGGGACCAGTGTATTGTGAGCATGGTACCGTTGCTAAAGATTTGTTATATGGCCGTGTACGCCCACACCTGTGCTGAGAGTTGTAGGGTGGCCTTGTCCGATTTGCCTACGTGAGGTGAATGCACCCCCTAAGTGAGGTTAATTAGACCAGTAGTTTGAGTTGCATAGACCCGCGGAGTATGTTAGCAGAGAGTACAAATGACTATTGTCTGGGTGGATCCCCCAGGACAATAGTCCAGCCTTCGGGCCGCACAACTCGTGCCATGGGGAAGTAAATGATGTGTTTGTCATAGGGGCTATCTTATATGCATATCTATTAATTTATGTGAATACAGTTAATTAATAAGATAACTTTGAAGACTTACTAAGAAAGGTGAGTGCCCTGGTAGCAGTAATGGTACTAGAGCAGAGGGAAACTACTTGTATGGGCGGATTATCTTCCCTATCCTCGGCTAATTGTGTGTGTGTGTAAAATAAGAATGTTTTCATAAATGTATTTATCTGCTTAGTGAACTAGTTATTTTCTATACATTAAATGCATGTTGGCCACACACTGACATTAACTTAGTCTTTCCCTTATTGAGTTGTGCCTCACCCCTACTTTACAAACTATCTTTTCAAGAAATCCTAGAGATCGGGTCTAGCAGCCTAGAGGAGCTGGGCTAGCGGTGTAAATTTATGTAGGTAGTGTGTAGATAGAGATTTTATTTTTGTTAAGTTTTGTGGGATGTAATTATGTGAAAATGGATATATTTGTGTATAAAGATAGTTAGAACTCTGGTAATGTAATTTGAGGATTTTATATTTTATTTTCGCTGCATATGAGATTTTTATATTTGATGAATAAGGTATCTTCTCTACCACGTAGTTATAATAATTGGTATCAGACCCACATGTTTTCACTATATTATACCTTATGGGAATACATGTTTGTTTTGGCAACCAAAGATGATTATGATAAAATTAACATTGAAATATTTTTTGAAAGGATGAGTGAAGGTTAAATGAAAAATCAATATTCATCCTTGCATAATCATCCTTTGGGGGAGTATAAAACATTAAGATTTTTAATGTGTTGCATGCTACTTTTACTTCTTTGATGCACATTCTATTTGAGTTAAAGGATTGATATATGCTATACACTATTCATTGAAACTCCAAATAGGTCACTTAGGTACAAGGTTATCTTGAGATTGTGTCATTTTCAAACGGCATGTTGTTGAATTTTTTTTAAATCCTCTCAATATACCTTTTGAATCTAAATGATGTCATTTGCCTTCATGCTTGATTGCTTAGCCCTTTTTGCTGTTGCCAAAAGGGGGAGAAAATGCAAAACTAGATACTTCATTAAAATCTAAATTTAATTACCTACTGATAAATCATTTAATTTGATTTTAAATTATTTTTATGCATAAAGTCAGGGAGAGCCTTTCTTAGCTGTACCTACTTTTGCATAAAGTATTTGTCATCATCAAAAAGGGGGAGATTGTTGACCTGATAGGTCAAACCCAGTTTTGATCAAGACAAATACTCTTAGTACTGATGGTTGTACTAAGGCTTGCATACAGGTTCACTGTGCATGTGTATTCGGACTAAAAGACATACCATGATGGCGTGCGGTGTTCATGCCAAAGAATGAAGAATTTTGTGTTGTATTTGTATTTATTATTTCATTTCTTCATTCTGGGATGTAATATTTATTATGAACTGTACACTCTGCGGCTTGTAATAATTTGCATCATGCATGGTAGGTAGGTATGCCCATAACAGACCATAGTTGGACCTTAGGTACCTACTTTTAGTACACAAAGTCCCCAACATCACTCTTCATATCAGGGGAATTAAATTGGCTAAAAATGAACTTAACTGACTTTGTATTCGAACACCCAAACCTGATTTGAGCGTATGTCCCTCGGGCACTTGAACCTATGTCAGAGCACTTTTCAACTACTCAGGCAACAGAATGATTACGTTCAAATTGGGCTCGGGCGACTGAATTGTTTAGTTCGGTTAACCGAACTTGGAACCGGGCATCCAAATTTAAGAACAAAATGCTATTGAATTTTGTTCAGCCGACCGACCGTTTCTTTGGACACCCGAACCATTAAAAATTGATTTTCTGAGTGAGTCTATTCGGGCACTTGAACCTCAGGCCGAGCACCCGAACCTCACAGGTTAAAATATTTTTTACCGATTTTTTAATAGGGTAAACTGGGTTAATTTTTTTAATGGCTTTTAAAATAAATTTAATTATTCCCATTGAGTCCCCAACGGTCAAAAATTTTTCCTTGCCTATAAATAGGTTCATTTGTCACAATTAGTAAGGATTAACATTTTGATTAAGGCCAAAATTTCCTCAACTTCCAAAACCCTATTTTAGCCTATACTACTCCAAAACACTCATACACTCCATATTTCTTGATCTTTCAAGTGTTGTGAGTATTTCTAAACTGATTGTGCTTAGTCTTACTAGCTAATACTCTCATTTGATATATTGTTTGATTGATTTTATTTAAGAGTATAACCTTAAGTTCTTCCACCGATTTTACTTGATAAATCTTGTGTGGGAAGACTTAGAAGGATGTGGTTCTTGCATTGTCATTGCAAGACACCTAAACCTATATTTTTGTGTGCAAAAATCCTTTTCAAAAACTAGTTTTTCAAACAACTTCATTGTGCACTGTATATTGAAATATCTTGTTGAGTTTGTTTGAATCAACTTACTTAGCATATTTGAAACCCTGATCTGATTTTGTATTATCCATGTGTTGTGTTTCAAATCTTGCTTTGATATACACTCTAGATCTGGACTGATAATTTATACTTGATTAAATGTGTAGCACAAATTAGAGCACTGAGTATATTTACATTTCATTCATGCTTGCAATATTGATTGAGCTGTGCTGGTGCACATATCTGCTTGTGTAGAAGCATATTTCCGTGTACAAATTTTATACACATTGGTTGTATTCCAAGCACGGGCCAAAAGAGGGAGACTAACCCTGTTGAATAGTCCCGGACTGACTTAGACCCGATTAGGAAAGTTAGGTGCACCATCCTGGTAAGGCGTGTTGGTTGAGATCAGCCCCTTGAATTAAACTGGTTGTAATCGGTGCTGCTCCACCCGTTAAGTGAGCTTTAGTGGAATCCTTGTGCTAGTGTAGCCAAGGCGGGGACGTAGACAATTTGGTTGAACCCCGATAACATATCGCGTGTATTGTTTAATTTTCGGTACTTTACTTTTATTGCATGTGTATGTTTATTTATTGATTGCATAGACTGACCTTAGGTTGTGTAATACTGCTGTCAAACCGATTGACCTAGGTGATATTTTTTAAATACTCAATTCGCCTCACTCTTGGGGTTACACCAAAGCTAACATTTATCCTCTTACCTATTTTACTGTGAAGCCCACAAAATACTCCAAATTTACACACGTGTGTTCCCCAGCACAACACCCTAAAATCGCATTTTTCCCAACCAAACTTCAATATAATACTATCTAAAACATTTCCCCTAGTCCATCAACACCAAATAACTTATAAAGCCTAAAATAACTAACTTACCTAGATTTTGGGATGGTGCCCAAGTTGACCTAACCAACGAACTATTTTAGCAGATTTGAAGAGAATCTTCCTAGGAGTAGTGTGGCGGCTTTCGATTATCAAACCGGTGAAGGACAAAGCTAGAAACTTAGAAAGAAGGAGGGGGAGACATTTTAAAGAGAGAGAGAGAGAGAGAGAGAGAGAGAGGGTTTTCTGAAAATTTCCTCACAGAAAATCCGAAGTTGGTATATTTATAAAATGCATATTTGTCGATGAAACACATCACCTCATCGATGAGTCCATGAAGAGAGTTTGTCGACAAACACTTAAGAGTTCATAAACAAACACATACGCCTCATCGACGAATTTTCAAGCCGTGAAAACAACCCTCTCGGTAAATTCTTGTCGACAAGACACACGTCCATGTCAATGAGCACTCTGCACTCGTCGAAGAGACCTTACTGAAATCCTTATAAAAATCCCTTTTCTCTCCTTCCTTTTATAATTTAATTACTATAATTCTTCAGGTCTCTACACATATCCTCAAAAGAGGAATTAAGTCATTTGTAGTTCGAAAAAAAAAAATTATTTTGAAAAAAGATATCAAACAATATGAATTCACACAATTTTAGTTTCTTTATAAGGAAAACTATAACACCTAACTTGAAATCACTTAAAGTATCTTTAAAAAAAAAAAAAACAAGGGGGGGGGGGGGGGTTTAAATCCACTCAATAGCAGCATCATGAATGGTCCATCCAATAGTTAAATTTTCTAAAAGACATGTTTGGTTTATTTTGAAGGATATGAAAACCCTTGAAAAGTATGGCTTTTGGGGAGGAGAACCACCAACTTGTCTTGACCGTCATTTTGAAAAGATTAGAAAACACCCAAATGCTACTTCATGAGTGTATGACCTCATGTAAAATGAAAATATTTGCAAAAATATTGATGCCTTTAAAATGAAAAGATTAGAGAACACTAAAACGCCACTTCATGGATGTATGTTCTCAAATGATTTGAAAACTTTGCAAAAACATTGATATTTTTTTAGAAAACTCATGCAAATCCATTGGTTGTTGATGAAAAAAGTTGATTTTTTTTTGGTAAAGAAACCATGAAAACTCATAAAAAAGATCCCTCAAAATCAATCACAAGTACTCTACCATGTATAGAGACATTAACATACTTGGAATCACCAAAGAAATTAAGGTAGAATCCAAAATATGCACTCTTGGGATTTGGTGGTTGACCACATGCAAGGACCAGTCGACCGCCTATAGCCAATGATTGCATTTTCAAAAAGAATAGAGGTCGATCAACCAAAAAAAGAAAACTTCAATAAAAACATCATATCTTGACACACTAGCATGTTTTTTCCTATGCAATCATGATTGAAACATATTCTACAACATCTAACATGCATTTGCAATATAGGAAAGTAGAAAAAAGATGAAACAGGAATCATAACATTCAAGAGAGCACAAACAATGCAATGTATGGAAATAAAATAAAGTAAAGGGTTTGACACTGACCTTTTAGAAAAATAACCCTCTATAGACGAGTGGAAGATCCCTCACTTTGTATGACACCCCCAAAGTTTTCTTCAAGAGAAAAAAAATGTATTTTCTCTTCTTTTTCCCCTTCAAATGAAGATCCTCTTAAAAACTTGTGAATTCATCTTAAAAACCCTCACTTTACCCTCTCTTTGATCTACCCTAAACTCTCCCCAAAGATGTCTTTTTATAGACCTTCAAAGGGGGAGGGGAAAACATTTTTTAATTTGAATTTGAAAATAACTACCAATAACTCCCACCTATTAAGTGCCACTATCAAATGTTAGCATGTGGTTGGCCAAGAATCTCCAGCCAATTGCACGAGGACACATAATAAAAACTCAAATTTGTTACAGTTCGATTAACTGCTTGCAAGTTCTGGCTAATAGTTAGTTTTGGAAGGAAGACTAGTTGACCACCCTAAGAGGCCAATCAAGTGCCCAATGAAAAATTTGGCCTTTCTCTTTTATTTTATTTTTTTCTAATTTTTTGCATCTTCATTTGTATTATATGTGTTTGGTCAAACATTGGCTATTGACTAATATAAATTGTCATTTCTAAGATTGTAAATATTATTGAACATAATTTTTTTTTCTCAATCAGCACTAGTATTGAATTATCCTTTTGATTTTAAATATTAAATTATAAACATATAAAACATTTCTTTTTTAAAAAAAATGGTATTGTTGTTACGAACCTATATTTTAAAGTTATCCATTGGTGTTTGTGGCATCAACCTACATTGACTGCCATTTGGCTTGCATGCTAAAAGGATGTCTCTCTACCAAAACATGGACATCAATTGTCAAAATTGGTCTTTTCATCCCTTTTAAAGAATTAATCATGTTATAACTATTTCAGCACATTGAGAAGAGAAAAAAAAAAAAAAAATAGAGATTTAATTGCTTCTTTTACGTAAGTAATTAGCAGATTTAAAATAAATAAATTAAATTAATTTAACCATTCAAATATAAAAATTTCTCCCTCCTATGAATGGGGAAACAGAGAGTCATGGCTATATTTTTTGATAAAAACGATTTATTTATTTATTTACAATAATAGCTTTTTACAAGTGCTCTCAAGGACCACTAATTTACAATCCCCAATTCATAACATGGTCATCAACCGTCCACCTTGATCTTTTCTTCCCTTTTAAGAAATTTTTATGTTATAACTTTCACAACACATTGTGAAGAGAAAAAGAACCCAGATTCAATTGCTTCTTTCACATAAGTAGTTAGCCTATTTAACCATTCAAATATGAAAATTTCTCCCTTCAAAGAATGAGGAGACACAGAGAACCATGGCTATATTTTTTGGTAAAAACTATTTATTTATTTACAACAATCGCTTTTTACAGCCAATTTATAATTTCTAAATTTATGTAAATTTTGAATATAAAGTACATGTATTTTAAGACATATCACCATCATTCATTTAAAAGATTTTTAATTGTTAAAATACATAAAATCTACTATTTTTTTTTTTTTTTTTACTAAAAGAGGGCGACACCTCTATTTATTTATTAATATACTCTCACTTTTGTCGATGGAATAGCGTGATTACAAGTTAAAACAAATCAATCAAATTAAAACAAACAAAATTAAACATAACTAACAAAAGAAATAAAAACATAAAAACAACCAAAATCAAAACGAAATACATCAAACGAAACTTTAGAATTCAATTAACGACGAACGGAAACGAGACCCTACCAAGATATTATTTTTTATAAATTACATTATTTTCTATTTCTCCTTCCCTAATAAGAAAATCAGGTACACTATTGTATCACCGCTCCAACGGTGGTAATGTGTAAGAACTTTGCCCAATCCTCAAATCCTTCTTTTCAAAGCCTCCAAACCCATTTTACCTTTCTAACGCGGATCTCTAGGTCCAATGGTCGTTCATCTGCAGAAATTTAAAAAAGTCCAGTTTAGAGAACTATAAGCTCGGTGCGGTGGTGCCAAGTAGACAATCCCACCTAGCAGATTTGCTGCACAAGGATAACAAGCGATGTCAAATGCATGTTGGCCGAGTTCTCTTTCCGTGCTCTCTTGAGAAAATTCGAACGCTCCTCCTTCTATAATAACCGCCACTCCCTCCATTTCAACTACATTTTAAATTCTTGCTCCTCTCTATCCGACCTCAAACGAACCCATGCTCTGATTCTGACAACTGGGTCGCACCATAGCCTCCTCTTATCCACTAAACTCATCACCGTGGCCTCAGCCATAGCGCCCACAATGTGTTACGCCCGAACACTGTTCGAAGAAATGCCTGAGAGAGATGTCTTTCTTTGGAACACCATGATCCGGGGATATGCTGATCTGGGTCCCTGCCAAGAAGCCATAATTCTTTATAGAAACATGCATCTCTCGGGATTGTTCCCCGACAACTATACTTTCCCTTTTGTGGTTCGGTCATGTGCCGTGCTCTCTGCTTTGAGGGAAGGGAAAGAAGTGCACTGTAATATAATTAAGAACGGGTTCGAATTGGACGTGTTTGTTCAGAGTGCTTTGGTCGCAATGTACTCCCAGGGTGGGGAGACTTCGGATTCGGAGCTGGTTTTCCATGAAATGACTCTGAGGAACACAGTTTCTTGGACTGCAATGATTGCAGGGCACGTGCAAAATGGGTTTTTTGATAGGGGGTTGAGTGTTTTCCGAGGAATGGTTGCTTCGGGGATGCATCCAAATGCAATTACGCTGGCAAGTGTCCTGCCAGCCTGTGCTGGTTTGGAGTTCTTGACTTTGGGACGGTTGATTCATGGTTATGGGGTTAAATTGGGGGTGGAATCAGATATCTTGCTCACAAATGCTTTGATAGCACTTTATGGTAAATGTGGGCGTGTTGATGTAGCCAGATCTTTGTTTGATGGGATGGTGGTTAGAAACCAGGTTTCATGGAATGCCATTATTGCTGCTTATGAACAGAATAATGCTGCTGATGGTGCAATTAAGCTTTTTCGTAGAATGCAAACTGAAAAGGTTGAGTTTGATTTTATCACAATGGTTAGCGTTATTTCAGCTTGTGCTAGTTTGGGAGCACTCAGTATTGGAAGATGGATGCATGAGCTAATCAAAATAAAAGGTTTTGAAACTAATGTTGCAATCACAAATGCACTTATTGACATGTATGCGAAATGCGGAAACATAGATTTGGCGATGAAAGTTTTCCATAGATTGCATCACAAAAGCGTTGTTTCCTGGACTTCAATAATAGGGGCCTGTGCATCTCATGGGCACGGAGAAGTTGCCCTCCAGCTCTTCTTGAAGATGAAAGAAGACAGAGTTAAACCTAACGGCTTCACCTTCACTGCTGTTTTGACTGCTTGCAGACATTGTGGTCTTGTTGAAGAAGGGAGGAAGCATTTTGAGAGCATGGTGAAAGACTACTCAATTGTGCCTGGTGTAGAGCAGTGTGCTTGCATGGTTGACCTTCTTGGTCGAGCAGGTTGTTTGGTAGAGGCTTTTGAGTTTATTGAAGGGATGCCAGTTGAGCCAGATGTCAGTGTCTGGGTAGCGTTGCTGGGTGCTTGCAGGATCCATGGCAATCTTGAGCTGGCCAAGCTTGTGGCCAACCGGCTGTTCCAGTTGGACCCTCAAACTGTAAATTTCTATATCCTTATGTCAAATATTTATGCTGAAGCTGGAAGATGGGAAGATGTTGTAAGACTGAGGGAACTGATGAAGGAAAGGGAGTTGAAGAAAAAAATACCTGGACGTAGTTTAGTTGAGGTTAATCGGAGGTTTCATAGATTCCTATCTGGACCAAGAGCTTGCCCTTTGTGAGAGATGCAATCAAGTGGATCAAGTTTATCTAAAGAATTACAACTCCAAAAACATCCAAGGGCATGCCATTTTTATTCATTGAATATATCGGTTGGTTGAAGAGACAGTTAAAAAATGTTTTTGTACATCCACAACATTCTGAGTAATGTTCTTGTATGCAACATACAGGATCAAGATGGCTGAATTCAATCACGTATGTACTAAATGGTAATAATGGGCCTTTAAGAGGTAATAACGAGTTTATTTTGAGGAGCAAGCTGCTATGAGTTATGCTGCTTTGCTTGACCTAGGCTGATGGATCAGGATTGATCTATGAATTTCAAGTTATCTAGCAATGAAGATTCAACCAATGTATTGTTTTATGAAGAAGGCGGACACCTGTACATTTGTTATAGATTACTCTAAATGTGTTTTCAATGGAAAAAATTCTCTTAGAAAATGTATAAGTTACTAATGATTGTATTCATGTAACAGCTCCTAACTACCCTCATGAGGCACCTTGAAATTTAATAAATTGTTTTTGAAGTTAATTGTACTGTGTGTTCAAGTTGTGTTCATAAATCTGTATCACAATTGATAAATTTGTAAATAGATTTGATTATCTAATCTGTTTTTACTGTATAGTGACTTAGCATCTTTTTTCTCAATCAGTTCAATAGGTCAATCTCCAGTATTAAACATGCCTATTTTCACAAAAAATGTCAAAGCTCAAAATCCCAGACTTGCTATTAAGGAGAGAGCCTATTGATCACTTGATTTTTCTGTTATATCAAACACTCTTTGAATGCTATGGCGATGCCATTTTGTACACATCTGAATATGAACTCCATATTTTTATCCAATAATTTCTTATTTAATACCCCACATAATTAAGAAAATTCTTGTTACTGGTTTATGGTATTTAAATGCTTGATTGTTGCAGATATCTGTAATTGGGCTGTTCATGAGGTAAAAAAAATTGAGAAAAGGTATCGCTTCACCTTGGAAGATTATGGATGATTTATTGTTCAGGCACTTTGATGAAGATTTTAATTTCTGTAATATTTTTCAGGCGAAATGGGTAGTACTCTTGCCAGATGTATATGCCTTTGTGGATTAGGATTATTTTTTATTTTTTATTTTTCTAAACCTGTGATAAAACATTGTCTATCAACAAGGATATATTGAGACAAGGATATATGGCTTGCAGGGGAACTCTTATCATCGAATAATTTTAAATTTTTGAATGATCTTATCTCAAAGGATAAATGTGTTTAATCTATAGTTTCTGTAGGTTCATATGTTCCTTCCAGAACTTCTGGATAAATAATTTTGTGCTTGATATCATGATCTAAAGAATAGTACTAATGTCCAGTTTTGCTTGGTAGTAGAAACTTATAAGGAATTTAATAGATAATGTAATGAATGTGATTTAAAGTTGTATGCAATAATGTTATTCGTAAGAAGTAACTGGTGAGAGATTACAGAATAGAGCTTTTGTGTTAAGTGATTCTTGCTTCTAAACATTATCTATGCTTTTGCATTTTTAACATTTGGTTTTCCTTGTTGTGCAGCCCTGGACTCATTGTTATGGTTGACTGTTTGCAGCTCTGAGCTTCCTCATAGCGGAATCATCTCCTTGAAGGTTTTGGCTATAAAACAAGGTGTAATTGTTTCTGCCATTTCAATCAGCATTGTGTTGTGCATCCGTACTGCTTTTTCTTGCTCCCAACTCTCCCCCTCCCTCCTTCCCCCCCCCCCCCCCCCCCCCCCCCCCCCCAAAAAAAAAAAAAACTACCCAAATTTTTTTGTTAAGTATGCTCTTCTAACAATTGAGGGCTTTCCATGTTGACCATCTGATAGGAAATGTATAAGCTGAGTGTCAGCAGTTCATAAATTAGAATAGAAGATCAGAAACTGAACCCAGAAACACAAATGGAATAGCTATGGTGTAATTACCTTAAAGCCCATCTTCTCATACAGTTTCTGTGCAGGTCTATTGCTTCTATGCACATGCACAAAAACATTTTCCAAATCTGCTTCATGAAGATAAAATTCAGGGGGAAAAGTCTGCTGCATTCACTTGTCTAAAAACTAGTTCAAACTTAGAACATTCTCAAAAGGATTACTTCGTATTTGATCTTACCATTTGATTTGGCCATCTGAATAGCAAAATGCAACATGTTGCTTGCAATACCTTGTCGTCGTGCTGATTTAGCAACACATAAGTTTGCAACATAACCATACCTTTTTTGGTCTGTTTTGCTGATGCTGCAGAAGAGAGGGGCCTTCACCCGTTCCTGTGATATGATTGAATGCCATTGACATGTAAGAAAAACATGGGATTATAGCAGGTGGATAACAATCTGGCATTGAGACATATCAATTTGAAAACATTGTACCCCAGGAAATGTCTCTCCATTCAACAAGTATCGGATGCTCAGATCCAGTGTTCCAACAATGCTCTTCAGGACAGTGAGCTTTACATTCCTTTTGCTCCCTTTCACCTAGTAATTTTGAAAAACACTGTCTAAGTTGTTTTATTGTGATCTACATGTGCTTCTACACACTTGCACATACATATCCTGTTGCATATAACTCCTACAAGGAGTAGGTAATGGCATTATTTTATTTATAAAAAAATAAAGGTGAGAGCAGAATATTCGAAAGATATACTACCATTACAATGCAGCTGCATTTCTGCCCATGTTGCCTTTTGCTTTGCCTTTTTAACACATTGAACTCCTAGAACAAGTAGAGGAAACATAAAAAATTGTGGGCATGATGCATACTATATATGTTAATTGAACAAATGCAGGGTAACATTTTTTAGCTCTACCTGCTCAGCAAATTTCTTCTTGTAGTTATATGCATACCTGTGATTATGAACCAGAGCTAGAATCAGTGAGGTCCAATGCTTCCAGTCGTACTCAAGAAGATACTGATAGGGACCCTCTGGACTACAATTACTAAAGACTGAATTGTTTTATTGCTCTCTTTTACCAGCCTCCTGTTTAGTCTATTTCTTAAACTTGTTGTAGTCAATAAAACAGACACACACATACGAATGTGTATACATGTATTAAGTGGAAGATTTAGTGCCCTGCAGTTTGCTTCCTTACTCTATACCTATGTCGCTGTGTTGGATAGAAAACCACCAATTGGGCCTTAATAGGCTCCTTAAATTCCTTAAGAATATCTTGACTAAGATAAAAGGAGAAAATGTGCATTCGAGAAAAGTGAGAAGTGATTTGTCTGATAGCTGGTACGAACTTTTCATTTGGTCGATTCTCCCAGTGGCTTTCTGCTCGCAGCCATGCAGCTGTCTACAACATAAACAAAAAAAAAAACATCCTCCACCCAAGTTAAACACACTTGACAATTTTGTTTTGTTAAATTTTGTATCACATACAAACTGGCAATCAATCACATACCCAGTATTCTTCATCAAGCACCGCCTCTCGGGCTACAAATTGTCCAAACTCCATTCCTTTTTCTGGAATCAACTCTTGGTCTGATGGTTGGAGTCTGTCGAACTGGAGATTAGTGGATGGCCTTGGAGTTTCAAATTGGGGGATCAATAGTTTTGGCATCTCTATTGGGAGTTCTTCCTTCTTTCTTCCTGTCTGAGAAGATCTAGAATCCATTTTCCTGTCCACGGGCTAAAATCCATGTCATGAATTCATAAAATCATTCCTGCTGCCTTTGGCAGTATAGGATTCAAGCCTTACAGATTTAATTTGTGCAGATTTCAACAAAACATAATATATGATTATAGCAGTTCTGTTAAATTCTACACAATGTCAAATCTAAGGTTCAAACTCCATAGTCCAAAGCACGTTTTTATGTTAGTAATAAAGTTTTGATGTAACTGTTCGCTTCATCAATGATGAGAGATTTCAAACAATGGAAACAATCCTCCAAACCTTATCTTTATCCTCTGAACCAGAAAAAGGTTTCGTACATTAGACTACAAAAACACAATTACCTACACTCAACCACAATAGGCTGAAAGATCATTTACAAACTTTTTTAAATTCAAAGCTGAAGAAATATGTGATCACTAAAATTGTGCAGGAATGACATTAACAGAAGAATCTTGGTTGAAGGAAGGAAAGAATCTGACTCACATTGTCCAATATGCAGAAATTTTGTAAGATTTGTAATGATTTCTAACTCCATTATGGGAACATCTCAAGAATTCAGGTATAAGAACTGCACTATTTGACATTGGGCCTTGCATCCTCAAGATTCACCTTTGACAGAGGGAAGAAAACACAGAAACACACTTGCCTAAGCTCTGTGTATGCACGTGTGTGTTCTCTCTCTCTCTCTCTTCCTCCCTCCCTCGCCGTCTGTCATTTGGATTAGGCAAGGCAAAGTCAAACTATGAATTTGGGTTTTTATAGTTTGATCTCTGCTGACAGTGTTGCTGACAAATATGATTAAAACGAGAGAAAAAGTTTTGGGAATACCTTGTGTGGGAAAACAAAACCATTTCTAACTGCTGAGTGCAGTTCTTCAACTGTTTTCACATTTATGATTTTAACACTGTCAAAAAGGAATTTGGTCCTACTTCAAAAGTACATACATTCACAAACACACACTGGGTTTTTATGGGACACAAAAAAGGTTTGAGATTTGACTGACTGCTGGACTGGTGAAGGCGAAAAAACAGTAGGGTAAAGGAGCTATATTAGTGTTTTATATATATATATATATAAATTTTTTTTTCCTTGGTTGCTAAGAACTAAGGAAAGAGCTCAAAATCAATGATTGAGATTGGAGATTTTAGCTGCAAGAACTCCTGACCACATTTGGAAGAGAAACCAGCAGCCAGCCAGCCAGCAACTGCAATCATGTACCGGATAAGACATTTTTGTCGGTAGAACATGTGGTTCCTTAGCTGCCAACGCTCCTTAATTTCCACCTCATAAATAATAATAATAATAATAATTATTATTATTATTATTATTATTATTATAATGAAGTCTCTCTCTCTCTCTCTTTTTGTTTATTAATTAATTAATTTTTAATGATTGAACCGACTTGTCAAAAAGTGTAACACGTGCCTAAATTTTAATGCTGTCATTGCATTGAGTTCTCCCATAAATATTTGAGAACTTTTAGAATTTTTCAATTTTTCATTTCATGTAATATTGAGGAAATGGATGCAGTGAATGCGAGGATATGATCTAAATGAAAATATAGTTAAAATAGTAGTAGCAGTGGTTGAGTCGTTCTAGAACTTGTGCTTGCAACAAGAAATCTAAAGTTGGATGTATGAAGAAAGCATGTATTATTATTCCAAAATTAAAAATTCTTTCAATGGTAAGAAATGGTGGTACCAGGTATTTTTAAAAAGGCAAAGAGGGAATTTGATTCAATTGAACTCGATGTAGTTTGGGTTTAAACCATTGGTGGTAACATGTCATTTTTTCACTGCCAAATATTTACGGCCACATTGATATGTTTGCAATATATAGCGCGTGTGAATTCCAAATCCAATCACCAAATAATTGGTTGTTCAACCAGCCTTAGTTTGGTTAACCTCGATTTGGCAATCACTCCTTCGGTTGGGTTGCCCTAACCATGTACTTACTTGACGGTATCTTGATATGAGAAAATAGGAATACGGAAGGAGATATGGATCAAAGCTTATACCATCGAAGTCGTCACTGAACTACTTTATCATAGGTTAGGTTAGAACACTTAATTAATTACTATTGATTGATTGGTCTACTAACTACTGTTAGTCCTAAGGTTTCATCAACTTAGTTTTGATGACAAATTATTTTGTACTAATGACTTTATGTTTATGATATATTTAACAAGTTAAACCATTAAAGTTAGAGAATTGAGAGAACTTAAAGAACTTATTTCTTGCATTTTCTTTTCAATTGTTTTTCTCTCAATTATATTATATTATAACTTGTATATCTCTAAGAATATGAAGGTCATGACACAAAAGTAACTAAATTGGGAGATCTCCCCAAGTGATAAGTCTTCTAGTTTAGGCAGAAAGCTCAAGTCATTGATCGGCCCAAGAAATCAATTGATCGGTCTTGCTTTTCAAAGACTCCAAAGGTCAGTTTTGCACTCTAATGACTAGTGGTTGGTTGATAGGCATATGACGCAGGTATACCCTTTTAAGCCCGAGAAGATCTTGATATTGATTATATAAGTATCCAAACTCTTTATTCTCTTTTTATCTCTTTTGTGCCTCAACTTGCAAACTTGTGAGGGAACTCTTTACAACTTTAGCGACATAATCTTACATATTATTTAAGAGTTGTTTTGTCGTGCTTAAACCAGTAAATTGTTCCTTATGAGGAAATTTATTTCATAATCATTTCTTATATTTGATATCCTTGCCTCCGTCAAAGAAAGATGTATTTGGTTGCCTTTTCTTCCTATAAAACAAAGACTGTATTGGTATTCTTGCCTCCATTAAACCAACGAGTATAGTGGAACCTCAAGGTGGTTGGTCTTGAGAGAGCGGATGTAGGCGGGGATAGTTGACCCACTCTAAAAGAGTCAGCATTTCTCTCTTCCTACTCTTTAGTTTAATTGCTTAATATTTGTGTATTTTCTTTGGTTTGTTTAATGTTTTTTTAAAAAAAAAAAAATTGGTATCAAGTACATTAATTTTATTAAATCCAATTCATTCCTCTCTTGGATTGCTACTTGGGCTAATAATTGGTATCAAAGAAAGGGATATCCTTTTAATTTTATACTTAACCATCTTTGAGTGATCCATGACAACCATCAACATTGACATTGAGAGATTCTCCACCGTTCAACCTCTATTTTTTAATGGAGAAGATTTTGCTTATTGAAAAAATAGAATGACCATTTTTTTAGACTTCCTTGAATTTGAAATTTGGGATGTTATTTAAGATAGATATACTGCCTCAACTATTGTGGACCACAGAGAATTTAATCTCATCACTAGATGCACGCCCACTAAACAAATTTGGCATGCATTTCATGTGACTAAGGTAAAATTATCTAGAATAAATGTGCTTGTTACAAAAAATAAAATATTTGAAATGCATCAAAATGGGAACATTAATGATATGTTTACAAGGTTCATTAATATTATTAATGATTTGAAATCTCTTAGCAAAAATAAACTAATTTTGAACTTGTGCAAGGATATGTAGGTGCTTGCCAAAAGAGTGGGTGGCTAAGAAGAGCGTCATCATAGAATTTGTCGATAATCATTTTTTAACTAAATATTTTATAATTTAAATGAACAATTTAAGAATTGAGCTAAAATAAAGAGAAAAGGAAAATTGTACAAGGCGGTTGACCAGTCATTTATGGGCAAACGACTGGTCACTGTCCTTCCCATTTTTTCGCCCATGCACAAAGACTTTTAGCACCATCCTGATAGTGGTTGACTAGTCCTATGGGATGGTTGACTAGTTTAGTTAATTTTCAAAGCTTGAAATTCTTTGATCTAATTGGTTGTTGATTTCAAAGGTGACAAGTGTCTTAGTCATTGTCACACGATAGGCAACAAACCTGGTCATTGTTGGTTATTGGTTGGTGGTTATAGAAGTTGAAATTTTGAATTTGAAATTCAAAATTTTAAACTCCATTTCCCTCTACCATGTACGGTGCTATTTTAGGGCACGTCCTAATGGGGGATAGGGAGAGTTTGTTGCAACGAGAACTTGTGTTTTGGGTGCTTGAGAGGAAAATTTACACTTAGGCATTTAAGAGACGTCTCATTCTCTTAATCTTTCGTTCATATTTTTGGCATGTATGTGTGTGTACAGTTTTTGAGTTCTCTCCTACTAGAAATACAAATCTTTTTGGATTCAGGTCAATCTTATTACCATTCTTCTGTAATTTCTAAGTTTATATTGTAATTATGTATGCATGTGATTTATATTGTTGTGTTCTCTTCATGTTATTTAATGTTTCAAATGTTCCTCATACATAGTGTTGTTTTGGTGTCCTGGGAAAGGTTTATATGCATATTCCAAAACCGCATTGGCTTTGACACCATTTTACTAAAAGAAATGCATT
Source organism: Malania oleifera (assembly GCF_029873635.1). Classification (NCBI taxonomy): domain Eukaryota; kingdom Viridiplantae; phylum Streptophyta; class Magnoliopsida; order Santalales; family Ximeniaceae; genus Malania; species Malania oleifera. The sequence continues at coordinate 77,220,201 of NC_080422.1, read as the reverse complement.
TTTGAAAAAAAAATTTATTTTGAAAATATTTCTACCTACTTCTTAATTTATGCATGCTAATTTCTGTAATTGGCCTATTATCTAAAATAGGAGTAAATAAGAACTATGCCAAGGTTTTATAAAATTTATATGAAAATTCAAAAAATTGTGGAATATGCATGCAAGCAGTCAACCGGCCTTGAGGGCACAATTGATCAGTTAATTTTTTGCAGACTGTCTATCGACTCTTAAGGCACCCTTGACCAGTTCATTCTTTGTTGATAGTTGACTAGTCACTAAGGTGCGATTGACCAGCCAGCCCAAAGGCCCTTCATCAACTCTTTATTTAGACTTTGAATTTTGAGTCTCAGATTGGTATAAACACTCATTAGAGTGTTTAGTCAAGTATGTTGATTGATTATTTGATGATGGTTTAACAACTTTGTCCTTTAAAAGAAAACCAAAAATGTCATTTTTCAAGTATTTTTCCAAAAAAGAAAAAAAAATTGAAATAAATGTCCATGATGTAGCTTTTAGACATTTTTCATTGTGATTTTGATTCGATTTTCTAGTGATTTCAAAGCAGGTTTGTGGCTCTTCCACACACACACACACACACAAAATCACCCAAAAGTTCAAGTTAATTTTTTGAAAATATACCATTTTCAAAGTAATCACTTATGATGTGGCTAAGGATACAAAAGTTCTTATTTTCTAAAAATTAACATATTTCAAGACCCTATTTTTGCATGAAGTTTTAAGATAAATAATGTTTTTCACCAAAAATATTGATTTTTTATTCAAGATTTCAAACTATTTTCAAAAACTTTAAAACGTTTTTGTCAACAAAGATTTAGTCTGGGGTGCCGATAAGAGGGAAAATGGGTCCCCAGATGAGAAGGAAAGAGTTTTAATAAAAAAGGGTGAGTCACATGATACGGAGTTGCCACCTTATTTTTTTAAGGTAGGGAAAATAAAGAAAATCCTTAAAAAAAAAAAAAAAGTCTGAAAAACTAGATTTTTGAGTTTGGGAGTACATTTGTGCTTAGGAAAGGTGATTGGCCAACCACCTCAATGATGATTAACTTTGAGCACTCCTATCAGCACCCATTTGAGGATTGGTTACCGCACTTCTGTGCGTGCGTGTGTGTCCTCCAAAAAGTTGACATTTCGTGAAACCTATATGGGGGACTGAATCCTATGGAGGCTCCACAACTCATCCTAAAAAATGATTTTAAAAAGGAAGGAAAGTAAAAAAATTTAAGTTGAACCTACCCTTTTGGGGTAAGCTGACTACATACCCGAGGTCTAAGATCAAGCCGATGTAGTTCAGGAAAAAAGTTAGGTTTGAGGATTTTGAAAGGAATTCCCCACATAAGGGTTAATATTTTGGAAAGAGAAACAAGAAATTTTAAAAGGTGAGGGGAATCTAATATTTTGAAGTCAGGGTGGCCATCCCTAAAACGAGTTTTGAAAATTGGGAAATGGCCCTTGGTTTTTTTTTTTAAAAAAAAGGGGATAACCTCTTAGGAAATTTTTATATGCATATTCCAAAACTACATTGGTTTTGACACCATTTTACTAAAAGAAACACATTTTTGAAAAAAAAATTATTTTAAAAATATTTCCACCCACTTCTTTATGTATGCATGCTAATTTTTGCAATTGGCATATTATCTAAGATAGGAGTAAATAAGATCTATGCCAAGGTTTTATAAAAATTATATGAAAATTCAAAAAATTGAGGATTATGCATGCAGGCAGTCAACCAGCCTTGAGGGCACAATTGATAGGTTAATTCTTTGCAGACGGTCGATCGACTATTAAGGCAACTATGAGGATTGGTGTAATCTCAAGAAGGGGGTGAATTGGATTTTAAAAAACTTTTGCTAATTATTTTACCGATTCACAAATAATATTCCAATCAAAATTGAAGGCATGTATGTAAATCAATCAAAACAATATATGTACAATCACACATATGCGGAAATATAAAGAGTGTAGGGTAAGAGAGAATGACACTGAGATTTTTACGAGGTTCGGCTATCCCCATTACGTCCTCGCCTTGAGCAAACTACCCAAGGATTTCAACTATACCACTCCTTTAACTGGGCGAGGCCACCACTTACACCACTCCTTATAGGCGGAGCCACCTCTCCGAGCAATATTTCCTCACTCGGTACAATACACACTGTAATCCCTCCTAATAGGCGGAGAAGCCTCTCCGAGCAATATACCCTTGCTTGGTACAGTTCGCACCGTAATCCCCCCTTCTAGGCAGAGATACCTCTCCAAGTGATATTGTAACGACCCCAAAAATATTTCATAATAAACATAAAATAATATCATCATATGATACCTCTGATACCATAATGCAACATCCACGAACCCAGTGGGGTCCAAGAAATACCATCTCATAATTAATTTAAACAAATGAACAAGGGAACCAAATTGTTCTTCTAATATCATACACACCAGAGTACTAGCCCTCAACCTTTGTATCAATATCTTCAAAAATATATTACAACCCAGAATGACCAAAAGCAACTAAATATAACCAAATAGGGTTTTACCAACATTCACTCTCAGCTAGCTCATCTAGGTCCCACCTTGGAGCTCCTAGACTCGATTTCTTGTAGGCCCTGAAAAGTTGATATGTTTACTGGGGTAAGACACTTATCAGTAAGGCGAAATAAAGTATTATCAGTGTGTGGCTAACATGAGTTTCAGTGAAATCAAACACATTCTTTAAGTTACTTTAGCTGACAAATATACCATTTGTATAAAATAACTCACACCTATATAGTTGAAAATATACATTTTCTCCACAATATAATTAGCTTAGTAAATAATATCATTTACATAAATTCACATATATACATAGAAGAAACCCCCTTTTGGACAAACAACATTATCATTTAATAACCCCACATGATCGGGGTTGTGCGGTCTGAAGACTGGACTTAGCCATGACTGGCCTACCACCAGGCTAAGTCAGAGAATTTCGTCTATTAATCTGATTTGCCTATCCAATCTGGCCTGGACTCTAGAGGGGTACAACAATTCTTCGTGGCCAAATCGACTATCTGAAGGCCTACACGTCTCACTACCGTGTGGTTGCACTAACTCATTCACTAGCAACAGTATCGTGCTCTCATCACATCTGGTCCTCAGGTTTCTTAAACCATATAATGCAATTTAAGTAATAAAAATAGTTATATAATCTCATTTTCGTAATTCAGTATAAAATTTGTCATCTCAAAACCCGGCATAGAGTTATCATCTCAAAACCTGGCATTCAGTCGTCATATCAAACCCGGCATTCATCTGTCACATCACATTTCACAATTTCCACCACATTTCCATACAGTTAAATTGCATTTTCACTGTATAATACTATAAAAATTCTCAGATTCAATTGTGCAGTAAAATATAAATAAATCTCATGTCATATGATTTTTGATTGATAAATCTTAATCTACTAAACTACCCAAAAAATATATTTTTTCGTTGAAAACTAGGTCTGACCATCTCCATAATTTTTATTCAACTCAAAATACCTTTTTAATAAGGAAAAAGAAGACGATCAACCCCACTTACTTTGGTTTTCCCCGAAATACTAATAATAATCAAAACCATATATTTAATATGCCAGAATCATTCAGAAAATGATATACAACATTCAGGAATTCATATACTCAATTTTAATCGGTTCAAATTCAACAAAAAGCTGACATAATTTATTCCTCTTACCTATTCCTAAAGATATGCCTAAAACGTTCGGAAAACAATGAAACCTAGCTTCCTTAACTCGCAGCGGGAAGTGAGTCGGCGAGCCGAGAAAGGAGAGAAAGACAATCAGAGAGCGAGAGCGGATCCCAGGAAGCCTTAGGGGAGAGAGAGAGAGAGAGAGAGAGAGAGAGAGAGAGAAATGAAAGTTTATAAAAAAATTTATGCTATCTCGGTACTTAAAGACGCTTAGCCTTCCTGAAACCATCGACGGTTTTCTTGAACTCTACAAAACCGTCGACGGTTTGATCACTTAAATGTTCTCAATTGTTTTAACCGTCGATGGTTTTCCTGAGACTCCCTGAAACCGTCGACGGTTTGGTCCTGCCAAATCGATTTCCTTCCTTTTATTTTATTTCTCTTTTCTTTTATTTATTTTCTATTCTTGCCTTGGTTCAGGTTCCTACATCCTCCCCCCCTTACAAAAAATTTCGTCCCCGAAATTTTCTAATTTGTACTTATCATCACTCCCGGAATTACCGAATCGATCCCTAGACTCTAGGAAGAGCTGGCGGCCACCCACATAGCAGCCCCATCCCAAATTTATTAATTACCCTCACTTGTGGCGGAGGAATATCGTGGTTACATAATACATTTCTAGGAGATTACAAATAGTCAAACAAAATTCTCCTAAAACCACTTAAAGCACAAAACCCAAAACCTACAAATTTACAATCACTCAAACCTAACTAGACAACCTACACAAAACCAAATATACTCATAATCAAACTCTTACCTAAATAGCTTCACTTACCTGAGCCGTCTCACTTACCTGCTTAGTGTTGGGTCTACTTGAATAGCTGCGGGTACCTTTGATGTATTTGCTCCTCTAGTTCCCATGAAACTTCCTCCACTGCGTGGTTACGCTAGAGCACTTTAACTAATGGAATCTTTTTAGTACGGAGTTCATGTTCCTTTCGGTCTAATATCTAAACTGGCACTTCTTCATAGGATAAAGTATCTCTGACTTCTAAGAATTCATAGTTTATCATGTGGAAAGGATTTGGAATGTAATTTCTCAACATCGACACGTGAAAGACATCATGAATCCTAAACAATGCTGGGGGTAACGCTATCTTGTAAGCAACCAGACCCACCTTCTCCAGTATCTTGAATGGCCCAATGTACCTAGGGCTTAGCTTAAACTTCTTTTCAAATCTCATAACTCCCTTCATCGAAGCAGTCCTCAGATATATCTCATCTCCTATTCCAAACTCTAGCTCTCGTCGGTGAGTATCAGTATAACTCTTTTACCGACTCTGAACTATCTTAATTTTATCCCTGATGAGTTTGATCTTTTCAAAAGTCTGTTGTATGATTTCTAGCCCCAAAACCTACCGTTCACCAACCTCGTCCCAATACAACGGAGATCAGCACCTTCGACTATACAACACTTCATAGGGTGCCATCTCGATACTAGCATTATAGTTGTTATTGTAAGCGAAGTCCACTAGTGGCAAAAACTAAATCCAACTACCTCTGAAATCCAGCACACACGCCCACAGCATATCTTCTGATATCTGAATCGTTCTCTCTGACTACCTATTAGTTTGCGGGTGAAATGTTGTACTAAAAGTCAGTTGAGATCTCAAGGCTTTCTGTAAGATTTTTCAAAATTGGGAGGTGAACCGTGTATCTCGATCTGAAATAATGGACACAGGCACGCCGTGAAGTCGAACTATCTCCTGCACATAAAGTTCTCCCAGCTTATTCATGGAGTAACTGACTTTGATAGGAACAAAATGTGCAGTCTTTGTCAGATGATCCACAATTACCCAGATGGCGTTTTGTCCATGCAATGCTGATGCTAACCCCGTTACGAAGTCCATGGAGATGTGCTCCCACTTCCACTCAAGAATGTGAAGTGGGTGAAATGGTCTTGCTGATCTCTAATGCTCTACTTTCACTTACTGACATATCAGACAATATTCCACAAATTAAGCAATCTCCCTCTTCATATTGTTCCACCAGAAGGATTCTTGCAGATCTCTATACATTTTAGTACTCCCTGGATGTATGGTATAAAGAAAGTGATGAGCCTCCTCCAAAATTGTACTTTTAATCTCTACGTCGTTAGGTACACATAGTCTGGCGTGAAATCTTAGAACTCCTTCATCCGAAATATTAAAATCAGACTGTAGCCCACTCCGTACTTTCTCCACAATTTTCACCAATTCTGCATCTTTCATCTGAGCAGTCTTAATCCTTTCCTGCAAGGTTTGTTGGATTACCAGATTAGTAGTGAACATCTGCTGATTTCCCTCCACTAATTCCACACCAAACCTTTCCAGATCCATCCTGATTTTCTGTTGAGCTACCACTGCCAAGATTGACGCATTCACTAACTTCCAACTCAAGGCATCAGCTACCACGTTAAGTTTCCCTGGATGATAACTGATGGTGCAGTCATAGTCTCTATGAGCTCTAGCCATCTCCTCTATCTCATATTCAGCTCCTTCTATGTGAAAATGTACTTAAGGCTTTTATGATCTGTAAAAATCTCACAACTTTCACCACACAAATAGTGCCTCCAGATTTTCAATGCAAAAACCACTGCTGCTAACTCCAAGTCATGCATAGGATAATTCTTCTCGCACTCCTTGAGTTGCCGAGAAGCAAATGTAATAACCTTTCCCTATTGCATCAGCACGCACCCGAGCCCTTTATGAGATGCATCACTGTAGATTACAAAACTCTCTTCCCCTGAAAAAATTGTCAATATCGGCACAGTGATAAGTCATTGCTTTAACTCTTAGAAGCTCTGTTCACATTCGTCTGTCCATTCATATCTTACAGTCTTCGTGGTCAACAGTGTCAGAGGGCCTGATAACTTAAAGAAACCTTCTACAAATCAGCGGTAGTATCCTACCAATCCCAAGAAACTCCTAACCTTGTGGACATTTTTTGGCCTTGTCCAGTCCAGTACAACCTTTATCTTGCTTAGATCCACAAAAATACCACCCCTGGATATCACATGCCCTAGGAATGCAACATGTTTCATCCAAAACTCACACTTCTTGAATTTGGCATATAGCCTCCTTTCCCTCAACACCTGAAGCACTATCCTCAGATGATCCTTATGCTCTTTGAAATTCTTTGAATAAACCAATATGTTGTCAATAAACACCACCACAAATAGATTCAAATACTGATGGAAGACCCTATTCATTAGGTCCATGAATGCAACAGGCGCATTCATCAGTCCGAATGGCATAACCAAAAATTTATAATGGTCATACTTGGTTTAGAAAGCGGTCTTCGATATGTCCTCAGATTTAACTCTCACCTAATGATACCCGGATCAGAGATCGATTTTCAAGAAAACCTACATTCTTCGAAGTTGGTAAAATAGATCATCGATACGAGGTATCTAGTACTTGTTCTTGATCGTCCCCTTATTTATCTCCTGGTATTCGATACACATCATCATCGACCCGTCTTTCTTTTTAACAAACAGCACGGGTACTCCCCACGGAGATACACTGGGCCTGATAAACCCATTGTCTAACAACTCTTGTAGTTGTTCCTTTAATTCTTTCAACTCCGCTGGAGCCATTCTATACGGAACCTTAGACATTGGCATCATTCCTAAAGATAGGTTAATAGCAAACTCCACCTCACGCTCGGGAGGTTAACCTGGCAAATCCTCTAGAAACACGTAAGGAAAATCCCTTACCATTGAGATATCCTCCAGCTTTAGCTCTTTCATTGATGCATTTTTCACATAAGCCAGGTAACCCTAACATCCTTCCAATAGTAATATCCTAACTTGCATGGCTTAAAGAATTAGTGGTGAGGCGTGCACGCACGACCCCACAAATTTGTACTCATGTTCCCCTGGAGGTTTGAATACCACCTCCTTCTTGTAGCAGTCAATACTAGCATAACCTAAAGCTAGCCAGTCCATTCCCAAAACCACCTCAAAACCATGCATGTCGAGAACCACCAAATTAGCAGGCAATGTCCTTCCCTGAATACTAATCGGATAATTTTTAACTGAATACTGATCGGATAATTTTTAAGTACCCTCCTATACACCACAACGGCTCATGTCGATGTAGCCACTGATAAATTGATGTCCAGTAGCTGAGCTTCTATCCCACACAATTTAATGAACACACGAGCTACGAAAGAATATGTCACCTTGAATCAAACAACACAACAACTTTATGTGGAAAAATTGAAATGGTACCAATCACCACGTCACTAGCATCCTCTGCATCTCCCGGCGTAAGGGAATACACCCACACCTGAGCGGTGTTCCTCTGGTAGCCACATTAGGGTGTCTGATTGTCTCCCCGAAACTGATTAGGTGTGGGCGCATCACCAAGCGATGCACGACATTCTTGTGCCATGTGGCCAGGTCTACCACAAAGAAAATAACCCACTATTCTACCCCGGCATTCACCCCAATGCCCATGATGACACCTGGAATTCGGAAGGCATGATGGATTTCCCTGATGGACTCGATGTCCCACCTCCTGTCACTAGCCCACGTAGTTACCAGGCCTCCTCAATGTACCTTGACTGGTGCAAGTTTGAAAACTAGGAGGCAAGGGCCTCTTTCTCTCATTCGCTATCCCCGCACTCCTCTGCAGAGTGGTCTCCAACACCATGGCTTTTTCGACCAGCTATAAGAAACTCTGGATCTGAAATTCCACCACCTACTCGTATATTCCCTATCTCATACCTCTCTCAAATCTCTGTGCCTTCTTCGGCTCATCTAGGACCATGTATGGGGCGAAGTGAGATAGCTACATGAACTCGGCCGTGTATTGCTGTATGGTCAAGTGCCCCTAAGTCATATTTAGGAACTCCTATGCCTTAGCTTCCCTGGAGGAAGAGGGGAAGAGGGGAAATATCTGTTGAAGAAAGCATCCCTAAAACGGCTTCAGGTCAAAGCTGCAGGTCCTGGTCTCTTTTCCTCCACCAAATTTACTACTCTCCACCATCGCTTAGCCTCCCTAATGAACTTGAAAGTGGCATACTGCACCCTCTGCTCATCGGTGCAATGCAAAACAGTTAGAAGGTCTTTAATGTCCTAAACCCAATCCTTAACAGCAATTGGATCCGCTCCTCATGCAAATGTCGGCGGATTCATATGAGTGAACTGCTCAATGATGCAGCCTTGATCTGCAGGTGGATAATTCTACCCTTTAGAGTTCCGTTAGATCTCTCCCATAGCCTTCCATGCTAAACCTCGCAGTACTGCAAAGGTATATCCTCGTCACTGGAAGCTTCCACATTATTATTTCCTCCGGCTTCTACGCCCTTATCTTTGGGATCCATTTTGAAATAGGGTAATGAATAATTTTCTTAGATTCCTATTGTCAAAAAAAAACTAGTACAGCTAATTAGCTAGAACTCTAGAGTTCCCTGATGAACTTTTCCCACACAGATAAACCATTTTCCCTCCATACTCCCAATCCAAATTTTGGCCTCATTGCTTAGAAACAGAACCGTCGATGGTTTGTCATGATTTTTCTAAGACTGTAGCCTCGGGAAAACCACACAAGACCGTCAAGGGACTTTTGCCTCTAGGCAACAAGACAAAACCCCAAAATCTTAAGTACCCAGCTTCACTATCCATCCTATACCTTACCTACTCACCACACTTAGACTACCCCATTCCTACTCTTATCACCACTCATTCCAATACTCTAGTAGTATTATCCTCTAGAGTCTGCAGAACCTAACAACCTAGGCTCTAATACCCCAATTGTAATGACTTAAAAAATATTCCATAGTAAACATAAAATAATATCATCATATGATACCTCTGATACCACAATGCAACATCCACGGACCCAGTGGGCTCCAGGATAATGCCATCTAATAATTAATTTAAACAAAAGAACAACAGAAGCAAAATGCTCTTCTAATATCATAAACCCTAGAGTACTAGCCCTCAACCTTTGTATCAATATCTTCAAAAATATTACAACCCAAAATGACCAAAAGCAACTAAATATAACAAAATAGGGTCTTACCAACACTCACTCTCAGCTAGCTCGTCTAGGTCCCACCCTAGAGCTCCTAGACTCGGTTTCTTGTAGGCCTTGAAAAGCTGATATGTTATTGGGGTGAGACACTTCTTAGTAAGGCAAAATAAAGTATTATCAGCGTGTGGCTAACATGAGTTTCAGTGAAATTAAACACATTCTTTAATTTACTTTAGCTGACAAATATACCATTTGTATAAAATAACTCACACCTATACAGTTGAAAATATACATTTTCTCCACAATATAATTAGCTCAGTAAATAATATCATTGACATAAATTCACATATATGCATAGAAGAAACCCCCTTTTGGACAAAACACATCATCATGTAATAACCCCACATGATCGGGTTGTGTGGTCTGAAGACTGGACTTAGCCATGGCTGGCCTACCACCAAGCTAAGTTAGAGAATTCCGTCTATTAGTTCAATTTTCCTACCCAGTCTGGTCCGGACTCCAGAGGGGTACAACAACTCTTTGGGGACAAATCGACTCTAAAGGCCTACACGTCTCTCAACCATGTGGCTGCACTAACTCATTCACTAGCAACGGTATCGTGCTCTCATCACATCTTGTCCTTAGGGTTCTTAAATCATATAATGCAATTTAAGTAATAAAAACTATTATATAATCTCATTTTAATAATTCAGTATAAAACATGTCATCTCAAAACCCGGCATACAACTGTCATCTCAAAGCCCGACTTTCAGCCGTCATATCAAAACTCGGCATTTAGCTGTCATATCAAACCTCGCATTCAGTCGTCACATAACATTTCACAAATTCCACCACATTTCCAGTATTTCTATCAATCAGTACAAATTTCATTTTCACTGTATAATACCATAAAAATACTAAGATTCAGTAGTGCAGTAAAATATAAATAAGTCTCATACCACACGATTTTTAACTAATAAATCATAATATACTAAACTACCCGAAAATATATTTTTTTCGTTGAAAACTAGGTCTGACCATCTTCATAATTTTTATTCAACTCAAAATACCGGTTTAATAAGAAAAAGGAGACGATCAACCCTACTTACTTTGGTTTTCCCCCAAATACTAATAATAATAATAATCAAAACCATATATTTCATATGCTTGAATCATTCAAAAAAAAAAAAAAATGCAACCTAGCTTCCTTAACTCGCCGTGGAAAGTGAGTCAGCGAGCTGAGAGAGGAGAGAAACAAAATCAGAGAGTGAGAGCAGATCCCAAGAAGCCTTAGGGGAGAGAGAGAGAGAGAGAGAGAGAGAGAAATGACAGTTTATAAAAAAAAAAATTATGTTATCTCGGTACTTAAGGTCGCTCAGCCCGCCTAAAACTGTCGATGGTTTTCCTAAATTTTACGAAACCATCGATGGTTTGGTCACTTAAATGCTTTTGGTTGTTTTAACCATCGATGGTTTTCCTGAAACTCCCTGAAACCGTCTACGATTTGGTCTTGCCAAAAACGAATTTCCTTCCTTTTATTCTGTTTCTTTTTTATTTTATTTATTTTCTTTTCTTTCCTTGGTTTGGGTTCCTACATATATACCCTCACTTGGCATGATTCACAATCCAAACCGAAAATACAAATGATTTGAAAATAAATTTGCATACAAGAGATGCTTCTTCAAAGCTGATTTGTACAGTGAAAAAATTTCTAATATGCACTCAAATGATTTTAAATATGAAGTTCAGTAGAGTATAGGTATTCCTCTCAAAAATGGTTTGCAAGAATTATGAGAGTATGGAAGATGATTTTCTCAAGATTGACCTTTGAAATATTAAGAGTAAGAAGCTTTTCAAGCAAGTATATATGAATAAATATATACTCAAAGCTTTCTTGTATAACTCACAAGATTTTCTCCAAAAGAGTTTTCAAAAAGAAAGTAGGAGAAATATGAATTTGATCTTTGAAATATTACTAGAGTAAGAAGGCTCAAGCAATATATATATATATATATATATATACATATATATATATATATATATATATATTTATATATATATATGTATATATGAATGTGGATATAAGATCAAGCCTTTCAAGAAACCCTTAAAAGGTTTTCTACAAAAAGTATTTTCAAAAGAAGAATAGGAGAAGTATGATCTTTGATCTTCAAAAAGAGTATAAAATATAAGTAAGAATCAATGAATATTCAAGTATAATTTCAATATAGATCTCTAACCTTCTCCAAGTAAAATGGCTTGGTATTTATAGCCAAATTTGAAATATAACCGTTATATGACCGTTGGGTATTATAATAATTATATATTTAAAATTTTATGACCTTTTGAAGCTTAAAATATCCTGAATCCGAGAGGTCCGGTCGACTGACCCAAGGTCCGGTCGAACGGCCAAAGGGCGATTTCCCTTTTAGAGCGGTTCCGTCGGTCGGGCATATGATTTTGTCTGCCGGATCATCCTTGGTTGCACACCGATTGATCGGGCCCCTTTATAAAAATGAGTTTTGGCTAGTTATTTGATTTCAAAACCATTTCAAACCTTTTGTGTAAGTTTAACATTTTTTAATAAAAAGGTTTTTCATGAGAATTGGCGTTCCTAAGGTCAATCTAAGGTTAGTGTAGAGCTTCAATTCAAATCAAATGAAATGTATACAAAATTGAAACCTAATAACAATACAACTAAAAATAAACATAAGTCTTCAAGCTTTGCTCTTCTGATGTTCATGGAATACGCCACATGATGTGTTCGATTAGGTACTTTCAAGGCTTCCATTTTGTATCAGTCATCTATGCTATCTGAAACTTAACTTGTTCAAATAATTAGCGCACAAATGAGATGCTAAGCTTTGTCATTATCAAAATGGGATAGGACTCAAAAAGTCAACAATCTCCCCCTTTTTGATGATTACAGATACAGGAGTAAAATGATGGCAGTTTGACAAGGCTCCCCCTTACAATATGCCTAATTTCAAAAATAGTCAATATAATTAAGGCATATTTGAAATGAAGACTTTAAAGTTTTTCAAGTTGAGAATTTAAGCTTAGTTTAGTTTAGTTTGGTTTAATGCATTTTATATTGAAGCTGACTTTGAAAAATATTCAGTTAAAATCAAAGTGTTTAAAAGTTGCTCGAAAAGCTTAGTATCATGTGACTTTGTTTTAGCATTTACTTTGAGTTTAAAAGATAGAGTTAAGAACAAACTAATCACAGTAACTTCTTTGTCTGCCCTTATGATTACTTTCTGTTATGCTTTCTCAAGATCGAGGCAGGAGGATACAAGTTATAGAAAAAAATCTGCTCCAAAACCTTCTCCCTCTTTTGTCATCAACAAAAGGGCTAAAGTTTTCCCCTTTTTCAAGAGGATCATTTAAACAAAAAGACCCTTAAAATTTATGAATTTCATGGCAGAAATTGAATTTTTGGACACATGTCATGAATGCCTTTAAGTATGTAAGTTTAAAGCAAGAGATAAGATTTATCTTCTATAAGTTCATTTCTTGCCTAAAAAAATTTTTCATTTTGTAAAAAATATTTTCCCTTTTGATATTATCATCAAGGACTGGGGACTATGCTTGTTGTAAACTTCAAAGTGAATTTAACATAATGTTTAGGCAAACTTTATTTATCTGGTAAGCAAGATCATATGGCTAAGCTTAGAGCAACAGTTTCATTTAAGATTACTGTGAGAAAGAAAATTATCTTAACAACATATGCCATAGTAAGCTTTCAAAAAAGGAATTTAAGCCAAAAGATGGGTAAGCATAAAAAGATGGAATTTTAATTTCAAAGCTCCCCCTTTTTGTCTGAAATGCTAGCTTAGATGCAGCTAATTATTGAAATGTGCCAACCAGTATAAGCAACCAGTTTATGTCTTTAAAAATAATTTTACTGGAATTGAATAAGCCGTTTTATCCAACTAATAAAAAATTTCTATAGAACAATATGCATCAGGGAACTAATATTGTGTTATGTAATGTGTTCATAAAACCTAAGAACAATCCATATCTATTTATGGATCCATAAAAGCATGATATGATGTTCATGGTATTCATAAGAGCTTCAAAACTCAAAAACAAAAACAATAATGATATGATTCATTTGAATCCATAATAATTTTGAATTAAAGCCTTCTCTCTTAAAATAGAGCTCGTGCTCTCTTCTTCGTTCTCATGCACACAAAAGTTCAACATACAACATATGTATTCAATTAGCACATAGTTATCTTCATATTGCATTCCATCTAGTATACGATAGCCAATCAAGGCTATACTCAAAAAATCATGCAATAGCTATTCTATTGTGGTTCAAACATGAAAATGACACAACTCAAAAGACTCAATGAGTGTGTGAGAAATAAAAACTTTCTCAATGTCATGCATTTGCTCACAGTTTATGGACTTTAATCAAGACATGTAATATTGAATTCAAAACAGGATGATTATCCATTTAGGTCCTAAATGAAGTTTAGAAAATATGGTTTAAACCAAATGGTGTCCATGAACTAGATTTTCCTAAGAACGTAAAACATGTATATGATGTAGAGCATTCTAGGAAAAATCTATTTTGACAAAAATTAGGCAGCATGTCGTTTGTAAGTAGTTCATTTTTCCATTATGCAGTTCACAAAAGCATGCACCAAATATCTAGTTGTTTCTACAGCATGCAATTCACAAAGTCTGCATCAGCCATGCAGATGGAGTTTGGTATAATTAGCATGCAAGAGCCCTAAACATTTCTATAGCATGCATTCTGCATCAACCATGCAAATGGTTTCCACAATTCAGTATATCTCAATAACATGCTATAATAGAGATTATCCATCCATCAAACGAATTTAAATATGTAGCAGGATATGGATAATAAGTGTTTAGTGTCATACTCAAAAGAATATAAAACAAGATAAGCAAGTGAATGCTAATGATCATAAACCCAAAATAAAAATTCAAACTATTCATTAGTTGAAAATAAGCACAAGGAGTTGCTCCCTAGACCTGGAAAAATGGATAAAAATCCGTTAATCCGACCCGCATCCAACCCGTTTTAACCGACTCATAATCAACTTCTTGCTAAATGAGTCGAATATGGTTTTCAATTTTCATATCCGCCTCCTTAGCGGGTCAGGTCGATTTTATCCGGCGGATATCCGCCAAACCGCTTAAAAACCCATTACTAATTAACCCGACCCAAGAAGTGCCCATAGCCCACTACCCAACTATGGAAAGCCCAGTGCCCCAACATTGTCCACACGGCTCACTCATGCACACCGCACAACGCACATGCCTTTAGGCTTCAGGCTTCAGCAATTCTCAGTCTCAAAGTCTCAAGAGTCTCAGTCAACACAAAGAAACCCTAAAGGCTCTTAGTCTCTAACCCGCGCTGCAGCTCTCGAGTCTCAAGCTCTCAGCCTCTCAACCTCTCCTAAGTCTCCTCATCTCTGACCTCTCAACTCTCACTCTCTTAAATCTCATTCTCAATCCTCTCCTTTCCTGAATCCTGACTCCTAACTCTTCTTTCCTCTCCTATGGATCTGGTGCGTTGCAACATGTCAAACGGCCCCAACCTATCCTCTCCTGAGTCTCCTCTCCTCTCCTCTAGTGCGCTGCTACTTGCCAAACCTGTCGATAGCTTGAGTCATCGTCTCCAGGTCTCCTCCAAGCTTCACAGACCACAGCGACTGTCAGTCATCCCCAGCTCCATAGACGGACAGACCACCTAACTCCAGAGGTGAGTTGAGATTTTTTTATTTTTTAGGTTCTCTGTTACTACCTTACTGAGTTACTAGCTTGTTGGGTCAATAATACCTTTTTCAGAGCTGGGTCAATAATACCTTTTTCAAACAATTTTTGCTACCCACTATAACGAGTCAACACCAAATTAGAACTTGGAAGAATATCTTGGGAAATTTTATTTTTCAGAAGTTCTCTCTTGCAGAGTGCTCATGTCATGTAGACAGAAAACTTTGAAAGTTTAGCCTTATTGATTCTTCATTTTGCCTTGTTTGTGATAATTGAACTGCCTCTATGCTCTTCTTGACGATTACAGTTTATATATATGTATGTATGTATGTAGGTAGGTAGGTATGTTATGGGAATTCTATATGCTTCATTCTTTGTTTGAGCTACTGTATTTATTTGAACTTTCACCGAATCACCGAATATATTTTGTGAATAAAACATTTTGTCTTGGAACTTCCTCTTAATGAAATCTTCTTTTGTATTGATTCATGTGTTATGTTTTAAAAATTGTATTCATTCTAAAAAAGTTAATACACAAACTAATCGCAAGTTATCGTATACAACTTAATATATTATGACACAAAATAAATTATTAATAAAATTATATTTGAGAATGGCGGATTATCCGCCCATCCGCCATGAATTATCCAACCCGAAACCGTTTAATCCGGCACTTAAACAAGTCGAATATGGATTACGATTTTTTCACCCGATAATCCGCCTTATCCATCATGGATTATTCGATTCGATCCGCTTTGCCAGGTCTACTGCTCCCCCTAAAATATGCAGCCTAGTCCCCACTTTCACCGTGCTCTCCATTGGATGACTCAGCTTCGCTGCTGCTGATACCTATTGGATGTTTCCCTTCCAGGACATTGAAGTGGTCATTAATAACAGTGAAGTTGGATTGCACGATATCTTGCAGCTCAATGAAGTCATTTGGAATGTCAATGAATCTGTTTTCTGTAAAAGATGCATATTCTTTGAGACCATTCTGGATTGAGGTGAACCGCGAGTCAGTAGAAGCTACAAACTCTTTAAAATCATTCTATATTATGGTGAACCGTGAGTCAGTAGAATCCTTGAACTCATTGAAATACTTGGAGAGTCTTTCAATGGCAACCATGATCTCATAATTAGATGGCTGCTCGGGTTGCTGGGGCTGAACTTGTGGAGCACCAAGTTGATCTCCTAACCTCCTGTGTAGTGAGGCTTGTGCTAACCAAACATTTCCCACTAACTCATAGCCCATTTGTTTCACTGTGGTGGAGGAGAAAATGTCAGTGGTCTTTCGTCTTACCAACAATGATTGCCCCTTGGTGACTCCTAATTTTACGAAGATCCTATTAAGAATTCCCCCGTATGGCATTATGATCCTATGCTCAGTGGTCTTCATAAACATCCACTTAATGATCAAACTGGGCAAGTCAACCTTCTTCCCCATCATCAAGCACCTCATAATAAAATAGTCCATGTAAGAGACATATACCCTGGATCCAATCTCAGGCAAGATGTTATAAGCAATCAAATGGCGGATTATCTTGGCCTCTAGTGTAAAGGTCTTATATTTAGGAGGGTGGTTGAGGTTGACTACAGGGTATTCCATGACCTAGTTCACAAAAGCTTCAATAATGAAGCCTTATTCATTAATCTAAGAAGACCTAGGGTCAAGATAGTTGAACTCTCCTCTCTCGATTTCAAAGGTCTCGACAAGGAGTTGGGCATCAAACTTAAAGGGTTCTTCAAGAACCCGAGTGTAGTGCCCTCGATCATCGTGACCTAGGTTTTCGTAAAACAAGTGAACCAGAGTAGGATATACACCCCTAGGCTAAAAGGATAAAAACTTAAACCGCCTAAGGAATCTAAATATTTCTAAAATGTTTCTGAAATAAAGCTTTGTGAAAGATAGGTCTAGGACCTTACCAATAAGAGCATCCTTGGATCGAAAATTTGTTTCATACGTTTGTGGAGATAAACCATCTCTCTGAAGTATCTCCTACCTCTTGAACTGATTTCCGTTTCCCTGCTCTAGGCATGGTAAAATGCAAAGCAAGGGAAGGGAAGGAAGTTTGGAGGATTTTTGGTGGAGAGAAGGCAAAGGTTTGAGAGAGAGTATGAAAAAATGGAAAATGAGACGGTTTTGCTCTAAAATAAGAGGGAAAAATGAGCCTCTCAGTTGTAAAATCTTTTACACCCTAATGGTTCAATTAACAGGGGATACTCTTGGTCGACTAGCTCTTCGTAAACGGTTCAAATTCCACTAGCCAATCGACTAGGAAATTGGTCTGGTCGACTGGCGTGCAAATAGAAAGTCCCGGTCTATGGTTTGCTTGACTATGGGACAACCATAAGGGTCTGGTTGATGGTCAGTCGACTGTGGCTTTGTTAAGATTATGCCCAGAAGGGTTCGGTCGATTGGGCGTGTTGGTCTAATCGACTAGGCCTCACTAATTTTGAGAAATTTGCCTCTTTTTCACTCCTTTTTGCACCTAACTCTTTAGCTAAGGGTTCCCTATTTAAATTTAGCTTGATTATTAAGCACAAACCACTTTGCTCTCTAATCCTAAGGAAGAGTCATTATGTGGTTCGTTGTGGTACCCATTCTTCCCTGAGTATTGGCGTGTTAAAACCCGGTGATTCTTTGACTCTCCAGACTTGTTTGATTTTCACACTTTTCCTTTTAAATGGACAATCAAATTTGATGTGGCCCTTCTTTTTAGATAGGAAGCACATGGTGTGAGCATATGCACTGGAAGAGGTACTAGCATAGAATTTTGAGGCTCTTACAAAGTACCCCATGTAGAGGTCATTTTTCTTTCTATTATCAATTCTATTAAATCCTATGCCCTCCTTTCTAAGGTCATTTTCTGTGAGCCTAGTAACTTGTCAAAATTTTATTTGCCTCTAGTAAAGATATATATGATCTTAGCTTGGTCATCTATTTTACTTTATAGGCTAAGTATTTCTGAATCTTTTATGCCTTTACAATTTTCTTGTAATCTTATAAGTTCTTTAGTCATCTTGTTGATCTTACTATTAAGTTCAGAAATATAAAGATCCTTCTCATTTTCAATAGAAATTTTGGATCTTATATCTTCCAGTTCTTTCACCACTTTTTCATTCTTGTTTTCTAGTTTCTTGATTTTCAAACCCTTTTATTTTTCAAAAAGAATTTTAGATTCTAATTCTTTCATTGAGGCTTCATTCTTGTTTTTCAAAGAAGTATATCGCCTATTGATTTTAACAAGAAACTTATGAATCCTAATATATTCTTTTTGAAGTTCCTCGTAAGTTGGCAAGCTTCACTACCATATTCATCACATGATTCACTACTATAATTATCACAAGATTTATTGCAAAAATCAGTACATGAATCATTTAAAGAAGTAGAAGAAGAGGTATGTACCTCTTCGTTAGTTAACGCAATAAAACAACATTTTTATCCTTCTTGATCTTTTGAGCTCGAATCATTCAGAATAGTGGCCTTCTCTTTCTTGGTTTCTCCATACCTCTTATCAAGTGTTTCCCAGATTTCCTTAGCATTTTGACATGTCATGATTTCTTTAAAACCATTAGTATCTAAAGCATAATATAATATGTTCATGGCACTAGAATTTATTTGCATTAAATTTATATCATGCTCATTCATTTCATTTTCAAGTTTGGGAAACTCTACATTATGAATAATTTTCATTGGGATATAGTTCCCTTGATCGATCACTTTCTAAACCCTCCAATCAACAGTTTCAATAAAAATGATCATTTTTTTGTTTCCAAATGGTGTAATCTACACCACTAAACAATGGAGGCCTTTAGAAAGATCAACCCTCACAAAACGGAGATACACCAATGTGAGCCATACAATCTTTATACAAAAACGATTAAGCTTATTGCAACCGGGCTCTGATACCAATTTTGAGAATTGGTGTAATCCCAAGAGGGGGGGTGAATTGGATTTTTAAAAACTTTGGCTAATTATTTTGCCGATTCACAAATAATATCTCAATCAAAATTAAAGGTGTGTATGTAAATTAATGACAACAATATATGAAAAATCATATACATGCCGAAATATAAAGAGTGTAGGGTAAGAGAGAATGACATCAAGATTTTTACAAGGTTCACTTATCCCTGCCTACATCCTCACCTTGAGCAAACCACCCAAGGATTTCCACTATACGACTCCTTTAACCAGGTAGAGCCACCACTTACACCACTCCTTATAGGCAAAGCCACCTCTCTAAGCAATATCCCCTCACTCGGTATGGTACACACCATAATCCTTCCTTATAGGCAGAGAAGCCTCTCCGATCAATATACCCTTGCTTGATACAGTTCACATCGTAATCCCTCCTTCTAGGCGGAGATACCTCTGCAAGTGATATACCCTCACTTGACACGATTCACAACCTGAACCGCAAATACAAATGATTTGAAAATAAATTTGCATACAAGAGATGCTTCTTCAAAGCTGATTTGTACAATGAAAAACTTTCTAACATGCACTCTCAAATGATTTTAAATATAAAGCTCAGTAAAGTATATGTATTCCTATCAAAAATGTTTTGCAAGAATTATGAGAGTATGGAAGATGATTTTCTCAAGATTGACCTTTGAAATATTAAGAGTAAGAAGCTTTTCAAGCAAGTATATATGAATGAATATATGCTCAAAGCTTTCTTGTATAACTCACAAGATTTTTCCCAAAAGAGTTTTCAAAAAGAAAGTAGGAGAAATATGAATTTGATCTTTGAAATATTACTGGAGTAAGAAGGTTTTAAGCAATATATATGAATGTGGATATAAGCTCAAGCCTTTCAAGAAACCCTTAAAAGATTTTCTCCAAAAAGTATTTTCAAAAGAAGAATAGGAGAAGTATGATCTTTGATCTTCAAAAAGAGTATAAAATATAAGTAAAAATCAAAGAATATTCAAGTATAATTTCAATATAGATCTCTAACCTTCTCTAAGTGAAATAGCTTGGTATTTTTATGGCCATTATATGACCGTTGGGTATTATAATAATAATATATTTTAAATTTTATGACTAGTTGGAGCTCAAAGTAGCCTAACCCTGAGAGGTTCAGTCGGCTGACCCAAGGTCCGGTCGACCAGCCAAAGGGTGATTTCCCTTTTAGCGCGATTTTGTCGGCTAGGCATATGATTCGGTTTGCCGGATCATCCTTGCTTGCACACCGGTTGACCGAACTTATGATCCGGTCAACTGGCCCTTTTTTAAATATGAGTTTTGGCTAGTTATTTGATTTAAAACATTCCAAACCTTTTGTGTAAGTTTAACATTTTGAATAAAAAGGTTTTTCATGAGAATTAGAGTTCCTAAGGTCAATCTAAGGTTAGTGTAGAGTTTCAATTCAAATCAAATGAAAGGCAGGCACAATTGAAACCTAATAACAATACAATTGAAAAGAAACATAAGTCTTCAAGCTTTGCTCTTGTGATGTCCATGGAATACGCCACATGATGTATTTGATTAGGTACTTTCAAGGCTTCAATTTTGCATCAGTCATCTGTGCATTCTGAAACTTAACCTATTCAAATACTTAGCGCACAAATGAGATGTTGTGATTTGTTATTATCAAAATGGGATAGGACTCAAAAAGTTAACAGCAACCTCAACCAGTTCTTTTTATATAGATTGTTGACTAGTCATTAAGGTGCAATTTACCAGCCAGATCAAAGGCCCTTCATCAACTCTTTATTTAGACTTTGAATTTTGAGTCAATGATTGGTATAAACACTCATTAGAGTGTATAGTCAAGTATGTTGATTGATTATTTGATGATGGTTTAACAACTTTGTCCTTTAAAAGAAAACCAAAAATGTCATTTTTCAAGTATTTTTCCAAAAAAGACAAAAAAAAAATTGAAATAAATGTCCATGGTGCAACTTTTAGACATTTTTCAATGTGATTTTGATTCTATTTTCTAGTGATTTCAAAGCAGGTTTGTAGTTCTTCCACAAAAAAAACCAAAATTTCAAGTTATATTTAGAAAACATACCAATTTTTAAAGTAATCACTTATGATGTGGTTTGAGGATACAAAGGTTCTTATTTTCTAAAAATTAACATATTTCAAGACTTTGCTTCTGTGGGATGTTTTAAGATAAATCATGTTTTTCACCAAAAATATTGATTTTTTATTCAAGATTTCAAATTGTTTTCAAAAACTTCAAAACGTTTTTGTCGACTAGGATTCAGTCTGGGATGCTAATGAGAAGGAAATTGGGTCCCTATATGAGAAGGAAAGAGTTTCAATGAAAAATGGTAAGTCATATGATACGGAGTCGCCACCTTATTTTTTTTCTAATGTAGGGAAATTAAAGGAAAACCCTAAAAAAAATATCTGGAAAATTAGATTTTTGAGTTTGGGAGTACATTTGTGCATAGGGAAGGTGATTGGCCAACCACCTCAATCATGATTAACTTTTCAGCACCCATATTGGCACCCATTTGAGGATTGGTAACAGCACTTATGTGTGTGTGTGTGTCTCCAAAAAAGTTGACATTTTGTGAAACCTATATGGGGGACCGAATCCTACAAAGGCTCCACAACTCATAAAAAAAAAATGATTTTAAAAAATGAAGGAAAGGAAAAATTTAAGTTGAACCTACCCTGGTAAGCTGACTACATACCTGAGGTCTAGGATCAAGCCAATGTAAGTTAGGTTTGAAGATTTTGAAAGAAATTCCCTATAGAAAGGTTAATATTTTGGAAAGAGAAACAAGAAATTTTAAAAGGTAATGGGAATTTGAGATTTTGAAGTCAAGGTGGCCATCCCTAAAACGGGTCTTTGAAAATTGGGAAATAGGCCTTGGTTTTTCAAAAAGAAAGGGGATAATCTTATTTTTTTTTAACAATTCGAGAAAACCCAATTAGGAGAATTGAGAAAAACTTTCAAAGTCGAAAGAGTATTTTAAAACAAAAACCAATCTTAGGGATACAAAATTGGGATTTATTTTCATTAATGAGTCAAAAAATGACAATAATTTTTGAAAAATGATTTCATGGAATCCATGTAGGGAAATCAATCTCATGAGGGTCCCATTACTTCCTCGAAGAAAAATTTTGGGGAATTTCATCAGACCCATGCAAGGAAATTAATCCCAAAAGGGCCCCATTACTTCCTCAATAATAGGAAATTACTTTAAAAAATAGTACCAAATTTTCCAATTTAGAAATCAAGGAGAATGAATTTGACGGATTTTGTGGTATCCATGCAGGGATATTAATCCCACAAGGGTCCCATTACTTCCTCGAAACAACACTTGAAACCAATTGCCCTAATTTTGGATTAGCCAATACAGTTAAGGAAATATGATTTAGATTTTATTTGAAAGGCAAGTCCTGATTTCAATAGGGTTGCAAATTTTTTCAAGGAAAAATAGTTCATTTTCTAACAAAACAATCTAAAGAAAGAAACAATGTAAAAGTAAATATGAGGATTAAAATGATGCATGAATTTCATGAAACGTGAGAGCATGTGAAACCACATATCGATATCGATATGAAATCCTAATATATATATATATATATAAAAGTGCAAGTCATGCATATTGATCTTACAACACGATGAAAAATTCACATAAAAGATACATTACTTTTTCAAAACACGCCCAAAAAATGATTTTTTTTTTTTAGAAAAAAGAAACTATCTTATATGCATGATACACAGCAAAAAAGGAGAAATTTTTTATAAAAATTAAAACTTAAATTTCTATACTAATGGAAAGTATACGAGAATAGATGAAGATGTAGTTGCCAAGATGTGTCGGTTCGCCAAGATAACCTAACGGAGGAGAGGAGAGTCCTCGAGCGAGGGTGCGGGGAGGGATACGACGAAGAAGTTGGTAATGAAAAGAGAGAGAGAGTGGATGAGAGAGAGGGACTTGGTGGGGGAGAGAGAGAGAGAGAGAGAGAGAGAGAGATTTCATCAAAATCTAGGAGAGTACTCCTCAATCCCATAGCCCCTAGGAGCCTTTGTAAAAGATGGAAGAAGAGAAAAGAGGGGAGAAAATATGGGAGTGGGGAGTTAGGATATTTTTTGGTTTTTTAAAAGAATTTTTAGGGATTTTGAGAGAGTGGGGGCTAGTTGGAGAGTCTAAATAGGAAGTAAGGGGTTGGGAGGCTAAAAAAGATTTTTTGCTGGAAAAAATGGCCAAAATCTAGTCAAAATGAGTTTAGGAGGTTCAAGACAGCCCCTAAGCAAAAACGACATCATATATATAAATTTTTTTAGACTTAAAAATGATGTCGTTTAAATAAAATGGCACAGAGGCGTACCTCCATATGCGCACTCCTTCCACATTTTTTTTCTTAAACAATAAAATGGCGCCATTTTCTCCCCGTGCCTTGCGCATGCTCATACGCATGCATGTGATCAGCCATGCATGTGCACATGCAACCACGCACCTGACCCCTTTTTTTATCAAAAAGTATTATTTTTTTTCTTTTTTTCTTCTTATTTTTTTTGAAAAATAAAATAAAAATACAAAATTACTAAGAAAACCCTAAAATAAATAATAAAAATAAATAAACAAATAAATAAAATCAAAAAAGAGAGATTTTCTCTATTTTCATGCTGAAAACCCAAAATTTGTTGAGGTCATTCCTAATCCTTTCGAACTACTTCGGATCACCTGGGTTGGTCAAAATTGGTCAACGAGGAGCGAAAACACCAAAAATGAGCCAAGTCATTTTCTCGATTTTCATGCCAAAAATCTAAAATTTGTCCAAGTCGCTTCTAACCCTTTTGAACTACTCTACATCACCCAAGATAGTCAAAATTGGTCAATA
Source organism: Malania oleifera (assembly GCF_029873635.1). Taxonomy (NCBI): domain Eukaryota; kingdom Viridiplantae; phylum Streptophyta; class Magnoliopsida; order Santalales; family Ximeniaceae; genus Malania; species Malania oleifera. The sequence continues at coordinate 77,195,922 of NC_080422.1, read as the reverse complement.
AGGAGCGGAAGCACCCGAAACAAATTTGATATTTTCTCGATTTTTGTGTTGATAATCTAAAATTTGCTTAGATCATTTCTAACCCTTGCACACTACTTTGAAACACTTGGGACGGTGAAAATTTGTCAATAAGGAGTGGAAGCACCCAAAACGGGCCGGGTCATTTCCTTAGTTTTTGTACTGAAAATCTAAAATTTTCCCAAATCACTCCTAACCCTTTTGGACTGCTTCAGATCACCCGAGACGATCAAAATGATCAACGAGGAGTGGAAGCACCCAAAATGAACCTGATCATTTTCTCAGTTTTTGTTATGAAAACAAAAAATTTGTCCAAGTTGCTCCTAACCCTTTCGAAGTGCTTTGGATCACCCTAAATGGTCAAAATTGGTCAACAACGAGCGAAAGTGCACAAAATGGGCTGAGACATTTTCTCAGATTTTTTCCAAAAATCCAAAATTTGTCTTGGTCGCTTTTAACCCTCAGAGTGCTCAAGATCACCTGGAACTAATTAAATTGCTCAACAAGGAACATAAGTGCCTGAAACGAGTGGGCCATTTTCTCAATTTTGGTATCAAAAACTCAAAATTTTCTTAGGTTGCTCCTAACCCTTTTAGACTGCTCTGAATCACCTGAGATAGTCAAAATTGGATTAAAGAGGAGCGCAAACGACCACAATGGACCGGGCAATTAGGATCAATCTTTGGTAAGGGATATAGTCGCTCAGTTTTGACGGTAAAAAAAAAATGACTATGAACAGTTTTTAATTAGAAGTTGAAAATGTTTTAGGGAACTACAATTGGCTTGATCCCATTTTCTAGGGTATGTAGGCAGTTTATTCTCACATAGATGCAACCACAATTTAAAAAAAAAATTAAAAAATAAAAAACAAGACAGGGTTATTTTCTTTTGTGTTATGTTTTTTTTTTTTTTGCATTTTAGTGTTTTGTGTGATGATTTGAGAAGGCATCAAGAAGTGGAGTCTCCATGGACCTTTCACTTCTACATAGACACCGTAAAAGCCTTTTCAAAGTGTGGGTATAATTCAATGTTTTTTGAAATTAAAAATAAAATGGAGTAGGTAGCTTGTTGTAGGCTTTCGATTGTCCTTCAAGGGACAGTTAATTGGCTTTGCTCGAAAGTAAGGCAAGTTGATCGATCTCTAAAGGTGGTTTATTAGTCCATGCCCACTTCCATTTTCCACAAAATTTTTGCAAAATTTGATTTCAGTAAATGAATTTGGGAGACACACACACACAAGGTAAGAGTAGTGACCAATCTTGGAATGGGTGCTTTAGGATGCTAATCCTTTACTTATATTTGAAAAGAATTAAAGGATTACCTTCTCCATGCACAATTGAAATCCCGAACCTACAACTCTTTGAAAATTATTTTTCTTTATTTTGATTTTTCAAAAGTTAAAATAAAGTGGCAACTTTATTTTCAAATTATAAAAAGTGAGCTAGATAACGATTGATTGGTTACCTACACTTCAATTATTTTTTATAGTTATGGTGCAATCCTAAGAGGGGGGTGAATTGAATTTTAAAAATTTCTAGGTTAAGTATGTTCTATTTTTATAACCACAATCAGTATTACACAACCTACAATCTTTCTAATCAATCACAAATCCAACATAAATTTATGAGCGTACAAATATATTAAACAAGTATGACAATTTCAGTATTTTCTCAACCAATCACAAATCAGTATTCAAGCATATGTGCAGTAAACTCAACAAGTAATTATAAACATGAAAAATATGGAAATGTAAATAGTGTAGAGAAAGAATAACACCGGGTTTTTAATGAGGTTTGGCAAATCCCACATACGTCCTCGCCTTGGGCAAACCCCCCCCCCCCCCCTCCAAGGATTTCACTATCCGTCTCTTAACAGGGCAAAGCTCCCTTTACATCCGCTTCTTCATAGGGCGAAGCTACCCTTTACAAACTCCTTCAAGTAGGGTGGAGCCCCCCTCTCTAGACGATACCCCACGTCTGGTTCGCTACTTCTAGGTGCAACTGCCTCTCCTGACGATACCTCACATCTAGCTTGGTTCACAACCCGAACCGTAAATACAATGATTTGTAAAATGATTTTTGTACAAAGAAAATGCTTATTCAATAAGCAAAGATGTACAAATGAAAATCTATATGCACTCTCAAATGATTTTATATTTCAAGCTCAATAAAGTATGGGTAATGCTCTCAAAAAATATTTTTCAAGTAAATGTGAGAGTTTGGAAAATGATTTTCCTAAAAGATTGACCTTTGTAAAATCAAATACAATAAGGCATTCAAGTAAAATATATGAAAGTGTATATGTGCTCAAGCCTTTCTCAAGTAGCTTTTCAAGCAAGTATATATCAATTAAATATATGCTCAAAGCTCTTGAATAACCCAAAGAATTTCTCCAAAATGATTTTTCAAAATAAAGAGTATGGGAGAAATTGATCTTTGAAAAATATCACAAGAATAAAAGGAAAGGTCCTCAAGCAATATATGTGCAAGTAGATATAAGCTCAAGCCTTACTTGATAAAATCACAAAGTTTTCTCCAAAAAATATTTTCAAAAAGAAAGAGTAGGAGAAATAGAGATTTGATCTTCAAAGAGGAGTATAAATAGACTTGGCAAAACAGGTCCAAACCCATCGGGTCACTCGTGACCCGCCCAATTAAAACGAGTCTGGGTTTGTGAAAGTCAACCTATTTATAAACGGGTCAACCCTTGACCCGCCTGTTTATAAATGGGTCAAACTGTGACCCGCCTATTTATAAACGGGTCAACCCGTGACCCGTCTGTTTATAAACGGGTCAACCTGGGTTCGAGTCAAGTCACCCACCAGGTGACCCATTTTTTTGAATCCTATTCATATATATAAACCCTAAAACCCATTAGGCCATTATCCCCTGTTCTCCCTTAGCTCACGGCCCTCACTGACCCATTAAGGCATTAACCCACTGACCTAGGTCCCCAATTCCCATCTCCCGACTCCCATGATCCCATTCCCATCTCCCAACTCGGTGACTCCCTATTCTCAGGGACTTTCACCTGCGTAAAAATTATGTACTTGTGCATTTTTTATGTGTGTATAATATGATATGTCAGTGACGTTATCAGTGATACGTTTTCTCAGTTGTTATTGATATTATATGAGAAACAATTTATTTTGATATATAAATATTAGAACTCAGTTGTCACACACTGTTATAATTTATTCCACCCTTACTGAGAAGTGTCTCACCCTAGTGGATTAACAACTTTTTAGGTTCTTCTGGAGATCGAGCTTGAAGGCCTAGGCTGGGATTATTTTTGGTGGTTTCTTTTTGGGGTATTGTGAGATACTAGTATATATATACAGATATATTTGTATTGGGCTATGTTTTAAATACTGGTTGTGGATACGGATATCTGGATGTTGTAGTGTTCATTTTTGGGTTGTTATATAAAACTCTGGTATTTATTTGAGGTTATTTATTTATGTTTTGCTGTGTGTATGTTAATTATGGTATCAGATACAGGTGATTGGAACATGTGGCACCCGAGCCCCACTTGGGGGGTTCGGGGCGTCACATTGTGGTATCAGAGCATTAGGTTATAGATTCTGCAGACTTTAGGATTGATTAATACTAGAGTATAGGTACGAATAAGGATAAGGATAGGAATAGGTAGATTAGGATATTGATAGAAGATTTTGAGTTTTGTTTCGTAACTTAGAGGGAAAAATTCTTTGATGGACTTCTGTGAGTTTCTGAATGCGGCTAGTTTCAGAAAATTATGATAAATCCATTGATGGTAATGTTTCTGAGCAGAGAGACTAGGACTTAGAATTAGAGCTTGAGGTTAAGTTGATTTGGGGATAAACTGGTTGTTTGATGTTTTAATTGAGGGTTTAAATGTTAAACTAATTCGTTGTTCTATAATTGATTAGTGAATTTCGAGGACGAAATTCTTTTAAAGAGGGGAGAATGTAACAACCCAAAAAAAAATTAATTAAAAAAATTATTATTAATTAATTAATTTATTATTATTAAGAAAATTAATTAAATTAAGAAATTTGAGAATTGTGAGTATATATATATAAAGTTATTATATAAAAAGTGTTAAGTAAAGGATAAAGGAAAGAAAAAAAAAAACTAAGTGGCTAAGTTTTCTGGAGCAAATAGAGAAGGAAAGGAAAAAAAAAGGATTCACGCAGAACAGGAAAGAAAGGGAAAGAAAGAAAGGAAAAAAAAAAAAACCCTCTCAGCTCACACTCTCCATTCCTCCTCTCTCTACGATTTCGTGGCGGATTCTCGCCCAATTGAAAATTCGAAAATACCACCGAACTCCATTCTTCGCCACCGACATTTCTACCGAAGTGGATTTTTCGTAGGAGTAACGTAGACATATCTCCTGAGGTAGGACAAATTCTCATTCTTGCATTAATTTTTCTTAAATTTTAAGCCAAATTAACGATCGAACACCACCACAAGAATCTAGTGATGATTCTCTACAAATCTAGCGGAGCGAATTTCTCGTGGGATCGTTGTAGACATAGCCCCAAAACTAGGATAAATGGGTTATTTAAAAATTAATTGTTATTTAATTATTGTAAATTAGGAAAGGTTAAAATAATATTTTATTGAGGTTGATTTGATTGAATCGGGGTTCGGGTGAACGTCGCGGGTATAATTTTGGGAACCCTGTAGGCGTGGTTCAGGAAATCAGGTAAGGGAGACTAAAATTATATCAGTATTTTATTAAGGTGAACTGATTATTTACGAGTATATGAAATTTATTATTTATTTATATGATTTTTTTTAGAACAGCTTGAGTACTGGAAAATGATGATTTTGTTTAAAATTTATATTTGGGATAATTGCATATAATATTAAATTCGTGTGACATGGGAACAGTTTTTCCTAATGAATGAAATATGAATTACTGTAGTATTTGGATTTGCATGTGAAAATGTATTGATCTGTTGGACTACTGTGTGGGAATGTATTGATATGTTAGATACCTGTGTGGTAATGCATTGATGCGTTTGTGTGAACTAACTGGTGTGGTTATTCGTATGCATCTCAATATAACGTTGGCATGAGGAGGTTGTTATATTGCTTAGATATAAATCATGATATGACGTTGGTAGGTCGATGAGCTTGTCATGTTGTCATTTATATGGAGTAGGACATTGACAGGTCGAGGAGCTTGTTCTACTGATGTACGACGGGTAGGTCATGGGGATTGGATACTGGTGAATAGTGGTGCCTGTGTGGGCCACGTGTTGCGGAAGATGGAGTGGTGCCTGAGTGGGCCACGTTTTATCCTTTGTGGATAATGGCGCCTATGTGGGCCATGTTATGTATCCTGTGTGGATGGTGGTGCCTGTGTGGACCATGTTATGTACCCTGTGTGGGTAGTGGTGTCTGTGTGGGCCACATGTAGATAAAAAGTATGTAGGTGCCTGTGTGGGGCACGTACTGATATGTACACAGTTGCTCTGTGTGGGCCACGTACTGAGGTCATTGGAAGATGAAGTATGAGATGCATGATTCCTATGTGGATGTGTGTGTGCGCACGTGAATTTAATTAAAACATAATAATAATGGTATAACATATTGTGAATGCATGTGTATGCATGCGGCGAGGTAAACATACCACCGGGGCCTTGCTGAGAAAGACGAGTGTTCTACTAGGTAGTTTTTTGGTATCGGTGCAAAGGGATGCTACTTGTATGGGTGGGTAGACATCCCGATCCTTGGAAACCTTCGCCTTTAAAATAATAAAGATGTGTATACTGGCGGCGAGGTAATTCTTCACCCAAGGGCTTACTGAGTAAGGTAAGTGCCCTAATAGGTAATTTTTAGTACCAGAGCAGAGGGAAATTACTTGTATGGGCAGGTAATCTTCCCTATTCTTAGGGACTTTCGCCTGCATAAAAATTATGTACTTGTGCATTTGGGATGTGTGTATGATATCATATGTCAGTGACATTATCAGTGATACATTTTCTCAGTTGTTATTGATATTATATGAGAAACAGTTTATTTTGATATATAAGTATTAGAACTCAGTTGTCACACATTGTTATAATTTATTCCACCCTTACTAAGAAGTGTCTCACCCTAGTGGATTAACAATTTTTCAGGTTCTTCTGGAGATCGAGCTTGAAGGCCTAGGCTGGGATTATTTTTGGTGGTTTCTTTTTGGGGTATTGTGAGATATTGGTATATATATACAGATATATTTGTACTGGGTTATGTTTTGGATACTAGTTGTGGATATAGATATCTAGATGTTGTAGTATTCGTTTTTTGGTTATTATATAGAACTCTGGTATTTATTTGAGGTTATTTATTTATGTTCTGCTGCGTGCTGTTAATTATGGTATCAGATAGGTGATTGGAACACGTGGCACCCGTGCCCCACTTGGGGGTTCGGGGCGTCACATAATGGTACAACATTAATAAAGAAGAAAAGAGAAAAACTAAAAATGAAAAAACAAATTATTTGTAATTTGGCTCAAGAAGAGACACAAGTAGTTACATGGATGAAATCAATATATAAGAGAAGACATATATTGTTTGAAAAAACTTAATTATAGATGTAAAAGGATGAATTAAGTTTAAAGATTTCCATTTTACATATATATATAATAGTGAGTATAATCATGCATGCATGTTAATTGAATATTTTTAGGAAATCTATTCAATGGCATATTAATGAATAATGAAATAGCTATAAGTGGCCTCATTAGGTGGACCTCCATCATGTATGATTGTATATTTTTTATCAGTTGTCATAATTAAATTAGGCTAAATAATATATAGTTACGACATATATACATCATTAATTGGAAAAAATTAGTCATAACTCCTTATCTTGCCAAATATACAGTAGGTGGCAGTAGATTAATCATATACATCATATTTGTGTGCGTGCATATATAACTAGATATCCTTAATTTGTCTTTTATATATTTTACAATACTTAATTAATTAATTATAAGCCGCTTTAGTTATCAAATTAAGTTCGTGGAAACATCTGTGAAATTAATTATATGTAGCATGAACTAATCATTATATTTTCTACAACGATGGTATATATATTATAGAAATGCATCAAGCAAACAATGCTAGTAGTAAATTGATAACTAGAAAGCAAAAGTTAAGATACAAAAGGATGAAGGAGAATTAAATATTTTGAAATGAAAAGGAAGATAGATGATGAGAGGATGTTGATGAACTCATTGTTGAACTTTTGAAACTAGAAACAATAACATAATATTAAGAATGTACAAAAAGAAGAAGGGATACCGGTTTCGTGTGACCTCGTGTAAATGGTGTTACAGTGTGAATAATTACGCTTCAGTGCCCAAGAAAATAAACAGATAGACAGAAAATACGATAACAATAACAAAGAGAAGAAGGTATACCAGTTCCGTTAGGGTTTCTACAAAAATAGATAAATAAACATTAATGTAAGAAGAAGAAGAAGAAGAAGAAGAAGTCATGTCTAATTAGTAAGATTCAAGAGAAGGAGCCTTAATCGTGCAGCGAAAGAGCTTCAAAACCCAATAATAACCCAAATATCTAATTGAATAATATATAATACTTAGAATTGCCCAACAAGGAACTCATTGTAGGTGTTGTCACTAGGTGAATTCATCTAAAATAAATGTTTATATAAAACATTAGCTTTAGGGGTTATTAAAGCATTATGTGCAAAACTTTTTAAAAAATGTGAATATAAAAACATTAGCTTTAGAATTATTAAAGTATTACATGCATACACACTCACTTCTAAGGATGGAAAACTTCAAGATATTAGAAAAATATACTAACTAATATTCAGATTTCTACAGGAGTCCATTAGCATCATGATTTTTTCATGAATAAATTTGATAAGCACGTGTGAGCACTAGTTTAACTAAAAAATTTTAGTTTTTAAATCTTACATGTGATTATGTATATAAGTTATTAATTTTATACCGATTAATTTTTTGATATGAGATAAATTGAATTAAAATTCACAATATTTGATGCTAGAACAAATTTTGATTAAAATGCAATTCTTGCATGACATGCAAAAAATGCTCATCCATTCACCACGTTTAAATTAAAAAACACTATACATGGTAGCGTTTTTTAATGAAAAGTTGTTGGTCTATATAACTTTTTTGCTTAATATATGCTACATAGATGAATGATTTTTTAAGATAGATCAATTTGGAAAAAAAAAATCAATTCAAATTATTTTTAAATAATTTTTAATTAAAAATATTAAAATTGGAAAAAAGACTCTTATGTTCCATTGTAGGCAATAATCTCTCCTAGTAAAAAAAAATACGCAAACTTGCATTATTCGGTTAAAAAGTAAACTCAAAAAATCATTTGGATTTTGGGCCGATAATGTTCAGAATAGTGGGCCAGTTTTGCCCTTCATCATTTTATCATTTTCCTCCGCTTTCCTTGGAAGTTCGAAGGATGACCGCAGACCTTAAGGGCATTATAGGTAAATAAATCAGCCGTACATCACGGCTGTCGCTGCAAAGTTCCCGATAATCCCAAACGCAAAAGAAGCCTACCGTGAGCGGCCTCCCTCTCCCGACCTCTGCTCCACCACCGCCGTAGCAGCAGCGCTTTGGCCAATAGTCGAATCGGTCGGATTATTCGCTGTGTTGTGTAGTTTTGATTCAGTTGGAGGGAAATGGAGGCGGTTTCGAACGGTGGCGAAGAACCCAAGTCCTGGGACGAATTGTACAACGTCGATTTGATGCCGTCGGAGCTGTTCCTCAAGTTCCGGAAGGAAGTCGAGGGGATTCGTGTCGGTCTCAATTTAGAGGTTCGTTTTCTGTACTCCTGAGTTCACGAACTGTCACTCTATAGGTCTGTTTTGTCAAAAAAAGTTTCAAGAGTTTTACTGCAATTATGCCCGAAGGCTAGGAGAGCTATAGTCTTCACAAAGGAGATAGTCCTAAAGGGCGTTTGCGCAAAGACAGAGGAATTCTTTTGCGCCCATGCAGCAACACGGTGAACAAGGTCTATGTCTTCTCTGTGTACATACAAAAAGTTGTTGAGAATTCGATGAATCAGAAAAGTGAAAGCTGGAAGAACTTGATGATTCAGAAGAGAAAACTGAAAACAGAGAATGCAAATTTTGAGAACTTGTATATTCTGAAATGAATAAGAATGAAAATCTTCAAGTAAAAATACAGGAAGATCTTGTAATACTTATACTACATTGAAACAACAACAGCTAACAGAACTATAACAGGAAGAACAGAAATAACAGCAGCTAAGTCTCTGGCTTCTTCTCTGCCTTGATCTTTTCTTCCTTGGATTTCAATTCCATGCTGTCAATATGAGAAGCTACACTCCAACACCCCCCCTCAAGATGAGCATGTATGTTTATAATGTTCATCTTGCGCAAATTGTGATGGAAAGGCAGTGAACCGAGAGGTTTTGTAAAGATATCTGCGAGTTGTAATCTTGAGGGAATATAAAAAATCTTTATAACATTTTGCTGTAGTTTTTCCCTAACAAGATGACAATCGATTTGAATATGTTTAGTCCTCTCATGTTGTACAGGATTGGTTGCAATGGACAAAGTTGATTTACTGTCAGTGTAGAGCATTGTTGGTTGAGGATGAGCAACACTAAGATCTTGAAGAGCATAAAGTAACCATTGCACCTCACATGTTGTGGCTACAAGAGCTCTATATTCTGCTTCTCCAGATGATCAGCTAACTGTGGCTTGCTTCTTCGATTTCCATGAGATTAATGAGTCTCGTATAAAAATTGCATAACCTGTAACACTTCTCCTGGTGTCTAAGCAACCTGCCCAGTCACTATCAAAAAAAGCTTTCAACTTTAAATTTGAAGATGAAGAAAAAAATAACCCTTGGCCTGGTGTTTCTTTCAAGTATCTAAGCACACGAATGACAACTTGGTAATGAGATACTGCTAGTGTAGCAAGAAACTGGCTAAGAACTTGAACATAATAGGCCAGGTCAGGTCTTGTAATTGTCAAATATAGTAGTCTGCCAATTAATCTTCTGTAACCTGAGATATCCTCATAAAGATTGGGATCATTTGCACTAAGTTTAAGATTAGATTCCATTGGAAATGCAGCTGGCTTGGAACCTATGAGACCTGTATCTTGGAGTATGTCCAAAGCATACTTTCTTTGGTAAAGAGAAATTCCAGACTTTGATCTGGCTACTTCCAATCCTAGGAAATACTTCAGCTGGCCCAAGTCCTTGATTGTAAATTTATCAGGCAGAAATATCTTTAGTTGCTGAATCTCAGTTAGACTATCACCAGCGATGATAACATCATTTACATATGCTAGTAATGCTATGAAAGAATTTGCAGTTTTCTTAATGAAAAGTGAGCAATTGGAATTTCCTTGGATAAAGCCATAATCAAGAAGAGCTTGAGAAAGTTTTGCAATCCATTGCCGAGAGGCCTGCTTCAGGCCATAGAGACTCTTTAGTAGTTTACAAACTATGTTGGGCTGTTTAACATCTAAACTAGGGGGCACTTCCATGTAAACCTCTTCAGGTAATTCACCATGTAAAAAAGCATTATTAACATCTAATTGGTGAATACGCCAACCCCTAATAGCAGCAATAGCTAACAATAATCGAATTGAAGTAATCTTTGCCACTGATTTCACTCGAAAAACCCATTTACAACCAATGATTGTTTATGTTTAGGGAGAGTAACAAGTTCCCAGGTTTTGTTTAACTCTAAAGCATTGAGTTCATTTCTCATTGCAACTTGCCATTCATGAAGTTTTGCAGCCTGTTTGTATGTTTTTGTATCTTTGGTGACAGAAATTGAAGCTAAAAAGGCTTTGTGTGGTGCTGAAAGTCTATTGACAAAAATAAAAGATGAAATAGAATAGAGAGTCTTGTGTTAGATGAACAACCGATGGGAGGAGATGAGTTGTTTGCATAAGGAAACAATGAGACATTGCCACAATAATAATCCTGCAGAAATTTTGGTGGTGTTTAATTCTGGATGATTTTCTGATATGTGAATCAGGGAGAATAGAAACTGCCAAGTCAGGTTGATGGTCTCTGGCAAAATGAGAGGAATCTGATGCATTAGAATTCAATGAGGAATTATTTTGACCAGAAGGGATAGGATCATTTATAAGAGAGGAATCATGTTGGAATTCTGAACGAGGAAACAAAAAAGTAGGTATGTCAGAATTAATTGGAAGGAGTTTGAAAGGAAAGTTGGTTTCATGAAACACAACATTTCTGGAAATGATAATTCTGTTTGTGTTTAGGTCCATGAGTTTATAACCTTTAACATTAAAAGGATATCCCAAAAATAGACATTTAGTTGCTCTTGGATCGAACTTATGTTTGTGATTAGTAATTGTAGATGCAAAGCATAAACATCCAAAGACCTTTAAATGAGAAAGATTTGGTGATTTGTGAAATAACATTTCAGAAGGAGTTTTGTTTTGAAGAAGAGGGGTTGGAATTCGATTAATTATATGTGTTGCAGTCAATACACAATCACTCCAAAAGATTGAAGGTAAGTTTGCTTGAAACATCAAAGCTCTAGCTGTGTTTAACAAGTGTTGATGTTTCCTTTCAATGACTCCATTTTGTTGTGGGGTTTCTACACACTTCTTTGATGTAAAATTCCACTTTCACTATAACATTTTGTAAGGATAAATTCTGAGCCATTATCTGTTCTTATGGTTTTGACCGAAGTGTTAAACTGAGTTGTAACCATTTTACAAAAATCTGGCAGCAAAGAAGAAACCTCAGATTTGTTTTTAAGCAAATACACCCTAGTACATCTTGTAAAATCATCTACTATAGTTAGAAAAATTTAAAACCAGAATATGAGATAGTAGCAAATGACCCCATATATCACAATGAATCAAATCTAACTCTTTATTAGAAGTATGCTGTGATACAGGAAAAGAAAGCTTTTTTTGGTTTGCTAGTGGACAGATTTCACAGACATTTGTACAATCAAATAATTGAATTGTCTATTTGTCGAAGAAAAGGCATTCTAGAATTCGAGATATGACCTAATCTGTAGTGCCAAAGATTTGACTGGTTTTGAGTGGCGGCTGATGCAAAGAATGGTGTAGAATTAAACTGATATAGCTGACAGGAATTAGCTTTCGAGGAAGCTTGAGAAAGGTGATAAAGTCCTTGTTTCTCAAATGCAGTCCCAATCATCTTCTTCATTGATTGGTCCTGTAAAAAGCAATAAGAACCAAAAAAAGATGTGCAAATATTAGATTCTTTGGTTAGTTTAGAAACAGATAAAAGATTGAATGAAAAGCTAGGAACACACAAGACATTATTTAAAGAAATTGAGCTGGAAAGGTTTACAGGGTCAGTATATACTGCTGGAACAGTGTGTCCTTTAGGGAGACTAATGGAATTTGTAATTAATTTAGGGTAGAAGAATAGAATAGAGGTGAACAGATCATATGATCTGTTGCACCAGTATCTAAGATCCAAGAAAATTCAGTATTTTACTTGGTAGAGGCAGAATTACAGTGATTGAAAGGATTACCATAAAACTGAGGGGTAGTGACTATATTTACTGATGCTGTGGATGTACCAGTGGGCTGAATAGATGAATTTGAATTTGCAAGTGCTAAGAGCTTATTAAATTCTTCAGCAGTTAAACTAATCCTTTGGTTCTCATTACTACTCTGATTGGAGACCTCTTCAGTTAAAATGACTGCATGTGCAAAGGGAGGAGTTCTTTTTCCCTTAGGTCCAGTCCATCCAGGGGGATAACCATGCAATTGAACGCATTTATCAATTGTACGACCATTGTAGCCACAGTAAGTATAGTGTAATAAAGATTTCTTTGATTTGTCTTTGGAGAACTTGGATTGAGCGATCTGATTAGGCTGAGTATATTGCTTGGCTAACAAAGCATGTGTTTCAGTATTTGTAAAATTAGTCAATTGTCTCTGACTTTCTTCTTGAAGCAGCAAAGAGAATACTTTAGCCGTGCTAGGCAATGGAACAGCAAGTAACAACTGACTTCTTACTGAAGCATAAAAATCATTTAGGCCTACAAGAAACTTCAATACATAATATGATTGCTGTCAAAGTATCAAGAAGTTGAACAAATCATAGGTACAAGAAGCCATCTTGCCACATGTACAGGTTGGGATTGTCCTATAACTGATATACTCATCCCAAAGGGTCTTGAAAGCACTAAAATACTCTGTAATCAAAGAAGAACCCTGATTTATACAACTTAGAGATTTTTCAAGATGAAAAACTCTTGGGCCATCACTTCTCAATTATCTTGTCTTTAGCTCATGCCAAAGATCGACAGCATATGTAACATAAAGCAGGCTATTTCTAATATCTTTAGAAATAGAATTTATGAGCCAAGAAAGTACCAAATTATTGGCACAGAGCCAAGCAGTATGAATAACACATTGATTAGTAGGATGAGCAGTAATTGAGCCATCAATGAATGCTACCTTGTTCTTGATAGTTAGAGCAATGGTAATTGAACGACTCTAGGCAATGTAGTTGTCACCTACAAAGATTTCTGAGACCAATAGAGAACCTGGATTATCACTAAGATGAAGATGATATGGGCTAGAAGATTCATCTAAAGGATTTACAGGAGAATCAGCTAATAGACGAGAAGAATTTGAAGAATTGATAGGATTTGCTTCTGTCATTTTTCCAAGAAGATACAAGAAATGTACGATTCTCAAGAAAACTCCCGAGCATAATTTTCAATGTAGATTGCAAGATATGTAAGAAAAAAATATATGTGCGGAAGCAAGTATGATATTCAATTTGATACCATGTTGAGAATTCGATGAATCAGAAAAGAGAAAGCTGGAAGAACTTGATGATTTTGAAGAGAAAGCTGAAAACAGAGAATGCAAATTGAGAAAACCTGTATATTTTGAAATGAATGAGAATGAAAATCTTCAAGTAAAAATATAGGAAGATCTTGTAATACTTATACTACATTGAAACAATAACAGCTAATAGAAATATAACAGGAGTAACAGAAATAACAACAGCTAAGTCTGTAGCTTCTTCTCTGCCTTGATCTTTTCTTCCTTGGATTTCAATTCCATGCTGCCAATATGAGAAGCTATACTTCAACAAAAGTTGCAGACATGAAATTTGGAAACAAGGGCTGTGATGTCTTAAATCCGCATGTGGCATCCATGGTTTTAAATCGTGGTAGCGGGTAGCATAATGTAACGATAATGGGTGTAACGGGAAGCGGGAGTAGCGGATGTTACATAACGGGAAGTGGGTGTAACGGCCGTGAATTTTTTTGAAGCACGCTCAACCTTGTGCATATTAGTGTACTTGCATGTTTTAAGCTTTTAGCCCTTCTTAGAAAGAGTTTTAGTGTATTTTGGATCCTTTAGTTCGTGTAACTAAGTTATTTGGTAAGGGCAACAAGTTTACTTTTGTTTTAAACCACCATTGATAGAAAAATTACGTGTGTGCGTGTATTTATACTTCTCATTGTTCTTATCTGAAAAACTAAGGTGTAGTCCCAAGAGCGGGGGTGAATTGGGTTTATAAAATTTTTCTTTTAATTCCTTTTATAAATTCCCTACTTATTTTATATTTAGCAATCACTCAAGAATAATTAAATATTCAATGCTTGTATAGGCCAATTACAAATCACTCTCAATTAATGAATTGATTCAATATCAACACCAAGTAATAATTCTTAATGAAAATCAACCAATCGATTTACCAAACACAAGTTAATGTATGAACTGCAGCACTATCACGATTTGGTAATTAAATAGAAAATTTTGAGTATAAATGCTTGCAAAAATTAAACCCTGTATTAATGAAATTTGATCTTTCAAAACGATAAGCAATGTAACATCCAACACTCTTTCCAAATTTCAGATTTCAAATAAACCTTCAATTAATAAGTTTTGGGTGTCAACCAATCAACGTACTCCCTTATGGTTTCTACAATTTATAATGATCAACCAACGTACTTCCTTTCGGTTTCCGCAAGTCCCAAAAACAAATTAATCCCTAGTTTATTTAAAGTCCAATCAACGTAGTATTTATGATTAAGAAATTTAAATCAACCACGTAATTAATAAGTATGCCAGAAATTAAAAAGTAAGGGAAAGAGAGTAAGACCGAGTTTTTTATGAGGTTTGACTTATACCCATCCTACGTCCTCGCCTTAGGCAACAACCTAAGGATTCCACTTAACACGTTCCTTAATGGGCGGAATAGACCATTACAATCCCTGCTTAAATAGGGTGGAGCTCCCTCTCCAAGTGATACCCCACGCTTGGTTACAATGATCCAATAGCCTTGGATCGTCAAGAAATACGAAACAAGAAGAAGAGTTTGTGTACAAGAATCACTCTCAGATAGAGCAAGTTAGTATGAGTGTAAGCACAAAATATACTTCAACGTAAATCTCAATATAATGAAATTGAAGGTCAATGTAAATCTATCACTGGTATAATCTTTGAAAGATTCAAACTTAAAGCTCAATTTCGGTGTGAGAGGTTTAGCAAAAACTTTGTTGAAAGATCAGCAAGATGTGAGCAAGAGAGCCTTTGAGAATTGAGAGCACTTGAGAGTGTGTTGATTGCTGAAAATATTTCTTTGTGATTAAAATCTTTGTATTGGGGGCTATATATAGAGTTTAAAAAGTTAATTTGTTGTTCCCCAAGTTTACTTGGAGTGTTGCTCAAGTTTGCAAAAAGTTTGGAGCCCAAGAAACCAATTTTTGAAACTTTCCCGTCAGCAATTTTTAGAAATCTCTCGAGTGGCAGTCGCCTGTCATGCATGGTCAGGCGCCTGTCTTAGTTAAATTTGAAAGTCAGAACACTAGCAGTCGCCTGTCAAAACACTGGCAATCGCCTCAGTTGACAAGGCAGGCGCCTGTCTGGCTATCCTGAGACGCCCGTTTCCTTTCTGTGTTGCCAGTTCTTAAAAAACATAAAAAGGGTCAGTCACCTAGGGGTTTTGGTCAGGTGCTTGAGGCTTTCAAAACACTTATTTTTTAAGATTTTGATTTTGAAAACTCTTTTCTTTTGAAATCTTCATAATTTATAATTTTGAAAATTATATTTTGAGGTTTTTAAAAATAGTTTCTAGGATTTTAATTTTTTCCTAAAAGAGCTTCAATCCTTTTTATATTGATTTTTACTTGAAGTACTTACATAAGACTTCCTTAAGACTCTAAATTCTTCAACTTTTGGAGTCTTCATGTATGTCTTTGCTTTGAGTCATTTCTTTGAGTTTCAACATACTTTGAGCTTCCATGATATTTGTCAAACTTTAAGCTTTCATAGTCTTTTTTGTCAATCTTTGAGCTTTGTCACCCTTTGAGTTACGCTTTGAACCACTTGTTTGATTTTGAGCTTTCTAATATTTGATTCCTGAAACATTTCAACTTTGAAATATATTAAATTTCCTTGATTTGTTATCATCAAAATAAGAGTCGTAAGCCTTGTTAGGCCAACATTATCTGTGATAAATTCTTATGTGTACTAAATTAATTAATAAAACAAAATACATTATACACTCCATTAATCTATTAGACACAACACATACGAATAATACAAATATAAAATAACTAGAAAAGAAAGAAGGTTGAAGTTGAAAAATATAGAACATAAATATCACATTACTAATATTATCAAAATAAAATATTTTCCTAACAAGTTAGTATTTTCAAATTGTTAATTAATGCATCTATTGCGAGTATTTAAAGAAATAGTAAATTTTGTATCGTTGTCATCCTCGTTATAATCTTTTCCCTCTCTTGCCACTAGGTATTTTGAGAATGACATATGAAAGAGAGGGAAAATGTGAGAAGAAAAAGTAAAAAATAAAATAATTTTTTGGTGTAACAGTCCTGTAGCGGTTACATAAAGGCCATAGCGGCCTTTACATAACGGTTGCGGTCCATAACGACCGCTATGGCCGTGATTTTTCTTCCCACTAATTTCGCGGTGTGTAACGGTATCGGTAACCGAAAAAACCATTACATAACAGCATTATGTAACGGTCGCGGCCTTCATTTAAAACCATGGTTATTTCTTTCCACTCCAAGGATTTTGCTAGTTTGAGGCTTTCTAGAATTGCCCGAGCTTCAGCTCGCCGAGGGGGGGGGGGGGTTTACTCATATTTTCCTCCATGTTTCTATGCAAGAAAAGGCATCACATTTTCTTAGAAATAATATTAGCCACTAATACTTTTTAAGTTGTTGGAAGGTGTCACGAGCTAAGCTTTTGCTCATGATATTATGCTTTCCTGTGATTGGTTGTCTTGTGTATAAGGAATGGATAACCATCGTGTAAATATTTGTGTAGGTTTTTTTTCTTTAAGTAGGATAATTCCTTATTGAAAATAGTGAGTTTGACTCCTTTGGTCACTGTGATATTTCAAACTGACAAAGTGAGAATAGCATAGAAAGATTTTGGTGGTGGGGGTGGGGGGGTGGATGTTTATCAATCATTGTAAAAGTCACTAACTTTTGTAAATATGTTTAGCCTACTTGCATCCTTCACTGAACATGTTGCCTTCAAAGGTGTGAATAATGAATTGTATTGTTTTATAGTTTACTGCATGAATTTAATTTGCTTTCATGTTTATCTATTACTTTCACTTCATTTGCATTCAATGGTTGCGAATTTGTTTATGTAATGAAATAACGGGTGTGCTCTTGGCTAACTAGTGCTACATGACCCTTGACAAGGTGTGAAGAGTTCATCCTATGAGACTTGGGGGAAGCTTGGTTAATTGCTATGTGATACAGTTGCCTTTTATTATGAGATTGTGTGAAGAATCGATGGGAGAACCATGATGCGTACAAATATTGAGAGAATTGGTACACTAGATACGTAGTTTGAATAGCAAAGAATGCGGTCGTAGAGATGGTTTGACTTGTGAATTGATGTATTGGAGGGATCCCAAAAATAGTAGGGTTCCATTGAAGAATTGTTTGAAAAATTTTGTGGTACAATAGAAGCACTATAAATCCAAATGGGCGAGCTTGCTACCAAGATTAGCTGGTTCATGTTATTAGAAATTCCAATTGTATAGGGGTAGGGTATGGAAGAACAAGGAGGCCAAAACCTAGAGCGTATGAGGGTGCTTGTGATGCTATGAAGTTGGAGAACTTATTTGATACAGAGCAATGATTTAGTGCGGTGAGCATTGACTTGGAGGAGGTGAAAGTGTCAACTTGAGTGGAGATGCTAAGTTATGGTGGCGTACCAAGTATGATGAGAGTGTAATTGATAGTTGGGAAGATTTGAAAGGAGAGTTGAAGGCTCAATTCTTTCCTTAAAATGTTGAGTACAATGCTCTACGCAAATTGCAAGATCTTAAGCACATTGGTAAAATAAGGGAGTATGTGAATCAATTCTCCTTGGATATCTAGGACATGCTAGAGAAAAGATAAGTTGTTCTATTTCTTTCAAGGATTGAAATTGTGGGAAAGGGTTGAACTTCATTGATAAAGAGTTCAAGACTTGCCTACTACGTAGGCTACCATAAAAATGATTAACTGATTACACTAGAGAAAGTTTCACAATGTCCAAAGATAGTGGTATGTTAGGTGGGAACAACGGAAAGTCTTTTAGGAGGATAGACCCAAATATGGGGAAGTCTACACCAAGGCATCAACTTCAAAGGAAGCTTCATACTTTAGTCTTTCAATACATTTGGTGGTAAGGGTAAGTTGGCATGCTTTTATGTCGAGGTTGTTACAAAGTTGTTGATTGCCCTTATACGTCATCGCTCAATGCTTTGCAGACTTCCATTGCAGAGAGGGCACAAGGAGCGGATGAGGATAAGGAGGAAAGTAGGAAATCCCGAGGAAGGGTACAATGCAATTGTTTAACATGTCAGAGAGGTTGGTGAAAGAACCCAAAGTTACCCAAGGCAAAGTGTTAATATTTGTGGATCTGTGGGTCAATAGGAAGAGCACCCACACTATGGTGTATCTTGGGGTGACTAACTTTGTCTCACAAGGCAAATCACAAAGACTCAACATGGAAGTAGTTAACTTTGCAACTCAACCCACTTTTGGAGTAGTTGAGCTAGTGATTGTGAAGTTTGGATAGTGGGTGGGATATGCAAATTTCATAGTCATTTCAATGGATATTTCACTTGGGAGATCACCTTGCATGGTGCAAGTTGTTGCATAGAAAGGGGATGACAAAAATTCCTTTTAGCCATGCAACTCAAGAAGGGATTAAGGAGGGGTGAGGCTACATATCTTAGCTTGTTGGTGATGGATGAAGAAGTAGGATAAGAGCAGGTGCTTATTGCCATTAAATATGTGTTGGAGAAGTACAAAATTGTGATGTTGGATAAGCTGTTTCACAACTTGCTTCCGTGATGAGGTGTAGAGCATGGGATTGAGTTGTTACTAGAGGCGAAGCCCGATCTTGAAGGGCTAAATCGGATGGCGACACCAAAGTTAACATAGTTGAAGAAACAACTTGATGATTTATTAGAAGCAGGTTATATACATCCTTCCAAAGCACCATTCGGAGTTGGTGGATTATAACACACTCAATAAAGTGGCTATGCTCAACAAGTATCCCATTCCACTATAGCTAAGTATTTCCAAATAGTTCACCAAACTTGACTTGCGGTGCTACTATTAGGTAGGATAGCAAATGATGATGAGCTGAAGACCACTTGCATGATACACAGTATATGGCTTATAAATTCTTCGTGTTGCCTTTCGGGTTGATGAATGCGCCAACATATTTTTGTAGACCAATGAATCATGTGTTTCATGACTACCTCAAAAAGTTTGTCATGATGTCTTGGATGACATTGTTGTCTATAGTATCACTCTAAAGGAACATGAGGAGTACTTGTAAAAGGTGTTCAACAGGCCGAAGGAGAACAATCTTTATGTAAAGAAAGATGTTCGATTACCACTTTACCTAAAAACTTAAGCTGTTAGGTTGTGGGGTAACAATGTATGTCAAGCCTTAAAACTCCCCCACACGTGTAGGCTGAGAGCACATGGAGAGATAAATGCATGATAAATAATAGCCATGATAGGGAACACAACAAATTTTTATATACCACAATAAACACGGGCAACAAGACTAGAACCTAGGATCTCCTAGTAATCAAATCTAATACCATGTTAGATTACCACTTTACTTAAGAGCTTAAGTTGTTAGGTTGTGGACCAACAATGTATATGAAGCCTAAACAAAAGAGAAATGTTCTTTCGTTCGGAGGAGCATCAAGTTCCTGGTCATATGGTTGAACAAGGTTGTATCTAGATGGATATAAAAAAGGAGAGTGCTATTCAAGATTGGAAAATCGTGATGATGCTAAAGGAGCTGCGTTCCTTTCTTAGGGATGTTGACTACCACACAAATTCGTGGAGGGGTACGTAGGGAGGATTGGCTCCTTAGTTGAATTATTAACGAAATATCATAGGTGAATTAGATGGAGGAGTGCTAGGGAGCCTTTGACAACCTGAAGGAACCATGATATGGGATTCGATACTTGCTGTTTCAAACATCATGAAATCCTTCGAGGTACAACTGCATTAGATTATGTCGGAGTCTTGTTACTAAGTGGCATCTTGTTGTGTATGAGAGTTGTAAGCTTATTGAAGTTGAGTGGCACACAACTCAAGAGAAGGAGATGCTAGCAATAAGTCATTGTCTATGCATGAGGTGGTTTTATCTCCTTGGCCCTAAATTCATGGTGAATAATCGGTTGTTAGTCATTTCTTTATGTAGGCTAAACTACCCCCAAATAGGCCCGTTAACAAGACTTCTTGAAGAAGTTTGATTTCTCTTTTATCGAGCACAAGGCAGGTGGATGAATCAAGTTGCAGATATGCTAAGTAGGAAGGTTGAACTTGCGCCTTACAATTGGCAACACACTTGATGGTAAGTAAGGTAACCATGACAATGGAGGAGCTTATTAAGGAGAACATTGTTGAAGATCCAGTTGCCAAAACCTCAAAAATTTGGTGGGAGAAGGCAAAGTGTCAGTTTTGGTTAGAGGATGGGTTGTTGTTGACACATGGCAATTGGCTCTTTGTGCCTCGAGCTAGTGACCTAAGGAAGACACTATTGTGAGAATATCATGATACAATGTGGGAAGGCCACCCAGGATGGATAGGACTATTGTTGAAGCATAGGTATTATTGGCCACATGTGTAATGAGGTGGTTGAGTATACTCGGACACGTTTCACTTGCCATCAGTACATGGTTAAGCAGAAAAAATTTAAGGTTGTTTGAGTCTTTTCAAGTACCAATGAGATTGTGGGAGAGTGTCTTGGTTGATTTCATCACCGACCTACATAGAGTTGGGGACATAGGGTCTATGCTCGTGGTTATAAATATGGTTTTGAAATGCGATACTTTCATACCAGCATCGAAGTACTATTTGGCATAGGAGACAACACACTTGCTTTTCAAACATGCTATGAAGTATGGGGGTGTTCCTTAAGATATCGGCAGTGACCGAGGCACAATATTCACAGGTAACTTTTGGAGAAAACATTTTAGAATCCTTTGTTCACAGCTAACAACTGTAGGAAGATAGAGATGGAGAGATTCAACAGGCTACTAAAGAAATACCTATGCCATTTCGTTGCTGCCAGCCAAAAGAATTGGATGCTGCTACTCGACATGGCTCAGTTTTGTTTCAGTTCCCAAAAGGGGTTAACAACCAACAAGATTCCTTTTGATCTTGTAATAGGTTAGCAATTGCTATTACCTCACATAGTGAACCAATTATACAAAGGTAAGAGTCTGAGAGCGTACATGAAGCAGAAAAGATTGAAGGTTGTTTGAGCCTCTTCTAGTACCAATGAAACTATGGGAGAGTGTCTCAATTGATTTGTAATGACCTGCTCCTTTTTCACATATATTTTTTTTTTATAAATAAATTATCATCACATCATACATTCCAGCTCAACAGGTCACAATCCACCTGAGCCCGTGGGCACCAGGGATATAACAAACATACAACAGAAGCCTACGCAGTAGAAAGTATAAAATCATATACATCTCATCATAACGTGCATAACACATACCAGAGTCACTACAATTACTATCTCACAGTATATACATCTCAAAAATGAAATCTGGGGACAATCCTCACAAAATCTAACTGTCCCTACCAAAAACTTATCCTTCTAAAGAGGGCAAACAACTGATCTAGATTAGCGGGGCTTTTTCCGCTCTTTTATCAGGGGCTCCTGAAAAATGTATAAGATTTAGGGGTGAGATACCTCTCAGTAAGGGAAATAAATTAATACCAGTGTGTGGCAACATGAGTATTCTGTGTTCTACATATACCATACATAACATATTCAATACTGTTTATCAAATCTGGGAAAACATATGCATAACAAAACATGGCAGAACATATTGCATTTTCATAAACATTTCTCATCTCATATCATAATAATAATAACATAAAAACAATCCTGGTAGGTTAGTTGGCTGTTGTCATGTATTACCTCCACATGACTGGGTTGTGTGACCTGAAAGCGGGACCTGACAATGGTTGGCCGACCACTGCCAAGTCAAACAGTAGTCTGTAGGTCCGATGGGTCTACCTAGACTGATCCGTACACCAAGGGCGATAACAGCACACTTTTTGAAAATAACCACATCGACCATCCAATCTCGCACCACTCCGTACAGCAGCGTTAACACAGATATCATGATCACGAGGACCATAGACATATAGCAACGGTACCATGCAAGTGTTAGCCTAGACTAAGCCAACCAGGTTCTGATATCATATACATATACTAAAATCGTGATACATGGATATCTCATATCAATAATTATCAAATCAATCATATCATTTTTCACATATATATATTTCATGAAAATCATCGGCCCGTACGCCGGAATTACACATTTTATCATAGCTCGGCCCGTACGCCGGCAAATTACATAGCACAGCCCGTACGCTGGCAAATCACATAGCTTGGCCCGTACGCCGGCAAATCACGTAGCACAGCCTGTACGCTGGCAAATCTCATCCACATAGCACGGCCCAAATGCCGGCAAACATATCCACATAGCACGGCCCGTACGACGGCAAATCACACACACACACACACACATATATATATATCTCGGCCCGTACGCCGGTTTTCCATCATAGAAATCCATATTGTCTCCATTCCCAGAAAATAGTATTTCACAACATTTTTATACTCATGCCACACTAAACAAATTTTCCACGTATTCAACATATTATCATTTAAACAGTATTTTCCAAATATAAATCATATATATAAATATATTTATTTTTCCTGAAACCAGATGCTACATATATATATATACTTGCATTTTCTCAAAACAAAACTAGCTTAGTTTATCTCCTTACTTGATTCCTGAAAAGCCCCAAAGAAAATCTTCCCTGTACCCACAAGGTTCTCAACCCAATACCCTGAAAATGAAAACTCGCAGAATTAAAGTTTAGTATTTTCGTACGTACAACATTTTCTATAACTACCACTAAGTCAAATTCGACTTAAAAAGTCTTACCTCAACTCAGGGATGATTCCCAACATTCCCGATCAACACCCCTGGAACTGAAAATTTCAAGTATTAAAGTTTAGTATTTTTATGCGTATATCACTTTCTTCAACTGTCAAAAATCCAAATATTGAATATAAAGCCTTACCTTGGATTTGGGATGAAATCCAACTTCGTTTCCCTGATGATCCGCTCTGGCAGACTTGTAGAGAACTTCGCCACGAGCGTCGTGGTGGCTTCGGTTTGTCGATCCGGCGTAAAACTAGCCCGAAATCGAAGAGAGAGAGAGTCGTAGGAGAGAGAGAGAAGAGAGAGAGAGAGAGAGCACTTCCAAAAAATCTAAGCAAGCTTCTTGAAGAAGTTATATTTTATATATGGTAATCATTAATTAAAGTAAAGTTTCTTGAAGAAGCTTTCACACTTTATATATATATATATATATACCTTTAACCTATATATTAAATGCATATCATAATAACTTACTTATATATATATATATATACACACACACACACACACACATATATATATATATATATATATATTTTCCTTATCATATATATATATATATATATTTTCCTTATCATACTATTCATTTTACTTGTTAATTTAATTAATTAATTTTATTTTATTATTTTATTATTATTATTATTATATTTTTAATTTTATTTTTCCCGGTTACTACATGATTTCATCACCAACCTACACAAAGTTGGGGACATAGGGTTTATGCTTGTGGTTATAGGCAAGTGTTTTTGAAATACCGTGCTTTCTTGCTAGTATCAAAACACTATTTGGAAGAGGAGACAACACACTTGTTTTCAAACATGTTGTGAAGTATTGGGGTGTTCCTTGATATATCGTTAGTGATCGAGGCATAATATTCACAAGAAACTTTTCGAGAAAATTTTTCAGAATCCTCAGTTCATAGCTATTGCCCACAGATAGATAGAGATGGAGAGATTCAATGTGCTACAATAGGAGTATCTACACCATTTATCATTGCCAACCAAAAGAATTGGGTGCAACTACTTGATGTGGCACAACCATGTTTCAGTGCCCAAAAGAGGTTAACAACCAACAAGATTCCTTTTGATCTTGTAATAGGCCAATAGCTATTGGATCATTCGTACAAAGGAAAGAGTCTGAGAGAGTGCATCTTCACCAAAGAATGGAGGTAGAATGTGGAGATCACCTAAGTTTACTATAGAAAGCTTCCAAGTGGTGAAGAAACGGGAAAATCAAGGGAGACGACTGTTGCACTTCAATGTGGGTGACTTGGTGCTTGTTAAGCTCCATCCAGAATAAATCAAGTCACTAGCTGGGAGACTATTTTGCAAATACGGAGGACTAGTCCCTATCTTAGCCAAAGTTGGGAAGGCCTTTTGCAAGGTCAATCCTTTGGCTTGGAGGAAGGTGCATCATGTGTTGAGTCATTGATTGTAGACATTTAAAATCCAAGCAGAGAAGTGATTCAATTAGAGTACCATTGAAGACATTGCAAGGAAGAAGTGGACCAAGTTCTTAGTGAGTGGAAGGTCCTTGAAGATGAATAAATTAGGTTGGATGTTAACGAAAGGCATGGAACAGTTTGTGGAAAAAGTTGAAGAATATTTAGCATGAAAGTCTGCTAGGACATCAACCATATGTATGGTGTAGAATGTCACGAGCCAAGCTTGTTCATGGCATTATGCTTGCATGTGATTGCTTGTCTTGTGTACATGAGATGGGTAACCATCATGTAAATACTAGTTTAGGTTTTTATTCTTTGAGCAGGATAAGGTCTTAGTGAAAACAGTGATTATAACCCCTTGGTCACTTTGATGTTTCAAACTGACCTCAAATAACATAAAAAGCTTTTTAAGTGAGGGTGGGTGTTCATTAATCATTGTTAAACTTACTAACTTTTGTAAATATGTCTAGCCTACTAGCCTACCTTGCTAAACACACGTTGCCTACAGAGATGTGAATAATGAATTGTATTGCTTTACAGTTTACTGTGTGACTTTCATTTTCTTTCATTTTTGCTTATTGCTTCAACTTTATTTGCATTTGATGGTTGTGAATTTGTTCATGTGGTGAAACTACAACTTACATTCGGTTGACTCGCGGGTCATCCCATAACATTATCTCCATTGCCTATTTGAATCATTTAATCCTGTCTGAACTCATTATTATTCTAAAATATGCTTTTCGATCCCCGTGATGTACAATTAGGTCATTTAGCTTTGCCAATAGAGCAAATAAATAGTAAATGGGTTTACAGACTCTTGCACTTAAGCTATGAGGCTTGAGCATTTAGATTTGTTTGGACAATAGGGCTCTGTTAAATAGGCTGCGCTCTTTGATTCCCAGCCTACCAGAATGTAATGGTTCACAAAATCTTTTCCATTTGTTGAAATGGCCTTATAATTTCCATTTCTTCCTCTACACCATAAATCCGTAGAGATTTTGTAAATGTTGTTGTAGATAGAGATTGGCAATTTGAAACAATTCATAGGATAAACAGGGATGCTTGCGTTAACAAATTTCAACAAAGTTGTTCTTGTTGCTTGTGACATGATAGTTAAGTGCCAAGACTGTACATTGGAATTCACTTTAACAACCAAATCCTTGAAGGGCTTCTTTCTTGGCTTTAGGGAAGTAGGGGTCAATGCCTAGAGATTTCCTTATCTTACCAATTTTATGAATGTTAAGTCTTTTCCTCAAGATTTTTCCCAGAATCCACTTTATCAATCAAATACTTTGAAGGCTTCTTTCTTGGGTCTAGGAAATAGGAGTCAATGGCAAGTATTTCCCAATCTAACCAATTTTGTGATGTTAAATCTTTTTCCCAGAGTTCTTGGTATATTGACTCTAAATATTGACATGTTGATTTGTTGAAATTGACCTGAAGACAAATAGACCTCTTCATGAGTTTGAAGGTTTCCTTGATTTTTTGAGAAGTTGTCAAAACCAGCTTTGTGGGAAAGAAGACTATCATCTGCAAAGAAGAGATGATTGATCTCAGGTACGTTTCTTCTAATTTGAATACCCATAATCTTGGCTAGCATTCCTCATGGTGGTAGAGAAAGCTTGAAAATAAAGGAGGGGGGGGGGGGGGGGGGGGGGGGGGGGGGGAGAGGATTGCCTTGTCTCACTCCTTTTTTTAGTATAAATTCTTTTAATTTATCCCAATTGATTAGAATTGAGAACTTCATTGGTGAAATGCATTGATTAATCAAGGAAATCCATTTTTTAGGGAAATCAATTTTTTTAAGAATTTTGATGATTCCTTCCCATTCTGTTGTTATAAGCTCCACTTATATCGAGCTTCATTGCATCCAATTTACTTCTACCATTTTTTAATGATAATTTTAAGGAAATGGATCAATTCAAGTGCCAAAAGAATGTTGTCAGAGATTAATCTCCCTTTCATTAAAATAAACTGCCTTGTGTTTTAGAAATAATGTCATCAACTACTCAGCTAAGCCTATTCCCAATTGTGTTTGACGCAATTTTGTAAATCACATTGCAGAGACTGATAGGTATTAGACCATTCAAGCGTGCAGGGGATTTTGTTTCATAGCAATCATTGTGATAGGGTTTTATGGGAGTTCTTCAGCATGTATCCCATGTTCAATAAGTTAAGAATAGCTTCAAAATCTTCATCACAAATAAGATGTCAGAATTAATGAACGAAATTACCTAAGAATTCATTTGGTCCAGGGGCTTTGAGGCTTCCAATTTGAAAAGGTGCAGCCTTGATTTCCTATTTCATGAAATCCTCCATTAGTTTAAATTTAGGGACATAAGACACTCACCTCTCCTGAGGTTTGGAAAAAAAGACAGAGACCTCCCTTGAGGTTTCAAAAATGCCATAGGCCTCCCCTGAAGTTTAAAAAATGTCACAAACCTCCCCTAAGATTTGCCAAAAAGGCACTTACCTCCCCTAAAAAAACTTGTCTTTTTGCAAAATACAAGGGGAGGTTTGTGTCTTTCTGAAAAACCTTAACAAAGGTCCCTGGAATTCTTGAAACATCAGGGAAAGTCCCTGGAATTTTTGAAACCTTAGGGGAGGTCATTGTCTTTTTGAAAACCAAATAGAAGGCTTAAACTTAGAATTGTCAAATGTAGAAAAGACTAAAAATATGATATTTATTTGTAAAATTAGAGTTAACGAAGTTAAGTTTACACTAAAAAAGATGAAAAATGGGAAAGCTATGGGACCAGATAACATCTCAATTGAAATTTGGAAATGCTTAGGTGATAATGGAATTATATGGTTAACTAATTTATTTAATACAATTGTAAAAACTAAGAAAATGCCAGATGAATAGAGGAAAAACACTTTAATACCTATATACAAAAATAAAGGAGATATTCAAAATTGTAATAACTATCGTGGAATTAAACTTATGAGTCATACGATGAAACTATGGGAAAGGGTAGTTGAACAAAGATTAAGGTTAGAAATGAAGGTCTCAGAAAATCAATTTGGTTTTATGCCTGGGAGATCTATTGTAGAAGCTATTTATCTTTTAAGAAGATTAATGGAAAAGTTTAGGGAAAAGAAGAGGGACTTGCATGTGATATTTATTGACCTTAAGAAAGCATATGATAGGATACCTAGGGAAGTCCTATGGTGGGTTTTATAAAAAAAAGGGTGTATGTAGTAGGTATACCGATGCCATTAAGGATATGTACGATGGAGTAATGACTAGTGTAAGGACTATAGATGGAGAAACTAGAGAATTTCCAATCACCATAGGTGTACATCAAGGATTTGCTTTGAGTCCTTATCTTTTTGCTTTAGTGATGGACCAATTGACTAAGAGTATCAAAAGGAGGTTCCATGGTGTATGTTGTTTGTAGATGATATTGTATTAATTGACGAAATTAGGGACAGAGTAGAGGCTGAGTTAGAATTATGGAGAGAAGCTTTGGAATCTAGAGGCGTTAGGATAAGTAGAAATAAGATAGAATATATGAAATGTAATTTTAGTAATGATAGGAGGAATATTGGAGACAGGTAAACTTGATGATGAAGAAATAAATAGCACGTGTAGATTTCGATACCTTGGATCTATTATGCAAGCTGAAGGAGAAATTGAAGATGATGTAATGCATAGAGTTAAAGCAGGTTGGGTAAAATGGAGAAGTGCTTCAAGTGTGCTCTGTGATCGTAGAATACCCTTAAAATTAAAAGGGAAGTTTTATAGGAAACCTATAAGTCCAACTATGCTATATGGATCGGAATGTTGGGTGACGAAGAAACATAATATCCAAAAAGTAAAAGTTGTCGAGATGAGAATGCTTAGATGGATGAGTGGTATAACATTGAAAGTTAAATTAAGGAATGAACATATTCGTGGTAAGTTAAGTGTAGCTCCTATAAAAAATTAAGATAAGAGAGGGATGACTTACATGGTGTGGACACTTGCAACGTAGGCTACATCGTGCACTTGTGAGGAAGAATGACTTAGTTACTGTGGGGGGCAGTAGAAGGGGTAGGGGTAGACCTAAAATAACTTGGGAGGAGATAGTGAGTAAGGATTTAATATCCTTGAATTTATAAAAAGAAATGGTCCATGATCGCATAAATTGACGGAAAAAGATTCATATAGCCGACCCCACCTAGTGGGACTAAGGCTTGGTTTTGTTGTTGTTGTTGTTTAGGGGAGGTCATTGTCTTTTTGTCAAATCTCAGGGGAGGTCAGTGTCTTTTGCCCTTAAATTTATGTTCCTTTCTTAGTCCAGTGTCAATGAAATTGTTCAGTTAATCAATTCTGTCTAGATTCCTTGTTCTGAAATGATCATTTTAAGCTTTGAAGATGAAGTCTTCAATCTTCCTTTTCGCTGTTACCCAAGTGTCATCTCATTTAAGTTTTGAAATAAAGTTTCTCCTTGCTTTTACCAAGGCGTGGAATTATCTTGTACTCTTTCCTCCCCATAGACACCAGTCTTTCCTAGTCCTTTGCCTATTTCATTTCCTCTAGTCTATATAGCTCCTTAAGTTCCATTTTGATATTGTCTTTTGCTTCTTGAAAGATTGAGTTGCTTTTTAATTCCTTCTTTTGCAATTCATGAAGTTGGCATTTCAATTCTTCTCTTAACATGCCTGATCACCTCTTTGCTCCATCTCTGAAGATTCCCAGCAACTTCCCTAAGCTTACACCAAGTGTCATAAGCTGGAGGAACCTATTTGTCTCTTAATCTAGACTTCCTTAACCACCTCTTCTATTTCTTAATCACTTGTTCTATTCCTTCTTTTAGTTACTGATGTTGCTTAAATTTAAAAGTTTTCGATTTACAACTATTAGCCATTTTTGCTTCATGAAACCATAAGTTGGTTTTGTTGTGGCTGTCCAAACCTCAAGTCCTTAGGCTCGTCCAAAAACATTTGTAAGATCATCAGAGCTGGGCCCTCATTCGCATCAATTGAGGGATAAGTCGCACAAGGTCCTCTCCTTCCTTTTCCAGCAAAGTGGAGGTTCCTTTATTGGAGTTGCTTTACTAGCAAACCTTGTCTATCTTTTTCCCTTTGTTTTCCTCTTTGTCCTTCATCAATTAATGGTTTTTTTTTTTGGTAGCTGAGTAGGCCTTATTCTTGCCCGAGTAGTCTTTTGCAGGGTTTGAAACAACTATCCCCTGTACTCTTTGAGTCCTGGTTGCATATACACTCGATTCATTTCTTAGGTTTTTAGGGGCCAAGCAAAGTGCAGGAATTTTCAAGGTGTAATCATGCTACAGTTTCAGCAAATTTTATTTACATTTTAATATTTGAAATCAATCCACAATGTACCATGTTGATTCTTGTTGATGAAGAAATCAGCAGGTGGTGGTTCTTTTATGTTGACTTTGGCCCTCAATCTCATTTTGGGTTTCTCCAACTTCTCACCTTTGACTATCTTCCTATTAATGATGTTTCCAACTTGTTTTCCAACAACTTAAGCAACTTCAAGTTAATAGAATCCCTTTGGGAGCCCTTCAACTCTCACCCATGAAGCAATTTGTCAAAGAAAATTTCTTCTGCCTTGAACATTGACTGCATTCGTTGGTTCATCATTGAGGCTCCTTGAACTGTCCAAGGCTCTTAATTTAAGACTTTCCTCCAATAATTTTGCTTCTCAAATTTGAAGAGAATCCCCCTCCCCCCTTGTTGGCCATTGTTGAGATTTTGATTAAATGAATGACCTAACTTGAAGATAGGTCTCTCCCTCTATTTATAATACAAATAAAATACATTCTAGTGACCATAATACCTTTACTAACTCTCACTAATTAACATACTAACACATTTAATAATAATACTAAACTAAAATAACCTTTAACATTCCCTCTCAAGTTGGAGCATAAATG
The DNA here is from genome assembly GCF_029873635.1 of Malania oleifera. Classification (NCBI taxonomy): domain Eukaryota; kingdom Viridiplantae; phylum Streptophyta; class Magnoliopsida; order Santalales; family Ximeniaceae; genus Malania; species Malania oleifera. The sequence goes on along the minus strand of NC_080422.1, from coordinate 77,165,057 downwards.
TATATGCTACGAACTTGTTACAAATAAATTTAACACAAGCACCCCCCAAAGCTTTAGTAAATAAATTTGGAAGTTGCATATCAAACTTCACGTAAGTGGTAGTAATGAGCTTCTGCACAAGTGTCTCTTGAACAGAATGGCAATCAACTTCAATGTGTTTCATTTGTTCATAAAAGACTGCGTTGGAGGCAATATGAAGAGCAACTTGATTATCACACATCAACTCCATAGATTGAGAGCGTGGAAAACCCAATTCTTCCAACATGTTTTTCAACCAAACAAGTTCACAAGTAGTGTGAGTCATAGCTCTATATTTTGATTCAACACTTGACTTGGTCACCATAGTTTGTTTCTTGCTCTTCTAGGGAATCAAATTGTCATCAACCAAGCTACATTACCCGATTGTGGATCTTCGGTCGGAAGGCGACCCGACCCAATCTACATCGGTATATCCTTGAATGTTAGTGTGACCATGATCTCAATATAAAAGACCTCTCCTAGGTGCACCTTTGAGCTGTCTCAAGATGCAAATTGCTGCATCTTGATGACTTGTCCTCAGAGAATCCAGAAATTGACTCAAAGCAATTGTTGCAAAAGATATGTCTGGCGGGGTGATTGTGAGATAATTTAACTTTCCAACAAATCTTTGGAATTGTCTAGGATTAGGCAACAAATCACCCATATCTAACATAACTTGCTATTAGGATCCATGGGTGTATCAACCACTATGGATCCTAACAATCTGCTCTCATCCAACAGATCAAGAGCATACTTCCTTCGTGACAAAACAATTTTGATACGAGATATAGATACTTTTATACCCAAGAAGTATTTCACAGTTACCAAATCTTTGGTTTGAAACTTAGTCTATAGAAAATGTTTAAGGCTTCGAGTACCTTTATCATCGTCATGTGTAATAACAATACCATCCACATACACATTGAGGAAGATCCTACCTGATGAAGTATGACAAAAAACATGGAGTGATCCACTGCATACCGTCAAAGACCAAACTCAAGTACTACAGTACTGAATCGACCAAACAATGCTCTGGAGAATGTTTTTAAACCATATAGTGCCTTCTTTAGCCAACACACTAAGCTTGACTCCCCCTGAGCAATAATCCGAGGTGGTTGCTCCATGTAGAACTCCTCCTCAAGATCACCATGCAAGAAGATATTCTTCACATCTAACTAATGCGAAGGCTAGTGACAAGTGGTAGCCAAGGAGATGAACAGATGTATTGATATAAGTTTGGCGACTGGAGAAAGTGTCTGAATAATCCAAACCATATACCTGAGTATACTTCTTAGCAACACGACGTGCCTTTAGACAAGTCACAGAACCATCAAGGTTGATTTTCACGGTGTATATCCAACAACCAACTAACCATAGACTTGTCAGGAGGATGAGATACAAAGTCCCAATTATCATTGTCTTGTGAAGCATTCATCTCTTCAACCATGACATTTCTCCATCCAAAGTGGGCTAAAGCTTTTGAAGCAGATTTAGGAAGGGTAGCAAATGATAGAGTAGTAACAAAACAATAATAGGAGGGCAATAAGAAGTCATAGCAAACATAGTTGGAAATGGGATGTTGTGTACATGTGTGTTTACCTTTTCGGACAGCAATGGGAGGATCAACATCGTGGGAAATATCATCATCAAATGAGGAAACTAAAGGAGTGGTAGTAGAAGCTAGAGGGGACTCTCTTCCTCGGAGCTGCCTTTGTGAATACACCTGAAAATTAGGATGATCGAGACGATGAGAAGGACTTAAACTACATGGAGACATAGGTGGTTGATTGGGGAAGGACAACAAACTAGAATTTGGAAGATTAGGTAGAGGAAAAGGCTCATTGAGATCGGAAGCACTCAGAGTGTAGTAAGGTATAGACTCAAAGAAGGTAACACCTGTAGAAACAAAGAAGTGATGCAACGTAGGACTATAACAATGATATCCTTTTTGAGTATATGAGTAGCCCATAAAGACACATTTTATAGCACAAGGATCCAGCTTATCCACCTTGGGAGTTAGTTGATGAACAAAAGACGTACACCCGAATATACGAGGAGGTAGAGAGAATAGAGGTGAATTAGGAAAGAGAATGGAGTAGGGAATTTTACCACTAAGAAAAGAGGATGACATCCTGTTGATAAGATAGCAAACAATAAGTATAGCATCATTCCAAAACACTTTAGGTACATGTATTTGATAAAGAAAGGTGCAAGTGATTTCAACGATGTCTTTTTTTCCTCTCTGCAACCTCATTTTGTTGAGGAGTGTGGGCACAGGATGATTGATGAACAATACCAAACTGAGTCATATAAGTAGTGAATTGTGAACTGAAATTCTCCTTAGCATTATCACTCCGAAGTATTCGAATTGGGAAACTAAATTGAGTCATTATATCATAACAAAAGACACAAAATATATGAAATAACTTAGAACGATCTTTTATTAAATATAGCCAAGTCATCCTTGAATAATCATCCACAAAGGTTACAAAGTATCGAAAACCCAACTTGGACACACTTCTACTAGGACCCCAAACATTAGAATGGACTAGCATAAAAGGGCTTGCAGCTTGTTTACTGACTTAGGAAGCAAAAGGGACACAATGATGCTTTCCCAACATACAAGACTCACATAAAGACTAAACACATAACTCAAATTAGGAAGTAAATGTTTCAACTTTTCCAATGAAGCACGACCAAGGTGACAATGAATTTGTAAAGGTCTGACAGCAACAGTGTAGGGTGTAGAAGGATATAACGACTCAAAGTGATAAAGTCCACAAGCTTCAAGCCCTCTGTTAATTGTCTTCTTTGTCTTAAAATGTTGAATAACCACATAATTAGTGAAGAATGTTACTGAACAATTCATAGATTTGGTAAGCTCGCTAACAGACATAATATTGAAAGGAAACGTGGGAATATACAAAATCGAAGGAAGTGAAATAGGAGAAGTGGGATTTACAGTCCCAATTCCTTTAACGATGGTGGTGGATCCGTTAACAAGAGTGACATGAGGTAAATTTGCAGGATATTGAAGAGTAGAGAAGAAATTAGGTATACCTGTGATATGATCAGTGGTAGCAGAGTCTATAACTGAAGGACTAGGATGAGAAGTACTGGATGACAGACATGCTATGGGATTACCTGTTTGGGCAAGAGATGCAATGGGAAGAGAAGCTTGTTGTGACACTTGATACTGCTTGAATTTGAAATACTCTTCCTTTGACATAGATACAGTGCGTTGCCCCCTAGCTGGCCCCAAAGGTGTGGAGTTGGTGGTGGCTATATTGGCAACACGTGAAGGTCTACCGTGGAGATCCTAGCATTGCTCAATAGTATGATTACCTTGTCCACAATGAGCGCACTTGTGAGGAGTGCCTCTACCTCGTCCATCTCTACCACCACGACCGCTTGAACCACCTTGATAACTTTTGAGGTTGTTTGGTAGAGAACTAGAATCTCCATGTGTGGCAAAGGCTGTCCTCTCAAAGCTAGATGCAAGAGTAGGAGAATGTGTGCTAAAGGAAGCACGAAGGACATGAGAATAAACATCGGGAAATGACGGCAACTCTACACTACTAAGTATCTGGGACCGGATTGCCTCAAACTCGAGCTTCAAGCCTGCTAGAACTCGAAGAACTATCATCTATTCCTTTTGCTTCTGCATCTCACGAATTTTGGTGGTTATAGGTTGCACCACGTTAAGGACCTCATGAATACGTTTCATCTCTCCAAAATAATTTGCAATGCTCTTGTCTTCCTGTTGTAACTGAAAGTACTCATGGGATAAATCATACATACATGTAATGTTACTAGAGGATAGAAGATTGGCATAATCCCATATCTCCTTGCATGTATTTAGATGCATGCACATCCGTGCAATTCGGGGCTCTATCGAATTCCACAAAAGGGAAAAAATCAAGGCATCTTCCTAAACCCATGCTTCTTTTCTCTTTTCATTGGAAGGATCATATTGGAGCAAGTGATTAGATTTTCCTAATCCTGATAAATAACCCAAACAACCTTAGACCATTGAACTTAATTCTTTCCATCCAACATTTCAGTTTTTATCTGTGGCAGCGATGAAGGAAACATGTTTTTGGGATTCATAGACTCCATACTAACACTCACTAACCAGCGGCCACACCAATGTCAAACAAGAAGAACAATCAAAACTAATCGGGACAACCACAATTGATGTGAAGCACCAAAACAACCACGGATGAGGTGAACCACCTACAAACTAATATAGCACTGCCACAGCTTCACAAATCAACTTATGAACACTGCCACTGGTCTAAGAAACTAACAAAAAGCATTTACAAACATCGAAAAATGTTGGATCTTTGAGCAAAAAAACATGCCCAACAACTTGATAATATTGTCTAGGGAAGGAATTAGGACATGGTGGAGGAAAAACGCAGAAAAAAGGTGGCTGAAATCTCTCTCATGTGCCAGTGCATGGGGTTAGAACTGCCGGCAGTCAGCCGGCATCTGGGGAGGCTTTCCGTCAATGAGAGTTGGTAGGGTTAGGTTTCAGGGGATTTTGTTTCTGGCTATATGGTTGGTTTTGTGAAATAATGAAGGGTTCTGGTGACTGCTGAGTGTGATTGAGTGTAGTTTGGATCACGCTTTGATATCATGTTGAAATACTGATTAAATGAACGACCTAACTTGAAGATAGGTCTCTACTTCTATTTATAATGCAAATCAAATACACTCTAATGACCGTAATACTTACTAGCTCTCAATATTTAACATACTAACACACTTAATAATAATACTAAAAGACTATAAATAACCTTTAACAGCCACCATATATATCTCACCTTCCAAATTCCAGATTTGTTGTAAAATTTTCTATGCCCACTTGAATGGGACTCTCTATTCATCAATAAATTTACAATAGCAGTAAACTGCCAATCTTTGGATAACTTCCAATTCAAAGTTGTTGTTCATCAGCACGAGTACCCTACTTCTATGAGGTAGAAGTAGAACTATCTTGTTCTTTGTTTCATTTGACAACTTCTCGATCATCTTTTTGTCAATTTCATTCTCTTCTTTTTACCAATCCAGCTGATTTTTGATATCCTCTTACTGTACTACCTTGATCCTCCTCTAAGGCCATCATTAAACACTTAAATCTCAAAATAGAGATGGTGAAATTGAATTACCATCTTGAAAGATATCTACCTTCTGAATCAGGATAAATGGTGAGCGGTTAATGTAGGTAATAAATGGTTATTGAAGAACTTAAAAACCTAAAGCAATTATGTTTGGATGGATGTGTAAACCAGGTAAAATATACTTAATTATGAAGCTCAAGACTTTACTACTAGTGAAGATGGCATGTACTTGTGGCATCTTTTCAAATCACAAATCAATGTTAAAATGAAGTTCCAACCAACTCTTCTCGTTTCCTTACAACAACAAAGCCTCAAGTCCCAGTAGTTGGGGTTGGCTACATGAATCCTTTTCCACCGATTCACATGGACAAGGGCATTTTTCTCTGCCAGCGTTAGAGCTATTAGATCCTTCCTCACTATCTCATTCTTTGTTATTTTAGGTCTACCCCTACCCCTTCTATGACCATTACCATTAACTGGCTCACTCTTGCACTATTTGGTCTACTTTTCAAATGCCCAAACCATCTAAGCTGTTCTCCCTTATCTTGTCTTTGACTTGCCTAACTGATTGTGAATATGTTCATTCCTTTATTCTTTAATGTTATACAATTCACCCACTTTAACATTCACATTTTGTAAACTCTTCTCCTTCCCTTACAACGTAAATGGAAGAGTAAAACCAGTACTGTGGTAACTTATCAAGGCACAAATCAATATTGAGATGAAATTTTAACCATATCCTTCAATTCCCCTTAGATCTCATGAAAAGAAGAGCAAAACTACAGTTCTTGAGTTCTCTCCTTGCTCAGAGTATCTGTAGGCCCTCAATTCAGCATTTGCTTGGTCTATATTGGTCTTGAACACTTTAATTTTTAATTTTGAAACCCTAGTAGAGATGATTTTAACATTTCTAATGACCTTAACTGCAAAGACTTGTAATGCCATAGTCGAAGCTATCTTTGGTTTTTGTGAATTGTGAGAGTTAAATGCACAGTTGGTGACTGAATTATAAAGATATTTTATGTTGATTAATGTTTTTTTTTTTCTTTCTTTTTAGTATGTGATCACTACATTGACTTTGAATATATTTGAGGGACTATCCAGTATCCACAGGGTATGACGATGAGGATGAGAACTTTCTATCCTCCTACAAGTTTGAGGACAATATTTTCTGCTTAACTTTGGAGGAACAAGGAAGAGGGTTAATGTGGAAGAGGTTTTGGAGACTGATGAAAATATTGAAATGTTGGCAAAATTGAGACGGGGTCAAATGTGGAGGGGAGACTTCATGGCTTTTCTATCTCACAAGCTTTGTACTAATCCTATAAAGAGTGGTAAAGTTATGGGTATTGCTTAGACTTCGGAAGGGCATAGCCAGAATTCTCTAGTGCCTGGTTGCAAAGTTTTGATTTTTTAATTTCTTCAGACAACCCTATAGTTCCTGATTCTCTATCTCTTATTTTGACCCATAATCTGAGAAACAATCAACTAGGGATTCAGAAGAAAAATTTGCTGCTTCTGCACCTGTTTTTTATCCATCCAATTTTAGTGATACTTAATACCAATTTTGAGTAACCTTTATCCTTTGTGGCTATTTCTTTTGTTGGGTGGGGGTGGGTTTAATGTTGAGCCCAAATTGTAGATCTTCTTGGAGATAAGAGGGACAACCAGGGTTTTCAAAACTTATTTGATGAGTTAGGTCTCAAACTGGAGAGTCCTAGTGGGGAGATTGTTCGATTAGATAAGGACTCCATATGGATATAAAGAGGGCTAAGAAATTGAGGAAGGAGGGTAGGAGTTTGGCCGCTATTAGTGCAATCAAGTGAAGTTTCTTTCTTTGAATGTGTGGGGGTTGGGGAGGGGGGGTAATGATTATAGGAGGTTGGTGAAAGAAGTAGTGAATAAGTTTAGTCCTAATGTTTTGCTTCTTCGAGAATCAAAATTGAGAGAATTCGATTTGTATTTTTATAAAGTTACTGGGACTTTTGATTCAAAGCTTTAGTATTTTTCCCTTCTTCCAGAGAGGTAGGGGGTCAAGCAATTTTGCAGGACACTAGATGCTGTTATTAGAGATTGTATTATGGTTCTCTGTGTTGTTAGATGTGAGGGGGTTCAGGGGATGATGGAGTACGTTTATGGGCTTACTCAGCCTCCTTTTGATACTTGAGAGTATTTCTTTAATGAGTTAATTCAAATATTTTTTTTTTGGATGTTTGGGGGAGGGGGGCTGCGTTGACCACTAGGATATGGAAGCATTATTTATTTATTTTTATTTTTCGAAATTCAAGATTGTGGTCTTAGGGGTGTGCCTTTGAGATTTTCATTTTTCCCTGAACCTTCATGAAAGAGAGGTTGATGAACTATTTTGGTGGGAGTTTTGGATTCTTTTATTCCTTTATTGAGGTGTGATTTACATGTTCAGTTAGGGGATAATTCTGGATTCTTTTCCCCTTTCTTTCTTCACTTATTGAAACCTTCAACTTCATGTCCTTTTTCTTTGAATAATATTATTTGGATGACTAAGATTCCTTTTAAGATCAAGGCTTGTACTAGGACTTCGACTCTGAATGGGATTAAAATGAATTGACTCATTTTAGGTGAGGATACCTTTAGGTGAGGATACCATATTATTTTCTTGATGTGATTAGAGTCTAATGAAACCCCAATGCACATCTTTTTCAACATTGCTGGGTGACTAGAGTAGACGGCTTTGTTCAACATCTTTCTGCTTTGGTGAAGCGTGGGAAACACCACAAGCAGTACTTTGACTTCTTGTTGGTGCAATTTGGTGTTTTGTGAGAACTAGAAGAGGCAAGTTTTGTGAAAATTGCGTTCATGCTATTCTTTGGACTTTGTGGCTTGAGAGGAATGTGAAGATTTTTAATGACAAGACTTGTTATAGTATGAAGTTGTTTTCGTATCTTCCCTTTAGGCACTTGCTTTGGTGGTGTTTAGGCATCTTTTATGTGATTTGTAAAGGGATTGAAGGGCTGTCCTTCTGTGACTGCTTTAAGATTCTTATATGAGGACATCTTGTCTCCAAATCTCGAATTTATCTCCATTTCTCACTTATGAGTTTCTTTTATTGTAAAATTATTTATAGTTCCTTCTGAATTTACTTACTGTGAGTTTTTATTTTTATTTATCATGAGAAAATTTGCTTGGAGTGAACTCTGATTTGAATTTGTGTTGTGCTTTCTTTTATTTATTTTTGGTTTTTTTTTTTTTGGGGGGGGGGGGGGGGGGGTCGTTGGGGTTAGAAATGTGTTTGGTGGGAACTGTTCTTTGAATGCATATTGCTTATTTTCATAAATACTGTATTATACCAGAATTTTTTTTAGAACTCATCGAACATAAGAAGATGGAATTTGCTTTCTTATTTTAGAGGGGGTTTTCGTAGCGTGAGGGATTCCCCAAGCTAGTGGGAATCCAAAAGTTTGGGGCATTTCTGTGTGTGTGTGTGTGAGAGAGAGAGAGAGAGAGCCACATCCATGCTGGAGAGGCAAATGGGTGTGGCGCCAGGGTGAGAGAAGAAAAAAGGAACACCTTGTCACAAATGTGGCAGACACTTGAGCAATCTAGGAAAGAACTATGGATGGCACTCCCCTTAATGAAACCTGATTTGAGCGCACGAAGACAAGACTCTAGAACATCCCAGGACCTGGATTAGTAGAGAGACCCCACTATATGTCTCCATGACCGATACTGGTTAACACTTGATGCCAGTGTGACCTCCTGCAGCTGCAGGGATGCAAGCATGAAATTGTTAGCAATCCATTCATAATTGAATTCTGGGTGCACTTTGATGCCAGTGTGACCTCCTGCAGCCGCAGGGAGGCAAACATGAAATAGTTAGCAATTAATTCATAATTGTGTGCCTGCAAGTTAAGTGTGGGTCAATTTTACAATATAGGGTAAAGTAGTAATTTCATGCATCTACCCATATCCTTTCTAGTTTTGATGGTATTTGTTATTGAGATTCGCAAATCAGTTGTACAGATGCATATCAATTGTTTTCTGGCTTGTTAATGTATATCATTCTTCTTCAGTTCTATAATGCTCCAATCAATGAGTACCAGGCAAAGTTGGTGTTAAAGCCTCTATCCCCTGATCGGAGATGGAAGTTTATATATGAACCCACACGTCATGATGTCCGGCTTCTTTCAAAAAAGATCCCCATCACCAAATTTTTGAATCTTCAGGTTTAGTGCTTTTGATTTGATATTTGCCCCTGGGTATCTAAATAAATCAGATAGCGTTGTGTGGAGAAAGAGAGGCAAAGTCAATGCCCTGGAGTTATTGTAAGCAAATATGTACAATATTTTCAGCACTAATGGTTAAATTTTTTTGTAAATCCAGGTTGGTGTAGGCCATAGTTTTCAGTTGCATGCAACTGGTTGGAAATGGAAGCTCACCACGTGTTTTGGCGGAGATGGCATATCACGTGTTCGGAATAAAACATCAATTGGCCTGTTCCCAGGCATGGACCTGCGGTTTGGATGGAGGGCAGATTATGTATTTCCAGAAATTACTGGGCAAGTCATTTGATCTTGTTTGTTATTAGCTACTAAGAAAATTGCTTGAGATTTAGTGTTAAATTTTATATCTAATCTGATAGTTTCTAAAGAGAAAAATTAAGGATAGTTGAATAAAGTAAGAGTAGGCACACATTCAAGGGGTATCAGGGAAAAAAAGGCATGATCTCAGGAAATTGATAGAAATTCCCTCTTGATAAAATAAAACAGAATGGAAAGATTAGCTAATCGAAGTAGTTGGGCTGGGGTTGTTAAGGTTTACTGAGTTGGATTCAGTTTGCCCTTCTTTTTCTGGGACAGTTGAGTTACTCAACTCTTGCTTAATAAAATTTTTAAGTATAATTATATTATTGTGTGTGTGGGTGTGCACGCGTGTTTTTTTTATTTGGTGCATAACTCATGATTGCAACCTTGAATATAACAGGGCTGTTGGCAGTGGCGAACCCTTGTTCAACATGAACTCGGGGCGATTGCAAGCGTCACTAGATAGGGTGGAGTTCGTTTTGAGCCATAAACATGAATGAGGTATGCCTATCTGTTAGTTATTAGCATGATGTTTAGGTGTGTGCCTATCCGTTGGTGTGTTTGAGAATTATTTCAAGTGAATTTATTCAAACGATCTTGGTCCAATATTTTGATGCTTCAAGTCTATTTGTGCTAGTTTGTCCTCGTACAATATGGAGTAGGCGCAACAAAATGTAGAGTGGCTTATAACTACCCATTAAATGCTTATTTTTAGATTTGAGGTGTATTAGAGTCGAGTTGAGTGAGATGCTCAAAGTCACATTGACAAACTCAAGTTGAACTCTGTTGATCTTATAATTGACCAATTTGTGCTCAAGTTGATTAATCTCAATTTGGTTATAAAATAAAGTTGAATATTATATACAGAAATGTAAAATATATAAAATTGAATATATGGTTCAAGTATAACATTTCACTTACAATTTAATAATAAAAAAAGAAGTTAGATTAGGCTTTTCAATATGATTGCAGAACTTGAATTCAATTCATGAAGCTACTCAAGTAGCTTGAGCTCAACTCAAACTCAAATATAGTCGATCTAAGTCAAGTTATAGAGCAAGTCGATCTTGAGTATTTCATGAGTCGTATTGATCTGATCACATTACTATTTAAGACTCTTGTTTAGAATTTAAAGAATATTTGTCCTTGCATATGTTATTGTAATTTGGTGGGCGAGGCTGCATTGCTTGTGGCCATGTGGCAGAGCTCCATGGATATTGAAATTGAATCATTTCATTGTGTTTGTTTTTAAAACTTAATAAATTTTTTGTGAACTTGATGGATATTGAAATAGAATCATTTCGTTATGTTTGTATCAATGGCTTTTCAGGCTGACTCGATATGTTATGATCAGTAGCAGGAAACAACAAAGCATGGAGGGACTGGTTTTAGCATGTTGCGTGGAAGGAAATGGAGTTGCAGTGATCGTTACTGGGTTTTTCTGTTTTGGCTCTAGTGCAACTTTCCTTCGAGATGGAATCAACGGTTAGTGCGGAGGATGTACACAAGCGGTAGCTTCATTAATCAACAGTTGGTTCTTTGCTATAACTGATTGTTTCCGGTACATATGACCAGATCCATGTCCTCCCTTAGTTCAGATAGAGAAGAGAGAGAGATGGATACATGCAAGTGAGTGGCTTTGTCAATATGGAAATTTTTATTTTCAGAGAAGTGTGAGAAAGAAGCTAAAATATATAATGAATCAATGAATGGAAATTTGGTTTTACATTTATTATTTTTAATTTTTTTTTTATTATACTAGAATGAATTTTATTCATAATGGTATATGGTATTGAGATAAAATATAATAAAAATGAATTTTTGTTTATTTTTCATATGGAAATCAATTAAAATGGGTGACATCGGTGTTATTAGTATCTGGGTTATTTCGCACAAGTTCTGTACCCACCTAGAAATTCAAAAATTCCTTTGGTCACATGATGTAGGACTTTAACTTTACTCACGATGGTTGAGGATTTGGGTCCCATGATGTGTACAAACATTATTACGTCTTTGCACATCTAGGTGACGAAGGTGAGATTTAATTTTATTTTGGCGGCAGGGGTGGAAGAGTGTTTTTGTTTAATTAAGTAATTGATGGGGAAATTTATTTTTAACCCATCTCAAACGAGCAAGCACCGTGAATGATTGTTGAGAATTTGCCCTATTTTGAAAGGGATATGCTTCTTTAGATGGTTAATGTCTATGGGAGTGGTCGTGATTGAATCATTTTGAGCTGAAATGGTTATTCAATGTTCGGATTTTTATGTATAAAGAATAAGTTAATCAATGAAAAGATCTCTTTATTGCATGACATTAATTAAAGATGCTTAACCGAACTTAAGGTAATCAACCCATCAAAATTTTTATATTTTAAATCTCAGCATGATTAGGAAATTACATAATGCTTTTTCTGTACATGAATTAATTAATTGGTGACACTGAGATTAATTTGAACTGATATTAACTCCAATACATATTTAAAAGATACAAAAGCCCAACTCATTTCAAACATGGGGGGAGGGAAGATGCCAAGACCGAACTCCAAAAGGATGCTAGCTAGCCGTTGCAGCTTCCAACGGCCAGAAGCCCATCTGGGTTAATTTAAATTCAAAGCCTCCCCACAGCTCTCTCGTCTCAAATCTCTCTCGTCTCAACTCTCTCTCTCTCTCTCTCTCTCTCTCTCTCTCTCTCTCTCTCTCTCTCTCTCTCTCTCAAATGGCTTCCTCAAAGCTCAGAAACTCTTGTTCCTTCATCAACATTCTCCTCTCATTTCTAAACTTCATTCTTTTCCTCCTCTCCTCAGCCTCTCTTGCTCCAACCATTCTCCTCAAAATGCCCCCAACCTCGCTGGGCTTTGCATTCCTTACTGTCTCCGCCACTTCCGTCCTCTCCTCTCTTGTGGGTCTCTGCTCCCACCTCGGCCACTTCTGCTTTGTAACCCACGTCTCGCTCCTCCTTGCCTCTTCTCTCGGGCAGTTGCTGACGGTCGTGGCGCTGTTGTCCAGAGAAACTTCAGCCCTTTCGATGCTGAAGTCCCCCCGGGATCCGAGGGAGGCTAAGCTGCTGGTGAGGCTGGAGTGTGGGATTTTTATGGCAATGCTTATGGTGCAGGTGGGGGCGCTGGTTTTGACATGTGCTGTGCACAGTTGCTGGGTGAGGGAGTATGAGGGGTTGGAGGCGGAGAAAGAGAAAAGTGAGAGGCAGAGGAGTAGGAGAATGGCCAGAGTTCAGGAGGAGTCCATGGCAAATGCAGGAAAGGTTGCAGAGGTTAAAGCCAAGGAGTTTGATGAGAAGATGAAGAGCAAGTATGGGCAGTGGGTTAAAACTGATTTTGAAGGCTAATTACAAGCCCCCCCCCCCCCCCTCTCTCTCTCTCTCTCTCTCTCTCTCTCTTGTGTGTGTTCTGCTTGTTTGTACTATAAGTTTTGTGGTCACCGAGGCGGTGGCCAGAGGATGTGTAATATAGAAGCTCTAGGTGGGATTTGGTGTTTTAATTTTGATGTGTAATGCTGCAATGCCTTCTGTGTCTGTGAACTTGTGTGGAGGTTTAATTAATTAACTAATTAATTATTTACTTTAATTATCTATTGCAATATGCCCCGTACCAATTAGTTATCAGACAAATTTAATGGCACGTATCCCCCACTTATCATTCAATAAATAAATAAATATTTTAGATCAAAGCAAACACTTATGGTGGAGCTGTCAAGAGATAAGTGTTAAGGGACCATCAGATCGGTTACTTAACAACAAATTTGGGAATATGCAATGCCCTTCCGCCAGAGCTTCTAAGGCCTGTAACCAGGTTTCAAATTTATCATTGTTGAAGTAATGGTATGCTAGATTTCAACATTATTACAGGAAGGTAATATATTGACAGATTTTATAGTGAATCTCTGGCATAAATATGGTTGAAATGATCAGTTTTAAGTCCTTTTCAAATGAATTTCTTAGGATTTTGATTTATAAAGTTTTAATGGATTTTTTTTTTTCTATTGTTGGTTGTTTATTTATTTATTTTTTTGGTCTTGGTTTTAAAGGGATCAGGTACACAAAAAAAAAGAAGGTAGAAATGAAAAGTAGTGAGTAAATTAAAAAAAAAAAAAAACATGGCAAAACAAAACAAATAAAACAAAAAAACAAAAATCCAAAAATCAAAATATAAAGCATTCTAAAACTAAACATTTGATTTGTAGCGTGGGCTCCGAGGCAAGGGATTCTAAATAAATTAGGTCACGAGATACCATTGTGCTATATTTTTTTCGAGGTTTCAAAATTTTATAAATCTCTCTATTGAGATTTGATAAAAGAATCTATTTTTCATTTTTCACTTTCTAAAGTTTTAAGCAGATTTGTGTCTTTTTTGAAAGCTCAGAACGACCTTAGGCTGACCATAGTGGGGACCCAACAATAGCACCAAAAATCTTTTTCTAAAAGGGTAAAATTAAACAAGGATGTTTGAAATAGCTTTAGAGTCGGAATCGGGGCAAAAACAAAGCCGGTCGACCGATGTTAGATTTTGAGTCTCGGTTGATCGAACCCTTATGTACTAAATGACTTGGTCGACCAAACTTGTCATGTGAGGCATGTGTTATGAAGCCTCAATTGACCGAACCCACTCTGCACAAATTGGCTTGGTCGACCGAACCGGTCAGAAAGTCAAAAGTTTGACTAAGCCTCGGTCGACCAACTAATTTGCATTATAAACGCTTCCATCGACCGAATAGGTCAAAAGTCAACATGTTGACTTTGCTCTGTTGCCCATGCCAAAAGTTTAACCCCTCCAAAACCTAAAGTCATTTTCTCACCAATAATATAGATTTTCTCACCCATGTCAGAGGTTCACCTTTCAAAAACCTAAAGTGATTTTCTCGCCAATTGTACAATGGTTCATTATCCATGCTAGAGGTTTACCTATCAAAAGACCTTTAGTGGTTCTTTCACCAATGACATAATTCTAGACACCCCATTTTGTTCAAGTCATTATATGGAAAAAATATCTTTTTCAATTGTTGTACTTTTATTTTGCCAAAACTTCAAAATTTGGGTCTTAGGCATTCATTTACTATTCCTACTCTCTATTGTTTTCTTATGTGCTATCTAAGGTCTTTTTAGTGTCTTAGGGGTCTTACATGGGTGCCCTCTGTCTTTTAGTGTTCATACTCTCTATCATTTTCTCGAGATCTATGTAATGTCTTTCCTAGTGTCTTAGGGGTCTTAGCGTCTTAGGGGTCTTAGATGGGAGCCCTCTAAGTGTGTGGTCTCTCTAATCTCATCTTCTCCTCTCATCACTAAAGGAAAAGAAAAGGAAAAAAAAAAAACTTCAATAAGTAGCTTTTTACATTCATGAATACATCTATCATAAAAGCCACAAAAATAACAAAATACATAAAATTCATGGAATATTTATGTCCTCATCCCCAGGCCACCACCACCTACATATAAGAGAGAGAGAGAGAGAGAGAGAGAGAGAGAGAGAGAGAGAGAGAGAGAGAGAGAGAGAGAGAGAATCATTAGAGATTAGTTAATATTTGGCTCATAATTAAAGCTCAATTTTGGGCTTGTGTTCAAATGGAGGCCCAATATGGGCTTATGCTTTGATTAAAGCCCAATTTTGGCTTGTGTTCTGATGGAGGCCCAATATGGGCCTATGCCTTGATAAAAGCCCAGTTTGGGGCTTATGTGCTAATTGGAGGTCCGTTTGGGCTCATTTTGAGTTTATTTAGCCTTTAAAACCCACATAAGCCCAACCCACTAATTTTTTTTTTCCTATACACTACCCATCATACATAGATTTGATCCCACATACATTTGTTGCAGCCCATCTTTGTTTGGGTCAAAGCAAAAAGAATAAAAGAACAAAAGATAAAAAAGACACTGTTCCCAACAAGTGGGCCACTTGGCAGACTCTTAATAGCCCAAAAATGATTCAACTAAAACCGAAAAAGGGCAAATTCTTTTCCCTAATAAACTAGACACATGGAAACCTTTCATTTGCCCAGCACAAAATCAAAAAGAATTTAAAATTGCAAATTAGGTGGAAATTAGAGTGATAGAGCTGCTGCTCCACAAACAGGAGCACTGTTCATGGGAGAGGATAAGGGTTGAAATTCAGTAGAAATTTAGGCACAAAAAGACGAAAAAGTAGAAATTCAGTCCAAGTATTGGTGAAAGAAGCAAAAAATATTCAGTTGAGAGTAATAGAGCTCTGTCCCCATGTGCATGGTGTGGTAAAAAGAAGCGGGTAATCAAATAGAATCATCAAGATTCAATTCCTAGTAGATGCACTCGGTTAGTCCAGCGGTCAGTTCACCAACCTGATATGTATAAGCGAATTGACCGAAAGTCTAACTGACCACATCCAAATTTAGAGGCGGAGGGGTCGGGCGGCGCGGGGAGGGGGGGCGGGTGGGGGGTGGGTGGGTGTTCCTCTGCCCATGGGTTGGTGCGGTACCGGGGATCTGAAGGGCTGGAGGCCCATGTAAATTAAAAAAGGAAAAAAAAAAAAAAAATAGAGCTCTACAATGGGGAAATGGTAGGAGATTTCTGCTAGGTCGTAGTGAGAAAATTAGTAAAGATAAATAGTGCAGAGGGAGAAATGGTGCTATGCCTGGAGAGAGATTAGAAAGAAAAATGTTGTTGTGTTGTGGGAGACCCTAGAAGAGCTTTGAAGGGCAGAATGTTACACTGCCGAATCGGAGAGTGCATCGAGAGTCGACGAAAGAAGGCTCATTAAGAATTAGGAAGCAAGTAATTTGTAGTGCTACCTTAAGCTCACCCACTAATTCAAAACAACAGGTATGGATCCCTCAAATCCCTAATGTAACAAATGTGCATACTCATGTTATGTGTTTTGTAAAATTGGGATGCTACTGAACTTATGCAAAATCATTGTTCAATAAAATTAGTTAAGGTCCTGCAGATGCTAGAGTGAGTATTTTAACACTATACTGAAAATCATTTTGACAAAATCAATTTGAAAATGATAGATTGAAAATCGAGAACGTCTGAATACGAAATGGAGAATGATTGTACAGAGTTAGTCGGCGCACAACATTGGGAACCCTCTGCAAAATCAGTTTGGAGTTGAGATTGATGAGACGGTTTAGAGGGGAGGTTGAAAAACCATCTGAGAGAGTTGAGCTTAAATTCTTGAAAATTTTAGTTGATATTGAAATATAATTTTGGGAATGAAAAACTGATTTGCACCAGGAAAATGGACTTTCAGATAGAGAAACTACTTTGCACAGAAAAATCATTTTTGGATTGACAAACTGATTTAAATCATCTTTAGGGGCTGAAAACTGAAGGGAATTAAAATCAATTTGGCGGTGGAAATTTAGTTAATGATGGAAATCTATTTGGGGATTAGAAGAAGAAGAATACAAAGGAAAAGCAGAAGTAGATCTGTGCCTGTACAGGAGGGTTGGCGGCCGTGGCAGCGGCGGGCAGCGGCTGTGATTGGAGGTTCACGAACAACGGCAGTGGTCGCGATAGGTGCCACAACCTGGAGAGAGAGAGAGAGAGGATGAAGGGAACGGCAACCATGCTCCGGTGTGGGGAATAAGTTAAGCCAACGATTTTTTTCCCAATTTGTCTTTTTTTTTTTTTTAAATATATTAAATAATACATTTTCTGGGAAAATATTTCTCAATATAACCTTGACGTAATTTCGCTATTTGTTCCAGTGAGATTTAAACAAATCTCGTTGAATCAAGTAGTGAGATTTACTGTACATGAATAAGGCATTTTTGGATGCGTGACAAATTTCGCTGATTCATCGAGCGAGATTTGCTTTGAAATGTTTTAATAATTATGAAACAATAAATGCATAGGGGTTTACATTTTAGGAATGTCATTTAATTTTTTTTAATTGGAGTTTACAAATGTAAATGTATATGCATATGAAATTTTTTTTGTTCTCCTTATTTATTCATTTATTTATTATAATAATAATTAATTAAATAATTGAAAGGAAGAATCATTTATTAAAAAAAATATTTTTTAACTTACTCAATAAAACTTAATTTAATTAAGAAAAAGATGTTTATGATGCTTGAAAAATTTAATTAACTTTCTACATTTATTTATTGTATGCATAAAATAACAAATTTATCCTCTTAATTTTAAAAAAGAAAAAAAAAAAAAATTGATCTAACGTTTGGTTGTAAAAATTAATTAAGGGTAAAATTATTATTTAATATATAAAAAAATTAAATGTGAACGGTCAATAATATTATTTTAGAGTGACAATAATATTTCTCTAAAAATTTTAAATCATTATAACTTTCACAATTTTTATTATATTTCTATATTATTCTGCCTTTCTCCAAAAACTTAACATTTGTTCCAATAATTAAGATTTTATGACGAACACTCTTCTTACACTCAGTCAATTTATATTTGAAAACACGGACGAAGAGTCTTAAATTTGAGTTTGTGTGGATTTAAATTAAATTTAATATAATTTTGTATTGTATTGTATTGTATTTAGATTCATATAAATTCAAATATGATTATTTAAAGGGCCAAAAATATAAAATAATGGTGAGACAAAATTGTTCAAGGTTGTGAGTCGAGGGATTTCATACCCATAATTCACAGATGTAAATAATAAAATGTAAATATATTCTTAAATTTTCCAAACAAGTAACATTAATTTTTCAAAGAAAATCAAAAGATACTCTTGTGAGTACGTCAATATAATTAATTAATCTTATTTTATTTAAGAGCTGGGGCAAAACAATATTTTAATGGAAATAGCCGAACAACTCTTTAATTTATTAAAAATTTTTTATTTTTTGATTTTCAATGGAAAACTCTTAGGAGAAAATTATTAAGTAGATCAAGTTTATCATGCCATTTTACTATAGAACTGTATATTCCTAATATGGAACATTTGGAATATAATCATTATAACTTTCACAATAATATTTAATAATTTCGACAACTTGTTTTTAGAAATTTGTATATCTGAAATAATTTGTTTTTTTGGATTAAATCATTCATCTTGTACACATTTTTTAATTAAAATCAAAATAAAATGATCATATGAATTTAAATATCATTAAAATAAAAATATGCATAATTTTTTTAAAAATAAATATAATAAAAGCCAATTTCAAAATATTTTTTGTGATTTTTCAATTGTCGTGTACAATAAGATTGTTATTCTAAAGGAAATTTTATAAATATGACAATTAAGTAAAATTATTAAAATAGTTTTAGTATTCTTAGTTTGTATTTTACAGTTTTATTATTTTCATCATATTATTCTATTTAAATATGAAAATGAACATTTTTAATTTGTTTTAACTTTACAGATATGAACATAATTTTGCAGAAAGGCGGAACAATATAGAAATATAATAAAAATTGTGAAAGTTATTGCAGAAAGGCGGAACAATATAGAAATGTCTTTTCCTTAATTAAATTAAGTTTTATTGAGTAAGTTAAAAAATATATTTTTTAATAAATGATTCTTCTCTTCAATTATTTAATTATTTATTAATAAATAAATAAATAAATAAAGAGAATAAAAAAAATTCCATATATATATATATATATATATATATATATACATTTAGATTTGTAAATTCTAATTGAAAAAAAAAAATTAAATGACATTTCTAAAATGTAAACCTGTCCGTATTTATTGTTTCATAATCATTTAAATATTTTAAACAAATCTCGTTGGATGAATCAGCGAGATTTGTTATGCATTTAAAGTTGCCTTATTCATGTACAGGAAATCTCATTACTTGATCCAGTGAGATTTGTTTAAATCTTGTTGGATCAAGTAGTGAGATTACGTTAGAGTTATATTGAGAAATATTTTCTCAAAAAAGGTATTATTTAATATAATTTTTTTTCAAAAAAAAAAGGGACAAATTGGGAAAAAACTCTTAAGCCAACAACGGGGTTGCGCAATGGCGGCAGAGGAGGGTTGTCGGCTATGGCTGCGGCAGGCGATGGCGACAGCGACAGCCGTTACTTGTCGGACTGGCGGTGGCAGTGGCCGTGCTAGATGGCCGTGGCCTGGCGATAGTAGAGAGAGAAGGAGAAAAGAGAGGCAAGGCATGGAGAGAAGCGGATGAGGTGAAAGAGAAGAAAAGGAAGCAACTTGATTTCCTAGATTTAGGGTTCCGTCGATTGAAAAAAAAATATTTTATTATGTGTTTAAAATTTATGAAAAACAGTTGAGATTTCAGAAAAATACGAGAAGTTGCTGAAAATTTCAGAAAATTAAAGAAAATCTAAAATTTGGATTCTACTAGTTTTCATAGAAATAAATAATTTTTTTTAAGTAAATAGAAAAAATGAAAGAATAATCAAAATTTTCAAAAGTATGGAAAATAATTAAAGGGGATAAGAATATTACAAAAATATAATAAAAATTTAGAAAATCCCAAACAAAATCCGAAAGTCCAATAATAATTAAAATTTTTAAAAATAAATATCACAAAATAGAAAGAAAATCTATAAAAATATTGAAAAATAGTGAAAAATCTAAAAAAAAGACCGAAAAAATACAGAAAAAAAATCTATTTGATCCCCTAGGCCCCCTTTTTCCATTTATTTTATGTTTTATTATTTAATTTTTATGTGTTTCATAGCAAAATTTGTATGGTAGTTTGCATGTCTCTTTTATTTCGCACGTGCATGTGCATGTGAGTGTATGTGTCTCTTATGATGGAAAAACATGCAAATCAAGGTTACGTAATCCTCGTTTAAAACTTCAGGAGATGTGAAATATTAATAATTAATCCGAAGGTGGCAATTTAAAGAGGACAATTGTGTTTCTTAAAATTGCCTAGGTGAGATGAAGTTTACATCCTTAAATGGAATTCCAAATAATATGTAAATGAATTCAATATTTAAAGGTCAATATTTCACTAATCAAGAGATTAATTTCATGAAAACATCAATAATTAATCCAACGATAAAAATTTGAAAAGGATAATTGTGTTTCTTCAAATTGCCTTGGTGAGATGAAGTTTACATCCTTGAATGGAATTCCAAATATGGTGTGAATGGATTCAATATTTAAAGATGGGTAATAATAATTAGGAGTTATTGCATGTCATTTTTTTTTTTTTTTTAATTTGAAACAATCAGAGGTTAATTTGGTGACGTTTGAAAAAAAAAAAAAGGGTGTGTAGGAGGTGCTCATACCTTCTCCTCATATAACCGCACCTCGAACTTGACTCTGGTAACACAAATTGTGACTATCAGTTTCTTTGGACTTGGGCATAACATAGAGACCAATGAAGGGAGTAAATTCAAGTTGTGTGGAAATATCCTTTATTTGACCAAAACTTCCAAGATTACGGTTGAGAGCTCAAGGCAATGGGTGGTATGGTCATTATTTTCAATCCTTAGTAGAATAATCATAAATTGGCACATGTTTGATGTTCATTCCTTAACCCCTTTTTACTAACAGTACTTTTAGCATTTCCTTTTTATTTAAATGAGTTAAATGATTTGAATCCAATAGGTAGGTGTTGGATGGTTGTACTGAGGTTCCTTTAGGTAGACCAAATGAGCTCATTCCATGAGCATGTTGCATGGAGGAAAGCATCTAGATATTAAAGATGTTGAGGAAATTCCATTAACAAAGCTTCAAAAGGGGATGCATAAATATGATCATCATTTTTAAGGATCAAATACAATTGGGTGTTAATAGCTAGGCCCAAATCATGCATACATAGACATGTCAAGCATAAAATAGGACGCATGGCATAAGCATATTTTTGCAAAACATTTTTGGAAGCCATATCAATCATATCTTTTGTTTACACCACAGTGTGAACTTCTTAAACTAAGGCAGAGATGGTGAATGATCCTTTCGCCACTGCACTCATTTCATCTGCAAATCTGGTTAGTGATCCTCTTATCCCCTGTATCGTTTTTTAAAAAAACAAAAAGATTGTGGTAGAAATGGTGAATGATCTTTTTGCCACTGCACCCATTTCATCCATAGGTCTGGTAAGTGATCCTCTTACTGCCACATCTTTTAAGAAAATTAGGGTAGAGATGGTGAATGATCCTTTCGCCACTGCACACATTTCACTTGCAGGATTGGTAGGTAATCCTCCTACCTTTATATCCTCTTATTGTAAAGATAGTGAATAATCCTTTCACCACTACACCTATTCACTCACATGATTAGTATGCAATCCTCCTAACCTTGCATCATTTTAAGATGGGACAGAGATGGTGATTGATCCTTTCGCCACTACACTTACTTCATTTTCAGAACTGGTGAGTGATCCTCTCATCCTTTGATCTAGTTAGCAAAACTTATGTAGATTTGGTAAATGATCCATTCACTATTGCACCCCTATTTTATTTTAAGCAAAGATGGTGATTGATCCTTTCACCACAGCTTTCCTTTTTCAACTTTCTCAAAGCAGAGAAGGTGAGTGATCTTCTCGCTACTACCCCTCACCACCATAGTACACCTTTTAAATTCCCCATGAGGGGCCACCCTTTTGGCTTGTCAAATTTTAATAAAATACACAAGCTCAACCATATGCAATTTTCTTCATACAAGCAAATGCAAGGTATTTGATGGGGATCAAAATGCGCCTTGATTATCTTTCATGGATATCGTGATACGTGGACGACCACACGAAGTCCACCATTGATGTGAACTTTATTAGCAACAATTGAAGCTTCTCTTAGAAGCTAGCTTGGAAAGAGGATGATAGCTTGCAAGTCAAAGAATCTTGGGTTTTCAAGAAGCATTTATTTCATTTTAAGTTCCTAGACTCCACTATCATAATTATTCTAGTTCCTAGGCACCTATTTCTATGACAAACTATTTGCTAGAAACTTCATTACTTTTGTATTTTCTTTAATCTTTTAAGAAGCCATGTGCAGGTCATGCGCATGTAAGGCTATAAATATGCCATCACTTGTATTTTAAAAGGCATCTTGCATTATCAATTAAAAAAGAAGCTTTTTCTTGAACTTGTGAATCTTGTTCCTCTCCTTGTGAGTGAGTAGTGTGAGGCTACGTTCCGTCTCCCTGGAGATTGGGTGGTGAGAGTCCATAACAACATCAACGTGATCATCAACACTACACACCCACACCTCTTTCAAAGCTCATAGCCACAACCACCTCAAGCTTCATTCTTGTCTCAAGATTCGTAAGGATCAACAAGCTTGTTCGTGGTGCGATATCAAGTTCTCAAGTGTCTTGGTGTTTGACATTCCGAACCTTTTGGTAAGGTCGTTTCAATTTCTTGTTTGTGACCATCTGAAATAGCCCCTAAAAGTACCTTGTAAGCCTTGAAACTCTACCTGAAGCCTTGATTGAAAAACCTTGTTCATTCTCTTTGAATCTTCCTAGATTTTCAACATGAACATGCTTGCTAGTACCATGCTTAGAGATATTTGATTTGTATGCTAGGACTTGTGATCTAAGACTTTTAATATAACATATTTTAAAATGAACTTGATTACTTGAATGAAATGATCAACTAAGGGCTTTGAACCAAATCATATATGTTTTCAAAATATCAACAACTTGTGATCATTAGAATATGTTTGTGATGTTCATGCTTGGTTAATTCAATTCTTCTCATAAGTTGTGATATTGTGTATGTGCTATAAAGAGGGTCAACCATCGGACTAGGGCTACTTAGAATCGTCCTACATTAGTATTCTCTCTTTGTGTTGAAAATTTCTAAAAAAAAAAAAATTCACTTTATAATGCCCCTCACCAAAACTCGTGTCTTCATCTTTATATGTTTGTTACTCCGGAACACCAAAAGCAAAACTTCAAGAATTCTAGGTAACATATATATAAGGAGGGGTGGGTGTAGACACCTCGTTTTTTTTCCGAGTCATTATAAAGTGAAATTATCATTTTTAGTTACTAGTCAGGTGCACATGCATTGCAAGTGAATAAATCAATGTACAAGTTATTAATTAAATTTAAAAATAAAATAAATATAAAATTAAAGTATGTTCTTTCACATATTTTATAATTTTTCACTTCCTATTATTTTAACCATCATGTTGGTTTGTGGAATGGAATGTGTGAGAATGACATGGAATACAACTTTTATTAGAGAAGATAAACAAACTGAGAAGTTGAAATCAAAGAAAATGACATCTAAATACAAAACAAATTACATTTCTTAATCATTAAAAGAGGGGCAAAAGCAACCAACAAACTCTTGTCCGTAAGTGTCATTCTTTAAAAAATATCCGACTATCGACAAAAAAATAATTCATTTTCTATACATTCCAAAGATGCACATGTTGAAGTGAAAAAGGGGGGACTTTTACTCATGTTTGGCATTAAGTGAACAAGTGGTAGGCTCGCCAAGGTTTGGGTCCTTAACTACCAAAGATAAAATTTATAAACCTAACTAACCCAAGTTCAGTAGAACAGTAAGTCAGGTGTCGATCCACAGGGACTACAGTGACAAGTGTCATTCTTTAAACAGTATTCGACTATCAACAAAAAAATTATTCATTTTCTATACATTTGAAAAATGCACATGTTGAAGTGAAAGAGGGGGGATTTTCACTCATGTTTGGCATTAAGTGAAGAAGTGGTAGGCTCGTGAAGGCTTTGGTCCTTAACTACCAAAGATAAAATTTATAAACCTAACTAACCCAAGTTCAGTAGAATAGTAAGTCAGGTGTCTATCCACAGGGACTATAATGCAGTTATTTACCACTTCTAGCCTAGGTTACTACACTTTGTGTAAAAAGGAAAAAGGAGGGATTTTGAAATGATTTTTCTAACAACTAAGAAAGCATGTGAAACTATATTAACACTACTCCTAGAAAATAGGTCACAAATTATGAATCAAGCCTAGACTGTCGTGTGAGCTAGCTATGTCTGGTCAGCTATCTATCCTAGGCTAACAATTAAGTGAACCATTCGATGGCATAGGGTAGTGAAGGTGCACCAATTGTCTGGAGCATGATCGAGAACCAGGGTATACCCTATCCAATGATCATGAGATCACCTCGTACATGAACGTAGCCTAGTTCGTATAAGTGACTAAAGCCCTAGCTAGGCTATCCTTTACCCTAGGGTCTCAACACAATCAAAGATGTAAACTTGCATGGAAAGTAAAGTTCAAGTATTTAAATGAAAGCAGTAAAGAACATGTATTGAAAATTGGCTTCAATTGCAACTTGAAAGTGTGTCACTAACGATCGGGAATACAATCAAAATACCATCCATTAATGCGGTAGCACAAGGAACATGAAGATTTTCATAGGCCTTCAATGATTCCATGCACGAACCATTACAAGAATTGAAATCAAAGCAGTAAATCTGTTCTACTTGGCACCCAAAGACTCTTTAGTTCTCTCACTAACCATAGGTAGCCAAAGGGGAACCCTAGACACATACACGAAGCTATCTTTTATACCTAAAAGGGATTACAAGGTTTAAAATTCAAAACAGGAAATTTTAGCAGAAAATCTTGCACAGAAGATCGTCGCTGTCAACTAGGTCACACCCATATGTTCCCTTGGTCGCACTCTGGTCGAAGCTCCTGGGAAATTTGAAATTCAAACTTCAGCATTTTCGACTTGGTCACACCTATGTTTTCCTAGTTGAGCTAATGGTCGAGACTTGCAGGATCTCAATTTTAGTTTTTCTTCCGGATCTCGATCTAGTCTCCCTTAAGGTCTCCTGGTCGAGTTGTTGGTCCAGACTCTCAGTATGTTGTGCTCATTTACTCTCAGGTTCTCGACTTCGTCGCCCTTTAAGGTCACTTAGTTGAGCACTCGGTCGAACCTTGCAACAATTCACTTTCAATTTGAATGTTGGAGTCTTTCTACTGTGACCTGGTCGCTTCTTATGGTAGCTGGTCGCACCACTTAGTGGAACCTTTTCTTCTTTCCTTTGATGAATTGAAGCTTTAGGGGCTTGGTTGAGCAACCAATTTGAGCTATGTGCTTCCCAATTACTCCCTTGGCTTCTCACATTACTTAACTCCTTAGTTTTAACCTATTTTCCTTAAAACAAGAACAAACCTTGCATAACTCCGAACTATGATAAGAAAAGGGTATTTACAAGATAAATGGGAACAAAACAAAGGTAAATGGGGACCTAAAATAGAACATTTTAGGAATACATCACAACCGCCAACTTACACTTTGTCAGTCCTCGAGCAAAGCAAAAATAAAAAAATTGTAAAATCCTATCTACCTCCTTTTTCGGGGGCAATATGGTTGCATTTACTGCATGCAACAAGGCTTTAAACCCTTAAGTGATCCTAGTGGATGAGTTATATTCTCGTGAGGGTTTCCAGGGCGGTACCCACAAACATCAATCTCAGTGACATCAAATAAGAGCAACATGTAACATAATCATGCCATTTCACATACAAAAATATAACCTAATTACAAGCAAGCTTCTCCATAAGTAAATCTTACTATGCAAACAACTCCGCAACAAATCACTCATACAAGTCTTAATAGTGTATAACCATAAAGAAAAGCATAACTCACAGAGAATCAATCCAGCAATTGCAATTCAGAGTTAATATCATCATATAAATTCAAGTATAGATAGGAAAAGTTACAAGACATGTGTAAAGTGAATGATTCATCACACTCAGGTCATCCTTGGGCACCTACAGAAGAGTCGTCTTGAATCAGCCTCACCGGTATACTCTCAAAAACACTCAAGAAGATGGGTTCACTCTTGTATGTGGGGAAGATATGCATGATTAAACATCTCACATATTTTGAATAACTAATGCTAAAAATGGAGTGAATTAGTCCCATAAGAATGAGATCCAACCTATTAATGAGGTGTCGGGTCCTTCACCCTAACGCCTTCTCACCTACTCGCCACATCCAACCAAGACCACCCTAGATTGATTTATTCATAAACCAGACATGAATACATCATATGCATTGGACAATTGAAGAAGCTTCATGAGTGCAAGGATAGTGTGTTGTGTCCCTAGCTTGACCCTTTGTATATAGAGCAAGTATTCTTTGTACAAGTATTATTTGTATATATATTTTTTTCATTTCGTTTTCTTTTGCTTATTCTTTTCTTTCTACATTTTTCTTTCATAGTCAGCTAGAAAAATCATCACAACTTTTGTGTCTTCATGCTATCGATAGGAAACTAAGCTTGAAAGGGGGTTCATGAATTCTATCCATCTCTAGGGGTGGCTCAATTCTCACATCTTGAGTAGGTTACATGACATAGGTTTATATCCCCAATATATATCACCTCGAGGCTAGCAAATGCAAATGTAGAGACTAGCATGCAAAGAATATCCATAAAAAGGAAGGTTGAGTTCTGAGAACTCAGAGTTCATGTAAATGACTCTCACAAAAAGTGAAAGGCTCAACATAACCTCACAAGGTGTCATAGTCACCACGGTTGTTCTCTCAGTGCTCTCAAGGAACCCTAAGTGCTCTAAATCATATGAAAGTGCATCCTAACCTTGTGAAGTATGATATAAATACAAGAACTTAAACAACAATATTAAAACAAATGAACCACTAGCCAACCCTCCTAGAGTGACAAAACACATACATTGCCTATATTATGTGAAACTACACACAAGAAACTCACTACATTGTTAGTGAGCATAATAAAGTCATCAAAATGATACAACCCAAGCATTTAATATTAAAGCTATAGGCAAGTATGTAAAGGGCATTGAAAGTGTTAACATGGCATGTAATAAACAATGTGCACTAAAAATTTTAAAATTGTATCATTTTTGTGCTCAAAATGTGTTGTGTAGTGTTTTCCTAACCCTTACCCCCAACTTAAAACTTCAGTGTACCTACTGAAGTGTGGAAAGATAGAACCTGGAAAGCATGGAAAGGAAACAATGCATAGTGCTATAAGATCAAATAGCGTACCTACGGCAGTAAACATTTCCATAAAATCCAAAAAAAGCATAAATGGAAGAGCAATGGTACACTATAGCACAATAGACTAGTAGAAACCAAAAGCACCATGCATATTCATTAAGTTCAGAGGTTGTACAATGTAGATAGAAACAACAAAGCATAAGTAACACCAAATTATAAGCATGGTGATACAAAAGAGAAGAAAATAAAAATAAAAGAAGAAAAGAAAAGACATAAAAAGTGTGCATGAGCACAGTACATATGCAGAGAGCACATCAATGGATCCTAAGAGCTAGCCCTAGTCCTAATCCTCCTCCGCAGATCCGCTGGCATCATAGTCAGAATCACTACCCCTTAAATCTTCAAATGCATCAAAAGGAGTATCCTTATTAGATTGTTGAGCTTCATTCGAGTGCAGGATCGAAGTAGCCTCCTCCTCCTCAGAAACATGACCAGAAACTGCTGGTGACTTAGGAGAAATAGGAGTAGGAGCGAGCATATGAGCAGTAGGGGCCTGTGGTACCAGCGCAGGGGCTACTGGTGTAACGACCTGCCTAACTTACCAATTATATTTTTTTTCCATAATAACATTTAATATAATAATCCTATACAGATGAATAACATAATCAACCTGGACCCATGGGTACTAGGGATATACCCAAAATACCTAAGCAGCAGGAAACGTAAAATCATATACATAATAAATCATCCAACCAACACAATACCAGAGACTTACTGAAATTGTTACATACATACTCACATCCCAAAATAACCAAAAAGTGCCCTAACATTACAACCCAAAAATCCATCAGACCCTGGAAAAATGACTTACCCTTTCGACTGGGTAGAACAGTCAACCACTAATGCTACAGAGCTCTATCATCTCTTCTATCTGGGGCTCCTGAAATGTTTATATAGTTAGGGTGAGACACCTCTTAGTAAGGGAAATAAACTAATATTAGTGTGTGGCAACATGAGTATTTTCGTGTTGTATGCATAATAGTACATAAATCATATTTGAGGAAACTGTCTGTATCATATATGGGGAAAACATAATTTCTTATAACATGGTATAACATATTAGATTTCTATACATAAAAATCATCTCATATTACTCCACATGAAATAACACTCTGGATGGATAGCTGGCTGGTGTTATGTCTTACCCTCACATGACTAGGTTGTGCGGCCCGAAGGCCAGATCTAGCAATGGCTGTCCGACCGCGCTAGATCACCATAAGCCTGTAAGTATGATGGATCTGCCCCTCTTGGTCCGGACACCAAAGGGATGCCTGCATTACCATAAAACCACATCTACTGCTGAGGAACATTGCCCCTTACGACAAGTGGTAGCACTAACATATACATGATCATGATCATATAGCTATGGTACCGTGCTTCATGAAAGCCTAGACCAAACTATTTGGGTTTTGATAACATATAGTATATTTCCAAATAATGATACATGGCTATTTCATAATAATATCAGTCATGATAATATTTTCATAAAATTTTACATAACATATCATATAAAATTCAAGTCCCTTATGCCGAAATTTTGTATCTTGTAAATCAGGACCCTGTCGGCATATCATATAAAATCCACGGCCCTTACGCCGGCATATCATATAACATTCATAATTTGAAAATCCCTGTATCGTTTTTAATATTTTATTGAAAACAATAAAAACATGCTTATTGTGAAAGCATAATATTTTGATATTACATAAAATCATGAAATTTCATACTTATGCCACACAAAAATGGATATTGTTCCATTCATAAAATTTACACAAAATCTTAATCCCTGCTAAACTGTATTAAAATAGTTTTCCTATTAAACAACAGTATTCCCAAACTCAGTTCTATAACATACATAGTTTCCTTGAAAATAAAAGCTGAATATTAATAAATAATTTCATAGAAATACTTACTTAGTTTATCCCCTTACCTGACTTATGGAAAAGCCTACAAATTAATCCAAAATTACACCCGTGTGGTCCCCAGCTCAACACCCTGAAATTGATATTTTCTCGAAAAAACTTCAGCATTATCTTACTTAACATATTCTTCTCAGTCCAGAAACACCAAAAACCTAATAAAACTGAAATTAACTAACTTACCCAAATTTTGGGATGGTGCCTAAGTAGGCCTAATCAACGATCCACTCCAACAGATATGGAGAGAATCTTCCCAGGAGTAGCGTGACAACTCCGGATTGTCGAACCAGTGAAGAACTGGCCCAAAAACTTAGAGAGAAGGGATGGAGGATGAAATGTAAAGAGAGAGAAAAGGATTGCATGCAAGTTTTCTCACTGAAGACCTGAGTTTGAGCTATTTATACATTTGCCTTCGTCAACGAGACACGTCACTTCATCGACGAGGCCAAGTAGAGAGTTTGTCGATGAACACTTATTCATTGCCAACAAATTTTAGGCCCTAAAATAGCCCTCTCCATAATTCCTCATCGACGAGACACGTGTCTGAAAATAGGATATTGTTCCCAAGAGGGGGGTGAATTGGGTTAAAAAAAATTTATGTTCATTTTAAAACTTTTGTATTACAACAATAAACACAACCCAAACACAATCACAAAGTACTTGTAAAATAATCAATCCTAATCAACCACAATCTATACAAAATAACCAAGCACTTGATTCTTGTGATAATAGCCCTGTAGTAATATGCAATACTTGTTGGATTTGTGTAAGCCCTGTGTTGAAATTCACAATCACACTTCTTTCCAAGGTTCAATTTTTATATAAACCTTCAGTTTAATAGGTTTAGAATGATCAACCAACGTATTCCCTTTCAGTTTCCGCAATCAATGCTGATCAAACCAAAACAAATTATCTTCCAGTTTGTTTAATACCCAAACACTTAGAATATAGGAATTTTAAAGCATCCACGTAGTTTGTAAAGTATGCTGAAAAATAAAGAGTAGGGAAGAGAGAGACGAACACAAAGTTTTACGAGGTTCATCTTATACCCAGCTTACGTCCTCACCTTTAGCAAACCACCAAAGGACTCACTAAGTCAGTTCCTTTGCTGGGCAGAATAACACCGTTTACAACAGTCCTTTGATTAGCCTAGAGCCCACCTCTTCAAATGATATCCCCTCCCTTAGCACAACAATCCAATAACCTTAAATCGTCTAGAAACAAGAAACAAGTAGAGAGAAATTTGTGTACAAAAGACTCTCAAAACAGAGCTGGTTAGTACAATATTCAACACAAATATACTTCAATGTAATTCAATATAAAGAGATTGAAGCTCAATTGAATTTATATCACCGAATTTATCTTCCGTGTATTGAAAGATTCAAACTTTGAAGACTCAAATTCAGAGTTAGGATCATCAGCAATTCAGTAGTGAAAACAAGATGAGCACAAGAGAGATTTAGAGCTTTAAGAGTTCTTGATTGCTAGAAAATTTCTTGGTGTTTAAAATCATTATAATTGGGGCTATATATATATATATATATATATTTAAAAGATAATTCCTTGCCCCCCAAGTTTTCTTGGAGTAAACATCAAGTTTCGAAAAAGATTAGAGCTCAAGAAAACCATTTAAAATAATTATCCCATTGAGTTTTTTTAAAATCTTGTTTGAGTGGCGGTTGCTTGCCATGATCTGGCAGTCGCTTGCCATAGTCAAAACTCAACACACAGAAGGCTGGCAGTCACCTTCCAAGGCATAGGTAGGAGCCTAACTTGACGACCCAGGCATCTGACAGGTCTTAGGAAGTTTCTTGGGACGCTACTGCCTCTCAGTTTTTAATTCTTTTAATTTTGCAGTCTACTGCCTGTATTGATAGTCGCCTGGCTCTTAGAAAATTGCCTTTCTCTTTGAAAACTTCTTTCCTTACTTGAGACCTTTATCATTTTTATTTAGAAAACGTATTTTAAGGTCTTTCAAAAATTTGTTTCTTAGTTTTTTTTTATTTGTAAGAGCTTCAATTCAATTTATATTGAGGTTTACATGAAAAACTTACATAGAGACATCCTTAAAACTCTAAACTTTTGAACTTCATGTAAATCCTTGCTTTGAAATTTTCCTTGATCATATATCATCTTTGAGCTTTCAATCAACTTTCATTCTTCAAGCTATTATAAAATATGTCCATAATGAGCTTTATTAACCTTTGAGTTTGGCTTTGAAATACTTGGGCTTTACCTGCTTCCTGAAATAGTTCAACTTAAAACCATATCAAACTTATCTTGATTTGTTATTATCAAAATAAGAATTGTAAGCTTTGTTAGGCAAAAAATCTCCCCCTTTTTGATGATGACAAATCTAGAGCAAAAATGAGAAAATACTCTTTAAAGTACTCCCCTTTTACAATAGTCATAGCTCCCCCTTTCAATAAGCATGAATGAAAAATTTAGTAAGCATAGAGTTTTCAAGCATAAAGTAAATTTCTCTAGAATTCTTAAGCATAAAGTACTCAAGCATCAGGTAGTTATAAAGTACTCAAGCATTAGGTAGTCAAACATATGCATAAAGTATCAAGTATCAGGTAGTCAAACATATGCATAAAGTATTAAGCATCAGATAGTCAAACATATGCATCAAGTATCAAGCATCAAGTAGTCAATCATATTTTTCTTTTTGCTCTCTCAAACACCCTCCCCATTTGGACATCAATCAAAAAGGGAAAGAGGGTGATCAATCATAAATCATATTTAAAGTTTGAACTACAAAGTACTTAAGGTCATCTAGAATATGATACAAAACATGCTGACCGGTGAAATACATAGAAATATTAAGTACTAATACATAAGATAAAGTATCAAAACACCACAAGGATCAAGCATGTCATTCTGAATCATCCTTAAATGCACTCCCATCATCTTTGTCTTCTTGTTCCTCATAATTTTCAGCAGATTCATCGTCACTAGATGGAATTGAGCTGATATCCATTGGTGTTTTACCTTTAAAAGAGCTGGCCAAATGCTTCTAAATTTTATCAACACGCTAAGTAAGGGTGGAGCAGTGAGTTTCCACATTTGTAACCTTCTCCTGAAGTGTACCAAGACCATATTGCATCCTATTTTTGAAGTTTAGATAGTGAGTGTAAAATGATAGAAACTAGGAAGAAGTATTTTAGTCTGGCTAAACTAAAGTAGCAGGTATAAAAGGCCGAGGAGGAGGCTCAGGTGTGAGGTGTCGATGACCTTTGTGAAATCAGCCTTAAGTGGTTTTCTTATAACCCATTCGCTTGAGAATAGTGTCAGAAAATATGTCATAATGGGTTTTTAGAATGAAGTTGAAAGATGGTGTGAGGATGTTATGATTGGCAAACATCATATTCAATATCCCAACATATGGTAGAATAATGAAAGGAGCATTAACTTTCATATTAATCCATTTGATAATAAGACTAGGAAGATCTAGCTTTTTTCCTTTCAAAATGCACCACATGATGAAACAATCTAGAAAGGAAACATGATCATGTGAATTGGATCGAGGTAGGATATTATAAGTAATGAGTTTATGAAAAATTATGGCTTGAAGGTTGAGCTGATTATAAATAGGCGGATTTCCAAAATAAGTGGGTTCATCATTCATCACAAGAGGTAAGAATGTCTTTGGGGTAAACCCTTGTTCCATTATTCATTGTTTTTCAAAAATTTGAACTTCAAAATCTCCCGGTTTAGCACGAAGGATTTTTCCTAAAGATAAGGGAGTGAGGTGAATACTCTGCCCTAAAAGGTCAGTTTTTATCCCATCTTCTTGTTTCTCCACATTCGAATAAAAAATCTTTACCAAGTTCGGATAATGCCCTTTGGCTTGATAGGTGATAAATCTTTCCCAACCAATTTCTTTGAAAAGCTCTAAAATTTCAGGAAAGTCAGAATTGAAAAATTCAACATCACTCACTTTACCTAGAATTGGTTCCGATGAAGCAAGTTGATTTTGATAAAGAAGTTTGGCTTGAGGAGTAACTAACCATTTCTCCACTTCATCATTGTTGATGCGTGAGGAGGAGGAAGCACCCTTGTTTGCAACCATCTTTGTTCATGGCATGTTTGCTTGAGATTGGAATCCGAGAAACCCTAGAGATTGGTGATGATGATGTAGGTTTTGAGTTTGGATTCTAATTTGAGACGGATTTGGAGGAGAAATAAGCTTGAATAAGAGTAGGAATGAAAGGATTGAGAGTGAGAGGAGAAGTGGAAGGTGCCTGAGGGTTGTTAAAATGAGGCAGAATAGGGTTTTAAACCTTTACATGCCACGAGGCAATCGCTTACCACGAAGAGGCAGGCGCCTGGCAACCCAAAAGGCACCAAGTCAGTAGCATGGCAGTCGCCTGACACTCAGGTGGCAGTTGCCTGCCAAGCATATTTTTCTAAAAAACCTTCTTCAAACAACTTCTCAAACATGCATTATTCCTAATTCTTGTCTAATCAATATAAATCGATCCTCAGAGAGTGGTTTTGTGAATATGTCTGCTATATGATCCTTTGTATTAACGAATTCTAGAATTATTTCCTCTTTTTGTACATGATCTCTCAAGAAGTGATCTCTTATGTCAATATGTTTTGTTCTTGAGTGAGATACTTGATTTTTTGAAATATTTATGAAACTTTTGTTGTCGCACTTTGTTGGAATTGTTTGATATTGAAGTTTGAAATCTCTTAATTGTTGTTTCATATATAATGTTTGAGCACAACAACTTTCAGCTGCTATGCATTCTGCTTCAGCTGTGGACAATGCCATGGAATTTTGTTTCTTTGAAAATCAAGAGACTAGTGAGTGTCCTAGAAAGTGACAAGTACCACTAGTGCTCTTTCTATCTATTTTATACCCAACATAATATGCATCTAAATAGCTTACCATTTCAAAATTAGTTCCCTTTGGATACCACAAGTCTAGATCAAGTGTGCCTGCAAGCACCTAAGTATTCGTTTAACTTCTATTTGATGTGATTCCTTAGGTGCTAATTGAAACCTAGCACGCATGCATACACTAAACACGATGTCATGTCTACTTGTTGTTAGATATAATAGGCTTCCTATCATTCCTCGCTAATGTTTTGTGTCCACTTGTTTTCATTTTTCATCTTTTTCAAGGCTTTTTGAGGTGCTCATAGGGGTTCCTATGGGTTTGCTTTCTTCCATATCAAACTTTTTCAACATATCCTTAATATATTTAGTTTGATTTATGAATGTTCCATTCATAGCTTGTTTTATTTGTAACCCTAGGAAGTAATTCAACTCTCCCATCATACTCATTTCAAATTCTCTTTGCATACATGCAGCAAATTCTTTACATAATTCTTCATTTGTTGCACCAAATATGATATCATCAACATAGATTTGTACTGTTAGCATATTTTTATTTTTAGTTTTTATGAATAGAGTGCTATCTACCTTTCCTCTTGAAAAATAATTTTTGAGTAAAAATTTGCTTAGTCTTTCAACCAAGCTTTAAGAGCTTGTTTCAAACCATACAAAGCTTTTGTTAACTAGAATACATGATTGAGATTTTTTGTGTCTTCAAAACCTGGAGGTTGTTTAACATAAATTTCTTCATTTATATATCCATTTAAGAACGCACTTTTTACATCCATTTGATATAGTTTAAAATCCTTATGGGTTGCATAGGCTAGGAGCATCCTTATTGCTTCCATTCTTACTACGGGAGCGAAGGTTTCATCATAGTCAATACCTTCTTCTTGATTATAATCTTGTGCTACTAGCCTAGCTTTGTTTCTAACAACTACCCCATTTTCATCCTTCTTATTTCTAAAGACCCATTTAGTTCCTATGATTGAATGTTCTTTGGGTTTAGGTACTAGTTGCCATACTTACTTCTTTCAAACTGATTTTGTTCTTCTTGCATAGCCATAATCCAAGAATCGTCATTTAAGGCTTCTTCAATGTTCTTGGATTCATCTTGAGATAAAAATGCATAATGGTTGCATATATTTTTCAATGATGCTCTAGTGGTTGCTCCTTTTGATGGTTCTCCAAGAATTTGATATTTTGGATGACTTTTAACATATTTCCACTCTTTTGGTAGTTCTTGGTTTTCTGTGGGGTTTTCATTTGAAGTTTCATCATTGTTTTCCTCTTTCATTTCAATATTTTCTTCTTTTTGTGAGATATCTTCTCTTTCATCATTCTTAATTTCTTTTGCAGAGTGATTTGATTCATCAAAAGTTATATGCATGGATTCAATGATAGTAAGTGTTCTTTTATTATAAACCCTATAGGCTTTACCATTTGTAGAATATCCTAAGAGAATGCCTTCATTTGATTGTGCATCAAATTTACCTATATCATCTTTATTATTGATTACAAAGCATTTACATCCAAATACATGGAAGTAAGCTATGTTGGGCCTTCTACCTTTCCATAGTTCATAAGGTGTTTATCTAGATTTGATCTAATAGACACCCTATTTATAACATAACAAGTTGTATTTACAGCTTTAGCCCAAATGTACTTAGGTAAATTATTTTCCTTTAACATGTTCTTGCTATTTCTTGAAGAGTTCTATTTTTCCTCTTAACAACTCCATTTTGTTGTGGAGTCTTAGGTGCTGAGAAGTTATGGTTTATACCATGATCATCACAAAATTTATCAACATCTTTGTTTTTGAACTCTGTACCGTGATCACTCCTAAAGTTAGTTACGTTATAGCCTTCTTCATTTTGTAGTTTCTTGCATAGAGTTATTAACATGTTACAAGCTTCATCTTTATTTGCTAAGAACAATACCCAAGTATATCTTGAATAATCATCTACAATCACAAAGGCATATTATTTGCCTCCTAAGTTTTGTGTTCTAGAAGTACTAAATAAGTCTAGGTACAAGAGTTCTGAGGGTCTACTAGTTGATATGTACTTCTTCTTTTTGAAACTTGTCTTGACTTGTTTTTCTTTTTGGCATGCATCACAAATCTTATATTTTATAAATTTTGTATTTGGTAATCCTTTTACAAAATTTTTCTTCGATAGTTTAGATAATAGGTCCATGCTTGCATGTCTTAGTTTCCTATGCCAAAGCCAACTAGTTTCATTCATGGTAGCCAAACATGTCACATTTTGATTAACTAGGTTATCAAGATTTATACAATATACGTTATTTACTCTATAAGCTATGAATAAGGTTGTATCATTCTTAAGATTTCGAATAATGCATTTGTATTTCTTAAAAATTATTTCAAAATCTTTGTCACTTAATTGACTAATACTCAAAAGATTATGTTTTAAACCATCTACCAACAACACATCATCAATTGTAAGAGAGGGTTCTTTACCTATTTTACCAATGCCAACAATTTTGCCTTTGGCATTGTCACCGAAGGTCACGTATCCCCCATCTTTTTGTTTTAGTGCGGTGAACTTGGTCCTATCTCCGGTCATGTGTCTTGAACACCCGCTTTCCAAGTACCACTTTTCCCTTGATGGTGTTGTCCTAAAGCACACCTACAATGAAGGATTCATGGTGTTAGCTTTTGGAACCCAAATTTTCTTAACTTTCATTGAATAATTTCTAGTTCCATTGTTTACTTTCCATTCATTTTGAACTTTAACATATTTCCTTTTGAGTGGGCAGTTAAACATCACATATCCTTTATTCTTGCACATGTAGCAAGTAGTATGTTTACGTATATTGGTTGAGGAAGTACTAGAATAATACTTTGCTTCTTTAACAAAATATCCTATGAATAACTTCTTACTTCTTTTATTTGTTTTTCCATTATATCCGATTCCTTCTCTATTTCCATGCAATCTTTGTTGTTCAATCCTATTTTCAAAATTTTCTTTACCTTTGGTAAAGTTATAAATGATTTTCTCTTTATCCTCTATTAACTTCTTAAGTTCAATTATTTCTAAATCCTTCTTATTTTGATCATCTACTTGTATTTTGACTATTTCTTGAGTCATATCTTTTATTTTGTTTTCTAACTTTTCAATATGAGATTCTTTCTCCTTTTCAATGGATTTAGAAAATTCAAGTTTTTTCATTAGTTTTTCATTTTGTTCTTTCAAGGTTATGTTTCTTTTGGAGACTTTGATTAACCTTTTATGTAAGGAAAATAACTTAGCTTATAGTTCTTTATAGGAGGGCATGCTATCACAAGATTCATCACAAGATTCATTACTAGATTCCGTTGATGAGGAGTAGTAAGAATTTACCTCTTCATCATTTGCCATGAGGCACATATTAGCTATCTTTTGTCCACTTGACTAGTTCTCTGTTTTGCTTGAGCTTGAATCATCCCATGTAGCTTTCATGGCTTCCTTCTTCTTCTTTTTTTCCTTCTTGAGTAAAGGGCAGTCCAGCCTTATGTGTCCTGGTTTCTTGCAATGATAACATGTAGGGGAGTCATTTTTACTTTTGTTTTATTTCCTACTTGTTTCCCCTTTTTCAGATTTCTTTTTACTAAAATTTCTTGGGAACTTTTTATTTCTCTTGTAGAACTTGCCAAGTCTTTTAGTCATGAATGCTAATTCATCTAGGTCTAGATCACTTGATTCACTTTCATCTTCACTTAAGCTTTCACTAGCTACTTTTAAGGCAATGAACTTCTTCTGCTTAGGTTCAGGGTTTCTTTCTTTTAATGCCATTTCATAAGTGAGTAGTGGACCTATAAGTTCATCTAGTGAGGTAGTCTTAAGGTTCCTACCTACTATTATTGTAGTGGCCTTTGGTTCCCACATGGAGGGAAGGCCTCTAAGTATTTTCCGGATCATTTCATAGGTGGTGTAGGTCTTTCCTAAGGCACTTAGAGAATTTATTATCTGAGAAAATCTAGTATACATACTAGTGATTGTTTCATCTGGATTCATTTTGAAAGCTTCTTACTCACTGATTAGCATGTCAATCCTATTGTCTCTAACATCTACCGTTCCTTCATAAGTTACTTCTAACTTGTCCCAAATTTCTTTGGCTATTTTGTAGGCCATGACTCTATTGATTTCATTTGCGTCTAGAGCACAATACAAGACATTTATAGCACTTGAATTTATTTCTAGCATTTTGTAATCTATATCTGTCATGTCCTTTTTATCTTTAGGAATTTGTTTTCCATCCATTGCTTTTATAGGAATTAGATCTCCATCCGTGACAACTTTCCAAGCTTTCCAATCCATATGTTGAAGATAGATTTACGCATTTGTTTTTTTCAAAAAGTATAGTCATGTCCACAAAAGATTGAAAGTTAGGTTGAGGATTGGCCCTCTCCGAAGGGAGCTACTCCTATGTGTGCCACTTGATCTTTTTATAGCTTCTTGTTAAGATTTACTATAACTAGGCTCTGAAACCAATTGAAAATAGGATATTATTCCCAAGAAGGAGGGGGGGGGGGTGAATAGGGTTAAAAAAATTTAAGTTCTTTTTAAAACTTTTGTATTACAACAATAAACACAACCCAAACACAATCACAAAGTACTTGTAAAATAATCAATCCTAATTAACCACAGCCAATAAAAAATAACCAAGCACTTGATTCTTGTGGTAATAGCCCTGTAGTAATATGCAATGCTTATTGGATTTTTGTAAGCCCTGTGTTGAAATTCATAATCACACTTCTTTCCAAGGTTCAATTTTTAAATAAACCTTCAGTTCAATGGGTTTAGGATGATCAACCAACATATTCCCTTTCGGTTTTCGTAATCAATGCTGATCAAACCAAAACAAATTATCTTCTAGTCTATTTAATACCCAAACACTTAGAATTTAGGAATTTTAAAGCATCCACGTAGTTTGTAAAGTATGCTAAAAAATAAAGAGTAGGGAAAAGAGAGAGAGGAACACAAAGTTTTACGAGGTTCGACTTATACCCAGCCTACATCCTCGCTTTGGAAAACCACCAAAGGATTCACTAAGTTAGTTCCTTTGCTGAGCGGAACAACACCGTTTACAACACTCCTTCGATTAGGCTAAAGCCCGCCTCTCCAAACGATATCCCCGCACTTGGCATAACAATCCAACAACCTTGAATCGTCTAGAAACAAGAAATATGTAGAGAGACATTTGTGTAGAAGAGACACTCTTAAAACAGAGCTAGTTAGTACAATATTCAGCACAAATATACTTCAACGTAATTCAATATAAAGAGATTGAAGCTCAATTGAATTTAGATCCCAAATTTATCTTTTGTGTATTGAAAGATTCAGACTTTGAAGACTCAAATTCGAAGTTAGGATCAACAGCAATTCAGTAGTGATATCAAGATGAACACAAGAGAGATTTAGAGCTTTGAGAGTTCTTGATTGATGGAAAATTTTTTGGTGTTTAAAATCATTATAGTTGGAGCTATTTATAGATGTTTAAAAGATAATTCCTTGCCCCCCAAGTTTTCTTGGAGTAAAAATCAGGTTTCCAAAAAGAGTAAAGCCCAAGAAAACTATTTAAAAAAATTTTCCCGTTGAATTTTTTTAAAATCCCGTTTGAGTAGCAGTTACCTACCATGATCTGGAAGTTGCCTACCATAGTCAAAAGTCAACACATAGAAGGTTGGCAGTCACCTGCCAAGGCACATGTAGGAACCTGACTTGACCACCTAGGCGCCTGATAGGTCTCAGGCAATCGTTTGGGACCCTACTGCCTCATAGTTTTTAATTCTTTTAATTTGGTAGTCTACTGCCTGTATGGCAGTCGTCTGGCTCTCAAAAAATTGCTTTTCACTTTGAAATTTGAAAACTTCTTTCCTCACTTGAGACCTTTATCATTTTTATTTAGAAAACATATTTTAAGGTCTTTCAAAAATTTGTTTCTTAGTTCCTTTTTATTTGTAAGAGCTTCAATTCAATTTATATTGAGACTTACATGAAGTACTTACATAGAGACATCCTTAAAACTCTAAACTTTTGAACTTCATGTAAATCCTTGCTTTGAAATCTTTCCTTGATCATATATCATCTTTGAGCTTTCAATCAACTTTCATTCTTCAAGCTTTTATAAAAATATGTCCATTATAAGCTTTATTAACCTTTGAGTTTGGCTTTGAAATACTTGGGCTTTACTTGCTTCCTGAAACAGTTCAAATTGAAAACCATATCAAACTTATCTTGATTTGTTATCATCAAAATAAGAATTGTTAGCTTTGTTAGGCCAACAGTGTCCCTATTGACGATCCCAATAAGCCATTTTGCATTTGTCAACGAGACCCTGCTGTGTACCCCCTTAAAAAAATTTCCTTTTCCTCTCCTTTCTTTTATTATTTAATTGATATAATTCACTGGGTCTCTACAGCTGGTGGAGCAGATGGAGTGGGGACAGGTGGTGGTGGAGCAGTGGCGCGTGGTGGTACGAGAGGTGGTGCATATAAAGTAGAATGCGTGCCAGATAAAGTAGGGTGAATGTATTCCTCCACCATGCGACATAGAAAAGGAATAACATGAGTAGGTAGGGTGACCATATAGAGAGGCTCTAAGGCTTATGGGATATCCATCGGCAGAATAAAGGCGGTCATCATGGCAGGAACCGGCTGGGTAGGTACCAGAGTGTTAGATGGCTCGGTGGTCAGCCTTGTAGGAGCATGCACTTCAATAGAACGAGTAGGGGATTGAACCTTGCTCGAGGTAGCAGTAATGGAAGATGGCATATCTTCGGTAGGGACCTCACTCACGCTGGAGGACTCTACCTCAATCATAACAACATGACTTGCTAGCGGAGTGGCTTGAGGATAGGGATGCAAATAAGACTGTGGGGAAGATTGGGAAGATGATGAAGAGACCCCATGTGTCGTGGTGGGAGATGGAGGGGCAAGAGGAACTGAAGACCTTGAGGCTGTGGTAGGAGCCGCAAATCCTGAGGATGAGAACGTCACTAAAGCAACTAGGAAGTAAACTCTGAGTGCCTCTATGATCACTTCAAAACCTTGATCGATCATTGTCTTGGTCTCAGTCAACTCATGGCGCACCTCGGATCTAAGGGGCTCAAAATCATGGTACAAGCGGCCCAGGTCATCCCCTGCCTAAGGTATAGAGGGGGATGCTAATGGGTGAGGTGCCACCACTTGAGGAATGACCTTTAAAGGTGCCGCTATTGAAGTGGAGGGTTCACTTGTCATCCTCCTCCTCTTCTTCAAGGCTTAGCATGGTGGTGGTACTAATGGGCATATAGGCTTGTCCTTGGGGTCATGATAGAACAAAGGAGGATCAAACTCCGACCCCTATGCACGCTCAAAAGGTGCCCACTTGTTGACCTTCAGCTAGGTTGTGGCTACCAACTGCAAGCTTTGGCACCAAATGCGCTTCGTGGTTACCTTTCCAATTGGTATATGCACATCTGGATCACCCAGTTTGATCTTGAGACTCATTAGAATCGCCATAATAAGCTGGGCATAAGGAATGAGGGGGGCCTCCTCAGCTCCCTAATAGTCTTACCTGTCCAGGCTTCGGTGTCGGTCTCCTTAGCTTTGGGTGCTTCACATTCTACGTGTAGAATGTGATCATTTCATCCATAATTAGTTGAGGGATGTCCACCTTCATGTTGTGGTGCACACCATACAAGACTAGCAAATGAATGTCGCACGACTCGGAGTGATGGCCTGACGCGCAGATGTTGTGTTAGAGGATGAGGTCCAACAAGAGCAGGTAATCAGGAACCCTACTTTGCGTCGTGCACTTGCCGCGCTGCATGTTCGGCCCATCGTAATAGAGGCTGTTAGCCTTGGTGGTTACGTTATCTTTATTGTCACGTTTTGATGATAAAAACCCATTAGTGGTTCTAGGTGAACTTATCTTTGCATATCAAGTTAGGATAAGTACAATCTCAAATGCAAAGATTAAGTAAAATCTTAATAGGTTAGACATCATCAAAAAAGGGGAGATTGTTAGCCTTGGTGGCTTTATAATCATATTTAATGTGTTTTGAGGATATTAACCTATTTGTGATTCCTAGTGTATCCTATCTTTGTAGATCATGTTTAGTGAACTTACAAGTGACAAATATGTTAAGTACTAGATCAAAGGCAAACATCGTACTGAGTAGATGTTTGAATAGGAAAGATCAAAAGGATACTCACTCCGAAGAACTAAAGCATCCAAGGAAGCTAAAGTAGAATCATATGTAATAGGGAGTGTTTGTGGTAGTATTTGTTATAACTCTTGCATTTTTGTTTCGTGCATGATTACTGAGCAAGAGTTAAGCAAATTGCATATGCACACTAGGACATAAGAGTATATAGGATATCACTTAAATGAAAAATAAGTTTTTCATTGCTTCATACTTAAGAATTTTCAAAGGCAAAATCATGACTTATATGAAAATATCCTATACTCAACTTTGATTAAAATGGGACAAGTATTAAGTGGTCTTAGTGTTGTGAACTTTAATATACTTGGTTCTGGTTGACTCAAAACTATTTTTATGTACCTAAAGATTCAATTAAATCAAGTATATTTTAAGGACAAGTTTTAAATCATATTAGTGTTATAATTTTTTTACAAACTTGGTCCTGGTTGGGTTTAAAACCTCAGTTATGCATGTATCAAATTTCCTGAACACCTTTGAGTATATGGAGTGTAACGTTTGCTAGAAAAGTTCAGAAAGCACGATATTGGTATCAAGGAAAGATAAGAAAAAATGCCACAACTTTCATGTTGATGACTTTTTCTAGTTTAGCGCAATCGTTGACGAATTCAGGCAGAATGTTAATAGTCAATGAATGGGGGCAATTTGTTGACGAATGGGTGCTAATAGTTGAGGAATAAGGTCAAATAGTCAACGATTGGCATCGAGATTTAGTCGCCAACGGCTATAAATGGCTAGTTTTCAATATAAACATATAATATATCACCCTAATGACCATAAAACGGCTAGTAGCCTATTTTTAGCTATAAATATTGGTCCATAGACTTGATTAAACAAGTTTTTGAGGGTTTACAAGTTTTTAGTGAAAAACATGTCCTAAACATCAACCCTAAGCACTTTGCATCTTAATTCATATTCACAAGTGCTCAATTCTCTCTTGCTTTCTAAATCGTGTTTGATTCCTTCCTTGAAAGAATAGTTTGAGATTGTTTTGTATTTGATATTAGCTCATTTGAGGAGCATCTCTTTGTATATCATCTTCTTGTAAAGGTTCTTTGTGAACCAATTGGTGAAGGTTCTTGGTGAACAGTCTTGCAAGGCTTCTTGGTGAACCGAGCGGTAGGTATTTATTCCCAAGTGAAGGCTCTTGGTGATCGTTGAGGGATTTATTCTCTCGTTGTAAGGCTTCTTTGCCGGTAAATGAGTTCTTTAGTGTATTATGGAATCCTTGAGTTGGTCTCAAGGTGCGGACGTAGGCTTGGTGTTGAACCACGTTAAAATACTGGTGTTAAGCTTCTCTACGCTACTCTTTATTATTTGTCTTGTGCATGATTTACATTTCATATATTGTGATAAAATTGCTTGAATCTTGGAAAGAATTTTATTTTGTAGAGAAAGCCCAAAATACGCGAAAGAGTCCATTCACCCCACTCTAACTCTATATACTCCCGGGCTAACAAGTGGTATCTGAGCATACTGTACTTTCAAGTGGTATTAGAGTGAGGTGCTTGAATTTTTTGGAGTAAAATCCAGAGCGTAAAGATCAAATGGAGTATTTGGTGGAAACCTCTTCCCAAGGACAATCCGTGACGAAGCCATCATTGTTCAATGACTCCTACTACCCAGCTTGGAAAAATCGAATGACCATCTTCTTCATCCAAGCACACAATCTTAAGATGTGGTGAGTCATATCAAAGGGAGATTATGAGTTCAAAAATGACAAAGGTGAACCAAAACAATTTGAGGACTTGTCGGACACCAAAACAAGGTTAGTATAGCTTAACTTTAAAACAAAAAAATTTCTTTATTGTGCTTTAAGTGACAATGAATACAATTGTATTTGTAGATGTGAAATTGGTAAAGAAATACGAGATAAGCTTGAAGTCACATATGAAGGTACATCCCAAGTTAAGAAGTCCAAAATATACATGTTAGTTAATGAATACGAAATGTTTAAAATGGATGAGGGAGAATCTATCAAATCCATGTTCACTCGGTTCACACACATCACAAATAGTTTAAAAAGCACTCGATAGAACTTATTCTATGGAGGA
The DNA here is from genome assembly GCF_029873635.1 of Malania oleifera. Lineage (NCBI taxonomy): Eukaryota > Viridiplantae > Streptophyta > Magnoliopsida > Santalales > Ximeniaceae > Malania > Malania oleifera. Next base: position 77,120,433 of record NC_080422.1, on the reverse strand, counting down.
TAATGTTCAAAAAGTTCTCCGATCTTTACCCAAGTCATGGCATGCTAAATCAACTGCCATTAAGGAAGTAAAGGATCTAACCAAAGTCACACTTGATGAGTTAATTGAGTCACTTATGACTTATAAAATTAAGAAAAACACGACTTTGGATTCGGAAAAGCCTAGGAAGGATATGGGTATGACATTAAAGTCATCTAGCTCAAAATATATAGAAATGCTAGAAGATGATGAGGATAGTGAGGATGATATAGAATCACTCACAAGAGACTTTAAGAAATTCCTAGAAAAAAACAACAATTAAGTAAAGTGGAAACAAACAAAAATGATAGCATTAGGTGTTACAATTGCAAAAATGTAGGGCATATTATAACAAATTGTCCATTGATAAAAAAAAAAAAAGAAATTTAGAAAAGAAGATTATATATTGTGAATGCTACTATTTGCAATGAAAGTGATGATGAAGAAGAAGCACACTTGTGCTTCATGGCAAACAAACAAGAAAAGGAAGTAAGTTTACACAATGATGATGATTATGCTCCCTCATATGATGAATTAAGAACCACATGCACTAAAATCTATAAAGAATTACTTATGGTAAAAAGGAAGAGCAAAAATGTTGAAAAAGAGCTTGTTGATTAAGGTGTAATCCCAAGAAGGGAGGGGGAGGGGGGGTGAATTGGGTATTTAAAAAAATTCTTGAAACCTATTTACCAATCAATCCCTATTTCTATGTTTAACTGATTAATTGTATGGACTTATGTTTGAATTAAAGTTATTTTATCAATGAATTCCTTTTTACCCAATTAAGTACGTGTAAAGTTATTTAACATACACAAGCAAGCAGGACATTAAAATCTGTTGCGGAAAATAAAAAGGATAAGGGAAGAGAGAATGCAACCATGATTTTATGAGGTTCAGCCAACCCGGCCTACGTCCTCGCCTTGAGCAACCCACTCAAGGATTCCACTAAAATCCTTGCTCCTTAAATTAGGACAGAGCTTTCCTTACAATTCGCTTCTTACAAGAGGTACAGCTCCCTCCTAATCTACTGCTTACAAGAGGTACAGTTTCCTCCTCACACCCGGTTCACAACCCGAACCGTGTTTACAATTTAGGCTCAAATTTGCAAACACTTAATGTTGCTTCTAACAAAAGCTGGTGATAACAATTCAAAGTCCTAGTACATTAACATATGATGTAACTTGAAGCTCAGAATGTATGGAAACGATTCAATCGTTTATGTATGACATGCTTCAACACAAAAATCCCTCTTTAACCAAAACTCCCAAGTAAAGAAATATTTGAAATGCTTTGGAGTATATTAGGGTTCTAGTTCACTTTGTAAAGATGCACAAATATGTCTAATGTGAACTTGATAAAAGCCTTATCTTGAATATTTTATAAATCTATATCAAAAAGCTTTCTTTCAAATTTTTTAATTACAACCCGATCTTTGTAATATGTAAATAGATATATGATATGTAATTCAAAGATCAAAATATGAGTATAAGGTTTTCCAAACAAAGTATCCCTCAATAAGATAAATATTTATGAGCACCAAGGATATATATATTCAAGTGTTTTAAAATATCTGAATTATGAATCCGTTAACTGAAAAACACATTTGAATCAATTCTTTCAATCAATCACACAACTTTAATCAAGTAATGATCTTGTTTAAAATAACTATGTATATGTATAGGCACTTTCAAGATCAATCTTTTAATCAAAACAGATTTTTCAATAATAAGCTCTATGAACAATATATATGTATATTTATATACTCTTGAATCAAAGACCAATCATCCAATAGCTAAAAAACTTTATCAAGTAATGATCTCGTCAAAAGCAATTTTTATATGTATGTGCACACTCAAGATTAAACTTTTCTAATGATGTTGAATAACAAGTAATGAGATGAGACGTTCTTGAAAATAATAACTTGAATGATCAAACCTCAATACTAGATTGAAGTACAGTAGAGTAAACAAGTTCCCTTTGAAAATCTCAATTGATTTGCCCAAGCTTGAAGATATGAGATGATGTATAGGCGAACGAATAGCACTAAGAGTAGATAATCAACAAACTTGCAACAAGGTGTGTTCTTCTCTTTCTTGTGTGTCTCTCAAATTCTTCTAGGGTTTATATATTCATAATATATAGTATATTACCTTTAGAATTGATCTCAGCCGTTGGATCAATAAGATACCTCGCGTGTCTTTTTAATAAAGAACTGATTTTTAGGCTTTCCCGCGAGTTTAGGTAACCGAACTTGACTTCAGACTCTTGAAGTGTCAACTTTAGGCGCCTAAGGTTCCAAGGTCAGGCGACTGAGGTACCTCTGCCAGGTTCTGTCTTTCCTATTTAATTCTTTAGGCTACTGAACTTAATCTTCAGGCTACCGAAGAAATTCTTCAGGCTACTGAAGTGAAGTTTAGGCTACCGAAGTCCAAATTTTTATTTCCTTTTTCTAATTTTATAAAATGCTTTGCTCTTTTTCTTGGGCCTTTTATAAAACATATTTTCCATGATTTCAAAAAACATTTCTAAGTCCATGAAAGTTCCCTAATGATATACATGAAATGCATGAATCCTAAAATCATTCTAAGTTATGTTGAGCCTCAAGTTAAATCATACGAAAAGGTAGATACATGAGTTCTAAATACCCATTCCCAAGACATTCTTGAACTTTGCCGCTTGCATCTTGATTCTCATACTCTTTGAGTTCCATGGTACTTTCTAATATATATAAGTTTTACTTTATGGCATCCATGACTCGTTATTTTTTTGTGCATCCTCAGTGTAAGTCCTGTTCACAAACTCAATGCACAGATCAAATATCAAGTGATTTGTCATTATCAAAACAAAATTAGACTCGTAGAGTCAACAGAGCTAACTTTTTCAAAAAAAAAAAAAAAGAAAAAAAAGAAAAAAGAATTCTCTTTGAAAGAAGAAAATGAATCCCTTAAAAGGAAAAATGATGAGTTCGTTGAAAATACTCAAGAAGAGCATGAAACTTTGAAAGTAAAGATAGAAATTTTGGAAGGAAAATTGTAAAAATGCAAACAAAAAACACCTTATCTTTGTTCTATCTTGATAGAAGAAAAGAGTTCCTTAAAAAGGGAAAATGAGGAGCTTGTTTCAAAAGCTCAAAAAGACGATGAAGTTTTTCAAGTTGAAGTAGAAAACTTGAAAAATCAAATTGGAAATGTTTTGAAAGAAAACACTCTCTTAAAAAAGAAAGATGAAGATCATGGTAAAGCCACAAGAGGAAAAGAAAACTCGAATAAATCTTTGGGTGTTAAAAAAGAAATATTGTTTCCAAAGATTTTTAAATCCTCTTATAAATAACATGGTTAAGCCTCAACTAGTAAAAATAATGTAAATAAGTCAAAACCCTTACACGCAAATAAAATTTTTTTGTATTCTGAAAGAAAGGGTCACAACGATATTTTTGCCCCTTTAGAGGAAATAGAGGCAAAGATAGGAAGCTTGAATGGGTAGTTAAGAAAACCAACCCATTAGCCCCCAAGGAAGAATGTGTACCAAAAAGAATTACATGATTTTTATTGCTTTCTTAAAACCTAGGATTAAGAAATAGGATGTAGGTAGACTTAACTATGCCTAGGAAAAAAGAAAAAGGGAATATAATTATGCTCAAAGTATAAAATCTCAGGTTTTGCATTTTAATTTGTTTGATTATTATGCTGGGAATTTTAGAGATTTATGCCAATATTGATAAATTCAAATTATAAAACCAATATGATGATTTTATTATATCTTTATTGATTGGTTTATTTCTTGTTGAAAGTATTGACTATTGTTCATGGGATGAAAAAGTGTGAATTGCGGTGTTATCCCAAGAGGGAGGGTGAATTGGGTATTTCAAAAATATTTAAGTTTATTTTACCACTTAATCCTTATTTCAATATTTAATAAAATAAATGCAGGGGCTTGAAATTAATTCAAATTACTATCTCTATAAATTCAATTATACCAAATTAATTATCAAGTGCTTGTAACCTTAGTTAACATACAAACATGCAAAAGCTGATAATGAAATGCAGACGGAAATTAAAAAGTTAAGGGAAGAGAGAAGGCAAACACGATTTTATGAGGTTCAGCCAACCCGGCCTACGTCCTCGCCTTGAGCAACCAACTCAAGGATTCCACTAAATCCATGCTACTTTAACTAGGATGAAGCTTCCCTTACAATGTGTTACTTACAAGAGGCACAACTTCCTCTTCGCCCAGTTCACAATCTGAACCGTGATTACAATATAGAATTAGAATTCTGCAAAAACTAAATATTGCTTCTAACCAAGCTAGTGAGTACAATAGAAATTCCTAACATATATTCATATGATAAAACTTGAAGCTCAGTATGTATGTAACGATAAGATCGTTATATGAATGATGTGCTTCACAACTCTACCTTTTAAATCAATATCTCCCAAAATCAATTTTATAAATACATGTGTTGGCCTTACAAGGTTTAAAATCTTGTTTTGATGATAAAAAATAAGATGAACTTAACATATTTGTTAAAGTGATGGTGTTTCAGAATTGCTTATAGCACAAAGTTCAAAAGCTTCAATAGTTATAAAGGATCAAGACCATTAAAGCTATATTCATACTTAAAGCGATCCAAAGGTAGCTTAAAACAACACCAAAATGATCAAAGGATGATCTAAAGCTAACTCAAGCTAAAGTCCAAGGAAATTCAAAGTGACCATATCATGGAAGACTTCAAGCTTAGAGTGTAGGGCTTTAGGATATGTAATGTAAGTACTTCATATTAAAATACCATGAGAAAATATTTTGAAGCTCATTAGGGGTATTATGGACTTAGAGACCTAATTTTCAAAACCTCGGAAAATGTTTTATAAAGTTATTAAAGTAAGAGAGCAGGGAGTGTTTGAAAAATAAATTGAAAAAACTATTTTTTGTCTTTCCAAAAGATTGAAGGTTCACTTCAGACGTCTAAAGAATTTCCTCAGATAGCTAAAGATTTTATTCAGATGGCTGAAGAATTTCCTGAACAGATTCTAAATAGGTAGTATACCTTCAGATGTCTAAACTGGATCCTTAAATGATTGAAATGTCACCTCAGACATCTGAACAGGATCTTTAGACGGTTGACCCTGTATCAGTTCAAATTTTTCAATGTTTTTGAGTTGTTCAAACGACTGAACCTGAAGGCCTAGATGACTAAACACTGTTAACGGCCAGATTTTTTAAATATTATGATTTCAAATTTAAACTTCTTGTGCCCCAATCTTTCTAAAACCTTGGGGGACACTCCAAATAAACTTGGGCAGTACAAATGAGAGTATTTCTAAGCCTATAAATACATGGTTTATGAAAATCAAAGTTACTAAGAATTGAATAATCTCTCAAAGCTCTCTCTCTCTCTCTCTCTCTCTCTCTCTCTCTCTCTCTCAAAGCTCTCTTGCTACTGCTTTGTGCTCTGAATTCCTGCGAATTAACTGAGTGATTTCTGAGTTTATCACAACTTCTCTGAGGCAAACAAACCAAGTTCTTGATTCTATTCAAGAGAAGGAAACCAGTGATAAATTTCTTGAGCTTCAATCTAAATTCTTTTGATATTTTACGTTGAAGTATATAGTGCTAGAATTGTGCTAACTTGCTCTTTTTGAGAGTGTTTTTTGTACACATCTATTTGTTGATTCTCTTTTAGATTGTGACGAGTCCAAGGTATTTGGATCATTGAAGCAAGCGAGGGGATATCACTTGGAGAGGTGACTACTCTAGCCTATTGAAGGAGTGACCAAGTGTGGGGTATCACTTGGAGAGGCAGACTCTAGCCTACTCATGGAGTGTGAAATGGTTTTGTTTCACCTGGAAAGGAACTGGTTTATTGAATCCTTTGGTGGTTTGCCAAAGGCGAGGATGTAGGTTGGGGATAAGGCGAACCTTGTAAAAACCCGGTGTCACTCTCTTTCCTTTACTCTCTTTATTTTCAGCATATATAAACTGCATGGATGTTTTAAATTCCTTAATCATATACACTGCGTGTATTAGATATTAAATAAACTTAAGCTTAATTTTTTTTTGGGATTGCAGAAACTGAAAGGGAGTACGTTGGTTGATCAATAAGTTGTGGAAATAAGGGAGTACGTTGATTGATTCAACACCCAAGACTTATTAACTGAGAGTTTGTTTAAAGTCTAAATTCTTGGAAAGGGTTTGTGCTTTATATTGCGAAATCAATTAGCCATAGGGCTTACATATATTTACAGGGCTACAAACAAGAAAATATCTTGAATTCTTGAAAAGCTGAAAATTGCCAAAAGGTTATCTTGATTGGTTATTTATGGATTGAATACTTTGATTGTTGCATAGTTGGTTGATTGTTTAAGTTTTATTTACTTGTGTTGTATTGAATACTTTATTTGTTGGTTTGTGGATTGAACAAAGTAAATAAGATTTTGCTAAACAAGTAAATAAGCTTTTGTTGTGTATTGGATAAATCAACAAGAAGCGAAGAATTCATTAAAAGAATTAAAAGAGGTTAAGGATTCTTGAAAAGTATTCAAAGAAAAATTTTAAACATAATTCACCCCCCTCTTGGGGCTACACCTTAGTTTTCAAAATGCTTTAGAGAAATGTATGGTTCGATTTTAGAATACTTTATGCAAGATTAGAAAATAAGATCCTTTCAAAAAATTAATCTTGAGTAATGCGCAGATCTATATTCTTGCTATCAATAATCTGCAAAATTGCATCTTTGAATAAATGTACGACTTTGAATATTACAAAGATTTAAACACTATGTTTAAAAATAATATCCCTCAAGAATATGTATTTAGTAGCTCTTAGGATTTGCAATCAAATAATTCTTATGCTAATCAAATAGAAAATCTTTGAATGAAGATATATTTAAAAACTTTATTCAAGATTTTAGTTTTAAACCAAAACTTTTCTCAAGTACTAATCTTTCACAAAAGTATATATAAATAATAACTCAAGATCAATCTTTCAAAATGAATGTTCAAGAATAGGTTTGTGAGATGAAAAAATCTTTGAGAATAAGCAAACAAGTAGTTTGATCACCAAACCTCAATACCCAAGTTATTTGCACAATATTCTTTGGAACTCCTTTTGAAAATCAACGTAGCACAAGCTTAGATATGTTGTAAATACTTTGAAATCGAAAGCAAGAGTTAAGCAATGTGTTCAACGCTTCCTAGAGTTGTGCATACGTTCAAGGCTCCCAATCATATGCCAAAAGTGAGGCATTAGGGTTTAGAGGTTGTTTATATAAGTAATCTCGGCCTTAGGATAAGTCCTCACCGTTGGATCAATTTGATCAAGTAAATAACTCTCGTGTTTTCTTGCTAAAGTACAAATTTTTAAAGTTTCTGTAGGTTCAAGCAACTGAGCATTTGGGTTCAAACGTTTGATGTTCCTTAAAGCACTGAAAAATATAGTCTGGGAACAAGGTCAGACAACTGAACTGTGGGTTTAGTCTTTTGAAGTTTTAGCTCAGATGACTGAACTGAAAGTTCAGACGTCTGAAAGTGTTCTCCATATTCTGTGTTCTAGTAATTAAATATTCATAAGACTGAACTAATTCTTTAGTTTTCTGAGGAAATTCTTTAGACGTTTGAAGTAAAACTTCAGTCGTCTGAGGTTGTATCTTAGACTTCTGAGGGTACTCCTCAGTCGTCTGGGCATACCAACTTCATAATTTTCCATTTAGTTTTCAAAATCATTTGTGCTCTCTTGCATTAATCTCTTATAAAAATTTTCTTGGGGTTCAAAATAAGTTCTCTAAGTCCATGTTTAACCCTAAAAGGTTTTTATGAGATGCATGTGCAGGGTATCGTTTGAGCTTTTAGGTATATCATATAAAATATACACATACATCAATTCTAAATACCTATTCCCATGAAAATCTTGAACTTGTTGCTTGCATCTTCATTCTTCTACTCTTTTAATTCCATGGATTGTGCTAGGTTATGTATGCTTTAATCCTCGTGGCTTCCATGACTTCATCACCTTTCGTGCATGCTAAGTAATGTTCTTGTTCACAATCTCAATGCACAGATGAAATACCAAATGATTTGTCATTATCAAAACAGGATTGGACTCAGAGTCAACAATCTCTCCCTTTTTGATGATGACAAATACACGAACAAAAATATAAAATGGGTTATGCCTAACAAGGCTCACCCTTAAATAATGCACAATATAAAATTCAGCACAATGTAAAATAGGCAATAGTTTTGCATGTATAACTCATGTACTTATGTACTTTTCTCCCCTTGCATTAAAAAAAACTTTTGCAAGCTAATTTTCTAATTTTTCTAACTATTTTTTCTATAACCTTATATTCTTCTCCCCCTTTTGACATCAACAAAAAGGTATATAACAAAAAAGTTCTGACATAATTATATCTCATCTTTTTAAAAAAAATATGTAACCTTTATATTTCAAAATAGTACTGTGAAATATATCTCCCTGTGTTATTCAATTTATTTCTCCCCCTTACTAATGCAAAACTATGTTGTGGAATTAAATTTCAATGTAAACATACACAAATTGTCAATTTACATAGACATGGATAAGCAGAGCAGTCATTAAAGTTCAAAGGTTTATGTGAGGATCAACATGTGTCATTTAACATGCAATCATCATGCTATGAGTTTAATACCAAATGTGAACAAATGAGCCAAATTTGAAATTTCTAACCAATTTTGAATATTAATTGATGTTGCTCCCCCTGAATTATGTAATCTAATATAATTCTAGGCAACTTCTCGATTATGCATCAGACCTTATTCACATCTAATTTGGATAAACCTATCCTCCTCAAGTTGTTTTGTGAATATGTCTGTCCATTTTTCATCCGTGAATACAAACTTAAGTGTCACATCTCCTTTTTGTAAAGCTTTAGTTAGTCTATAAACGTGTTTTGGATACTTATGGTTTTCAAAACCTGGGGGTTGTTTTACATATACCTCATCACTTATGTAGCCATTTAAAAATGCGCTTTTGACATCCATTTGATATAGTTTGAAATTCTTAAAAGCAACATAAGCTAACAACCTACGAATGACTCTCATTCTAGCTACAGGTGCAAAGGTTTCGTCAAAGTCTATCCCTTCTTCGTGGTTATATCCTTGAGCTACTAGTCTTGCCTTATTTCTAACAACTATCCCATGTTCATCTTTTTTGTTCTTGTATATCCATTTTGCTCCAATAACTACCTTATCCTTAGGTCTAGTAACTAATGTCCATACTTTATTTCTCTCAAATTGGTTTAACTCTTCTTGCATGGACATCAACCAAGATTCATCCTCAATTGCTTCACTCACATTCCTAGGTTCTTCTTGAGATAGAAATGCACAATGACTAATCATATTTCTAAGTGAGGATCGTGTGGCTACTCTACGGGATGATTCACTTATTATTTGATCAATGGGGTGATTATTTATGTACTTTCATTCTTTAGGTAGTTCATTAACTTTATTTTCAAATTGACTATTTTTAGCAGATGGTTCCTTAATTTCATTTCTCTTATCTGAATCATTTTCAATAGAAAAATTTTCAAATTCTTTATTAATCTGAATTTCATCCTCATCAATCTCTTAAGAAAATGGATTGGATTCATAGAATACAACGTGAATGGATTCCACAACTGTTAATGTTTTTTTATTATATACCCTATAGGATTTACTATCTAAGGCATATCCTTGAAAAATACTTTCATCTGATTTTACATCAAACTTTCCTAGGTGTTCATTGTCTCTAAAGACAAAGCCTTTATAGCTAAAGACATGAAAATATGAGATGTTTGGTCTATGGTCATTCCATAATTCGTAAGGAGTCTTATTTAGAGATGGTCTAATCACAACTCTATTTAGAACATAGCAGGTGGTATTCATTGCCTCAGCCCAGAAATACTTAGGTAACTTATGTTCATTAAGCATAGTTCTGGTCATTTCTTGTATAAAAATTCTTTCTTTCAACTACTTCGTTCTGTTGAGGTGTTCTAGGAGCTGAAAAGTTATGGGATATTTTTAATGAATTAAAATATTCTTCCATATCTTGATTTTTAAATTCTCTACCCCTATCACTCTATATATTTTTGATTGTATATCCTTTTGCATTTTGAATTTTCTTGCATAGTTTAATGAATTGTTCACACGCTTCATCTTTGTGACCTAAAAATAGCTCCCATGTATATCTAGAATAATCATCAACTATAAAGAATGCATATGATTTTCCTCCTAAACTTTGAATTGGGTTTGGACTAAATAAATCTAAATGTAACATTTGAAGTTGCCTAGTAGTAAAGATTATTTTCTTCTTCTTAAAACTAGATCTTGCTTGTTTTCCTAGTTGACATGCATCATAGATTTTGTCTTTCACGAATTTTACTTTAGGTCGTCCCTTAAGTAAGCCTCCCTTAATTAGTTTATATATTAAGTCCATGTTTGCATGTCCTAGTCTCCCTTAATTAGTTTAATGAAAAACAAGTTACGTGTTGAGAAGCAAGATTGTCAAAGCTAGTGGTATATACATTTTCATGATGCTCTACAATGAATAGAATTTTGTTATCAGTTTTATGTTCAACAATGAACTTGTCATGTTTAAAAGATACTTTATAACCTTTATCACATAGTTGGCTTATACTTAATAAATTATGTTTTAAACCATTAACTAGTAGAACATCTTCTAGAATAAGTGATGAATCGTTACCAACTTTACCTACACCTGTGATCCTTCCTTTTGCATTGTCCCCAAAAGTGACAAATCCACCTTCCTTTTGTGTGATGGATGCGAATTTAGCTTTATCTCCAGTCATATGATGTAAACATCCATTGTCCATACACCATCTATCTTTCGAAGTGGACAATCTCAAGGACATTTGCAAGACATAATTAGATAACTACTTTTGGTACCTAGATTTTCTTGGGTCCACGGGGGTTAGTGCTTGACTCTCCTTTAACGCTCCATACCTTTTACATCTTAACATCTCTGTTCTTAAAAGGACAATCAAAATTTATATGACCCATCCTTTTACATTTAAAAGGAACCATGATTTTATGATTATAATATTAAATAGTATAGGAAAATTATGTTCAATATATTATGATATGCCGGCATAGATGCCGTGATTCATGTTATGTTATGCTGGCACAGATGCCATGAATCATGTTATGTTATGTCGGCGCAGATGCCGAGATTCATGTTGGCACAGATGCTATAATCATGTATAAGAAGACAGAATTTATGAAATACGAAACAGTTATGTTCAGTGTATGAAACATATTATATGTTATCAGAGCTCATATGGTATGCTTTAGCTCAGTTTCAGGAGCACGGTACTGTAGCTATATGTTCAGAATTATGATAGTGCTACCACACGACCAGTAGTGTGGGAGATGGCAATCAATGTGGCTTCAGTGCAGAGAGAAGTAGTCCCCCTGGCAATTTGGGACTAGGTAAGGGTGGGCCCATCATACTTACATACTTACATACTTATGATTGATCTAGCATGGTTGGCCAGCCATTGCTAGGTCTCGGCTTCGGATTGCACAACCTAGTCATGTGGGGGGTAAGACATAACATTAGCTAGCTATCCATCCTGGGTGTTATTTCAGTATTGTATAATTATATAAGATGATTTTCATGTATAACAATCTAGTATGCTTTATTATGATATGACAAATCATGTTTTACTCAGTTCTGCTACATATAGATTTTACCAAATATGCTTATTATACTATTTATATGTATAACATGAAAATGCTCATAACGCCACACACTAATATTAGTTTATTTCCCTTACTGAGAAGTGTCTCACCTCAGCTATATATAAACATTTCAAGGAATCCAAGTAGAGGAGTAGATAGAGCTTCGCGACACTAGAGTCTGACCGAGCTACCCTGTCAGAAGGGTGAGTTGTAGAGCCAGGGTTGGATTTATTATTGAGAAGTGACCTTAGGCTATTTTTGGTCTTTTTAGTGGATGATTGTACATATATAATAGTTTTAGTAAGGCTCTAGTGTTGTGGTTGGTTGTATGGCATGTTGTAAATTCTGTTTCCTGTTGTTTAGGTATCAGAGTTGTGTTTTGGGTATATCCCTAGTACCCATGGGTCCAGGTTGATTTTGTTATTTAGTTCATAAGATATTAGGATTATTATATTAAATGTTAAAAAAATGATTATGATAAAATAGGCAGGTCGTTATAGTTTGGTATCAGAGCTTAGGTTGCTAGGTTCTGTAGACTCTATAGTGCAACGGAAATAATGCTAGAGTATCGGAAGAGGATTTGAGATTTTGTTTTGCAGTTTAGAGGCATAACTTCCATGGTGGTTTCTGTGTTTTTCTTAGGGTGACAATTTCAGGAAAGCCATAGTAAACTATTACTGGGTTGTGTTTCTAGAGTATGGGACTAGATTTGAAATAAGATAAGGTTATCAAGATAAGGGGATTTTGGTTAGATGCATAAGTTATAAGGATAGGGTCCCTAAGTCATGTTTATTTTCTTTTCAGGAGGGACCCTGGAGGAGGTAGCACCCATGCGAGCGGTAGTAATGGTGCAAGGCCTTCGAGTGCAGGCGGGGCTAATTCTAATGCGATATTACGTAGCTTGGCTCAGCAAGTTATGGTTGAGATTGTTAGGAGCTCCAGAGAGTAGGGTGGCCCATCTGCAGGCTATGGGTGCATGATAGAGAAATTTACCAAGATGAATCCTCCGACATTTTTAGGAGGAGTTGATCCTGCAGCTACTGAGAATTGGATGTAGAGGATTAAGAAGGTTTTGGCAATATTACAGTGCACTGAGGAGCAAAGGGTCCTTTTCACCACCTATAAACTAATAGGGGAGGCTGAGAGGTGGTGGACTATCATGAAACTTCTGGAGTAGTCGATGACGACGTTGATAGTTGTGACGGGGGATCGATTTAAAGAATTTTTCTTTGATAGATATTTCCCAGCTACTATCATGGAAGTTAAAGTGGAAGAGTTCCTGAATTTAAAGCAGGGACAACTAATGATCCAATAGTACGCGGCGAGGTTTATTGAGTTGTCCCGCTTCGCCTTGTTTATCATACCCGACAAAGCAAAGAAAGTAAGACAGTTTGAAAGGGGTTTGAGGCATGAGATCTACAGGCAAGTTATGGTGTTGAAAATACATAACTTTGCTGAGTTAGTTGATAGAGCAAATTTGGCTGAGGCCGGTGAGCAGTTGGGTGTAGTGGAACAGGGATAGAAGAAGAGGTCCACACCTTCAGGCTTTCAGCAGGGATTTGGTCGTGGTCAGTGGAGGAGGGGAAACTATAGCCGAGGTCAGAGGCAGGAGATTGGGGGCTGTAAGGTTTAAGGTGCTCAAACCTACCTTGTATGTTAGATTTGTGGAAAATGGCATCTGGGAGAGTGTCGAGCAAGGAGAGGTATATGTTACCACTGGGGAGGATCGGGGCATCTGGCACAAGATTGTCCTACACCTATTGGTATTGCTCTTACTCCTAGGAAGTTCAGGGGAGGTTACTAGGCACCTCGTGGAGGTTAGTAGAGGAATGTAACCCTAGTGAGGGTTTATGCTCTGACTCTAGAAGGTGCCGAGATGGCCGCAGACGTCGTGACAGGCACCCTTACTGTTTTGTCATGTCATGCTATTGTTTTATTTGATTCGAGTGCTACTCATTCTTTTGTGTCTACGAATTTCATTAAATTGTCGGGAGGCGAGACCTAGTTATTAGATGTAGAAATGTTAGTAGCTTCAATAGTTGGTTCAGTGGTAAAGTGTTGTAGGGTGCTCAGACGTTATTTCATAGAAATTCAGGGAAGAGTATTAACTGCTAATTTAATTGTACTGTACATGCATAGGTTTGATGTAATACTGGGTATGGATTGGCTGGCAGCTAACTATGCTAATATTGACTGCCATTTGAAAGAGGTGATCTGCAAACCGCCAGACAAGCAAGAATTTAGGTTTGTGGGGGTCGCAGGTGTATTCCCCGCCTTAGTTAGTGTCACTCATGCAAGTGAGAAGGCTACTCCTGGATGATTGTTAGGGGTTTATGACTTTTGTAAAGGAGGTGTCAAGAAATGAGTTGAAGCTTAGCAATACACCAGTGGTTGAGGAGTTTCCAGATGTTTTCCTAGAGGAATTTCCAGGATTGCCTCCTGACCGTGAGGTAGATTTCCCTATTGATTTACTTCCTTGGACGACACCGATCTCTCAAGTTCCTTATCGAATGGCTTCAGCAGAGTTGGGAGAGCTAAAGAATCAGTTGCAAGACTTGCTGGATAAGGGTTTTATTTAGCCCAGTGTATCACTATGGGGAGCTCCAGTGTTATTTGTAAAGAAGAAGGACGAGTCTATAAAGATGTGTATAGATTACAGGGAAATTAATAAGGTGATAATGAAGAATAGGTATCCTCTACCCCGTATAGACTATCTATTTGACCAGCTTTAGGGTACGCGGGTCTATCCCAAGATTGACCTTAGATCAGGCTACTACTAGGTGAAAGTAAAAGCAGAAGATGTCTCGAAGACAGTCTTCAGGACCAGGTACGGATATTATGAATTCCTTGTTATGCCTTTTGGTTTGACAAATGCTTGTACAATATTCATGGATTTGATGAATAGAATCTTTCATCAGGATTTAGACTGGTTTGTTGTGGTTTTCATTGATGATATACTGGTCTATTCGAGGAGTTTTGAGGAGCATGAGGCACACTTACGACTAGTACTTTAGATGCTCAGAGAAAAGAGATTGTATGCCAAGTTCAACAAATGTGAGTTTTGGTTGGAGAAAGTGGCATTTATGGGGCATGTTATTGTAGGGGATGGTATTTCAGTGGATTCTAGTAAGATTGAGACAGTGTTGATTGGGAAAGGCTGAAGAACGTTCAGGAAATTAGAAGTTTCTTGGGACTGGCAGGATATTACTGTCGGTTTGTTGAGGGATTAATAGCTTTATCAGGGCTTCTCATGCATTTGACTAGGAAGATGTTGGGTTTGAATGCGATGATAATTGTGAGCAGAGCTTCCAAGAACTGAAACAGAGGCTTGTCACTGCATGAGTGCTAATCATTCTGTCAGGGGGTGATGGTTATGTCATTTACAGTGACGCGTCTTTGAAAGGGTTCGACTGTGTATTGATGCAGCATGGTAGGGTTGTAGCTTATGCCTCCCAATAGTTAAAAGAGTATGAAAAGAACTACCCTACCCAGGATTTGGAATTGGCTACAGTGGTGCACGCGTTAAGGATTTGGAGGCATTACTTGTACGGTGAGAGATGCGAGATATTATCTGATCACAAAAGTTTGAAATACTTCTTCACTCAAAAGGATATGAACATGTGAGATAGAGAAGGTGGTTGGAACTTATTAAAGATTATGACTGCGCTATTAGTTACTACCCAGGGAAAGCAAACGTGGTAGTTGTTGCTCTGAGCAGGAAATCAGTAGGACCAGCACTGGTAGCTATGGAGGTTTAGCATCCGATCCAGATGGATCTGGAGAGACTCGGTGTAGAGTTGGTAGAGAGTGATTCTCAAGCATTTATTGCCAGCTTGGTAGTGCAGCTTACTCTATAGGAAAGGATTAAGACAGCTTAGAGAGATGATGCAAAATTAGCAGAGCTGATAACTAAGGTGTAAGACAGACAGGGGGAGGAGTTTAGTATTTCAGATGATGGAACTCTGCGGTTCCGTACTAGATTATGTGTGCCTACAAATACTAATATCAGAAGAACGATTTTAGAAGAAGCTCATAGGTCCTTATACACGGTTCATCCAGGTAGTACTAAAATGTATAGGGATCTGTGAGAGTTTTACTAGTGGAGCGACATGAAGAGAGAAATTGCCAAGTTTGTACAACAGTGTTTGACGTGCCAGGAGGTAAAACTGAGCACCAGAGGCCGGCGAGCTAGTTGTAGCCACTTTACATCCCAGAGTGGAAGTGGGATCATGTATCTATGGACTTTGTGACGGGTTTGCCACTGGCACTATAGGGTCAGAATGCTATTTGGGTGGTCGTTGATAGATTAACGAAGACCACTCACTTCATTCCTATTAAGGTCAACTACTCCATGGATAGAATGACATAGGTTTATATTTAGGAGATAGTCCGTTCTCATGGTGTGCTCGTGTCTATAGTGTCAGACTAAGACCCACATTTCATGTCACGGTTTTAAAGGAGCTTTCAGGAGGCTCTGGGGTCTCAGTTAACTTTTAGCACGTCGTTTCATCCTCAGACGGACGAATAGACTGACAAGATGATTTAGATATTAGAAGATATGTTGCGGGCATACGTGCTATATTTTGGGGGTAGTTGGACTCAGTATATGTCACTGGTAGAGTTCACATACAATAATAGCTATCAGGCCAGCATTGGAATGACACCTTATGAGGTGCTCTATGGTAGGATATATCATACTCTTCTATACTGGGATGAGTTAGGTGAGCGGCGAGTTGTGAGGCCAAAGCTAGTGCAACAGGAATATGATAAAGTTCGGCTCATTAGAGACAGAATCAGTGCAGCTCAGAGCCAGCATAAGAGTTACGCTGATACTCGCCGCAAGAAATTGAAATTTGATATGGGAGATCACGTGTTTCTAAAAAAAAAGTAGCCAATTTTCCTCAAAGGATGGTGTTCAATACAGATAGTAAATTTTGAGGACGAAATTTTTATAAGGAGGGGAGAATGTAGAGACCCGAAGAATTATACAATTAATTAATAAAATAGGGAGAAAAAGGAAAATTCAAAAAAGAGGAAAAAACAAGGTTCGTCGACGAACCCTCTGGTTTCATCGAAGAATACCCTATTAGGTTCATCGTATGCCACGTGTTTCGTCGATGAAATATTATCGATAGGGGTAACGTCTAGGCCTAAAATTCGTTGACAAAGGTTATGAGTTCGTCTACGAACACCCTTCTTAGTGACTCACTCGAAAAATGAGCAGCTCGGAAGCTATCCTAAGTATAGGAGTTACGTCATGTAATATTCAGCGCAAGGGCTAAATTGTATCCTTAGGGAATGCGTTTTAATCTCAAATGTTATGTTCTTCCAATCGAAAACAAAAAGGGTACTGAATTCAGTTCAGATTCAAATTTTCAAGATTGTTCAATTTTACTTTAAAGGAATTAAATGACACGTAATTTAAAGTCCTAAAGCCAACATGCAGTGAATTAAAGAACAAAAACGGGAAGCCTAGTCTACTCAAGGATATACTGGAACACGCGCTAATTAAAAATGGTAACTTTGAACATGGAATTAAAACACGCAATGGAAACTCAATTAGACTCAACACACACACACACACACACTAAAAATTGGATCTTTGACCAAAGCAATAACTCGAACCACAATCATAATTTAAACACAAATCAAACAAAAATTTAACACATATACGATAACAAAAGAAATAATAAAAACATGAGAAATCAAACCGGACTTAATTAAAAAGACTAAATTAAAATAACCATCGAAGAAATTAATTCAATAAGAATGAAGTACCTAACAATATTCAACTATAAAAAACTTAAATAACATTAAAGAAAACTAAACTTTCTTCAATATTCAAAGACTCAAAGAAAAGTAAATAAAAGAAAGAAAGAAAGGAAAAGAGAGAGAGAGAGAGAGAGAGAGAGAGAGAGAGAGAGAGAGAGAGAGAGAGAGAGAGAGAGAGAGAGAGAGAGAGAGAGAGATTTGCTGTTTGGTGCTCAACCATGGCAGTAGATGCAGCTGGTGCTGGTGTTGTGGAGTGGAATGGAGGTGGAGTGGTTGCTGGCAGAGGAGGGCTCAGGTCTGCCGGTGTAGCTGGCAGCCTTGGAGAATCTTGCTGGAGCTGTGATGGAATGGAAATCTTGGATGTTGGTGTGGTTAGGTTGCAGCTGTGTTGGGAGAAGGCCAAGGATGGGTGCTGAACCACAGGCTGGAGGCTGCGGTTGCAGAGGATGGTGGTGGTCTATGGCTGCCTGTTGTTCCGGGTGGTGGTGTCTCGGCCGTGGAATTGTTGCTGGAGCTTCACGACAGTGCTGGGCAGAGGGAATCCGAGGGAAGGTATTATAGGGGATGGACTGGAATAGGGAGAATGAGAAACAGAGTAAGAGAGAAAGGGTGAAATAAAATGAGGGAAGAGAGAGAGAATAGAGGAGGAGAGAAGAGAAGTTGAGGGAATAAGTTAGAGAAAGGGCTGAGAGAGTTTAAACTAAATAGAGGAAGAAAGGGAGAATAAGGAAGAAGGGAGAAAGGAGTGGTGCGGGGGCACAAGGGAAAAGAAGGGGAAGAAGAAGATTAAAAAGGGGAGGGGAGAGTTGCCCTAAGATCTGTGACCCATATGGAGGGTCCAACACGGCCATGCATGGTCGGGTCACGTCAAGAGCTTAAGCACATATATATATTTTTCCTTTTTCTTTTATCTTCAGTTTTGCTCTTTGTGATCATTGCTAAGTTTGACCTTCTTGGAGCCTGTTTCTCACAAGACTCAAAACGCAAACATTGTAGATAATCCTTTCCTCTTTCTCTAAAAATTTGAATCATTTCGATCGGAGTTCAGACGGAAAAGTTATGCATGAAATACGAACAAGTTTTGGTTTTGGTTCCTGGGAATTTTCTTGCGATAAGAATTACCAAAAATTCATAAATGGTGCAATAAAGTTCAAGAATGATAAATATGACACTTTATTAAAATATTGGACAAATTTGGACATTTAATTAAAAATATAAGCCGTAAAGACCGGGTTAAAGTGTCCAATTACGCAGTTTTGGCACGTAATCACACCCCCCAACTAACATTTTGCTAGTCTCTAGCAAATGACGTGAATGAATCTCAGGACGGTGTCTACAACTACAAACTCCAGTGATGATGAAATCAATGCACATGCGAAACAAGTATACCGTTTCACATACAAGAACATAACTGAATGTCACACAGGCTTGTTCATATTCAGTACACACAACTCCAAAGCACGTCACTCATGCAAGTTTTATCGTTTATATGTCATTTAAGAGCAGTGTACTCATATGAAGTTAATCAGTGGCATATTCAGAGTTAATGCAGTCGTATAAGTTCGAGTATAAATAGGTAGCTCTTGAGGTGTGTGTGATGTGTGTGACTCAGTACACCTAGGATACCAATGGACACCTACAGAATGGTCATTTTGACTCGGCCTAACTGGTATACCCTCAAAAACACTCAAAGAAAATGGGTTCACTCATCATATATGAGGAAGAGTGTCGCGATCAAACATCCCACATATTGAAAGGAACAAACGCTAAGTATATGGAGTGGACTAGTCTGGAAGGGATCTAACCTATTTGTGAGGTGTCGGGTCCTTCACCCTAGCATCTTCTCACCTACTCTCCACATCCAATTGAGACCACTCTAGATCAACTTATCCACAAACTTGTCGTGAATACATCTGAGGCATGAACCGGTTGAAGAATCTTCATACGTGAAAAATATGTGTCGTGTCCTTGACTTTTTGTGATATGTATTTGGACCGGCATTGACATTTCATTTCATGCGCATGCTTATTTTTTGTTTTTGTTTTTGTTTTTTTTTTTTTCTGCTCATTCTTCATTCTCTAGCTTTTCTTGATCAATTAGGACAATCATAACACTTCTTTTGCAATCTCCAAACAATCAATGGGAATTGAGCTCGAATAGGGGTCCATGAATTAAGTCTATCTCTAGGGGTGGCTTAACCTTCACATCTTGAGTAGGCTACAAGACCTAAGTTTCTATCTCCCCACTAGGTGTCACCTTTAGGTTAGCAAATCAAAAATAGAGACTAGTGTACAAAGGATATCCAGGAAAAAAAAAAAGACAGTTGAGTTTCATGAACTCTGAACTGACGTCAAAACTCAAAAGAATGATAATTGGCTCAACAATACCTTACAAGGTGTCATAGTCATCACGAGTATTCTCTCAGTGCTCACAGGAAACCCTAAGTGCAATGAATCATATGAGTGTGTTTATTCAGTCTCATGAGATGTCGTGTAAATACAAGAAATTATATAGCCAGATTAACACGAGTATACTACCAATCAATTCTTCATGGAGTCATAAGATCGTATAAGAGAAACTACGCATGATTGACTCAAGTGTGTAATTCGTAAGTTATAGGCGAGTATGTGAAAGGTATGCAGCAGTGTTAAGCATGACATAATGCAGTGTAATTCCTCAGTTCTCTTTCTTTCTTTCTCTCTTTCTTTTTTTTTTTTTTGATTTTTTATTTAATTTTTTATTTTTTTTAATAAATAAAACTCGGTTCGTGTACGTGTACAGTGTCACATGCGAATGCTCACCCCCCAACTAAAGTAGAACATTGTCCTCAATGTGAAAGCATAGGGGAAATAGAAAAGACTGTGCATGGGAAAAGTAGAGTGTACCTGAGTGGCGAAGTGATGGAAAAGAAAGACTTAACTATGAGAAAATAGACCTGAAAACTAACTACAAATAAAATAAGATAAAATAAAAGGAAAAGAAATACATCACAATTGTTTGGCGGAGGCTCAAGAGGAATTTCATTTGGTGGCCACACGAATATAAATTACATCGGCGGGTCTCCAAATTTGAGCCACCACAATCGATCAGCCTTCATACCTGCATGAAAATCAGCCTCAAATAAATCAATACACGTTAAAATACCAAACAATATGTGTGTAGGTCGACCCTCGTGTGTTGTCAAGAAAGGGTCTTTATTCAACATCGTGTCTAGGAAATGTGCTTCTTTACGAACTAACGTTTGAGAGAAAGTTATTGGAACAAGTACCTGTAGTTCTTTAGAAGCTTTAACTTTACAAGTTTTACTTGATTCTTTGAACATGAGACTCTCACCAGTATGGTTGCCCTCTTTATTGGGTGTACATATCATCTCACCACTGCAAGGGTCTACTTCCACATTGGGCTCCTTTACATCTGATTCAGGCGGGAGTGACGGTTCCACGGTTTCTGAGCTTGGAGTATGAGGTACCACAGGTTGGTACTCCTTATTGGTATCAATCTCCTCATCAACTAACTGCTCTACTTCTGGGTCCATTTCCTCTGATTTTTCTTTGACCTCTTCTAGTTCAGCCGTAACTTCTGGTGCTGGGACAACTAGTTGTCCAGCAATGAGCATCTCAGGTTGGGGAAATTCTTTCTCACTTCTCGAAATTGTGGCGGTCTCTGCTGTCTCAAAGAGAACATCGTTCGTTTGTTGTTGTGGCTGCTGGTACTCTAGAGGACGAGGCTGAGGTTCCGCGAGTGATTCCTCTTGTTCTAAGATGTCCAACTGCGTGCTTATCACATTGATGGTATCCCGCAATTCATTTAAGTCATGAGTACGCTGAGTGTACTGATTGATCTGAGTTTGCATGAGCTGCTGGAGCATATTCTCCATTTGTGTCATGCTATCCTTAAGAAGTTCTGATGGCGTACAACTCTGAGGGATCTGTTGTGGCTGATATTGAGGTGGAGGATCATCTGGATAATATGTTGGCTCATATGCTTCTCTACCACTAATTGTACTGATAGGGTGTGTAGTCATGGGTGCCTGATTATATCGTGTGTTCCACTGTAGGATATTTTCAATTAGGTAATCGAAGAACGATAATACCTGATCTGGATCCTTACTAAAGAGTTCTCCATTGCACATGGTCTGGACAAAATACTTGCAATTAGGTGTAAGAGCAGTATAAAAATAATCAGCTAACCTCCATGAGTTAAACCTGTGATGTGGGCAAGTACTTAGTAGATCCTTAAATCGCTCCCAGCAAGCCTGAAATGCCTCGTCATCCCATTGCACAAAATTAAGAATCTGTTCTTGCAAAAATTGAGTTTTCTGTGAGGGACAAAATGCATGCAGAAATTCATGCTCCATATCAGACCAATATGTTATAGAATGAGGTCTCAAGGACTGAAACCACATCTATGCTCTATCCTTCAAAGAGCCAAGAGATTAGTGCAGTCTAGTCGATTCATCAGTTCTAGCACGAGAGAAAAAAATATTGCAAGTCAACTCAAACTTTGACAGGTGCCGATAAGGGCACTCAAATTTCGTCTTGTAGAACGGAGGGAGCAACGACTTCCTCCCACGTTGCCTCATGAAATCAAGTTCTTCATTAGGCCAAGTGAAAGATGATGCAGTGGCGTATTCAAGCTGCAAAAAGTCCATTATCGTGCGCGTTGCAGGTGCAGCCATTTTTATGTATTTTTTTTTTCAAAACTTAATTTTTTTTTGTTTTCTGCTTTTTTTTTTTCTTTTTCATAAAACTAATAAAAATGATGGGAAAAACACTAATTTGAGACTAAAACTAACATTCCCCGACAACAGCGCCAAAAACTTGACTCACTCGAAAAATGAGCAGCTCGAAAGCTATCCCAAGTATAGGACTTACCTCGTGTAATATTCAGTCCAAGGGCTAGATAGTCTCCTTAGGGAATGCATTTCAATCTCAAATGTTACGTTCGTCCAATTGAAAAACAAAAAGGGTACTGAACTCAGTTCAGATTCAAATTTTCAAGATTGTTCAAGTTCACTTTAAACGAATTAAATGACACGTAATTTAAAGTCCTAAAGCCAACATGCAGTGAATTAAAGAACAAAAATGGGAAGCCTAGTCTACTTAAGGAAATACCGGAACACGCGCTAATTAAAAATGGTAACTTTGAACATGGAATTAAAACATGCAATGGAAACTCAATCAGACTCAACACACACGCTAAAAATTGGATCTTTGAGCAAAGCAATAACTCGAACCACAATCACAATTTAAACACAAATCAACAAAAATTTAACACATATACAATAACAAAAGAAATAATAAAAACATGAGAAATCAAACCGGACTTAATTAAAAAGACTAAATTAAAATAACCATCAAAGAAATTAATTTAACAAGAATGAAGTACCTAACAATATTCAACTAAAAAAAACTCAAATAACATTAAAAAAAACTAAACTTTCTTCAATATTCAAAGACTCAAAGAAAAGTAAATAAAAGAAAGAAAGAAAGGAAGAGAGAGAGAGAGAGAGAGAGAGAGAGAGAGAGAGAGAGAGAGAGAGAGAGAGAGAGATTTGCTGCTTGGTGCTCGGCCATGGCAGTAGATGCAGCTGGTGCTGGTGTTATGAAGTGGAGTGGAGGTTGGAGTGGTTGCTGGCAGAGGAGGGCTCAGGCTTGCTGGTGTAGCTGGCTGCCTTGGAGAATCTTGCTGGAGCTGTGATGGAATGGAAATCTTGGATGTAGGTGTGGTCGGGTTGCAGCTGTGCTAGGAGAAGGCCAAGGATGGGTGCAGGGCCACAGGCTGGAGGCTGCGGTTGCAGAGTATGGTGGTGGTCTGTGGCTACCTGTGGTTCGGGGTGATGGTGTCTCGGCCGTGGAACTGTTGCTGGAGCTTCACGGCAGTACTGGGCAGAGGGAATCCGAGGGAAGGTATTGGAGGGGCTGGACTAGAACAGGGAGATTGAGAAACAGAGTAAAAGAGAAAGAGTGAAAGAAAATGATGGAAAGAGAGAGAATAGAGGAGGAGAGAAGAGAAGTTGAGGGAATAAGTTAGAGAAAGGGCTGAGAGAGTTTAAACTAAACAGAGGAAGAAAGGGAGAATAAGGAAGAAGGGAGAAAGGAGTGGTGCGGGGGCACAAGGGAAAAGAAGGGGAAGAAGAAGATTAAAAAGGGGAGGGGAGAGTTGCCCTAAGATCCATGACCCATATGGAGGATCCAACCCGGCCATGCATAGTCGGGTCACATCAAGAGCTTAAGCACATATATATTTTTCTCTTTTTGTGTTTTTCTTCAGTTTTGCTCTCTGCGATCATTCCTAAGTTTGACCTTCCTGGAGTCTGTTTCTCACAAGACTCAAAAAACAAACGTTGTAGATAATTCTTTCTTCATTCTGCAGAAATTTGAATTGTCTCAATCGGAGTTCGGACTGAAAAGTTATGTACAAAATACGAGCAGGTATCGGTTTTATTTCCTAGGAATTTTCTTGCGATAAGAATTACCAAAAATTCATAAATGGTGCAATAAAGTTCAAGAATGATAAATATGGAAGTTTATTAAAATATTGGACAAATTTGGACATTTAACTAAAAATATAAGCCGTAAAGACCGGGTTAAAGTGCCCAATTACGCAGTTTTGACGTAATCACTTGGCCTCATCGATGAAGTGACGTGTCTCATCGATGAAGGCTGGTGTATAAGTATGCCAAACTTGGATTTTTAGTGCAAATATTTGTATGCAATCACTTTCTCTCTCTAGAATCTGTCATCCCTACCTTCTCTCTATGTTTGGGCTTGGGTTTTTGTCGGATTGAAGATCCGAAGCTGCCATGGTACTCCAGGGAAGCTTCTCTTCATTTTTACAAGAGTGGATCGTTGGTTAGGCTAAATTGGGAACCATCCCAAAATTTGGGTGAGTTAGTTAATTTTAGTTTTATTAGGTTTTTTGGTGTTTCTAGACCGAGGAGAATATGTTAGGGAAGATAATACTGAAGTTTGATTGGGGAAATGTTAATTTCAGGGTGTTGTGCTGGGAACACTGCGGGTGTAGGATTAAGTGTTCCGGGGGCTTCCCAGTAAGTTAGGCAAGGAGATAAACTAAGTCAGAAATTTGTATGATATTATTTATTATTTTAAAACATTAAATGTCAGGAAAATATGTATATTATAGAATTATGTTGGGAAATACTACTATGAACAGAGATATGATTTTAACGTGATTTGTCAGAAATTATGATTTTAGAACAGATTTTTCGTTTAGAATGTTACTCATTTCTGTGTGGCATGAGTTTAAATTTCCATGTAAATATGTATATTAGAATAACATATTTTCCCAGATCAAGTATGATATGATAGTTTTTAGGGAAATTATAAAACAACACATGAACCATGATTTTATGATTATAATATTAAATAATACAAAAAAATTATGTTCAATATATTATGATATGCCGGCACAGATGCCGTGATTCATGTTATATTTTGCCAGCGCAAATGTCGTGATTCATGTTATGTTATGCCAGCGTAGATGTCATAATCATGTATAAGAAGACATAATTTTTGAAATACAAAACAGTTATGTTCAATATATTAAACATATTTTATGTTATTAGAACCCGGATGGTATGGTTTAGTTCAGTTCTAGGAGCACGGTACCATAGATGTATGTTCAAAATTATGATAGTTCTACCACACGACCAGTAGTGTGGGAGATGGTAGTTGATGTGGCTTTAGTGTAGAGAGGAGTAGTCCCCCTAGCAGTCTGAGACTAGGTAGGGGCGGGCCTATCATACTTACAAACTTATGATTGATCTAGAATGGTCGGCCAGCCATTGCTAGGTCTTGCCTTCGGGCTGCACAATCTAGTCATGTGGGGGTAAGACGTGACATCAACTAGCTATCCATTCTGGGTGTTATTTCAGTATTGTACAGTTATATAAGATGATTTTCCTGTATAGCAATCTAGTATGCTTTATTATGATATGACAAATAATGTTTTACTCAGTTCTGCTACAGATAGATTTAACCAAATATGTTTATCATACTGTTTATATGTATAACATGAAAAGGCTCATAATGCCACACACTGATATTAGTTTATGTCCCTTACTGAGAGGTGTCTCACCCTATCTATATATAAACATTTCAGGGAATCCAGGTAGAAGAGTAGATAGAACTCCGCAACAGTAGAGTCCGACTGAGCTACCCTGTCAGAAGGGTCAGTTGTAGAGCTAGGGTTGGATTTATTATTGGGATGTGACCCTGGGCTACTTTTGGTCTTTTTAGTGGATGATTGTACATATATAATATTTTTAGTAAGACTCTGGTGTTGGGGTTGGTTGTATGGCATGATGTAAATTACGTTTCCTACTGCTTAGGTATCAGAGTTGTGTTTTGGGTATATCTCTGGTACCCATAAGTCCAGGTTGATTTTGTTATTCAGTTCATAGGATATCAGGATTATGATATTAAATGTTAAAGAAATGATTATTGTATAATAGGTAGGTTGTTACACAACATGCAATATATAATCAATATAATCCTTTTCCATTATGCATTTCTTAAAGCTCAGAATATCGTAAGCAGGAGAAAATAACATTAGTATTTGAACATTCATGATAGGAGAATAACTAAGAGTTTAAAGAAAAAGAAAAGATAAAGTATCACAATATTACAACCCAAATTGTTTTCATCAAGTGAATTCAAACAAACTACTAGTGCTCGTCAAGATCATCACCATCAGAAGAAGTCTCCTCCTACTCATCACCGTCATCACCCTTCTCACCCAAACTCATTTCTATAGGAGCTTTTCCTTTCGAAGAGGAAGCACTGCCCATATGACTCTAAATGCATGCGAGCCTCTAATCAAATGAATTAAAATTGGGTTGGGGTACATTAAACTTCCAATCCATATCACCATGAAAATCATTTAGCTGGAAGTCCATATATCGATGATAATCCATGAACCATTAAGGAGCATCATTATATGGAGTAGGTGGTGCATCCTAATGTGGGTCCTGACCATGAGGCTAATCTGCCAGTAATCCTACATTGCCTTGCTAGGCTTGATTTAACTTAGGTACCCATTCATGTTCTTGGTACAACTCATATCCCATGAGTTTCATAGTAGTGGATGAAAAGTGATCATAGGATGCGTGTTTAATGAATAAGGCGGATGAGTAGGCAACACCAAGATTATGAGGTTCAAGATTCCTCCATATAGAAGAATAACTTGCCTCATTTCCTCATTTGAAATCATCCATTTTAAGATCAGGGTAGAAAGATCCAAGTGTTTCCCCTTGTATAAGCACAACATTACAAAACAATCTAAGTAGGAAAGATGGTCACAAGACCCAACCCTAGGTAGAATGTAGTATGTAATGAGGAGATGAATTATTTTTGCCTCAAGGGTCGGTTGGCTCTATAAAGGTGGGTGGCCAAAATATATAGGTTGCTTAGTCATGATCAAAGGTAAGAACTCTTGTTGGGTAAAGTCATGTTCCATAATCTGGGATTGTCCTAAGTTAGGACACTCAAACTCACCAACTTGAATCCTAAATCCAGTTGCAATGGTCTGCTAGGTGAGTGCAAATGCTTTGTCCATGATTGTGGTTGTATACATGTTTTCTCCCCTTTCCAAGTTTGCATAAAACAATATAACCAAGTTTGGGTAAATTCCCTTTAGTTGATTTGAAATAAATCTATCCCATCTTAAAACATTAAACATGTTGACTTTTTGAGTCCATATCCTTTTTTGATTGTGACAAACCACAGTATCTCATTTGTGTGCTAAGTGTATGAACAGACTTACTTTTCTAAGAACAAATGATAGATGAGAAATGGAAGCCAAAAAATACTCAAATGTGCGCATCATTCGGCGTAATCCATAGAATTGTCGAGGAGCAAAGCATGAAGCCTTTTTTTGTTTCCAGTTGCTTTTTTTATCTTTATCATTTAGGTTTGTAATAATAATTTATATGGTCTGTAATAATCTACATGTCATGCATAATAAGTATTTATGCTTAGGATACCTTAGTTTGACCATAGGGAAACAAATAACCATAGACATCGGCCGACACTAGGTTTTTAGGCTTAATTGAAAAGCCTAGACCATAGACTGACCCTAGGTCCTTGAACTAGAACTTAGGAAAATCCCCCTAAACTCACATGTCATTAGGGGTGTATTTAAATTAAAATTTGGACCTTAGCTTAAAATTGTATGGGTTTTGGGCGACTGAACCAGGCAAGGTAAAATGCCTTAGTCAACCAAATGTTGGGAAAGTCAAAATTGTTGACTTGACTTTGGGCGATCGAACAAAAAAGAACTTAGTGTTCTCGGTCAACCGAACTCATATTGAGGACTTTTCCAACAACTCGGGTGCCCGAACTCCACAGTCATTTTGACCTCGGGCAACCAAACTAATAAGTTCGGTAGACCAAACTTAGGATTGGGTGATTGAACCTCGAATAGTTTGGAAATCGCCTTGGTATAGTCACCTGAGGTTCTAACCGGGCGCCCGAACTTCAAAATTGCCTTTTTCTGTTGTGAGTGTTTGAGTGACCGAACCTATGGCTTGAGCGACTGAAACTCTCGAGTTGGTCAAATTTTTATCGCGGGTAATTAAGGGTAAATCAGGGTTATTTGGTTAAGCATGTTTAAACTTTTTTTATAATTACCCTTATATCCCCAACGGTTATTTTTTTGGGCATGTCTATAAATATAAGCTCATTTGTAAGATTAAAATGAGGTTAGTGATTTAATTAGCAAAAATATTTTCTCTAAATTTTTTCATGGCTTCTCTTCATACCCAAAGCTAAATACTCATCTTTTTATCATTCTTTTGCAAAATCTTTTTGAGTGAGAGTATTCAAAACCATCCTACATTGCTTACTAAAGCTTAAACTCTCATTACTTTGATTGCTTGATTGATTTTTATTGAGAGTTTAGCCAAAAGTCTTCCCCCCGATTTAATTAATAAATCATTGTGTGGGGAAACTTTTTAGCTTGTGAGTCTTTGCATTTGTATTACAAGACTCTTGAGCTTGTCTTGTACTTTGTATAAAATATTTTTGACAAGCTTAGTTTGCAAATATCTCGTGTTCTTGAGCTTTGAAATTTAATTTTTGAGATATTTGTTTGTGATTTCAATTTGAAACTATATTTGTCATTGATATATTTATATATATTGTTTCAAAGAAAGCTTTCTAGACACACTCTCACTTGTTTATTGCATATTGACATTTTCTTGAGAGTAGCTTCACTTGACCAATCTCACTTGAGCATAAATACTATTATCTGTGAGTGCATTTGTTATTGTTGGAGTGCATAGGTACATGTTTGCTTAGCATAGAAGTACTATATTTGTACATGTTGATTGTGCTCAAATTGTTATAATAGTTGTATTCTCGACGTGTGATCAGAAGAGGGAGACTTGCCCTGTGAAAAGTCTCGGACTTGCTTAGACCCGGTTAGGAGAGCACTGAATTGGTTCAAAACTGGTTAGGAGAACTAGGTGCACTAGCCTATAAGGTGTTGTAAACGGTGTCACTCCATCTGCAAGTGAGCAACTAGTGGAATCCTTTTTCTTGTTAGCTTGAGACGCGGACATAGGCAGTATTGGCCGAACCCTAATAACATATTTACTTTCTACACCTGTATGTTTATGTTTATTGTTTGAATATTTGATTGGGTTTGTGATTACATAGAAAGACCCTAGGTTTGTGTAATACTGCTTGTGGAATATGGTTTAACCTAAGAAGAATTTTTTAAATACCCAATTCACTCCCCCTTTTGGGAATACACCAATTCCAACAATTGGTATCAAAGCATCATTGCATAGACTTAAACTTTTTTGCAAAATATCGCAATGGATCACATTGGTGTATCCCCATTCGGTGAGGGCCAGCCACCTTCTTGCCCTCTTGTATTTTGTGGTGTCAATTACACCCGCTAGAATATCAGAATAAACATTTTTATAAAATCTATGGACTGGAGGGCCTAGCAAGTAATTAATAAAGGAATTTGTATGTCAGTAGTTGAAAATGATAATAGTTTAATGCAAGCAAATTTGCATGCCATGGATTTACTGTATTGCGCTTTAGAGTCTAATATTCTACTTGGGATTAGGACATGTTCTAGTGCAAATGATATATGAGAAGAGTTGGACAGAAGATATGGAGAAGGAAAAGAGGAGGAGTCTACTACTCCAAGCACTTTAACTCCATATGATCACGAGGAGGTAAATCATGAGCTAGTAATCAACAAGGAGGTATATGATTGTCACTCTAGCTCGATTGGTGATTCTTATGTTGAATGTTGTGTTGTGTCATGTGTTGAATCATCTGTTGGAAATACTGTTAAATATGTATGTGATGATTCATATGACACTCTTTGTAATAGTCTTGTTGAACAAGCATGTAATGATTCATATAATGATTGTATTAAATTTTGTGATGAATCATGTGTTGAATTCAATGATGAAAGCATAACATATAATGAAAAAGTAGAAATTACTTTAATGAAAATGTGTAAATTTCTAGATAGGTTATCTAAAAGTAAAATGCTTCTGAAAAATGAAACTAAAAGGATGGAAAAGCAATGAGACAAATTGAAAAAGTTTCATACCATCCTTGAAAAGAAAAAAATTGAAAAGATATTAAGAATTTTCTTCTTAGAGGAAGAAACAAATGATTATTCTAGAGTTATAATAAAAGCTAAAAATGAAAAGAATAATCATAATAAACCCTTAGAAATCAAAAAGAAATATCACTTCAAAAAGGGTTTAGGATTGATTCATAAAGACCAGTCATTTAACTGCCTCATTAAATGAAAATAGGATATATAAGTAAAATTCTTCACATAGATATGATACTTTCTTATATTACAAAAAGAAAGGGCACATCAAATCTTCTTGTAAATTTAGAGGTGCTAAAGAATTAGATGGGGAAATGAAATGAATGATTAGCAAAGCAAACTCCGTAGGATCTAAGGAAGATTGTATTCCAATAGAAATCATATAAATATTTTAATCTTCTCTTAGTTCTTAGGTCTTGGGGTTGTGATGACTATAGGCTTAGGGAGTGGTTCGGGGTTAATACATATAAACCTAGTATCTGCATCCACTTCCAATTGGACATGGTGTCTTTGCCAGGTAATTAATTTCAAATGCTTAACTCATACTTATATGTAAACATCTTAAGTTAAGCAACTGTTGTCCATTGCACAGAGATGAGTTTTAGGGATCCATCATATTCTATATATCTTTACCCTAATCTCATTTATCAAAATTCAGTCATCACTATAGGTATAAGCACCAATGATAATCAATTCCATATCCACTAGTGCTAATTAACAAGACATCCTTTCTCAACCAAATTAAGGGCATCCAGTAAGGGAATCAAGTATTCATCTAGATGTCATAAAATTTTCCCTTTGAGCTTAAATTATAAATCCTCTAATTTTGGTTATCTCATCCACAAGAATTCCTTACCAAACCCTAGTAATTTGAGTCTGTCCCATTCCTTGGCTTGTATCCTTGTTCCAAATTGTGATAATATCTAAAGCATACTTCCCAATCACCAACCAGCATTGTTGACAACATTCACATATCCTATATGCTCTTTGCCCAAGCCTGGACATGATTACCATCATGAAAATATTTTGAAAAATGTCTTGTCTATCCTAAGTACTCTTTTGTACCCATTAGTGATTTAAATTTTCAAAGAGTAATTATTCAAACTTCATCCACAAGCTCTCAAACATCAATCAATTCTTTTAGCGCTTCAAATGATGTTGAATGACTAATATGATTGACTAGGTCTCAATCTAAAGGAATGCATAAAATTAAAGGAGACCTATACACATGCAGTTTAAATCGAAAGTCATTCCAACTCGTGCCTCTCATATATTGAAATTCATAAGAAAAGAGGCAGACATAAGCTTATTACCTGAATGAATATTTATTGTGACTTTTTGGTTCGGTAAGCCTAAAGCATTCATGCCAAGATTAAATCATTGAAAATCTTAAAACCTTGGCTAAAGAATTTAAAAAATTGAAAAAAGGCATAGAATGATTAAGCGCATAACTCAGGGGGAGCACATATTATTTCATGGTTATATAAATTAAAATGCTCTTATTTTATTTTATTTTATTTTATTTTATGCCTAAATGTCGATATGAGTATTGGATTGAATTCCTAACTATCTATGGTTATTTATTGCTCATGGTATCTAGTTGGATGGTTTACATTTTATATGAACTATTGATTGTACTACTGAATTGCATGCTTTATCTAGAATGCCTCTTGCATGGCAGATGCCATGATGTGTATTGCATGTTGGTAGTGGATATAGGTTCTTGCATGCTTAATTTGAATTATGTATTGCTTGCTTGAATCTATTAGGTACAAGTTTTATGGAAAAACGTCCAATTTACAGATGACATGTTATCGAAAGTTCGTTAGATTTTTCCCAAAATAAAACCTTGTACAAAAATGATTATGTTAAAATGAAAGTTAAAATTTTTTTTGGATAAGTGAAAATCAAATGAATAACTAAAATTTCATCCTTACATAATCATTAGATATTTAGAGGAGCTGAGCTCCATCCCTATATAAAAAGCTTAAAGAACTCATATGCTTCAATTTGCTTTTCAAATATTGAGGCTCTTCAGAAAACCTGAACATCATATCCAGCTCTTAAAGCTATATAATTAGATATGGATTGTTCTTGGTTGTGAACACAAAATCATGCCTTAATATATCTTTTCTGGTGCATGTGTAATCCATATGGATAGCTATACTGGTTGCATAAAAGAGTAAATTAATCTTTACCAGTATATTTATTTTAAGAGATTTAAAATGATGGCTTATACTACTAGGCTTGTTGAAATTAGTTTTAAATTGTATAAGCAATTTATTTCATCTGAGCTAGGATTCCAATCGAAAGGGGGAGCATCTAGAATTAAATTACTACCCTGTTATGCTCACTAACACCTTTTAGCTTAGATCTGTTTTGAATCAAGTGTGACTTGTGCTTAAATAAAATGATTATACTGAAAATCTTAAGTTGAAATATGTAGTTTTTCCTTAGTCATCCGTTTTTGCCATATGATCTTGTTTTTATCTTCGAATATATAAGTTTCATATGGTTTTATTTTTCTGGTCATGAGATGTTTTATGCCTAAATATTCACGAGAAAAATTCTGGTTGCATGTGCTTTAAATTAACATTTCTTCTTCAGCAAGCATCCCCAAGTGCTTTTTTGCTAACATCAAAGGGGGATATATATAGACATGCATACATACGTATATATTTTTAAATTGCATAACTGGTTCGGTAATTACACAGAAAATGCATGCGAACTATTTAGACTATTTTTATGCTCAAACCTTCTATTTGCTTTCATATGCCATGTGCTTTGAACTAAAATCTTTCACGGGTCTTATGAAATATTTGAACTGAAATGGTTTGTAGATAATTTTGGTCTAGCTATGTTTTTCATGTCACTTAAATCTTTTAATGACCAGTTATACTGTTTTGTGTACTTAATCGCCATATTTTTCAACAAAAGTCATATTTTTTTTTTTTCATGCCCTTTTTGTAATGAAAAAAGGGGGAGATGTTTAATAGGAGCAAAATTAGTTCTTTTTCCCTGAACTTTGTTATTCAAAATGGCAAATAATAACTGAACTTTAATGCAAAACTTAAATTATTCTAAAGTCTTCATGTTTGTTTGTGAACTTTATTGAATATGTTGTATTTATGCATATTATTAGGAGGAACCTTGTCAGGCGAACCCACATTTTGCTCCTTTGTTTGTGTTCATAAAAAAAGGGGAGATTATTGACTTTTTGAGTCCGTCTCTTATTTTGATTATGACAAACCATAGTTTCTCATCTGTGTTCTAAGTGTATGAACATGCTTACTTTTCTGAGCACAGATGACAGATGAGAAATGGAAGCCAAAAAGTACTCAAATGCGCGCATCATTTGGTGCAATCCATAGAATTGCCGTGCAGCAGAGCATGAAGCCTTTGTTTGTTTTAAGTTGTATTTTTTTATATTTATCACTCAGGCCTGTAATAATAATTTATATGATTTGTAATAATCTGCATGTCATGCATAATAGGTATTTATGCTCAGGATACCTTAGTCTAACCATAGGGAATCAATGACCATAGACGTCGATCGACATCGGGTTTTTAGGCTTAATTGAAAAGCCTAATCCGTAGACTGATCCTAGGTCCATGAACTAGCACTTAGGAAAATCCTCCTAAACTCATATGTCATCAGGGGTGTATTTAAATTAAAATTTGGACCTTATCTTAAAATTGTATGGGTTTAAGGTGACCGAACCAAACAAGGTAAAATGCCTCGGTTGACTGAATGTTGGGAAAGTAAAAATTGTTGACTTGACTTTGGGCGATCGAGCTAAAAAGAACTTAGTATTCTTGGTCGATCGAACTCATATTGAAGACTTTTCCAATAACCCGGGTGCCCGAAGTCCACGGTTATTTTGACCACGGGCGACCGAATTGAGAAGTTCGACATACTGAACTTAGGACTGATGTTGTTGGATGAATATCCCACAAGTAATGATATTTGAAATCAAGTGTGATTGGTTGAGGAAATTTTATTGTGATTAATTGTTTGATTGAAGAACAAGTATCAAAATTACGTAACTTATGTTATTGAATTTGTGCTTTGAGAAAATTCTTAATTATTGCCGAAATTCAGAACTGAATACTAAAATAACTGAAGTTTAAATTTGGATTGTATTTTCAGCTTCACATATAACTAGGATCATCGGTTGGTGTAGTACGTTTGATGAGTCCCTAATATATATGATTTTAGACCCTTATTTACCTTTGTTTATCCTCATTTCATTATGTATTTACCTAGAGTTATCATTGTTTAGAGCTATGTAAGGTTTGGTTGTCTTTTTAGGAAAAACAAGTTAAAACTATGGAGTTAGGCATTACAAGAAGCCAAGGAGGATTTGGAGGATTCAAAGCTCAAACTGAGATGTTCATCCCAGCTACGGAAGCTTTAGATAAAAAATAGACAAGAAGATGATGCTCGACCATGTGGCGCGACCGAAAAACCATAGGGGCGACTTAGTCTTCCACTACAAACTCCAAGGCTCAAACTGAGATCAGAATGTTGCAAGGTTCGACCAAGTGCATGACCAAGTAACATCCTAGAACGACCACATCGAGATACTAATATAGAAATGAAATTCAGAAGTACCGAGAATCTCGACAAAATGTTCGACCAAGAGACCTTCAGGGGCGACCATGTCGAGATACTAAGATTTCCTGAAGATCGAGATATTGCAAGTCTCGACCATCAGCTCAACTATCAAGACCCTGAGGCATGACAAAGTCAAAGATTTGAATCCCTGACTTCGTGCGAGTCTCGACTAGGGTGTGCATAAGAATGACAAAGGAGCAACTTGGTTGACAACGATGATCTTCTGCGTGAGATTTGCCGTAAACCTTCTTAATTTGTAAAACAAACCTTGTAAACCCTAGAGCCTATAAGTATTCACTACGAACACAAGCTCTAGGTTCCTTTTTGGCTTTTCTTAGGTGAGTGACAGACCTAGGAAGTCATTGAGAGCCAAGTTAGAGTAGGAGTAGAGTAGTTTCAGTTCATGTATCGAGTGACCGATAGCCTATCACAACTTGCGGCATTCATACAACAGTCATGTATATTAGGATCTCCTCTTATACTTCTGGCATTAGTGATAGACGTTTTAAATGATAAAAGGGATGATCTTTTTACTCATACTTTCATTTAATGCTTTCATTTTACTACTTTGCATTTACTTGTTGTGTGTTTGACGAAAGATTACAGATAAAGATAAGCACTGCTACGTATCAGTCAGAGGGAAATAGTCGGCTACGAAACCATAGAGGTGTTCGTTATCATTGAGATAGAGTATACTCTGGTTCTTAATCATACTCCAGACGGTTGGTGCACCCTTGCTACCCTTCCCATTTTGGCCCTTTTGGGTTAGTACTTCTATGGAAGTTTGGATGAGTGTTGTTAGAGGCATGGCATCCAGCGTCTGATTCGGGTTACAGTACCACTTTGTAGGAGTAGGGTAACTTAGAAATTTACTTGTTTTCTGGTAGTTTAGATTTACTTACTTTCATTTACATGCTTTCTCGTAGTTATTATATAATCACCATTGAAAAATACCATCTTTCACTTCTTTTTCATAACAAGGCTTTAGAAAACTAAATTGGAAGTAATTAATAACTACACTTCAAGTCTTCATGGATCGATACCCAACTCACCCACTTTCTACTGAACTTGGGATAGTTAGGTTTTATAAATATTATTTTTGGTAGTTAAGGACCCAAGCCTTGGTGAGCCTACCAAATTTTGGCGCCGTTGCCCAGGACTTGGCTATGGTTATAAGCCAACTTCCGCTTTAGAGTATTCTTGCCTTGTTCTTTTGATTTGCTTTTCGAATTTGTGTGCTTACACGTGTGTATGATTGGTCTACGTTCTTTGACACCTGAGATAATTCCCATAGATCTTGAGATTGACAAAATCCTATAGGTCCCTTAGGAAACCTATCTCTAATCTGGAGAAGGTTGAGTCTTCTGAATTGAAAGCAATGGACAAAGATAACCCCCTGGTTCCCACTGAACAAATCCCAAAACACCATGCTCCACACCTACCTATGGTGGGAGAGCAACACCTTTGGTCCCTTAGGGACTACTTTGTACCTAATGCATATGCATCTCCGTCTTGTATCCAGTTTGAAGATGTCCAGGCGGCACAATTTGAGATTAAGACTTTGATTATCTTGATGTTGCCCAACTTTCATGGGAACTCTACTAAAAATCCTTATTAGCATCTAGATGAGTGCTTAGAAATTTGTTCCACCATCCGCATCCCTAATTTTAGTGATGATGCTCTCCATCTTAAGCTTTTCCCATTCTCTCTGAAGGCTAAGGCCAAACATTGGCTAACATCCTTAGAGCCGAACTCGGTGACCAACTGGGCCACCATGCAACATGAATTTCTTAAAAAATACTTTCCAATTAGGAAGACTAATCAACTTCGGAGAGCCATCACAAGTTTCTCACAAATGGATGGGGAACTCTTTTTTGAGACTTGGGAGCGCTTTAGGAACCTATTTCGTAAATGCCCACAACACCAAGTCCTCAAGTGGCAATTAGTGCAAACTTTTTATGAAGGGTTGGATGAAAGAGATAGGTCTATGGTTGATGCATCGTGCGGAGGTACTTTCCTCACTAAGCACAAGAACAAGGCCTAGATTCTCTTTGAAAATATGGTGGAAAACTCTCAGCAGCACATGACTGCCACCCGTAGACTACCTAATCCATCAACTTCTAAACCTAAGGGAGTCTATGAGTTGACTGCAAACTAGGACCTAGCCCCTACTCTGCATGCTATATCTAAAAAATTAGATTAATAATTGTCCTTAGGACCATAGAAAATAGCATGTGCAGAGGTTTGTGCAATTTGTTTTGACCCTTCATATACATGTTATAATTGTCCTCATGCGCACTTCCAGCCTGAGCTTGTGCATGAGGAAGTAAAGGTCACTCACAATTGGTACGATAAGCCATCCAATGATCCTTATTCGAATACCTACAACCTCGGGTGGAAACAACATCCTAACTTCTCGTGGAGGCCATAAGCTCTGGGTTTCCAAGTCTAAAGACCTCCATAAGCTCCGAATGCTTTGCCTCCATGACCATACCAAAATCTCCAAAGTCATCCTGATTTAGCACCCATATTTCAACCGCCTAGTGGTTGTCTCCCTTACAACCCAAGTACGACACATTTCAAAAGATGGTGCTAAGGTCCCTCAAGAATATTGAAGTTGATCGCCAAATGGATTGGCAACTTCTTCACTCTCACTCCCAATCCATTACAAAGCTAGAAGCCACTTTGGGACAACTAGCTGCCACCTTGAGTCGGAGAGATGAAAGCAAGTTGCCAAGTCATCCTATAGTAAATCCTAAGGGACAATATGGGGTAGAATGTGAACCGGATGCTGGCCCCTCATCATATTCTGAGCAGGCCCAGGCAGTAACAACATTTTAAAATGGCAGGCTGATAGTTGAATAAGGTAAGGAGCAATTGAGCACGGGGGAGGCCCAAGATGAAAAATTGGAAGCACCCAACGTGGATTCATGCATTCTTTCTTCCTCTAGTCTAGTACAAAGACCATTGAGTCTCATGCCTACCACCAAGAAGACCACACCTTACTTCGCCCCCCCTAGGGCTTTTCACGGCTACCTAGTGATACATCTGGCATCCCCACTTGCACTTTCTATATTTACGAAAAAGGCTTCCACTGAGTCCATTTGGGACATGTTTAAATAAGTGAGAATGTATAAGCCTCTCCTCAATGACATTAAGCAATCACTTGCGTTCATAAAGTTCCTTAGAGACTTGTCAAAGCAGGGGATAGAATCAAGGGTGCACATAGATGGTTTGGTTAAGCAAGCCGAGCATATGAGTTCAATAATATTAAAGCACCTTGTTCCTATACTAAAAGACCCCGACTCACCTACTATTTTGTGTGTAATTGGTGATTACACCATTAATGGGGCCCTTCTAGATTTAGGAGCAAGTGTGAACATCCTTTCATACTTGGCCAATCAAAAACTTAACCCTGGAGTGTTGCAAACTACCTCGGTTTCTTCATGCCTTATCGATTAATTTCTTAAGCAACCTCAAGGTGTGGTAGAAGACGTGGTAGTCAAGATGGGAGATTTCCATAACCCTGTTGATTTCATCATCTTAGACATGGAGACTTCCAAAAACCCGATCCCTGTCCTTTTGGGACAACCATTCCTAGCCATGGTTAATGCCCTTAATCAATGTAGGATGAGGATTATGGACATCTTATGGGGCTATAAGCAATGTAGGCTGAACATATTTAATGCTTCTTGACATACACTCAACATCGTCCAAGCTGTGGATGAAGACATGATTAATAAAATTGTTAGGGAAGCAACTCCTTCAATTCCATCGAAATACCCTTTCTTTTTTGACAGCCCTACCATTGTCGAATTTAAGGACCCTTTTGAGCAATTTATATAAAAAAAAAAAAAATGATATGGTCCCCAATTATGAAAATAAGCTGGGGGTATGAAACTTCAGGTGTGAGGAAGAACAGAGAGAAGCCAAGGCTAGTTGGAACCATGATGATTCCAAATTGAGCTTCAATGCGTTTGGCTGAAGACGGTAAACGTAGCACTTCTGAGAGGCAACTTGATAGTTTTCCTTTTCTTTTTAAGGTCTTAGAGTATTTAGAATAGATTAATTAGAAGTAAGAATCCTCAGGGTAGGTCATAGGATATGTTGTAGGTATGTGATTAGAATAGGTAAACTTGTTGATACTAATGACACATACATAGTAACTTTGGCTGGCATTGTGTCTTTTGTGCTACAGTGTAAAAATTGCATGCATGTTATTATGGTTATTATATTTTGTTGGCATCATGCACGGTCCTATCCCTTGCTCGAGTTCTATTTTCCTTTCAACATTTTAGGGAGGACACTAAAGTTCTAAGTTGGGGGTAGGGGGTAGTACATTGCATGACATATTTCATGCACAAAATGACACAATTTTAAATTTTTGAACATAAATTGCAGTGAACCATGCTTCATACCCTCTACATACACCTATATAACCTAATGTTACATGCATAAGCTTTTCAGTCATATGATTTCATTATGCTTACTGGCAATGTAGTAGATTAGTTGTGTAAAAGTTGTGTAACATAGCTGACACCTTGATATTACTCTTGGTAGTTGACTAGTGGTTTGTTTGGGTTATACTGCATTGTAAACTCTAGTATTTACATGGTACTTCACGGGGTTAAAAACACACTTACACATGATTTGTAACACTTAGGGTTCTTTGAGAGCATTGGGAGAACAACCATGGTGACTATGACACCTTGTGAGGTACTGTTGAGCCATTCATTAATTTTTTGAGTTTGTGACATCAAAATCTAAGTTTATAAAACTCAATTTTCCTTCCTCTGGATGCCCCTTGTTAACTAGTCTTTATTCTTGCATGGGGAGATATAAACGTAGGTCTTGTAGCTTACTCAAAACATGAAAATTGATCCACCTTAGAGACAAATGTACTTCATGATTGTTCTAGCTTACTGAGAAATGAAAGCCAAGGAAAATAATGAGCAGGAGATGAAAAAAAAAATAGAAAAAAAAACCTACTCCAGATACAAGCAAAATGGCAAACTAAGAACATGACACCATGTTCTTACAAATATCAAGAATCATCAAGCTGGCTAATGCATCTGCTGTATTTATATTGAGTCTGTGAAGGGATTGATCTGTGATGGTCTTGATTAAATGTGGCAAGTGAGAGAGAAGATGTTAAGGTGAAGGACCCAACACCTTAATATGGGTGGATCCCTTTCCTCTAAGACTAGTCCATTCCACACTTCTAACGTTAGTTCTTCAAATATATGTGATGTTTGATCATGACACTCTTCCTCATATATGAGAGTGAACTCCTCTTCTAGAGTGAATTGTGAGGGAATAAACCAGTGAGGCTGAGTCAAGATGATCATTCTGTAGGTGCCTCCGAGCATTCTGAGTGAGACAAATCATACACTTTACATATGCCCAGTGAAGTAGCCTATTCATACTTGGATTTACATGCTAATATTAATTTTGAATTATAATCATGGGTTAATCCTTTGTGAGTAACACCTTGAAATGGCTGTGTTATGTTGAGTTTTGCATGTTTAATACACTGAGGACTGTGTGTATAATGGAGTTGTGTATGAAGAAACATGTATGTAATAAAGTTATATCTTTGTATGTAAAATGGTATGATTATATTGCATGTGTTTCCATATTTTAAATAGGTGTTTGTGGGTATTGGCCTAGAAACCTCACAAGACTAGAACTCGTCCACTAGGATCAACCTAGGGGTTTA
Organism: Malania oleifera; assembly: GCF_029873635.1. NCBI lineage: Eukaryota > Viridiplantae > Streptophyta > Magnoliopsida > Santalales > Ximeniaceae > Malania > Malania oleifera. The sequence goes on along the minus strand of NC_080422.1, from coordinate 77,079,986 downwards.
AAGCCTTGTTGCATACAGTAAGTGCAATTATATTTCTCGCGAAAGAGGATCTAGGTAGGATTTCATAGTTTTCTTAGATTTTGCTTTGCTTGAGGACTAGAAAAGTTAAGTTAAGGGTTGTGATGAGTCCCTAAAACATATTATTTTAGACCCTCATTTACCTTTTTTTATCCTTATTTTATTATGTATTTACCTAGAGTATCATTGTTCAGAGTTATACAAGGTTTGTTTGTCTTTTTAGGAAAAACAGGTTAAAACCATGGAGTTAGGCATTACAAGAAGTCAAGGATGATTTGGAGGATTCTAATCTTGAAGTCAGATGTTCAGTCAAGCTGCTAAAGCTTTAGATCATAAATAGACAAGAAGATAACGCTCGACCATGTGGCGCGACCGGCAAACCACAGGGGCGACTTAGTCTTCCACCATAAACTCCAAGGTTCAGACAGAGATCAGAATGCTGCAAGGTTCGACCAAGGGAGCAACCAAGTAACATCCTAGAGCAACCACATCAAAACACTGAGAAAAAACTAAAATTCAAAAGTATTGAGAGTCTTGACGAAGTGTTCAACCAAGAGACCTTCAGGGGTGACGATGTCGAGATACTGAGATTTCTTGAAGATTGAGATACAGTAAGTCTCAACCATCAGCTTGACCATCAAGACCCTGAGGTGCGACGAAGTTGAAAACATTGAAGATTCGAATCCTTGACTTCCCACGAGTATTGACTAGGGCGTGCACAAGAATGACAAAGGAGCGACTTGGTCGACAACGATGATCTTCTACGTGAAATTTTTTGCAAACCTTCCTAATTTGTAAAACAAACCTTGTAAAACCTAGAGCATATAAGTATTCACTACAAACACAAGCTCTGGGTTCCTCTTTGGCCTCTCTTAGGTGAGTGACAGACCTAAGAAGTCATTGAGAGCCAAGTTAGAGTAGGAGTAGAGTAGTTTTAGTTTGTGTATGGAGTGTCCAACGGCCTGTGACGATCGGCGGTGTTCATACAACAACTGTGTATATTTGGATCTCCTCTTGTACTTCTGGCATTAGTGATAGACATTTTGAATGATAAAGGGATGATCTTTTTACTCATGCCATCATTTGCATCTTTCAATTTACTGCTTTCCATTTACTTGTTGCGTGTATAATGAAAGATTGTAGATAAGGATAGGCACCGTTACGTATCAATCAAAGGGAAATAGTTGGCTACAGAACTGCGGAGGTGTTCGTTATCATTGAGACAGGGTATACTCCGTTTTCGGATCGTATTGTGGATGGTTGGTGCACTTTTACTACCTTGTGCCCCTGATCGCCCCTCTCCCGCTTTGGCCCACTCAAGTTAGTACTTCTATGGAAGTTTGGATGAGGGAAGTTAGAGGCATGCGTCTAGCATCTGATTCAGATCACAATATCTCTTTGTAGGAGTAGGGTAACTTAGAAATTTACTTGCTTTTCGGTAGTTTAGATTTACTTGCTTTTGTTTACATGCTTTCCAATAGTTGTTAGACAATCACCATTGAAAAATACCATCTTTCACTTCTTTTTCATAACAAGGCTTTAGTAAACTAAATTGGAAGTAGTTTAATATTTACGCTTTAAGTCTTTGTGGATCAATACCCAACTTACCCACTTTCTACTAAACTAGGGATAGTTACGTTTTATAAATATTAGTTTTAAGAGTTAAGGACCCAAGTCTTGGTGAGCCTACCAATGTTCGTTGATTAGTATATTGTTGTTGATATTGGTTTGAGGTTGTAGTTGGTTTAATTTAAAAATTTTAAAATAAATTAAAATTTGGCTGAATAATTTTTTAAATACCCAATTCACCCCCCTCTTGGGATTACTGTTGACCTTATAAGTCACACCCAGTTTTAATAATGACAAATGCTTGTTGTATTTGATGGATGTTTTGAGAATATGTGTAGGTATACAATTGGCGAATCAAAATGATGGCACAAGAAGTAGAAGTTGAAGGGCCCTGAAGATTTTATTTGTGATGTATTTAAATTCATTATTCATTATGGGTCCGTAATTGTAAATAGGATCTGGGTTGTAATAATCATATGCATCACTTGTATGATGTGATAGGTAAGCTCAAACGAAAAAGACCTAGAATGACCCTAGGACACTCATACGTGCACAAACATATATGCCTATATGGATAGGGTGATTGCATAAGGATATAAAATCGAAATGCATTAAAAATGCATGTTTGGTCGACTGTACTTCACAAGTATAAATCTTTTGGTCGATCGAACCAATAAACGAGTCAACAGTTTGACCAGTGCACGGTCGATCAAACCCTACCCAGTTCAAGCCACCCAGTTGACCAAAATCCCTCTAGGTCAAACATTTGACCATACGGTCGATCGCACCTATTGCTTAAGCCAATCACCTGGTCGACCGAGTTCCCACGTGTGTTTGGCCAACCGCTCCGTCGACTGAACAAGTTAAGTCAAATCCACACAATCGACCGAACCGCGCGGAAATTGAAAAATCACATTGGACCCTGTTGTATAGTCGACCGAATTTCTAGTTTAAATTTTACCTGGCTGACCGAACTTGGAAACTTGGTCAACTGAACCTCACCTTCGGTCGAGCAGTGCTCTCGGGTTGCCCTATTATTTTTACCGCTGTTAAAATATTTAAATTGGGTTAACTGAGTTAAAATGTTTTAAAATAAAATTAATAATCCCCTATGTGTTCTGGACAACTATAATCAAGGGGTAGTCTATATATACCCCCTTATTTGAAAGGATTGGCATCAGATTAGTAAACATAATTAGTGAAAATTCTATGAATTCCAAAATCTTTCTTACTTGCTTCAAAGCATCCTACACTCATACTTACCATGCCATGTTGCCAAAAATTCTTTTGTAAGTGTGAATTGAGTGTTCTTGTCTTATAGGTTTGCTCTCTACAAATTGTGATTGATTGAGATTATTTTGTTGAGAGCAAGTCCTCAAGTTATCTTAGGAGACTTTATCAATAAGTCTTTCCTAAGAAGACTTTACTTGAGCTTCTAAGTATTGCACTACTATTGCAATATCTTAAGGAGTTCTCATTCGATTGTGGTTGCTAAAAATATCTTCATATCATTTTCAAATATCTCGTGTGTTTCATTTTGAGAAAAATTCTTAGAGAGATATTTGCCTATGTTCTAAAGATCTTTGTTGCAATGTTTTTTATTAGTATTATCTTTTGAACACAAAGATCAAACCATTTTTACAAACAAAATCTATATACCTCTTGAGGCATATATTTTGAGAAAAATTTATTTGTTAAGATATATAAAGTGTGGTAAGTATCTTTGTTTGAGCAATGTGATTGAATATATTGTGTGATACAAAGATCATGTTATTTGCACTTTTACCCACTGATTGCAATGCTTGCATAAATATTTGAGAGTATACATCTTAGACCACATTGAGCTTACTTCATTATTTCTTTTGGTGGTGTATGTGATTGGTTATATTGGGTACAAATCTGCTTTACATGAAAGCATAATCACTATACCGATCTCATTATTGTGAACATACTGTTGTATTCCAGGTGTGGTCTGAGGGGGCGGTAATCCAGTTTGGTAAGGATTGAGTGTAAAGGTTGAGGTCAGTCCTGTGCTAATTGACCTAGTTGTTTAGGTGCTGCTCCACTGTTTAAGTGAGCATTGTAGTGGTAATCCTTGTGCTTGTTAGCCAAGGCGGGGATGTAGGCAATTTGATGAACCTCGATAACACTTCTATGTGTCACTTCTCTTTACTGCTTTCTGGTGCATGCTTAGTTGATTAAAGTGCATTATTTAATTTCTCCTACATATTACAATTGATTTATAACACTTGCACTAGATTGACTTTAGGGTTGTGAAAATACTGCTATTAGCATACTGACCTAGGTCATTAATTTTAAAAATACCAATTCACCCCCCTCTTGGGATCACGATAAAGTTAACAATTGGTATCAGAGCTATGTAGCATAGACTAATAGTTATTTTGCGAAAGATCTTATATGGCTCGTAGCTCCATGACCCCTTTCTTTAAGGGACCATCATCCACACGACCTCCGATTTTCAATGGTGTTAATTACTCATTTTGGAAACAAAGGATGCACATCTACCTTCAAAATACTGATTAGAAGGTGTGGAGAATCGTCTCTAAGGGAAATTATGTTCCTATGAAAACAGAGGGTACATCTAGAGTTCCTAAAACTGAGGATGAATATGATGATGATGATATGAAAACTATTAATTTGAATGTCACTGCTATGAACATTTTGTATTGTAATCTTGATTTGAATGAGTTTAATAGAATAATAACATGTGCTACTGCAAAAGAAATCTGGGATAAGTTAGAAGTCACATATGAAGGTACTAGGGATGTGAAAGATAGTGGGATAGATATGCTAACTAATGAATGTAAGGCCTTTAGGATGAATGTAGGTGAGTCCATTCAGAGAATGTACACTAGATTCACACACATTATAAACTCATTGCATGCATTAGGTAAGACTTATCCTACATATGAGATGATTAGGAAGATCCTTAGAGGCTTGCCTCCTTTTTGGGAAGCTAAGGCTACGACCATTTCTAAGGGTAGAGATCTTAAGGCTATGACTCTAGATGAATTGATAGGCTCCTTGATTACCTATGAATTAGCCATAAATGAGAGACTCAATGAACATAATGGGACGAAAAAGGTAACTGCATTAAAAACCTCCACTAATACATCTAGTGAATTCAGTGAACCTGACTTTGAGGATGATATGACCATGCTAACTAGAAAATTTAGTAGATTCTTTAGGAAGAATAGAAAGCCATACAAAAATTATAGGGAGTCTGCATCTGAGAAGGGAGAGTCCAGTAAAAGAAAAGACAAATCAAATGCTCCCACTTGTTACAATTGCAACAAAGTCAGGCACATCAAGCCGGACTGTCCACATTTAGAGAACTACAATTTGAATATATTCATGTATTTAAACTGTTGAATAAAATTACTAAAGAAAATGATGATTTGAAAAAGAAATGTGAAAATTGATCAAAATTATTTGGAATTGCAAAAACCTCTCATGCTTCAATTTTGAAAGAAAAAATGTGACTATTGCTAAGCTTGAGAGGAAATTGGAGGATAACTCCAAGATTGACTTTAAATTTACCGAGGGCAAACGCAATTTTAAAAAACTATTTGGTGCCTAAAGAAATTCTCTAAGTAAAGAGGGTCTAGGTTTTAATAGCGTTGAAAATGTTAGACGACCTAACCTTTACTTGGGACATTTCACATGTGAATCAAAATCTCAAGTTCCACCTAAAGATCCTAAGTGTAGATTGAAATGTTTAAAATGCAAACAAATTGGCCATATTCAATTTGATTGTCCACTTAGGAAAAAGCATGCGAAAATTAGAAAATTATGGATAGTTAAGGGTGATCCAGCTACTAAACCCCTCGAACCCAACAAAACTTGGAGACCAGCATCAGTTACTTAGTCTATTTTGCAGGTATGTTTGAGATCATCCTCCTCCAAGGATAGGTGATACTTAGATAGCGGGTGCTCACGACACTTGTTCGGTGACAAGGCAAATTTTGGGTCAATCATTCCCAAGGATGGAGGATATGTGACGTTCGGCAACAACGCAAAGGGACGCATCATCGATGTAGGTAAGGTTGGTAAGGATCTTTCCCTTGTAATTAATATTGTTTTATTAGTTGATGGGCTGAAGCATAATTTGTTGAGCATAAGTCAATTGTGTGATAAAAGATATAAGGTATCATTTGAAAATGATAAATGCATAGTTGAAAGTAAAACAGATCATAAAAATATTTTTACTACAGATCGCCATGAAAATGTGTACACTACCACTTTTGATAACTTAGCTTCATAACAAGTAACTTGCTTTTCTACAATAAATGAAGCTAGTTGGTTATGACACAGGTGCTTAGGACATGCTAGCATGGATTTATTGTCAAAACTAGTAAGAAAAGAATTAGTAAAAGATTTGCCTAAAACGTCATTTGTGAAAGATAAAATTTGTGATGCATGTCAAATGGGTAAGCAAAAAAAATCAAGTTTTAAGAAAAATAAATTTATATCTACCTCTAGACCACTTGAAATGCTTCACCTGGATTTGTTTGGCCTTATTTTGTGCAAAGTCGTGGTGGTAAATCATATGCTTTTGCAATTGTTGATGACTTTTTTAGGTTCACATGGGTGTTAATATTTTTGATGAATCATGTGAATAATTTACTAAGCTTTGTAGGAAAATTCAAAATGAAAAAGGCTATAAGATAACCCACAAAAGAAGTGATAGAGGCACTGAATTTAAAAATGAAGGCATAGAAAATTATTGTGATCTAGAGGGCATATCACATAACTTTTCTACACCTAGGACCCCTCAACAAAATGGCGTGGTAGAAAGAAAAATAGGTCATTACAAGAAATGGGTAGAACTATGCTGAATGAACATAACTTACCTAAATATTTTTGTGCCGATGCCATAAATACTGCTTGTTATGTCATGAATAGGGTGTTGATTAGACCATCACTTAATAAAACCCCTTATGAGTTGTGGAACAACCATAAACCTAATATTTCCTATTTTCATGTTTTTGGTTGTAAATGCTTTGTGCTTAGAGATAATGAACATCTAGGGAGATTTGATTCTAAATCTGATGAAAGCATTTTCCTAGGCTATGCTCTTAATAGTAAAGCATATTGGGTTTTCAATAAAAGAACATTGACCGTCATTGAATTTATCCATGTCATGTTTGAGGAATCCAATCCATTTTCTAAGAAAGATGATGAAGATGATATTGACATTAGAAAATGCTTAGACAAGCTATCTATTGAAAACAATGCAAGTGAATTCAGAAGTAAATGATAAATCATCCGAAGATAATGACAATGAAAATGAAGTTCACGAGTTGCCTAGAGATTGGAAATTTATTAGGAACCATCTTGTAGATCAAATCATAGTTGAACCATCTTGTGGTGTGGCCACAAGATCTTCCTTGAAGAACCTAGTGAGTCATTCTGCTTTCTTGTCACTAGAAGAACCTAAAAGTATTAAAGAAGTTATAAAAGATGAGTCTTGGGTGATGTCTATGCAAGAAGAACTTAATCAATTTGAAAGAAGCAGAGTGTGGACCTTAGTTCCTAGGCCTAATGATCATACCATTATTGGAACTAAATGGGTATATAGAAATAAGAAAGATGAGAATGGGGTAGTAACTAGGAATAAGGGTAGACTAGTTGCCTAAGGTTATAATCAGGAAGAGGGGATAGATTTTGATGAGACATATGCTCCTATTGCTAGGTTGGAAGCCATTCGTATGCTACTTGCTTATGCCACTTTTAAAAATTTTAAATTATTTCAAATGGATGTTAATGTAGAACAACCACCCAATTTTGAAAATCATAAATATCGATATCATGTTTACCGGTTGTCTAAGGCCTTGTATGGATTGAAACAAGCTCCTAGAGCTTGGTACGAGAGGCTTAGTGGTTTACTGTTAGAAAATGGGTTTACCTGTGGCAAAATTGACACTACACTCTTTATCAAATCCAAGAATGATGATATGTTCCTGGTTCAAATTTATGTTGACGATATCATTTTTGGAGCAACCATTGATGAGCTGTGTAATGAGTTTGCCATATGCATGCAAAGTAAATTTGAAATGAGCATGATGGGTGAGCTTAGTTTCTTCTTAGGGCTGCAAAATTAAACAAGCCAAATATGAAACTTTCATATGTCAATCTAAATATGTGTTAGCTTTACCGTGATCCCAAGAGGGGGGGGGGGGTGAATTGGTATTTTTAAAATTTATCTCCTAGGTATTCCTCCTAACAATAGTATGTTCACAAGCCTAGGGTCAATCTAGTGCAAATAATGTAAATATACCAGAAATTAAATAAAGCAGTTTAAACAGTCATACAAGCACTAGAAAGCAGTAAGGAGAGGATGACACGAAGATATGTTATCGAGGTTCGGCCAACTGCCTACGTCCCCGCCTTGGCTAACCAGCACAAGGATTATCACAATAACTTGCTCACTTAAACGGGTGGAGTGGCACCTATACAAACCAGGTCAAATTACCACAGGGCTGACCTCAACCTTTATACTAATCCTTACCGGGCTGGATTACCGCCCCCTTAGGCCACGCCTGGAATCTCTCAGATATAGAATCAAAGGTACAATACAAGAGTGCTTTCATGTAAAGCAGATTTGTACCACAAATGCGCACAAACACATACACCACAGATGATTTAATAATGTAAGCTCTGTGTGGTCTAAATATTTCAACTCTCAACTATATTTTCTATCAGTGTAGTAAGTACGTGAGAGTGTCAATAATAATCTATGTACCTCAAAATATTCAATCAAATATGTTTACACATAACACCAAGCAAGCCTCAAGAATATCAATCAGAGAATATCTCAATCACACAAATGTGTATATGCTTGGATTGCAAAATAGATAATCTTTGTTTTAGGAAAATGATATAAATACTTGTATAAATATTACCACAAAGATTAGTGTAACAAGCACAAATATATTTTTACAAATAGTTTAATAAATTCCACAAGATATTTGAGTAAGCTTGAAATATGTTTTTACAAACCAAAAACAAATATAAACTTCCAAGGATATTGCAATAATAATGCAACACTCGGAAGTTTTCCACAAGTCTTCTTAGAGTAGGCTTATTAGCAAAGCCTCCTAAGAAAACTTAGGTTATGCTCTCAAAGAAAACTTGATTTAAATATGCAACAAATAAGAGAGCAAACCTCTAAGCAATAATACTCAATACACTTACAAATGATTTAGATAGATGAAGAAGGTAAGCTTGAGTAGGTTTCAAAAGGAGTATGAGTAATGAGAAGCAAAAATAAGTATTTTGGCTTGAGAGAGATTTTCTTAATCTTTTTGCTAATCAGTGCTTAATCCACCAAATGAAGGAGTATATATAGACATATTGAAAATTTTGACCGTTGGGGGCTTATTAGGGATTATTGGAAAAGTTTAATGACACTTAAAACAATTTAACCCTGTTTAAAAAATTATTAACCGCGGTAAAAATAGGAGCAACCCGAGAGGTCCGGTCGACCAGAAATGGTTCGGTCGACCAGGACTCAAGCATCTCGGTTGACCAGGGGTATTTTGAACTGAGTGGTCAGTCGACCGAGGCAAGGCGATTTTCTAAATTTTTCGAGGTTCGGTCGACCAGGCCTTTTTGAACTGTGTGGTTCGATCGACCATACCGTTGGGAATTTTCCTGAGACCCTTCGGTCAACCAGGTTGTTGGAGTACAAAGTTCGTCGGTCGACCGGGAGGTCAAAATGTTGACTCCCAGGTGGTTCAGTCAACCGGGGTCAAATGAACTATAAGGGTTCGGTTGACTGGGCCTTGGTCAAATTGTTGACCCAGGGCTGGTTCGGTCGACCAGGCCAAAGTGAACTGCGTTGGCCGGTCGACCGAAAGTGCACCAAGTGTGCATTTCAGTCCCGTATTGATACAATAAAGCCCTATGTAAGTGCCTACCACATATATGTGAAAGTGTAAGTGTCCTGGAGGCATTTGGGGTCCAATTTTGAAGACACCGAAAAATTTCAGTGTCGGTCGACCGAAGGTGCATCCTAAGGTCTTTCTACGGTCCTTTCTCATTCATGATTCGTTTTGAGCTTACAAAATAAATCATGCATGTGATGTGTGTACTTATTACAAAACCGAATACCCTAATTACTATTACAGACAAATTTCACTTAGAGATATTACAATTTGGAATATGAAATTGTCTTCAAGCTTTTGATCTGTTACGTGCCATTAATGATCTGCTAATATGGACCTGCACATGAACTAGATATTTATTAAATACAAGAGTATTTGTCATTATCAAAACCAGGGCGTGACCTATAAGGTCAACAATATGTCAGGGACTTGCTAAAGAAATTTAATATGGAAAATTATAAAATTCTTGGTACTCCTATGAGCTCTTCCATCAAACTTGATAAAGATGAGCAAAGGTTCCCTTGTTGATGTGAAATTGTACCGTGGCATAATTGGGAGTCTTCTATATCTTATTGCTAGTAGGCCTAGTATTATTTTTAGTGTGTGCATGTGTGCTATGGTTCAGGCCACTCCTAAGGAGTCTAATCTAATAGCAGTTAAACGAATCCTTAGGTATCTAGTTGGAACTATATAGTTAGGACTATGGTACCCTAAGCATACCACCTTTGAGATCGTAAGTTATACTGATGCTGACTTTTCCAATAGTAAGGATGATAGAAAGAGTACCAGCGGCACTTGTCACTATTTAGGACAATCTCTCGTTTCTTGGTTCTCAAGAAAAAAAACTCAGTTGCCTTATCCACAACCAAAGAAAAATATATTGCGGCTGGAAGTGGTTGTGCTTAAACTCTTTATATGAAACAACAACTTATGGATTTTGGATTGCACTATGATATAGTACTGATTAAATGTGATAATACTAGTGCAATCAACATCTCTAAAAATCCTATCTCTCATTCACGAACAAAACACATTAAAATTAGACATCATTTTCTTCGTGATCATGTGTAGAAAGGGTATATGACTCTTGAGTTTGTATGCACTAATGAGCAGTGGGCGAACAACTTCACTAAACCACTTCCAAAAGATAGGTTCATATAAATTAGACGTGAATTAGGTCTCATGGATAGTAGAGAAGCTTCCTAGATATTTCATAGTTTGCATACATTTAGGGCGATCTTTCAAATAATTTTAAAGTCTAACAACAAATATAACTAGTGATATCCTTCATTGGCTTGGACTTTATGAAATTGACTATGTTTTGCAATGCACAATTCTCATATCTACTGCGTGATGATGTTTGTATTTATGTTTTATATATTGATCATACTAGAACTGTTTGAGTTGAGTAGTTGTGGATAAACTTTTAGGTCTTAAAAACTCAAAATAGGTCATTTTCATACAGGTATCTTTGGGAAAATGTTCTATTTTCAAATGGCATGCTAGCAAAATTTCTTAAAATTTTTTCCCAATCTTATTGTGTATTTAAATGATTCATACTCAATGCTTTGACTATTTATGTTCTTAGCCCTTTTCTATTGCCAAAAAGGGGAGATAAAGAGGCAAAAATTGGGTTGCACTTAAGAAAAATAATATGCATTGACAAACTTGTACATAATACACATTGTTAGGGGGAGCCTTCTAAGGCTATACCCATTTTTTGAATGATGTATTTGTCATCATCAAAAATGGGGAGAATGTTGACCTTTTAGGTCACACCTGGTTTTGATAATGACAAATACTTGTTATATTTGATGGATGTTTGAGGATATGGGTAGGTATACAATTTGTGAATCAAAATGATGGCACAATAAGTAGAAGTTGAAGGCCTTAAAGATTTATTTGTGATGTATTTAAATTCATTATTCATTATGGATCTGTAATAGTAAATAGGATATGGGTTGTAATAATCATATGCATCACTTGTATGATATGATAGGTAAGTTCAGACGAAAAAGACCTAAAATGACCCTAGGACAGTCATACATGCACAAACATGTATGCTAATATGGATAGGGTGATTGCATAAGGAAATAGAACTGAAATGCATTAAAAATGCTTGTTTGGTCGACCGTACTTCACAAGTATAAATCTGTCGATTGACTGAATCGGTCACCGGATCAACAGTTTGACTACTGCACAGTTGACTGAAGCCTACCTAGTTCAAGTCACCCGGTTAACCGAACTCCCTACAAGTCAAACATTTGACCATACGATCGACCGCACCTATTGCTTAAGCCAACCACCTGGTCGACCGAGTTCCCAGTTTGGCCAACCATCCGATCGACCGAACCACTTAGTTCAAATCCACACAGTTGACCGAACCACGCAAAAATTGAAAAATAGCCTTGGAACCCTGTTGTATGGTTGACTGAACTTTCAGTTCAAATCTTACCTGGTTGACCGAACTTGGACACTTGGTCAACCGGACCTCACCTTCGCTCGACTAGTGCTCTCGGGTTACGCTATTATTTCTAACGCAGTTAAAATATTTAAATTGGTTTAATTGAGTTAAAATGTTTTAAAACAAAATTAATAATCTCCTATATGTCCTGGACGACTATAATCAAGGGGTATTCTATATATACTCACTCATTCGAAAGGATTAGCATCAGATTAGTAAACTTGATTAGTGAAAATTCTATGAATTCCAAAATCTTTCTTACTCACTTCCAAGCATCCTACACTCATACTTACCTTGCCATATTGCAAAAAATTCGTTTGTAAGTGTGAATTGAGTGTTCTTGTCTTATAGGTTTGCTCTCTCCAATTTGTGATTGATTGAGATTATATTGTTTGAGAGCAAGACCTCAAGATATCATAGGAGACTTTATCAATAAGTCTTTCCTAAGAAGACTTTACTTGAGCTTCTGAGTATTGCACTGCGATTGCTATATCTTAAAGAATTCTCATTCGATTTTGGTTGCTAAAAATATCTTCATATCATTTTCAAATATCTCGTGTGTTTCATTTTGAGAAAAAAATATTGGAGAGATATTTGCCTATGTTCTAAAGATCTTTGTTGCAATATTTTTTATTAGTATTATCTTTTGAACACAAAGATCAAACCATTTTTACAAACAAAATCTATATATCTCTTGAGGCATATATTTTGAGAAAAAATTATTTGTTGAGATATCTGAAGTGTGGCAAGTATCTTTGTTTGAGCAATGTGATTGAATATATTGTGTGATACAAAGATCATGTTATTTGCACTCTTACGTACTGATTGCAATGCTTGCATAAATATTTGAGAGTAGACATCTTAGAACACATTGAGCTTGCTTCATTATTTCTTTTGGTGGTGTATGTGATTGGTTATATTGGGTACAAATCTACTTTACATGAAAGTATAATCACTATACCAATCTCATTATTGTGAACATATTGTTGCATTCCATGCGTGGCCTGAGGGGGCGGTAATACAGCCCGGTAAGGATTGAGTGTAAATGTTGAGGTCAGCCCTGTGCTAATTGACCTGGTTGTTTAGGTGCCACTCCACCCATTTAAGTGAGCATTATAGTGATAATCCTTGTGCTTGTTAGCCAAGGAAGGGACGTAGGCAATTTACCGAACCTCGATAACACTTCTGTGGGTCACTTCTCTTTACTGCTTTCTGGTGCATGCTTATTTGATTAAAGTGTGTTATTTAATTTCTACTACATATTACAATTGATTTATTATACTTGTAGTAGATTGACTTTAGGGTTGTGAATATATTGCTATTAGGGTACTGACCTAGGGCATTAATTTTAAAAATACCAATTCACCCCCCTTTTGCGATCACAGTAAAGCTAACAATTACATATTTAGTTTCATTTACAGTTTGTTTGTAACCCCACTAGTTCTTTGGTCATCTTGTTAATTTTACTTTCCAATTCAGTAATAAAAAAATCCTTCTCCTTTTCCGCAAAATGAGTTGACTCAAGTTTTTTTGTTAGCGTTTCATTTTTTCCTTTTAATGTGATGTCTCTCTTGGAAACCCTAATGAACCTTTTATGTAGTGAAAACAACTCTATTTTTATTTTAGTATAAGATGACATGCTTTTACATTAACTAAGTGTTTACCTCATCATATATGGCCATGAAGCAAAGGTTGGCTACTTCTTAATCACTTGAGTCGTTTTCTGAGCTACTTGAGCTGGATTCGTCCTAAGTAGTGGCTTTCATTGTTTTCTTCTTTTTCTTCTTAGCATCTTTCTTGAGCTGTGGACAATCAGGTTTTATGTGGCCTACCTTTTTACAAGTATAACAAGTTGGAGGTTTAGATTTTGTTTCTTTCTTACTTGATTCTCCTTTGTCCAGTTTTGATCCTTTAAATTTTCTAGCAAATCTTTTATTCTTTTTAAGGAATCTACCTAGTTGTCTAGTGAATAATGCTAGGTCATCAGCATCTATCTCATCATCGTCGTCGTCACTAGAGCTTTCTTTGGAAGTTTTGAGTGCTAAGGATTTCGTATTTTTTCCAACTTCAGTTTTTCTTTCATTTATAGTCATCTCATATGTGAGAAGTGACCCTATGAGTTCATTTAGGGTTGTGTTCTTTAAATGCCTTCCTTCAGTTATAGCGATGGCTTTGGGTTCCCAAATAGGAGGAGGTCCTTTAAGGATTTTCCTAATCATTTCATAAGTTGAATAGTTCTTCCCAAGTGAGCATGTCAATTCTACCATCCCTAACATCTACTGTTCCCTCATAGGTTACTTCTAGTTTGTCCCAAATTTCCTTTGCTCTACATCCCATTATTTTGTTAAACTCATTTGTGTCTAACGCACAGTATAAGGCATTAGCACTAGAGTTTATTTGCAATTGTTTCTTATCAGTCTCATTTATTTCATTTTCTTCTTTGGGAACTTCCTTGTTCTCTACAGACTTAGAACAAACATAGTCACCTTGGGTTACTACTCTCTAGACTCTCCAATCCATGGTTTGAAAAAAGATTCTTATTTTTTGTTTCCAGAAGGTGTAATTTACACCACAAAATATGTCTATAAAAGGATTGCCCTTCACCGAATGGGGATACACCTATGTTTTTCATTATGATCTTTGTGTAACTACCTATTAGGATTTGCTACAGCCTACGCTCTGATACCAATTGGAAGTAACGGTGTAGTCCTAGGAGGGGCGTGAATTGGGTATTTTAAAATTTACTACGCGAGAGATTGGTTTATTTTAAAACTTTCAATAATATGAATCACAAGACAATCAACTAAGTAGGAAACGACTATACCAATAGAAAATCCTAGGTATATATGAAATTAAAAAACACAAACTGAATTTTGCCTTCAGCGAGTTCAAATATCAACTCAGAATTCCAACAATGAACATGTATATTATTAAAACAAGATTCAATAATATTAATCAAGTGAATATCTTTCTTATACTTGAATCCTCCACCTTCTAACAAAGAGAGGTTGCTCCACCTATTGAATGGATTGGGCAAAGGAAAATCCTCATAGCAAGTTGCTTAGGACAAGGACGTGGGCGTGAAGCCAAACCTTGTAAAAAATCGTGTGTTCAATCTTCTTTACCTAACTCTCTTTAATTTTTGCACTTCTTAACTGTTGTGTATGTTTTAAAGTTATTGGGAAAATCTGTTGAATGCTAAGGTTTGATAGAGTTCACTTTGAACAACTAAATGGGTTGGTTAATATTATTTCAACTTGCCCCAAGCAACTTGCTATGAGGATTTTCCATTACCTAAGCCATTCAATAGGTGCAGCAGCCTCTCTCCATTGGAAGGTGGAGACCCCTCTCTAGCAAGAACACCCTCTTGCTAGGCAAAAACTTTATCCCCAAGTCGTCAAATTGCAAATATAGCAAATCAATTTGTTCGTAAAAGTTGAATACTCTCATAGCATGGCAGATTTTGTACAATGATAAATACTATACACTCTTAATCAACAATATGCAATTGAAGCTCAATAAGAATTAGAAGGTTTTCTGATTTTTGGATTAAGAAAATTAGTAGTAGAAATCATAAATCAATTAGGGCTCAAGAATTTCACACAACTGCTTTTCAAGAAGAATTCAAAGTATAATCAATAAGTATGCTTGTGTATTTTTTTTTTTTTGTAGAGACCTAGAAAATTTAGTTTATGAAAATAATAAAGGAGAGGAAAGAGAGAGAGAAGAAGGGGCAAAGAAATTTAAAAGGGGTGCTAGCAGGGACTCGTTGACAAACCCATTGTCTTCGTCGATGAACGTCCTTCTTGGTTTCATTGACGAGTACATGTGTCTTGTCAACGAGAGGATGCCGAGAGCAGAGAATTTTAGGCCATTAAGGGTTCGTCGATAAACCCATTATCTTTTTCAATGAACGACCTTCTATGACTTATCTACAAAGCCATTCTAAGTTGAAGAACGCCCTTCTATGACTCGCCGATGAGTACACGTGTCTCGTCGGCGAGGTCATATGGACAACCGTCTATATAAAAAAATTAGATTTTCAGTGAGGGTTTCGTTTCTTCTCTCTCTCTTTCTCTCAATTTCGGTTTCCTCTCCTTTCTCTCTTCAATTCTGGCCCAATTATCACCCGAATCGATGATCAGAAGTTACTACGATGATCTAGGGGTGATTCTTTGCAAGTTGATAGGAGCGGATTGTTGATTTGGAGTCCTTGGGCACCACTCCAAAATCAATATAAGTGAGTTATTTTAGGGTTTAAATGATTATCTGGGATAGGAGAACCTAGGAAATGTGTTAGATTATGAATATTTTGGGGTCGAGTTGATTGAACTAGGGATATTGCGATTTCAAGGTTTGGAGTTTTGAATGTCGCGAGCGTGATTTAGGGTTTTTTCAATAGGCTTTTCAAGAAACACGTAAGGGGATAGACTAAGTCAGGTATTTTTAGAAAAGTAATTATTGAATATACAGTATTTGATTCAAAAATTTATATATGATTTAGCATAGTTTTTGGGAATATTGATGTTGAACTCTGGAAATTTTGAAAAGAAATCTGATGTTGTATTATTTTGTCAGAAAATATGGTTTCCCAAGCCAGATAATGTATTACAGAGTAGTACTCACTTGTGTGTGGCATGAGTATAAATTTTACTCTAAATTATGGTATGTCAGAATATTTTATGATTTCACAAAACAAGCATGATTTGACAATAGTTTTGAGCAAAATCTATAAATAGGATAGAAATAATATTTTCAATATATTAATATTCAGCCGACGTAGATGCTGTGATATTTAGCCGACGCAGATGCCGTGATATTCAGACGGCACAAATGTCGGGACTATAAAAATCTATAATAGTATTTAGAATTATTATTATGGCAGATTTAACACAGAATCATGAAACGGTATTACACAATTACATATGAAATATACTATATGATAGCAGAACCCTAATGACTTAGTTTAGTTCAGAGCAAGGTATCGTAGCTATTACATCAAGTAGTGCTACCACAGGTCTTAGGTAGAGTGTGGGAGATAGATAGTCAATTGAAACCAGAGCAGAGTAGTGTGCCCCCTTGGCAGTCCGGATTTGGCTTGGCAGGCCAATTGTACTTATAGACTAATCAGTTTTGTCTTAGCATAGTAGGCCAACCATTGCTAGGTCCTACCTATGGGCCGCACAACCAAGTAATGTGGGGGTAATACATGACATCAGCTAGCTACCAATCCGGGGTATGATTTTAGTAATACACAGATATAACAGATGATTTGTATGTATATAGTAATTCAGTATGACATAGTATGTTATGTTAAAATATGATTTATTTAGACTTATACAAAACAATTTTACTTGATTTGTCAAGTGTAGATAAACTATGTACATATTTTCCTTACTCATCCGATATAGTTTATCACGTACAGTATATGTTTATAACACAATAATACTCATGTTGCCACACACTGATATTAGTCTGTCTCTCTTATTGATAGGTGTCTTACCCTAGCAATACAAACATTTCAGGAAACGCGGATAGACAAGCGAAGTGAGCTCCGAGAAAAAGGAAGTTGTTAGTGCTACCCCGGTTGAAGGGTAGGTAGTTGGTTTGAGATTAGGATGGATTTTTGGGGTATGACCCTAGGATATTTATGGTCCTTTTTGGGATGTATATGTGTATTTTTGGTTGCAGTAAAACTTTGGTATTGTATATAAGGTTAAGATATTATGGTTGCCGCTACTTAGTTGTCATGTATGTATGGACAGGTATATCCCGGGTTTTCTTTGGGGTCCAGATTGATTTATTTTATGTTTAATGGTATCAGAGTTATTGTTTCTTATTGTTATTATGTGGGAAAAAAATATATAGAAGAATTTTCGAGGCATTACAAATGTGGTATTAGAGCCTTGGTTGCTAGGTTCTATAGACTTTAGTGCACTGAGGAAACAATATCAAAGTATTGGAATAGATTTTGGAAGAGGATAGGAAATGGGGTAGATCAGAATTTTAGTGAGTTAATGTTGGAAAATTAAGATGACAATTTAAGGTTTTGTTTCGTAGTCTGGAAGCAGGATTTCCATAGTGGTTTCTGTGTCTTTCCTAGGTTGATAATTTTAGGAAAGTCATAGTAAATTGTTGTCGAGTTGTGTTTCTAAATTGCAGGACTGAATCTTAAATTGAGAATAAGGACACTAGGTTGATTAATGATATGATATTTCAGTTAGATAAATATAAAAAAGTTATGTTATGAAGATAGGGTTCTCAGATTATGTTTATTTTCTTTTCAGGATGGAACCTGGGGGTAGCAGTGCTCACGCTAATGATGGTGCAGGGCCCTCTAATATGGGCGGTGGTGATTTTGATGCAATTTTGCGCAGTGTAGCTCAGCAGGTTATGGTTGAGATTGCATGGAGCTCTAGGGAGCAAGGAGGCCCATCAGCAAACCAAGGCTACACTATAGAACAGTTCACAAAAATGAAGCCTTCATCTTTTTCAGGGAGTACAGACCTGATTGCAACGAAGAACTGGGTATAGGAAATGGAAAAGATACAGACTGTACTACACTGCACTGATGAGCAGAGAGTTTTATACGCCACCTTTAGATTGACAGGGGAGACTAAGCATTGGTGGTCGGCTATGAGACTCCTAGAGGAGCAGAGACCGGTTCCTGTAACTCTAACCTGGAGCCAGTTTAAAGAGATATTCTTTAATTAATGTTTTCCTACCACCTCTGGAGAAGTTAAAGTGGAGGAATTCCTAAATATGACTCAAGGGCATCTAACAGTTCAACAATACGCAATAAAATTTATTGAACTGTCTCACTTTGCCCCGTACATAGTCCAAGATGAGGCAAAGAAAGCAATGAAATTTGAGAGAGGTCTAAGGCAAGAAATCTATGAACAAGTGGCAATTTTTAAGGTGCAGGATTTCCCTAAGTTGGTGGATAGAGCCGCCATGGAAGAGGGGTGCTGAGGTGCAGGGCCAGAGGAAGAGATCCATACCTCCTGGATCTCAGGCAGGTTATAGCCAAGACCCATGGAAGAGAGGTGGATATTGCAGGGGATAGAGGCAGGAGATGGGGATCCATGAGATGCAAGGCGAGTAGACTTTTCTCGTTTGTCCCAGTTGCAATAAGAAACACGTGGGATAGTGTCGAGCGGGGAGAAATGTCTACTATTGGTGCGGTAGACTGGGTCACTTAAAACGAGACTGTCATGCACCACGGAGTAATGCTCCTGCTCCCAGACCATTCTAAGGAAATATCCAGGCACCCTGAGGTGGTCAGCAGAGGAATACCATGTAGGCGCGAGTCTACACACTGACACCGGGTGATGCTGAGGTAGCTGGCGATGTGGTGAGAGGTACTATTAATACGCTTTCAATTAAAGCTATTGTTTTATTTGTGTTGACCTTACAAGGCTTAGAATCTTATTTTGATGATAACAAATAAGATGAACTTAACATATTTGGTTAAGTGATGATATTTCAAGACTCAAGTATGTGAATACAAAGTCAAATGCTCATAAGGATCATTCAAAGCTTATGTTTCAAAGAAAGATGATCAAATGAAGCATAAAGATTCAAAGCATGGATTTAAAGATGTCCTAATAAAATTTGAAGATCATGAGAACATGGATGTTAAAGAGGACTTGCCAAAAAGCTTAAAGAATGTTAAAGCTTAAAGACAAGATAGAGCCAAAGAAAGGCAAAGCAAAAAAGCCTAAAGAAAAGCATGAAGACTTAAGAGCTTAGAATGTCAAAAGTCATAAGAAGTCTTTATGTAAGTACTTCGTATTTAAATATTTTATGGAAATATGATGAAAGCTCTTCTAGGTTTAATTATGGACTTAGAGACCGTATTTCAAAACCCCAAAAATATTTTATAAGAAATCAAAGCAAAAGAGCAAAAATGATTTTTGAAACCAAAAATGAAAATTCTAAAATTGGTTTGCTTAGACAACTGAGGTGTACCCTCACAAGTCTGAAGATGCACGCTTAGACGATTGAAGTTTCACTTCAGATGTCTGAAGAATTTCTTCAAAAGATTGAAGAATTTGTTTAGTCAACTGAAGATTCATTTATTGAAATATAGAACGGGCAAAACACCTTAAAAGACTAAACCCTCAGTTCAGTCGTCTGACCCTATGTCCAGACTATAATTTTCAGTGCTTTAAGGAACATCGGAAGACTAAACCAGATAGTTCATTCGTCTGAACACTGTTAACGTTTAGAATTTTTAAATGTTTTAAATTTCAAATTAAGGTTTATTGTGCCCCAAAATAAATGAAAACTTGGGAGATATTCCAAGTAAACTTGGGCAACACGAAATCACTTTTAGAAGCCTATAAATACATGGTTTTGCAAATCAAATTAACACCAAGAAAGAAAGAATTGGAAAATCTGCTGAAAGCCATCTTGCAATCAAAGCTCTCTCTTGCTCAAATATTAACTCAATTGATGTGCTAAATTTCTGAAGTCTTGGTCAATACACTACTAAATTCTGAGTTGCTAATTCTCATCTAGAAGGAACTTAGTGAATTCTTCTCTTGAGCTTCAATTGTATTTCATATTGATAGTTAATTATTGAAGTACATAGTGATTAAATTCATACTAATTTTCTCTTTGTAAGAGTGTCATTGTACGCAACTATTTCTTTTTGTTTCTTGAAGATTCCAGGTTGTTGGTTAGTTGATCGAGTGTAGGGTGTCACTTGGAGAGGTATTGTTCTAGCCTGTTGAAGGAGTGACCGAGTGTGGGGTATCACTTGGAGAGATGCTGCTCTAGCCTACTTAAGAAGTGTTTGAGCGTGAGGTATCGCTTGTAAAAGGTTTGTTCCTCCTGGAAAGGAATGTCATAGTGGAATCCTTTGGTGGTATTGGCCAAATGCAAGAACGTAGGCTGGGGATAAGCCGAACCTCATAAAAACGTGGTAACACTTTCTTTCCCTATTCTCTTTACTTTTCAGCATATATCAACTGTGTGGATGATTTAAATTTCCTAATCATAAAAACTACGTGGATTGGATTTTAAATAAAACTAAAGATTAATTTATTTTTGGGACTTGCCGAAATCGAAAGGAAGTACGTTGGTTGATCAATATTAATTGCGAAAACCATAAGGGAGTACGTTGATTGGTCCACACCTGAAACCTATTAACTGAAGGTTTATTTGAAATATGAATTTTGGGAAGAGTGTTGAATTATATATTGAGCATCATATTGAGAAATTAAATCCATAAATTGAGAGCTTGAATCAAATTCATATATTCAGGGCTACAAAAGATGAAACTTGTATAAGAACTGGATTTCATATCTTGATTGAATATTTTGTGATTGATTACTTTTATTAAAGTGCTGAATCTTGAAAGCATTGCAAAAATCAATCTAACTTGTGTATCTTGTTTTGATCATTTTGGTTGAATTGAATTGTTGGAAGAATATCTGAAAATCTACAAAGTTTTCAAGTTACCATACTTACACTTAGTTATAGAGGTTTATAGCTTAATTAATTTTTCACTGAACTTGTGATTATAAACCGATTTTGTTTGTGTTGTGTTGAAGTATTGGTTTTTGAATTGATGGTCCAAATAAGGTTTGTTTATGGGATTCCTAGATTAACAAGAGTTTAAGAATTCATGAAAGGAATTAAAAGAAATTTTAATAATCCAATTCACCCCCCTCTTAGGAGAACTCCTTAACTTTCAATTTGATTCAGGGGCCATACTCTTGTTCGTGTCTATGGGATATGTTAAAGTATATGGGATAGAAAATCAGCTATTAGACACCGAGTTGTTAGTAGCCACACCGGCAGGGTTAGTAGTGAGGTGTCGAATGGAGCTTAGAGGCTATTTAGTAGATATTTGGAGGAGAGTATTATCAGCTAACCTAGTAGTGTTAGACATGTATGGATTTGAAATGATTTTGGGAATGTACTAGTTAGTTGCTAATTATACCAGCGTCGACTATCATTAGAAAGAGGTGATATTCAGACCTCCTGGAGAGTAGGAGTTCAGATTTGTGGGGTCGCACGTGCATTCCTCTCCACAACTAGTGTCAGCCATTCAAGCAAGGAGGCTACTCCTAGACAGATGTCTGGGGTATATGGCGCGGGTAAAGGAAATTCCAGAGAAAGAATTGAAGCTTACCAATATTCCAATGGTGAGAGATTTTTCAGATGTTTTTCTAGAGGAGCTACTTGAATTGCCTCCCATCTGTGAGATTGAATTTTCCATTGTGTTACTTCTAGGGATGGCACCAATCTCTAAAGCTCCCTATAGAATGGCTCCAACAGAGTTGAGAAAGTTAAAAGATCAATTACAGGACTTGTTAGATAAAGGATTTATCAGACCCAGTGTATCATCTTGGGGAGCACCAGTTATGTTCGTAAGGGAGAAATATGGGATGATGAGGATGTGTATAGACTAGAGAGAAATAAATAAAGTAACTGTTAAGAATAAGTATCCACTTCCCCAGATAGATGACTTGTTCGATCAGCTTCGGGGGTGCACGAGTTTATTTAAAGATTGATCCACCCTCTGGGTACCATCAAGTCAAGGTCAAGGCATAGGATATATCCAAGACAGCGTTCTGAACCTGGTATGGCCACTATGAGTTTTTCATCATGCCATTCAGACTGAAAAATGCTCTTGCTATATTTATGGATCTAATGAACAAAGTCTTCCATGAGAACTTGGACCAGTTCGTAGTTGTTTTCATAGATGATATACTAGTTTATTTGAGGAGTTTCGAGGAGCATGAGATGCACTTAAGGCTAGTACTTTAGATGCTCAGAGAAAGGAGACTGCATGCCAAATTCAAGAAGTGTGAATTCTGATTAGAGAAAGTTGCATTCCTTAGGCATGTGATATCAGGGGATGGAATCTCTGTAGATCCTAGCAATATAGAAGTAGTGGTGAATTAGGTGAGACTAAAGAATGTTTAGGAGATCAGAAGTTTCTTGGGACTGGCAAGATATTATTGCCTATTCATGGAGGGATTTTCTAGACTATTAGAGCCTTTGACATGCCTAACCAGGAAGATTTCTAAGTTTGAATGGAATGATGATTGTGAGTAGAGCTTTCAGGAGTTGAAACAACGACTAGTCGTCATACCATTTTTGACCATTCCATTAGGGGATGGAAATTTCATGATCTTTAGTGATGCGTCCCTGATGACTGAGGAGTACCCTCAGTTGTCTGAAGATACAATCTCAGACGACTGAAGTTTTACTTTAGAATTTTGAAGAATTTCCTTAGAAGACTGAAGAATTAGTTCAGTTATCTAAAGAATTAATTTTGAAACACAAAACAGGCAGAACACCTTCAGACGTCTGAACTTTTAGTTCAGTCCTCTAAACTAGGACTTCAGAAGACTGAACCCACAGTTTAGTCGTCTGACCCTGTGTCCATACTATATTTTTCAGTACTTTAAGGAACATCAGACGTCTAAACCCGGATGCTCAGTCATATGAACCTGCAGGAACTTAAAAAATATGAACTTTAGTGAGAAAACACACGAGTTAATCACTTGATCAAATTGATTCAACGATCAGGACTTATGCTAAAGCTAAGATTACTTATATAAACAACTTCTAAACCCTAGTGCCTCACTTTTTGCATATGATTGAGGTGCTTTGAACATTCTTATTGACTTTTTGAGTTTGATCCCTGATTTTGATTGCATATTACTAATGTCTGTGCCTAGTACTTGAACATGTCATTAATGCAGTACACACACATGAGAAAGGATTGTTGGAAGCCTGAAAGTCTTAAAGATCACACTTTTGGCATAATCCATGGAGAATTCGAAGAGCAGAAGAAAGAAAGAGAAGAATCTTATTGTAAATGCATTTATGTTTTAAATTTGGTCTATAATAATTTATATCGGTCTATAATAATCTCTACATGTCATGCATATTGGATATACTATAAGCTTACTAAGACCCTAGTGAGACCTTAGGTCCTTAATAACTTGCTTAATCGGGGGATCAAATTGAAATTAATTGAACATAATAGGCATAAAATGAAAGAGGTCGAGCGATCGAACCCAAGGTGTTCAAAACACCTCAGGCAGCCGAACCATTGGGAAGTCAGTGGTTTGACTTGGCTTTGGGCGACCGAACCTAAAATGACCCTATTGCCCTCAGGCGATCGAACCCCTAGAAAATGACTTTTCACCAACTCAAACTGCCAAACTTTTTAGTTCAAAAGAGGCCTCGGGCGACTGAATCCCTTAGTTCGGTTAACCGAACATATTTTTGGGCACACGAACCATGCATTAAATCTTTCTGACTTTTATTCAGCCAACCAAGTTTGAACTCGGACACCCGAACCATTTAAAACGCCTTTTTGAGCTGAGTCTATTTGGCTGACCAAACTAAAGTTCAGCCACCCGAATCCTCTCGGGTTAATTAATTATTTACCAAGGTTGAAAGGGTTAAAGTGGGTTAAAAATTCTATTATGTTTTAAAACTTTACTAATAATACCTTACATCTCCTAAACGGTCATAATTTGAACTTGGTCTGTCTACATATATAGGTTCATTTGTGAGGATTAGAATTCAATTAGAAGAAAAATATTTACCAAAAATCCTCTCTATTTTCAAAAGCCTATTTTGCCTAAATACTCTCATTTCTTCATTCCCTTGATACATCTTAGTATTGTGAGAGTGTTATATTGTGTTATTGATTATTAGAGATTGCTAATACTTCCATTGCCTTGATTGTTTATTGACATTGATTTTGGGAAGTTTAGTTAATTTATCCCACATATTTGAACATTATAAATCTTGTGTTGGGATAAACTAACAAGCTTAAGGATCATTGCACTGTCATTGCAAGATTCCTATAGCTTGATTTTGTTGTGCAAAATATTTTTCTACAAGCTACAATATTTTCAAACTACACTTGTGCTTATTTCATTGAAGGAAATATTTTGAGGCAGTTTGATTATCTAATTAGCATCTTTGAAACCTTGATTTGTTATTGAGATTTGATATAACTTGTTTCAAGGGTATAACTTATTTAGAAAACTCTTGAACATTATAGTGTTCACATCTTGTTAAGTGTTGTTTGCATAAATATTCACATCACTGAGCTTACATTTTGCTATATAGTTGATATGTATGTGATTGATTATATTTGGTACAAATCTACTTTATTGAGACGCATAATCACTGTACTGGTTATATTGTGAAAAATTTGTTGTATTCTAGGCGTGGCCTGAGGGGGCGGTAATCCAGCTTGGTAAGGATTGGTTGTGAAGGTTAAGGTTAGCCCCGTGTTAATTGACTTGATTGTAAAGGTTGAAATCAGTCCTGTGTTAGTTAATCTGGTTGTTTAGGTGCCGCTCCACTTGTTAAGTGAGCCTTATAGTGGTAATCCTTGTGCTTGTTAGCCCCTTGTGCTTGTTAGCCAAGGCGGGGACGTAGGCAATATTGGTTGAACCCTGATAACATATCTTGTGTCAGTTTATTTTTCGCAATTTACTTGCTGCACCTGTATGTTTATGTTTATTGTTTGAGTACTTGATTGGGTTTGCGATTACATAGAAAGACCTTAGGTTTGTGTAATACTGATGTTAATTGATTGACCTAGGGGATAAAATTTTTAAATACCCAATTCACCCCCCTCTTGGGATTACACCAGAGCTAGCAATTGGTATCAGAGCCTCGTCACTTAGACTTAAACGTTATTTAGTAAAAGATCATGATGACTCGTGTTGGTGTATCCCAATCATGTGAGCTAGGTTCTCTGCAAACCTTCCAATGTTTTATGGTGAAAATTTTTCTGATTGGAAACTTAGAATGACTATTTTATAAAACCATTGAATTGGAGGACTTGGAGAGTCATTACTCAAGGGGATATTGTACCTATGAAAAGTGTCAATAATGTTGAAACCCCAAATTAGAAATTGAGCTAAATGATAATGATATGAGTTTAATTCAAATAAATTTTGAGCCATGAATATTCTATTTTACGCTTTAGATACTAATTTCTTTCGTGAAGTAAGGGCAAGTCAAAACGCTAAAGCAATATGGGAGGAGCTTGAAAATAGATATGGCGAATCTAAGCATGAAAAGTCCATAGCTCTATGTGACTCTAGCTCAAAAAGCCATGAAGGAGGGAAGCAGTGCTTTATTGCTTTGATCAACGATGAGGTAAATTTGTCTCCTTTGGCTTTATCAAATAATTCATGTAATGATTAATGTGATAAATCTTGTGATGCATCTAATTCTGAATCATGTGATAGTTCTGATAGTGAAAGCATGCCATTTTTATAAGGAATTGCAAGTTGAATATGTTAGAACTTATAAGTCTCTTTTTAAAACCCTTAAATGCTATACTATTTTGAAAAACAAGAATGAGGCATCATTGAAAGAACGTGAATAAACAATTCTTGTTAATAAAGAAAAGGGTTTGAAAATCATGAATTTGGAAAAAAAGAATGCTATGCTACAAAAAGAGCTTAAAGATGTAAGATCCCAATTTACAATTGAAAATGAAAAGGATCTTTATATCCTTGATCTCAAAAATAAAGCAAACAATATGATCAAAGAGTTTATGAAACTTCAGAATCTTTGCAAAGGTCTAAAGAACTTAAAAATTCGAGATCTAGAAAAGAAAATAGAAGGCCAATCTAAGATCATCCATACATTCATTAGTGGTAAAGAAAATTTTGACAAACTCTTAGATTCACAAAAGATGACCTTAGATAAAGAAGGTATAGGTTTTAATGGAATTGAAAATAGGAAAAGGAAGAATCTATACATTGGGTACTTTATAAAAGAATTGAAACATTATGCTAGTATCTCCTCCAGTCTATACACTCACACCATATGCATCTTATGTAAAAAGAAGGGGCACATAAAATTTGATTGCCCATTTAAAAGGAAAGGTGTGAAACCTAAACATGTCTAGAGAGTCAAAGAACCATATTATCCTAACCCATTAAGAAGCAAAGGTAGAAAAATGGTATGGGTTGTCAAAAAAGGAAACTCCTTAGAACTTAAGGATGAACGGATTCAAATTAGAATCACATAAATGCTTTCCCTAAGTTCTAGGTTTTGGCGGAGTTATGTCTATTGGCCTACAAAGTGGTATGTTCCTAAAATGTCAAATCTTAGCATATTCATTCCACCTTTGATATACTAAGATCATTTGAAAATCAAGCAAATTTTTAAATCCAAGTATATAACCAATATGAACTTAATGCATATATTCATTGGTTGAAATATGAAATTATTGGCTACTTGAATAAAAATCCACTTCCAAATGGACAAGGCAATTGTGTCTGGGATATTATTCTCAATGCTTAATTCATACTTGAATATACCAATCTTAAGTTAAGCATAACTTGTCCATTGCACATATTTGAGCATTAGGGAATCCATCTCGATATATATTATTTAAACCTAAACTCATTTTTGAATATAAAAGCCTTAACCATAGCTTAGTCATCACTCTGGGCTTAAGCACTAACGATCATTAGTCCTTATTCTAACTAGTGCTTACTTAAAGACATCCTTCCATAGTCAAAATTAGAGGTAACCACTAAGGGATTCTAGTTTCACTCATTAATTAAAATATTCCCTTTTGTGCTTAAAATATAAAAATTGTCTAATTTTGGTTCACCGTATCCTCCATAGGAAATCCTTACCAAACCACGATCATATTCGATAAGGTTCTACCCATTCCTTGGTTCATATCCTTGCTCCTCTGTATGATCATATCTAAAGGATACTTTCCATCCTCCAAAGAGCATTGATCAATACATTCTCATACTCCTTATTGCTCTTTGCCCATTCTATATGGACATATCCACTTCCATGAAAATATTTTGAATCATGTCCACTCATTCTAAATACTCTTATGAACTTAATGGTTTTAATTATTAAGAGTATTTTTGTAAACTCCCGTTCAAAAGCTTTCAAACCTTAAAAAGTCAAATCCTTTAGAGCTTCATATCTTAAATGAAGTTGAATGGCTAAACTAATTGCATTAGGTTTCAAATCTAGACGATGAAATGAAATTTGAAAGAAACTTATGAATGATTAGTTAATTTTAAATTCATTCTAACTTGTGCCTCTCACATTTTCAAGATCATAAAAGATGAGGCTATTATAGGCATTCTTCATTGAAGGAATATTGATTGTGACTTTTTGGTCTTTTAACGCTTATGCATCTAGAGCCAAGTTTTAATTATTGAGAATCTTAAATCACTTGGCTAAGAAGATGAAAGAAAATTAAAAGCATAAGATTATCTTAGTGCATAACTCAGTGGGAGCTTTTATCTCTCATATCTATATATATTAAAATGCTCTCAATTTTTTTTTATGCTTTTATGTCAGTATGCCCTTGTGAGAATAACTCTGCACTAATCTCATAACTATCTATTGTTAGTTATTGTTCATATCATCTATTGGATAGTTCATTTCTTTTATGATTTGTTGATTGAACTACTAGAAAGCATGCTTGTGTTGAAAGCCTCCTGCATAACGGATGCAGTGATATAATTTGCATGCTAGTTGTGGATATTAGGTTGTTGCTTACTTTATATGATTTATCTATTGAAAACAACCCATTATTTGGTACAAGTTTTATGGGTAAACGTCCAATTTACAGACGGTATGCTGCAGAAATTTCGGTGGAATTTTCCCAAAACAAATCCATGCACAAAGATGATTATGACAATAAAAATGTTAAAATGTTTTTGAAAGGATCAGTGAAAACTTAGATAGAAATATCAAACTTTCATCCTTACATAATCATCACATATTTAGAGGAGCTCAGCTCCATCCCTAAGAAAAGAGCATAAAGGACCCATATGCATCATCTTCATTTCTTTTGAAATATGGAGGCTTTTCAGAGAACCTTGAACATCATATCTAGTTCTTAAAGATCTATAAACATATGTGGCTTGTTCTCCATTATGAACATTATAGCTATGCCTTAATATGTTTTTCTGATGCATTTGTGACCTATAGGGATGACTATACTAACAAGGGATAAATGTAGTTAATAAATATTCAGTATAGTTGATTTAAAAGATTTAGATTGATTGCTTATACTACTTGGCCTATTAAATGAAAGTAATTCCTAATGAGTGTAAGTAGTTTATTTCATCCGAGCATGTACTCAAATTTATAGGGGGAGTCCTTGAAATTAAAATTCCATCATGTTAAGCTCTCCAACATGTCTAGCTTAGATATGTTTCAAATGTAGTGTGACATGTGCTTAAATGTGTTATTCTTATTGCAAATCATAATTTAAAATATGTTGTTGTTGCCACAATCATCTGTGTTACCATGTGATCCTTGTTTTAAATTCTTTAATATTTTTAGGATTGTCATGGTTGTGTTTTACTGGTCATGTTTAGTTTTGTACTTAAATGAAATACCAGAAAAATAGTGCTTACATTGTCTTTAAAATTTCTTTTTCAGCAAGCACACCCCTAGTACTTCTTGAAAACATCATAAGGGGATATATATATTTACATATAAAAATTTTTTTTCATGTAACATATCTTGTTTTCTTGCTTGTGTGCTAAAAGGGGGGAAAATGTTTTTGACCTAAATGATAATTATTTTAGATAGGGGGAGTGCTACCTTCTTAATCAAATATTCTTTCTTAGCTTAGCCCTTTTGTTGATGCCAAAAAGGGGAGAGTTTTGTTGAGCAAAATGCATGAGTGTCTGTGCTTTAATGCTGAAACTAAATGCATAATTTATTTGAAATGTCTTCTGTCTTGGATATGCTTGAGCTTTACTGATTATCTGTATTTTGTGCATATTCTTAGGAAGGGCCTTTTTAGGCTAAACTTCATTTTGCTCTGATGAGTTTGTCATTATCAAAAAAGGGGAGATTGTTGACTTTTTGAGTTCAATCCCTGGTTTTGATTATGACAAACTGCATATTACTAATGCGTGTGCCTAGTACTTGAACAGGTCATTAATGCAGTACACGCACATAGGAAAGGATTGTTGGAAGCCTGAAAGTCTTAAAGATCATACTCCTGCCATACACCATGGAGAATCTGAAGAGTGGAAGAAAGAAGAAGAAGATTCTTATTGTAAATGCATTTATGTTTTAAATATGGTATGTAATAATCTATATTGGTCTGTAATAATCTCTGCATGTCATGCATATAGGATATACTGAACACTCAGTAAGACCCTAGTGAGACCTTAGGTCCCAACACAAATGCACAATCACTCCCCATAATAACTTGCTCAATCGGGGGATCAAATTGAAATAGATTGAACATAAAAGGCATAAAATGAGAGAGGTCAAATGACCGAACGCCAGGTGTTCAAAATACCTTAGGCGTCCAAACCGCTGGGAAGTCAGCTATTTGACCCAACTTAGGGCGATCGTACCTAAAATGACCATATCACCCTCAGGCGATCGAACCCTTAGAAAGTGATTTTTCACCAACTCGGGCTGCAAAACTTTTCAATTCAAAACAAGTCTCAGGTGACCGAATCCCTTATTTCGGTTAACCAAATGTATTTTTGGGCACCCAAACCTCGCACTAAATCTGTCAGACTTTTGTTCAACCAACCGAGTTTGAGCTCGAGCACCCGAACCATTTAAAAGGCCTTTTTAAGCTGATTCTATTCAGGTGACCGAACTAAAGTTCAGCCACCCAAATCCTCTCAGGTTATTTAATTATTTATCGAGGTTAAAAGGGTTAAAGTGGGTTAAAATTTCTAATGTGTTTTAAAACTTTCCTAATAAGACCCTACATGTCCTAAATAGTCATAATTTGACATTGGTCTATATATATGAGTTCATTTGTGAGGATTAGAATTCAATTAGTAGAAAAATCATTAGCAAAAATCCTCTCTATTTTCAAAGTCCTATTTTGCCCAAATACTCTCATTTCTTCTTTCCCTTGATACATCTTAGTATTGTGAGAGTGTTATATTGTGTTATTGATTATTAGATATTGCTAATGCTCTCATTGCCTTGATTGTTTATTGACATTGATTTTGGGGAGTTTAGTTAAGTTTATCCCACAGATTTGAACATTATAAATCTTGTGTCAGGATAAACTAACAAGCTTAAGGATCTTTGCATTTTCATTGCAAGATTCCTATAGCTTGATTTTATTATGCAAAATATATTTCTACAAGCTACAATATTTTCAAACTACTCTTGTGCTCATTTCATTGAAGGAAATCTTTTGAGATAGTTTGATTATCTTATTAGCATCTTTGAAATCCTAATTTTTTATTCATATTTTATATAACTTGTTTCAAAGGTATAGCTTGTTTAGAACACTCTTGAACATTATAGTGATCACATCTTGTTGAGTATTCATGTGCATGTGATTGATTACATTTGGTACAAATCTGTTTTGCTAAGAAACATAATCCCTGGGGTGGCTTGAGGAGGCGGTAATCCAGCTCGGCAAGGATTGATTATGAAGGTTGAGGTCAGCCCTGTGTTAATTGACCTAATTTTAAAGGTTGAGGTCAGCCCTATGCTAATTGACTTAGTTGTTTAGGTGCCGCTCCACTTATTAAGTGAGCCTTATAGTGGTAATCCTTGTACTTGTTAGCCAAGGCAAGGACGTAGGCAGTATTGGCCGAACCTCGATAACATATCTAGTGTCAGTTTATTTTTCGCAATTTACTTTCTGCACTTGTATGTTTATGTTTATTGTTTGAGTACTTGATTGGGTTTGCGATTACATAGAAAGACCCTAGGTTTGTGTAATACTGATGTTAGTGGATTGACCTAGGGGATACAATTTTTAAATATCCAATTCACCCCCCTCTTGGCATTACACCAGAGTTAACAATTAGTATCAGAGCCTCGTCACTTAGACTTAAAAGTTATTTAGTAAAAGATCATAATGGCTCATGTTAGTTTATCCCAATCATGTGAGGGTAGGTTCTTTGCAAACCCTCCAATGTTTTTCGTTGAAAAGTTTTCTAATTGGAAATTTAGAATGACTATTTTTATAAAATCATTGAATAGGAGGACTTGGTGAGTCATTACTCAAGGGGATATCGTACCTATGAAAAGTGTTAATAATGTTGAAATCCCAAAATCTGAAATTGAGCTAAATGATAACGATATGAGTTTAATTCACATAAATTTTGATGCCATGAATATTCTATCTTATGCTTTAGATACTAATATCTTTTATGAAGTAAGGGCGTGTCAAAGTGCAAAAGCAATATGGGAGGAACTTGAAAAGAGATATAGAGCATCTAAGCATGAAAAGTCTATAGCTTCATGTGACTCCAGCTCAAAAAGCCACGAAGGATAAAAACAGTGCTTTATTGTTTTGACCAACAATGAGGTAAATTTCTTTCCTTCAGCTTTATTAAATAATCCATGTAATGATTCATGTGATAAATCTTGTGATGCATCTAATTTTGAATCATGTGATAGTTCTGATAGTGAAAGCATGCCATCTTATGAGGAATTGCAAGTTGAATATGTTAGAACTCATAAGTCTCTTGTTAAAACACTCAAACACTATACTGTTTTGAAAAACAAGAATGATGCATCATTGAAAGAACTTGAATCACAAATTCTTGTTAATAAAGAAAAGGATTTGAAAATCATGAATTTGGAAAACAAGAATGCTATGCTGCTAAAGAGCTTAAAGACGTAAGATCCCAACTTACAATTGAAAATGAAAAGGATCTTCATATCCTTTACTGAATAATCTTTTTGGTAGCATGAAACTTATTTTTCCATAGTTATTTATTTGAAAAATCTTTTGGGAATAGCTTTCTAAAGTTTGAATCCTTGTGATATTCAAAGTTGTATTTTTATTCAAAGAGATCTATCTTATTGGGGCAAAAAGTAATTGAAAAAATATTATTTAATTCTTTGAAATATTCAAAGTCATATTTTTATTCAAAGATTTAATCGTACGAGTTATTTGATTGCAAGAACTTAGATCTGCATAATACTCAAAGACTTTTTCATCTCACAAACTTATATTCATTCATTCTAAGAGATTGGAATTATTTGATTGCAAATACTAAGTGCCTCTAAATACATATTCTTATGGAATATTATTTTTGAAACATGGTGTTTAAATCTTTGCAATATTCAAAGTTGAATATTTATTCAAAGATTCAACTTGACAAACTATTGAAAGCAATAACATAGATATGCGCATTATTAAAGATTATTTTTGAAAGGATCTTATTTTCTAATCTTGCATAAAGTATTCTAAAATCGAATCATACGTTTGTCCAAAGCATTTATTTATAAAACCATTTTCGGGAGATATTGATTTAAAAGGTAAATTTGTGAACCATATCATTCATATTACGATCTTAGCGTTACATACATACTGAGCTTCAAGTTTTATCATATAAATATGTGTTAAGAATTTTTATTGTACTCATTAGCTTGTTCAGAAGCATCTGTGTTTTTAGGAATTTCATCAATCTATTGTATTAACGGTTTGGGTTGTGAATCAGGAAGGAGGAAGTTGTGCCTCTTGTAAGTAGCGAAGTAGGAGGAAGTTGTGCCTCTTGTAAGCAGTGGAGTAGGAGGAAGCTGTGCTCTTGTAATCAGTGGGTTTGTAATGGGAAGCTCTGTCCTAGTTAAAGGAGTGGATTAGTGTAATCCTTGGGGGTTTAGCCCAAGGCGAGGACATAGGCCAGGTTTGGCTGAACCTCGTTAAAAATTTGGTGTCAACGCTCTCTCTCTCTCTATCTCCTTACATTTCCACATTTATATTCATATTATATCTATTGTGCATGTTTTAAATTTTGGTATATATGAATATCTAAAATACATGAAAATAATTGGGTAATACTGAATTAATTGAGATATCGACGAATTAAATTAATTGAGTTGTACAATACTGAAATTATGTGTATCCAAATTTGCATTTGTATGGTTAGGATTCAATTAAGGATTGAAATACCAAAGTAAAATTTAAAATACCCAACCACCCCCCCCCACTCTTGGGATTGCACCTAAATTAACAAGTTTCTCTAAATGTCATCTCATATTTGTAGTAGTCTTTCTGGACATGTATAATCTTTGAAAGCTCGATATTAATGGACAATATTGCAAAATGCTTTGGGGGATCTTTTTACCCTTCTTCTGATTAGTTTTATACCTCGGACACTCATTTTCATTTTTTAATTCACCATAAAAAGTGTGCAATCATACCTATATACATGTACTGGAGTGTAATCGAGACCCAAATCATGCATGTATGTCTTCGCCTCATAAAAAGACTTTGGAAGTGTTTCCCCATCAAGCAATGCTGCCTCAATTATCCTTAAACTCATGTTGAATGCACTCTGAGATAACCCATGCATTGTCCTTGCATGGAGTAACTTTATTAGGAACTCTAATTTTAAGAACTTCTTATAGTTTGGATATAAGAGTACCTATGCATCCCTCATAAGATTAGACAACGGTTTATTGAGTTGATTTAACTGAGTAGGATCGCAAGGTATGCTACCCACTGAAGTAGATTTAGGACCAGTATGCTACACATTGGCATCCTCTGTGTCCACTACATTCCCCATTTGCAAGTCACATAACATTTTGATTAACTCATCCAAATGTGTATCACCACCTCCTATATTGCTCCCCTCATCTTCATCTTCATCATCATCGCCTAGAATTGTGTAATCTTCATTGTGAAACACCCATCTTGTGTAGCTATTGTCTATTCCATATTCTAATAAATGTTTTCCAACCAAATTAATGTATCGAAATGTTATGTTTTGGAATTTCTTGCAAGGACACCTTATTCTATTGGATTTGTTAGCACGAGGACGCATGAACTCTATGAAATCATATTCCCCTTTAACGTATTCTGGCATAAACCTACCCTGAGCCTTCATCCAACTCTTATCTATATTCATTAATTAGCCTATAACATGTTCAAGTAAATGATGTTGATTATATTCTCATAATATTTATGAGGCATGTATCTTAAATCCTAAAATCACCCACCTTTTTTCTACATGGTACAAATCCTATCCCATCTAGGAATGGTGCATTGATATTGTAGTCAATTGCTTAAATTTATTGTTCATATTCATTTTAAATTTCGGCAGCATCTTCCCATGGTTTTCCAAGTACATGAGATAAGGGAAGTGAACATATAGCTAGTTTTTCATCACTAACAAATTGTCACAACACCCCATTATGCACCCAAAAAATATAAGCAGAGAAGCTCGAAAAATATGTAATGACAATAAATAAAGCGTGAACGATGACAACAATGTAAATAGAACTTCTTAAACTGTCCACACATTGGACAATTCAAGAATGGTTGAAATACAAACATCATTAATCATAAATGAAACAAATAATTAACATATTCCGTTGGTTATTAATCTAAATAGTATGACTAATAATCAACTAAATAATAATTGATTTGTCTCACATTTACGATAAGACATGAATGTATAGTAATGATTCTTGAATGAGTGTAAGTTTCAATGAACACATGCATATAATGAATGAAAGCATAAACAAAATATGAATTTTTTTTAACTATATCTAATAGAAGATACCAGCTCGTAGCTGCCCCAGTTTTAAAGATTCCATTACAAACTATAAGCAAAACCTTTTTTTGGGCTATGTTATGATTTAAACTGTGTCATAAATTAATACCAATGATTTGCTTCATAGGGGAAGACTTAATAAGGTCTTGTCCCCCAACATTTGTGTACTTTGCATGAGGAGTGAAGAGACTTGCACTCATCTCTTTCTTCATTGCCCTCTATCAATTTGATTAATATAATTGACTAAAAGAAGTAAGTAAGCCTATATTTCTTTTGTGGTTGCCATACTTTGGGCTTATATATAGGTTGGCAATATCGATCAACCTTGTCGATATGGTGGGCCAAAAATCACATGCCAAGTGTCATTGACTTGGAGTTTACAATGACTAAAAAGGAATCAATCTGACTAAAATTCACCTAAAGAGTAAAGGAGTCACGCTCATACAGTGGTAAGACTACTTAAAGTCCAGTCCATCCATACTCATTCTTACTCAACTAAACTTTCTAATGTTTTACCTTCCTTATAAACCTAAAACCTTCCCAAACCCTCCCTACCCTCTCCCCGAGAGATTCTCACTAATGGCTTAAACAAAGCATAATCCAACCACACATTCTCAAACCTAAAAGGAGTGGGACCTACCATGTTAGATTATAGCAGAACATAAAAATGATCAAATATAGGTCTTGAAGGAATAGTTTACATGAGATTAGAAAATCCATCCTCCTAGTCAATGCAAAAGAAAAACCCATCTAATCTACTAGCCATAACCCTAGCCCCTCTCCCCCCGACAAACCATCTATAGGTAGCATTGCTCAAAGGCAAATCTCTAAGATCACACTCCCTGATCAACAAGTAAAATTGTTGCATACTAGAACTAACTCCCAACAACCCCCCCCCCCCACTTCTAGAAAATCTCATGATGTTAAAATCCCCACATACTGTCTAACTAGGGAACAAAACCCAAAAAAAAGAAACAAAGCTCAACCCAGAACACACTTCTTAAAGTACGTGTAAATGGACCATGTGGCGATGACAGATAGTAGCAAATAAGCGGCAGCGAGGCCCGACACTATGGAGATTCAAAGGCAATAGTAGGAGGAAGTTGGCAAAGAAGATTTGGGGATTTTGGGAACACATGAGATTTTGCCAAGAGGGAACAAACGAGGATATTTGGGGAACATTTTTAGTGACGGTTCCAAAACTCTCACTAATAAATTTTAATTAGGAATTTTTTTCTTTTTTGAAATAAAATTGAGTTAACTAATAGTGATGGACCCAAACTATCACTAAATGTCATCAATAGTGACGGTTTCCAAAACCATCACTAATAAATGACAACTTGCAAAATAAATAAATATAAAAATATTTTAACTATTAGTGATGACTCAAAAACCATCATTAATAGTCTAAGAATACAAACTATTAGTGACTATTTAAAAACCATCACTAGTAGCTGAGTTTTAGTGATGATTTACAACCATCACTATAAATATTAGCTAAATTTTTGTTAAAAAATAAAAATGTAGGCAAGCTATTAAGATAATGGTTAAATTATTAGTGATGGAGGCAAACCGTCACTAAAAATGGTAATAGTCATGACAAACCAAAAACTCGTCACTAATACTTAGTAGTGAACAATAGTTCTCGTCACTGATAACTAAAGAATAGTTAGTAATATATCAGTGCCATGGTTAGAGTAGAAAAATGTACATTTAGTGTCAAACTCATTAGTGATGAATTATAATTCATCACTAATGAATGGTTATTAGTGACAGTTGTATTTTTCATCACCAATATCTTATGTATTAGTGACAAATTGTGTTTTCAACACTAGTAATGCATTATTAGTGACAGTTTTTTAGTTGGTCACTAATACTTTTGTCACTGAAAAGTATAAGTTTTGGTAGTCATCCTACAAAACTAGAACAATGATCTCATCTACCTCTATCCTAGATGACAAAAATGCACGAATTCAAGATGCATACATGAAAATATTGGTAAAAAAGATGATTCAAGATCATTTTTTTAAAGTTGCATTTTTTTTATAAAAAGAAAAAATAGAAGGCATCAAAATTCATTTTGTTTGAGAGACTTGCATTGCACTCTTTCTAGAAACATTCAAATAAACACTTTACACAAATTGAATTTTAGAAAATTGCATCACACAAAGTAAACTAAATAATGCAAATTAATAGATTCATTATTAAGATGCAAGCATAAAACTTAATAGAGAATAGTAATAGGATTCACTTGAACTAGATGATTTCATGTATTCTAGTGGGAGAAGCACTCAGGAAAGAAAACACACGAAAGTGAGATGTAGACTTGAGAAGATGTGAGATGTATCTCTCTAAAGAACCCAAAGTAAACCCCTTCTCAAAATGTACCCAAAACACAATGTTACTTGCATCAAAATGTCCCTTTATTTTGCGCTAGAACATGCCCCAAACATGACTATGCATCATCTATTTATAGACATGCAAGTGGAGGGAAAGGATGTTGAAATTTTAAATTTCAAATTTTGAATTTCATATTCAAAATTTCACCTTCCACAACTACCAACCAAAAACCACCAACACCCTAGTTCATTTCATGTATCATGGCAACAACCAAAGGCCCATGGCACACCGAAAACCAATAGCCAATCAAATCAAAGGATTTCAAAATTTGAATGTTGAATCAATAGACCAACATCTGGGTTGTCAACCACTATTGTGCTGGCACCAAATTCCTTTGTGCATGTGCGAGGAAATGGGTAAGGTAAGGGTCCAGTCAGCGGCCTTTAAATGGAAGTTTGATTGCCTTGTGCAATTTTTCTTTGTTCTTTTTTTTTTTAAACTCAATTCTCAAATTAGTCAATTGAGTAGTAAATGTTATGTCAGGAAATGACTATTGACAGTAAATAGTGTGAGTGAAATTTAATGAGATGTAGGGGTTAAGTGAAATGTGTGTGACATGAATGAAGTTGAAAGTGGTGTAGGTGAAATTAAGAGAAATTGAGTAGGATGCAGGATTGTTCATGCTTCAATGATATGCAGCTATATTTGTGAAATTGGGTGAAATTGAGTATAATTGTGAAATTGTGAAATTGTGTGTGTGAAATTGAGTGAGACTTCAGATGAATTATGGATGTAGTGTAAGAGGGATGTATGAATTTTGTTTTTAATGTAGTGTATGTTTGTGTTCAATGTATGGGTTTAGGACTAAATTGAGTTTAAAACATGGCATGATGATTTGGTTGGGATTTGATATTGAGCTTAATTTGAGAAACTAAGGTTCAATTGAGCCCTAACTTTTAACACCCAAGTCTAATTTAACCTTAATTTCAAAATTAAAGGTCCATTGGGCTCTAATTTTGAAAATTTTGTTTCAATTGGACTTTAATTAGAAAATTAGAACTTTATTAAACCTTTAATTTTTCATTTTTTATTTTTTGTGCATGTTTTGTATGAAGTTTTTGTGAATTTGATATGTTTGTGCAGGTGGGGATGTTTATAGATAAAGCTTGAAGATTGTTGTTTTTTTGTAGGTTTTCACTTTTATTTTTTATTTTTATTTTTCGATTTTTGCAGTTTATGATCTTATGAATTAGTGTAGATGTAGAGTTTGCAATAGTGGAGTTTGTATTTGGAAGGAGAATATGTCACATGGATAAGTGAAGAAAAGAAAACGTATTCATTTTTTATTTTGCAATGAGATGTGAGGATGGCACTACAGAGGGAGCTAAAATTGAGAGGAAAATTCACCTAAGGGAGAGCCTACCAATACCACCCACATGGTTTGTGAAAGATCAATCAGTCTTGAGGTAAAGTCGGAGAGCAAGGCTTCATTTGGGATTGAATACATGAATACCTTATAGCTCGAAAGAACAACTAAAAAGATAAGGGAAAGAAAAATTAAAGGAAAAAGATATATTTTGGCATTTTTGTACTCAAAGAAGCACATTTTGTATTTGATTCTTTTCTAAAATAAAATGGAAAAATTAAGGGGTTTTTGAAAATTATTTTTCCTAATTAAAACGAGATTGATCCACCAGAAGTGAAAACAAAGCAAAATGCATAAAAAATGGCGTTATGGCCAAGAGGCTTCATTAAAAAAAAAAAAAAAAAAGGGGGTGGGGTGGAAAAAGAAAAAGAAAAAAGAACTAAACTCTGGTCCTTTAAAAGGGACAGAAAGACCCTAAGTATGATTTCCAAGGATTCAAAGGGAGCTTAGATGAAATTAAATATATATATATATATAAGGGCAGTAACCTAAAAGTTACCAGCCCCATTTCTTTCTCAACCATTTTTTTTATAGCCTTCCCCAATGTCTTAAGTTATTTAAAATTCTAGTGCACAATTAGGACTTCCCATTTATCTTTATTTTAAGCTCGTCTACTCTTTGGTTCAGATTATCTTCCTAAGGACAATTCTAATTATTAAATGAAATAAGATTCTCCATAGAAGGAAATTTATCCCTTAGTGTGACTAAAGTTTCATTATAGTTAGGATCCCTATTAGATCACGTGGCATGCATTTGTGTGAAGTCATTCTTACCTCCATCACGTGTTTAGTGTTATGATAAGACCCTTAGAAAATGAGGGGCTTTAATACATTTAAAGGTTGAGAAGCTTAAAAGGAAAGTATACTTATAATTCAAGAATAAAAGTGTGTTCTATTTGCATTTATGATGCAAAATCCTTCTAGCATTTAAGTAAATTGATTTATTGAATGTATTAATGCTTCACTTCCCTTAATAGAGGTGCAACGTTAGCACAATGCTGAATCTTTTAACACCCATATGAATAATCGGGGTTTAAATTTCTTAATTAGAAGTTTGATTCAAGAAATCATATGCTTAGGAATAAGATGTCATTTTTATGTAAATTTGAATCACCAAAAAATAAATGGAAATATTTTTTGAATATAATGAATTTTGATAATCCCATCTACCTATGATGCAAAGTTCTGAAATTCCTTCTCTAAAGGAAACTTTTGTGGGGTATGGCAAGATTTAAGGACAGGATTATAATTAAGTACCCTTTCAAAATAATTGGAAATAACAACAATTTTATGTCTAGCAAGATTGGTAGATTTTTTTCATTGTGTTGGTGCTCCTATTATCTCACATCTTCTTTACGCAGATGATTTATTGATTTTTTTCTAATGGAGATGTAAGGTCCTTTTGGAAAGTTTAAGGGAAAATGACGGGCTTGGAAGAATCTTTGCATTCCTCAGGTGGAAGGAGGTTTGGGAATTAGAGATTTTGTGGAGGTGCAGAGATCTCTTTATATGAAATTTTTTTGGCGTCTGTTGAAAATGAATAATTTCTGGATGAGATTTTTAAGGCTAAATATGTTTAAAAAAAAGGGTCATCTTTCTCTGGCTAGCAATTATTTAGGTTGTTCAAGGTTTTGGAAGTCTTTAATGTAGGTTTTGCAGATGTTTTTGAGAACACCATTTGAGGAGTTCATAATGGTCGGGTCTCATTTTGGTTCAATCGCTGGCTGAATTTTAGACCTCTTTGTTTAAGGGTGGAGGAAATCTCCTATCCTCTTACCAAGTAAGGGATTGCTGAGATGAGAATGGGTGGAATTTTGAGCGAATGCAACATCTTATTGGTCCTGATCTGTTGGGCGACATTTTGCTTTTGTTGCCTATTAAGAAACAAGGTCTAGATGTTCTAACTTGGAAGCTGACTTCGGATGGAAATTTTTCGTCATCTAGTGCGTGAGAAATTATCAGATTAAAGCAAGACAAATATCCGGGTATGGAGTGGATATGACATAATTTTCTCCTAAAAAAAAATCTTAATGTGCATGTGGAAGGCACGGTAAAATTGTTTGTTGGTGGATATGTGCGTTCAGCATTGTGGTATTTATCTTGTCTCAAGATGTGATTGTTGTCTTAATAGGAAGATTGAAACGCTTGATCATGTGCTGAGTTCAGGGGAGTCAGATTCGTTTATTCGGATAGAGCTGCTTGTTTTTTGGGCTTGTAGACTTACATTGTAGGAACCTAGTGGGGGCGTGTTTTTCATTAAATTTCATTAGCAAAAAAATCTTCTCAATGTGGCATTTTTATTCCCAAGAGGAGGGATGAATTGGGTATTTAAAAATTCCTAAGTCAGTTATGTCCTAATTCTAAACCAACAACCAGTATTGCACAACCTAGGGTCTTTCTATTTAATCAGTATTGTCAGAAATGTTTTAACTGAGATGTTGACCTTATAAGTCACGCCCGATTTTGATTTTGACAAATACTCATTGCAACTAATGGGTGTTTGAGATTTTGTGGAGGAACTAAGATTGTTAAGATCATAATGGGCACAAAG
Source organism: Malania oleifera (assembly GCF_029873635.1). NCBI lineage: Eukaryota > Viridiplantae > Streptophyta > Magnoliopsida > Santalales > Ximeniaceae > Malania > Malania oleifera. Next base: position 77,038,199 of record NC_080422.1, on the reverse strand, counting down.
CTTAAAGCTTGAAGTCCAATTCATGTTTTTCAGTTGTAATATATATATTCAATAAGGAAATTGGTCTGTAATAGTAATTAGGATATTTGGTTTGTAATAAGCACACACAACACATGCATGGTTTATTATGTAAGCTCAAACCAAATACGAACTAAAGGTGACCGTAGAAAAAGACCGTAGGATTTTGGTCGACCGACACCGGACTTTTTCGGTGTCTTCATAATTAGACATAAATGACCCTAGGACACACACATTTGCACCTATGTTTGATAGGCACTTAATTAGGGTTTATGTGATGCATAACAGGACCAAAATGCACACATTATGCACTTTCAGTGGACCGGCCAAGGCAGTTCATTTTGCCCTAATCGACCGAAACAAGCCTAGGTCAACAATTGACCAAGGTCCCAGTCGACCAAACCATTGCAGTTCAAAACTCCTGGTCGACTGAAACCCCTTGGGTTCAAATGTTTGACCATTTGGTCGATTGAGAGAAAAATGAACTCCAACTACCTGGTCAACCGAGGGTCTTCGGGAAAAATCCCAACAGTCTAGTCGACCGAACCAGTCAGTTCAAAATGGCCCGGTCGACCGAATCTCGGAGAAATGGGAAGTCGCCCACTTTTGGTCAACCGAACCTTTAGTTCAAAAACTTCTTGGTTGACCGAACATATAAGATCTGGTCGACCAAAACCTTTCTGGTCGATCGGACGTCTCGGGTAGCCCTGATTTTTACTGCAGTTAAATATTTTTTAAACAGGGTAAAAATGTTTTAAATGTTATTAAACTTTCCCAATAATTCTTAATAGGTCCCTAACGGTCATATTTCTTCCCATGTCTATATATATGTGATCATTTGTGAAAATTAAAAAAGGAATGAGCTACCTTGATTAGGGAGAATTCTCTGACAATCCAAAAAAATATACTACTCATTTTTAAGCCTCATTCACTCATGCTTACCTTCTATTAGTGCCTACATTATTTGTAAGTGGATTGAGTGTTTGTTTCCATAGGTTTGCTCTCTTTGCCTTGATTGATTGACTTGATTTTCTTGAGAGCTAAACCCAAGTATTCTTAGGGGACTTTGTTAATAAATCTCTCCTAAAAAGACTTTTATTTGATCTTCTGAGGTTGTATATTCATTGCGATATCTTAAGAAGATCGTATAGTATTTTGGTTACAAATCTCTTCATAATCACTTTCAAATATCTATTGTGCTTTTATCTTGAAAAATATCTGAAGAGATATTTGTTTGTGTGATAGTGATCTTTGTTGCAATATTCACCCACTCATATATTATTTGCTGAATACAAACATTACACATCTTTTGCAAACCAAGCATTTACATCTTTTGATACTTATATGCTTGAGACATCCTGCTGATTAAAATACTTGAGATCGACATCATTGTGTGAACTTATTTGTTAAATATCTTGTGATACAAAGATTTCTTAAGTTATACTCTCACACACTTATTACACTGATAGTAAACACATATATCTGAGAGTTGAGCTACTGGATCACATTGAGCTTACATATTAAATCATTTTATGGTGTATGTAATTGCACGTATTCGGGTACATCTACTTTACACGAAAGTACAATCACTGTACCATTTGATTGTAATACATATCTGTTGTATTTCTAGGTATGGGCCTAAAGAGGGAGACTAGCCCTGGAATAGTCCCGGATTGGCTTAGACCCAGTTAGGAAAGTTAGGTGCGCCATCCTGTTAAGGCGTGTAGGTTGAGGTCAGCCCCACTAATTGACCTGGTTAAGGTTGAGGTTAGCCTTGTGCTAATTGACCTGGTTGTAATTGGTGTCGCTCCACCCTTAAGTGAGCTATTAGTGGAATCCTCGAGCTTGCGAGCTAGAGGCGGGGACGTAGGCATAGTTGGCCGAACTGTGATAACATATCGTATGTTTGTGTATATTGTTGCACTTTATATTTACCGCACGTGTATGTTATTATGTGAATGATGCGCTTGATTTAAATTTTCGCATATTATATTTATCAGTATATTTGAAACTGGATAGAAAGATCCTAGGTTGTAATACTCAGCTAACATCTAGTTTAACGTAGGAGAAAAGTTTAAAATTTCAATTCACCCCCTTCTTGGGAATACACCAATTCTAATATGAGCAATTATTAAAATAATTTAAAAACAATCTCAGTATTCCCAATCAATCTCAAATTTAAAATAGAAATAACATTCACCCAAATTTAAATATAAGCATGCAAGTGCCGAAAATAAGTAGCGTAGGGAAAAGAGAAGAATGCAATATGTGTTATCAAGGTTTGGCCAAATCTACCTACGTCCCCGCCTTGAGTCAGCAACCCAAAGATTCACTAAATGCTCACTTTAACCAGGCAGAGCGACGCCACTTACACGTCTCCTTACAGGGCGGAAACTCCCTAACTCAATTACAGGGCTGAGCCACAACCATGCACACTTTACAGGATTGTGCAAATCCTAGTTTCCCTAACTAGGTTTGAGCCAATCTAGTGCAAGTTATAGGCCAGTGCAATCCTTTTCCAGCCACATGCTGCGAAAAAAACAACAATAAATAATAAAAACATTTGTACAAATAAATGCTTCTAAACTAAGCAGGGATGTACAAATTTAAGCACAATGCACTCAATCATGATATGAAATAAAAGCTCAAGTGAGTGTGTGATTTTTCTCTCTTAAATATTTTCCAATTTAAAAAGCTAGAGTATGAAAAATAATTTTCTCAAAAATATGAGAAACCTGTTAAGAAAAAGTATTATGCTCAAGGTTCTACTTTCATTATCCTTACGAAATTTCCCAAAATGATTTTTCAAATGATGTTCAAGGGAAGTTAGGGTTTTGGCTCAAAAATATTTTTGCAAGAAAACACACATCAGCCTTTGAATCTTGCAAATGGATGTGCACGATTCACAAACAATAGAAGGATTTCTCCACAAAAATATTTATCAAAGAAAATACGTTGAGAAATACTAAGATGACTCTCACAAAATGATTTTCAAAAGGAGATGTGAGTGCGAGTGAATGCTAAGTTGTATGCCCAAAATAAATACACAAAAGAAAATTTCTCTCTTCCAAAAAATTACTTGAAACAAAAAATAGAGAGAGAAGGAGGGTAAAATTTGCCCCAAAATGATTTTTGAAGTGATAATAAATATAGGGGAACTTTGATTAGGAAAAATTTTGAGAGGATTTTTAAAATAATCAAAGTTGCTAATTTGATTTATGGAAGGGGTATATATAGAGTTTGGGGAAATTATGACCATTAAGGAGACGCTTGGTATTTTTAAATTTATTTAATGAAAAATTTAAGCCTGATTAGCGCTGAAGATTAAGTCAACTCGAGAGGTTTGATTGACTTAGTACATTGTCGGTTTACCGTCCTTTTTGAAAATTTGAATTTTTCAAGTAGGCTCGGTTGACCTAGGGTGATGTCGGTCGATTGGCCGAAGGCAATTTCAAACCCTTCATAGGTTCAGTCGACCTAGGCATAAGGACGGTCGGCCTTCAAGGAGGGTCGGTCGGCCGTGGTCATTTTGAACCAATTGGCCAGTTGGCTGAAGAAGGTAGAAAGGAGGTCGGTTGACCATGAAAACACAATTCACAAAATGGTCGATCGACTAGGCACATAGGACAGGCCAGTCGGCCGACATGCATTTGAACATAAAAGGGTCGGTCGACTTAGATTTTTTAATTAAGCCTCAAAATGTAACGTTGGGAAGTTTTTGTAAACTTAATTTTCAGCCCTATTTTTTGCCCCAATTTTGACCCTAAAGATATTCCAAGAATCTTTTTTTATTCTAACTTTTATGAAGAGGATGTTTGATGAAAAAATCAGCGTTCTAATGTCTTCCTATGACCTTTGATTCCCTACAATTAGTTTATGGTGTTGTCTGAGCATTAAAATCATATCATACAAGGTGTATGCATTATTACAGACCAAAGATGAAAACTAAATGCAATTACAATAAACACAAATATGTCTTCTTCTTCTTCTTTTGCTCTTTTGTCTTCCATAGAATGTACCAAGAGTATAATCTTCAGGTTCATCTTGGCTTCCATGTCCCTTGTCCTTATGTTTGAGTTGAAACATGACCTATTCAAGCAATAAATATACACATAAGAAGCATGTTCTTTGTCAGCATCAAAATAGGGATTAGACTCAAAAAGTCAACAATTAGGATGGAAGATATGGTGGAGTCTAAGGAGGTGGTTTGGAGGTCCATTTATTTTTGGATTAGGCATATTTTGGTAGCGCACTCTATTCTGCAATCTGGGTTCAGGGGTTTGAATTATTGGATTTACCACAAATAGTGTCGCATAACCGTAGAATATAGTGTACGGTTGTTTGGGAGAAACCATCAACAGGTTTTGTGAAGTTGAATGTTGATGGAAGCTATAGAGGTAATCCAGGTCCATGTAGGGGTGGAGGCACTATTTGGGATTCCTTTGGCAATCTAAGAGGTGCATTTTCTTCTTATTTTGGCCAAGATATGAATAATTAAGTTGAGATGCATGCTTTGCACATGGTGGTGTTGTTATGTAAGGATCTGAGTTTTTATAATATTGTTATTGAATGTGACTCTAAACTGATTGTTTGATTGGATCAATAATGATAATTGCAAAATGTGGTATTTATGGGATTTTTTGGAGGAGATTGTTTCGGAACTTCAAGGTCTTTAGTTCTCTATTCGACACATTTATAGAGAGGGTAATCAAGCAGCTGATTACCTTGCTCATCAAGGCAAAGAAGGTATGATATATCGATTTGAGCAGGGGGTTGAGCTTCCAAGGAAGCTTAGAGCCATATTGAGACTTGATAGTCTTGGTATCCCTAGTATTAGAGGTTAATGTTCCGTCTTTCATTTTTTATTTCGGTTAGGCTTGTGTAATTTATTTGGTTGTTTGTGTTGTCTTGCTCTATTTTAGGTCGTTTGGGTAGGCTTGTTTAGTTTTGGTTTTTGTCTATGTTTGTGGTTGTTTTTGAGAGGGTTTTATTGGTTATTTGTAATCTCCTAGAGGTTGTGCTTGTAACCACGATTTTTCTTCGCCATAAGTGAGGGTTCATTAATAAATTTGGGACGGGACCACTATGTGGGTGGCTACCGGCTTTTTAAAAAAAATTAGAAATAACAGCAATAATAATAATAATAATAATAATAATAATAATAATAATAATAATAAAGTAAGGCTAGGAGTGGTTGCACACACCTTGGAGAATTGCATTGCCTTCAAAATACGAAGTACAAGCGCTTAGAAATGCTAGCTGGCTAAATTTATCTAAATAGCTATACATGCAGGAGAACTAGTTGCTCAACCATTGTGGAGCAATGAACAATATAGAATAGGGTAAGCGTAGAAAATTGATAGCAGAATAGGTATAAACACTTTTGAATCTAGTTATGATAAAGTTGTAAAGGGTAAGAATGGATCTTGAAGAAATTAACTACCGAAGAGGTCAAAAGTGCAGTTGTCAACATAATGTAAGTTGATCTTCCGTATAGAATTATCCTACATTTTGAGGAATAGTACAAGAGTTAATGGGTGTCCATATGCTGAAATTCTATATAAAGTTTGAAAACATGATTAGGGCAATGGGGCAAAATAATAGTCATGAGGTTAGCTATCAAAGCAAGCACTTGATGTAAATAAAAAAGTATGTTGACGTTTTGAGTCTGCCTCCTGTTTTGATTATGACAAACCAGAGTATCTCATCTATGTGCTAAGTGTATGAACAAGTGTATGTTTCTAAGCATGATTGATATATGAGAGGTGGAAGCCATAAGAGCACCTGAACGAGCATATCCCGACGTATTCCATGGAATTGCAAAGGAGCCGCGCATGAAGATCGATTTATATTTCAAGTTGTATTATGTTTTTTAAATTTATCATTTGGGTCTGTAATCTTATATGGTATGTAATAATTAATACATTTCATGCATGATAGGACAGATAAGCTCAATGACCATAGTTGGTCTGTGGTCAACAGTTTGATCACACTATAGTCGACCTAACCTAGCCAGGATAATATTGCTTGGTAGACTGAACCTTCCTGGGTCAAAAGTTGACCTATTAGCTGACCGACCCAAAATGAGCTTCAATGCTCTGGTTGACCAAACATCCTCAGGAGAGGCCCCAACCGCCTAGTCAACCAAACCTCGTAGTTCAAATTGACCCGGTTGACTGAATCGCGCGGATTTGGGAAATCGCCTTCAAAATCTCATGACGGTCAACCATCTTCTTAGGTCAATTTTTACCTGGTCGACTGAACTGGGTCACTCGATCAACCGAACCTCAAGTTCGATCGACCAAACTTCTCAGGTTGGTAAATTTTTTACCGAGTTGAAACTAGATTAATTTTAATTAAACTCACTTAATCTTTTTCAAAAATACCTAGCGTGTCCCCAACGACTATAATTTTTCCAACTTCTATATATAGCCATTCATTTGCAAAGATTAAGTATGATTAGGATTTGAGATTAGGAAAAATTATTTGAAAATATTTTTGTCCAAAATCTCTATATTTTCATATCTCTTCAATCCTATTGCAAAAAGCTACCTCCTATACTCATCTAGTTATTTATCTTGAAAGAAGGTAGTATTCTTTTTACTCTTTGCATATGCTAAACTCTCCCTAGTTTTTATTTGATTGTGTATTGATTTTTGGAGAGTTGCTTAAGGTTTTTTATATAATATTTCATTCAGAAATATTTGATTGGGAAAAACCCTTGTGTGGCTTTTGATCTTGCATCCTCATTGCAAGATTCATAAGCTTTATTTGTTCTTTGACAAAGATATCTTTAGCAAGCTTAAAACCCCATTATCTATTGTGCTTTGCATTTGATAAATATTTTTGTGATAATTGTTTAGGGTTATAGAGACTGCTTGATTGTACACACAAGAAGCATATTAGTCTGATATCAAAAGTCTCACTCTCACATACACACTTTGACATACATCATGTTGAGAGTTAACACTTGAGTTAACAAAATCTCACTTGAGCTTAATATCCTATCATATTTGAGTGTATTATTCAGTTGAGCTTATTGGTACATATTTGCTTAGTGTAAGAAGCATTTTACGTGCATGCACATTATTGGTTAAATTTTTTGTATTCCAGGCGTGAGCCTGAAGAGGGAGACTAGCCCTGGTAAATAGTCTCAGATTGGCTTAGACCTGGTTAGGAAAGCTAGGTGCACCATCCTGGTAAGGTGTAGGTTGAGGTCAGCCCCGTTAATTGACCTGGTTGTAAGCGGTGCCACTCCACCCGTTAACTGAGCTTATAGTGTAATCCTTGTGCGAGTGTGCCAAGGCGGAGATGTAGGCAGTATTGGCCGAACTCCGATAACATATCTGGTGTTGATTTTATTTTTCACAATTTATGTTCTGCAGTTGTATGTTTATGTTTATTATTTGAATATTTATTTAGGATTGTGAATACATAGAAAGACCTTAGGTTTGTGAAACACTGCCTGCTAGATTAACTAAACCTAGGAAGAATTTTTTAAATTTCCAATTCACCCCCCTCTTGGGAATACATTAAATGTCAAAAAAGTATTTAATCCTATTGACTTCAAAAGTGCAAAGCAAGAGAAGTATGGTGATGAGAACACTGGTACCTGGGGTCTCCACCCCAATTATGCATGTGATCAAAAGCTTATTACAAAAATTAAGCATCATGGCACCTAGTCCTTTACCCTACAATCATGTCAAGGTAATGCCATAGAAATATGGATGCCAAGTGGTGCAAGAGGACGCTAAGGAAGCTAAGGAAGAAAAAACCAAGAATATCACTAGAGTAGGTAGAGCCTATCTCAAACAGTGAAGAATTACTTGAGAAAGGTGATTAGGAGTGATGTGTCCCTAAAATGCACTATTTTAGGCCCTCATTTACTTTTGTTTAGTTCTTATTATCTTGTATTTACCCTTTCTTATCGTAGTTCAGAGTTATGCATGTTTTGTTTATATTTCGGGAAAATCAAGTTAAAACAAAAGAGTTAAGCAATGCAAGAGGCCAAGGGAGTAATTAGGAAGCACAAGGCTTAATCATATGCTCAACCAAGCCCCCAAAGCCTTAGTTCATCAAAGCAAAAAGACTTGGTTTGACCATGTGGTGCGACCAGCAAGCACAAGGGGCAAGCAGGTCACAGAAGGAAGACTCCAAGGTTCAGACTTAAAGTGAGATGTTGCAAGGATCGACCAATAGTTTGACCTCGAGACCCTAAGGTGTGACTAGGTTGGCTGAACTGAGACTGACTAAAGTAGAGATCTTGAGAATAAGGACTAGTGGTGCAACCAGGAGGACCTATATGCGCGACCAAGTTGAGAAAGCCCAAAGATTGAACCCTTGAATTCTCAAGAGCCTTGACCAGGGCGCAGCCAGGGGAAGACATCCGTGCGACCTAGTCGATAGATGTGAGCCCAGCAATCTTCTTTGCAAGATTTTCTGCAAAAGTTTCTTAATTTGAATTTGAATACTTGTAAGCCCTTTTTGGTATAAAGTGCTCTAGAGAAATCACACAGTTGAGGAAGCTTCATGGGAGTTAGAGGAGGAAATGCATCAGAAGTACGCACATCCATTTTAGTGGGATCCAACATTAGCTAAAGAAAGGTAATGGTTCAGGTAAGAAATCATGTAAGTAATAATTTCTATTTTGATGGCTTTGGGAGAGTTTTGTTTGGTTATTGTAATCTCCTAGGACTGTAAATGTAACACGGTATTCCTCCGCCATAAGTGAGGGTAAATAATAAAATTACAGCGGGTTTTCCTGAGAGATTGATATATGAGATAAATAGCAAATTTTAAGGACAAAATTTTTATAAGGAGGGAAGGATGTAGAGACCCGGAAAAAATTAATTTATGAATGTAATAAAAGAAAATAAAAGAAAGAGAAAGAAAAGAAGGAAAGGAGGGGCATCAGCAGGGAGTCGTCGACAAACCCATGGTCTTTGTCTACAAATTTCCTTCTGAGTCTTGTTGACGAAGTACACGAGTCTTGTTGACGAGGAAATACTGAGAGCAATTTTAGGCTATTAAGGGTTCGCCGATGAACCCATTACATTCGTCAATGAACGCCTTTCTGTGGTTCGTCGACGAGTACACGTGTCTCATCGACGAAGCCATATGGCCAGCAGTCTATATATATGTTAAAAATTAGTTTGTTCAGCGGGAAACTCTTATCTCTTCTCTCTCTCTCTCTCTCTCTCTCTAGGTTCAGCTAACCCACCTTCTCTCTTCCATTTTGGTTCCATTTCAGCCCATTTTGATGATCACAAGCCACCATGGGGTTCATGGGGAGATTCTCTACAACTTAAACGGAGCGGATTTGTTATTTGCAGTCTTTGGGCACCACTCCAAAATTAGGGTAAGTAAGGTATTTTAGGGTTTAAGGGTTTATTTGGAATATATAAGGCCTAGGAAATGCTAAATGAGAAACATTCCTGGGTTGAGTTGATTGAACTAGGGGTAAATGTAATTTTAGGATTTTGAGTTCTGAATGCCGCAAGCGTGATTTAGGGTTTTCCAACAGGCTTCTCAAGAAACAGGTAAGGGGATAGACTAAGTCAGATATTTTCAAAAAATTTATTATTGAATATATAGTATTTAATTCATAAATTTATATATGTTATCAGTATAGTTTTTGGGAATACTAATGTTGAACTCAGAAAACCCTAGAAACAGATCGAATAATATTTTTCAGCAAAATATGATTTTTCTAAATAGATAACATGATATGTATAGTAGCACTCACTCGTGTGGCATGAGTATATATTTTACAGCATTAATAGCTTGTCAAAATATTTGATGATTCCTCAAAAGAAGCGTGATTTGATAACAGTTTATTTTTACAAAAACTATAAAAAATACAAAAATTATATTTTCAGTATATTATAATATTCAGCCGGCATAGATGCCGTGATTATTCAGCCGGCGTAGATGTCATGATTATTCAACCCGTGTAGATGCCGTGATTATTCAGCTGACACAGATGTCGTGTTTATTCAGTTGGCTGAGATGTTGCAATATTTCAACCGGCGCAAATGCCATGAACAGATATATATATATATATATATATATATATATATATATATATTATGTCAGATTTTAAACAAGATCATGAAACAGTATATATGGTATTTATGAAATTTACTATATAATAGCATAATTCTGATAGCTTAGTTTAGTTTTAGAGCACAGTACCGTAGCTATTCAGATCAGGTAATGTTACCACACATCTCAGATAGAGTGTGGGAGATGGGTAGTCGATTGAGCCTAGAAAAGAGTAGTGTGCCCCCTTAGCAAGCTGGGCAGACTAATTGTACTTACAGACTAATCAGCTTTGACTTAGTGTGGTAGGCCAACCATTGCTAGGTCCTGCCTACGGGCCACACAACTCAGTCATGTGGGGGTAATACATAACGTCAGTTAACTATCCATTCAGGGTATGATTTCGGTAATATAAAGATATAATAGATGATTTGTATGTGTATATAAATTTAGTATGATACAATATACTATGTTAAATTATATTTTATTCAGATTTTATACAAAACAGATTTACCAGATTTGTCAAATTCAAGTTAAGGTATGTAGAGAATTTCCTTACTTAACAGATACAATTTATCATGTACAATATATGTTTATAACATAATAACACTTATGTTGTCATACATTGATATTAATCTATTTCCTTTACTGAGAGGTGTCTCACCCCAAAATTACAAACATTTCAGAAAACCCCGATAGATGAGTGGAGCGAGCTCTAAGATAGAGGAGTTCGTTGGTACTACCCCAGTTGCAAGGTAAGTATTTGAGTCGGGATTAGGATGGATTTTCGAGTAAGACTCTAGGATGTATGGTCCTTTTTGGATTGTATATATATAGACATATATATAGATATGTATTGGAAATAGTAAAACTCTGGTATTGTATATAAGGTTAAGTATATTAAGGTTTCCGTTGCATAGTTGATATGTGTTTATAATCTGTTGTATCCCTGGTTCCCTTGGAGTCCGGGTTGATTATGTTTATGGTATCAGAGTTTCATAATTATTATATATATATATATATATATATATATATAGCAGAAATTTGGGTTCGTTACATAGCTTCTCAAGGAAAAGCCTAATTGTTAAATGAAATAAGATTCTCTATAAAATAGAAGGAGACTTAATCCCTTGATTTGTTGCAAGTGAGTGAAGTTTCAACGTAATTAGGGATCCTTTGTTGGATCACATTGCACACATTTATGTAGAGTCATTTTTACCCTCTAGTTCATGTCTTATGACAAGACCTAGAACAAAAGAGGACATTAATACATTTAAAGGTTAAGAAATTTATAAGGAAAGTAGAGTTATAATTCGAGAATCAAATCATATCTTATTTTCATTTATGATGCTAAATTTCTCTAGCATTTAAGTAAACTGATTTATTGAATGTATTAATGCTTCGCTTCCTTTAATAGAGGGAGCGTCTTCAAATACTTCATCTTCAAACGCCCACATAAAAGGTTGGGGTTTAAATTTCTTAATTAGATGTTTGAATCAAGAAATCATATACTTAGGAATAAATGCCATTTCTATGGAAATTTAAGTCACCAAAAAAAAAAAAATGGAGATGTTCTATGAGTATAAAGAGCACTAAGAATCCAATATGCCCATGATGCAAATTTCCAAAGATCCACAAAAAAAAAAAAAAAAAAAGGTCTAGTGTAGTGTTTGGAAGCATGAATTTCGGGCTTGGATTTGAAAAAAAAAAAAGAAAAAAAATAGAAAAGAAAAAGGTCAATGCAATGTTTTAATACAATTTGTTCAAATCCGCACAAATGCAAATTTAAGTTCCAAATTCCCTACTCCAAAACATGAGATAAAAGAAAATTTTGTGGCAATGACAGGATTTAAGGGTAGGATTGTAATTGGGGTGCCCTTTCAGAGCATTTTCAAATAATAATAATTATATTATTATTACTATTATTATTATTATTATCATTATTATTGTTATTATTATTATTATTATAAATGGGGCTAGTATATTAAATTATTGTCATTAATGATGTCAACTATAATGAAGAAGGGGATAATAGTTGAAGACTATTGAAGAAGGGAACAGCTGGAAACACAAATGCAATGCTAGGCAGTAAAAAAAAAAAAAAATTGAACAAAATCCCTATAGTTCAACAACAAAGTAATTCAAATAATGGTTTGTTTAATCCAGCTAATGAAATAAGCTGAAAAATGCTTTGACGCAAAAAGTTTTAGAGCTAGAGCCCCTAACATTTGACAATGCCATTCATGAAAATTCCACCTGCTAGAATACATGCACAAATTCAAAAAATTCCATTAGAAAATACGAACTAAATCAGTCAAAACTTCAATTAGGATCGAGTAGAGGAAGAAGAAGAGACCAGATTGGAATGTTTGGGTACAAATTTCCGTGCCCAAACATGCTTCCCGTTAATAGTGAACTTCACCTTGCTCATGCCATGGAGAATCACATCAAGGGTGGGAGCAGAGCTGAACACAATGCGAGCAAACAAGGCTTGTTCATTTGGCATCACTTCTTGCATGTGTAGAGACTCTATGCAGTTCCCATAAGTCCTGGTGAAGAACTCCCTAATCTCCCATTCAAACACAGGGTAACCCTTAGAAAATGTCACAAACATGGTCCTGTCATCTGATGAAATCCCACTTTGATCCAAACCCATCCCTCTTCCGAAACCAACTTGAGTCGAAAAACCAGGCTGAAACTGCAACCCTAAGGATTGGTACTGAAAGCTAGCTGCTGCAGGCAAAGGAGATGCCACATCCATCGGCTGTTTCATGTTGTTTATGAAAGATGTTTTGTCTCTCTGCATAACCTGCTGCATTATGTCTGCAAGCACTCTAAGACAAACTTCATTAAAGATCTTTGCAATCCCCTGGGCGACCTGCTCCCGGTGCTCGTGGAAGAATTTGGGGGGCATCTCCCTCTTCATGAGGCTTTGGGTCAACGGCATATCGTGGATTTCGATTGGTGAGGTCATCATGGAATCAGAGCTGGCGATTGAAATGAGGAAAGTTACGGCCTCATCTGCAAGTCCATTTACTAGTGTGTGTGGCAAGGACAACATTTTCTTCACTATCACATTGTTGAGGTCTGCTCTCTCCAGCCAGAGCCACAGGGCCATGATCTGTAGGGACTCGAAGGGGTTCCGGGAGAGGATTGTGACCAAAAGGGTGTACAGCTTTCTGTCTATTGTATGGAATTGGTGCAGCTCTTCTTGAGAAATAAAAGGAAGAATGGTAGCACTAGCTGAACTGCTCAGAGAATTAGCCATGATCAGCAGTGTATGTGTGGATGCAATTCTGGGTAGAAGCTCCCCAAAATGGTATGAGCGGGGTCCTGCTTGGATAAAACGGCAATTTTGTTATTGTGTTGGCTGTCATTGTTGTTAATTTAAGATGAAATAGAAATGTTTAATTGGTTCAAGTAACTGAAGATGTGTAATTAGAATGCAAGGAAATGTAAGATATAATACTCAAACAAGGGTCAAGAAGATCTCCTCTTGAAATTATCAATAATCTTTCAAGATGTGCTAAACCAAACGAAATGCACCCATAAATAAATAAGTGAAAAGGGGACATTTTGCGAAAGTAAATGCGACAAAAAGTGACATTCATTGCAAAATAATGATACGCATAATACGACAACCGAACTAATAAAGTTTTGTCGTTTACGATCATGCCCTTCGTAGTCTTTTGAGACATTGCTAATCCAAATGCATCCCCACAGACAACAGTAATTAAGAGTAAAAACGATGGTTTATGGAAGTACTAAGAAAAGTGACGACATTTGTCGTAAAGCCACGGAGCACATAACATGACAACTGAACTAGTAATTTTTTTATTGTTTCATATTTTTGACATGATCCGTATATATCCAGTAAGCACCAACATTAATTGGGAGGTGAGAAGAGTTACAATCCTGCCGTGTGCATATACAGGCAAAATGGGGAAAAGGAAAAACAGGAAAAAAGCAAAGGAAAAGAGAACACCTTACCTCCACAGATAAGACCAACCTTGTTTAATCTGAATAAAAATGCACTTTCAAAAGAATATTTGGAACTCAAACATGGCTGCAAAAAATTATAACATATATATATATACACACATTTATATAAAATAAAGATAAGCACACAAACACACACACACATATACATGCATATATATATATATATCTAGAGAGAGAGAGAGAGAGAGAGAGAGAGAGATGGAAAAAGACCTAGGAATTGAAGAGAAGCAGGCTTGAAGGAAGGCTAGCTTGTGCTGTTATAGTAATTTTCAGCCACCAGAAGGACAGTGACGGCGACTCTTCTTTTCTTCCCTAAGAAACTGCAGAGCCGAATTGAAGAAGCCTACACAGTATATATCCGCTGCGACACATGCAGCCTCATATGTATCTAAGAGATTAATCAGAAGTAACCTGGAGTCGATCTGTCTCTTCCATCAATGTTCTTTTTTTCTTTTTCTTTTTTTTTTTCGTTTTTAGTTATTAATACACATATGACAAGAAGTTATTGCCGTTTTTGATTAATTTTGAGGAAGAAACCAGTTATGGTAAGGTTGAATTAATGTTTCGCAATATGTTTTTGTTTTTTGGCAAGTATACGTTGGAGTTCTTCTTCAATCCCACCCATTCTACATATAATATAGATATATATACACAATATCTTTATATATATATATATATATATATATATAATATCTTTAAATCTTTACCTTTATAAAATATATAAAAAAAAAAAAAAAGTTAATTTGCTTCCAGGTCTCCAAATTATATATATATATATATATATATATAATTTCTTTATATCTTTACCTTTATTAAATATATATAAAAAAAAGTTAATTTGCTTCTAGGTTTTCAAATTTTAGTTCTTGTATTTTGATAAAAACTTATTATTATCTTTCTAGGCAGCATACCTATAACCGCTTTTACCTTCCTCTCCTTTCCTTTAACGATAAAATTAACAATATTCCTTTAGTTTTCTATACTCCAATCTTGAAATTTTGAAAACTATCATAAAAAACCCTAAATTTTAATTTGATGGACAAAATAAATCTTCTATTAGTCAAACTATTAGTCAATAACTAAATTCACATGAAAAATAATTTTTTTTAGTAAGAAATAAGCACAAATATTAAAGCGAACTTGTAAACGAAAATACTTCCATACAAATGGTTTAAAGGAAACAAAACAAAAAGCTGCCAAACACAAAGCCAATGGCCAAAAAAAAAAAAAGCTAAAGGAAATCACAAACTTTAGCTAATCCAAACAGGCCCTAATGTGATAAGGTAAAAATATATTTTACCCCTAAGAAAATAATAAATTTTTTTAAAAAAATTTTACAAAATGATAGTTTTTTACTGTGATACGATAAATTTAAAGAATTGCAACAATATAATAAATTAACTTAAAAATTGGTTAGTTAAGTACAATATTTTGAAAATCAAATTATAAATAAATTGGATATCCAATCAATTTTCAAGTTAAACAATTTGACTAATTTAAGTCAACTAGTTGACATAAGTAAGATGTCATAATTATATTTGCAATTTCAAAAAATTGTAAAAATATAGGGAAAAAAAGTAAGTAAATGATACTAATAAATCAAAAAAAATATTTAGATAATTGTTATATTCCAAAATATTTATTATATACAATTTTAATGCAAATTAAACAATTAAACATGTCTTTAAAATAGAAAAACTACAACTTGATATTTAAAATTGTAATAACATATCAAACTTAGTATTACAAAACCATAAATTAAAAAATTTTAAGTTATACTCATAAATTAAAATTAGAAAATTGATTGTTAGTCCTTCTGTTTCTAAAATATAAATGATAAATTAATATAAATAAATAAAAGTCAAATTTATATTAATAGATTCATCCTAATTTGAGTATAAAATTGATTGTTAGTCCTTTTGTTTCTAAAATATAAATGATAGATTGATAAAAAAAATAAAAATAAAACTCAATTTCATATTAATAGATTAATCCTAATATGAGTGGGTTTATCTAGGCCATCAAGTTTGTTAGTTGTCGATGCCAAGCTTAGGTGGCCGATTTTGTTTGCCAACAAATTTGGTGATTATTTATAAATCCAAAGAAATTAGTCAATTAAGCACAATATTTTGAAAATGAAATTATACGTAAATTGGATATCCAACCAATTTTTGAGCTAAGTAGTACAACTAATTTGAATCAACTAGTTGATATAAGTACGATGACATAATTATATTTAGTGTTTCAAAAAATCTAAAAATATAAGAAAAAATAGGACATAAATGATTCTAATAAACTAAAAAAATATTTAGATAAGTATTATATTCCAACAAAATTTTTGTGCAAATTACACAATTAAAACACATCTTAAAAATAGATAAAAGTATAATTTGATATTTAAAATTGTAATAGCTTATAAAATATTGTTAAAAAAAGCATAAATTAAAAATTTGAAGTCATACTACGTAAATTAAAATTTTAAAACGGATTGTTAGTCCAGGTGCTAGATGGGAGACGATCCCAATCCACTGTCTCAGGTGGAGCAGTAGTTATGCTTTCTTTTTTATCTACTGAGTGTTGAATATTTGCCTAGGTGGAGATTGTTGGGTTTGTGGCTCAAATTTTGTATTGACTTTATGAGTCCAATCCCGTTTTGATTATAACAAATCCAAAGTATCTTACCTATTCATTGAGTACTTGAACAAATCTATAATCTAGCACGCATGAAGGGTAAGGATATAACAGAAGTTATGAGCAACTCAAAGCTCACACCACATGATGGCAACCTGAAGAGCAAAAAGAATGAAGAATTAAATTTTCAATTGGAATTGTATTTGGTTTTAATTTGTAATATGTATATCTCGCATGATGTGATTGAATGCTCAACAAGGACCATAGACTGACCTTAGGGAACTAAAAATTTTCTACAAATTTTTTTCATAAAATGTCATACTTATACACTAAAATTTTGGAATGTTTTAAGGTTAAAACAAGGCTAAAATTAAGATTTTTTTTCTATGCCCAATCGACCAACCTTGCCCGTAAAGCCAAAATTTCATTTATGTTAAGGCACTAGTTAATCGGCCATTTCATGCTTTATAAGCCCGAGTCAACCGACCTATTCACTTGGCCAGTATTGAATAGCCCCAGCCGACCGACCCTAAATGAACTCAAAATGCCCAGTCAATCGGCTTGATTATTTGAAAGATCGGATCTTGAGCCGAAGTCAACCGAATCTCGGTGATTTGAATATTGTCTTGGCCTAGTTGATCGAAGCCACAGCTAGTCGACATTACCTCTCAGGTTGGGCAATTTTTCAAGCTGAAAATGGTCATTTTTTAAGAGCTCTATAAATAGCTCCCCCAAAAGCTCATTTAACAACTTTTGATTATCTTGAATATCCTCTAAAATATTTTGTGCTTCATTTCTCTCCTCCTTACACATACAAGCAAGCATTTACTCTCTTACTATTATTACTTTGAAAAATATATTTTTATGAGAGCATTAATATTCTTTGACTCCCTTCATTTTCAAATCATTATTGCTTTTGAGGGTTGTTGAAGAATCATTATTTTGAGCATCTATTCTATCATCAAAAAACATTTACTCTCATTCAATCTCTTATTTTTTGCAAATCATTTCTTGAGAATAAGTATAAAGTTTCTCTCACTTATTTTCTTGATAAATATTTTCGGAGAAACTTCTTATAACTTGTGAATTGTTGTGCATCTCCATTGCAAGATTCAAAAGATCACATTGTCTTTTTTGCAAAAATTATTTTTGAGCTAAACCCTAGCCTCTCCTACACAATATTTTTTAATATCTTTTTTGGAGAAAATTCTTAGGGGTTCTCGGTCTTTGAAAAGCACTTATTGCGTATTTCATTTTTTAAGTCAAAGATCACACATTTTTATATTCTCTCATTTTGAGAGAGGAAAACATAAAAACTCTATTGAGCATAAATCCTATCATATAAGAGTGCATTGTTTTTAAATGGTACAAACTCGCTTGTTTGAGAAGCACCTTCTTGAACAAAAAATATTTTCTCATTTGTATATACTGTTCAAATTGTGAACCGTGGAGAGGTAGCTTCACCTTGTGTGGAAGAAGCGGATTGTAAAAGGAAGTTTCATCCTATGAAGAAGCGGATTGTAATGGGAAGCTCCACCCTGTTTTTAAGAAGCGGATAGTGGAATCTTTGGCTGGTTTGCCCAAGGCGAGGACGTAGGCTAGGTTGGCCGAATCTCGTTAAAAATCTTGTGTTTGCTCTCTTTCCCTTTACTATTTAAATTTTCTCACTTGTATGCTTTCATTTATGTTATTGTGATTATTGTGCTTGCCTTAATATTGTTAGCATTTAAATATTTATTGACTTGAGATTAATTGAGAAATATTGACTGCATAGAAAGACCTAGGTTGTGTAATACTGATTGTGATTTTAAAAATAAGATATTAATTGACCTATATTTTTTAAAAGATCCAATTTACCCATCCTCTTGGGATTACACCCAAAATCACACTTGGTATTAAAGTCTCGTTTCATTAGACTTAACTATTTTTGTAAAAGATCACAATGGCTCATGTTGGTCTAACCCCTTTTGGCGAGGGACAATCGTCCACATGTCCTCTGATTTTCTATGGTGTTAACTACATCTCCTAGAAACCAAGGATGCACATTTTTCTTCAAAATCTTGATTCGAAGGTGTCGAGGGTTGTATCCAAAGGAGATTATGTCCCTATGAAAACTGTAAAAGGAAAAATTGTTCCTATGGATGAAGAGGAATTTACTAATGATGATATGAAAAAGGTTCAAGTAAATTTCAATACCATGAATGCTTTATATTGTGCATTAGATGTTAATGAATTCAATAGGATCATGGCATGTACATTTGCTAAGGAGATATGAGATAAATTAGAAATAACTTTTGAAGGTACTAGAGATGTAAAAGATAGTAGGAATATATGCTGACTAGTGAGTATGAAGCATTTAGGATGATTGCTAGTAAATCAATACAAGCCATGTACACTAGGTTTACGCACATCACTAATTCTTTGCATGCTCTTGGTAAGACTTACCCTGCGTATGAAATGATCAGGAAAATTCTCAGGGGTCTTCCTCCAATCTGGGAGCCCAAAGCTATTGCCATTATTGAAGAAAGGAACTTAAAGGCAATGACGCTGAATGAGCTTATCGGTTCGCTCATCATGTACGAAATGGCAATAAATGAGAGAATGAGCAAGCATATCAAAGCAAAGAAAGTAACAAATAGCTCTAAAAGCATCTACCAGCATCTCCAATGAAGATAGTGATCCGGAGTCAAAAGAGGACATGGCCACGCTGACCAAGAAGTTCAACTAATTTTTCAAAAAAATCGGAGACCCGACAGAAAGTTTTGGAGCTCGAAATTATAAAAGGGAGAGTCGAGTAGGAGAAAGCAAAAATTAGATCATCCCACATGCTACCACTGTAATGAAGCCAGTCACATCAAACCAAAATGCCCACTGCTAAAGAAAGATTCGAAAAAGAAGAAAAGGGCGATGAAAGCCCCTTCTTGGGATAGACATAGTACCAGTGGTTCAGATACCAACTCTAGAAACAATGAAATCATGAATTTATGCCTAATGGCACACAGTGGTCATGAGGTAAATTCATCATGTTATTTATCATCTTATTATTCTACTAATGATTCTGCAGATGATAGCATGCCTAGTTATAATGAACTACAACAGGAATATCTTAATGCTATTAAAGTGCTTAAGAAAATGACAAAGAAATATACTAATTTAAAATCTAAAATAAAATAATTGTCAAATGTCTTTAATGAGTCCCTAAAATGTATGATTTTAGACCCTTATTTATCTTTGTTTATCCTCATTTTACAATGTATTTGCCCAAAATTATGCAAGGTTTGTTTGTCTTTACAGGAAAAATAGGTTAAAACCATGGAGTTAGGTATTACGAGAAGCCAAGGAGGATTTGGAGGACTCAAAGCTCAAATCAGATGCTCAGCCAAGCTCCTTAAGCTTCAGATCATCAAGTGACAAAAGGACGATGCATGACCATGTGGTGCAACTAGCAACATAAGGGGGATTAAGTCTTTACTCGCAGACTCCAAGGTTCAAACTGAGATCAAAATACTGCAAGGTTTGACCAAGTCCTCAACCAAGTGACTTTCCAAGGCAACCATGTTGAGATACTGAGCTAGAACTAAGATTAGAATTACCGAGAGCCTCAACGAAGTGTTCGACCAAAAGACCTTGAGGGGCGACTAGCAAGACCTTGAGGCGCAACGCAGTCGAAGACATTGAATATTCGAATTCCTGATTTCCCATGAGTCTTTACCAATGCGCACATAAGAATGATGTAGGGGCGACTTGGTCGATAGTGACGATCTTCTACACGAGATTTACTGCAAGCTTTCCTAACTTGTAAAAAAAACCTTGTAAACTCTAGAGCCTATAAGTATTCGCTACAAATACGAGCTCTGGGTTCCTCTATGACCTCTCTTAGGTTTGTGATAGACTTAAGATGTCATTGAGAGCCAAGTTAGATTAGGAGTAGTGTAGATTTCTGGATTATGCAAGGTGTATTCGACGGCCTATGACAACCAGCGGAGCTCTTGTGTCTTCCAGTGTATATTACATGATCATTCAGTTGTATTTTTTGGCATTGGTGACAGACGTTCAGATTGCAAAGGGATGATATTTTTACTTGCTTTCTCTTTACTTCTTTCATTTATTGTTTAGATGATGATGATGTTTACTGACAAGATTAGCACCTCTATTACTTCAGTTAGGTACACATATTAGGCTGCAGTCTCCCATTAAGGTTCTTATGCTCGTTTGTGATAAAGTATACTCTGGTTCCAACCATGCTTCGGATGGCTAGTACACCCTTGCTACTCTATGCCATCGAATGGCTCCTTGGATTGTTTAGACGGTTTCCGATTAGTTTAGTACGGTAAGCTCATTGAACTTAGATTACGCAAAACAACATCCTAAACGGTGTATGTTTCATTTGCACTCTTAGGACCCTGAGATAGTTCCTATAAATCCTGATATTGAAGGATCTCGTAGATCCATTAGGAAACTTACCTCTAATCTAGAGAAAGCTGAGTTGTCTTAATTGAACGTTATGGTCGAACGAAACCCATCGGTTCCTGCTAATCAATTCTCGGAACCCCAAGCTCCCGATCTACCTATGGTGGGAGAGCAACCATTTTGACCTCTTAGGGACTACTTTGTGCCTAATGCATACATATCGCCATCCTGCATCTGGTTCTCATATGTTCAGGCAGCTCAATTCGAGATTAAGGCTTCAATTATCTCAATGCTACCCAACTTTCATGGGAACCCCACTGAAAATCCTTATCAGCATCTAGATGAGTTCTTGGAGATTTGCTCCACCATCCGTATAACTAGTTTTAGTGATGACACCCTTCGTCTTAGGCACTTTCCATTCTCTCTGAAGGATAAGGCCAAATATTGGCTGACGTCCTTAAAGCCGAATTCGAAGACCAACTAGGCCACTATGCAACATGAAATTTTTAAAAAGAACTTCCTAATTGGGAAGACTAACTAGCAACGAAGGGTAATCACT
Source organism: Malania oleifera (assembly GCF_029873635.1). Taxonomy (NCBI): domain Eukaryota; kingdom Viridiplantae; phylum Streptophyta; class Magnoliopsida; order Santalales; family Ximeniaceae; genus Malania; species Malania oleifera. The sequence goes on along the minus strand of NC_080422.1, from coordinate 77,016,538 downwards.
AGTTTCACACAAATGGATAAGGAACTTTTCTTTGAGACCTGGGAGCGTTTTAGGGACCTACTTTGTAAATGGCCACATCATCAGGTCCCTAAGTGGCTATTAATTCAAATTTTTTACGAAGGGTTAGCTAAGAGAGATAGTTCCATGGTTGATGCATCGTGCGGAGGTACTTTCCTTACAAAGCATGAGAACGAGGCCAGGGTCCTCTTTGAAAAATTGGCTAAAAATTCTCAATAGAACATAGTTGCTACTCGTAGACTACCCAGTCCATCAAACTCAAAACCTAAAGGAGTTTACAAATTGGCCACAAGCCATGACCTAGCCCCTACCCTGCATGCCATATTCAAAAAATTAGACCAATACTTGTCCTTAGGACCGCAGACAATGGCGTGTGCAGAGGTTTGTATAATTTGCTTTGACCCTTACCATGCATGTTATAATTGTCCCCACGTGCATTCCCAGCCTGAGCTTGTGCAAGAGGAAGTGAAGGACACCCACAACTGGTATGGCCATCCAACGTCCCTTATTCAAATACCTACAACCTTGGGTGGAAACATCATCTCAATTTCTCCTAGAGGCCGCAAGCTCTGGATTTTCAATCCCAAAGACCTCCACAAGGCCCTAATGCTTTGCCTCCGCGCCCATACCAAAATTTTCAAAATCATCTTGAATCAGCCCCTAGATCTTCAACCGTTCAGCAGCCACCTCCTTCTTCGCCTAACTATGACACATTTCAAGAGACAGTGCTGAGAACCCTTTAAGAACATTGAGGCTGAGCACTAAGAAAATCGGAAACTCCTTCACTCTCACTCCCAATCCATCACGAAACTAGAAGCCACCTTAAGGCAACCAGTTGCTACCTTGAGTCAAAGAGACGAAGCAAAGTTGCCAAGTCAGCCCATAGTGAATCCTAAAGGACAATGTAGTGTGGAATGTGAACTGGACGCTGCTCCATCATTGTATCCTGAGCAAGCCCAAGCGGTGACCACTCTCCAAAGTGATAGGATGATAGATAAACGAGGCAAGGATCAATCGAGTAAGGGGGGAGAATAAGGATGAAAAGAGGGCAGTTCCCAACGCTGATTCATGCACCCTATCTTCCTTTAGTTGGGTACACAAACCCTTGAGTCGCACACCTGCAGCTGGAAGGACTAGCCCTCACTTCGCCCCCATAGGGCTTTTCATAGCACCTTACTAACACATCATGCAATCCCTCTTGCACCTTGTATATTTAGGAAAGAGGCCTTAACTGAGTCCATCTAGGACATGTTTAAAAAAGTAAGAACTGACAAGCCTCTCCTAAATGGCACTAAGCAATCGCCTACATTTATAAAGTTCTTTAAGGACTTATCAATGTAGGAGCAAGAGTCAAGGGTGCATATGGATGGTTTAGTCAAGCAAGCCAAGCACATGAGCTCCATGATATTAGGGCACCTTGTTCCTAAACTAAAGGACCCCAGCTCACCCACTATTTTGTGTGTAATTGGCAGTTACACCATTGATAGGACTCTTTTAGATTTAGGATCGAGCATGAATATCCTTTCATACTCAGCCTATCAACAATTTGACCATTGGAAGTTGAAGCCCACCTCGATAATAATGAGTCTTGTTGATTTATCTCTTAAGCAACCTCGGGGTGTGGTAGAATATGTGGTGGTAAAGGTGGGAGATTTCCATTATCCTGTCGATTTCATTATTTTAGATATAAATTCTTCCACCAATACGATCCCTGTCCTTCTAGGATGGCCATTCCTAGCCACAGTCAATGCTTGCATTCAATGTTGGACAAGGATTATGGACATTTCATGGGGCCACAAGTGATTTAGGTTTAACACATTTACTAACCCCCAATACGCACTTAAAGTTGTCCAAGCTATGGATGAAGATCTGATTGATGCAATTTTCGGGGAAGAGGCTCCCTCACTTCTATGGAAGGGCCCTTTGGATAATGCATTTCAGCGTGAATACCTCTCCAAGGCTGAATTAGGAGAGTTTGACGATCACTCTTCTGCAAGTCATGATTTGGTCTTCTGTCCTAAGAATAAGTTGGGGGTATGCAACATCAGGTGTGATAAAAAAGAGGGGAAGTCCAACGTCACCTTTGAACCAAAATGAGTTCGATATGAGCTTAAGTGCGTCTGGCTAAAAATGGTAAACTTAGTGCTTCCGGGAGGCAACTCAATAAATTTTCTTTTCTTTTCTTCTTTTGAGTCCATAGGTTGTTTAGGTTAAACTAAGTCAAGTTCTGAGGCTTTAGAGTAGACCTTAGAATAAGTTGGGGGTACGACCAACAGGGGCAACCATCACATATGTGGGCAACTAGGTCTAGTCCCTGAATTGTGCTAAAATTCAAAAATACAAAGAGGATTGACCATGTCTACAACTAGCACCAAGTTGGGTGCGCCCCGGTCGAGAACACCAAAAAGTCATTTAAGAACTATTTCGCCTCCGACATCTTTTTCTTCTGCCTTCTCTCTCTCTTTAGTCTCTTACCCTCATCCTACTCCGTGCTTTTGGCTATTAGGGCATCCCTCGATTTCTACCCAACATGCTGTCTCGACCACCATCTGGTGCTCCTTTCGCACACGGTCGTTGCCCACATATTGATGCACCGCCACCTTTACCTCCTCCTTCAATTCCTCAAATATGGGCTGAACTCTGCTAGCTGGGTTAGGAATTTACATTCCTCCAATCCTTCATCCTTGAAACATATGCTGCCTTACGGGAATAGTTTGATCAGGGTGTTTAGATGATTCCTACTACCATTTCCATTCCTCATATTGCCAATGAGGCCACCTTACACCTCTCTCGGGTAGCTGTGATAGTCCCGCCGGCCCCTTCTAGCGTACAACCATCTACCCCCACTTCACCAAGACCATTTGTGTTGGGGTCCAATGCTTACGTGAGACTAGAGGATGCTCTGCGCACTCATGCAGCAACTTCTGGTGATGTCGGTGACAGTGATTTTGGCAAGGCACCTGGGAACGATTAGGCTAGGGTTGGGATGACCGTTTAAGCTTCTTTTTTATGACCGCCTTATGTGTATTGTGCTTTTGCAGCACACTTTGGTTTTCTCCTTCTTTTTGGGTCATTCACAATGATTTTGTAGCATTCCAAATGCTTTTAATGACTTCACCTACAATGCAATGTCATTTTGTAAATTAATGAAAATTTTACATGATATTGTAGCTACCACGTGTCATTTGTGCTACAGTGTATGTTTGCATGCATGCCATTTCTGGATTCTATAATATGCAGGTACGCTGTTTGATACTACTGGCACCATGCACAGTCCTCTCCCATGCCCGGGTTCTGTCTTTCTTTCTACACTTTAGTGAGGACACTGAAGTTCTAAGTTGGGGGTAGGGGTGGCACATTTAATGGCACATTTCATGCAAAAAAATGACAAATTTTAAAATTTTGAACAATTTCTAATGAACTCTATCTGTCCAGGCAATGCTAACATATATATTATACCCTCTACATACACCTATATAACCTAGTGTTACATGTATAGGCCTCTCAATTACATGATTTTACTATGCTCACTAACAATGTAGTGAATTAGTTGTGTAAAATTCGCATAACATGGTTGATATTTTGCTATTACTCCAAGTAGTTTGACTAAAAGTTTGTTTGGGTTAATACTGTCGTATAAACTCTTGTATTTATATGGTACTTCATGAGGCTAAAAGCACACTTACATGTGATTTGTAGCACTTACGGTTCTTTGAGAGCAATGAGAGAACACCTGTGACGACTATAACACCTTGGGAGGTACTGTTGAGCCGTTTGTTCATTTCTCAACACTACAAAAAATCAAGGTATTAGTGAGGATCAAATTCATCACTAATACTTATAAATTCGTCACTAATACAATTTTAAATTAGTTGCTATATTAGAGGAACTACTAACTATTAGTGATGAATTTGAAATTCATCACTAATAATACAATATTAATGACAAATTATAACTGTCACTAAAACCCTAATACCGTCACTATAAATTCTACATCGGCTCTCCTCAAATTTGTCACTAATAGTAGGGTATTAGTGATGAATTACAAATTTGTCACTAATAGTACAATATTAGTGAATGATTCAAATTCGTCACTAATAGTAAGGTATTAGTGATGAATTTCAAAACTATCATTAATACTCTACTATTAGTGATGATTTTGAATTATTCACTAATACTATACTATTAGTGACGAATTTGTAATTTGTCACTAATACCCTACTATTAGTGACGAATTTGAATCCTTCACTAATAATTTTAAAATAAAAAAAAAATAATACTAATTTTTTTTAATCATCAACTCTTGTAAAAATCTATAATTACATTTTCGCATACACAACCTGAAAATCATAATTACTACAAAATTTATAAATTATTCAAAATTTCGAATTCAAATGCAAATTCAATTAAAATAAAGAAATTACACCTGTTCAGATAACAAAAAAAATTTAAAAAAATTTAAAATTCAAAATTCAAATACAAATATATTATACAAATTCAAATTAAAACACATAAATTTCATTTGTTCAAATAACAATAAAATTATAAAAAAATAATCAAAAGTTGCATCCGACGACTGTAGTGCATGCATGACATCGTGCTGATGTTATGACAGCCGCGAACCCTACAAATTAAGAATCTTAAAAAAAAATTAGTATACAAATGGGGAGCATAATGAAGAGTTGACGCTCAATATAATCAGGAAGAAAAATATAAAGAGTGCGTTGTACAATAATATTCAATCATAAACGAATAACTAAAATGAATGTGAATGACATACGTATGAATATATACAATTGCATGCATCAAAGCACGCACGTAAATACTTTAACTCGTTCTCAAAACAGAATATCCCTGGTGGTGGACGAATGATAATGCTTATATATAGTTAAAAGCAAATGATACGTCATGTATGTTAATAGATGCAAATTTAGCACTTAATGAAATGACTTTTCGTTCAACTATCACTCATCATTTCAAAAATATTTTAACATTCATTTTATCATAATTATCTTTATACATGGTTTTTTTTTTTTAACTTTTTAACGAATTTTCGACAGCATACTATCTGTAAATTGGACATTTTCTCATAAAACTTGTACCTGAAACATGGTTGTTTTCACAAAATAAAATATTTCAAGCATGCAACAACCTAAATCCACTACCAACATGCAATTCACAATATACTGCATCAACCATGCAGTTGGCGTTCAACACAAGCATGCAATGATGTCTTTGGACAAAATAAAAATGAATATTAAGTACGATTTATATTTAGACAAATTTAAATCCTAACCCTAAAGTTCATGTTTTGAAAAATTTTTTTTTTTTTAAAAAATTGTCAAATTTAAATTTACTTAAATTCAAATTAATTTTAAGATAACTATTAATTATTTTTATTTAAATTCATATAGATTTAAATAAAAATTAGAACTTCAAGTTGGTATGCATAGGACAAATATTTATGACTTGTTTATTTGTGCAAAACTAATTTAATTTTTTTATTTTTTATTTTAAGGATAATTAAAATGAATTCATCACTCTTATTTTAAAAAGAAAGACACCCTTTTAAGTGTTTTTTTCTTTTTGGGCATTGCCCTTTAGGTAAACATAGATGAACTGAGAACATTGCAAAGGGCAACTAACCTTCTGAGAAGAGGACAAAATTAGAAATTATAGCATTCATGAAAAGTTTAAAGGCGATACCAATCAATACATGACAAAATTCATTTCAGTAAGATGAAAAAAAAAAATCAAGTGGAGCCATGCAAAAACAGACATGATGACACTAGAAAATAGATATGGACTCCAATCTACTACGACATGAGCAAGGATCTCCATATGGCTCCGTTTTAATTCTAAAAATTTACCCTTTTAGTGTAACTAAATTTCACTTTTGGAGGGAAAAACAATAGAAAAAGGAGCGGGTGGGATGAATGGACATCTTAAACCTAATGTATGGTATTATAAGGGTTCGAGATTTCAAATAACTTATTTCCATTCAATCAATGCACAATCATGCAGAAGATACAACAATAATAGATGATTGAGCATTAGTGCAACCTTTTTCTGGGGAGAAGGGGACAAGGTTTTGGGAGGCACATATCATCTTAGTTGAACTATCAATTTCTTAAATATATGTAATCACTGGAAGACACCAAGCAAAGTTGATTACAAACAACAATGGCTGAGAAGAAGCAAAAGATTCACAAAAATGCAAATGTAAAAAATAAAAGGACTCCAATCGCATGAACTCAATATCACCTTATTTAATAAGGAATTTGTCATGATGTAGAAAGTCACAAGAAATTCAGTATCCTTTGCATCTCATGTTCTGGTAATTACCAACATTTAGACATAGTTGATGGTAACACAATGGATGATAAGCGGATACTCAAAAGTTAGAAGGACAAAGATATTATGTTCAAATCCATAGTTGTTGCCACAAAAAACCTAGACAATTTGCCCCTGCATATCAGAGGAGATACAATAGAAAGACTGACACACAGTATGGTAAATAGTTGGGTAAGAGATTAAGATGGATGCAAATAAAAATTGTTCTTTGTTCTATTTTTATTCTGTCAAATAAGAGAATATCAGAAGATATGAGACAGGAAGCATTATATTGATTAAAGATATGCCTACAGGCTACATTCTGCATTCTATGCGAATCAAAGTTATTTTGCGTTCCTCTAATGAGAATTTGCACCATCAATACAAACAGAAATATCATCTAGATCAGTCAAATATTGTATGATTCCAAATGAATGCATTTATATCTATTACCACAAGAACATCTATCACCACTAGAACATCTATTACCACAAGAACATTTAATACCATAATAATTAATGGAATTGAGAATTTCATTTCTCCTATTTTCTATCATTTCACACAGTATGAATTCACTCATTGACACAATTTTTTAACTATATCCCCCATCATAAGCTCCCATCTTAATAGTGTTTTGATTTTCACGTTAGGGCCTCAACTTCCTTGTATACAAAGATGATTGTCCATCTATTTCCCTGGAAGGAAGTTTTCCAAATAGCTCAATTTTTTCACTAGATATTTTTTGTTCTATCTCAAGGTTATTTCTATGTTAAGCTCATATATTTTTTCTAAACCATTTGTGCAAGTTTCAAGAATTATCAATTAGATACCCCCAGGGTGTGGTTCAGGTGGTAGTGCGGACTGCGGGAGTGCCTTTCACGAGGTCAGGTGTTCAAACCCTCCCGGGCTCGTTTTCGCCCCTAAACTCCTGAATTTGCCCTCCCTTTGGAGTTGTGGGGTCAACTTCAAGGGGCGCAGGATTAGTCACGTGGACCGTAAAACGGACGCGTGGATACCCAGTGCGTATTCCAAAAAAAAAAGAATTATCAATTAGATACCAAATAGGGCCGACATATAAAAATAGTTTAATCCACTTTACCATTTGTTCCTGAATCTGATAGTACACATTTGTCAGTAGCACTGGCTTTGGTTCTCCCACAAGCAAACAGTTCTGATGCCCTCTCAACACCCTTTGACTTGTAGGGAGCTATATTGTGGGTACCAAGCTGGAGAGACCCTAATAAATCATTCTCAATACATTCATACCTGTATGTTGTTATTTAAGCATGTGAATTTCAAATGCACAAATAAATAAATAAATAAAAGATTCAAAATTTTTCACAGCTATATCGACATTTTCTTACAAAGAGAATCAACGATGATAGACAAATTGATGACTTGCGTCCTTATGTTCATAACTTTATCCACAATAAACTGATCAAGTGGCTCCTCTAAACACTTGGAGAGATTCTCAACATTTGCGTCAAGCTGCTGTTGCTGGTCCTCAAACAAATGTTGTTTAATTTCCCTCTCCTCATTCATCATCTCATCCTTAAATAGGTCATCTCCAAACATGTAAAATGCAAACGGATATGAATATGAAAGAACATGCCTTGATCTGAAGAGTCTATTAAGCCCATTTGTTACCCAACTGAAATCTCTTAGAGATGATTCTTTCTCTTCTAAATTTGACACCTTTTCTCGGATAGCCTCCTTCAATTTACTTTCAACTTAAAAGAATCTGTATGGGCTTTGTAACGATTGTGATAGTGCATATACCGATAAAGATCCCGCTTCGCACGTTAGATATGGAAAAAATGTATATACATGTAGCGCAAATTGCTCAAATCTGTTGAGAAATAAATAGGAATCTTTAGATTCATACGCTCCTAGTAATCATCTAAGAGAAGACACAGTTCCTACTTGGAAAAAATAGGGAAAAAAAAAGTAAAATAAAAAATGTGAAAACGAGACTCAAATAAATAACAGTACTTGAAATTTATCCTAATCCAAGAGTATAGTAACAATAAAGGCCCATGATGAAATGTTTAAGACCACTGGAAAACATAAATACACTATCCCATAACATAAATAAACATTCAAGTCACATTATACAATGAAATACAAAAATATAAATATCTTTGCATCAGATAAAAAATCTTTCCAAACATAATATCTATTGATCTTGCAGGAAATAATTCAGCAACTGAAATCTACAACCATAATTGAACTACATCATTAAATTCTTGTCTATCTTAATTTGTTCCCATCATAACAGAAGAAAGTAGGAAAAATCATCATGAGTCAGTTTCTTTTAAAACTACATCAATCAAGGATTCACCAAGTGAATTTAGTTAAGCCAATTCATTCTAACAAAAGAAAGTGGCATTAACATGTAGGACAAGAAGCTAAACCATGGCCCTTTTTGGAGACTGATTCAAAAGAATTGAATCAAGGAATTACGTGCGGTTAGCTTAATTAAATGTAGGATTATGTGTATTTGGGGATTTGTTTGAAAATGTGTGTTTTAAGGGTTCATTTGTAAGTTGTAACTTCATGTATCTTTTGGGGCTTGCATAATTCTTGTTGTTAGGAATATACGAACAAATTCCCGAAACCTGTGAGAAACAAATAGAGAAAGAATAACGCCAAAGAAAAATTCAATCACACGCACAAGACAATATTTACGTGGTTCAGTAATTTTGCCTACGTCCACGGAGTTACAGGAATTTCAATATTATCAGGAAGAAAGCACAGAGAGTGCGGCGATACAATTCTCTCGCTCTCGCTCTCTCTCGCGGATACAACCACGCGAACCCTAATCACCCGAAAGCACCCTTTTTATATATTGCGCCTCGCGGCCCAAGCCTTCGCTCCATGGACTAAGCCTTAGGATAGAAATCTCTAATTAAACAAAGGTCGGGTCGTCACCCAAATTAAGACACAACTAGGCTCCACAAAAGCCCAACAATCTACACATTCTTATAAATAGGGTGTGAAAGCCACGTACTAGTATTTTTTTATGAATCTGAATTGAAAGTTAAGCATACTCCTCCCCCTCCCCCCCTCTTTATAACAAATAAATTCATTGATAGAAAAGGAATGTATAAGTAGAGAGTAAAGCATCTGTTTTCAAAATTATGGGTAACCCCAGGAAAATAAAGAAAGACAAGACAAAAGGAACACTAGACAACCCAAAAATATTAGTAGGTCCTATCAAGTCAAGAAGGAAAGCAAATTATGCTGAACATCCGAAAAACACATCCCCTTGAAGTTCCCACACACCAAAGAGAAACCAAATGTTGAATCTTGTCCCAAGCTAGTAAAAGAACAAACAGAAAAAGAGAAATAGGATCTCCTGGCGAGGAGCAGCAGCGGCGAGGAGAATAAGAAGAAGAAGAAGCAAACCTAGATCCTGGCGAGGAGCAGCAGCGGCGGCGGTCAAAGTAGCGAATGGCGATGGGCAAAAGCTAGGCCGCGACGGCGACAATGATGGGCGAGGCAACGGCGAACGACGATGGAGAGAGGAGGATTGGGAGAGAGGAGGATCGGGAGGGAGGGGCTGTGAGAGAATGGAGGGAAATTTTGGGAGAAAAAAAAGGGAAATAAGAGATTAGGGGGGCGGGGGGGAGGGAAGTGGCAATAGTGACGAATTCACAAATTCATCACTAATAGTTTCAGACAAAAAAAATTATTTTTTTGAAAAAAGGGAAGTATTAGTGACAATTCCAAATCCGTCACTAATAAGGGGTCAATAGTGACGAATTTGTAAATTCATCACTAATACTCTGAAGTAAAATTTTTTATTTTTTTTTTTAAAAAGGGAAGTATTAGTGACGGTTCTCAAATCCGTCACTAATAATGAGCCAATAGTGTAAATTCGTCACTTATACTCTAAAGTAAATTTTTTATTTTTTTAAAAAAAGGGAAGTATTAGTGATGGTTCTCAAATCCATCACTAATAATTGGCCAATAGTGATGAATTTGTAAATTCGTCACTAATACTTTGAAGTAAAAATTTTTAATTTTTTAAAAAAATGGAAGTATTAGTGACGGTTCTCAAATCCGTCACTAATAATGGGCCAATAGTAACAAATTTACAAATTTGTCACTAGTACTCTGAAGTAAAGATTTTTTTTTTTTTTTTTTAAAGGGAAGTATTAGTGACGATTCTTAAATCCGTCACTAATAATGGGCCAATAGTGACGAATTTGTAAATTCGTCACTAATACTATAGAGTAAATTTTTTTTATTTTTTATTTTAAAAAGGGAAGTATTACTGATAGTTCTCAAATTCGTCATTATTCGAATTTGTAAATTCGTCACCAGTACTCGGAACTAAAAAATTTTTATTTTTTTTTTTACAAAAGGAAGTATTAGTGACGGTTCTCAAATCTATCACTAATAATTGGTCAATAGTGACAAATTTGTAAATTTGTCACTAATACTCTAAACTATTGTTTATTTTTACTTTTTAAAAGGAAGTATTAGTGACAGTTTTCAAGTCCGTCACTAAAAATGAGCTAATAGTGACGAATTTGTAAATTCGTCACTAATACTCTGAACTAATTTTTATTTATTTTTTTAAAATAATAGTAGTAATGATTATTTAATCATTACTAATGTTTATCTTTTAGTGGCGGATTTAATTCATCACTAATACCACAAAAATCATTGCTAATATTTTTTCGGGATAATTTCTACGCGAAAAAAATTTTCGCCTGATATTTTCCTATTTTTAGTGACGAAACTATTAGTGACGGATTTAATTTCGTCACTAATAGTGTTGTATTAGTAACAGTTACTAAAATCCTCACTAATACCCGCTTTTAGTGACGAAATTGAATCTGTCACTAATAATTTCGTCACTAAAATCAGTTTTTTTTGTAGTGCAAGTTGTTGACGTCAAGCTCAAAGTTTATAAAACTCAACCTTCTTTTGCTGGGTTTCCTTTTCCAACTAGTCTTTGTTTTTGCATTTGCTAGCCTAGAGGTGGCATCAATTGGGGAGATATAAATCTAAATCTTGTAACTTACTCAAGACGTGAAGGTTAAGCCACCCCTAGAAATAAACGCTTTCCAGGGATTCCTGTTCGAGCTACATTCTCATTGGAGTTGTGAAGACAATATAAGAATGTTATGATTGTCTTAGCTGACCATGCAAATAATGAAAATGAAAAAAAAAAACCGAGCAGAGGAAATGAAAACAAAAATATACACTTGCTCCAAACAAATATAAAGAGGTCAAGCTAAGGACACAACGCCACAATCCTACATGTATGAAGAATCTTCTACTAACCAATGCACTTGTTGAATTCACACACAGTCTGGGAATAAATTTATCTAGGGTGGTCTTGATTGAATATGGTGAGTAAGTAAGAAGATGCTATGGTGAAGGACTCAACTCCTTAGTAAAGTGGATCCCTTTCAGACTAGTCCACTCCAAATTTTTAGCATTAGTTCTTCAAATATATGGGACATTTGATTATGACACTCTTCCTCACATATGAGAGTGAACCCATTTTCCTAAGTGAATTTTGAGGGAATAAACTAGTGAGGCTGAGTCAAGACGACCGTTCTGTAGGTGTCCCAGGGCACTCTGAGTGAGACAAATCATATACTGTACACATGCCTTATGAAGTGGCCTATTCATACCTGAATTTACTTTCTAATAATAACTCTAAATTATAATCATGGGTGATTCTCTGTGAGTTGTGTCTTGAGATGGTTATGTATTGTTGAGATTTGCATGATTAAATTGCTGCCGAGTGTGTGTATAGTAAAGTCATGTACAAAGGAACCTGTATGCAATAAGGTTATATCTCTGTATGTGAAATGGTATGATTGTGCTGCATGTGTTCTCATCTTTTGTTCATTGAACTGGTGTTTATGGGGACCACCCTGGAAACCCTCACGAGACAAGAACTCGTTCACTAGGATCAACCTAGGGATTTAAAGCCTTGTTGCATATGGTAACTGCAATTGTATTTCCTGCGAAAGAGGATGTAGGTAGGATTTGATAGTTTTCTTAGATTTTGATTTGCTCGAGGACTAGCAAAATGTAAATTGGGGGTCGTGATGAATCCCTAAAATGTATGATTTTAGACCCCCATTCATCTTTCTTTACCCTCATTTTACTATGTATTTGCCTAAAGTTATTATTGTTCAGAACTATGCAAGGTTTGTTTTTCTTTTCAGGGAAAACAGGTTCAAACTAGGGAGTTAGGTATTACGAGAATCCAAGGAAGATTTGGTGGACTCAAAGCTCAAATAAGATGCTCAGCCAAGCTCCTGAAACTTTAGATCATCAAGGGACCAAAAAAACGATGCTCGAACATGTGGTGCAACTAGCAGCATAAGGGGCAACTAAGTCTTTACTCGCAGACTCCAAGGTTCACACTGAGATGAAAATGCTACAAGGTTCGACCAACTCCTCGACCAAGTGACTCTCCAGGGTGACCACGTCGAGATACTGAGCTATAACTGAGATTAGAATTATCGACAGCCTCGACGAAGTGTTCGACCAATAGACCTTGAGGGGCTACTATGTCGAGTTCCTAAGATTTCCTAAAGCTCGAGATCCTGCAAGTCTCAACCATCAACTTGACTAGCAAGACCCTAAGGTGTGACGTAGTTGAAGACATTAAAGATTCGAATTCCAAATTTCCCGCGAGTCTAGACCAAGGCGCGCATAAGAATGACATAGGGGCGACATGGTCGATAACGATAATCTTTTGCACAAAATTTATTGCAAACTTTCCTAACTTTTAAAAGAAACCTTGTAAACCCTAGAGCCTATAAGTATTCTCTACGAACATAAGCTTTGAGTTGCTCTTTGGCCTCTCTTAGGTTAGTGACAGACTTAAGATGTCATTGAGAGCTAAATTAGATTAGGAGTAATGCAGATTTCTGGATTGTACAAAGTGTATTCGATGGCATGTGACAATTGGTGGAGCTCTTGTGTTTTCCAGTGTATATTATATGATCATTCTGTTGTATTTTCTAGCGTTAGTGACAGACATTCTGATTGCAAAGGGATGATCTTTTTACTTGCTTTCTCTTTACTGCTTTCATTTATTGTTTGGATGATGATGATGTTTACTGACAAGATTAGCACTTCTATTGCTTCAGGTACACTTATTAGGCTACAATCTCCCATAGAGGTTCTCATGCTCGTTTATGATAGAGTACTCTGGTTCCCAACCGTGCTCCGGACGGCTGGTGCACGCTTGCTACTCTATGCCATCGAACGGTTCCTTAGATTATTTAGCCAGGTTCCGATTAGTTTAGTAGGTAAACTCACTAAACTTAGATTACGCAAAACAACATCCTAGACTATACTCATGTCTAAACACTGCTTTGTAGGAGTAGGGTTAATTTATATTTACTCGCTTTCATTTAATCGCTTTCCAGTAGATGGTTAGATTTCACCCATTGAAAATTACCACCTTTTTACTTCTCTTTTATACAAGGCTATAATAAACTAATTTTAAAGTAACTTAATAACTGCGCTTCAAGTCCCTAAGGATCGACACCCGACTTCCCCACTTTCTACTGAACTTGGGATTGTTAGGTAATATAAATTTTATCTTTGGTAGTTAAGAACCCAAGCCTTGATGAGCCTACTAGTCTGCGAAAATCAAAAGGAGTCACATTTTTCTTTAATAAAAGAAAAAGATTTGAAAATTGTGGAGTTGGAAAGAAAAATGGAGGACAACTTCAAAATTATTTATAAATTCACGGAAGGCCAAAATAATTTTGAAAAACTCTTTGGGGCCCAACAAAACTCTCTAGAAAAAGAATGCCTTAGTTTTAATGGGAAATAAAATAGGAGGCAGAAAAATATTTACTTGGGATACTTCGTAAAAGAATCAAAATCATTTATCCCATCTAAAGACTCCTATAGGCATACCACATGTTTTAAATGCAAGAAGATAGTCCACATAAAATTTTACTATCCTTTTAAGAATAAGGATGTTAAAATTAAGAAGGTCTGGAAAGTCAAGGGAGAATCAAGCACTAAACCAAATGGACCTAAGAGAATTTGGGTACCAAAAATAGTCACTTGAATGTTTATTGTAGGTGTACTTAAGATTGTCCTCCACCAAGGACAAGTGGTACATGGATAGCAGCTGCTCACGACGCATGACAGGAGATAAAGCAAAGTTCATGTCCATTTCGCCTAAGGGTGGAGGATTCATTACCTTCGGGGACAACGCAAAAGGCAAGATCATTGGAGTAGGTAGGATTGATAAGGAACCCTCTCTTATCATAGATAATGTTTTACTTGTAGATGACTTAAAACATAATCTGTCAAGCATAAGTCAACTATGTGATAGAGGATATAAGGTGTCATTTGAGCATGATAAATGCTTAGTAGAAAACCTATCTAAGAATAAAATATTATTTACTGTTGAATGTAATGAAAATGTTTGTACTACTAGTTTTGATAACTTAGCCTCTCAACATGTGAAATGTTTTTCCTGCTATAAATGAGACTAGTTGGCTTTGGCATAGGAGACTAGGACATACTACCATGGATTTACCATCAAAGCTGGTTAAAAGTGAATTAGTTAAAGGTTTATCTAAAACACATTTTGTAAAAGATGAAATATGTGATGCATGTCTACTGGGTAAACAAACTAAATCTAGCTTTAAAAAGAAGAAAGTCATCTCCACCACTAGGTCACTTCAAATGTTGCACCTAAACTTATTTGGTCCTAATCAAGTTCAAAGTCTAGGAGGTCAATCATATGCCTTTATTATTTTTGATGATTATTCTATATTCACATGGGTCTTATTTCTTGCACATAAAGATGAAGCATATGAACGATTTATCAAACTACATAGAAAAATTAAAAATGGAAAAGGGTATACAATAACACATATCGGAAGTGATAGGGGTAGAGAATTTAAGAATAAGGATATGGAAGAATTCTATGATTCATATGACATATCACACAACTTTTCTGCACCTAGGACCCCACAACAAAATAGTGTAGTTGATAGAAACAATAGGTCTTTACAGGAAATGGGTAAAACATTACTTAATGAACATAACTTACCCAAATACTTCTCGGCTGAAGCAGTGAGCATTGCTTGCTATGTAATGAATAGAGTTTAGGCCCACTCTCAACAAAACCCCTTATGAATTGTGGAATGAACATAGACCTAATATTTCATATTTCCACATCTTTCGGTGTAAATGCTTTATGCTTAGAGATTAAGACAACCTAGGCAATTTGGTGTAAAATATGATGAGGGTATATTTCTAGGTTATGCCATAGATAGTAAGACCTATAGGGTGTTTAATTAAAGAACATTAACTATCATAGAATCCATCCATGTAGTGTTTGATGAGTCAAATCCTTTCTCCAAAAAGACTGATGAGGATGATCTTAAAATAAGAAAGGGATTAGAAAAATTATCCATTGAAAATAATAAAGATAAGATCACAAAAATTAAAGATATATCCGATGAGGATAATCAAATTGAGAGTGAAGTACAAAAACTACTAGAGAATGGAAATTTGTGTAAAAGTCACCCCAAAGATCAAATCATAAGTGAACCATCACGAGGTGTAGCTACCCGATCATCCCTTAGAAACTTATGTAGCCACTTTGCATTTTTATCTCATGAAGAGCCTAAGAATATGAATGAGGCCATTGAGGATGAATCATGGGTAACGTCTATCCAGGAAGAATTAAATTAATTCAAAAGAAGCAAAGTTTGGACCTTGGTTCCTAGACCTAATGATCATGCTATCATTGGAACTAAATGGGTTTATAGAAACAAGAAAGATGAAAATGGGGTTGTAATTAGAAATAAAACCAGATTAGTTGCCCAGGGTTACAACCAGGAAGAGGAGATTGACTTTGAGGAGACCAATGCCTTTGTAGCTAGGATGGAAGTCATTCGAATGTTATTAACATATGTTGCTTTTAAGAACTTCAAATTATATCAAATGGAAGTTAAAAGCGCATTTCGAAATGGATACATCAATAAGGAGGTATGTGGAACAACCTCCAAGATTCAAAAACCACAAATTCCCAAATCATGTGTATAGACTGTCTAAAGCCTTATATGGATTGAAGAAAGCTCCT
Source organism: Malania oleifera (assembly GCF_029873635.1). Classification (NCBI taxonomy): domain Eukaryota; kingdom Viridiplantae; phylum Streptophyta; class Magnoliopsida; order Santalales; family Ximeniaceae; genus Malania; species Malania oleifera. The sequence continues at coordinate 77,000,085 of NC_080422.1, read as the reverse complement.
AGAGTTTGGTATGAAAGGCTAAGTGATTTTCTACCAGATAATGGGTTTACTAGAGGGAAGATAGATGCAACACTCTTCATAAATTCTAAAAATGATAACATGCTTCTAGTGCAAATATATGTAGATGACATCATATTTGGAGCAACAAACGAAGAGTTGTGTAATGAGTTTTCCAAATGCATGCAAAATGAATTCGAAATGAGCATGATGGGTGAATTTACATTCTTCATAGGACTTTAGATTAGACAAGCTAAACATGAGACTTTTGTATGCCAATCAAACTATGTTAGAGAATTGCTCAAAAAATTTAGTATGGAGGGCTATAAAATTTTAGGAACACCTATGAGTACTTCCACCAAATTAGACAAAGATGAGTTAAGGCATACCGGTAAATGTTAAGCTTTACCAAGGTATCATTGGTAGCTTGTTGTACTTGACTGTTGTTGGCCTAACATGGCTTTCGAATCTTATTTTAATGATAACAAATAAAGGTTAATTTAACAAGTTGTTGTTTAAGTGATGATACTTCAGGAACCTTGTATGACAAAGTTCAAATTGATCAAAGAAATGAAAGTTCAAGATCACAAGTACCATAAAATATACTCCATCAACAAAGTGATCAAAAGAAAACTCAAGAGGACCAAGATGTTCAAAACATGTGGAAGCTTAACAAATATTGAAGCTTAAGCCTAAGAGAATTCAAAGCAAGGATATATATGAAGACTTCAAGCTTAGAGAGCTTTTAAGTATTTAGGATGACTTATGTAAGTACTCATTATAAATATTATTTTGAAATGCTTTGAAGCTCATTAGGGGTTGATATGAACTTAGAGACCTTATTTTGAAAACCCTGGAAAATGCTTTTTAAAATTAACAAAGCAAGATGGCTAAGAGTTTTGAAACTAACTTGAAAAAACAATATTTATAGTTATTCAGGAAACTGAGCTTTAGACCTCAGGCACCTGAAGATTTTCCTAAACTGATTTTGAACAAGCAGGGTAGGTCCAGGCGACTAACCTCTAAATCTTCAGGTGCCTGACCCTATTTTAAACAGAAAATTTACACTATGTTCAGAAGGAATAGGCAACTGACCCTGAAGCTTTAGGCACCTGACCCTCGTTAACGGCTATTATTTTTAAAGTTTTTAAAATTCAATTTTATATTGCTTATGCCCCAAACTTTGTATAAACTTGAGAAACACTCCAAGTAACTTGGGCAACACGAATTAAACACTTTTTGAACCTATAAATACATGATTTCTCAAATCAAATCACTACCAAGAAATTGAAAATCAGTTTTCAAAGCTCCATTGCTCATACTCTCTCAAAGCTCTCATGCACTCATACTTTTGCTAAAAATTTCTTGAGACAAACTGAGTTTCCAATCACTGATCTGAAAGCTAATCTTCTAAGGTTTGATACAAATCAAAAGAAGAAACCCGATGAAATACTTCTTTAAGCTTCAATTCAGTTTCTCTTTGATATTTAATTTGAAGTATTAGTTGAGCTATATTTGTACTAACCAGCTCTATCTGAGAGCATCTCTTGTTCAAAAGAAATATTTCTTGTTTTCTTATTTTCTTTGACGGTTCAGGTTTATTGGATCGTTGTACCGAGCGTGGGGTATCGCTTAAGGAGGGGGCTCCACCCTAAAGGAGGGGGCTCCACCCTAAAGGAGGGATTATAATAGCTTGTTTCGCTTGCAAAGGAATGTTATAATGGAATCCTTAGGCGGTCTTGCCTAAGGCGAGGACATAGGCTAGGTATAAGCCGAACCTCGTAAAAACTCGGTCTCACTCGTAACCTTTACTCTTTAATTTTTCTACATATATAAATTGTATGATTGTGTATCTAAGTGCAGGTAGCTTAGAAAATTGAGATTGAGAAAAACTTTTAATTTAAGGAAGTACGCTAATTGATCATTTGCAGAAATCTTAAAGGGGGGTGGTACGTTGGTCAATCATTTGTAGAAACCTTAGTTCAAAGGAAACCTAAAAGATCCATAAAGAAAGGGCTATAATCAAACTCTATGCTGAGTTTTGCAAACACTGATTCAAGGAAGCACTGCTGCAACTTTTGTGTTGGTTAAGTATTTTGTATTTGATTGATTGGATGACTAGATTGTCGTTGTTGAATGTATTTGGTTTGTGTGTATTGTGATTGATTTAATTAAAGTATTAAAAATAAAAATCATTCTTGTTTATTTCCTAAGTTTACAAAAGGTTAGGAATTTGTAAAAAGATTTAAAAAGGTACTTTTAAAAACCCAATTCATCCCCCCTCCCCCCCTTTCTTGGGAATAAACCTTCCTTTTCAATTGGTATCAGAGTGGGGTTTTAGCAAATCTTAAATAGAAGCTATATAAAGATCAAAATGGCACACCTAGGTGTATCTTCTTTTACCGAAAGACAATCTTCAACTAGACCCCCTATTTTCTACGGTGTAAACTACACCTTTTGGAAACAAGGAATGATAATATATATTCAAGTTATGGATTGGAAAGTATGGAAAGTTGTCACACATGGTGACTACATTCCTACTAAATTAGTAGATGGTAAAGAAGTTCCTAAAGAAGAACGAGACTTGACCGATAATGACTATAAAATGATGCAAGTAAACTCAAGTGACATGAATGCACTATATTGTGCTTTAGATGTTAATGGGATCAATAGGGTTATGGCATGTAAGTTAGCTAAAGAAATATGGGATAAGTTAGAAGTAACCTATGAAGGAACGATAGATGTTAGAGATAGTAGAATCGACATGCTCACTAGCGAGTATGAAGCCTTTAAGATGAATCTAGATGAAACAATCACTAGCATGTATACTAAGTTTACTCACATAATAAATTCCCTAACCGCTTTAGGAAAAAATTATTCAACATATGAAATGATTATACAAATCCTAAGAGGACTTCCTCTGATATGGGAACCTAATGCCATAGCAATCATGGAAGGAAGAAACCTGAAAAATACCTCCCTTGATGAGTTAATCGAATCCCTTCTAATATATGAGATGTGATAAACGAAAGAAGTTGAAAATCAAAAGCCTAGGAATCCATTGCATTTACAGCCTCAAGTGAAAGCTCTAGTGATGAAGATGAAGAAGATATGGATGTAAATGAAATAGCTCTAATAACCAAGAAACTAGCAAAAATCCTTTGAAAGAATACTAAATTCCCAAGAAAAGTCTGGAACTCAAAATTAGATGAAGATGAAGAAAAGGAAATCAATAAGAAGAAAACAAAGGCTGAACTTCCAACATGTTATAATTGTAAGAAAGCTGGACACATAAAACCGGATTGTCCACAACTTAAAAAAGATTCCAAAAAGACAAGGAAAAGGGCAATGAAAGCCACTACATGGGAAAATATTAGTACAAGTAGTTCAGACAGTGAATCAAGTGACCAAGAGGTTGCTTGCTTTATGGCATGGGACGATAATGAAGAACAAAGCTCCTCATCCAAATTATTTAATGATTATAGTGATAATTCATCTAATGAATCCAATGATGAGAGTATGTCATCTTATGAAGAACTACAAAGTGAACTATTCAAAGTTCATAAGATCTTAGTTAAAATGACTAAACGATACACATCATTGAAAAATAAGAATGAAAGTGTAATGAAAGAATTGGAATCGCAAAAACTCGCTAAAAGAGAAAAAGATTTGAAAATTAAGAGATTAGAAAGTAAGAATGAAAAGGTGATAAAAGAATTAGAAAATATGAGATCCCAAACTTCCATTGATAATGAGAAAGATCAATTTATTTCTAAACTAGAGAACAAAATCAGTAAGATGTCTCAAGATCAAGTAAAACTACAAGAAAAGGGTAAAAATATACAAAACTCTGAAATCTGTGATCTTAAAAGTAAAATTGAGGACCAAGCCAAAATCATCTATAATTTTACTAGAGGAAAGGAGAACTTTGATCAAATGATTGGCGCACAAAGAATGTCCTTGCATAAAGAAGGCATAAGATTTAATGCAATTGAGAATACAAGAAAAAAGAACCTCTACATAGGGTACTTTACAAAAGCCTCCAAAGATTATGCTAGCACCTGCTCAAACGCTTACTCACATACCACATGTTTTCTATATAAGAAGAAAAGACACATTAAGTTTGAATGCCCATTCAAAAGAAAGGGTGTGAAAACTAGACAAATTTGGAGAATAAAAGAAGCATCACTTGCTAAACCATCTGGACCCAAGAAAGTTGGGTACCTAGATAAAAAGGACTCCGAAGATATTAATTAGCTATTCGCTTTTTACAAAATAAGAAAACCACTTAATCAAATTAATACAAGAATATTGAACTAGTTGAAATGAATAAAACTTAAAGAAGAGCTCATAAGCTTATTGATAGACTATAACATTTAAAAAAAAAATACGAAAATGGTATTGTTGGCCTAATCAAGAAAGCTTGGATTGTACAAGACTTATCCTCAAATCAAGGAAGTCATGTGCCTCAAAAGCCAATTTGAAAAGATATTTGAAGCCTGATGATACGATAAAATAAAAGAAGAGTTCATGATAAGTGAAAGAAGATATTTAGAAGGATTAGGGAGTCAAGTGACTAAACTTGGAAGCTCAGGCGACTGAGCAGCGTAAATTAGAGGTTCAGGCACCTAAGCCTTTAGACCTCAGGTGACCGAGGTGCTAGTACCTGCTAAAAAATTAATTTCATAAATTGTTAGGCGACTGAGCCAAATCTTCATGCGCCTGAACTCACGGGTCTTACATATTTTGAGCACGAAAACCCTAATCTTTTCATATTCCAGGCTACTGAACACAGTTCCATCACTCACCTGAGCCTCCTTCTCTTGATCTCCTTTAATTCTTAGCTTCAAATCCCTCAAATCAAAGTCTCCCAATCACTCTCCTACACCTTTTCCCACGGTTTCTAGGGTTTCACTTGGCCGATTTGTTTCATCCTCCAAAATCAAAGATGCCTTACACCAAAACTACAACAAATCAAGGACCTTCTTCAGGGAGAGATGATAATAACATCAAAAAATGGCTCGTAACTCCTCAATCGAAGCATCGATACCGTTCTCATCTTCATTCTACGGAACCAATTTTTGATAAGTTCATAGATACCTCCTTCTTTGATTCAGAATTTTGGCAAATCCTACCTATGTTTAGGAATATCGGTTGGAAGAATTTTGTAGTTTATCAATCCAAAGGATTGTATCCCAACTTAGTAAATTTTTTTTATGCAAATATGATCCATTAATAAAATGCCCTAACCACTAAGGTTAGAGGAAAGAAGATAGTATTAACTCCACAAACCTTGGCTCCTATTTTGCATATTACCCCGGGTGAATTTGAATGTCTAGCTTTTGCTCAAAGATGGATTATAGAGCAACGTTTCACACCTGAAGAATTTTTGCCACTGATTATGATAGAGGAACCTTTTTATTTTGGCCATCCTCCTATGTACAAAAATCTGAATCTTCAGGCTCAAATACTTTAGAAAATCATCACAAACAACATCCTACCAAAAGTTGGTTCATATGATCACATCTCCTACGTAGATTGCTTTGTGTTATGGTGTCTGTTAAAAGGGAAGAAACTTGATCTCTCTAGCCTAATTTTGAAATGGATGTAGGTCAAATTGGAAGCTACTCGAGTCACTCTTCCTTATGGTGGTACTATAAACCTTCTCTTTGCTCATCTTAGTGTCACTACTCCTATCAAATTATTCATCAAGCATTCTAGGTAAGATCTTTTCACTTCCACAACCCTGAAACAAATGGGATATGAAAAGCATGATCAGGGTTGGTTTTTGAAAGTAGGACGACCAGAAAAACCAGCATTTGTACCTCCTCCACCTCAAAATCAGCAACAAGGAATTTCAGCTGACACTACTTCTTGGTTTATCCCATTCCATCATGAATTCACTACCTTCAGTAGAGAAATGCGTTCAGGTCTCCAATCACTTCAGAAGAACGTATCTTCCCTCCACACTACCTGCTCTTCACTTGACCAGTGCCTTACTCGCATAGAGTAGTATAGGGCTAGCTCATCTCGTAGTGTTGATCCTATGGATACCAGCTCTGGCCCTCGTAGTGATGCTTCATCTGATGAAGAATCTAAAGAAGGAAGTGAGGAGGGTGATGAAGAGGAAGCATAGCTAATGATTATAATGATGATGATGTTGCTAATGCCTAATCTATTTTTTGTTGTATTAAAGTATTATCTATGTCTTGGCTATCATTGTGTTGGTTTGTTTGCTTGTTCTTTTCTTTTTGTTTTTCTTGTAACTCCCTTGCTTATGAATTTTTGTAATTTTTAATGACTATATGACTATGCTTTTTTATGTGCTATCCTAAGACTCTTTGTGACTATGCTCCTCATTTCCTTTTGATTGATGTCAAAGGGAGAAAGGTATTTTGGAGAGCAAACACGAGAAAAGAGTATCTTAAAGAGAAACCATGAGAACATTAGAGCGTGGCGAATATGTAAAACACATAATCTTGACATGAGATATAGCATGGGGGAGTAAAAGCAAAAATGAGCATAATGAGAAAAATGAGAACATAAGCATAAATGTTGACATGAGCTATAATGCATTAAAACATAATATACTTGATTGTGACTTATTGAGTTTTGAACTTATATTTGAAATCATAATTGTTAAAAGGCATACTTATTGTTAGGAGGAGTCTTATCAAGGTTCTCTCATCTTTATTCCTTATTTGTCATCATCAAAAAGGGGGATAGACTAGGCAAATTATGCGGAAGATCGGACGAAGTGTTAGGGGACGGTAGCGTCCACCTACGGCTGCAGGTTGCACCATAAATAAGTTCACCCGCATGCATACTCCAACGTTTACTGGAGAGTCCGACCCTATTGTGGCGGAGAACTGGGTGCACAAGATAGAAAAGATACTGAAAGTTCTGCACTGCACCGATGAGCAAAAAGTTCCCTATGTTATGTTTCAGCTGGCGGGAGAAGCTGAGAGATGGTGGATGGCTGTGAGTCTGCTTGAGGTGTAAAGAGCCGATTCATCTGGGATGACGTGGGGCCGTTTTAAGGAGGTATTCTTTGAGAGACCCTTCCTGGCTTCTGTCCGTTATGCAAAAGCAGACGAGTTCTCGAGTCTAACTCGCGGAACCCTGACAATGCAGAGTTATGCAGCTAAATACATCAAGCTATCTCGCTTTGCACTATGTATAATCTTGAACGAGTATGAAAAGACTTGGAGATTCGGGAAGGGCCTAAGGAAAGATATCCATAGGCTGGTGGGGATGCTGCATATTCAGGAGTTTTTTTTGTTCTAGTGGATAAAGCCGTGGTGATTAAGGTTGGTCCTTCGGAGGATGAGGTGGCGAAGGATCATAAGAAGAGGCTGGTGCATTCTAGTTCTTAGACAGGTTCTCATCAGGGGTGGTAGAAGAAGAGGAACTACAATTTGGGTAATCGCTAGGGTACGGAACCGTGTGATCCACAAGAGAACCGATCTCACGAGCATTGTACTAGGTGCCAAAAATGGCATGATGGTGAATTTCAGCTGTTTGTGGGTAACTGTTACAACTATGGCAAATCGGGCCCCAAAGCCCAAAACTGTTGTACGCAGATGATTGGTACTCTTAAAACGAGTCAAAACTACGGAAATAATCAGGTGCCTCGGGAAAATTTTTAGGGAAACACAGCTCAGGCGAGAGTGTACTCGCTTACTCCAGTCGATGCAGAGCATGCTGGCAATGTGGTGACAGGTATCATGTTACTGCTTTCAAATAAAGTTGTTGTATTATTCGATTCAGGCAACCCACTCCTTTATATCTGCAAACTTTGTGAAATTGTGTGGGGTTGAAACCCAAGTGATGGATAAGGGGTTGTCTGTAGCTACACCGTCTGAGAGTATGGTAATCTGTAGGAAGATGTTAGGGAAGTGCTTAGTGGTAATTCAGTGAAGGCCGCTATTGGTGAACCTGGTAGTGTATGATATGTTCGATTTTAATATTATACTGGGGATGGATTGGTTATCCTCCAGTTTTACTGTGATTGATTGCCATAGGAAAGTAGTGGTGTTTAGACCTCCTAAGGAAACAAAGTATGAATTTGTAGGATCGTGTGTGCGTTCGACGCCACAGATTCTGTCGGCAATGCAGACGAGAAAGTTACTTTTGGACGGGTGTCAAGGGTACCTAGCCTGTGTGAAGGAACCACTTCGGGATGATCTGAAGCTCAAGGATATCCAAGTGGTCAACGAATTTTTGGATGAATTCTCAGAAGACTTACCCGATTTACTTCCTAATCGTGAGGTGGAGTTTGCTATTGAATTATTGTCAAGCAAGGCACAGATTTCTAAAGCTCTATACCGGATGGCTCCAACTGAACTTAAAGAGTTGAATGAATAGTTACAGGAACTACTGGATAAGGGCTTTATCAGACCTAGTGTTTCGCCCTAGGGAGCCCTAGTATTGTTCGGGAAGAAGAAGGACGGGTCAATGAGAATGTGCATTGATTACCATGAGATCAATAAGGTAACAGTGAAGAACCGATATTTGTTGCCTTGTATAGATGGTTTCTTTGACCAGCTACAAGGAACGCAAGTCTTCTCAAAGATCGATTTATGGTCAGGGTATCATCAGGTGAAAGTTAAGACTGAGAATGTTGCAAAGACTGCTTTCCAAACCAGATATGGTCACTACGAGTTTCTGGTCATGCCTTTTGGGTTGACTAATGCTTTGGTGGTATTTATAAACCTAATGAATAGGACTTTTCATGAATACCTAGACCAGTTCGTAGTGGTAGTCTTTGACGATATTCTAGTATACTCTAGGAGTTTGGAAGAGCATGAAAACCATCTAAGGTTAGTGCTTCAGGTATTGCGGGAAAGGAAATTGTACGTTAAACTGAAGAAATGTGAGTTCTAGTTGAAGCAGGTTGCACTTCTAGACCATGTCGTGTCGGGAGGTGGTATCTTAGTTGATCTAGGTAAGATTGAAGCAATGGTTGACTGGGTGAAACATAAGAGCGTGCAGGAAGTTTGGAGTTTCCTAGGACTAGCTGGGTACTACTGGCGGTTCATGGAGGGATTCTCTAGATTGTATGGCACTTTCACATGGTTAATGATGAAGGATGCGAGATTTAATTAGACCGACGAGTGCAAGAAGAATTTTCAGGAGTTGAAACATCGACTGGTCACTGCTTCGGTGTTAACCATTCCATCTAGGGATGGTGGTTTTGTGATTTACAGCGACGCATCTTTGAAGGATTTGGGATTTGTGCTGATGCAACAGGAGAAAGTAATTTCTTATGCTTCTCGACAACTCAAAGAGTACGAGAAAAATTACCCTACGCATAATCTAGAGTTGGCAGTAGTAGTATATGCGTTGAAGATTTGGAGACACTATTTGTATGGTGAGTAGTGTGAGATCTTCACGGACCACGAGAGTCTCAAATACTTTTTCATGTAGAAAGAGTTGAACGTGAGGCAAGGGATGTGGATGGAACTGATCAAGAACTACAATTGTACCATTAGCTATCACCAGAGGAAAGCTAACGTGGTAGCTGATGCGTTGAGTCGGAAGTTAGAGCACACGTCAGTATCTGCAGTAGTAGGTAAGCATCATATCAGATGGGATTGGAGAGTCTTGGCATGGAATTGGTGGATGGTAATCACCAAACTTTCATTACTAGCTTGGTGATCTATCCAACATTATTAGAGAGGATTAAAACCACGGAAGCTAATGATAAAGAGTTAGTTGAGGTTGTAAAGAATGTGCAGCTGGGGCTGGCTGCAGATTTTAACATCTCTGAGAGAGGTGTATTGAGGTTTGGAACCAGATTATGAGTTCCAAACAATGAGGGGATAAGGAGGACGATTTTAGAGGAGGCGCATCATTCTTCGTACACGGTATATATGGGTAACATGAAGATGTATAAAGATTTGCGCGAATCCTTCTGGTGGAGTGGCATAAAGAGGAAGATTGCTTGATTTATAGAGCAGTGTCTGATGTGTCAGTAGGTAGAGGCTAAACATAAGAGGTCGACAGGGCAATTGCAGCCATTGAGCTAGAGTGGAAATGGGAGTACATCTTTATGGACTTTGTTACCGGGTTACCACTAGCAGTTCATGGGCAGAATGTAATATGAGTGATCATTGACAGACTAACTAAATCTACTCACTTTGTACCGATGCTACTCCTTGAGTAGGCTGGCAAACCTATACGTGCGGGAGATAGTCAAAATGCACGGGATACCAGTGTCCATTGTTTCAGATGAAGACCCAAGATTCACTTCTTGATTCTGGAAGAGCTTACAGGAGGCACTGGAGATGAAACTTACTTTCAATACAACGTTCCACCCCCAAACTGACGAACAGTCAGAGAGGACGATACAGATCTTGTAGGATGTGTTACGGGCTTGCGTGTTAGATTTCGATGGCAGTTGGATTCCGTTTCTATCTTTAGTGGAGTTTTCCTATAACAACAGCTTCTAAGCTAATATTGGGATGACACTGTTTGAGGCATTGTATGGTCGGAGGTCTCGATATCCTCTGTACTAGGATGAGGTCGGTGAACGGTAGATATTGGGTTCTGAACTCGTACAGTAGGCTTTTGAGAAGGTTAGGTTGATCAGGGATAGAATTAAATCACCTCAGACCCGACAGAAGAGTTATGCGAATGTGCACCATCGGGAATTGGAATTCGAGGTGGGGGTAAGATATTCCTGAGAATCGCTCCAATGAAAGGAGTGATGAGATTCGGGAAGAAGGGCAAGCTAAGCCTAAGGTATATTTGACCATTCGAGGCACTTGAACAAGTGAGTCTGGTAGCCTACAAAATTGCACTACCTCCAACGCTCTCTCAGATCCACGATGTATTCCACGTATCCATGTTGAAAAGGTATGTGTCAGATTCGTCACATGTGATTAGTTACGAATCTTTAGAAATTGGGGATGCTTTGGCATATGAGGAGGTACTAGTTCAGATTTTAGACTGTAAAGTTCAGAAGTTGCATACCAAGAAGATACTGTTAATAAAAACACTATGGCGGAATCACGCGGTTGAGGAAGCTTCTTGGGAATTGGAGACGGAAATACATCAGAAATATCCACATTTTTTCTAAGGGGTGATGTTTACAGGGACATTTTGGGTAAGTATGTGATGTATTTATTATTTAAAGTGATGTGTGGTTAGTCTTTGGGAGAGTTTTGTGATATTGTGAGCTCCCAAGACATTGTGTATGTAACCACGATATTCTTTCGTCATAAGTGAGGGTATGTAATATATTTGGGACAGGGCTGCTATGTGGGTGGCCGTCGGCTCTTCCTAGAGTCGGATATGCGTTTTAGTATATTGATGAGTTAGCGGGTGAGAGATTGCAAATTTCAAGGAAGAAATTTTTGTGAGGGGAGGTTGTAAGAACCTGACCCAAGAAATGTGGATTAAATAAATAAGAAAAGGAGAATGGATTTAAAAAGGAAAAATCAACAGGGCTCGTCGACGAGGCTCCTTTTCTCATCGACAAAGTCCCTTCTACAGCTCGACGATGAAATTCAAAGGTTCGTTGATAAGTAAATACCGAGAGATTTTGGGAATTCTAAAATATCAGGCTCGTCGACAAGGTCACGCCATCGTCAACGAATGCCCTTCTTATGCTCGTCGATGAGGCCGGCCTGGTCAAAGGTCTATAAGTTGAACTTTCAATTGCTTAATGGTTAAGAAACACAAAGATCCTCTCTCTCTCTCTCTCTCTCTCTCTCTCTCTCTCTCTCTCTCTCTCTCTCTCTCTCTCTTCGAACTCGAACTCGAACTCAAACCACTCTCTCTCACAAAGGTTTTGGGTCATCTGTTACCTAAATTAACGATCCGACATTACCACATGGATTAGAAGGAGAATCTTTACGTTATTAGCGGATCGAATCTTCGTTTCAAGGATTTTCGGTAGATCAGTAGTGGTTGGGATTATATTGAAGTATTATTCATCGATTTTTAGGTTTTGGGGATCCTATGTCATTGTTTCGGACCGATTAAGTTTGTGTTTCGATTTTCGGGATAAGGTAAGGGGTTTCTGTTTATATCAATTATTTTGTAATCTGAATCGGTAAAACTGTGGCTTACAATTATACAAATGTTATGGTTACTTATTTAGGAAAATCTATCAAGTGAAATTATGTGATTTTCAAGTTTACAGTTTTTAGGAAAATTATGGATTTCGGGTATCATCTCTGTTTCTGTTGGAAAATTGTATATATGATTAAATTTTAATATAGAGATTACCATAGCTTTGATTATTTAAACTGTATTTTGGGAGTATCTGATATGAGGTTATTTGTTTACCCAAATAAGTGTAAAATGAGCTGATGTATTGAATGATGTGTTTTATGAAAAAACGTGCCGATTAACTACCGTAGGCTATGAGTTATTAAAATGAGCTATAGGAAAGGGAGTTCCAAAATGTTTTAGGTTTTGTGAAAATGACGAGTTGGAATAAAACCAAAAGTCTAGGACAATCGAGGCATGTCGGCTAACTACCAAAGGATGAGATATGAGGCATGCCAGAATAATACCGTAGGCGGCCGAGTCGGTTAACTACCATAGGCTCAGATATCTGGCGTGAAGTCGAGGGTGTGAAATACCACCTATGATTCCGGTTGGTCAGCGAAGGGTGTGAGTTTCTCCATATTTGCACCGGTTGAACGTTGTGGGGCTTATGCTACACCAGATTACCGGGGGAGCCGTGTCACGCGACTGACTTAGGCCGAAGAGTGTGACGACACTAGACCGAGGTGTTTTGTGAGATATACTGGAACTGTATTGTGAAAATACTGAAATTGTGAAATGTTTATGTTTTACTATTAAAATAACATTTATGTATCCATACACTGATATAACCTATTTCTCCCTTATTAAGAGGTGTCTCACCCCTATCATACAAATGTTTTTCAGGTCCTTCGAGTAGCCGACACTAGTTTCCTAGTGTTTTAGGAGCATGGTTGTTGGTTAGCTTTGTAGAAGTACTTGTGTAAGTACTGATATTTGGTCGGGTTGTCATTTTGGTTTATATAGACACCTAGAGTATGTTATGTATTTTGGGAATTAAACTATGGTTTTGTATAGAATCTAATATGGTACGATGGTAAGGTATTATGATGTAATAGGTTGAATTATTCGGCTGCGTATAATATGATTGTGATTATGGATAGGGTATGCGTGAACCCTACGAGATCGAACCCTTATATTGTGTAGTATCATAAATGGTTGTATGATACAGAGACAGGTTAGATTACTAAATCACAACCTGGGGCCCATTTTTGGGTTTGAGGCATGACAATACGAGTTTTTTAGAAAAGATTAATGAAGGATAAATAAAATTAACCTTGTCTTACTGTAGTTAAAAATGTTCAACTCAAGAGGTTTCAGTCGACTATATTTTAAGTTCAGTCGACCCAATCATCAATTTCAGTCAATCAAGACAGTTTTGAACTAAAGGTTTGGTCGACTGACCTAAGGTGATTTCCGAACCCTTTGAGGTTCGATTGACTATATGTAAAAATCGGTCTGCTATTCTTAGAGTTCGATCGACTCAATCACAAATGAACTAGAAGTTTGGTCGACTGAGTTGTTGAGGGTCTGACACGTGTGAGTTTGGTCGACTATGGAAGATGTGTTTAAAAAGGATTCAATCGACCAAGTGAAGTCAAATTGTTGACTTCTACCCAGTTCGATCGACTGAGGCATTTTACACTACCTAGTTCAATCGATTGAATTTGTCAACAAACTATTTTTGGCCCAAATAAATACCAAAGTTAAATCCCTATAAATGTGAGTTATTAACCTATATGCTTGAGGGATTCCTATAGTCATTCTATGGTCTTTTTGAGAGTTAACCCCAAAAATCCAACATCCCCTAAGGTCACTCTATGGTTTTGAGCATATAAACCTATCATGCATAAGATGCAGTTATTACCGACCATAATATTATATACCAAATAATGGAACAAAATGCATTTACAATCAAAACAAATGTCTTCTTCTTTTTCTATTAACTCTTCATAGAATCAGTCAAGATTATGTGCTTTGAGTCCTTTCTAGCTCCACTTCACTTACATGTGTGTGTTCTGAATGATTAACCTGTTCAAGTAATTAGGCACACACATTAGTAACAACAACAACAACAACCAATAAAAGCTAACTATCTATCCCACCAACAAAGATCAAATATAAGTGCAATGTCTAATATCTAAATACACACACTAACACTTGTACATAATCATAATTATGTTCACATGCATTTAATCACAATTGTGTTCACACACCTACACACACTTACATTCATACTAAGTAGGGGAGGAGCCACCCGCAGCATCTCCTTGACGCTAGTAGAGCATTTCATCAATCTTCGCTTTCTAGTGCATCATGGCTTCAAGCCATTGCTCCATTTCCTTGTTCCACTGAACAACATCCTGCAGCTACTATATGATAGCTGACTTACAATTTGCTGCCTATTGACGCACTTTCTCAATCTTAGCACGATATTCAGCATTATCTATCGATACTGATACTAGGGCTATGTATCCACCCCAAAACCTTTCATGTAACCCCCTCGTAGATGCTCAAGTACCTAATCACATATCTCATCATCTTTGGGTTGCTGGCCACCTTCGAAAACATTTGCATCCCTTATTTGGACCATCCTATCTTGTTTTCATTCATAAAAAATTAGAAAATGATTAAATAACAATGTTATAAGCTAGTTGGATTCAATAACAAACTAAATAACTACAACTATAGCATACTTACATGTTTCCTTTGAGCACCCTGGCACCATTCCCCCAACCTCCTTTGATATGTTCTCTAATACAGACTAGACTTGCACTCTGGTTGTCTAGTGACTAGATCATGCTATATTATCATATCAAACCTCATATATTAACAAATTTGCATCTGTCAACATAACATTTATAATTTAATCCTATACTAGTTTTATAGATATTACCCTTCGATGGTGCACATATAACCTCGAACCACCATGATGCATCGCATCTAATCTACTTCGATTCTCTACATTTATTTGACATATTTCCTATAGTATAGATTTAAAGAGATTATAATCCACATCAATGCTAATGCATAGTAGTCAAAATATAACATCGATACCAAAATATAGTACAAATTTAAACACATCACCTGGTAGTAAGGATCACGAAAATATCGACACACCAGCTCTTAATATTCATGGGAGATCTTATTAAACAAGTATCATTTTTTAAATTTAGCTTCATCTCCCATCTTTTTGAAATTTTTGTGCATGGTATGTCAGTAACTCTTAAACCAAACACCTAAGTTCTTGTTCACTGCTTTTTTGACGTGAGGGTGCGTGAAAATTTCAATATCAAAAGAAGTCTGCGTATTTCATAGAATGTTAGAGATTAAATAAATGAAGTATATTAAAATTAATACAACTTGTTAGAAAGCTTAACAATATGTGTTCATGCAGAACCAGGAACTGCTCCTCAGTCACCTGTGGCCAAGTGTGGCACGTAACTAGAGTAAATTCCCAGCATATAATTCCGACCTTGTATACTCGGGTCTGGCACCAATCATCCATCGATGTTGTGTAGCTAATAGGGATCTCTATCCTAATACGCTCTCTCGTCAGCTGCAGATGCCTCCGGAGCATGGTGTTTTTCATTGCACGACGCTCTGACCTCATCTGCGAGGTCGATGTTGAAAATAGATTTTGAGGATTTATAGTATATATATATATATATATATATATATATATATATATATATATATATATATATATATATACATGTATCTACGATAATCAATTTACTAAAAAAAAAAAAAAAAGTAAAGACTCATAATCTTATCGATGTTGCTTATGTGGGTGCGCAAATTACCATGGGTCTCCCCAACTGATGGTGCCACATCAGCATGGGTTGCCTCTGACTGTATCGGTGACGCATCGGCATAGACATGATGCGATTGTATCAACACTGTAGTATGGTACTGACTACTTAGTTTGGTTAGCCTATGCCTTAGCCGTCTAAGACCTCCAGGTGCCATGTCTGCATTATAGACAACATTGAATAAGATAAACGCATATTTAATGGAATTATAGTAAATATATTATTAGTTATTTATACATATCAAATTTATGGAATGTAATATGACAACATGATATGCTTACTTATGAAGTGTAGTATGGTAGTATACATGAAATGATTATAAATCCTCAATATCTATATCATCATCACTTTCTATTATCTTTTCCTCCTTAGTACAATAATCCACCACTGTTTCATCTTCTACATCAGTATCATCATTGTTGATGAAATCAACATATAGATCATCAATTTCAATGCCATTAGTCCCCACATGTTTTGTTGTGGCACTAACCTTATTCAATGGTATAGGATCAACTTCTTCCTCATCAACATAATTGTCACAAAGTGAGGACGCATTGTAATTAGGTTGAGTTGCCACACTAACAAATTGTTCAACTTCTTAGAAAGCATCCTCGATTACATTCTTCTCCCCATCTACGGCTTCTATTATATCATACAAACTTATGGGTTGAATTTTTTGTGCCACATACCATCACATTTCAATTTTGTGTCCATAGTACAAAAAGGTCATCTTAATACCATGTTCTACTAAAATTAGCACTTGTAAAGTGGGTATCTATGTTTATCCGCCACTCATTTTATTGCTAATATCCCACTAATCACATTTGAACAAGTAGACGAGTCTATTAGCTCCTTAGCTTAGCTCAATAATGTCATTTAGGATACCAAAATAGTCAATATCATCGTCTTCTTTTGTGCCTAGCACGACAACCCCACTATTTTGGGTTCTTCTATGCAACTCAAGAGGCTTCGTATGAAACCTTAAGCCATTAACAATACAACCAATGTAGTGGCTAACTCATTGATCGGGACCACATGTCAATGTGTACAAATCTCTTGTCCTTAGTTTTTTATTATAATACATGACTTTCATCTAGTAAAAAGAACTTTAGATGAGTTAACAATTATTGAAACTTTACTTATTATCAAAAATTCACAAAAAAGTTGTTACTTACACGTGTCCTAAGCCACTTGACAAATTATTTCTTGTCTTTCTTCAACATTTCTTTCATTTTTCTTCTCAAGTTCAACTTTATGTTCACTATATGCAACAATAGTACATATTAATGTCAACTAAGTATATATATATGCATATATACAATGCAAAGTATGGATTATTAAACCACGTACTCGATATATGGAATAACTTCATCACAATTATTAAGAACATAAAAATGCGCCTTTGCCAGGTCCTCCATATCAATGTCCACCCAATGGTCAAACATTTGCTTTAAATACAGAGCTGATGGGTTCTTTATATTCATCATTACCATCAATGTCTGCATTTCGCTTATTGCGAGTGAACTTTATGTCAATATCATGTATATAAATTAAGCAAAATGTAAGGCATTTACTACCAATGAATGCCTCAATGATAGAGCCTTCCGGTCGAGCCTTATTGCACATATAGTTCTTTAAAGTGGACAAGAACCTATGCATTTTATATAGTATTAGTGACATCCACAAATTGAACGTGGAAATCATATGAAAATGTTTGCATCTTAAAAATTACCTTTCAATTGGATACATGTCATGATATTGCTCTGGTCCTACAATTATGGTCTCTCTTGGGAAATGGACGGCTAGGTGGACCATAACATTGAAGAATGCTGGGGGAAATGTTTTCTCAAGCTTGCATAGTATGATTACAATGTCCTTCTCTAACTGTTCAAGTACATTTAAGGTCAATTTTTTTTAGTATAACTCTTAAAAAAAAAAAAAATATTCCCAACTCAATCAACAGTGAGCAAACATCGTCAGCTAAGTATCCATGAAGGAAAACTTGTAGAACCTTTTGAAGAATGACATGTCATCCATGAATTTCATTCCTAACATCTTACCTTCCTTCGTACTTATGCATCGAGATATGTTAGATGTATATCCATTAGGGGACTTCATTGATACCAACCATTCAAAGAAAGTATTTTTTTCATCCTTCGATAATCTGTAACATGTTGATGGCATTAGAAGCTTGTCCCCATCACGAATGAGGTGCAACTTAGGTTATATTACCATCTCTTCCACATCTCGGTGAACATTTGAACTATCCTTTTTCTTCCCATTTATATTCAATAATATCCCAATTACATTCTTAGAAATGTTCTTCTCAATGTGCATAACATCCAAGTTATGGCACAATGGAAGATCTTTCTAGTTTGGCAACTCAAAAAAAATACTTCTTTTTGTCCAATTTAACTTAATCTCAGTACGTTTCCTTTTTCTACTCGGTGTTTTCCTAAATTATACATTTTTTATCAACTTCTGCTGGTTTAATATCTCTTCCCTATTTAGTTGTTTTGGTTGTAACCTTTATCTAGGTTTTCCATTAAAACTTCTATTATAACGAGTCCTCCAAGAATCTCCAGGTTTTAGAAAACGAAGATGATACATAAAGCATAACTTTCGTCCATGCTTCAAAGATAAGGACATAACATCCTTTTGTGCTCCACCACGCTAGATTGTCGTAAGCAGGGAAATCATTAATTGTCTACATAACTTTAGCATGCAATCGAAATATTTTCCTAGTTTCCATATCAAATGTCTTTACTGCTTTTTCGCATAATTCTTTCAACTCATCAATTAACAATCTCAGGTAAATATCAATATCATTACCAAATACCCTTGGTCTAGGAATAAGCAAAGACATGTAAATGAACGGTTCTTTCATATATTGCCAAGGCGTCAAATTGTATGACATCATCATAACATACGGGTTTTTATGTTACTAAAAGGATTGAAACCATCTGAATGAAGGTCAATTCTAATGTTGCAAGGATCACTGGAAAACCACGAATGCATTTTGTCAAACTCGGCCCAAGCTTGTGAGTTTGTTAGATGGTTAAGGGTGCTTTTCTCTTGAAGATGTTTCTCTTTATGTCATCTCATATTTGCAACAGTCTTTGTGGACATATATAATCTTTGAAGCCTCGATATCAATGGATAATATTGTAAATTTTTTTGGGAGATTTTTTTTACCCTTCTTGTGATTAGTTTTATACCTTGGTTCACCACATTCTGGACACTCATTTGCATTTTCAAATTCACCATAAAAAACTGTACAATCATACCTACAGGAATGTATTGGAGTGTAACCGAGACCCAAATCACACATGTATGTCTTCGCCTCATAAAAAGAGTTTGGAAGTGTTTCACCATCAGGCAATGCCGCCTTAATTAGCCTCAAATTCATGTTGAATGCACTCTGAGTTTGACGATGCATTTTCCTTGAATGTAGTAACTTTATCAAGAACTACAATTTTGAGAACTTTTTACAATTTAGATAAAGTGGCACATGTGCATCCCTCACAATATTAGCAAATGGTTTACCGAGTTGATTAATTGACTAAGATCACAAGGTATGCTACCTACTAAACTAGGTTCAATAGTATGCAACACATTGTCATCCTCTATGTCCACTGCATTCCCCCTTTGCAAGTCACCTAACATTTTGATTAACCCATTCAAACGTGTGTCACCACCTCCTATATTGGCGCCCTCATCTTCATATTATCATCATCACTTAGATTTTGTAATCTTCACCATGAAACACCCATTTTGTGTAACTATTGTCCATTCCATAGTCTAATAAATGTTTTCCACTCAAATCAATGTGTCAAAATTTTATGTTTTGATATTTCTTGCAAGGACACCTTATTTTATTGGATTTTTTAACTTAACGATCCATGAACTCTATGAAATCATGTACCCCTTGTACGTATTCTAACCAAAACCTACCTTGAGCCTTCATCCAACTTTTATCCATGTTCATTAATTAGCCTATAACATGTTCAAGTAAATGATTTTGATTATATTTCATAATGTTTATGAGGCATGCATTGTGAATCATAAAATTGACCACCTTTTGTATAAAAGGGTACAAATCTTATCTCATTTAGGAATGATGCATTTATATTGCACTTAATCGCTCAAATTATTTGATCATGCTCATTCTAAATTTTGGCAACATCTCCCCATGGTTATTAAGTACACGATATGAGGGAAATGAACATATTAGTTTTTCACTAACAATTTGTCACAACACCCCACTATGCACCCAGAGAACATAAGCAGAGACGCTATTAAAATATCAAATAAGAATGAACAAAGCGTGAATGATGACAACAATGTAAATACAAATTCCTAAATTAACTATAGATCAGAAAATTCAAGAATGGTTGAAATACAAACATCACTAATTGTAAATGAAACAAATAATTAACATGTTCCATTGATTATTAATCTATATAGTATTATTAATAATCAATTGAATATTAATTTATTTATCTCACATTTACGATAAGACATAAATGTATAGTAACGATTCTTGAACGAGTTTAAGCTTTAATGAACAAATGCATATAATGAATGAATGCTCGGATGAAATCCTTGTTATAAATAGAACATACACTATCCAAATATAAGAAGAAGTAGCCCTAATTTAAGGAATTCAATTTGAAAAATAAATAAACTTCTTCTTCTTCTTCTTACTGATGCCCTAATTTAAGAATAGATCAGACTAAGACTTCTGATTTAGTTCTTATAATTCCTATTATTATTCTTGAAAGAGTGAATTGTTATTTGGTCTGTTGTTGCACAAGCCTTTGCTGGTATATTTTTATTCTCTTTTTATTTTTTATTTTTTTTCAATTTGTGCCATTGAAAATTTGCAATTTCTTCTATGGATTGTTATTTCCTAGTTTGGTTCATTTGAATGCTTTCAATTTTATTTTATTTTATTTTTTACAAAAATCATAGAATAGAACATATATGAAATTCAATGAATAATATAGAACTTTGGCTGTTCAAAATTTTTTAAGAAGTTCAGTTAGTTTTGTTTTTAGGTAACCAACCATACTAGTCGATTCACTCTCAATTTATATAGACATTCCGTCGAGTTCATTTTCTTTCTAAATTGGAATTAAAAAAATTCAGTTCAGCTAAAGTCACCAATTACATAGGCCTACCCTGCCACTGAACTCAAAATCACAAAATACATAAATTCATATAAGTCACTGTGGACCTGTGGTGTGTGTGGCTCAACTTGACTCGAGTCAACAAACCCTAAACCTGCTCAACACCCAGACCAAGCCCAACTCACCCTGACCCAATCTAGTCCACGACCCAAACCGCCCAACTGAAAATCCAAGTCCCAGACCCATCCTAACTCCACCCAAACTAGGCCTATTTCCCATTGCCTTGGCCCCCACCAAAATGAGCCCAACCTAAAACCAAACCCACAACCCAACCTAAACTAAGCCCTGAACTGGGCTTAGTTAACTATCCTAAGCTCTCAAGCCCATTTAGCAAACTAACCTTAACCTAGCCCAAGGACCAAACTAAACCCCAAACTACGCTCCTATGACCCAACTCAAGCCCAATCCCCAAACCTAGTCAAATTTTAAATCTAAACCCAGCCAATCCAATCCTAGGCTCACCTGATTAAACCCCAAACTTACCTAACTCAAGAAATGTACTATTCATTGTATTTTCTATTTTTACAAAATACTATTAAAAATGACAATTGTTCATATATGATTAAAAAATTTTAAAATATCAAATACTATCATGCTTAAGATCAAACTTTTTATGCATCTAGGACATTTTAGTGAGTTACATGGATTCACACTTAGAAGTCGAAAGGAAAAAGAGTATGGACAGCTAAATTAACTACTAGCAGCTCTACTAAGAGAAAGATATTACCAGTTAGAAATTTAACATATCCTTATATCACATAAAGTTGGAAATGGGTTAAAAACTCACTTATATTATGACAATTGCCGTATAAATAATCCTGTTATTTAGAAATTTGGATCACATGTTGTTGTGGAGTCAGGAATACCTACTGATGCAAAACTAAATTCCATAATTAAGATACAGTATTTGGGATCTACTTAGAATAATTACAACAAATGTCTCTTTCATTCAAAGCTACCATTGATTTTAGTCCAAATTCTGAAAGAGAAGACGAAAACTACGTGGAATTTAAGCTAGCTAGATTAACCTAGGTTAACCTAACCCAGATCGAAACACTATTTGGCTCGCAAGAAATGCGAGAAACCTAGGAGAAATCAACCAAAAAATAGAAAGGAGAAAGAGAGAAAAAGTAAAGAGAAATTGGATTTTTACCTGTACAAAATCCAAGTTGAATAGCTTGGCATAGAGCTTTAAGCTCTTTGCCCCCTCAAACCCTTGCTTGACCTACAGAAAAAAAAAAAAAAAAAAGAGTAAGAAAGGGATGCGTCAAGCGGCCAGCGGCGTGCTGGGGATGCGGCATTGGGCAATCGGCTGTGGTTGTAGTAGATGGCAAATGGTTGGCCGGCAGCAACTAGGCAGCGGCGGTGGGTGACTCTTCGGCGAATCACACGCACTAGCAAGACAGGATGCGGGATGGGAGCACAAGAAAGAGAATAGGAATTTGGGATGCGTAGGATTTTGTAAGAGGGTAAGAACGGAGATATTTGGGGAAGTTTTTAGTGGCGGCTAGTTGTTGAAAAGTTGTTACTACCGAAACCCATCACTTATAATACATTATTAGTGACAATGCATGTTTTGTCCCTAATAGGTTAATAATTAGTGACTAATTTTGGTTTTGTCACTAATAATGCATTATTAGTAATGATTTTTGGTTCGTCACTAGAAATGATATTTTTTGTAGTGAGTTGAGTAAGGTCAATTTCGAGATGTTTTTAGGTTGGAATGGATGTTTCACGTTTCACTGTACCCCAAGACTCTTCCTAATTTTAAAATTAGACACTTAGAAGTAAATTCAGTTTTCATAATTTAGTACTTTCTTCATTTTGGAACTCAAGTGTGTCCAAATAGAGCATATAAGGTGCAAATCAAGTGCAATAAGTTCAAATATGTTTTTAGGGTTGGAATGGATGTGAGAGATCTCACAGTACCCCAAAAATCTTCCTGGTTTGAAAGTTAGAGAATTATAATGAAATTAGGTTTCAAAATTCAACTACTTATGTTTGGGTAGTGCATATTCTATGGATAATAACTATTTGCATATGTGGCTTTTTTTTCTGTACTTTGGAAATCAATGCTTATATATTATACCCAAGCAGTATATATTCTTTGTATAATCATATTTTCATCAAAGCATTCATTTATTTTATGCATGTGTTTATTGGAGCTTAGACCCATTTAAGAATCATTAATATACATTCACATGTATTATCATAAATTTAAGATAAATTAATTAATATTGAATTAATTTTTAATCATACTATATAGATTAATAATCAATTAAACATGTTAATTATTTGTTTCATTTATGTTTAGTGATGTTTTAATTTTAACTATTCTTGAATTGTCCAATGCATGGATAGTTGGTAGGCTCGCCAAGGCTTGGGTCCTTTACTACCAAAGATAAAATTTATAACCTAACTATCGCCAAGGTCAGTATAACAATGAGTAAGTCGGGTGTCAATCCGTAGGGACTGAAGTGTAGTTGTTCACCACTTCTAGCCTAATTTACTACACTTTGTGAAAAAAAGAAAAAAAAAATGAGATTTTGAAATGGTTTTTCTATCAACTACGGAAGCATATTAAACTATATTAACACTACTTCTAGAAAGCAGGTATCAGATTATGAATCAAGCTTAGGTTGTCGTGTGCGCTAGCTATGTCCAATCAACTCCGGTACTAGGCGAAACGGTTAAGTGAACCATTCGAGTAGCATAGGGTAGCGAAGGTGCACCAATCATCCAGAGCACGATCGAGAACAAGGGTATACTCTATCGAGTGACCACGATAACACCGCCATACATGAACCATAGCCTAGTCCATATAAGTGACTGAATCCTTAGCTATGTTATCCTTTACCCTAGGGTATCATTCCCATTAGAGATGTAAAATTGCATGGAAATGAAAGACAAGGTATTTAAAGTGCGGGTATTTAAATGAAAGTAGAGTAAATAAATCATGTATTAAAAATGGCTTCAATTGCAACTCAGCGGCCTATCACTAGCGATCAAGATTACAACTAAGAACCAACTATCTACACGATAGCACCAGGAACTCGAAGGTTGTCACAAGTCTTTGAAGAATCCAAGCACAAAACCAATGCCTGGAATTAAAATCAATGTAGTAAATCTACTCTAAGTGGCACCCGACGACTCTCTAGGTTTGTCACTAACCAAAGAAGGGCCAAATGGGAACCCTAGACACATGAACAAAGTTTGGTTTTATACCTTAAAGGATTTACAAAGATTTGAACTCAAGACAGGAAAGTTTTGCAAAAAATCTCGCAAAGAAGATCGTTAAGCTTGTGTCTGTCGACCAAATTGCACCCATGTCTTCCCTTGGTCGCGTCCTAGTCGAGGCTTGTGGGAATTTTGGGATACAAACTTCAGGCATTCACAACCTGGTCGCGCCCATATGTCTTCCTGGTTGCACTGATGGTTGAGACTTACAAGATCTTAGCTTCAGTAAATCTCAGGTTCTCGACCTGGTCATCCCTCAAAGTCTCCTAGTCGAGCTGTTGGTCTAAAGTCTTAGGATCTCTACTCAGTTAGTCTCAGGTTCTTGACCTGGTCGGCCCACATGGTCTCCTAGTTGAGCTTATGGACGAACCTTGCAGCATCTCACTTTCAATCTAAACCTTGGAGTCTCCTTTCTGTGACCTGGTTGCCTCTTGTGTTAGCTGGTCACACCACATGGTCGAACCAAGTCTTGTTTGCTTTAATGAATTAAGGCTTTAGGGGCTTGGTTGAGCATCTGATTTATCCTTTTGCTTCCCAATTACTCCCTTGGCTTCTCGTATTACTTAACTCCTCGATTTTAACCTGATTTTCTAGAAACATGAACACACCTTGCATAACTCCGAACTATGATAAGAAAAGGTAATTACAAGATAAATAAGGGCAAAAAAAAGGTAAATGGAGGCCTAAATTTATGCATTTTAGGAACACATCACAACCCCCAGCTTACACTTTGTTGGTCCTCGAGCAAAGCAAAACTAAGAAAACTATAAAAGATGACCAAAATCCTATCTACCTCCTATTTCATAGGGAACACGATTGCATTTATCATATGTAACAAGACTTTAAACCCCTAAGTGACCTTAGTGGATGACTTATAGTCTCGTGAGGGTTTCCAGGACGATACCCACAAACACCGATCTCAGTGGACATTTCATAAGATCAATACATAACACAATCATGAAATTTCACATACAAGAAATATAACCTAATTACAAGCAGGCTCCTCCATGCATAACTTTATTATACAAACAACTCCGAAAAGAACTACTCATATAAGTCTCAATAGGGTATAGCCATCAAGAAAAATCATAACTCCTAGGGAATCAACTAGCAATTACAATTCAAAGTTAATATCACTATATAAATTCAAGTATAAACAGGTGAAATCACAAGGCATATGTAAAGTGAATGATTCATCTCACTTGGGTCACCCTCAGACACCTACAAAACGGTCATCTTGACTTAGCCTTAGTAGTTTACTCTTGAAAACATTAAGGAAGATGGGTTCACTCTCATATGTGAGGAAAAGTATGCATGATAAAACATTTCACATACTTTAAAGAACTAACGCTAAAAATGGAATGAACTAGTCTCATAAGAATGGGATCCAGCCTATTTACAAGGTGTCGAGTCCTTCACCCTTGCACCTTCTCACCTACTCACCACATCCAACCAAGACCACCTTAGATTGACTATTCATAAACCAGGTGTGAATACATCATATGCAACGGGAAACTGAAGAAGCTTCTTACATGTAAGGATATGGTGTGTTGTGTCCCTAGCTTGACCCTTTTGTATTTGGAGTAGGTATTCTATGCATTTTTCTCATTTATTTTCCTTTTGCTTATTCTTTTCTTTATACATTTTTCTTCTATTGCCAGCTAGAATAATTATCACAACTTTTGTCATCTTCATGCTACTGATAGGAAACTAAGCTCAGAAGGAAGTTTATGGATTATGTTTATCTTTAGGGGTGGATTAATTCTCACATCTTGAGTAGGCTACAAGACTTAGGTTTATATCTCCCCATTATACATCACCTTTAGGCTAGCAAATGCAAAAACAGATACTAGCATGCAAATAATATCTAGAGAAAGAAAGTTGAGTTTCGAGAACTCAGAGTTCATGTAAATGACTCTCACGAAAAATGAAAGGCTCAACAAAACCTCACAAGGTGTCATAGTTGCCACGGTTGTTCTCTTAATGCTCTCAAGGAACCCTGAGTGATACAAATCATGTCAAAGTGTGTCCTTACCTTGTGAAGTACCATGTAAATAAAAGAACTTATACAAAAGTATTAAAATGAATAAATAAAAGAACTTATACAACAGTATTAAAATGAATGAACCATTAGTCAACCCTCATAGAGTGGCAAAACATGTCAATTGGCTATATGATATGAAACTACACACAAGCAACTCACTACATTGTAAGTGAGCATTATAAATTCATCTAAATGATATAGCCTAAACATGTAACATATAGGCTATATAGAAGTATGTAAAGTGCATCAAAGGTGTTATCATGGCATTAAACAAGCAATGTACACTGAAAAATTTTAAAATTATGTTATTTTTTTGCCCAGCATGTGTCGTGTAGTGCTTTCCTAACCCCATTACCCTCAACTTAAAACTTCAGTGTCCCTACTGAAGTATAGAAAAAAAGAACCTGGAAATCATGGGAAGGAAACACTACATGGTGCTCAAAGATCAACTAGTGTAAATCGGATAATGAGCATGGGTTGGCTTACTATTTTAACGAGATATAATAATGCGTGTTATTTGAAATGCGTGGCATAAGTAAAATGAAAACTATTGAGTTGAGCTGTGATATATATATATATATATATATATATATATATATATATATGTGTGTGTGTGTGTGTGTGTGTGTGTGTGTGTGTGTATAACATGTTGGAAATACTGAAGTGTATTAGGATTATTGCATGTGTATTGTTAATTAGAGCTGGATGTGAATGTTAAATTGCAATTTATGATTTGAGAACTCTGGTGGACCATATGTTGGTGTATATGTGTGCAATGCCCACCTCCCACGAGTTAATTGGCACACTTACCTGACATATGGTTCAGATGAGGTCGAAGCGGTAGACCGCAATGGCACTATGAAGACTGAAGATGTTCCCCTCCGAGACACTGTCCCCTGTGGGGGGTATGGGGGCAATGCCCCTTGAGATGGTATGGTCTATCTAGTGTGAACGGTGGGAACGGTATGTCAAAGATGGCCACTACTGTCAAATACGACCACTAATATCAAAATCAACCACAAATGTCAAAGAGGGCCACTAATGTCAAAGTCGGCCACTAATGTCAAAGTCGGCCACCAATGTCAAAGTCGGCCATGGTAGGTGAGCTACCACCACCTACCATGGTAGGTGAGTCACTCATGTGCTTCTTCCATAGACCAGAGGCTATAAATAAGACCCCCCCCCCCACCAAAGCACTACACACATCTCGACTACAAGATTGTGCCCTCTTTTGTTTTTTTATTTGTTGTCCTTTCGCCATTAAAGCTCGTTTAGTGAGTGCATGGTTGGACAGATTGTTGTAATTCAGTTGTTGTAATAAAATTTTGTGTTATTTCTTCAATCGTTTCTTCAAAACAGATCTTAGTGTTGTTATTCTACATGGTATCAGAGATGAAGGCTACTAAGAAGAAACAACTATAATTGTTAAGACATTCCAATGGCAGGAACTTCATCTTCAGCTACTACATCTCCACCAGCACTTCGGATACATCCCCCAGCATTCACAAAAGGAAAGCTAAACGGTACAAACTACACTTTGTGGAAGTTCAAGATGAGTGCTATTTTGTATTTATATGAACTACTTGATACAACTCAAGGTATGGATCCATAACTAATTGGCATGCCTGATCCCACCAATCCTAAGGTTATCATCCCTCCAGATGTTGCCATCGTCAAAGCATGGAAGATGCGTAATGCAAATGAACTTTGTGCTATTGTCACAAGTGTATCCAATTCTATACTTACGTTGATCCAGCATACATCCGATGCTTGGAATGGTCTGAAGAATCAATATGAAACAAGGAACCATACACGCATTCAGAATTTGGAGAATCAACTTGTTGAAGAAAAGCTACATGACGGAGAATTGGCAGAAGTATTCGTCACCAGAATAAAAAATCTATGTGATCAGATGGCGGCAGTGGGCATAGCAAAGACCAATGAGGAGTAAGCTCGAAGATGTGTTCGAGTGCTGCCATCAAAATATGACAGTCTGGTAACTGCTCTTAACACGCAGATTAGAACTCCTGCACTAACCTTTTAGGAATTTTGTGCTTTGCTACTAAAGGAGGAGATAAGGCTGAGATCCAGAGAAAATGAAAGCAGTAGTGCTTTCACCGCATAGATCAAAGGCAAGGACAATAATGTTGAAAAGAATAAGGGAAAGAACAAGAAGTGATTTTCTGGTACGTGCTACTACTACAACAAAAGGGGGCATGCAACCAAGGATTGCAGAAAACGTATCCACGATGAAAAGAATGGCACGTTGAAGCCTACGTGGAATGTCAGATAGGTAGAAAATTGTGTTGAATCAGAATTGGATCTTTTCATGGTTACAGAAGAAATGTGCTCAACTACTCAAATAGTACTAGGAGATTGCTCACGGGTACTTGAAAGTGGAGCTTCCCGACACATGACCAGCAAAAAGGACTTGTATGGTTCCCTTAAGTCTCTACATGAACCTATGAATATGATTATCAAAAAATAATGCAAAGTGTCTAGTAGAGGGCACTGGATCCATTTCCTTAAAAACCACAAATGGCCAAGGTAAAACTCTTTCAGATGTCCTTTATGTTCCTCAAATTAAGAGGAATCTTTTATTTGTAGCTACTATCACTGACTATGACTATGAAGTACGCTTTATGAAAACAAAAGTTGAGATCATTGATAGCAATGGCAGCAGTGTGGGCGAAGGTATTCGAAAGAATAACCTATATGAATTTGTGGCACTTATTGTAAAAACTAGAGATACAGCAAGCAAACTTTGACATGAAAGGTTTGGACACATCTCTTATGCAGTTTTGAAGTAGATGCAGAGAAAGGAAATGGTGGTTGATCTTCCTATAATAGTTGATACTACCAAGCCTTGTGAAGCTTGCATGTTGGACAAGCAACATCGTATGTCATTTCCACAAGAAAGCAACAACAAATCAAATCTTCCTCTTGAGCTGGTACATGTAGATCTCTATGGTAAAATGACTACTACTACACTAGGAGGATCTTTCTATTTTATGTTGTTAGTCGACGATTATAGTAGAAATATGTGGGTGTAATTTCTTTGTGATAAGGCTAAGGCTTTTGTAAAATTTAAAGTGTGGCATAAACTTGTTGAAAATAAGACAGGTTTGCAGTTAAAGAAACTTCGAACAGATCGAGAAGGCGAGTTTACATTAGGAAAGTTCAATAATTATTGCAATGCATTTTACATCAAGCACCAAAAACTCCACAACAGAATGGCATTATGGAATGACGAAATCGCACTGTGATGGAGATGACCAGAGCAATGATGAAGGCACAAGACCTTCCAAAATCATTTTGGGCAAAAGCTATTAATACAACTGTGTATATCCTCAATCGAAGCTTCACTAAAGATTTGGGGAACAAAACACCTCACAAGGCTTACTCTGGTAAAAAATCCTCCATTTCTCATCTTAGAACATTTGGTTGCAGATGTTTTGTGCATCTTTCAGATGATAGTCAAGGGAAGTTAAATAACAAGAGTCCAAAGTGCATCTTCTTGGGATACAGTACAGAATCGAAGGCATATCATATGTATAATGTAGAGGCAAATAAGATCATCACAATCTAAGCTATGGTATTTGATGAAGGACCACACTCAGTGGGAGATAGAGATCAGCCCACTTTATCATCAACCAATAGAGTAACCCACCATGTGCCTCACTCAAAGCAACAGATTGAGGTGAATGATGAAAAAATTCAAAACCAGCCTATTGCACCAGTAGCACCTGTTTAAAAGCCACACCCCAGGTGGGTACAACGGCTCTTTAACGAAGGCAAACCAAAGCTTATGAATCAAAGTTCACAACCTGATGGACCTCAAAGGTCGAAGAGAATAGAGGAATAACAACGATCAGCAGAACACTTAGTAAACATGGCCTTAATGGCTGATATAATCAATATAGTTGAGGAACCAAGTAGCCTAGATGAAGCGCTGGCTGATCCGAAGTGGAGAACAGCTATGGAAGTTGAATATGAAAGTATCATGAAAAATGACACTTAGGAGATTATGGATCATCCCCCTCATAGGAAGGTAATTGGCACGAAGTGGATATGGAAGGTAAAATATAAAGTTGATGGTACTTTAGAGAAGTACAAAGCGCGCCTTATTGTACAAAGATTTTCTCAGGTGGAAGGTTTTGATGTTAACGAAACCTTTGCACCAACAGTTCGCATGGAAACAATCTGTTTGGTTTTGGCTACTATTGCACACAAAATTCGGGTGCTATTTCAAATGGTTATAAAGTTTGCATTCCTCAATGGTCATCTTAAAGAGGAGGCTTATGTGATGCAACCACCTAGATTTGAATTTCCAAATTCAGACAACAAAGTGTGTAGGTTGAAGAAAGCCTTGTATGGGCTGAAACAAGCCCCCAGAGCTTGGTACCAGAGGATTGATTCTTTCTTCACCAATTATGGATTTTGTAAAAGTACCTCTAATGCAAATTTATATGTACTGAAGGAGAATGGGATGTATGTAATAATTGTACTATATGTATATGATCTTGTGCTTACAAGTGACCACGAGAAGAAGATCAACAACATCCATGAAGGCCTATGCTCAGAATTTGAGATGATAGACTTGGGGCTACTCCACTTCTTCTTAGGCATTGAAGTGTGGCAGCATCCAAGAGAAATCTTTATTCCTTAGCAACGATAAGCTCAAGGCTTATTGAAGGCATTTGGGATGGCAGAATGCACACCAGTGGTTACTCCAATGGAAGTAAACATTAAGTTCTCCATTGAAGATCCCTCCCCACTTATTGATACAAAAAGGTATAGAAGCCTAATTGGCAGTTTGGTGTACCTGTGCAACACAAGGCCCGACATCATTTTTGCAGTTGGTATTTTGAGTAGATTTGCAAATAAGCCACAAGAAATTCACTAGAAGGCTGGAATGAGGGTCCTCAAGTATATAAAAGGGACTTTTCATTTTGGTATCTCTTACACATCAGGTAACTCCCTAATTGGATATTGTGACTCCAATTGGGTAACAGATATTGATTCCATAAAGTCGGTTTTTGGATATTGTTTTGTCTTTGAGAATGGAATTATCTCATGGACAAGCAAGAAGCAGCCAACAGTGTTGTTATCATCCACAGAAGCCGAGTACAAGTCAGCTTATCTCACCTTATGTGACGCTGTCTAGATAAGAAGACTTCTTACTGATATTGGGATAATGATAAATGCTGCAACTCTGATTCACTGTGACAATCAAAGTTTCATAACTATCAGTAAGAACCCGATGTTCCACCCAAAAACCAAGCATATTGAGATTCAGTATCACTACATACAAGAAATCATTGAGGATAAGGTTGTTGAGATTAAGTATTATCCAACAGAAGATAATCATGCAAATATCTTCACCAAAGCATTGGGTAGTTCTGACTTCCAGAAGCATCGTGATGCTTTTGGTATTGGTTCAAAAGCGTCAGTGGACATTGAGGGGGGTGTTGGTGTATATGTGTGCAATGCCCACCTCCCATGAGTTAATTGGCACACTTACCTAATGTATGGTTCAAATGAGGTTGAACCAGTATACCGCAATGGTACTACAAGGACAAAAGAAATTCCCCTTCGAGACACAAGGGTTCAGGGGTAGCGCCCCCAGTGGGGGGTATAGGGGCAATGCTCCCCAACATGGTATGACCTATCCAGTGTGAACGGTGGCCATGGTATGTCAAAGATGGCCACTATTTTCAAAGATGGTCACTAATATCAAATTCAGCCACTAATGTCAAAGTCGGCCACCAATGCCAAATTCGGCCATGGTAGGTGAGCTACCACCACCTACCATGGTAGGTGAGCCACCCATGTGCTTCTTCCATGGACCAGAGGCTATAAATAAGACCCCCCCCCCAACCGGAGCACTACACACATCTCGACTACAATATTGTGTTCTCTTTTGTTTTTCTATTTGTTGTCCTTTCACCATTGAAGCTCATTTAGTGAGTGTACAGTTGGATAAAATTTTGTAATCCGATTGTTGTAATAAAACTTTGTGTTATCTCTTCAATCGTTTCTTCAAAACAGATTTTGGTGATGTTATTCTACACCATAGTGAGGCACAGTACTGTTGCGTATGATTTTTGGCAAAGATTAGTGTACCCACATATCTTAGAGAGAGTGTAGAGACGGGATGGTCAATTGAGCTTTGTAGGGTAAAGATTCCCCCTAGAGTCTAGGCAAGTGTGGGAAAGCCAATCTAACTTATAGACTAAAGAGGTTATTTTCTGATTTAACTCTGGTGGGCCGACCAGGGTTAAGTTTAGCCTTTCGGCCGCACAACTTATCATGGGGGAAAAGCATGACAGTGATTATCCATCTGGTAATAAGTTCTAAATGGATAATTGTTTAATTTAACCAGTGAATAATATGAAAATAGAACATGTGAATGCATACGAGAATACAGAGTAGCATGAAATCAGAGTAATGTGAAATGTGATATGAGATTCATGTGATGTCTATGAGATTCACGTGATATGAACTGTGAAAATGAATTATATGATATGAGATTCACATAATGTGAACTGTGAAAATGAATTATGTGATATGAAATACTAAGAACATGAAAAGATGAATATTACAAAGATAATAGATATAAAGTAAAGTAAATATGTATTATATATTGTAGTATTATATGTATGTATTATATATTGTAGTATTATATGTATTTGGGGCAAAATATACTCTCCGCCTGAGGGCTTGTTAAGAATGGCGAGTGCCCTGATAAGTATCAGATATAGCCATACCGGACTGCATAACGTATTAGGATAGAAGGAAGCTACTTGTATGGGTGGGTAATCTTCCTTATTCTCAGGAACTTCTGCCAAGTAAACATTTGTGTGAATGTGTGAGTACAAGATAAACTATCCACCTGAGGGCTTACTGAGTAAGGTAAGTGCCCTGATATGCTTTAGTTGTAGCTATGGGTTGCATAAGATATCAAAGCAGAGGGGTGTTACTTGTATGGGCAGGTAATCGCCCCAATCTTTAGGAACTCTCATTTTATTAAAATGCACTGCATGTATATGAGTAGGGATAGAGAATGATTTCATAACTATGATAATTTTATAAATGATGATTATATATTTTTACACAAACCTCATGATAGCCACACACTGGTGCTAATATATTCCAACTTACTGAGATGTGTCTCACCCGATATAAATTTCATCTTTTTTAGGACCTCCGTGTGATTGAGCTTAGAGAGCTCGGGGTTGGGTTTGTTGGCATAGTATTTTTGTGAGAGAGTACCGATTTTGGTTGTATTTTGGTTTATGTTTTTTAGTTTTTCTGAGATATATATATATATATATGGATACTGGACGTTAGGAAATACTGTTTATAGTACTTTGGTATATTATTAAAGATATATATTTATTTTTCCGCTACATGATTGAGGTTATGATATCAAACACAGGTGATTGGATCACATTACACCCTAGGCCCCACTTGGCTGGTTCGGGTCGTGACATGTTTGATGTATGCCATGGTGTGTACAAGGCTGGACCTAGCATATGATGTTAGCGTGGTGAGCAAGTTCTTTTTGAATCCGAGTCGATAGCATTGGGATGCAGTCAAGTGCATTCTCGAGTACTTGAGGAGTACAACCAGATATGACATTATGTTCAGTAGACAACAGAGTGATCCATCAGTGGTAGGGTATGTGGATGCTAATTATGCAGGAGAGTTGGATAACAGGAGGTCTACCACTGGATATGTATTCACCCTTGTGGGAGGACCCATTTGCTAGAGGTTTATGGTGTAGTCGCTCGTTACTTTATCTACTACTGAATCGGAGTACATGGCAATGGTAGTGGCTGTTCCTACCAAGGAAGCATTGTGGCACATAAGATTGGTCAGGCAGCTGGGTGTCTAGCAAGGCAAAGTTTGGTTGCATTATGATAGTGAGAGTGCCATCTACTTGGCGAAGAATCAAGTGTATCATGCAAGGACAAAGCACATTGATGTGTGGTTTCACAGGATCAGGGAACTGATTGCTTTAGGTGAACTTTTACTTGAGAAGGTTCACACGTCTGATAATGCATCTGATATGTTGACAAAGCATGTCATAAAGGACAAGTTCAAGCATTACTTGGACTTGATCGACGTATTTAGGTGCTAGACAGGAGGCGGTCCCAATCTACTATCCCGATTGGAGTAATGGGATTATTCTTTCAGATTTCTCCTAAGTGGTGAATACTCTCCAAGGTGGAGATTGTTGAAGATGTGGCTCATATTTAAGTGGAATGCATACGCTAGGGAAGTATAGTGATGCAA
This sequence comes from Malania oleifera, assembly GCF_029873635.1. Lineage (NCBI taxonomy): Eukaryota > Viridiplantae > Streptophyta > Magnoliopsida > Santalales > Ximeniaceae > Malania > Malania oleifera. The sequence goes on along the minus strand of NC_080422.1, from coordinate 76,965,439 downwards.
ATAACAAGGAAGGAGACTGCAAGAGGAAAACCCTCGACAGTTTGTCAATGATTGCATCGATAGTTTACTCTCAGTGGTTAACCGTCGATGGTTTCAGTCTTCTGTAGGATTCAGCTCTCGATATCTTTCCATCAACGGTTTTCTTCACTGATTTTTTTCAGCACAAATCATGGATTTTGAATCAGGAGATTAGTAGATTGGGGTATTTTGAGGTTTTTCCTTTAGGATTCTAAGCCTCCTGTATGCATAGGGTTGATATATAATTTATATATGTAAGTTTGATGTTTTTTTTTGTGAAAAACCAGTCACAGCTCTTGATGATGTAGCCACATTTCCAAACCATGTAAATTTGTGTGTCATTGATTTTATTGCTTTCCTTTATTCATTGTGATTGATTACTTGTTTCGTATATTTATTGTTGAGTGCTTGCATTACTAGTTGTGTATTGACTCAAGTTTGTGAGTTTCTGTTGTGGATTTGTATCAACATGCAAAGACCAAGGTTCAATTTTCCTTCTACAAAGTTGTATCTGTTTGGTGTTATATATATATCAATCAACATTAGAATGATTATCATATTTATTATTTTGAACAAATAATATTGTTGTCAACTTTACTTTAGCATTGTTATAATTGTTTCTATTTTTATTTTTTTTTTATTTTTTTTAGCATGTGAATAAGCATCGATATCCTAATATTGATATAATTGCAACTTTAACCTGGAAAGTTTTTAAGTATAGGAATTCTTCTATCTTCCATTGCTTGTATTAAAAATTGCTTATTTTACTTCAAATGTATTACCACTTCCTACTAAATTGAAGCATACGAAAGTTGTAATCCGAAACTGGAACAAGCAGGTATTTGACCATGTGCATCAAAACATTAAAAACTAGAGGAAAGTATGAAGGTTCTAAAGGCTCAGCTTCAGGAAGGGTATTCGCTAGAAATTGAGGAAGATTTCTTCCTTTCCAAACTCGAGTTGGAAGCTTGGGAAAAGAGGGAGGAGATTCATATTTCCTAGCTAGCCAAAAAGAAGTGGTTAGAAGCAAGGGACAATAATACAAAGTTCTTTCATGAATTTGTGAACCAAAAGAGAAAGAAAGCTATGACTCATTCGTTGAAGCTTCCGAATGGAGAAGTGTTGGATTCTATGGAGGCTGTTATAAGGGTGCAGTAATATTTTCAAACTTTCTTAACAGCTGCAGGACCAAATCGAACAACTTACCTTGATGATATTATATCTCCTATGGTTTCTGAATAGGAGAATATTGCTCTTTGTCATGCTCCATTCGAGGTGGAGGTATAGGATGCTGTTCTTTCTATATCGAGAAATAGTAGCCTAGGTCCGGATGGTTTTGGTTTGGCTTTTTTCCATGATTGTTGGGATATTGTAAAAGAAGAGGTGATCAATGCAGCTAGAGATTTTTTTGCTAGGTCTCCTCTCCCTAGATTTTATTCTTCATCTTACATTGTTCTAGTCCCAAAAGTTCAGAATCCCCGAAGTTTTGACAAGTTCAGGCCTATTAGTCTTTGTAGTGTTATCTACAAATTTTTTTCAAAAATTATTGTCGCAAGGAAGATAGGTTTATTGTCTACATTGATTTCTCCAGAATAGGGAGCTTTCATTCCCAATAAAAGTATATTTGAAAATATTACATTGGCACAAGAAATGGTTCATTCTCTGCATAAGACGTCTGATTGTGGAAATGTAATGATCAAAGTAGACATGGCTAAGTCTTATGATAGGGTCGATTGGGATTTTTTAAACTTGGTTTTGAAAAGTTTTGGATTCTCCTAGAGATTTTGTGGTTTAGTGGCAGAATGTGTTTCCTCTCCTTGGTTCTTCATTATGATGAATGACACTTATAAAGGTTTCTTTAAACCTTCTCGAGGGCTTCGCCAAGGAGACCCTCTATAATGCGAATCCGCCAAAATAACGAGATTCGACAACGAAAAGGAACCCAAGATCATTCTACGTTCAGAATTGAATGATAGACCTCGACCCATTGTTTACGATAAATAAGAACCTTGGTATATATGACCTCAACCCATTGTTTATTGCCAAACAAGAACCTTGGTATAAGGAAGACGCCACAAACGGTGGTGGAAAAACCATTCAATAAGTCGTTGGTGAACCATATGGGAAATCCCGATAAGTTCGTATAGTTCTTCAAAGAACTGCAGAGAAAATACTCCCACAATTTACTCAATATTGATCTACCTTCTTTCATTGCTTAGATGCCTATTTAAAGGCTGGCCACTAGAAGGAAAATTCCTAAAATAGTTATCCCAATTAGGGCTAAAATCTGGTAAAGAAATAACTCTTACTTGCCTAAAAGAAAAAAAGACAATTAGCCCTTTAATTGGCTGATTACATGCCTAAAATAGAAAAAGGAAAGTGGGAAGCTTTAAATGGTTGTGTTTATCAGCCATACACGCTCATAGAAGTCAAAACAAATAAAAAGAGAAAGTAATGGCATGCAAGCCTTACAATCAAACCCAAAAAGGAGTATTCTTAAACATGTCAATTAAAGCTTAGGCTTGGTCAAATTCTTCTAGAACTTGAATCATGTTGATGATTCTTTGTTGCTCACATGGGTCATGCTTAATGGCCTCCATGATTTTTCTTGAGTCCATGCCTCTTGAATCAATCAATTGAGTATAGCTTTAAACTTCCTTGCTCATGCTCTCGTAACCGACCCAATTGGGACTTGAACTAGTTCCTGTGAAGTTGTGCTATGATTTGCATCATTCCCTTCCTTTTGAAAAGGATTTGTTCTCAAATCATCACCTACATCAAAAGGACTCATATCAGTAACATTAAAAGGAGCACTTACATTGTACTCACCAAGTAAGTCTAGTATGTAAGCGTTGTCATTGATGTGCTCTAAAACTTGGAAAGGTCCATCTCCTCTTAGAAGCAATTTGGAACGTCTTTGTGCCGAAAATCTCTTTTTTCTCATATGCAGCCAAACCCAATATCTGGGTTCAAAAAACATCTTGTGACGCCCCTTGTTGGCTTTTTTTGCATACTGCTCTGTTCTTCGCTCAATGTTGAGTTGTGCTTTCTCATGAATCATCTTGACAAAGTCAGCTTTCTTTTTGCCATCTAAATTAACATGCTCAGTCAAAGGTAAAGGAGATAAATCCAATGGAGTTAAAGGATTAAATCCATACACAATTTTAAATGGTGAAAATTTAGTAGTAGAATAAACAGATCTGTTATAAGCAAACTCAACATGTGGTAAACATTCTTCCCATGTTTTGATGTTCCTTTTAATGATTGCCCTCAATAAAGTAGACAAAGTCCTATTTACGACTTCAGTTTGACCATTAGTTTGTGGATGACAAGTAGTAGAAAACAATAGCTTAGTACCTAGCTTACACCACAAAGTCTTCCAAAAATAGCTCAAGAACTTAGCATTTCTATCCAAAACAATTGTTCTAGGCATGCTATGTAATCTCACAATCTCTCTAAAGAATAAATCAACAACATGCGAGACATCATCTGTTTTGTGACATGGAATGAAGTGTGTCATCTTAAAAAATCTATCCACAGCCACAAAAACTAAATCTCTCCCACATTTAGTCCTAGGCAATCCTAACACAAAGTCCATTGAAATATCAATCCAACACTCACTAGTAATTGGTAAAGGAGTATACAAACCGTTGGACCTCACTTTGGATTTTGCTTGCCTACATGTGACATATCTACCACAAATTCTCTCAATATCTCTTTTCATATAAGGCCAATAGAAGTGTTCCTACAAAACAGATAAAGTCTTTGCAACTCCAAAATGTCTCATTAATCTCCTACCATAAGATTCCTGCACTAATAACTCCCTTAAGGAACAATTAGGGACGTATAACTTATTCTCTTGAAACAAGAATCCATTAAGCCTAAAGAACTTACCACAAGCGGTTTTCTTACAAGCCCGGTATGCCTCACAAAATTCGTAGTCATCGTCATATAAGTTTTTAATGTGCTCAAAACCAAGCAATTTTGCATCAAGTGTGGAGAGTAATGCATACCTGCAAGAAAGTGCACCGGCGACCACAGTCTTCTTACCTTGCTTATACTGGATGACGTATAGAAACGTCTCAATGAACTCCACCCAACACGTATACCTTTTGTTTAGCTTGTGTTGGTCCTTTAAGTGTTTCAAGGACTCATGATCGGTGTGAATAACGAATTCCTTAGGCCATAGGTAGTGTTTCCACATCTCTAAAGCTTGAACCAATGCATACAACTCCTTATCATAAGTTAGGCAGTTTAAGGCTGCCCCACTTAGTTTCTCACTAAAGTAAGCAATTTGTCCTCCTTCATAAGAATTGCGCCTATGCCTATACCTAAAGCATCATAGTCAGTCTCAAACATTTTCGAAAAGTTAGGTAAAGACAAGAAGGGGGCGTTAGTCAGCTTCTCTTCGATTAATTGGAACGCCTTCTCTTGTTCTTCTCCCCATCTAAATCCAACGTTCTTCTTGATCACTTCGGTAAGTGGTGCGGCTATGCTTCTAAAGTCCTTCACAAACCACCAGTAAAAACTAGCAAGTCCATGAAAACTATGAGCATTACCTACACTTGTGGGACTCGACCACTCTTGGATTGCACGTACCTTCTTTTCATCAACCTGTATACTTTGTGCACTAACAACAAATCCTAGAAATACAAGCTTATCGGTGTAAAAAGTACACTTCTTCATATTAGAAAACAACTTTTCTTTCCCAAGAACATCTAAAACAAATTTCAAAATGTACTATATGATCGTCCACGTTTTTGCTATAAATGAGTATATCATCAAAGTAGACAACAACAAATCTGCCTACAAATGCATGCAAACATATGATTCATAAGTCTCATAAAGGTGCTCGGAGCATTAGTCAATCCAAAGGGCATGACTAACCATTCGTACAAACCATACTTTGTTTTAAAGACAGTTTTCCATTCATCTCCTTCTTTTATTCTAATCTGATGATAACCACTCTTTAAATCAATCTTAGAAAATACACAAGAACCATGCAACTCGTCTTACATATCATCTAAGTGAGGAATAGGATGACGATACTTTACCATTATGTTGTTGATGGCCCAGCAATCAACACACATTCTCCATGTCCCATCCTTCTTAGGTACAAGTAAAACCAGAACGGCGCATGGACTCATGCTCTCCCTCACGTGCCCTTTTTCCAACAACTCCCTTACCTACCATTGAAGCTCCTTTGTCTCCTCGGGATTGCTCTTGTAGGCTGGTCGGTTTGGAATTATCGCACCAGGAACAAAATCAAATTCATGTTCAATCCTTCGGATTGGAGGTAACCCATGTGGTGTTTCCTCGGGAAAGACATCCTCATACTCTTGCAAAAGAGAATCAATAGAACTAGGAAAAGCAAGGTCAAGTTCGTTAGTGTTTAGACATGCCTCTTTGTACAAAAGTACAATCATCGGCTGATTTGAAAACATTGCTCACTTAATTTCGTTCACTTTTGCATTGAAATTCTTTTGTTTTCTCTCTGATTTTCTCTTAATGGCCGAATTTTTATTTTCTTTTTCTCTCTCATTTTTCTCGACCTCACTCTGATTTTCACTTTTTTTCTTGTGTTCACTCTCTTCCTTTTGATCACTCTCTTTTTGCAATCTCACTTAATCCTCATATACTTTCTGTAGTGTCAATGGTACAAGAGTGATTGATCGTTGATTAAGTACAAAGGAGTATTTGTTTGTAAATCCATCATGCTTCACATGTCTATCAAACTGCCATGGACACCCTAGCAATAAGTGTCCTGCTTGCATCAGTACTACATCACACAACACTTCATCTTCATATTTACTGATTCGAAATGCAACTAACACCTACTTGTTCACCCTTATCTCACCACTATCATTTAACCATTGCAACTTGTACGGTCTAGGGTGCTTTAACACGGGTAGTCCCAATTTTTTCACCATAATTGTGCTTGCAACATTAGTACAACTACCACCATCAATAATCACACTACATACCTTGTCTTTGACGTAACACCTAGTGTGAAAGATGTTCTCCCGCTGCACTTCATCAAGTCCTTTTGATTGCAAGCCCAATGCTCTCCTCGCCACCAAAGTCAATGCATCCGAAGCTAAATATTCGTCCTCATAAACATCCTCCAATGGTGGCATGTCGTCGGTTTCGGAATCTTCATTGTCAGTCACAATTTCACCATTGTCTTGCAACACCGTGACATGCTTTTTTGGACATTGACTTGCTATGTGTCTCCTACCTTGACTTTTAAAACATTTAATGTCACGATTCCTAGAGGTAGAAATGTCGGTTTTACCTTGAGTAACGTGGCGGGTGTTCACTAACTTGGGCTCAGATTTGGACGTTTGTGACTTGTCCATCTGCTTGGTATAACTTGGTTTCCAAGAGGTAGAACATAAGTTATGGGTTGCACGTGACCCACCCCCCCCCCCTTCTTGAGTTGTTGCTCCACTTTGATTGCCACGTGCACCATATCTTCCAACTCCACATAATGCTGCATCTCTACCTTATCTTGGATTTCCCGATTTAATCCAAATAAAAACCTAGCCATTGTAGCCTCTCAATCTTCCTCTACATTAGCTCGGATCATGGCAATCTCAATCTCCTTGTAGTAATCCTCTATGCTACGTGTGATGACCCAAAAATATATATATATGATTAAAGTAAAATAATAATAAAATAATAAAAATAGTCATTAAGTTAATATCAATACAGAAGTGTTTTTCTGTAGGATCCTTGATTCCATGTTTGATGCCTAAGAAAGACCTTGTCTTAGCGAGTGCTCAGAGACCATTGCGGCTCAGTCGCTCCCTGGAGGTCGGCCTGGTCAAAATGGAATTTTATAGGATAAATAGGATAGACACTGTTTGTACATGTAAATAAGTATATATACATAAAATAGTGTTTTGACAGACATAATTTGTAGAAATACATAATAAGATGATAATAATATAGGTATCATATGTGGGGCCCACAAGACTATGTGGGGTCCACATGAGTCCCGGAGCCACAAGACACTGTTTATATACGTAAATAAGTACATAAAATAATGTTTTAACTGATATAATTTGAAGAAATATATGATAAAATAATAATAATATAGGTATCCTATGTGGGCCCCACACGACTGTGTGGGGCCCACATGAGTCCCGAAGCCGTATGGAGGTTTACACAAGTCTCAAAGCTATGTAGGATGCATAAAATCGTATAAGAGTTATTCAAGTTACGTATGATCCTTTCGGGTCTCGAAGTTGTGTGGGGCCCACAAGACCATGTGGGGCCCACATGAGTTTTTAAAATTCAAATTTAATTCTTATTCAAAAAATAAAATAAAGAAATACTAAAAATAGTTTAAAAGTAATAACAATGATAATAATATTGATAATAATGATTAAGAAAAATAATGAAATAGTAAAATAATTAATTAACTAATTGATTAATTAGGTAAGTAATTAATTAAAAAAAAATTATTTAATGGGAATGGTGGCAAGCACTCCCACATGGTCTCCATCCCCATCCCATACTCAACCCATACCTTGCCCATCCCTTGCCCATTCTTTAATTTTTAAAAATTATAATTTCACCCATCTCCCCACACTTTTATAAATTTCATTCTTTCCCCAAAATTTTCCTATAAATAGGGAGCTCTCAACCTTCATTTTTCACAACAATTTTTCAAGGAAGAGAAGGATTAGTGAGTGAAAGAAATTGTGGTGGAGAGAGAATTTTTAAATAAATTCTCAATCACCCACTCTTTCCGATCTCATTTCTTAAAGATAGTTATTGTGTTCGTAGCACGCGGTAAAAAAAAAGAAGGTAAGTAAATTTTGATTATGTTAGTTTCTTTTTATTTTAAATTCATACCCGAGTTTATTTTGTACGTAAATTTTAATTATGTTACTTAGTTCCACAAAATTTCTGAGTTTATTTTTACGCATATTTAATTATACCAATTCTATCTTTAATATACTTGCATCTATTTTTGGGTTAAGAAATGTTCCAATCCCCTCGGGTAAATTTTCAGCATTTCTTTCTATTCAAAAATAAAATTATATATATTTTTAACACAAAAATTGTGTGGCATGAGTTTATTTTTACATTGCATTTTTATGAAAATATGAGTAAAGATGAGATTTTCACGATATTATTTTTAAATTGCATAAATTATAATAAGATGATTTTAAAACCCCTTATGGCAACGAAAGTTCAAAGTTACAGATGCTCGGTACCGCAGCTTAAAGTTTATACGGATCAGAGTGCACCCACACTGTTTACAGAGTGGTTATTTATGTTAGTGGATTTCTCCTGAGTGCACACCTGGTTCCGGACCAGGACTTAATAAGGAAAATCTCACTTAAAGTTTACGTACGTTGATTTAGTTTGGTCGGCCAGCCAGCTAAGTCCAGTCTTCGGACCGCACAACCCAGTCATGGGGGTAAACATGACTTACGGCAAATAGGCCTAAGGGTGATTTTTATAATATATGTTTATACATATTTAATTACGTGTACAAAGTTACTGATGATTTGAAGGAAAAGTGTAAGTTTACGTGAAAAGGATCATTTTGGTGCTTAAATGACGATCTAAGGAAAACGTATAAGGAAAAGTATATGTATGTTTATCATTAAATATTTTTACAGTTTTAAAGTTAAAAGTTTAATTTAACAGTTATAGTATATGATTATAAAAATTTACTGTAGAAATTGATGACAAAAGTTTTATGCAGGAATTTTTAAATTTATGTTTATTCTAAAAGCAGTCTTGAAGTTATAGTATTAAATATTGTTTTACGAAATTCTTTAAAAGCTCATTTTGGCCACACACTAATAATAATCTTATTTACTTACTGAGCGTCGTCTCACCCCAATCATATTTTATTTCAGATAACTCTGAAGGACATGTCGGAAATCAGGCTTAGCAAGCATGCGGGTGGGGATTAGAAAAATAAAGATTTATTTAGAAACATTAGTATGATTTCAGATATTTACGTTTGTGTAATTTTCTTCTTTTGAAATAAGTGATTGTAACATGAATAATTAGCGCTCTGGTTTGAATAAAATTGAGTTTATTTGCTTCCGCTGTAAATCAGTAGTAAAAAGTTAATATCCCAGGCCCCTCGGGGTCGGGGTGTTACACTACGGCTTCTCTGTCTAAGACCATATAGCTTTTTGTACAACTCTCGGTAGTAGTAACTTGGAACGAACCACTTTCTCATCATTGTTTTCATCTCCTCCCATGTCTCTATTGGTCATTCTCTGTTCCACCTCCTGTTTATAACAAGCTAATCCCACCAAGTAATAGCATAGTAAGAAAATTCAATCACAGCTAGTTTTACGTTCTTTGTTTCAGAATACTTGTGGCAGTCAAATATGAAATCTATCTTCTTCTCCCACTCAAGGTATGCTTCAGGGTCGGATCTACCTTGAAATGACGGAATCTTCATCTTAATACTACCCAAGTTGTTATCTTCCTAGTTCCTAGCTTCTCTAAACCACCCTCCATGTCTCCTATTACTAACAACAGAATCCCAATCATCTTCTTCATCAAAACCAACCCCGTAAGGCTCTTCATCTTCAACCCTCACTTCCCTAGGTTGAACTCTTTCCCTTCTACGAACATTAGGGCCATTTTGTGGCTGCTCCTCACGTGTATTCTCCATCTGATCTATCTGTTCGTGAACCTGCTCCAGATCCAACTTCATCACACACCTCATCTCACTCATCATGGCCTCCATAAACACCTTCGAATCAACCAATTCCGTGGCATCTTCGGCAACGCTCTTAGCACTATTGTGATACATGATTGTTATAGAGCAAAGTTAGAAAGAAAAGGACCTCACAATTCTCTCCCTTACATGTTTACACTCAAGAATATGAATCACTCTACAACAGTGTTTCACTAAAAAAAAAAAAAAAACGTGGCCTTTAACCCTCAAATGTTCTCACCACTCTTGCCTTTTTCCACTCGATAATTTACTTCCAGTTCTTTTAAAACTAAACAATACTTCAAAATTTCCAACAACAATTCAACAAGAACATATCAAGGAATTTCAAGTTTTAAAAGCAATAATACAAGGGACACTGATGATTAGATTCTCAAAAGCACAAAATAGCAAAAATTCCATGAAAAAAATATTTGATTCTGGGGTGAGGTGATTTTTGGGCTTATTATAACCCAAAATGAGTGATAACAAACAATTTTTTTTTTTTTTGTTCCTTCTTTTCTTTGTCCTTCCTTTTTTTTTTTTTTTATGATCAACAACTAGCTTTTGATAATAATAGAATAAGATTTTGAAATAAACAAAATATGAGCAGAATGGGGTAAAGGAAATTTGGCGAATCTAGGGCATGTGAACCAAATTTGGAAACTATAAGAACACGGAATAAAGAAACAAAAGAAAGGTTTTTTTAAAGAGATAGGCACAAATGAACTAGAACTTGTGCTCTGATACCAAATGATGCAAATCCTCCAAAATAATGAGATCCGACAATGAAAAGGAACCCAAGATCGTTCTACATTCAGAATTTAATGATAGTCCTCAACTCGTTGTTTACAACAAACAAGAACCTTGGTATATATGACCTCAAACCGTTGTTTATTGCGAAATAGGAACCTCGGTATAAGGAAGATGCCAAAAACGGTGGTGGAAAACTGTTTGATAAGTCGTTGGTGAACGCCATGGGAAATCCCGATAAGTTTGTATAGTTCTTCAATGAACCACAGAGAAAATACTCTCACAATTTGCTGAATAATGATCTACCTCCTTTCATTGCTTATACGCCTATTTAAAGGCTAGCCATTACAAGGAAAATTCCTAAAATAGTTATTCTAATTAGGGCTAAAATCTAGTAAAGAAATAACTCTTACTTGCCTAAAAGAAAAAAATACAATCAGCCCTTTAATTGGTCGATTACATGCCTAAAATAGAAAATAAAGTTGGAAGCTTTAAATGGTTGTGTTTATCAGCCATACACGCTCATAAAAGTCAAAACAAATAAAAGGGGAAAGTAAATGGCATGCAAGCCTTACAATCATACCCAAAAAGGAGTATTCTTAAACATGCCAATTAAAGTTTGGCCTTAGTCAAATTCTTCTAGAACTTGAATCATGTTGATGATTCTTTGTTGCTCACATGGGTAATGCTCAATGGGCCTCCACGAATTTGCTTGAGTCCATGCCTCTTGAATCAGTCCATTGAGTACAGCTTTAAACTTCCTTGCTTGTGCTCTCGTAACCGGCCCAATTGGGACTTGAACTAGTTCCTATAAAGTTGTGCTATGATTTGTTTTATTTCTATCTTCTTATTTGTTTATTATTTTACAAGAAGTTCTTTCTCAACTTCAAAAGAAAATTTTTATGGAGAATAAGATAGGGGCTTGCTATCATCCTCGTGGGGGGCCTTTGGTATCTCACCTACTCTATGAGGATGACATTCTTATTTTTGCTAATGGTAAGAGAAATTCCATTCAAATGCTTATCAAGACGCTTAAGAAATATGAGTATTGGTCTGGCCAAATGATAAATAAAGACAAGTCAAGTATTTTTTTGTCAAAGAGAATTGCTTATACTCGGAAGCGATCCTTGTTAAGGATGATTGGTTTTGCGGAAGGAAAGTTCCCTGTTACATACTTGGGTGTTCCTTTGGTATCGGGTTGTCTTACGGCCTGTAGTTTAGAGCCTCTAGTTTCTAAATTAAGGAAAAAGATAGCGAGTTGGAAATTTAAGCTTTTATCTCAAGGGAGCTACTTAGTTTTAATTAAGCATGTATTATCATCAATGGCGGTAATTGAAATTCTTGATATTGTCTTCACAAAGTTAAATTCTATGTTATCGAATTTTTTTTGGAGTGGAGTAAATGATAAAGGAAAAAGGAAATGGTGTTCCCGGCCTAATATTTGTTAGACTGTTTGTGAGGGTGGTTTTGGGTAATGGGGATTTTTAGGAAGAAAAAAAAATTATTGCATATGAAGTTTGTGTGGAGATTGTTAACTATGGATAATCTCTGGACTCAATTTTTTAAAGCCAAGTATTTGAATAATAAACACCACTTGAGAGAAATAAAGGTAGATAAAGGAACTAGATTTTAGAGATTGATTGCTCGTGTGATACCTAAAGTATTATAGCATGTTCGTGTTCAAATTAAAGAAGGGTCAGCCTCTTTCTAGTTTGATCGATGGTTAGCCTCTGGCCCCTTTTGTGCTAAGGTTTAGGAAATTAGAAACCATAAGTTACGAACAGGAGATTGCTGGGATAGAGATGGGTGGAATATTGATTTTTTAGTGGATCTGTTGGGTGAAGAACAGACTGAGGAAGTAATGAACTCTGCTATTTCTTGCAAGGAGGGTCCAGATACAGTAATTTGGGAACCTTCAACAGATGAGAAATTTACCACGGCAAGTGCTTGGGAAATTATAAGGGAACGTAAAGAGGAATTCTTAGTTTTAAAATAGATCTAGCATCCTATGTTGCCAAAACAGGTGTCAATTTGTATGTGGAAGTCTTCGTTTGCTTGTCTTCTGGTTGATACTCGTATTCAAGAAGTAGGTGTTCAGATGGCCTCTCGGTGTGATTGTTGTTCAAATGCCAAGATTGAATCTCTAGACCATGTGCTTTGCACGAGATCTTTTGCTCAGGAGGAATGGAATCAAGCAGCAGTGGCGTTGGGTGTCTTAGTTGTATGGCAATGAATACATGGAAAGTTAGAGTTAATTTCTGGTTTAGTTGTGCAAGACGGGCCTCACAGTTAGGCATTTTTGTAGGTCTCATACCTAATCTCATCATTTGGAGACTTTGGACTCGTCAATGTAGAACCAGGATGGAATCAATTCATGATTCGGTGAGATATTAAATATTGGCAAGATCCATCTTGGACAAGTTAACTAAATATACACCTGCTCCTTGCACGAATATTGTAGTCCTTCGTGCTTTGAATATACAAGTTAAAAATATGAGGGTTCGTCTTCTTTGTGTAGTCAGATGGTGTAAACTTGGGATAGGTTGGGTTAAGTGGAATGTGGATGGAAGCTGTAGAGATAACCTAGGTAATTGTGGTGGTGGAGGCGTGATAAGAGATGAAACAAGATTATTTAAAGCAACTTTTTCCCTCATTACTGGGTTATGGAGCCAATAATATGGCTAAATTGAAAGCGATTATTATAGAGATTAATTTGTGCAAAGATCTCGGATTTGATCAAGTGGAGATTGCTTGTGACTCTGCTTTGTTGGTTCAATGGATTAATTCTTGGAAGTGTTTGGTTTGGAACTTATGAGAATTGTGGGAAGAGTTTGTGTTAGCATTGAGAGGCATACATTAAAAAGCGGAATATGTTTACAAGGAGGCGAATCAAAGTGCAGATTTCTTTACCAAGAAAGGTGATTCTAGTATATCTCGATCATATAGTTGCTAAGATAAGTTTCCACAGCAAGTTAGGGGAATGATTCAATTGGATTTGTTGGGATTTCCTTCCTCGCACTCATGATGCTTTGTGTTGGTGTTTGTGAAGGTTGGAGTAGTTGGTTTATTCCTCGAGATCTTCCAAAATTTTGTTTGTTTTCCACTTATAGTTGTTTAGTTCTTATTTATTTGTTTGGTTGTTCGTCACTAGTTTATTGGTTTGGAATAATTTGGTTAAGTCAGTCTTTGATTCTTTGGGTTTAATTTTGTTTTCCTTAAGTCTCAAGGTTAGAACCACAGTATTCCTCCGCCATAAGTGAGGGGTTCGCTAATAAAGATAGGAGGTGCTGCCATCTTTTTTCAAAAAAAAAAAAAAAAAGTAGTAAAAATTTTTTTAAAAAAATGATAACTGAGACATGTAGCATGATTTTGGCAGTCATTTTGTTACTGGAACTTTCTTTTACAAGCCATTCATCAATGATAGCAACATATATCAAAAAATATTTTAAAGCCAGCTTTCTCAATATAATATTAATTTCTTTATACATATAAAATTTTAAAAATAAAAAAATTCAAGTTCGAACTTTAAAATTTCTAAATATAACACTAGTTTTTTATTTATTAGAAAATCCAAATTTAGATTTGGAATTTCTATATTTATTTTATTTTCATTGTCACTAGAAAATTTTAAAAATAAAAATTCAAATTCAAAATAGAAAAGATTTGAATCTAATTTGAGAAAATTTTTATTTATTTTAAAATTAAAATGCTATTATTATTATTATTATTATTATTATTATTATTATTATTATTATTATTATTATTATTATTATTATTATTCTTGTTGTTGTTGCTGCTGCTACTGCTTATTTTCGCCACATGTATTAAAAAATCTATAGTTAGCTATTAAAGATAAAAATCCCATTATAACACTTGAATATTTGTTTAATAGAAATTGGAATCTAAGTTTGGATTTTGTTTTACTTTAAAATTAAAGAATCACGATATGTACTTTATTATAAGTACTTACTATTTTGACAAAATAAAAATTTAAAAAAAAAATTAAGTTCAAACATAGAAAATCTGAATCTAGTTTGGAAAAATTTTAATTTTTTAAAATTATGATTTCTAATTTTATTATTTTTTCTGAAGTTTTAACTTCAAAATTAAACAATCAAAAATTTTAATTTTTTATTATTTATTATTTTAGTAAGATAGAAAATGTTGGAAGTAAAATTTTAAATTCAAATAAATAAAATTTGAATCTAATTTGGGAAAATTTTAATTTATTTTAAATTTGAAAATTATATTTTATATTACTACCCCTAGAAATTTGTTTAATAGAAATTATAATCAAATTTTGGACCTTTTTTTACTTTAAAATTATGGAATTACAATATTTATTTCATTATAATTATCCCGACCCAAACCTGGAAATAGGACCCAGGGATGAAAATGTAATCTAACCTATCCCTATATCATGCAAAACATCCACAGATACAGTACAAAGGATGAGTGTCCGACCTCGTGAGGTTCCCAGGCACCCTAAACACATCCAAATACAATAGAATATACGCAGCAGAAAAAGGTCGTTCTATATATAAATACAATATCATACTAAAGTCTATACAATAGCAGAACAGGCTTTATCATACAACGTACAACTGGGTGCCCAACACATCCCAAAATGGCAACCCATCAAAACACAGTCCTAACACTTACCCAAGCGCTAACCACAGTACACCAACCACTATGCTCCCTACACCAGGACACTAGTTCTAGTTACTCAAAGGACCTATAAAAATGTACGTACAGTAGGAGTGAGACACCTCTCAGTAAGGAAGAACACAAGTTATATTGGTGTGTGACATTTGAGTGTTATCATGATGCAACATATACGCAGTTAAATGCAGTCTAGTACTAATTTCACAACAGTGCCTACAAGCACACACACACATGATCAGCAATCCCGATGTCGTCACACCCATCGGCCCGAAGCTGGCCTGCGACATACGGCGTTGGCAGGTATCCAACCCGCGAACACGGCGCCACCGGCACATGGCTAGTCCTCGACTCTCATGGCATCATACCGGCACTAACTGGTGGATCCACACCCTTTAGCCTGATCTGCCGAAATAGGCTCACGCCCTCGGATATAGGGCCGGACCTCTGCCAATCTATGGCCAGTGATTTCATACACCCTCGGATATAGAGTCGTACACTTTCAATACCTGGAACAATTCGGAACTGCGTTCCTACTAGCATTTCAACCAATCACACACACATACATGCTCATATAACCAAACAAAACGCACCCATTTGGTAATCCAAATCACGGTTTTTCAAACATATACAGTTTAAAACAAGTCAAAGCACGACCATCCCTATAACACAGTATAAATCAACATATACATTCGGTATTCAACAAAACCAGGGATGCAGCCTGTCGCCCCCTTTCTTCCAAAACTGTAATCATGAAAAAACCCATAATTTTCCCCGTTAGATCCCTCCAAATGAGTAGCCAAAACACACACAAAACCGTGGACCACAATTCCACCGAGTCCGATTTCAAAAATAACCGATATAAACACAATTCCCCTTACCTTTTTCCTCATATAACAAATCCCGAACTCTAAGGCCCCTAAACAACGAACGGAGTTCCAAAACCTACAATCAATAGTACAGAATATACTCACAAAACTGTTTCCTACAAAACTACCGGATCAGAATTGAAAACCGAGCCTTACCTCGATTTTTCGCCAAAACCTGGATTCGTAGAACTTGTAGAGAATTCTTCCACGATCTTCATGGTAACTTCATATTCACGATTCCAGCGACAACCATCGAAGAAATCTAGAGAGATAGAGAGTAGGGAGAATTCTAGAGAAAAAGAGAGAGAGAGAGAGAGAGAGAGAGAGAGAGAGAGAGAGAGAGAGAGAGAGAGAGAGATAGGATTTAGTTTTTTTAATGGTTAAGCAATGAGAAATGACATTTATAGCCCTTTGACTCTGGAAAACTCGTCGACGAAATGGTGTCCTCGTCAACGAGGCTCTATAGTCTTCTCATCGATGAGACAGTGAATTCGTCAACAAATCCTGATATCACCGGTTTCCCGAAACTCCTCGGCTTCTCCTCGTCGACAAGCCTTTGAACTTCGTCGACGAGAGATGCATTGCCTTCGTCGATGAAACCTATTCAAATACCAATTTTACCCCTCTCTTATTTATTTAAACCCATTTATCACGGTTAAGCTTCTTACAATCTCCCCTCCTTACAAAAAATTTATCCTCGAAATTTGCCATCTCTTATTCACAACTCGTACATAGAATTGAATACATACACGCAATACTGACAAGAAACTGGCGACTACTACAACGCAGCCCCACCATACACATACACATACACATACATACCCTCACTTATGGCGGAGGAATGTTGTGGTTCATATACAATCGTATCAGGAGTTCACAATACACACACTCCCGACGACTAACCACCTATCTCAACCCAAAGTAGGATAATGTACAAGTGTTCAAAACAATTGTGGATACTTCCGGCATATTTCCGTTTCCAGTTCCCAAGAAGCTTGCTCAATCTCGTGGTTCCGCCACAGTACCTTCACTAACGGTATCTCTTTAGTATGAAGATTCTGAACTTTATGGTCCAGAATCTGAACATGTGTCTCCACATATGCTAAAGTATCCCCAATTTCCAACTCATCATAGCTGATAACATGTGAAGGATCCAACACGTACCTCCTCAACATGGATACGTGAAACACATCGTGGACCCTCGAGAGTGCTGGAGGTAATGCAATCATGTAGGCTACCGGATCCACTTGCTCAAGAATCTCGAATGGTCTGATATACCTCGGGTTCAGCTTGCCCTTCCTCCTAAATCTCATCACCCCTTTCATCGGAGCGATACGCAGAAATATCTTACCCCCCACCTCGAACTCTAAATCACGATGGTGAACATCTGCATAACTCTTCTGCTGACTCTAAGCCGATTTAATCCTCTCCCAAATCAAACCCACCTTCTTAAATGCCTGTTGCACAAGTTCAAGTCCTAACACCTGACGTTCACCAACCACATCCCAACACAAGGGAGATCGACACCTCCGACCATACAATGCCTCGAACGGTGCCATCCCAATACTAGCTTGGAAGTTGTCGTTATAAGCAAACTCTATGAGTGGCATAAATTGTATCCAACTACCACCAAAGTCTAATACACAAGCTCGTAACATATCTTCCAAGATCTGTATCATCCTCTCCGACTGTCCATCAGTCTGGGGGTGAAACATTGTACTGAAAGTAAGCTTTGTCCCCAATGCTTCCTGCAAACTCATCTAGAATCGAGAAGTTAACCTCGGATCTCGATCTGACACAATGGATACTGGTACTCCATGCATTCTCACAATCTCATGCACGTATATATCAACTAGCCTACTCAAAGGATAGCCAATCTTCATCAGTATGAAATGAGCCGATTTCTTCAATCTATCCACGATCACCCAAATAGCATTCTGTCCGTGCAGTGCTGGTGACAATTCGGTTACAAAATCCATGGAAACATGCTCCCATTTCCACATCGGAATAGGAAAAAGCTGCAACGGCCCTACCGGCCTCTAATGTTCAGTTTTCACTTGCTGACACGTCAGACACTGCTCCACGAACTAAGCAATCTGCCTCTTCATACTAGACCACCAGAAGGTCTCGCACAAGTCCCAATGCATCTTTGTACTACCAGGATGTACCGTAAACAAAGAATGATGTGCTTCCTCTAGAATCACCTTTTTGATCCCATCATCGTTCGAAACACACAGCCTAGCCCCAAACCTTAGTACTCCTCCTTCAGAGATGTTAAACTCTGTAGTCAGTCCCTGCTGTACCTTTTCCATAACCTCTGCCAACTTTGCATCACTAGCCTGCGCGGCCTTTATACGCTCAAATAAAGTCGGCTGGACCACCAAACTAGCAAAGAAAGTCTGATGATCTCCAGACACCAACTCTATACACAAGCTCTCTAGATCCCGTCTGATATGACACTGAGTTACAACCGCAGATACAGCCACAGGTTCTGACTTCCGACTCAACGCATCAGCCACCATATTAGCTTTTCCCGAGTGATAATTGATTGTGTAATCATAGTCCTTAATCAAATCAAGCCACCGTCTCTACCTCATATTCAAATCCTTCTGCGTGAAGAAATACCAGAGGCTTTTGTGGTTAGTGAAGATCTCACATTGCACACCATACAAGTAGTGTCGCTAGAACTTCAGTGCATATACAACAACAAACAATTTTAGATCATGTGTATGGTAATTCTTCTCATACTCTTTCAATTGCCGAGAAGCATGCGCTACTACTTTACCCTGCTGCATAAGCACACATCCCAAACCCTTCAAAGATGTGTCGCTATAAATCACAAACCCACCATCCTCCGAAGGAATGGTCAAAACTGAAGCGGTAACAAGCCGGTGCTTCAACTCTTGAAAAAAATGCTCGTAATCACTGGTCTACTAAAGCTACACCCCCTTCCTGTTCAATCGAGTCAGAGGTCCAAACAATTTAGAAAACCCCTTCACAAACCGACGATAGTAACCCGCCAGTCCTAGAAAACTTTGAATCTCCTGCACATTCTTCGACCTCACCCAGTTGACTACAGCTTCAACTTTGCTAGGATCAACTGATATACCATCACCAATAACCACATGGCCTAAGAACACCACCCGATCTAACCAGCATTCACACTTCTTCAGTTTAGCATATAGCTTCTTCTCTCGTAGAGTCTATAATACTAACCCCAAATGGTCCTCATGCTCTTTTGAACACCTAAAGTATATCAGAATATCATCAATGAATACCACCATGAATCGATACAAGTACTTATGGAAAACCCTGTTCATTAGATCCATGAACACTGCCGGAGCATTCGTCAACCCAAATGGCATGACCAAGAACTCATAGTGGCCGTATCTAGTTCGGAAAGTCATCTTCGCTACATCCTTAGATCTAACCCTCACCTGATGATATACTAACCACAAGTCGATCTTCGAAAAGACCCGCATCCCCTGCAACTGGTCAAAAAGATCATTGATATGAGGTAAAGGATAGCAATTCTTCATAGTCACCTTGTTAATCTCACGGTAATCAATGCACATCTGCATCGAACCGTTCTTCTTCTTCACAAACAATACTAGAGCTCCTTAGGGCGAAACACTAGGTCGAATGAATCCCCTATCCAGTAATTCTTGCAACTGCTCCTTCAACTCTCGAAGTTCAGCTGGAGCCATCCGGTACAGAGCTTTAGAGATCAATACCTTGCCAGGTAGTAACTCTATCGCAAACTCCACCTCTTGATCTGGAGGTAAATCAGGTAAATCATCTAGAAACACGTTCGGGAACTTGCTGACTACCTGATTGTCCTCGAGCCTCAACTCATCCCACGACGGTTCCTGCACACATGCTAGGTACCCCTGACACCCGTCCAAGAGTAACCTCCTCGCTTGTAGTGCCGATAGTATCTGTGGCGTTGTACACACACATGATCTCACGAATTCATACTCCTGCTCCCCAGGAGGTCTGAAAACTACTACCTTCCTATGACAATCGATCACAGCATAACTAGAGAACAACCAATCCATCCTCAGTATAACATCAAACCCCCGACATGTCGTATACCGCAAGATTCGCCGGTAGCAGCTTCCCCTAAATTACCACTGGGCAATCTACCAACATCTTCCCACAGAAAGATACACTCCCAGATGGTGTAGTAACACCCGAATCAAACAAACTAGAAACCTTATTTGAAATCATCAATAAGGTACCTATCACTATGTTCTCTGCATGCTTAGCGTCTGCTGGAGTAAGGGAATATACTCTGGCCAGAGCTGTAATCGTCTGAACGGTCCCCCGAGGTATCTGGTTACTTCCCCGGTTCACACTAGATGCAGGCACCTCTCGCTTTGGTGCACGACAATCATGAAACATGTGACCTGATTGGCCACAGTTGTAGAAGTTACCCACAAATGACCGACACTCACCCTCGTGTCATCTGTGGCATCTAGTACAACGTCCACTAGTCTGGCTCATCTGAGAATCCTGGCTCTCGGTATTCTGGCGGTAACCCGAGCCCTTGTTCCTCTTCTTTACGATCCCTAACGAGATCCTATCTGAGAACCAGAAGGTACTATCCTCTTCCTCGATTCTTGTTCCACCTCATCCTCTTGGATACCAGTCTCAATCATCGTGGCTTTATCTACCAACACCAAGAACTCGCGGATCTGAAGCATACACACTAGTCTGTGGATATCCTTCCTCAGGCCCTTCTCGAACCTCCAAGTATTCTTATACTCACTCGAGATCAAACACAGCGCAAACCGAGACAGCTCTATATACCGAGCCGCATACCCCTACATCGTCATACTCCCCTGAGTCAAAGCAGAAGACTCATCTGCCTTTGCATCACGTACAGAAGCCGGGAAGTATCTATCAAAGAACACCTCCTTAAAATGGCTCCATGAAATCTCCTCAGGATCGCCTCTCTGCTTCTCCAACAGATTCACGGCAGTCCACCATCGACCTGCCTCCCCAGATAGCTGGAAGGTAGCATAGAGGACTTGCTGCCTATCTGTGCAGTGTAGGACCTCCAAGATCCTCTCAGTCTTTTCCACCCAATCCTCTGCTATCGTTGGGTCAGGTCCCCCAGAGAACATCAGAGGATACATGTATGTGAACCTCTCAATGGTGCACCTCTCAGCAGTAGGAGAGCGTTCGCGTCTCCTCACACTCCACCCGATCTCCCGTAACACCTGTGTTGTCAAACCTCGAGGTATAGAAGGAGACTCATCACTCGCAGTCTCCTCGGAGCCACTTCCCAGGTCATTATCCTTGGACTCCATTCTATAGCATAATAGGAATCTATCAGTATCCCTACAACACGTACAGTTAATACAATGATCTACAACTAATCCTGTTAACTACTCCCTACCAGGTCCAAGTCTGTCCTATCACACAAACACGAAAGTCATCAATGATCTGCCCTGCTTTTACTGGAATCGTCATCCTAGGAAAAACATGGAATACCATCGACAAATCTCAGTTTAGCAACCGAACAACCTTGACCAACTCTACCCATATCCAACATCCTATACTCTGGTATGTACTCACAGCTAAGCCAAACCAAGTCTACAAGACCTAACAACCTAGTTAGCTCTGATACCAAGCTGTCACGCCCCGAACCCAGGAAATGGGACCCAGGGGTGAAAATGTAATCTAACATGTCCCTGTGTCATACAAACCATCCACAAATACAGTACAAAGGATGAGGGTCCGACCCCGTGGGGTTTCCAGGCACCCTAAACACATCCAAACACAAAAAAATATACGCAGCGAAAAAAGATCGTTCTATATATAAATACAGTATCATACCAGAGTCTATACAAGATCAAAACAAGCTCTATCATACAACGTATAACTGGGTGCCCAACACATCCCAAAATGGCAACCCATCAAAACACAGTCCTAGCACTTACCCAAGCACTAACCGTAGTACACCGGCCCCTACGCTCCCGACACCAGGACTCTAGTTCCAGTTACTCGAAGGACCTGTAAAAATGTACGTACAATAGGGATGAGACACCTCTCAGTAAGGAAGAACACAAGTTATATCGGTGTGTGACATTTGAGTGTTATCATGATGCAACATACACGCAGTTAAATGCAGTTTAGTACTAATTTCACAATAGTGCCTACAAGCACACACACACATGATCAGCAACCCCAGTGTCGTCAAACCTATCGGCCCGAAGCCGGCCCGTGACATACGGGGTTGGCCCATATCCAACCCGCGAACATGGTGCCACCGACACATGGCTAGTCCCCGACTCCCATGGCATCGTACCGGTAGTAACTGGTGGATCCACACCGTTTGGCCTGATCTGCCAAAATAGGCTCATGCCCTCGAATATAGAGTCAGACCCTTGTCAATCTATGCCTAGCAATTTCATACGCCCTCGGATATAGAGCCGGACACTCTCAGTACCTAGAACAATTTGGAACCGCGTTCCTACTAGCATTTCAACCAATCATACACACATGCATGCTCATATAACCAAACAAACCATACCCATTTGGTAATCTAAATCACGGTTTTCCAAAAATATACAGTTTAAAACAAGTCAAGGCACAGTCATCCCTATAACACAGTATAAATCAACATATACGTTCGGTTTTCAACAAAACTAGGGATGCAGCCCGTCGCCTTCTTTTTCCCAAAACTATAATCATGAAAAAACTCATAGTTTTCCCCATTAGATCCCCCCAAATGAGTAGCCAAAACACACACAGGACCGTGGACCACAATTCCACCAAGTCCGATTTCAAAATAACTGATATAAATACAATTCCCCTTACCTTTTTCCCCGTATAGCAAATCCCAAACTCTAAAGCCCCTAAATAGCGAACCGAGTTCTAAAACCTACAATCAACAGTACAGAATATACTTACAAGACTGTTCCCTACAAAACTACCAGATCAGAATTGAAAATCGAGCTTTATCTCGATTTTTTTCCAAAACCCAAAAATCTCCGAAACGGGATTCCGATCCATAGAAGTTGTAGAGAATCCTTCCACGATCTTTGTGGTAACTTGAGATTAACGATTCCAGTGACAACCAACCAAGAAATCTAGAGAGATAGAGAGTAGGGAGAGTTTTAAAAAGAGAGAGAGAGAGAGAGAGAGAGAGAGAGAGAGAGAGAGAGAGAGAGAGGATTTAGTTTTTTTAATGATTAAGTAATGAGAAATGATATTTATAGTCATTTGACTCGGGCAAACTCGTCGACGAAATGGTGTCCTCATTGACGAGGCTTTATAGTCTTCTCGTCAACGAATCCTAATATCACTGGTTTCCCGAAACTCCTCGGCTTCTCCTCGTTGACGAGCCTCTGAACTTCGTCGACAAGAGATGCATGGCCTTTGTCGAAAACTCTGGATTTGTCGACGAAACCTATTCAAATACCAATTTTACCCCTCTCTTATTTATTTAAATCCATTTATCACGGTTCAGGTTCTTACAATAATTACTTACTATTTTGGCAACATAGAAAATTTAAAAAATAAAAAATTAAGTTCAAAAATAGAAAATCTAAATCTAGTTTGGAAAATGTTTAATTTTTTTTTTATTTTGAAAATTATGATTTTTAGTTTTATTATTTTTTCTGAATTTTTACTTCAAAATAACTACTACTATTACTATTATTAATTTTGGCAATATATATCCAGAAAAAAAAATTAAAATCTAAAGTCAACTTTTCTCATGTAACACTGAGATCTTTGTTTAATAGAAAATATAAATCTAATTTTGAAATGTTTTTTTTATCTACTTTAAATTTAAGAATCACGATCTTTGTTTTGAAAATTCATAAGTGCATGAAATCATAACAAGTAATATATTGATAAAGAAGGATATTGAACTCACAAGAACTATTTACCTATTAACTATTGAAATTGTTCTAGTTTTAAATTATTTGAAAATCAATAAAAGTGGAGGATTTTGAATCTGAAAAATAAAAATAAATAAATAAATAAAATAAAATTAAATCAACAGATGAAGAATTGACCAAATGCCTAAAAAGAAGAAGATTTCACCCAAGAAGAAAATACTATGGCGTCCGACTCACCTAACCAATCTAATCCCAAATTCTAATTATGCAATCAATCAATTATCATCCTATTTGACGGTAAAATATTCTAACTTATCTAAGGCTCTCTCTCTCAGGTAGAAATAGAATTACCAAACATACAATAACCCGCGATATGTCTATACTAATTTAAAAGCATTAGAGTACATTAAGATTAATAATATTTCACTAAAAAACCACACGAATCACATTGGCACATGTCTGTCTTTCGTTCAATTCATGGCATACATCATATGAAACTAAACTACATGCATCAACTCTCGAATTAACATGAACAAAAAATCACTTAACTATTGGCCAAATAATTGAAAGCATTAAAATAAATGATGTATACTCAAAAGGAATGATAAAATTATGATCACATAGAAATAAGATTCAAAATTGTCATGGAGAGGCTACATCATAACCTTAGCAATTAGCTCATAATAGAATCAAAACAAATCATAATAAATCTAAAATTCATAATAAAATTTGTACAAAGAGAAGATGAAAGAAGTAAAAAGAAAATTGTATGTATATTGAGAATCTCAATCGTCAACAACTCTGATTTGGCCTTTCTCTTCTTCTTCTTTTTCCAAGCTTCAAATTTCTCTCTAATGGCAAAGAAAAACCTCTTTCTTCCCAACTTCGAATCCCTTCTTAATGGTGAAGAAGAATCCTTCTTTTATAAGGCTCTGATCGTCCTCCCTTCTTATCTCCCCAAAACAAGATTCTCCAAATCCCCTTCTTTTTTACCACTATTTTAATGTGCGATTTTTTCTGTTGAGATCTTGCCATATTTGAAAATATTCAACACCAAAGTTGTGGACTTTTTTCTTAACTTTTCGTAGACACCCAGATCGCCTCTTTGGAGTTTTTTAGCAAAAGTTATACTCTAAATACTGAAGTGTGTTTCAAGAAATTCGATAAAGGAATTTGAGTTTGAAAAGGATTCTTGATGAAGGGAATTTGATTTTGAAAAGGAAAGTTTCCTCCTTGACTCCTTTAATTTATTTATTTCTAAACAAAATAAATCAAAACTCTAATAAATAATAAAATTAAACACAAACTAGCATAAAAATAAGAATGAAAGTATGACAAAATTTGTATAGAAATTAAACACATCAATCTTTACTTTATTATTATTTTTATCATTTACTGTTTTGGCAACACAGAAAATCCAAATCTATAAATTTTAAAGTCACATTATTTTTAAAAAATCATTGAAATGTATGGAAAATGCGGTCAAGTCTATGTGTAGTTACATGATTAAGTTCTGTTAATTAACATACAAGACTAAATTTTCATACTCTAAAATATTATAATATAATAATTTTATTAAAAAAAATTATTTTTAAACCATGCATAGCATGGGTCTCGTAGTGTGTGTGTATGTGCATAAGAAAATATTTAGACCAATTAAATATGTCATATTTTAGATAATGATTTGTCTTTTAAAATTTTAAAAATAAATTTCAATTAATCATGATTGGTTTAAGTCAATTTTTTTTTTAAAAAAAATCTATGTATAATGATATAATTAGTTGTTTAAAATGTAATAATAAATTTCAACTTTCGTGTTTGAAAAGTGACTAATTTCATCTTTTCTTATACAAAATCATTGAACAACCCTATAACAATAACAACAACAACAAAACCAAGCCTTAGTCCCACTAAGTGGGGTCGGTTATATGAATCATTTTCCGCCAATTTATATGATCATGGACCATTTCTTTTGATAGATTTAAAAATATTAAATCCTTACTCACTATCTCCTCCCAAGTTATTTTAGGTCTACCCCTACCCCTTCTACTGCTCCCCACAGTAACTAAGTCACTCTTCCTCACATGTGCACTTTAAGACCTACGTTGCAAGTGTTCATACCATCTGAGTCGTCCTTCCTTTATCTTATCATCTATAAGAGCTACACCCTACTTACCACGAATATGTTCATTCCTTAATTTATCTTTCAATGTTATACCACTCGTCCATCTAAGCATCCTCATCTCGGCAACTTTTACTTTTTGGATATTATGTTTCTTCGTCGCCCAACATTCTGATCCATATAGCATAACTGGTTTTATAACTGTCCTATAAAACTTTCCTTTCAATTTTAAGGGTATTCTACGATCACATAGAGCAGTTGAAGAATTTCTCCATTTTACCCAACCTGCTTTAACTCTATGCATTACATCATCTTCAATTTCTCCTTCAGCTTGCATAATAGATCCAAGGTATCGAAATTTACAAGTGTTATTTATTTCTTTATCATCAAATTTAACTTTGTCTCCAATATTCCTCCTATCATTACTAAAATTACCAAAATACTATTCTAAGGGTTTCAACTGAAAAATGAAGATAATATTTTAATATTAACATGACATTTGGAAGAAAAAAAAAAATTTGTTCTAACGTGACAAAACGTTTGACTGTGGCATGGTGCATATGCCAAGTATGATTGTCTTATTCATATTGATCACATTTCTTGACAAAATATTTTGTTATAAAACCTTAAAGGTTTTTTTTTTTTTTTTATTACATAGGAACTCCAGCCACCAACAAGCCCTTTGGACCCCTTGGTACGACACCAAACTTACGGATCAGCGTCCTCCCCCTCAGTTTCGCTGATCAGGTAAAGTCTGGAATGCGGACACGGTTTCCGTGCATCAGTTGGACGTTCGGTTAACCCGACTCCCGCGACACATCTTCATTACCATCCACGATCCCCGCTGACTCACAGAAAACTCTCATCATCCACGGTCCCCGCTGGCTCACAGAACGAACTCTCACCATTCACGGTCCCCGCTAGCTCACAGAGTAAATTCTCACCATCCACAGGTACCGCTGGCTCCGTGAGTGCTGATGTCTACCTGAAATTGAACCCCCGATGCTCTTTCTTACGTACTGATGTCTTTCCACCGCTCCATGCCCGTGAGAGTACCTTAAAGTTTTTTTCTTCACATGGTCCGTGGCTGAGTAATATGGTAATAGAAAATTGAATATTACATTAAATTATGAGCAAATGACACTAATTTTTCCTAAATTTGATAAAAAAAAATTAATAATATACTTATCTCTCAAAAAGGTATCATTTAGCCAAATATAAGGAAAGATCCATATCTTCAACGAATCTCAAGGAAGACTAGTGAAATCTTTGAAATCTCAGCAAAGATTTTTAAAAATTTTAAAACCTTTTAAGGAAATTCTTGTCTTTTTGTTAAACCTCAAAAAAGATTGGGGTCTTTAAATATTTAGCTATAGAAAGTATGCTTACAAAAAAACATAAATGCCCTAGAAGACACAACCCTCCACTTAAATCATCCCATGCATGCTAATAGGGTCATACCTAATTGTTTTACCCCAAATTATGCCGTTAAAGATAACATTTAACAGAAAATGTTGTCATAAAACTCATTTGAAAGAAAATGTATGCACAATGACATATAACTTGAAGAATATAATAACATCATAAACACTCTAATTATAAATTTTGATTTTGGTTATTGCCATTAAATTAAATTTTATGGTGAATGCAGCTATTTGTTTTCATCTTTTCTTTGGGTCTTTCTTTTTATGAAGAGTTTAGTTGTACTAACTAAAAACTAAACTAAACTTTACATTGCATTAAGATACTGGTCAGTGGGGTTCAAGATCATCTGTCCCTGATGTTGTATTTTAGATTTTCACCATACTAAAACAAGCTGATGAGCTTTTAGAAATATAAGTTTGAAGCCTGTAGTATGATACACTGCTGCTTAGCCATTACCGAACAGCAAAAACAAATGGAGAAAACCATACTGCTGCAATAATTTCTCAAAATGCAGTCATTGAATATATAAAACTACTCCTAGCAAGTAGAAGGGGCCCGAACAGAATATCAAACAAAGCAAGAAACCGCTGACAGGAAACCCCAACAACGTGAAAATCTTGCAACTATTCAGATTCATAGTGCAAGAAAGAACCGAATTAAACCAAAGAGAAGAACCCATGTAGTTATTTTTTTAATCATCTCTATTGCTATTTACCAAACCATTGAGGTTGGGACTTGCAGCAGCCACACTTTGTAGATCAGACAATGAGAAAGACCGCCATGAAGGGAAGCTCCGTTGAGGCAGTGACGAAGTTGATCCACTGCTGGTTAATCTTTTACCATGAGGGTGCAGAGGAGGAAGGCATTGAGGAGGTGATGGAGAGCTTGTGCTGGAATTTTCACCACTACTATCACATCCAGAATTGCTCTTGTTTTCTGCAGGAGAAAATTTGTTTCTGCTGAAGTTAGCTGGTTTCTTCAGCATTCCACCAGCATTACTTCTTTGTGGAAAATTGTGGTTTTTCTCACATAAATTATTATGTGCCAGTAAGTTCTTGCGTTTCCTGCTGTAGGCGTTTTCTGGTTTAGCAAGGTCTTTAGTGGAGGAAGAAGATGAAATTTCTGCAAGGCTGGTGAAGGACTTAGACTTTCCAGAATAGAACTTGGATATGCCCTTCCTGAAATGAGCCACATTGCAAAATTAAGAAAATAAGGACCAAAAAGTTTGGTTTCACTCCACAATTTGTATTGTACTAACAAATTGCAGCTTTGATGCATCAGTATAATATGATACTTCAAGGCCTTAAATTATATATGGCAACAAAAATTATTAACTCAGTGCAAAAAATAAGTAATAAGAAAGTGTTTTCAAACATCAGAAAAACTGCAAGGGCTAGATAAGTTACTACTCATCCCAAACATAAGCAATCAAAACAATTCGTCCAGTGAAAAATTCCTCCACATTTGAAGTGGGACACATATTTGAGATGGGACAAGCAACTGATTTGGCAGTGGGTTACATCATCCTAATTCTGCCTGCCCTCTATTTTCCCACAACATAACTTTTAGCACTACCACATTAATAGAAGATGCAATCTGCATGTTGTGAAAACTGACCTTCTGGGATATGCCTATGCACATACACATGGCAAACAAGAAAACAAAAGAAAGAAGAGAAGAACACAAGTGACATGGTTCAACAGTGTGTCTACATCCACACACACTTCAGAAACCTTCACCATTGTGGAATGAAAAATGTCCTAGGTTTTCAACTCTCTGCTACAAATATATATATAGCCCCCATCATGGTAGTCAAAGGTGGAAGGCGCACCGAGGCACAAAGGGACTTGGACCCTAGGTGCAAGCAAATCTGTGCACCGAACAGAAGCGAAGCACAGATCTATTAAAATTATGTGTACAATGTCCTATATAATGGATAATTGATCTATGAAAACTTTAGCAGTAATTTTTTAAACAAAAAACAAATAAACAGCCAGAATCCAGGAAAAGTAAATGCATCAACAATTCTAGAAAAGGAAGAAGAAGGTCACAAGCCAAGAAGAAATGTAGCGCAGAGTCTCTTACTGTTTAACCTGATTGAGATTAGAAGAAGGAAAAGAAGAAAGTAGCAAAGACGAGAAGAACTATAGCACTCTTGAGTGTCAAGATCAAGATTTGAAGGTTTAAAGAAGAAGAAAAAAAAAGGTTCAAAGTTTCAAAGACTTGAAGATACATTCAAAGTCTTTCACGCTGCCTAAGGCTCCAAGCAAAGTGACTTTGAAAAACAAAATAATAAAAAGGTGTGAACAGTCAAACATTCACGACGTGCGCTCATTGTGCATCATTAAGTTCGCTTTGCCTAGAACATTTGAGGAGCTAGTTCTGTCACCCTTCTGCACCTCGCACCTTCATGCACCTCAGGTGCGCTTTTGACAACTATAGACCCATATGAAAACACCAAAATACCCTCATGCATAAGTGTACAGAAACTGCTTCGGATCACAGACTGTACCTCAAGCCTGTCTAGGCCTCCTGCACTCCACAGAAAACCTCCCCCTAACAAAAGACTTCAAGTAGAATGCGCTCTAAATATGAGCCACACCTAAACACAACAACAATTAGAGGCCTATGAGAAGAGGCCTAGGGAAGCAGGAAGAATGTGCTTAAGAAGACCTAAGGCCTCATTCGGAACTTGGAAAGCATTAGGAAAAGAAAAGAAAAATATAAAGAAATTCATTTTAACATGTATTGTTATCAAGGAAAGTATGAAAAAAATAAACCATATAGAAAATCGATGAACAAAAATTTAATTTTACATATCACTATTCACTAGCACTTGTTTTTCTTAATTTTTTTAATTATATCAGAATAAATTCTAATTTTTAATATTATTTGATACAAAGATAAAATATAACGGAAAATGGGTTTCATCCTTATGTTCCGCTCCTTTTCTTTCCTCAAACAAAATCCTTTATCCAAACAGAGCATGAAACTCTAGACCCACCCCAGCATGCTCCCCCATTTTTCTCTACATCTTTTCTTTCCTTTTTTCTCTTCCTTCAAGAGCTCCAATTATGTGTTATACGTTGTAAAGAACATCAATCATGTCATGTACTCTAATCAAAAGGTCTTGAGGGCAAAACTGCAGATGACTAGATCCATTTTTTAATCTCAATCCAACTATTCCTGCTTGCACCTGATTCACAGGCGCACTCATAATGATTATGTAATAATTTGTAATTCTTACCTACGTTAATGGGTTCTTCTAACACATTCACAATGTCTACCTGGCACTCGAAAGCCATCAAAATCTTTCCCAGTTTGCTGCTATAACAGTGAGTATATAGTGTGGTTTATCCTTGATAGTAAAATTCACTTGGATCGCTAATTTAATCAGTGGGAGTACTCCAATTTAGAAGGCCAGAGTGTACAGGACCTTCAAATGAGTAAAAGGTAAAAATTTACCCCAACTTGACAAGTATATAGAAAAATAAATTTGCACATCCTACATAGTTTATACACTTCTCCATTTGTTTCCCAGCACAAAGTTTTTTTGTCCACTCCAATTGTCTTATTAACAAAGCAAAACTGATTAGCAAGAGCCATACGTGAACTTCATCAACTCCCCCGTTCCCCGTCCCCCCATCCTCTTCTTCGAGATTAGAACCAGAAATCAAAATATCTAGGCCCTTGTCCATAAACCCTTTTCACTAGTCCACTGTACTCTGGTCAGACAAATTTTCTATGCAACCAAACAACCAAGGCCGCAGGGGGTGGTCACCCTTTTCCCCTGCCCTAACTTTTATGTAACATTAAACCATTATATTTTTTTTCTTTTAATCTTTTGTATATTCTCTTCTTAAGTCGGCCCCTTTCTTATTATACCTTGCCCTCTAATTCCACCTTCTAAATTATATTTTCTGAGACATGAGATATACTTGTCATAAATCTTGTCCTTACCGCCATCGGCATATAGATGGTTGCTGATAATTCAAACCCAAATCAGTGATTCAAGATTTCGCTTTGTTGATGGGGAAAATTAAGGAACGAGAATAAAAGAGACTAAAAGATCAAAACTTAATCTGATTACTACCTCATCTTAGGACTTAAGAACACTTAAACCTCCACTCAAGGAGGTGAGTCCTTTCATACCCTCGAAAAATCCATTAAGAACCGAATTAGCAAGATAACATTTTAATTCTTTAGAATACTCCCACCCACTTCTCCAATATCTCACCAACCAAACCGACAGCAAAAGAGACTGCAAGAAATCATTCAAGAAAACCTGCTACTCGAAGCACAAAAACAATCCAAACCTACATGATTAATCAACTGAAAAAAGCAAAAAGAACTTACTTCATCGGCAAAACTTCCTCCAAAGCATCCATCGTATCCAACGGTCCCTTGTACGAACTCTGAACCTCACTCTCCCCGCCGTCGTCGCCATCCGACAACGCCCAAAACACATCGCTGTTCCTCCCGATTGAAGAAGAGCTGCACGAATCCGAGTCCCCTGCGGCCTGAAAACCCCGATCCGCGACTAGCACAGCCGGCTCCGGCGAGTCGTAGATTGAAATACACGGCATGCCGTGGTCGAACGCCGGCCTTTGAATTCGATTACGTGGGTTACTACTCTCCAGGGCAATCGACATCGTTCAAAGGAAAGAATTGACGGAGCCAAACAACAATTGATGTGGAGGTATTAATAGCCGACGGACGAGGAAAAAACTATGACGAGCACGTGGGCACCCCGCCATCTCCGTCGTTTATGGGATGTGTGTGTGTGTGTGAGAGAGAGAGAGAGAGAGAGAGAGAGAGGTATGAATTTAATAATTTGTTTTATATTTTTTTTTAAAAAGATAGAATGGCAAAAAGAAGAAAATGAGAGGAAAGATAAACATGAAAGCCTTATCCACATCCTTATATAATAATTTAAAATGGAAATATCAAA
Source organism: Malania oleifera (assembly GCF_029873635.1). Taxonomy (NCBI): domain Eukaryota; kingdom Viridiplantae; phylum Streptophyta; class Magnoliopsida; order Santalales; family Ximeniaceae; genus Malania; species Malania oleifera. The sequence continues at coordinate 76,933,083 of NC_080422.1, read as the reverse complement.
CAAAGCTTAGCCAAATAGTTTAAAAAATAAAGAAATTCTATTATCTTGGTTAGGAAAAAAACTTTATAATATGTGTATAAAATGTGAAAAAATAAATAGCATCAAATATTGCAGATTGAACGAATAATTGAATAAAAATTAAAGATTTATATTTGATTAATTTAAATGATTAAATAATGCTGATATTATGAGTTATAAGTTATAAAATTACTAAATTAGTTTTAACTTTTGATAGGTGAATACAATGTATCAGTTACCAAATTAATTATAAGTCCGAATGCAACTTTAGATATTATGTTGTGAAATGAATTATCATCTAAATCTATAATATTTACTATTAATTGTGAAAACTATTTTCCTTTTTCAATCATCCTTTTCTCTTCAATCATCTTTTTAAAAATGTCTTGATTTACAAGTTATTTTATAATTATAATATTTATAAGTCATGTATTTATGTAATTTAATAATTTATTTTTAGAACTTAAAACAAATATTTATAACTTTGCAGCATCCCAAAAAACTAATAATTATTTTTTAAGAAAAAAAAAAAGAAGTGAAAAGATGTGCATCCATGTTCAAAAAAACATATAGAATAATAAAAATTATTTTCAATTTTTATAACTTGGGAATTTTACTAATTTTACAACTTATTCCCAGACTAAGTTAAATACATTGCAATGTATTTGGGCCTTTGAAACTGTGATGGCAGTAATATTCAACTAGGAATGAAGAAAAGTTGCCAAAACATATGAGCATTAAATAGATTATCACTCTTTATTTGATGTGTCTCAAAGACAAATAGTAAGAATTGCCCCCATGGGCATGGTGCAGTGGAAAGACATTAGAATGTAAGAAAGAGCATCAGAGGTTCAATTTCAGGTAAATACACTCACGGAACCAGCGGTGGATGGTGAGAGTTTATTTTATGAGCCAACGGAAACCGTGGATGGTGAGAGTTTTTGGTGAGTCAGCGGGAACTGTGGATGGTAATGGAGATATGTCTCGGGGGTCGAATTGGCTGAACGTCCAACTGATGCATGAAAGTCTTGTCCGCATTTCGGACTTTAGCTTATCAGCGAGACCTAGGGGGAGGACGTTGATCCGTAAATTTGGTACCGTACCAAGGGATCCGAAGGACTTGTTGGTGGCTAGAGTTCCTATGTAATCAAAAAAAAAAATTAGTAGGAATAGCTTAGGACCAATAAAAAATAATAAGCATGAATCAATAAATATCTATATATATACACACACACACACACATATATATATATCACATATCATTAATTTATTAGCAAGTTCATTATCTCATATTTGATTTCTAGGTTTATAGATGTATGTGTCTCGTAGATATAATGCTCACATGCTATGCACATGTAATGGTAGTCCTAATTTTTATAATTTAGGTAATAAGAAGTCTTACATTATCTGGAAAAGACATGTGTTCAAATAGATAAAAGTGTAAAGACTTGTATTTTATACGTGCCAATGATGATATATTAACGGGTTTCATGGTCAAATTATTTTACTAGCTTGTTCCACATTTTCAAATTTGATAAATGGAATGTACTTATTGGAACAAAGAAAATCGCTATATGTCAAGTTCTTAGGCAATATATTTTTTCAAAAAAATACAGATTAGTTATATATTGACATTTGAACCACCTACTCAATTATTAAATAATTTCAGAAAGCTATGTGTAATTATAATTTATACTATGATAGAGAAAGTAACAATGCTATATGGTTAGGTTCACTGGGCAAACTATATGCACAACTACTTAGTATTTACTTTTTATTTTTATTTTTTTGAAAAGTGTACAAATGTCAATATCATGGATAAGTTTTTTTAAATCAAATTGTTTAATATGTTGAAATATGCACTTTTTAGGGAAAAAAAAAAGTGTATTATATCTCAATATCATATATAATAGTATTTTTTTAATTTCACTTTATTTTGTCTTGCTATATTCGGACTTTAAATTCTTCATTGTGATCAATTGACTAACTCCATTTTCATTTGTTTTTTATCAATGTTTGAAAACAAGACAAGTAAGCGATTAGACACCTAACCAATTGCAAATTTGATTAGTTCAACCGATTTAGTATGACAAAATAATTATGCTACTATTTCAAAAAATATTTAAAATACATGAAAAATTAAAAATTGCTAATAAAAAATAAAAAGTAATTAGATAATTATAACACTATAAAATGTTTGTTAAATAAAATTTTCATACAAACTAAATTACTAAACACATAAATAAAATATAGTTTAATATTTTTTTACATTTAAATAACTCGTCGAACGTATTGTTAAAAAATAATAAATTAAAATTACAAAGTTCATAATGCCTGTAGTCTATTTTGTCCATGGAGAGCTTAGACATGCTTTTGAAAATCCCTATTTTCCCTATTCTTTTATTTTCTATCAATTCTCTTTCAATTTTCTTTCTTCCATCACCTTTATCTTCTAATGCTTTTTCTCTACATTTTCTTTCTCTATTTTACATTATGAGATCTAAGAGAAGTGAATTAGAAGGACATAGGCATATGAGTAGACTTGGCAAAATGTATAAAAATTCGTTAATCCGAACCACATCCGACCCATTTTAACCGACTTATAATTATCCATTTGCTAAACGAGTCGAATATGGTTTTTCATTTTCATATCCGCCCCCTAAGCAGGTTGGGTCGGGTTTATCCGGCAAATATCCGTCAACCCGCTTACAATATTAACCCAGGAAAGCCCAACAAGCTACAACCCAAACCCTTTAACCTAGCCAGCCCAGTGAACCCACTGCCCAAGTGCTCACACGGCCCACACGCCCCGGCCCCGCTCAGCACCTCACTACCTCAGCCTCTCCCACTCCCAAGTCCTAGCCCAACTTGACAGTCCCTATTCAATTCAAGCCCTAGACTCACAAGCCCCTGAATCTAATCAACCAGTAGTTGGTTCCTGGAGTTTATTGCCAAAGAGTGCCGCTGCCCTATTCGATTCTTCACCGTGACGACTAACGAGCCGCGAGCATCTCTGTTCAGACTTCAGAGAGCTAGCACGAGAGGAGAGAGTGAGATATGGAGACCCTTTGGCCTTTAGTTCTAGCCTTCATGAGTTCGTTGTGAACCCTTCGGGCTTCGAACCAGCAGGGCTGCGGGAGCTTTTGCTACACAGCTACAAAATACCCTTCGTAAGTATTCTCGTCTTCTTCAGATCTTCTACAGATATAATAAATTTGTCGTTCGGTTCTGGCACGACATCGGTATGTTCATGCTTCAGATATCTTCTACTTCAATAAAAAATTTAACATCATTATAACAAATGATCCACAACCAAATCTTGTATTATTGTTGGTAGCAACTCAGTATACTGAAAGAGTAAAAAACATATTGTGGTGGCCTGATCAAGTATTGAGTCAGAGTATCGCATGTGAACTTGTTTGGTTAAAGAACATGTTGGAAGAAATTAGTTTTCCACATTCTAGACCTATGGAGATGATGTGTAATAATCAAGTTGCCTTTCATATTCCTTCCAACCCAATTTTCCGTGAGCACAAAACGCATATTGAAATTGATCGTCACTTTGTTCAGGAAAAAATTACCCAAAAGCTCATTACAACCACCCATATGAAGTTTGATTAGCAACTTGCAGATTTATTCATAAAAGCTTTGGGGTTTCTCATGTTAAACTCATTAGTCAAAAGCTAGGAACTTATGATATCGACCCTCCAGCTTGAGCGGGAGTCTTGCTGGTTATTTTTGGTTATTTAACATGTGATACCGCTGTGTTAGTAGGATATTGTGGTCATTGTTATGTACTTGATATATATCATAAATAGAGGGTAAGACCTATCATTATGATTAGATCATCTCAGGAAAGGAAGGGAGGAAAGTGAAAAATGAATTCAGATTATAGAATTTTTTTTTTTTTCTTTTGTAAATTATTTGCTACTCAGGAAAGCAAAATCATCCACTCTAGGCTATTGTAGGCCTAGTTCTCTTTGGGTGTATTTGTTTGGCAAGATTGGACTAGTGTATAGATTGGATATAGTTTATAACAATTATTTGTTATGTGTTTGACTTACCATATATAAGTTGCAGGATAATGGGGCGTGGATTTTCTGCCCACTAAACATGTGTAAGAGAGCTCATCCAAGCATGCCTCTATTTTAAGAGAAGTTGTGGTTTATTTTCATTTTTATGATGAACTAGATGATTGTAAATTTTTTCTCTCTTAAAATATATTTCAGGATTCTTAAAGTTGAAAATCTCAAAGAAAAATGTTGATAATTTATTATGTTTTATTGCTTACAATTTTACTTGCATGAATCAGGAGTTGTTAATTAGTATAAATGATTGAATGATTGATATAGTTACTAAAAAAGTTAATACATAAACTAATCGCAAGTTATCGTATACAATTTAAATTATTATGATAAAAAATAAATTATTAATAAAATTATATTTGAGAATGGCGGATTATCCGCCCATCCGCCATGAATTATCCGACCCGAAACCGTCTAATCCGCCACTTAAATGAGTCGAATATGGATTATGATTTTTTCACCCGATAATCCACCTTATCCACCACAAATAAACCGACCCGATCCACTTTTCCAGGTCTACATATGAGGATTGACCTAGAGTCACTCTACAGAGCTCCTCTCTCTTCCTTTTTTTTTTTTCTCTCTCTCTCTTCCTTTATCTTCACTTTCAAAGCTTTTCTGTGTATTTCCTCCCTCTATTTTACTCTCTTGTGTCAATACAAAATGAACTGGGAAGATTCGAGCCTTTGAGGAGATTAGATTGGAGCCCTCACCACAAACTTCTTTCTTCTTTCTCTATATTTCCCTATCTCTCTTCTTGTATGCAACTTCTTGTGATTTTCCCCTGAAAACTAAGGTGTAGTCCCAAGAGAGGGGATGATTTGGGTTATTAAAATTTTCTTTTAAACCTTTTATGAATTATTAACCTTTTTTAATTCTTTTAATGAATTCTTGACTTTTTGTTGATATATCCAATACACAACAAATACTTAAATCTTTATACAATTCCCAAAAACAATATTCAATCCACAACCATATACCAACAAAGTAACCAATCAATCAAACATTCAATCAAGAAAGTTTTAGAACAATTCTCAACTTTTGTTAACAACCCTGTATATATAAATTTGATTTAAGCCATGTAGTAATGAAATTTGTTTTTTCAATGCAAACCACAACTCAAATTCCTAACAACTCAGAATTTAAATAAACTCTTAGTTAATTTTTCTTTGGGTGTTAACCAATCAACGTACTCCCTTTGAGGTTTCCGCAAAGTATTAATCAACCAACGTACTCCCTTTCGGTTTCCACAATCCCAAATCAAAATTAAACTTTTGTTTATTTAATTTCCAATCCACATAGTTTTTATGATTAAGGAATTTAAAACATCCACGCAGTTTATATGTTTGCTGGAATTTAAAGAGAGTAAGGAAAGAGAGAGAGACAAGAGTTTTTACGAGGTTCGATTTATCCCCAGCCTACGTCCTCATCTTTGGTCAATACTATCAAAGGATTCCATTATATGGTTCCTTTTCGGATGAAACAAACCTTTTACAAGCGATACCCCATGCTTAAACACTCCTTAAGTAGGCTAAAGTTGTCACGCCCCGAACCCGTAAATGGGACCCAGGGGTAAAAATGTAAACCAACCTGTCCCTGTACCATACAAAAACATCCAAAGATACAGGACAGTGGACGAAGGTCCGACCCCGTGGGGTTCCCAAGCACCCTATATACATCCAACACAACAAAATATATGCAGCGGAATAAGGTCTTACTATATATATACAGTACCATACCAAAGTCTATATAAGGACAGAATCAAGGTTCCAACAAACAACATACAATTGGGTGCCCAACACATCCCAAAATGGCAACCCACAAAATACAAGCCCTAGCACTTACCCAAGCGCTACCCGCAGTACACTGGCCACTATGCACCCGATACCAAGACTCTAGTTCCAGTTGCTCGAAGGACTTGTAAAAATGTACGTACAGTAGGGGTGAGACACCTTTCAGTAAGGAAGAACACAAGTTATATCGTTGTATGGAATTTGAGTGTTATCATGATACAACATACACACAGTTAAATGTGGTCCAATACTAATTTCACAATAGTGCATACAAGCACACACACATGCATGCTCATATAACCAAACAAACAACACCCATTTGGTAATCCTAATCATGGTTTTCCAAACATATACAGTTTAAAACATGTCAAGGCATGACCATCCCTATAACACAGTATAAATCAACATATACGTTCGGTTTTTAACAAAACCAGGGATGCAACCCGTCGCCCCCTTTTTTCCCAAAACTGTAATCATGAAAAACCCATAGTTTTCCCCGTTAGATACCCCAAAATGAGTATCCAAAACACACACAGGACCATGGACCATAGTTCCACCGAGTCCAATTTCAAAAATAACTGATATAAACATAATTCCCTTTACATTTTCCCCAAATAGCAAATCCCGAACTCTAAGGCCCCTAAACAGCGAACCGAGTTCCAAAACCTACAACCAACAATACAGAAGATACTTACAACACTATTCTCTACTAAACTACAGGATCAGAATTGAAAATCGAGTCGTACCTCAATTTTACGCCAAAACCCGAAAATCTCCGAAACGAGATTCTGATCCGTAGAACTTGTCGAGAATCCTTCCACGATCTTCGTGGTAACTTCAAATTTATGATTCTCGCGATGAACGGAAATCTAGAGAGATAGAGAGTAGGGAGAGTTCTAGAGAGATACAAAGAAGATATTTAAGTTTTCTTAGCTTGGAAGTAATGAAACTTCTATTTATAGCCCTTTGACCCAGCCACTTCTCATTGATAAATTGCATCCTCATCGACGAGGCTCTATAGTCTTCTTGTCAACGAGACCAAGACCTCGTCGACGAGTCTAGGATCTCTGGTTTTTCGAAATGCCTCGGCTTCTTCTCATCGACGAGCCTCTAAACTTCTTTGACAAGAGATACAAGGCCTTTCGGATCCATCCTGAAAACAACAACGCAACTCAGAAATCCTATCCTCATAATTTACCCACCTACCCTCATCACTTAACTCAACATTTACAACTCATTTCTAATCCCCAGTCCTACATTCTAGGAACACAACCCGACAATAGCTTACTATGGTTTTCCTGAAATCGTCACCCTAGGAAAAACACAGAAACTACCACGGAAGTCCTGCTTTTAGACTGTAGAACAAAACCTCAAATCATTTCCTAAACTCTGGTATTGTTTTCGCTGCATTCTAAAGTCTACAGAACCTAGCAACCTAGGCTCTGATACCAAACTGTCACGACTTGCTCATTTTCCACATTTTTTTTTAATGATAATATCAACGTCATACATTCTATCTCAGCACATTACAATCCTCTTGGACCCGTGGGTACCAAGGATATATCAGAATATATATATAGCAGAAGCCTAAGCGGCAGAAAACATACAGACATATACATCTCAATGCCATATATCACAATATACTAGAGTTACTACAATTACTGTGCCTCAGTATATACATCTCAAAAATCAAATCTATGGACATTCCCTACAAAATTTAACCGTCCCTACAAAACTTACCCTTCAAAAAGGGCAGATATCCAACACTAAGTCAGCTAGGCTTTTCCCGCTCTTCTATCAGGGGTGCCTGAAAAGTTTATAAGACTTTGGGGTGAGACACCTCTCAGTAAGGGAAATAAACTAATACTAGTGTGTGGCAACATGAGTATTCTGTGTTGTATATATCCCATACATAACATATTAAATAACTGTTTTGTCAAATTTGGGAAAACATGTATGTATCAAATCATGGCAGAACATATTGCATTTTCATAAACATATCTCATCTCATATAGTAATAATAACATAAAAACAATCCTGGTAGGTTAGCTGGCTGTTGTCATGTATTACCCCCACATGACTGGGATGTGTGACCCCAAGGCGGGACCTGATAATGGTTGGCCGACCACTGCCAAGTCAATAGTCTAGTCTGTAGGTCCGATGGGTTTACCCAGACTGATCTGTACACCAGGGGCGATCACAGCACACTTATTTAATAACCACATCGACCATCCAATCTCACACCACTCCGTACAGCGGCGTTAACACAAATATCATGATCACGAAGACCATGGACACATAGCAACGGTACCGTGCAGGTGCTAGCCTAGACCAAGCCAACCAAGTTCTGATATCATATAATATATACTGAAACTGTGATACATGGATATCTCATATTACTAATTTTCACATCAATCATATTATTTTGCATACATACATGTATCATGAAAATTATCGGCCCGTACGCCGGTATTACACATTTTATCATAGCTCGGCCTGTACGCTGGCAAATCATATAAAATCTCGACCCGTACGCCGGTTTTCCATCATAAAAATCCATATCATCCACATTCCCAAAAAATAGTATTTCACAACATTTTTACTCATGCCACACAAATGGATTTTCACATATTCATCATACGATCATTTTCACAGTATTTTGCAAATATAAATCATATATATATAAATATATTTATTTTTCCTGAAACCAGATGCTATATATATATATATATATATATATATATATATATATATATACATGCATTTTCTCAAAACAAAACTAGCTTAGTTTATCCCCTTACTTGACTGCAGAGAAAGCCCCCAAAACAATCTAATCTAACTCCCGTAGGATTTCCTGACCAATACCTGAAAATGAAAACTCTCAGTATTAAACCTCAGTATTTTCATGCGTACATCATTTTCTATAACTACCACAAAGTCAAATTTGGCTTAAAAAGCCTTACCTCAACTTAGGGATGATTTCCAACTTCATTTTCCCAACAATCTGCTCCGGCAAACTCGTAAAGAACTTTGCCAGGAGCGTCGTGGTAGCTTCAAATCTTCTATCCGGCAAAAAACGAGCCCAAAATCGAAAAGAAAGAAAATCAAAGAGGAGAGAGAGAGGGAAAACTTAGCTTCTTTAGGAAGTCAAAATCCGTATTTTCATATTTATAGAACAGGGGATTTCGTCGAAGAGACACGTCACCTCGTCGACGAGTCCTTCATTAAATTCGTCGACGAGACCTTGTATTCGTCGACGAAATTCAGACTGCCCTAGAACCTCTCTCGATATTTTCTCATCGATGAAACCCTGTGTTCATAGACGAATTTTCTTATGCACTCGTCGACGAGGCCCTGTATTCGTCGACGAGTCCTAGCAATTTCCTTGAAATTATGGTTATCCCCCAAAATGCAATGTCGTCGACGAACGCTGTCAACTATCTCCTTCTATTTTTGTTCCTATTTTCTCTCCCTCTTAATTATTCAAATTCCATTTTTATTCAGGTTGTCACAGCCTCTCCAAGTGATACCCCACACTCGATCACTCCTTCAATAGGCTAGAGCAACACCTCTCCAAGTGATACCCCACACTCGGTCAACGATCCAACAACTCAGAATCGTCAAAGAAACAAGAAACAAGAAGCAATATGGTGTACAAGGACACTCTCACAACAGAGTTGATTAGTACAATTTAAAACTACATACTTCAATCAAAATCACAATATGGAAAGATGAAGCTCAAGAAGATATTACCAGGGTTCTTTCTTAGTTGTAAAACTCTGTTAAGAACTCTTTAAATCAGCAAAATCTCAGTAGTGAAATTTAGAAATTGATTGCACAAGAGAGCTTTGAGAGAATTGGGAGATTTGAGAGCAAGAAAGCTTGATTGTTATATTTTCTTGGTGTAGTTAATCCTTAGCCTTAGGGGGTTATTTATAGACGAGAAATCAAGTCTATTTCGTGTTCCCCAAGTGACTTGAAGTGTTTCCCAAGTTTATAGAAAGTTTGGAGCACAAGAAATACAAATTTGAATTTAAAAACTTTTAAAAAATATGTCCATTAACAGTGTTCAGACGACTGAACTTTTGGGTTCAGTCTTCTGAAGTTCCTTAATGCTTTGAAAAAATTGAATTGGACATAGGGTCAGACGACTAAATTGAGGGTTCAATTTTCTTAAATCCCTGTTCAAACGACTGAACTCATGGTTGAGATTTCAGAAGGTGTTATGTCTGTTCAAAAATTCATCTGGAAATTCTTCAGAAGACTGAACTTAATCTTCAGTCACCTGACAACTTCGACCTCCCTTCAGTATTTTGGTCATAACCTTTTCTATACAACTCCAAATTATACATTCTTGGTATCAACAGAAAGTTAAGAGAAAATCCCAAAACTTTAATATTGAACACTTTTTAAAATAAGGAGGTTTGATAGAGAAAAAATCACATCAATTCGGATAAAGAAAAAATAACAACATTTGGAAAATCCTATTTTTAGTGCTTTTCATTCCAAAAATAATTTTAACCTTTTGAAATAATTTTTGACCTTATAAAAATATTTTTCAAGTATTTTAAAAGGTATCTAGGTCCAAGAAATTAACCTAAGAGTTTCATGCATCCATATTGAAATTGTTTGAAGTACCTACATAAAGACTTCTTAAGACTTTGACATTCTAAGCACTTAAGTCTCCATGCTTGTCTTTCTTTGGCTCCATCTTGTCTTCAAGTTTCAATATACTTTAAGCTTTTAGCAAGTTCCCTTTAATATTCATGCCCTTTAAGCTTCAATATTTATTAGATCATCTTTGAATTCGTGCTTTATTTGATCATTTTCTTTAGAATATAAGCTTTCAAAGATCCTTGTGAGCACTTGACCTCGTATTTTCATACTTGAATCCTAAAATATCATCACTTAACCAAATATGTTAAGTTACTCTGATTTGTTATCATCAAAACAAGATTCTCCTTTTTTTATGATGACAAACAAGGAGCAAAAAGTTTGAGTAAGCCTTAAAAATACTACCCCTTACAGTAAGCATCATCTTAACAATATTTGTAATATCAAGATCAGTATTAATTTCAATTTCAATATCATGCTCATCTTAACAATATTTGTAATATCAAGATCAATATTAATTTCAATTTCAATTTCATGCTCATATAAATCATTCAAGATGTCATGCTTAGGTAAATCATGCTCAATTTTTGCCCAAAATTTCTCCCCCTTTTAACATCAATCAAAAAGAGTAAGATATTAGAGAGATGTATAACTACTAAGGCAAAGAGCAATCATAATCAAAAGTTTGCATCTTTATGCATGAAAAGATAGACAACAAGTTCCAAAGTAGCATGAGAAGATACAAAGGATTGAATATTATAATTTTCAATGATTTATAATAAACATAGATCATGATTATTTATCAAATCTAACTCCCCCTGAATTAAATATATCTTATCTTCAATAAATTCATATACCAATTGTGAATTGTATGTATTCATGAAAATGTCAAGATTACCAATTGAAAACTATATATTTTTTAAGATACCAATTGGCTTTTTAAAATTATCATTCCATTCTTCAAATATTAATTTATTTCATGCAAGTACTCATGGATACCAATATTAATAATAATTCTAAAATTATATCAATATTATATATGTCATAACACGCCTAAGTTCATCCATTAGTCAATTATGTAAGAGATATATAATGTGATCCATCACTAGCATGTAAACTAATATATTTAAGAATTAATCTCATACTCATATATCATCTCAATATCATCATATGCTCATGGATACAAATATGATGTCATGCTCAAGTATCATATTCGTGTTCATGGATACCAATGTATTTCATAGATACTAATATCATATCATGCCAAGGTTCATGCTTCATGCTTAATAATTTTATACTCAAATATTCAATGTATAGTGAGTCATAAATCATCAATGTAAGTCAAGCCATTTTCATGATATCATATATGTCATCATAGCATAACTCACCATTTAGTTCATATTATCATGTCATTAGCATCTCACCACAAATGCATATCAAAATATCAGCATGTAGCATATCATAATATCAACATTTAACATGTAGTATATCAGCATATATAAGCATGGAGCATATTATTGTGCTACAAATTTTGTTCAAATTGTTTCTCATGTTTTTTAAGTATTTTCTTATTCAGCTTAATTTTGCTTCAAATTTCCTTTTTATTTCACATGAATTACCAAATCTTAATATTTTCTTAAGTTAAGCCTTGTATAAATCATCCTATGATTTTGGCCAACAATGCCATTTTGATTTGTTTCAATTCAATTAGCTCTTAAACTCTTCTTTGAGATTTTCCATGTTAACTAGTTTAATATCCTTGATTTGGATTAATAAGTTTTCATAATTAACTAATCCAAATATCTTTGGTGTTATTGGTTTATTGAACTAGTCTTTCATCTTGGTACCCATACTTTTTTGGGTTCGGATGGTTTAACAAGAGAAGTTTCTTTTACTTTCCAAATTTGTTTAGTTTTCACACCATTTCTTTTTAATGGACATTCAAACTTTATATGTCTCTTCCTCTTGCATAGGAAGCATATAGTGTGAGTATAGGCATTTGTGGATGTGCTAGCATAGTCTTTGGAGGCTTTTGTGAAGTACCCCACATAGATATTCTTTTTCCTTTTATTTTCAACTCCATTGAACCCTGTCTTCTTTATTTAAAGGCATTCTTTGTGTACCAACCATTCTATCAAAGTTTTCTTTTCTTCTTGTGAAATTGTAGATTGTTTTCGCTTGATCTTCAGTTTGTCTCTTAAGATCATAGATTTCTGAATTTTGTATATTTTTACCTTTTTCTTGTACCTTTACTTGATCTTGAGACATCTTAGCTGTAGACCCCCTATTTTTGCCCAAGCCAAATATAATAAAGGGGTTACCATATTATTATTATTATTATTATTATTATTATTATTATTATTATTATTATTATTATTATTATTATTATTATTATTATTATTATTATTATTGTTACTTTACTATTATTATTTTAATTTTTTTTATCATTCTTATTATTTTTATTATTACTTTACTATAATTATTTTTAATATTTCTATTTATTATTATTGGTTATTAGAAGTATCATTATTTTTAAATCTTATTATTATTACTACATTACTATTATAATTATTATTATTATTATTATTATTATTATTATTATTATTATTATTATTATTATTATTATTATTATTATTATTATTATTATTATTATTATTAGGGTTTTGAGGGGATGAAAGCCTATAAAAAGGCATGGATATGCACAGGAGAGGGGGGGAGGGGGGGAGACACACACAAAAAGGGTCATCTTCTCTCTTTCACTCCATTCCTCTCTGGTTCACACACGCAGCCCTGACGACTGCTCCTCACTCCCACAGCACCATCTCTCCCTCTCCTCCTCTCGTCTCCCTTGCAACACAACCCCTTGTGATTCCTCTACCAGAAGCTCACGATGGTTCCATAGCCATCCTTCTCCCATCTCATCTTCTTCTCTTCCTTCCACATCACCCGCAATACCATGGCAAGCCATGCCCATCTCTTTCCATCATCTCTCATCCTCCACAGCCATACCCGAGCCTCTTTCTTCGTCTTCCTGCATCCCCCCCCCCCCTTAATCTCGCTCACTCTCACGCCAGCAAACTTGCAGCTGGTAGTCGCCCCTACTCCAGCCATAGCACCAACCACTCAATAGCTCTAACAGCAGCCAAGCACCATCCTAAACTTTCCACCATCATCTCAGGCTCATGTGCTCCACGCCCCTCCAACAGCAGCAGCAGCATTTGTCTCCGCTGGCAACACGACCAGCTCCGACAGCACCCCATGGTAGCCCACTGCGTCACTGCAACCACCAGCAGACAACCCCAGCACAGCCCTCAACCACAGCTTCGACAACTTACCATCCACGCACCCACAGCAACCCACGACTCGCAGCAGCTGAAGCCCTAGCTCTCCGGTCATCTTCTCCAACCTTGACGACGCCCACAGTAGCCTCTTGCAGGATTTTTCTTCTTATTGCGGAAGTAAGATTTCTATTGTTTAAATGTAATAAGTTTTGTTGTCATATTCTTTTTAGTGCGCAATATTCAAGTTGTATGTGTAATATTCAGGATTTTGGCTTATCATTACGTAGGTTTCTCATTATTAATATGGTAGGTTATTATTAATGTATTATTATTATTTATAGTAGTTTATTATTAGGGTATCATTATTATGTAAAAAGGTAGCTTACTATTATGGTATTTTATTAAGTATTGTGGTATATTATTATTATGGTAATATATATGATGTTATGGCATTTCATCATTGCTATTATGTTTGCATTCAGTATTACACATTATTGTTTTTAGTATTTTGGTACATTATTGTGTTCTTATTATGATATCTTTAGTATATTAGTATTACTTATTAGAGTATTTTTAGTATTTTAATATATAGGGTATTACTTATTATGGTATCTCTAGTATATTAATAAATATAACTTATTGGGGGTATCTTTAGTATTTTAATATATACGGTATTACCTTTTATAGTGTCTTTAGTATCCTAATATATATTATATTATGGTATTTTATTACTTATTTTGACGTTTGTAATATTTTAGTAGATATGCGTTGCTTATTATCCTATTATCATATATTAAAACCTCCCATACTAGTATTTTCCTATAAAAAATTCTATACAATTTCAAAATTTGGGAGTGTACTTTCTTAAATATTTTCTTGATTTTTATCCCTATAATTTTAATGAGAGGGTATGAGCTTTCGGGTTTCATGTACCTTTAGTTCTGAGGGAATATATATATATTACGTATAGTTTTGTATGATTTATTTATTTATTTTGCATATTCACAAAAAGGGGTAACCTAAAAGGCTTTTTAAATTTACTTTGGGATAATTTCATAATTAATTAGGTACCATTCGTAAGAATGGGCGTGTAGGGGGTGCTCGTACCTTCCCCTCACATAACTGAACCCCCGATCCCAGCTTTAGTAACGCAAACCAATTCTACCCTTAACTGAGTAGTAATTAAGTGTTCTAACCACACTAGATTTCATTCCTGTTTTTCCCAAAAATTTAAACCACATTTTTTATTTCGCCACCCCAAGTCACCCGCACTCCGAGGCATCGCGACAACTTGGCGACTCTGCTGGGGACTTTTGAGAGTCGAGCCAGTAATTAATTAGAAAGTATCCCGAGTTCAAATTTAATAAATCTTTTAGTTGCTCCTTATTTTGTGAATATTAATTGTAAATATTTTACTTCCAATTTTTTGTTAAACAAGCATAGTAATTGCAAATATTTTATTTCCAAATTTTTTAGATAAGAATATTAATTGTAAATATTTTCTTTTCAAAATTTTTTTTAGACAAGAATATTAATTCTAAATATTTTCTTTCCAAATTTGTTAGATAAGAATATTAATTGTAAATATTTTCTTTCCAAATTTTTTAGATAAGAATATTAATTGTAATTATTTTATTTCCAACTTTTTAGATTAAGTGTGTTAATTGTAAATATCTTGTTTCTATAGTTTGAATAAACATGTGATTAATTGCGAATATTTTGTTTCGTTTATTATTAAATAATCATGTAATAAAGGTGGGGGTAGCGGGATTAGGCTAAACTATAATTCACGCACTCTCACGTGCTCTGTACAAGGGCTTTACTTGTTAGGTTTAGATAGAGGTGTAATAGCATTTGTCCCTTCGTAGCTTAAGTTTGATGGGACCCGTGAACCACTCTACTCAATTTGAGTTTTGTCCAAATCCTTTGGGTGAAGATAGGGTTCAGGTTGGGAACCTATTGTCAATAGGGTTAGAACCTACCCACATATACTTGTCTATAGTTTTTATTAATTAGGATAGAGCCATGAAGAAACCTGTAAAATACGTGTATCTACCTTCAGTCAAGACAGGAGCCACATCCTTCTTCATGTGACTTAATCTGTGTCTTTTGTATATATGTTTTGTATTGTATTATGCCTCTTGCATCCATTTTAGACATGCATACTACTTAGTCATTATTCTGAAAAAAGCCCAATAATGAGACCATGGTCCATCCTTTCAAAAAAATAAAATACTTGGCCTAAGCATTTTAAAAGATAGGTCGGTCCAATCCTTTTCAAATAACTCAGACCCAACTCTTTTTAAAACAAATCTCGACCCAACCTTTTTCTAAGCAAAAACTCGGCCTAGGCCTGATTTTCAAAAAGGGCCAAACTTAGATTTCAAAAGTGGGTCTCGACCCTATTACCTAAAAAATTCAGGCCAATATTTTTTAAGCAATCCTAGCCCATGTTTTGAAACACCCGAGGTCCAAGTGCACATCAAAGTCTACAAGCCCACATTGAACCAACCTAATGGGTTGACTCGCCCGAGTTAATCTCAAACCCAGATCATAACCTAATCCTTCGTAGGATCTAAGGTGCATGGATCGTCTTCAAGGAAATGAATGGTCGAGGGAGAAAAAAAATAGATTTAGTGGTCCATCAATGGTCGGCATAATCATGAAACATTTCATTAGTCGATAGGGATTTTTCCAAGAATTTTAGCAAAGTAGTTATTTAGGTTACATTACATTCATACACTTCATGCAATAATTTCACGCATAGTCATGCATGATAAGCTGCATGCATGTTCATATCTCTGTTTGTATATATGTTTGCACTAGTTACACCTGTACATAAATACCCATTGCACAACATAATCATACATCTCATGCTCAATTTCATAACCATGCATGCGTAGTCATCTCCAATAAGTCGGTAATCACATCCCAGTTTTCTGTAAAACCGGTGTATCAAGGTGGCAAAGTTAAAGATTCAGGGTTCCATCATTGAGCAAAACAAAAACGATCTCTCTATTCTATGCGAAAGGTTAGAATCATAGGAACTCGTTGCCAAATCACAGTTGAAATGTCGCAAATGCCATCGGGTTGAAGGATTAATCGGTATTTCAACTTCAGAAGTGAGCTCATGTGATACAAAAATAATGTGCTTGATCACCTAAGAGTGATAACAAGAGGAATGAATTCATGCTTTTCACTTATATCATTTTGAAATTAAATGAAATAAGAATGTTTTTCAGCCTTATCTCATCCTATCCTTCTTGGATCATCACCTTGTGCCAAATTTCGCCAATTTTTGCTTGCATTTTGTGTAAGTAACATAGAAAATAGTTTTGTCAGTACAAAGGACTTGGAGCCATTAGTTGGTTTTGGGAGTCTATTCAATGGGACAAAAAAATAAAAAATAAAAAATAAAAAATAAAGGATGAAGGAAAAGCCTCCAAGATGAAGTTTAGTAAAGAACGTCACTTCAAGATGTTGTCAAGGAGCTTTGTGGGATGTGGATTTCAAAATGATGAAGATCCGTAGAAGAAATATACAGAAATGACTTATCAAGCTTTATCCCACATTTGTTTGATGAAATCGATGAAAAAGTCTCTTGTCTTTATTATCTAAGTTATGATTGGTGTCTTAAAGGTATGATGATTTTATTCTGATCAAATGAGGGGTGGCCATCTTTGGTCGACCCGCATCCCTAAAAAGAACCAAATATTGATTTACCATTTATTAACCAAGTTAAGTCTGAATGTTAAACCAATCTTTTCTTAAAAGTTGGTTCATCAAAAATTCAACCTAGGTTTGGGTCTCCTAGTGTTTGACAAGTCATTTGAGGCTATGGTCACTACCGAAATGATGGCAGGCCATTTTTCTGCTACCCAAACAAAAAAAAACAGGTCAAAGAAGAAATCCCTTGCAAGCCCTTTTGAGTCTGAAAAATTCAATTCTTGATTAACCCGTCAAAGGATCACACCCCACACTGGGGCAATTTTAAAAAGATCAGTCCCAAATGGAATTCAAATGAAAATGAAGTTAAGGTTCCTTCATAAAAGGAAAAGCAAAAGTTACGGTAAAAGAAGAAGAAGATGATAAAAAAGCAAAAGAAAAAAAAAAGAAAAAAGATAAAGAAAGCAGAAGAAAAGAAAGAAGAAAGAAAAATAAAGGATGCGATTCATATGTGTTCTTTGACTAGTGAATACCTATGATGAGATTGATAAATTTTGAGCCTTACTTAAATCTTTCGTTCTTTTCAACCCATACACCTAACCTACGTTACGGTCCAAATGAAAGTCCTGACCATATTGATATACATTGTTGTCTCAAATGATTTGGCTGATTTAATATTGAGTTTGAACTACGTAGTGACCTAATCCTTAAAAGGTACGTAAGCAACTTGTTCAAATGACAAGTTCGATCAATACCTTGCAAATACTGCACCACAAACTGGGGCAGAAATTTTTATTAGGGGATGAGATTTTTTGAGCCTTAGTTTCCTTATTCTTGGTGAAACCTAAATCCTAAGTCTACATTTCGTCCCGTGTCTTAAAGTCCACCCTGAGATTGGAATATTGATCAGACTACTTGATGAGACACTAGTTATAATTCAAGACAAGGAGTTTGAAATAAGCTTGAAATAAGTAAGAAAGAATCTCTAAGTGGTGATACAGTGGACGAGTTATGGTTATGAGGTTACAAAAAGAAAAAAAAGAAAAAAAAGGTTTTCTCATTGATATGATTCTCTAAGCTTTCAAAGTTACATTAGTGTCAAAGTACTGGTAAAATTTGTCTCCTATTTAACAAGCATAGAAAATCAAGTAAAGACAAGCAAGTTTGTGCATTCCATCCATATTCCTATTGAAATTGAGTTTTCTGATTGCATGCTTATTTATTTAAATTTCAAAGAGATTTAAAAACATTAAGGATATAATCCAAAGAACGTCCTTGTGGAGAAAATGTAAGATGGACAATATCAGCTACAAATGCATCTACTGGGACAGATGTCATGCCAAGTTTCAAAGGAACATATTCAGGGACATATATGTCAGATGGGAATTCAAAAATATGGCCAAGATCAAAATTTGGTTTGTTACAAACTCATTAGTAAATTGGCGCGTCATCATATCACCAAAAAAAAAAAAACCTTCTTACTCTTCAAAGCTTTAAAGGATGATGGATAGTCAAAGGGTTTCAGAATCACCAGTAGTTTCTATAAAAAAAATCCCTGTGGATAAAGAGTAGTTTAACTGGGGCAAATGTCATGTCAGGTTTCAGAGATCTGCTTATTCAAGAAAAATTGAGTTTCAATGGGACCCATTCAAGCGCTTTCTTATCGAATTGGAATATGAAAATAGGGCCAAGATCAATTATAAATCCATTCAACTGGGGCAGATTTTGTGACTGAGTTTCATTTAAGCCAAGTTGACTACCTCTATTAATAAAATCAGTCCAAGATCAATTATAGATCCATTCAGTTTGGGCAGGTTTCGAGTTAAGTTTCAGGGGAACCAATTTAGAGACAACATAGCCAAGATCAGAGATTGAGTTGTTGATTATAGGCGCATTGGAAAAAGGAAGTTCAGGCATCATCATGCATTTCATATATTGCACAAATATATATATATATATAATAAAATAAAAAATGCATACATGTCATATCATGCGACATGCATACATATCCCCATGTTCAGATATCATATCAAACAGCATGCATGCACCCTTACATTCTAGCATCACTGATAGCAACATTCATGCATCATATAACGTCATTCAGTCTTGTCGTACATCTCTTTTCATCATTGTCCAAGCCACCCTTGTTTCACTAATGTTTGAATACCGAGGCAAATGGCCCAAGTCTAAGTCAAGTCATTGTTGTGTGCTTCAACGGTCGGGTTCTCAAACCTAGCATAAGTAATCATTGTGTGTTTCAACGCTCATGTTCTCAAACCCAGTGCAAGTCATTCTCATATGTTTTGGCGCTCGGGTTCTTAAACTCAGTGCAAGTCATTCTCGTGTACTTCGGCGCTCAGGTTCTCAACCTAGGTGCAAGTCATTCTCATGTACTTTGGCGCTCGGGTTCTCACACCTAGTGCAAGTCATTCTCATGTGCTTTAGTTCTTCGGTTCTCAAACCCAATGCAAGTCATTCTCGTGTACTTTGCCACTCGGGTCCTCAAACCCAGTGCAAGTCATTCACATGTACTTTGGTGTTTGGATTCTCACACCCAGTGCAAGTCATTCTCATGTGCTTCGGCGCTCGGGTTCTCAAATCTAGTGCAAGTTATTCTCGTGTAATTCGGACCTTGGGTCCTCAAACCCGATGTAAGTCATTCTCATGTACTTTGGTGCTTGGGTTCTCACACCTAATGCAAGTCATTCTCATGTGCTTTGGCACTCGGGTTCTCAAACCTAGTGCAAGTCATTCTTATGCACTTCGGCGCTCGGGTTCTCAAACCCAGTGCAAGTCATTCTTGTGTACTTCAGAGCTCAAGTCCTCAAACCTGATGCAAGTCATTCTCATGTACTTTGGCTCTCGGTTTCTCAAACCCAGTGCAATTTATTCTCATGTACTTCAGTGCTTGGGTTCTCACACCCAGTGCAAGTCATTCTCATGTGCTTTGGCGCTCGGGTTCTCAAACCCAGTGCAAGTCATTCTCGTGTACTTTGGAGCTCGGGTCCTCAAACCCAGTGCAAGTTATTCTCATGTACTTTCGCACTCGGGTTCTCAAACCTAGTGTAAGTTATTCTCATGTACTTTGGCATTTAGGTTCTCAAACTTGGTGCAAGTCTTTCTCATGTGCTTCGGCACTTGGGTTCTCAAACCCAGTGCAAGTTATTCTCATGTTCTTCGGCACTCAGGTTCTTAAACCCACTGTAAGTCATTATCATATACTTTGGCACTCAGGTTCTCACACCCGGTGTGAGTCATCATCATATACTTTGGCACTCGGGTTCTCACACCCAGTGCAAGTCATCATCATATATTTCGGCACTCAGGTTCTCACACCCGGTGCAAGTCATCATCATATACTTTGGCACTCGAGTTCTCACACCCGGTGCAAGTCATCATCATATACTTCGGCATTTGGGTTCTCAAACCTGATGCAAGTCATCCTCTTCAATTTCTATTGACCCTTTAAAAAAATTTCAATTGGATTACCTTGTTCATTCAAGAAGTCATCTTCCAGAGAATCGCGCTAAACATTCCTAGATTGCCTTGTTATCCGTGATTGGTAGAAGTGAACAGTACCTGATTGAAAAACCCTAAGCAGTTATGTGGTCTGGCTAAAATAGGTGTCTTTTATCTTTATAAGATTGTTGTCAAAGGTAACGTAGAAGAACTCCTACTGTTACTTTGAAGCAACGAAACCTATAAAGAGGGGCAGCTGTAGACGCCCTATTTTTGCCCAAGCCAAATATAACAAAGGGGTTACCATATTATTATTATTATTATTATTATTATTATTATTATTATTATTATTATTATTATTATTATTATTATTATTATTATTATTATTATTAGTATTTTTTATTACCATTATTATTATTATTATTATTGTTACTTTACTATTATTATTTTTATTATTTTTATCATTCTTATTATTTTTACTATTACTTTACTATAATTATTTTTAATATTTCTATTTATTATTATTAAATTATTAGTAGTATCATTATTTTTAAATCTTATTATTATTATTACATTATTATTATTATTATATTTATCATTATTATTATTACTATTATTATTATTATTAGTATTAGGGTTTTGGGGGGATGAAAGCCTATAAAAAGGCATGGATACGCACAAGAGAGGGGGGGGGGGGGGCAGAGACACACAAAAAGGGTCATCTTCTCTCTTTCACTCTATTCCTCTATAGTTCACACACATAGCCCCGACGGCTGCTCCCGCAACGCCATCTCTCCCTCTCCTCCTCCCGTCTCCCTTGCAACACAGCCCCTTGCGATTTGTATACTAGAAGCTCACGACGATTCCACAGCCATCCTTCTCCCATCTCATCTTCTTCTCTTCCTTCCACCTCACTCGCAATACCACGGCAAGCCATACCCATCTCTTTCCATCATCTCTCGTCCTCCACAGCCAGACTCAAGCCTCTTTCTTCCTCCTCCTGCATCACCCCCCATCTCGCTCACTCTCACACCAGTAATCCAGCAAACCCATAACAGGTAGCCGCCCCTGCTCCAGCCACAACAGAAACCACTTGATAGCTCCAGCAGCAACCGAGCACCATCCTAGACTTTCCACCATTATCTCAAGCTCCTGTGCTCCACGCCCCTCCAATAGTAGCAGCAGCATTCGTCTCCACTGGCAACACGACCAACTCCGGCAGCAACCCTCTGCATCACTGCAACCACCAGCAGACAACCCCAGCACGGCCACCAAGAGTTCAATATGCCGCCATCGCTGCCATACCCGCATCAACCATAGCTTCGACAACTCACCGTCCACACATCCATACCAACCCACAACTCGTAGCAGCTGAAGCCCCAGCTCTCCGATCATCTTCTCCAGCCTTGGGGACACCCACGGTAGCCTCTTGCAGGATTTTTCTTTTTATTGTAGAGGAAAGATTTCTATTGTTTAAATGTAATAAGTTTTGTTGTCGTATTCTTTTTAGTGCGCAATATTCAAGTTGTATGTGTAATATTCAGGATTTTGGCTTATCATTACGTAGGTTTCTCATTATTAATATGGTAGGTTATTATTAATGCATTATTATTATTTATAGTAGTTTATTATTAGGGTATCATTATGTAAAAAGGTAGCTTACTATTATAATATTTTATTAAGTATTGTGGTAGATTATTATTATGGTAGTATATATGATGTTATGACATTTCAGCATTGCTATTACGTTTGCATTCAGTATTACACATTACTTTTTTTAGTATTTTGGTACATTATGGTGTTCTTATTATGGTATCTTTAGTATATTAGTATTGCTTATTAGAGTATTTTTAGTATTTTAATATATAGGGTATTACTTATTATGGTATCTCTAGTATATTAATAAATATAACTTATTGGGGGTATCTTTAGTATTTTAATATATACGGTATTACCTTTTATAGTGTCTTTAGTATCCTAATATATGTTGTATTATGGTATTTTATTACTTGTTTTGACATTTTTAATATTTTAGTAGATATGTGTTGCTTATTATCCTATTATCATATATTAAAACCTCTCATACTAGTATTTTCCTATTAAAAATTATATACAATTTCAAAATTTGGGAGTGTACTTTCTTAAATATTTTCTTGATTTTTATCCCTATGATTTTAATGAGAGGGTATGAGTTTTCGGGCTTCAGGTACCTTTAGTTTTGAGGGAATATATGTATATATATATATATATTACGTATAGTTTTGTATGATTTATTTATTTATTTCTTTATTTTGCATATTCACAAAAAGGGGTAACCTAAAAGGCTTTTTAAATGTACTTTGGGATAATTTCATAATTAATTAGGTGTCGTTCGTAAGAACGGGCGTGTAAGGGGTGCTCGTACCTTTCCCTCATGTAACCGAACTCCGATCCCAGCTTTGGTAACACAAACCAATTCTACCCTTAATTGGGTAGTAACTAAGTGTTCTAACCACACTGAAAGGTTAGTGGCGACTCCATTCCTATTTTTCTCGAAAATTTAAACCACATTTTTTATTTCGCCATCCTGGGGCACCCGCGCTCCAGGACGTCGCAACATTAGTGATTTTATTTTCTAATTCAAAAGTATATGTGTCTTTCTCATTACTAATGGAAGTTCGGGATTTTATTTCTTCTATCATCTTTTCATTCTTGCTTTCTAATTTATTGATTTTTAAATCTTTTTTTTTTTTCAGTAAGATTTTTAGATTCTGACTCTTTTATCACAGTTTCATTCTTGTTTTCTATTTTCTTGATTTTTAAATTTTTTTCTCTTTCATCAAGTTTAAAGGATTCCAACTCCTTTATTGTTCCTTCATTCTTATATTTCAATGAAGTATATTGTTTAGTTACTTTGACTAGGATCTTATGAATTTTGAATAATTCATTTTGTAAATCTTCATAAGATGGCATGCTCTCATCATTGGATTCATTAGATGAATCACTACTATATTCATTAACCGATTTGGATGAAGAGCTTTGTTCTTCATCATCGTCTCATGCCATATAGCAAGTAACCTCTTGGTCGCTTGATTTACTAGTATTAATGTTGTCCCAAGTAGTGGCTTTCATTGCTTTTTTTTTTCTTTTTGAAATCCTTCATAAGCATTGGACAATCCGGTTTTATGTGTCCATCTTTCTTGCAACTATAACATATGAGGATTTTATTCTTTGATTTCTTTGTATTGGTTTCTTCTTCATTTGATTCTGATTTTGAATTTCGGATTTTTCTTATAAGTTTGTTCTTCTTTCTAAGGATTTTTGCAACCTTATTGGATATTAAAGCTATCTCACTTACATCCATCTCTTCTTCATCACTAGAGCTTTCATGTGAGGTTTTAAATGCAACAAATTTTCGGGCTTTAGATTTTCCACTTCTTCCGTCTATTGTCATCTCATATATGAGGAGAGAACCTATTAATTCATCTAAGGTAGTGTTTTTCAAATTTCTTCCTTCCGTTATAGCTGCGACTTTTGGTTCCCATATTGGAGAAAGTCTTCTAAGGATTTTACGAATCATCTCATAGGTTGAGTATGTTTTTCCTAAAGTATTGAGGGAATTTATAAAATGTATGAACCTTGTATACATGTTTGTAATTGATTCATCCGAGTTCATCTTGAAGGATTCATACTCAATTGTGAGCATGTCGATTCTACTATCTCTAACATCAATGGTTCCTTCATAAGTGTTAGCTTTACCGTAATCCCAAGAGAGGGGGTGAATTGGTATTTTTAAATTTAATCCCTAGGTGAATGTTCTAACACCAGTATGTTCACAACCTTAAGTACAATCTAGTGCAAGTAAAGTAAATATACCAGAATTTAAATAAAGAAATTTATTTAACGCCACATGCCCCAGAAAGCACCAAAGTAAAAGTAACACACAGAGATGTTATCGAGGTTCGGCCAATTGCCTACGTCCCCGCCTTGGCAAACTAGCACAAGGATTACCACTATAACTTGCTCACTTAAATGGGTGGAGTGGCACCTATACAAACCACGTCAATTCAGTGGCTGACCTCAACCAGTACATACAATTCTTACCGGTCTGGATTACCGCCTCCTCAGGCCATGCCTGGAAACACTCAGATTTTACAATCAAATGGTACAACAGATAAGTGATTTCAGGTAAAGTAGATTTGTACCCAAATAATACGCTCAATCAAATACGCATCAATAGCATGGATATAGTGGAAACTCAGTGATGCAAGATTTGTTCTATCAATACTCAACACAGTATAGTCAATATAAAGCTCAAGAGTATTCAACACAATACGATCAGTATAATGCTCAAGAATAATCAACACAAGCAGTGGCTTGGAATCTAAACAGAATATTTCAACAAAACATCAATAGTCCAAGTATACTAGGTAGATAATCAAACTAGTTTCAGAATGGTTTTCTTCAATGAAATAAGCACAAAGCTAGTTTGAAAAGATTGCTTGCTTGTTTGAAAAATTCTTTGCACACCAAAAACAAAGCTCTTGGACACTTGCAATGGAATGCAAATATCCCAAACTTTCTTGGTTTAATCCCACACGAGATTTACAAAGTAGAAATTCATGGGATAAACCTAAGCTATGCTCCTAATAAAATGAATTTCAAGCACACACAACAATGGGAGTATTAGCACAGAGCAACAATCACATAAACAAAGATGGAACTCTCACACTCTCGAATTTTATCAAAGGGATGCAAGTTTGAAAGTGTTAGGGCACAAAATGGATTTTCAAGAGAGAGAGAGAGAGAATTTTTGCTAATCACTTTTCTAAATCATTTGTTAATTGAGCAAATGGACTCATATTTATAGCCAGCTAAAAAATTATTACCGTTCGGGATATAATGGGCATTATTAAAAAGTCTCAAAAGATTAAAATTCAATTAGCCCGAAATAACCCTATTTTACCGCGGTTAATTTATTTTAACTGGCTAGAGTTCGGGTGGCTGAACTGAGGTTCGGTCGCCCGAACAGACAAAACAATACAAGTATTCTAGGCTAACTCGGTCGCCCATGTCTTGGTTCGGCATCCCAAACCAAAGTCAGTAGCGAAGCTACATAACTTCGAGTGCCCGGTCCTAGGTTCGGGTGCCCGAACTCTTGTGTTCGGCCGCCCAAGGCTGATTTGAACTGAAATTTTTTTGATTGGCCAAGTTGGTGAACAGTCCCTTTCAAAGGGTTTGGAAGGCCGGAGAAGATACATGCATTTATGGTTCGGTCGCCCGAGGGTTGGTCAACTTTTTGACTTTGTCTAAGTTCGGGCACCCGAGGAGTTTTGTACTCCAAAGGTTCAGTCGCCCGAGCCCTCTTAACTTGCTTAGATTTGTTCTATTCTGGGCACAATTAAGACACGCTCATATATTTTATGCTATGTGTGTGAGTGTTGGAGACTAGGGTCTTGCTATGGTCTTAGTTGAGTTTACACTATATCTTGTGTGCATGATGTGCATGTGATAAGCATACATCCACATGCCTAAGTTACTATTACAGACCCATATTATTATAGACCGATATGAATATGAATTTCAATTACAAATTACAAATCTTCACGGTCTTCTTGTTTCCTCAAGTGTCCTTCCTTGGAATATTAATTTGAACCTGTACAAACACTTGTCAATCATCAAATATCAGTATTTGTCATTATCAAAACCGGGTGCAACCTATAAGGTCAACATTCTCCCCCTTTTTGATGATGACAAATACACTATACAAAAATATGGGTATAGCCTAAGAAGGCTCCCCCTATCAATATGCATCCAATTTATTTTAGCCAAATTATTTTACCCATTATTTATTTTTGCCTCTCCATCCCCCCCTTTTGATAACATAAAGAAGGGTTGTAAGAGTGAACACTCTAGGCAATGGATAAATGTTACATTTATACATGAGACATTTTGGAAAGATTTAGAAAAAATTTCGGCTGAGTGTCGTTTGTAAATTGGACTTTCCAAAAATAAATCTTGTATAATTGTAACCTATTTGAGTGTAAATATTTCCTAACAGTTTATCCACAACTACTCAAACAATTTAGCATAGTCCAACAATCCAGTATAAAATTCAAAGTCATCATGAAGTGGACAAAGGAGTTGTGTAATACAAGTAGTGAGCAATATGCATTACATGCAATAGGATCATGCTATAGATATAAGATATGTGCACACAATCAATGATCAATATTCACAAAGTCTAAGGCAAGTAAACAAATCAACAATGAAATTGGTTGCTAAGACTTGTTGCATTTCACTTGAGAGCTCCCCCTAAATTTATGCAAACTATGATACATCTAAGAAGCTTCTCTACTGTGCATTAGACCTAACTCATGTCTAATTTGGATGAATCTATCCTCAAGAAGTGGTTTAGTGAATATGTCTGCCCATTGTTCATTTGTGCATACGAACTCAAGAGCTACATCTCCTTTTTGCACATGATCACGAAGGAAATGATGTCTAATCTCAATGTGTTTAGTTCGTGAATGTGAGATAGGATTTTTAGAAATGTTGATTGCACTAGTATTATCACATTTAATCAGTATTGTTTCATAGTACAATCCAAAATCCACAAGTTGTGGTTTCATATAAAGAGTTTGGGCA
Organism: Malania oleifera; assembly: GCF_029873635.1. NCBI lineage: Eukaryota > Viridiplantae > Streptophyta > Magnoliopsida > Santalales > Ximeniaceae > Malania > Malania oleifera. The sequence continues at coordinate 76,905,540 of NC_080422.1, read as the reverse complement.
CAACAACTTCCAGCCGCAATATATTCTGCTTTGGCTGTGGATAAGGTAACTAAGTTTTGTTTCTTAGAGAACCAAGAAACAAGAGATTGTCCTAAGTAATGACAAGTGCCGCTAGTACTTTTCCTATCAACCTTACTACCGGCAAAGTCAGCGTCAGTATAACTAACAATCTCAAAAATAGTATGCTTAGGGTACCACAAGCCTAACTCTATAGTCTCAACTAGATACCTAAGGATTCGTTTGACAGCTTTTAAGTGACATTCCTTAGGGGCAGCCTAAAACCTAGCACACATATACACACTAAACATAATATCAAGCCTACTAGCAGTGAGATATAGAAGACTCCCAATTATGTCACGATACAATTTTACGTCAACAGGAATTCCTTACTCATCTTTATCAAGCTTAATGGAAGAGTTCATAGGTGTACCAAGAATTTTGCAATCTTCCATATTAAATTTCTTTAGAAAGTCCCTAATATATTTAGATTGACATATGAAAGTTCCATGTTTGGCTTGTTTGATTTGCACCCCTAAGAAGAAACTAAGTTCACTCATCATGCTCATTTCAAATTCACTTTGCATGCATTTGACAAACCCATTACAAAATTCATCATTAGTTGCTCCAAAAATGATATCGTCCACATAAATTTGAACAATGAGCATATCATCATTTTTGGATTTGATAAAAAGCGTAGTGTCAATCTTGCCACGGTTAAACCCATTTTCTAGTAGAAAACTGCTAAGCCTCTCATACCAAGCTCTAGGAGTCTGTTTCAATCCATACAAGGCTTTAGACAACCAGTAAACATAATCAGGATATTTATGATTTTCAAAATCGGGAGGTTGTTCTACATATACCTCTTCATTACTGCAGCCATTTAGAAACGTGCTTTTAACATCCATTTGAAACAATTTAAAGTTTTTAAAAGCAGTAAAGGCAAGTAGCATACAAATGACTTCTAACCTAGCAACAGGAGCATATGTTTCATCAAAGTCAATTCCTTCCTACTGGTTATACCCTTGGGCGACTAATCTAGCTTTATTCCTCGTTACTACCCCATTCTCATATTTCTTACTTCTATACACCCATTTTGTTCCAATAATTGAGTGATCATTAGGCCTACGAACTAGATTCCATACTTTGCTTCTTTCAAATTGATTAAGTTCTTCTTACATGAACATCACCCAAGATTCATCCTCTATGGCTTCTTTAATATTTTTAGGTTCTTCTTGGGATAAGAAAGCAGAGTGATTTACTATATTTCTCAAGGAGGATCTTGTGGCTACTCCACGGGATGGTTCGCCTATGATTTGATCTATAGGATGATTTCTAATGAATTTCCAATCTCTAGGTAGTTCCTGATTTTCATTTTCATTATCTTCAGGTGATTTTTCATTTGCTTCCTGATTTTCACTTGCATTGTTTTCAATAGACATTTTTTCAAAGCATTTTCTAATATCAATATCATCTTCATCATCTTTATTAGAAAATGTACTAGATTCGTCAAACACAACATGAATAGTTCAATTACTGTCAATGTTCATTTATTGAAAACCCTATATGCTTTGCTATTGAGTGCATAGCCTAGGAGAGTGCCTTCGTCAGATTTAGAATCAAATTTTCCTAAGTGTTCATTATCCCTAAGCACAAATCATTTACAACCAAACACATAAAAGTAGGAAATATTAGGCTTACGCTTGTTCCACAGTTCATAAGGAGTTTTATTAATCGAAGGTCTAATCATCACCCTATTCATAACATGACATGCAGCATTAATGGCCTCGGCCCAAAAATTTTTAGGTAAGTTATGCTCATTTAGCATAGTTCTACCCATTTCTTGCAGTGACCTATTCTTTCTTTCTACTACACCATTTTGTTAAGGTGTCCTAGGTGCAGAGAAGTTATGGGATATGCCCTCTAAGTCACAGTATTTCTCTATGCCTTTATTTTTTAATTTCGTGCCTCTTTCACTTCTTATGTGAGTTATTTTATATCCCTTTTCATTCTAGATTCTCCTACAAAGTTAAGTGAACTGTTCACATTATTCATTTTTATGTGCAAGAAACAACACCCATGTGAATCTAGAGAAGTCATCCCCGATTACAAAAGCATAAGATTTACCACCAAGACTTTGCACATAATTGGGTCCAAACAAATCTAGGTGAAGCATCTCTAAAATTCTAGTAGTAGATATGAATTTCTTTTTCTTAAAACTAGATTTGGTTTGCTTGCCCATTTGACATGCATCACAAATTTTATTCTTTACAAAAGACATTTAAGGCAAGCCCTTAACTAGTTCTTTCTTAACAAGTTTAGACAATAAGTCCATGCTAGCATGTCATAATCACCTATGCCATAACCAACTAGTTTCATTTACAGCAGAAAAACAAGTGACTTGTCGTGAAGCTAAGTTATCAACGGAAGTAGTATAGACATTTTCATAGCGGTTTGCAGTAAAAAGCACTTTGTGATCTAATCTATCTTCTACTATGCATTTATCATTTTCAAAAGATACTTTATATCCTATGTCACACAACTGACTTATGCTAAGTAGATTATGCTTCAACCCATCAACCAACAGAACATTATCAATAGTAAGAGAAGAATCCTTACCAACCTTACCTGCCTCAATGATACGTCCTTTGGCATTATCTCCAAATGTCACATAGCCTCCATCCTTGGGAACAATTGAAGTGAATTTTCCCTTGTCATCGATCATGTGCCGTGAGCACCCACTATCCAGGTACCACCGGTCCTTGGAGGAGAACGATCTTAGGCATACTTGCAAAATAAGTTAAGTAACTGATGTTGGTCCCCAAATTTTGTTGGGTCCACGGGGGTTAGTAGCAGGATCTCCCTTAACTACCCATACTTTCCTAATTCTAGCATGCTATTCCTAAGTGGACAATCAAACTGAATGTAACCAATTTGTTTACATTTAAAACATCTTAACCTACACTTAGGCTCTTTAGGAGGAATATGAGATTTTGGCTCACGTGTAAAGTGTCTTAAGTAAAGATTAGGTCGTCTAACATTTTCAACACCATTAAAACCAAGACCCTCTTTACTTAAGGAGTTTCTTTGGGCACCAAGTAATTTTTCAAAATTATTTTTGCCCTTGGTGAATTTAAAAATGATTTTGGAGCTATTCTCCAATTTCCTCTCAAACTTAACAATAGTGGCATCTTTTTCTTTTAAAATAGAGGCATGAGAGGTTTTTGACATATTAAACAACTTTGACCAATTTTCACATTTCTTTTTCAAATCATTATTTTCCTTGGTCATTTTGCCTAACAATTTAGAAACACGAATATATTCCAACTGTAATTCTCTAAATGTAGGCATGCAATCAGAATCAGATGAGCAGTATGAAGACAATACCTGATCCTCGTGCGCCATCAAGCATAGATTGGTGACCTCCGAGTCGCTGTGATCTGATTCTGAGTCGCTGCTACTGAGTTTGTCCCATGGAGTCTAGGCCTTTATGGCTTTCTTCTTTTTCTTAGCCTCTTTCTTCAACAGTGGGCAGTCAGGTTTAATGTGCCAAACCTTATTGCAATTATAGCACGTAGGAGCAGTTGATTTTTCTTTTCTTTTGCTAGACTCTCCCTTCTCATTAGTAGACTCTCTGTATTTTTTAAAGGGCTTCCTGTTCTTCCTGAAAAATCTGCTAAATTTTCTAGTTAGCATAATCATTTCATCATCAGTGTCAGATTCACTACACTCACTAGATGTGTTAGTGGAGGCTTTCAATGAAGTAACCTTCTTAGCTCTATTATGCTCATTAAGTCTCTCATTTATGCTTAATTCATATGTGATCAGGGAACCTATCAATTCATCTAGGGTCATGGCCTTGAGATCTCTACCCTCAGCAATGGTTGTAGCCTTGGCTTCCCAAACAGGAGGTAAGCCGCTAAGGATCTTCCTAATCATCTCATATGTAGGATAGGTCTTTCCTAATGCATGCAGTGAGTTTATGATGTATGTGAATCTGGTGTACATGCTGTGAATGGACTCACCTACATTTATCCTAAATGCCTCATACTTACTGGTCAACATATCTATCCTACTATCTTTCATGTCTCTAATACCCTCATAAGTGACCTCTAACTTATCCCATATTTTTTTTGCAGTAGAACATACCATAATTTTGCTAAATTCATTTACATCAAGACTATAGTATAAAATATTCATGGCAGTGGCATTAAGACTAACAGCTTTCATATCATCATCATCATACTCATCCTCAGTCTTATGAACCCTGTCTACACCGTCTGTTTTCATAGGGACATAGTTTCCTTTAGAGACGATCCTCCACACCGTCCAACCAATATTCTGAAGGTAGATGTGCATCCTCTATTTCTAGAAGGTGTAATTGACACCACTAAAAACAAGAGGTGTGTGGAAGATGGTCCCTCAATGAAAGGGGTCACGGAGCTATGAGCTATATGTGATCTTTTTGCAAAATAACAATTAGCCTATGCAACGTGGTTCTGATACCAATTGTTAGCTTTACCGTGATCCCAAGAGGGGGGATGAATTGGTATTTTTAAATTTAATACCTAGGTGAATGTTCTAACACCAGTAAGGACAATCTAGTGCAAGTAAAGTAAATATACCAGAATTTAAATAAAGCAATTTATTTAACGCCACATGCACTAGAAAACACCAAAGTAAAAGTGACACACAGAGATGTTATCGAGGTTCAGCCAATTGCCTACGTCCCCACCTTGGCCAACTAGAACAAGGATTACCACTATAACTTGCTCACTTAAATGGGTGGAGTGGCACCTATACAAACCACGTCAATTCAGTGGCTGACCTCAACCAGTATATACAATCCTTACCGGTTTGGATTACCGCCCCCTCAGGCCATGCCTGGAAACACTCAGATTTTACAATCAAATGGTACAACAGATAAGTGATTTCACGCAAAGCAGATTTGTACCCAAATAATACGCTCAATCAAATACGCATCAATAGCATGGATATAGTATAAACTCAGTGACGCAAGATTTGTTCTATCAATACTCAACACAGTATAGTCAATATAAAGCTCAAGAGTATTCAACACAATATGATCATTATGATGCTCAAGAATAATCAACACAAGCAGTGGCTTGGAATCTAAACAGAATATTTCAAAAAAACATCAATATTCCAAGTATACTAGGTAGATAATCAAACTAGTTTCAGAATGGTTTTCTTCAATGAAATAAACACAAAGCTAGTTTGAAAAGATTGCTTGCTTGTTTGAAAAATTCTTTGCACACCAAAAACAAAGCTCTTGGACACTTGCAATGGAATGCAAATATCCCAAACTTTCTTGGTTTAATCCCACACGAGATTTACAAAGGAGAAATTCATGGGATAAACCTAAGCTATGCTCCTAATAAAATGAATTTCAAGCACACACAACAATGGGAGTATTAGCACACAGCAACAATCAAATAAACAAAGATGGAACTCTCACACTCTCGGATTTTATCAAAGGGATGCAAGTTTGAAAGTGTTAGGGCACAAAATGGATTTTCAAGTGAGAGAGAATTTTTGCTAATCACTTTTCTAAATCATCTGTTAATTGAGCAAATGGACTCATATTTATAGCCAGCTAAAAAATTATTACTGTTCGGGATATAATGGGCATTATTAAAAAGTCTCAAAAGATTAAAATTCAATTAGCCCGAAATAACCCTATTTTACCGCGATTAATTTATTTTAACTGGCTAGAGTTTGGGTGGCTGAACTAAGGTTTGGTCGCCCGAACAGACACAACAATACAAGTATTCTAGGCTAATTCAGTCGCCCGTGTCTTGGTTCGGCAACCCAAACCAAAGTCAGTAGCAAAGCTACGTAACTTCAGATGCCCGGTCCTAGGTTTGGGTGCCCGAACTTTTATGTTTGGTCGCCTGAGGCTAATTTGAACTAAAATCCTAGGTTGTCCGAGTTGGTGAACAGTCCCTTTCAAAGGGTTCGGGGGACCAGAGAAGATACATGCATTTATGGTTTGGTCGCCTGAGGGCTCGTCAACTTTTTGTCTTTGTCTAAGTTCGGGCGCCCAAGGAGTTTTGTACTCCAAAGGTTCGGTCGCCCAAGCCCTCTTAACTTGCTTAGATTTGTTCTATTCTAAGCACAATTAAGACACACTCATATATTTTATGCTATGTGCATGAGTGTTTGAGATTAGGGTCTTGCTATGGTCTTAGTTAAGCTTACACTATATCTTGTCTGCATGATGTGCATGTGATAAGCATACATCCACATGCCTAAGTTACTATTATAGACCCATATTATTATTACAGACCGATATGAATATGAATTTCAATCACAAATTAAAAATCTTCACGGTCTTCTTGTTTCCTCAAGTGTCCTTCCTTGGAATATTAATTTGAACCTGTACAAGCACTTGTCAATCATCAAATATGAGTATTTGTCATTATCAAAACTGGGTGCAACCTATAAGGTCAACAATAAGTAACTTCTAATTTATCCCAAATCTCTTTGGCTGATTTACATGTCATGAACCTATTAAATTCATTAATATCTAAGGCACAATATAATGCATTCGTGGCACTAGAGTTAACTTGCAGTATTTTATGATTTGAATCATTCATCTCTTTTTCATCTTTAGGGACTTCTTTTCCATCCCCAGGTTGGGTAGGGATTAGGTTGCCATGTGTAACAACCTTCCAAGCCTTCCAATCCATTGTTTGAAGATAAATTCTTATCCTTCGTTTCCAAAATATATAGTTTAAGCCACAAAAGATGGGAGACCTAATTGAGGATAGACCCTCTCCAAAGGGAGCTTCGCGTATGTGAGTCATTGAGATCTTATACCAATTGAAAACTAAGGTGTAGTCTCAAGAGGGGGGGTGAATTGGGTTATTAAAATTTTCTTTTAAACCTTTTATGAATTCTTAACCTCTTTTAATTCTTTTAATGAATTCTTGACTTCTTGTTGATTTATCCAATACAAAACAAATACTTAAGTCTTTATACAATTCTAAAAAATAATATTCAATCCACAACCATATACCAACAAAGTAACTAATCAATCAAACATTCAACCAAGAAAGCTTTATAACAATTCTCAGCTTTTGTTAACAGCCTTGTGTATATAAATTTGATTTAAGCCCTTTAGTAATGAAATTTGTTTCTTCAATGCAAACCACAACTCAAATTCCTAACAACTCAGAATTTAAACAAACTCTTAGTTAATTTTTATTTAAGTATTAACCAATCAACGTACTCCCTTTGAGGTTTCCGCAAAGTATTGATCAACCAACGTACTCCCTTCTAATTTTCACCATCCCAAATCAAAATTAAACTTTGATTTATTTAATTTCCAATTCACCTAGTTTTTATGATTAAGTAATTTAAAACATCCACGCAGTTTATATGTTTGTTGGAATTTAAAGAGAGTAAGGAAAGAGAGAGAGAGAGACAAGAGTTTTTACGAGGTTAGGCCTATCCCCAGTCTACGTCATCGCCTTTGGCCAATACCACCAAAGGATTTAACTATACCATTTCTTTCCAGATGGAAAAAAACTTTTACAAGTGATACCCCACGCTTAAACACTCCTTAAGTAGGCTAGAGCAATGCCTCTCCAAGTGATACCCCACACTCGGTCACTCCTTCAATAGGCCAAAGCAACACCTCTCCAAGTGATACCCCACACTCGGTCAATGATCCAACAACCTGGAATCGTCAAAGAAACAAGAAACAAGAAGCAATATGGTGTACAAGGACACTCTCACAACAGAGTTGATTAGTACAATTTAAAACTATATACTTCAATCAAAATCACAATATGGAAAGATGAAGCTCAAGAAGATATTACCGGGGTTCTTTCTTAGTTGTAAAACTCAATTAAGACCATAAGAATCGTGGCCTTTAAATCAGCAAAATCTCAGTAGTAAAATTTAGAAATTGATTCCTTTGAGAGACTTGAGAGATTTGAGAGCAAGAAATCTTGATTGCCATACTTTCTTGGTGTAATTAATCCTTAGCCTTGGGGGGTTATTTATAGATGAGAAATCAAGTCTATTTCGTGTTCCCCAAGTGACTTGGAGTGTTTCTAAAGTTTATAGAAAGTTTGGAGCACAAGAAATACAAATTTGAATTTAAAAACTTTTAAAAAAAATGTCCATTAACAGTGTTCAAACGACTGAACTTTCGGGTTCAGTCTTCTAAAGTTCTTTAATGTTTTGAAAAAATTGAATTGAACACAGGATCAGACGATTGAACTGAGGGTTCAGTTTTTTGAAATCCCAGTTCATATGACTGAACTCACGATTTAGACATTTGAAGGTGTTTTTTCTGTTCAAAAATTCATCCGAAAATGCTTCAGAAGACTGAACTTAATCTTCAGTCGCCTGACAACTTTGACCTCCCTTCAGTATTTTGGTCATAACATTTTATATACAACTCCAAATTATACGTTCTTGGTATCAACAGAAAGATAAGAGAAAATATCACAACTTTAATGTTGAACACGTTTTAAAATAAGGAGTTTTGATAGATAAAAATGCACATCAATGCGGATATATAAAAAATAACAGCATTTGGAAAATCCTATTTTTGGTGCTTTTCATTCCAAAAATAATTTTAACCTTTTGAAATAATTTTTGACCTTATAAAAATATTTTCCAAGTATTTTAAAAGGTATTTAGGTCCAAGAAATTAACCTAAGAGATTCATGCATCCATATTGAAATTATTTGAAGTACTTATATAAAGACTTATTAAGATTTTGACATTCTAAGTACTTAAGTCTTCATACTTGTCTTTCTTTGGCTCCATCTTGTCTTCGAGTTTCAATATACTTTAAGCTTTTAGTAAGTTCTCTTTAATATTCATTCCCTTTAAGCTTCAATATTTATTAGATCATCTTTGAATTCATGCTCCATTTGATCATCTTTCTTTGGAATATAAGCTTTCAAAGATCCTTGTGAGCACTTGACCTTATATTTTCACACTTGAATCCTGAAATATCATCACTTAACCAAATATATTAAGTTCCTCTGATTTGTTATCATCAAAACAAGATTTCAAGCCTTGTAAGGCCAACATCCCCCTCTTTGATGCTCTCTTGTTGACTCTATGAGTCTAATCCTGTTTTGATAATGACAAATCACATAGTATCTTATCTGTGCATTGAGATTGTGAACAAGATCATTTCCTAGCATGCATGGAAGGTAAGGATGTCAATTTAAGTCATGAGTAACTTAAAGCATATACAACCTGGTACACTTCATAGAATTAGAAAAAGCAAAAGGATAAAGAAGCTTCAAGTTTTTCAAGTGTAATGGGTATTTAGTATTTTTTGTACTTACATATCTCATATGACATAGTTGGAAGCTCCAAATAACAAATAGATGGACCTTAGGATACATACATTTTATGAAAATTTACATTCACTTATCCTAGGTTGAATCTGGTTGAAGATAAGGTAGCTCGTCGACGAATCCTTGACCTCGTTGACGAATGCATAAAGGCCACTCAGCGATGAACGTTTTGTTCTCATCAATGAGAAAATACCGAGACCTCTAAAATTTCAGACAGGACACTCGGCGACGAACTCATGCTCCCCTCAACAAATGAGTGTAGAACACTCGTCGACGAGTCCGTTGGGCAGAACGACGCTCCAGTGCACAATGGGAAAACTTTTTCTTAACAAAAATATACATAAATTGATCCAACGATCAAGATGCGCCTATCTGCCGACCATGCATATATATATTTCAACATAAAACCCTAGTTTTTGCTATAAGATAAAAGAGAAGAACAACAAGAGCTAGGAGAGAACAAGAACGAATGATTTTTGTTGTGCTTGAACCTCTTGCCTATGCGCTATTGTATTCAGATTTTTGGGCATTCATTACTCTCACGATCAAAGGTTCTTTCGCTCATATTTTCGTAAGCAAAATCGTGTCTTTGAGGTTTGGTAAATAGAATATTATTTTTTATATATAGATCTTCATTTTCAAACTTCTTATACTCTCACAATCATATTGTTATATATTTTGAGAGCAAGAACATGAGTTGCTCATATATATACATATATTACTTGAAGATATTCTTACAGGGTTTATTAAAGCTTAAATTTGAAAACATTCAAGTTTATATTTTATTCAAAGATTTTATCTCAGTTTCATTATTGTAAAATTGATTTGATTTAGATCTTTGGAGCAAAACTGTTTTACATATATTTCTATAAAGATCATAAAGTTGGATTAGATCTTTGGAACATATTTGTTATACATCTTTTCTTATACAAAGATCATTCAATTGTTATTACTAAAGATTTCATCAAACATAATACATACATTCAACTGAACTTCGAGTTATATCATCTAAGTATGCATTAGGATTTCAATTGTACTCATTGGCTTGTTGTGAAGCATTCAAGTTTGCAGAAAATTGTAATCTTATTATTGTATTGACAGTTCGGGTTGTGAACTAGGTTGAGGAGGAAGCTACGCCTCTTGTAAGCAGCCGATTGTAATAGGAAGCTCCATCCCAGTTAATGGAGTAGGATTAGTGGAATCCTTAAGTGGGTTGCTCAAGGCGAGGACATAGGCCAGGGTAGGCCAAACCTCGTAAAAATCTAAGTTTGTACCTCTCTTTCCCTTAACTTTTTTAATTTCTGCTTGCACTTACTTACCTGTTTGTGGTGTATGTTAAGTAATTGGGTAATTCAGTTTGTTTAATTAAGTCACACATTAAATTGATAAGTTGAGAAATACTGAATTTCTTGTCATCTAGATTGTACGTGTATGATTGTAAGTTTTCAAAATTAGGACTGAGTGACCTAGATTTTAAAAAACTCAATTCACCCCACCTCCCCTCCTAGGATTTCACCTAAATTAACATCTCTTTGTGTTGACCTTATGGGTCATATCCCGTTTTGATTATGAAAAATACACTGGTATCTAATGTTTGCCAAGTTTGTGTGCAGAATCATTTTGGCAAAATCATATAGCGGCATATGGTGATTTGAAGAAAATGAAGACCCAACATGTTTATTTCTTGTAATTTATATTTCATTATGGGTCTGCAATATTATTAATTCCAAAGGTCTGTAATAATTGGTGCATGTCATGCATATAGGATTTATAAGCTCAAGATCATAGATTGACCTTAGGGATCACCCTTCGGTCGACCGACGCCAGGTTTGTGGGACTAACTCAAAAAGGCCTTAGAAAGACCCTAGGTCCTTGCACTTGCGCTTAAGTTAGTCCCCATTATCACATATACTATCATGGGAAACTATTGATTTGAAACATGACTTAAGGTATCAAAATGTTAGGAGTTCGGGCGACCGAACAATGGTGTTGAAAACACCTCGGTCAACCAAACATAGAAAAAGTCAAAGTGTTGACCTAATTTCAGGCGACCGAACCAAAAAGACCGTAGCGTCTTCGGTCAACCAAACTCATATCCTAACCCTTTCCAACAACTCGGGCGCCCGAATGTTTACGTTCAAAATAACCTTGGGCAACCGAACAAAGAAGTTTGGTAGACCAAACATAAGTCCAGGCGACTGAACCTTGGACATTTTGGAAAATTGCCTTGGTCAGCAGACCGAACTTATTTTCAGGCACCCGAACTTCAAAATTGTTTTTTTCTTATGTGAGTGTTCGAGCAACCAACCTATGGCTAGGTCGACCAAAACTCTCGGGTTGGCCTAATTTTTACCGCGGTTAATTGGGGTTAAACTAGGTTAATTTTCTTAAACTCATTTAAAACAAATTTAATTATTCCCTATGTATCCCCATCGGTTATAATTTAGGCCTTCTATGTATATATGGGTTCATTTGCTCAGATTAGGAAGAAATTAGCACTTTGATTAACAAAAATATTCTATGTATTTTTTAGAGAGCTTTTTTTCCAAATACAAAGCCTATACCCTCACATACTACCATTCCTTTGATAAATCAATCCTTGTGAGAGTTCTTTGAGTGGTTATACATTATTCTCATTTGCTTAGAAACTCTCATTGTGTTGTATGTATGATTTTTGGATTAAGAGTTGAGCATAAGGTTTTTCCCCCGATTTTATTTAATAAATCTGTGTGTGGAAAAAATCTTGTAGCTAGTGAGTCTTTGCATTATTATTGCAAGACTCATTGAGCTTGTATTTTTTAGTGTGCAAAAATCTTTTCATAAACTCATTTTTCAAATATCTCTTGTGCTTGAATATTGAGAAAATATTTTAGAGATATTTTGATTACTCTTGGTGAAAATCTTTGAAACCCTAAATTGTTATTGAGATTTACATCTATACATAGTTTCAAAGATTAGCTTGTTAATATACTCTTGTACTTGATTGAATATAGACAGTATTTTGAGTGTTGTTGCACACATATAACACTGAGCTTATAGTTCCTATCTTATTGATGTGCATGGATTGATATTGATATAAATCTTCTTGTTGGAGAAGCACTCATTTTGTACACATCTTGCATTTTGAATTGGTTGTATTCCAGGCGTGGCCTGAAGAGGGAGACTTACTCTGTGAAAAGTCCTAGATTGGCTTTGACCCAGTTAGAAAAGTTAGGTGCACCATCCTGGTAAGGTGTTGTATTAAGTACCGCTCCACCCGTTAAGTGAGTCATAGTGGAATCCTTGTGCTTATGAGCCAAGGCGGGGATGTAAGCAGTATTGGTCGAACCCCGATAACATATTTTGTGTCGATTCTTTGTTTAATTTCCGCACTTTCAATTCTGCACATGTATGCTAGTACTTGAACTACTGTGAATGTTTTAATTACTTTAAATATTTGCATACATATTTGCTTGGGGAATTGAGTCTATTTTAGAAAGACCCTAGGTTGTGTAATACTGTCGCTAGATTAGTTGAACCTAGGGGAGAAATTTTTTAAATCTCCAATTCACCCCCCCCCCCCTTTAGGATTGCACCAAAGTTGACACTTGGCCATTCTAAGTAGCTTGAAGCGTACCAAAATAACCAAGGATGATCCGGGTTTTCTTTTGGAAAAATTGATAATTTTTCTATTTTTTGAGATTTTCTTCCAAATTTTTTCTAGGCTAACTAATAATTTTTTGGAATTTTAATTTTTTTTCTAGACAATCATTAAAAAACCCCTATTAAATAAAAAATCAATAAATAATAAATAACAAATAAATAATATTAAATTAATAGTGGAGCGCATGGATGCTAGCACCTCCACATGGTTCCCTTTCTTGACGTGTAGGCATGCACCAAAATGATGGAGTTTGGTAGAATTTCAAAATTGAGGCAAGTGTGTTGCATACACCAGCATTCGAGTCTTACGTGCAACTACATGCTCTCATGTGTCACCAAACAATGTTGATTTATTATTAGGAGATTTCAAAAAAAAAAAAAAAAAATTAGCTATTGCATGTAGGCGTGTGCTAGCATTTGAAACTCACGCGCAAGTGTTTGCACATATATGCCTTGAAATTACTTCATTTTATTTTGGTGAGATTTCAAAAAAGAAACAAAATAGGTAGGCCAAGGGAAGGGGGAAGTGTCAACACTTGAATCCCTAATGCAACATGTTCCCAAAACGACATCATTTATTTTAGAGGGATTTCAAAAAATATGACATAGGATAACACATCAATGTGTGCACCCGAACACACTATCACATATACCCACATGTTCATCTATTTCCTCTTGTTTTGCTTGCAGATGGTCACACTTTAAGTCAGCCACACCTACTTTGCAACAGATTTGCCACAATTGCTTTCCCAAGAGCTCCATGCCCCCTTTTGTCACCATCCTTCACCAAAATAAATGGTATTGACTTTTTGAGTCCGATCTCTGTTTTGATGCTGACAAAACACATGCTTCTTATGTGTGTATTTAGCATGTAAATAGGTTCATTAAGTTAACATGCACATAAAGAAACAGCAATGGAAGCTTGTAGGACTTAAAGCCTATACGATCAAGCGCATTCCATGAAGTCAGAAGAGCAAAAGAAGAAGAAGAGGACATTTATTGTTTTATCTTGTAATGAATTTAAGTTTTATTTTTAGAATTTGGTATGTAATAATGCATACATCTCACATGATATGATTTCAATGCTTAGACAGAACCATAGACAGACCTTAGGACATTGAATTTTTCATTAAATTTTTTTTTCATAAAAGTTAACATCATACAAAGGCTTTGAAATGTCCTTATGGTTTAAATTGGGGCAAAAATAGGTTTTTGATTCATTTTTGGTTGACCGACGTTGGATTTTTGGGTTTAACTTAAAAGCCCGGTTGACCGAACTCTTTGCAGTATAAATGCCTCGGTCGACCAAACAGGTCAGAAGTCAACATGTTGACTTCTCTCGGTCGACCATACTGAATTGAACGCACCGTCCTCGGTCGATTGAACCATTAACCTCTGACACTCTAACTACTTGGTCGACCATACCTTGTAGTTCAAATTGGCCTTGGTTGACCGAATCTATATGAATGGTTAACCAACCTTTGCCTTGGTTGACCGAACCCACGAAGGGTTCAGAAACACCCTGATATGATCGACCAAACCTATAGTTCAAATTTGTCTCAGTCGACCGAACTTATAAAAGTGGTCGACCAAACCTTATCCTTGGTCAACCAAACCTCTCGGGTTGGCTTAATTTTTAACCGCTAATTGTCATTAATTTTTCACTTAAACATTTTCAAAATGATGAGTGTGTCCCTCAACAGTCAAATTTCCTGAAAATCTATAAATACCCACTCCATAACTCAGATTAGCAACTTTGATTAACTTCAAATTCTTTCTAAACCCTTGTTAATCAAAGTTCCCCCAAATCAATTTTTATTGCTAAAATTATTCTTTTGGGGCAAAATCTTTTAAACAAAACTCTTCAACTCTCTTTCCATTCACTTATTTCAAAATCACTTTGGAAGATAGTATATTTATTTTTATATTCACATGCATATACTCTCACTTTTTATTTATTTTTGAAAATCATTTGTGAAGGTATAGCTTTGGTTTCTCCCGATTATTTTTGACAAACATTCTTAGGAGAAATTATTTATAGCACAAATATTTTTGAGTCTAACTCCCAAATTCTCCAAATATTATTTTATTTACAGAAATCTTTGTTGGAGAACATATTTATCATTTATATATATATATATATATATATATTCATATATATTATTTGTGCAAAAATTATTTGAAGATCAAACCCTAGGTTCTCCTAAATTTTTATTGAAATATTTTTTGGAAGAAAATTTTACTAGGGTCATATTTTTTGAGTATTTTATCATACACATCATTTCTCAAAGAACGAAAATATTGTTTTGAGAAAGCACCCTTTCTCTGCTGAGCATAACTCATATCATATTAGAGTGTATGTTTTAAAGCTTTTAATGATGTACATCTCTGCTTGTATTTAGAAGCATGTTTATATGTACGAAAAATATTTTTAATATATCGGTTGGGTTCATCCCATAAATTGAATTGGGGAGTCTCAACCCAGTAAGTGAGATCGGTTCAGTTCAGCCCAAAAATTGAACTAGGGTGTCTCCGCCCCTTAAGGGAAACCAGTTGGGCTCAACTTGCTAATTAAGCTAGGGTTTACCATGTTGCTTAAGAAGAAGTTGTAACGGCTTCTGCTCTGCCCATTTAAGTGAGCAAGGATAGTGTAATCCTTGGGGGGGTATGCCCAAGGTGGGGACATTAGCAGTATTGGGCTGAACCTCGATAACAAATATCATGTGTCACTCTCCCTGTTATGACCTGAAAAATAATAATAATGGTATTTAAATAATAAAGAGGGAGGGAAATGGAAACAGAAACAGAAGGAGGCAGCAAATTTTGTTCGTCGACGACATTACACTTTGGGAGTAATAATTGAGGAATTTAATCAAGGACTCGTTGACGAATACAGGGGATTCGTTGACGAATACAGGGGATTCGTCGACAAATAAAGGGGATTCGTCGACGAGGATAACATAGGGTCTCGTCGACGAGGGTATGTTTTGTTGACCAGAAAATACCAAAAGGATATTTGGACGACTCTGAATTTCATCAACGAAGGGTAGGGTTCATCGACAAATTGTTTCTTGACCTCGTTGACGAGGTGACGTGGCTCATCAACGAGGGCCAATGTATAAAAAGGCCAAACTTCATTTTTTTCAGCAAAATTTTGACGCTTAACTCTCTCTCTCTCTCTCTTCTCCCTACAGTTCGTCCCTCCTCTTTCTTTGATTTTGGCCCTGTTGGTCGCCGGATTGACGATCTGAGGCCACCACGATACTCTTGAGGAAGTTCTCTGCATATCTGCAGGAGCGGATCATCAGTGGAACTACATTGAAATTCATCCCTAAATCGAGGTAAGGCTTTTTATTTGAAATTTGCTCTTTCCATAGTTGAAGGAAATGATGTACTCAAATAAATACTGAAGTTTAGTTCTGAGAGTTATCATTTTCAAGGTACTGCTCAGGGTTTCCTAAGGGTGTAAGACCAGTATTATAGAGGGGCTTTTCAATTGCCAAGTAAGGGAATAAAGTAAAGCAGTTATTTTCTAATGAAATTACTATTATTTAATAGTAGAATAATTTTTAAAAAGCATGTGATTATATATGAGTATAATTGAGAAAATGTAAGTTTGGGAAAATACTGCAATTGTATAGGATATGTGATTTCAGAATGGAATATCTGGTTTCATTCAATTCGTGTGGCGTGAATATTATTTTATATATATATTATACCATATTAAGTTAGATTTACAAAATAAAGCATGTTTACAAATATTTTCAGAAATAACATGATAAACACAGTAAATTATGAGTTCAAAATATATGATATGTTCAGCGCAAGGCCGTAATTGATGGTCGGCGGAAGGCCGCAATTACTCATGTTATTCGTCACAAGGGCGCATTTATTCATGTTTTTGGCGCGAGACCATAATTATTATGTTAATGTAGGGTTCAGAAAATGCTATTATTTGATTTACGATAAACATTATATGTTTATGTAATATATGTTATCAGAACTCAGATGTTAGTTTAGTTCAGTTTCAGGAGCACGGTACCGTAGCTTATGGATCAGGTATCTATGTTCAGATTGGTGCTAACTACCCCACGAGGGGGTGGGAGATGGATAGTCGATGTGGCTTTCAATGTAGAGTTGTAGAAGTCCACCTAGAAGTCTGAACCAGGGTGTGGCGGGCCCATTTTTGACTCGGCAGTAGTCGGCCAGCCATTGGCGGGTCCTGCCTTCGGGCTACACAACCCATCATGGGGGGTAATACATGATATCAGCTAGCTATACATCCTGAGTAGTTTTCAGTATTTTAGATTATATCAGATAATACATGATTAGTATGATTACTTGGAAGTATGAAATTATATGTTTATCTAACCATATTACGATTTATGCTTTATGGTATGTGAAATGTATGGTATATGCATTACAGCATTAAATATTCACGTTGCCACGCAGCCGATTTTAATTTATCTACCCTTACTGAGAGGTGTCTTACCCTAAGTTTAAATTATTTTAGGAAACCCGGAGAGATCGGCGGGTCAGGGCCGCTGCTGAGTGAGTTGAGTTATCTTGCTAGAAGGGTAAGTTCTGATCTAGGATCAAGAGATTTTTGTTGTAAGATCCTAGGTGTGTTTTGGTATTTTGTAGATTGTATATATAAACACAGTATCTTTGGGAATATAGTAGATCTGATATTAAGTAATTTATGGTTGATGAATATGATTTACATTTACTGCTACCTAGGTTCCACTATGTATGACAGGTGTCTCCGCTATCCACGGGTTCAGGTTGACTATTTTATTTACTATGTTCTATTATATGATTAGTTAAGCAAGTCGTTACACTCCCTCTATCTCATTTAATTACTGCACTTTGGTTTCCATATGTGTATGCTTGCTTATTTACTATTATAATTATCCGCATGCACACATTTAATTTAAATGAGATATACTGCACACATGTATGTTTGCTTTCATTGTTAAAATTATTTTGTATACACACATGTACATTGAATGGGATATGATCTATATGGTGAATCAACAAATGTTTAAATTAGTTAAAAAGTTTCAAAACCCAATTCACTCCCCCCCCCCCCCTCTTGGGATCACACCAATTCCAACAGATGGTCCACCCTCCCCTTTACCTTGCCCCTCCCTTCTCCTTAAGCTTCCTACCTAGTGCAACCACCCATCACAATCTTTGACCTAGTGGCCCCTAACCACCTCACCATCCCCTCATCCTTTCTCTCTCACACTTCCAACATGTTGCCACCAAACTAGCCATCACAATCAGCCTTAGGCAACAAAGCACCCCCCCTATTTCAACCCATATATGCTCTCTCTCTCTCTCTCTCTCTCTCTCTCTCTCTCTCTCTCTCTCTCTCTCTCTCTCTCTCTCTCTCTCTCTCAGGTTTTCTTGCAAACCAAGAGATAAGAAAGCCCCCCTTTTATTTTATTTACTACTATAATACTGGAAAAGACTACTAATTACTTTTCTTTTTATTTATGCCAAAAAACCAAAACAAAGAGTTAATTTTAATTGCTAAACTATTATTGTTATTGTTGTCGTTGTTACTAGTATTAGTAATAACTACTTACTACTATTATTTTTTAAAAACTCAAAAAATAGAATAAAGAAACCTTTCTCTTTTTACTTAGTCTTATTATTACTATGACTATTATATTATTATTTTTCAATATACTAGCCCATTATTGTTGTGTTGTTGTTGTTGTTGACATTGAGTTTTGAAGACTGGTTTGGGTTAATACATTTAATGACTGTAAATAAATTTTGAAAATAGAGTTGCCAATTTATTTTATTTTTGAAAAGGAAAATAAAGGAAAACCTTTTGAAGAGGAATCAAGCCATCTATAGTTTGAAAAAATAATTTGACTTTTGAAAAAAGATATCAAACAACATGAATTTGCATGATTTTTGGTTTCTGTGCGAGGAAAACTATAAAACTCAACTTCAAATCCTTTGAAATATCTTTTAGAAAGGAGGCTTTTTAATCTACTCAACAACCGCATCATAAATGGTCTATTAAAAAGTTCAATATTCTAAAAGACATGTTTGGTTTATTTTGAAGGAAAACCTTTGAAAATTGTGGTTTTCAATGAGGGGAACCACAGACCGCCTTGACCTTTAGTTTAAAAAGATTGGAGAATACCCAAACGCTGCTTTAGGCGTGTATGACTCTAAGTAAAATGAAAACTTTTGCAAAAGCATTGATGTATTAGAGATGAAAAGATTAAAGAACACCCAAATGCCGCTTCATGGATGTATAACCCCAAATGATGTGAAAATTTTGCAAAAGCATTGATGTTTTTGAGAAAATTCATGCAAATCCCTTCGTTTTTTTTATGAAAAAAGTGATTTTTTTAGAGAAATCATGAGAATTCAGAAGAAAATATCCCCCAACATTAGTTATAGGTACTCTACCATGTGTTGAGACATTAATATACTTGAAATCACCAAAGAAATCAAGAGAGAATGCAAAATATGTCAAGATTTGTGTATTCCCAAGGGGGGAGTGAATTGGGTAATTAATGAACTTCTTTGGTTAAATTCAAATTACAAACCGTATTTTACAACCTAGGTTCTTTCTAGGCAATCTCAAACCATCCAAATAGTCAAGTATGCAAATATTTAACACAAATATTACATTCTCAACAAGTTAAATATTTGCGTACAAACACCACCTGATATCCCATTTAAACTTTGAAGCATGTACGTAAAATGATTAACCAATGAATGCAAGCATACACGTGGAACATATATCATTTAAGTTAAATGTGTGTATGCAACAATAAAAGAATAGGCATACACGTGCGGAATTTAAAGTACGGAAAATTAATGAGATAGAGAGAGACACACACACACACACACACAAGATTTTTTATAGGGCTTTGGCCAATCCTGCCTATGTTCCCACCTTAAGCCAGCAGCTCAAGGATTCACTATATGCTCACTTTAATGGGGCAGAGCGACGCCACTTACAACTCTCCTTACGGCGGAGACTCCCCAACTCAATTATAGGATTGAGCCATAACCGGTACTCCTTACGAGGCGGAGTCACCTCAGCTTAATTGCAGGGCTGAGCCATAACCAGTTCTCCTTACGAGGCGAAGACACTTCAGTTCACTTTGCGGGCGGAACCAAGTCGTACACACTTTATAGGATGGTGCATTTCCTAGCTCAATTACCCAGGTTGAGCCAAACTGATTTCTCCTTATAGGGAGGAGTCTCCCAGCTCAATCCAAGACTGAGTTGAACCATTACAAATATAATATTTTGTACAAAATAAATGCTTCTAAAAATAAGCAAGGATGTATAAGTTGAAGCTCAAAATGCACTCTCTAATGATATGAAATAAGCTCAATAAAGAAAGGATATTTTTTTCTCAAAATAATATTTGCAATCTAAAAATAAAAATGTAGGAGAACCTAGGGTTTTTCTTTCAAGACCTTTTTGCAAACAATGATAATGATAATCTTTGAGAAAAAAATATATATGAATAAGTGCTTAAAGATTTTAAATAGAGTAAATGATTTCTCCTATAAAGATTTTAGAAATAAATGATGCAAGGAGAAATTTTGTATTTTTGCTCACAAGAATGTTTGCAACAAGAAGAGCTTTCGAATCTTGCAATGGAAGCGCTCAAAGATTCAAAAGCCACAAGAGGTTTCTCCAAAAATATTTATCAAGAAAAATATGTGGAGAAACCACAAGCTTTACTCTCTAAAGAATGATTTTCAAAATAAAGATTTAAGTGAAAGTAAAAGCTACGGATGAAGAAATAGATTCCTTAAAAAATAAATTCTCTCTTTCCATAAAGATTTTGTCAAAATAATGAGTGAAAGAGAGTATGAGAGAGTAAAAAAAAATACCCCAAAAGGACTTTTACAATAAAATTAGTTTGGGGGAACTTTGATTAACAAATTTGCCCAAAAAATTTGAGAGAAAATTTTAGCTAATCAAGTTACTAATCAAGCTTATGAGAGGGGTATTTATAGATTTTCTAAAAAAATAATTGTTGGGGACATGCTTGGTATTTTTTAATTTGTTTAATTAAAAGTTAAACATGTTTAAGCACTGAAAAATAAATTTTCCTAAGAGGGTTGGTCGACTGACGACTTCATCGGTCGGCTGTCCTTAATTAAAAATTTGAAATTTTTAAAGAGCTCAGTTGACTTAGGAAAGCATCGGTCGGCTGGGAAAAGGTGTTTTCAAACCTTCGTAGGTTTGGTCGACTGAGACTCAAGACCGCTCTGCTATGTGAACAGTGTCAGTCGGCTGAGCCTTTGACTTTGGTCAATTTTCATAGTTGGCTAGGCCTTTCCTATTTTAAAGATGGTCGGTCGGTTGGTGGTCGATTGACTGAAGCATTTTAAACTTGAGAAGGCTGGTCAACTGAGGTCTTTATAAAACCTAAGTTTGGCCCTATTTTTTACCCTAAATGATTAAAACTTTTTTGTATGATTTTAACATTTTGTGAAAAGGTCTTTCTTGAAAGGTTAAGTACCCTAAGGTCAGTCTACGGTCATATGAGCTTATGCATCATATCATGCAGATCATGAATTATTACAAGCCTAATATAAAAACCAAATGCAATTACAATTAAAAATATATGTCTTCTTTTTTTTCTTTGCTCTTCAATCTTCCATGGAGTACGCCGGACAATATTAGTCTTTAAGTCCTTCAAACTTCCATTTCTTTTGTACCTCATATGTGTGTTGAATTGTAACTTTGTTCACATACTAAATGCACATATAAGATACTAGTGCTTTGTCAGTATCAAAATAGGGATCTGACTCAAAAATTCAACCAAATATGCACTCTCTAAAATTGGTTGTTTACCACATGCAGAGGTCGATCAACCACCTATAGCCGATAGCTACACTTTCAAAAAGAAGATAGGTTGGTCGATTGCCTAATGTCGTTGGTCGACCACATGAAGAAAGATTTTCAATGCACATTCATGATTTTGACATCATATCATACTTTTTTCCTATGCGAACGTAAAAGAAACATATCTTATGATTCCTAACATGCATTTTCTATACTATTTTGAGAAAAAAGATAGTTTTATTCCCAAAAAAACAATTAGATTTTTTGGACACAATATTGAAAATGGAACAATAATTCCAACAAACAGAAGTATTGAATTCACGGACAAATTTCCAAATGAGATTAAGGACAAAAAAAACAACTTCAAATATTTTTAGGACGTTTGAATTATATCTCTGATTTTTATCAAAATCTAAAGAAAGATTGCAGTGTTTTATATGACAGATTGAAAAAAAAAAATCCTCCTCTATGGAGCCAAATCCATACTAAGGCGGTAAGAAAAATAAAATCTCATGCCAAAAGTTAGCCTGTATGGCAATATCAAACCCAACTGCATTCAAAATAGAAGAAACATATGCGTTTAACTTAGGTTTCAGTTTCAAGCTTTCTTTTGTAAAAGCAAATTTGTGGTGGGTCCTTGTTTGGTAGCCTGTCTATGTCTATCAACCATGTGCCGATACTATTACAAAATCATTTTCAATTTTTGTTTTAAGTCAAGGCCTATAAAAAGGCTCTTGAGTCTTAGCTAAGGGCATCACTTCTTCCTTCACTCACTACCACTCCCATGGAAAAGTTGTGAAAAAAGGTGCTTTTAAAGCTTCAAGTCTGCAAAATCCTGTATAAAGTTTATATAAATCTTGTACGTCTGTTTCTATCAAAGTTAGTATAAAATTGATTCATAATTCAAACAAAGAAAGCTTAACAATATAAGTGGATACAAATTTCTTGAACCATCTTACATTAAAGCATGTTTTGATAAAGAGCAAGATGATGTTTTAAGAGAAATAGATGAAAAACTCAAAAATGTTCCATTTTCGTCAAAAGGAATTCAAGCTGGATGATCAAATTAGTCAATCTACTAAAATAATTTCTAAAGAATCTGATGAAGGGTTTGAAGAAGAGTTTTTAGATAATGTTGCAGAATTAGAAAAAAAATTTAGAGATTTGGCAATTAATCCTATTGCATATACCAATAAGAAAAATGACAATAGGGTTGCCCCAATACCTCAAACTAATTATGCATAATATATACATAATACATAATACATAATATACACAATACATACATGTGATATGATATATATATATATATATATATATATATAAAATATAGTATATATACATCATACATACATATCTATAGTGTGTGTGTGTGTGTATATATATATATATATATAATATAGTATATATACATCATACATATATATCTAATGATAGTATATACATAATATACATAATAAAATATACACATACATGCATACATCAATACTTCATCATGTCCATGAATAATCATGCATGCACATATACATGCACACATCCAGACATCATTACATGCATGCACCAATGCATAGTACTCATGCATCATCATATTCCTACGCACATCCATACATCACATGCATGCTTCATCCATTCATGCACATTCAAGCCTTCATCATCCCGCATATGCACCTACCCATGCATCATCATATTCATGCATGGATATATGCATCAATATCTTTTACATGAAGAAGAAGAAGAAGAAGAAGAAGAAGGAGAAGGAAGGAAAGAAGGAAGGAGGATATTTACCTGGATAAAACAAAGGGGGGTTGGGTGGTGCTTTGGAGTCAGGGGAAAAGGAGGAAAGAGAGAAGTTGAGGAAGAGGAAGAGAGAGAGTAACTCGAGCGAGAATGGAGAGAGAGAGAGAGAGAGAGAGAGAGAGATGAGATAGAAAACAGATAGAGACCCCTCTCTTGATGTCCCCCTCCCCCCCTCCTCCCAAAAGCCTTTTATAGGAAAAAGAAGGGAAAAAATCAACTTCGGTAGCCAAGGTGGCAAGAGCATATAGGGGAGGCTTGAAAGTGAAAAAAAGAGGGGGGAGACATGTGTAGGTAGATCAAAATAAGAGGGTGGGAGAGAAAAGAGGAAAACGAGGCGAGAGGAGCCCCTTCCCCAAAATGACAACTTTAGCAAGGCGGGCCTTACCGAAGCACAAGGAAGAAGATAGGGAAGGGGGTCGACGCCAAAATGGTGACTTTTAGCGCCCCCTCCCCCTCCCTTTATTTTTTAAAGTTATATTAAGTAAAATAATGTCGTTTAAATTACTTGGCAGACAAATGCGTGCACAAGCCTACACATGAGTGACACGCATGGGCACGTGCCTATTTATTTATTTTTATTTTTTTAAATCAAAATGACGCTATTTCTAGGGTGGCCAACACACACTCGCATGCACATGCTCATGGTCCCCCACGCACTGGCCCGTGCGGCCACATGCCAACTTGTAATTTTTTTTATTTTCATTATTTTGAAAACCTTTTTTAATTTTCAACTTTAAAATTTTAAATATTAAAATATTATAATAATTAAATAATAAATTTAAAAATTTTATTTACTAGAATAAATAAAAAAGTACATGGGGTCCATTAAAAATGGCCAAAAATTCTAAAAGTTTTCAAAAATGCTAGAAAATTACATAAAAGCCAGATTTTGCCTCAATTTTCGTGTAAAAGTCAAAATTATAGTTTGACCCCTCCTTACTATTTCAGACTTCTCTGAATCATCCGGTGGAGTCCGATTTGGCAAAAGATAGCCAAAAAGTTAGCAATGATGGAATTTCCACCTTGATTTTTGTGCCGAAGGGCAAAATTATAAAGGGAACATCATTCCGAATTGCTCTGAATGACTTGGTGCAATCATATTTGGTAGAAAAAATACCAGAAAGGCTAGAAATGATAAGATTTTGCACGTAGTAATTGAAGAACAATAAATGAGACACAAGATTTATGCAGTTCGGTAATTTTGCCTACGTCCACAAGAGCAACGGCCGATTTTCACTATATAATTGTTCAAGCTTACAATTAGGATTACAATAAGATGTATTTTTACCAACCCTATGCGTACAAGAGGCTCTAGGCCAAATCCCAAAGGAAAATTCCCTAAATCCTCCCAATCTACCAATCTTCGATTCGAGTTTCCATGTTTGCATCAAACCAAACCGTTAATGATTACGGCCAAACCTTTGACGATTACAGGCAAACCATTGGTCGTTTCAGGCAGAAAGAAATTCCCTGCAATTTGCTTTGTTCAATGTTTCATTGTGCTTTTCCGGTACATATATCAACTCAGAATATGAGCCACATCCCCAACAATCTCCACTTTGATGAATATTCGCCACTTAGGAGAAAAATAGATAAAAGCATACTCGCTGCTCTGTTGACCTAACAAGGCGTGATCTCGTTTTGATAATGACAAACCAAGGCATATAATTGTGCTATCCAGTGTATTTACAGGTATTATAATTTAAAAGCACCATAAAAGATGAATAATGAAGAAATCATAAAGAACACAAGTAAATCAAAGATGGCTATTGAAGAAAAGCTTGGATGAAGATCAAACTTAAGGATATGAAGACCTAGTTAGTTTATAATGTGTATTGTTTATTAGGCTTTATGTAAGTACTTCTCAGTCTTTGTTTTGAAGCTCTTAGGTTAATCACTTAGACTTAGATACCTTTTTTTAAAAAAACTTGGAAAATATTTTTACAAAGTCCAAATATTATTTCAAAAGGTTGAAAATCATTTTTAGAATAAAAAAGATAAAGGAATATTGAATTTCAATATGTTCAGGTACTTGAGGCAAATGCTTAGTCGACCGAAGGCAAAAGTCAATTAATCTGGCATTAGAGAGTTCGGACGACCGAACCATTAGTTTAGTAGATTGAATGGCTAATGCCATTATATAGTTCTAGATAGTGTTAGTTCAAGTGATCGAACTATAGGTTCAGTCAACCAAACATGTTCGAGCGATCGAATGTAGAGTTCAGTCGACCGAAAGGCTACTGCCTGTTTTTAAATTCAAATTTTTTCGGGTGACTAAACATTAGTTCAGTCTACAAAAGCGCGCGATAAGTTTTATGAACGACTTAAAATCTTTCTGATTTTCGAATATAATGTTACCAAAACTTGCACAAACGGTCATAATTCAAACCTAATTATTTATAGCTAACCCTCATCATGTTAGGGTCATAGAAAAATAAGAGAGGACACATGGATTCATATTGAAAATCACTATTGTGCATCGTTCTTACTGAAATAATTTTTCTGGTTTATTCTTTCAAGTTCTAAGCTTTAAAAAAACCCAAAAAATCAAGCTTATCTCTTTAAGCTTCTTAGCAAATATCATTTGAGAGTATTATAGCATTTATTGTGTATGAATCTGCTTTAGTTAGAGAATGTTCTTTGTACAAAAATCAGCACTTGTTTTCTCTGTGTAAAGTGACAGCTTTGGGATTGAGTTGTTGGCAAGTG
The DNA here is from genome assembly GCF_029873635.1 of Malania oleifera. Taxonomy (NCBI): domain Eukaryota; kingdom Viridiplantae; phylum Streptophyta; class Magnoliopsida; order Santalales; family Ximeniaceae; genus Malania; species Malania oleifera. The sequence goes on along the minus strand of NC_080422.1, from coordinate 76,879,195 downwards.
GAAGGGTTATATTCGCTTGAGAGGCTTCTCCACCTACTGAAGAAGAGAGGTGTCTCCACCTACTAAACAAAGGGATTAGTGAATCCTCATAGCGGGTTGCTTGAGGCAAGGACATAGCCACGGTTGCCAAACCTTGTAAAAAATTCTGGTGTCACTCTTTCCCTATCTCTTTTATTTTCCAAGCATATTGATATTGAAATACATCTGTTGTGTATGTTGTAAATGTTTTACTTTGATTTGTAAACGTTGTGAATGATTTGAATAATTATATTGATCAAACTCAGTTGTATTTCAAATATAAGTATGATTTAATCTGCTAGAATTTTATTGTATTGGTTCATTATTCATTCAAGTTCTTGCACAAATTATTTGGTGGCCAAGCAATCGATTTGCTGCAAGCAATGTTGTTGACCCTATAAGTCATGCCCGGTTTTGATAAGGACAAATACTCCTGTATTTAATAAATATTTAGCTCATATGCAGGTTCATATTAGCATATCATCAATGGCACGAGAAAGCTCAAAGCTTGAAGACCAGTTCGTATTTTCAGTTGTAATATATTTAGTGGTTTATTTGGTCTGTAATAGTAACTAGGACATTTGATTTGAAATAAGCACACACAACACATGCATGGTTTATCTTGTAAGCTCAAATCAAACCATAATGCAAAATGACCTTAGGGCATATCCTTCGGTCGATCGACACTGGACTCTTTGGGTGTCTTCAAATTGGCCCCCAAGTGACCTTAGGACACACACATTTACACATATATTTGTTAGGTACTTGAATAGGGCTTGTTTTTTTCGATACGGGATCGAAATGCACACATGGTGCACTTTCGGTCGACCAACCAAGCCAGTTCATTTTGGCCTAGTCGACCGAAACCTCCCTGGGTCAAAATTTTGACCATCTGGTCGACCGAAGCAGGTAGTTTAAAAGGCCCTGGTCGACCAAAACCTCCCTGGGTCAAAGTTTGACCACTTGGTCAACCGAACCAGGTAGTTCAAAGATACCTAGTCAACTGAAACCCTCCTTGGTCATCATTTGACCACCTGGTCAACCAAGAGCTTTTGTTCTCCAACGACCTGGTTGACCGGAGGGTCCTCGGGAGAATTCCCAGCGGTCTGGTCAACCGAACCAGCCAGTTCAGAATGGCCTGGTCGACTGAACCTCGAAAAATTGAGAAATCGCCCTCTCCTGGTCGACCGAGACCTTAGTTCAATATTTCCCTAGTCAACCGAACCATATGAGTCTTGGTCGACCGAAACTGATCTGGTCGACCGGACCTCTCGAGTTGCCATAATTTTACCACGGATAAATAATTTTTAAACAAGGTTAAAATGGTTTAAGTGTCATTAAACTTTTCCAACAATCCCTAATAGGTCCCCAACGGTCAAATATTTTGGTATGTCTATATATATTGTTTCATTTGGGAGAATTAAGAGTGATTAGCAAAAACCAAAAATCAAAATCTCTCTCTCAAGCCAAATATTTCCCATTGCTCATACTCTTTAAAAATTCACTCAAGCTTACCTTCTTCATCTATCTACATCATTTGTAAGTGTATTGAGTGTTATTGCTTAGAAGGTTTGCTCTCTCATTTGTTGTGTATTTGAATCGAGTTTCCTTTGAGAGCATAACCTAAGTATTCTTAGGTGGCTTTTCTAATAAGCCTACCCTAAGAAGACTTGTGTTAAACTTTCTAGTGTTGCATTCTCATTGCAATAACTTAGGAGGTTTGTATTTGGTTTTGGCTTGCAAAAATATTTTCAAACCTACTCAAATATCTTCTGAAATCTTTATTGAAATATTTGTGAAAAGATATTTGTGTTTGATACAATAATCTTTGTGGCAATATTTATTCAAGTATATATCAGTTGCTGAATACAAAGATTATCTACTTTGCAATCCAAGCATATACATATTCACGTGATTAAGATACTCTGCTAGTTGATATTCTTAAGGCTTGATACTCTGTGTGAACACATTTGATTGAATATTTTGAAATACACAGATTATTATTGAAACTCTCACGTGCGTACTACACTGATAGAAAATCTATTTGAGAGTTGAACTACTTAGACCACACTGAGCTTACATTATTAAATCATCTGTGGTGTATGTGATATTGTGCGCATTTGTGGTACAAATCTGCTTTATGTGAAAGCACCCTTGTATTGTACCTTTTGATTGTATATCTGAGAGATTCTAGGCGTGCCTTGAGGGGGCTGTAATCCAACCCGATAAGGATTGGTGTAAAGGTTGAAGTCAGCCCTGTGATAATTTGACCTGGTTGTATAGGTGCCGCTCCACCCGTTTAAGTGAGCAAGTTATTGTGATAATCCTTGTGTTGGTTAGCCAAGGCGGGGACGTAGGCAGTTGGCCGAACCTCGATAACATATCTGCGTGTCACCCTTTATTTACTGCTTTCTAGTGCTTGTGCGATTAATTAAACTGTTTCATTTAATTTCTGATATATTTATATATTATTCGCATTAGATTAACCGTAGGGTTGTGAACATACTACTGTTAGGAGGAATACCTAGGGGATAAATTTTAAAAATACCAATTCACCCCCCCTCTTGGGATCTCGATAAAGCTAACAAATGTCGATAGGGGGTAGTTGATTACATATTGATATATAAGTTTAGGTTCTCTTGTATTTAGGAATATTGATATTAGTATAGTTTTTTGCTGAAAATACTTTATGGTGATTGAAGTATTTAGAACACTTGTGAAAAACAAATTAAAATCAATTAAGGTTCCGCGCATAAAATTTTAAAATATCCAATTCACCCCCTCTTAGGATTAAACCTCGACTTTCATACTCCTCCCGAGACCGTAGATTGGGTCTATCTCCCATCTAGCACCTAGAGACATTAATCAAGTCTAAGCAATGCTTAAACTTGTATGTTGTGACAAGCTTTGTCAACGTATCAACTGCATTATTAGATGTGTGAACCTTCTCAAGAAGAAGTTCACTTAACGCAATCAGTTCCCTGATCCTGTGAAACTGCACATCAATGTGCTTTGTCCTTACATGATACACCTAATTCTTTGCCAAGTAGATGGCACTCTTGACTATCACACGGCAACTTAACTCCACCTTATTAGACACTGATGAGTCCCTAAATGGCACTATTTTAGGACCTCATTTACCTTTATTTTATCCAAGACTCTTCAGTTGTCCAATGCATAAGTTTTACTCACGCTTGGTCTATGAATAGGTCAATCTAAGGTGGTCTTGGTTAGATGTGACGGGTAGGTGAGAAGACGTTAGGGTGAAGAACCTGACACCTTGTCAACATGCTAGATCCCATTCTTATGAGACTAGTGCACTCCATGCTTAGCGTTAGTTCTTTAAAATATGTGGGATGCTTAATCATGACATTATTCCTTACATGTGAGAGTGAACCCATTTTCTTGAAAAAATTTTAGGTTATACCAGTGAGGCTGAGTCAAGACGATCGTTCTATAGGTATTCAAGGGTATCTTGAGTATGACAGATCATGCACTTTACACATGCCTTGTGATGTGGCCTATCCATACTTGAATTTATATGAAAATATTAACTCTGAATTGCAATTTCTGGATTGATTCTCTATGAGTTGTGTTTTTCTTGATGGTTATACAATGTTGAAACTTGTATAAGTGATTTGCTTTGGATTTTTTTGTATAATAAAGTTATGGATGAAAGAACTTGTGTGTAATTACGATATATACTTGTATGTAAAATGGCATAGTTGTGTTGCATGTTTTATTACCTGATGTTCACTAATATCGGTGTTTGTGGGTACCGCCCTGGAAACCCTCATGAGACTACAACTCGTACACTAGGATCAACCTAGAGGTTTAAAGCCTTGTTGCATATGGTAAATGTAGTCATGTTTCCCACGAAAGAGGAGGTAGATAGGATTTTCTAGTTTTCTTAGTTTTTGCTTTGCTCAAGGATTAGCAAAGCGTAAGTTGGGGGTTGTGATGAGTCCCTAAAATGCACTATTTTAGACCCTCATTTACGTTTGTTTTGTCTTCTTTTATGTTGTATATACCCTTTGTTAACATAGTTCGAAGTTATGCAAGGTTTATTTGTGTTTTAGGAAACAGAGGTTAAAACCGAGGAGTTATGCATTACGAGAAGCCAATGGAGTATTTGGGATAATTAAAGCTCAAATCAAATGTCAACTAAACCCTGAGAGCTTCAAAACGCATCAAAGGAGAAAAGACTCTGTTTGACCATATGGTGTGACCAGCAACACAAAGGGCGACCAGGTCACAAGCTTCATACTCCAAGGTTCAGACTGAAGACAAAATGCTGCAAGGTTCAACCAAGTTATCAATCAAGTGACCCTAAAGGGCGACGAGGTCGAGCTACTAAAGCCTACTGAGCCAAAGATACCGAGAGTCTCGACCAACAACTCAACCAGGGAAACCATTAAGAGTGACCAAGTCGAGTTCCTAAGCTTTCCTAAAGATCAAGATCCTACAAGTCTCGAACATCAACTCAACCAGCAAGACCCAATGGTGCGACTAGGTCTAGAGGATCTTAAGTTGAATTCCTGATTTCCTACCAACCTCGACCAGGGCACGACCAAGGGAAAGCATGGGTGCAATTTGGTCGACAGCGACGATCTTTTGTACAAGATTTGCTGCAAACTTTCCTATTTTGAAATTCAAACCTTGTACGCCCTAATGGGTATAAATATTAGCTTCAAAGATGTTCTTTGAGTTCCTCTTTGGCCTCTTTTGGGTTAGTAATAGACCTAAAAAGTCATTGAGAAGCACAGTAGATTAGATTTTAATGCTTTTCATTTAAATTCCTATCTTGGTTCTCAGTTGTACTCTTGATTGTTAGTGACAAACTATTAAGTTATCAATTGAAGCCATCTTTTACTTGCTTTCCTTTACATGCTTTCATTTAACTGCCTTGCTCTTTTCTTGCTTTAATTTCAATACAATGCTTTTGCTTTCATGCACCTTTAATGCTTGGATTGTGATGAACTCTTAGGATAGGATAACACTACTATCGATTCAGTCAGATATACGGAGTAGACTACGGATACTAAAAAGGTGCTTCGCGATTGTTAAGATATGGTATATTCCGATTCCCGTTCATACTCTGGACGATTGGTGCACCCTACGCCCTCGAATGGCTCCTTTCTTTGTTTAGCCTAATATGGATAGCTGACCAAACATAGTTTACGCACATGACAATTTAAGTAAGATTCATAACTGAGCACTGCTTTGTAGGAGTAGAGTTAAAGTAAAATTTACATGCTTTCGGTAGGTTGCTAGAAAACCCTATCAAAATCTCTCCTTTTTACTTTCTTTTACACAAAGCTTTAATAAACTTGATTGGAAGTGGTTCATAACTACACCTTAGTCCCTGTGGATCAATACCCGACTTTCTCACTTTCTACAGAACTTGGGATTGGTTAGGTTTTAGAAATTGTATTTTTGGTAGTAAAGGACCCAAGACTTGGCGAGCCTACCAAACACCCAGCTCCCTAACCAATCATGTGAACCACAACGCTTCCTTGGTAGCCTCAGCTACTGCCATGTACACCGACTCAGTAGTAGATAAGGCAACTAGTGACTGTACCATAAACCTCCAACAAATGGGTCCAGCCACAAGGGTGAATACGTACCTGACTCATTATGAATTGTGCTTCCAAGTGTAGAAGTGTCAAGTTGTATCAAGGATAAGACTAGGATTGTATTCCACAAGGACCACTGATTATCAAAGTATTTGTGAAAGTTTAGTGAAAACTTGTTGCTATAAAATGCTATGAGGAACTCTTTTTAGGCTTTTTATGTTTATGAAAATAGTAACCAAAATGGGAAGTACTTGATAAAATGCTAAAATGAGATTGAATTTTTACCAAGGTCCCAAAAATATAAATCCAACAACGCAACAAAAATAAAATAGATTCACTGAAACAATTTATCAAACACTTGGGTTACGGGTTCAACGTCCTTTTGCTTCCACCATTTACTAATTCCCTAAACTTTACTCCTCTTCTTGTTAATCCTATCAAGGCATTAATAAGATGAAATTTTCAAACCAAAGCTCGAGTAAATTTGCCACATCCAAACAGGACAAAATAAATACTCTCACTAAGTTTCAACCGAAATTCATGTAAAATTTAATTCATGAAAATCCTAGACTAAATCAAGGTTTTGTTGTGCCTGACGTCAACAACAAAACAAGAAATAAGAGCAAGTGATTTATCAATGATGCCTTTTATTTTCGGTTTTAGCCAAATAAGAGTTTAACAATAACATCGAAGAAAAACTAATAAATCATGAAAAGCAACCAACATTGAACTGAAACCTAAGTTGTAGAACTTAACCACTCATGTTTGCAATCCAAAATTGTCGGTTCAAATTAATTCCACAATAACTCATTGCTACAATAAAATAATCCCAACACAATAATAACTCTACTCAATACCTTAAACAAAATAAAACTCAATAATGTTGTAACCCAAATTAATTCCCTACTCAACAATGGCACGAACAAAAATGCTCTCAACAAATAATAACTTCAAACCAAACATTAAACAAGTGCTGAAATAACAACTACGGAAAATAAGACACAAAAAGATAAATAACTAAATATGTGAATGCTGAAAAATAAACTTGACAATGTAATTTTAAATTAACAATAAAGTAAAAATTTAAATAAGTAGCTATGTGAATGCTGAAAAAATAAACTTGACAATGTAATTTTAAATTAACAATAAAGTAAAATTTTAAATAAGTAGCGAGAGAGAGAGAGAGAGAGAGAGAGAGAGAGAGAGAGAGAGAGAGCTACTCGGGTCCTCAAGCAGCAAGGCTGCCCCCTGCGGCATTGGCTCCAAGGCCAAAGAAAAAGAAAACCCTCCTGCCCTCCAAAAACCCCAAAAAGAAACCCTAATAAAGCCTACTCAAAAAGCAACCCTTAGCCCACAATTGTTTACTTTTCCATTCTTTAATTCCCTTCCCCCAATTCGGCCTGCTTTTCCAATTAATAGCCCTTCACACACGACCCTTCAATTTGGCAATCCCAGCTTGCACACACGCAACCCAGCGAATGGCAACTCTGCATGGGCGGGTCACATCCATGCGGGCCTCCTTGTACTCCAAGCTCAGCATCTCCTTTGGTTTCTTCACTCAGCGCATGCCTCAAGTCCCCGTGGTCGTCCCTCTTTCTAATTAAAAGCATGGGCCTTCTCTTTTTGCACCCACTTGCGGCTTCTTCCACATTGTTTAGCTCCTTTTTCAAGGCTTCTTCACAGGCTCAAGTTCACGTACGACCAACGTAAAATGCTTGGCTCTCGAGTTCATTCACACACGCACGCATGCAGCTCACGTACATAGCCTCTCTTTGCGTGCATGGCTCGGTGTCCATTGCCCTCAAGCAACTCCAATACACGGTCTTTATGCTCTAGTGATTCTTCTTTGAATGTCCAAGAGCGCCCTGTAATCATTAAGTATAAAAATCCGTAAATTATCGAATAAAAATCAATGTTGAAATACGGGACATAATCAAACATTTAAGTGAAATTGTGATATTTAACTAACAGTTTTAAATGTGTAATTACGCACTTTTGATGCGTAATCACACCTCCCCCCCCCCCCCAACTAACATTTTTTTCGTTTCAAGCAAATAATGTGAATGCATTCATACCAAGAGAGTAGCAACTACAATTCCAAAACTCATGAAAATCACATGCCTTAAAAGATGCTTAATGAGCTTAGGAACACAGGAAACAAATTAACCCAAGTTAAGTATTAACTAAGAGATTTATACACCATTTAGTAAACCAACAAAGGTACTGGAAAGCAACAAAGCTCACGTATCATGAAAATAAGGCTGGAATTCTAAGATTGACTACCAAAAGATGTTAACGGTTTCAATCACAATAGTTAAATTGGGACAACCGCAGGGTCTTACTCTAGTTCAAAACCACTGTATTGGCGGTTTGCTCACTATTATACTTTAAAAGGCACCCACTTTCTTGATTAGTTAGGACCCCGGTAGTAGGTAGCCATTTTTCAGTGCATGAATATACAATGGTGGCTTTCAAGCTACTACACTTTAAAAGATACCCACTTTTTTGTTTAGTTAGGACCCCAGTAATAGGTAGCCCTTTCCAATACACAATTGTTTCCCTCTTTTTGATTTTTTTTTTCTCTCTTTTTCTTCTTTTCTTTTTGAAATTGATCCTTGGCTTATTTATTGTTTTCATTTGCTTCAAGCTTTTTCTTTTTCTTTCTTTTTCTCCCATTTTTTTTTTCTAAAAGATTAGGATATGGCTCATTAAAGTCTCAAACAACTGAAGTATACATCAACCAAAATGACCTAAGGTAGTCTTTCTAAGTCTTCTGACATGTGTAGTGTGTCTAGCAAGGCTTTCAACATCCTTTCCTTGGTTGAAACTAAGTGAAATGGATAAAATCGTCTTTTGATTTAAACTCTGATTGCACTACATCCTACATGTTCCATATCCTCAAAAAGAAAAAAAAATATTTAGGCATGTAACGTTAACAAATAAGGAATTTAGCATGCTTTGAGCTCAATAACAGTACTTTCCTAAGGTAGACCAACATAAGTTTAAAGCATGCAAACAGCAAAGTAAATTCTCTTCCACCCCCAACTAGAATGTAGCATTGTCCTCAATTATGTAGGAGAAATGAAAGAATTTACCCAAAAAGAACAATTAAAGTAAAGCAAAACAACTATAAGACGAGCAAAGAAGTAAAGGAGAAATTACTTACAAGAAAAGGAAAAAGAAGTACCTGAACAGCTTTGAAATGAGTGCAATCCTAGGAAGTAAAAAATAAAAAATAAAAACTAAAGGACAAAAGAAAACAATGAGAGAAATAGAAAAATACTTGGGTAGAGAAGTAAAGGACAAAAAATAGAACTAAAAAAAAATGTACCTAAAAATAAAATAAAACAAAATAATGAAAAATGAAATAAAGAAAAGTAAAACATCATGGTATGTTGGAGGCTCAGGAGGAATTTCATCGGAAGGTGACTAGTTTATGGCTTTAAGTGGCCGGTCTCCAAATTTGAGTCCCCACAACGAGTTTTTTTTGTTACCTGCAACAGGATTTTCTGAATTAGCATTAGATGAGTCAATATTCTCCAAGGTTTCAAACAAACCATGTTCCAATTGATTTTCTTGTTTAAACAAGAAATGATCTTTATCCAATATGGCTTCCAAAAGGTTCATTTCTTGAAGTTCTTCCAGATTTTGGGGTTGCCTACAAGTGTTAAACACATTTAGGTCTAATGTCAAATTCCCAAAACTCAACTTTAAAACACCATTCCTACAATTAATTATGACATTAGAAGTTGCTAAGAATGGTCTCCCCAAAATCACAGGTGGTGAAGAATTTGCGTGAGATGACACTTTCAAATCCAATACCACAAAATCCACAAGGTAATAAAATTTATCTACTTGGACTAAAATGTCCTCAACAATACCCTTAGGAAGTTTTATGGATCTATCAGCAAGTTGCAAAGGGATTGAAGTGGCTTTTAATTTCCCTAACCCTAATTGTTCATACACACTATAAGGTAGCAAATTGACCCCCACACCTAAGTCTACCAAGGCGTACCCAATCTTAGAATTTCCAATGACACATGAAATAGTAGGTGACCCAAGATCCTTGTACTTAGGTGATGTGTGATTTTGAATAATAGCACTAACTTGCTCGATGAGGAAAGCCTTTTTTTGCACATTTAGTTTGCGTTTCACAATCCATAAATCATTTAAAAACTTAGCATAAGCAGGAATTTGTTTTATAGCATCAAGAGGTAAAATGTTGATCCTAACTTGCTTAAAAATTTCTAAGATTTCAGCATGCTGTTTATCCTTGTGCAAAGAAAGCAGATGCTATGGAAAAGGTGCAGTTATGGGACATGCATCATTATTTGAATTTAAAGTTTTTAACTCACCACTATCTAGAGGAGGGTTAGCCTTTTTACCTGAAAGTCCTGCACTATGATCAAGGTCACCCAAAACCTTACCATTCCTCAAGGTTGTAATAGCTTTCACTTATTTCACATTGCTCCCTTCACCAGTATTCTGAGATGATTGAATTTGCCCTTGTGGATTGGGTTGGGGTTGAGCTGGGAATTTTCCATTCTCTTGGTTACTCAAAGTAGTGGTTACTCTAGTGAGGTTCCCTCAGATGTCATTGATGGCTTAGGAGTTTTGGTTGTTGATCATGCTCTAACTCTGCATAAACTGTTGCAAGCTAACAGGTTGCTGTTGTAAGGGGTCTTCCCTTCCCCTTCTTTGCATTGGAGGGGGCTAATTTGCAAAATGAGAGTGCCCTAAGCTTTGGCTAGCTACTGCATAAGGAGCATATTGGCTTTGTCCCTGTGTAGATGGCCCCACTTGGTCATTTTTTCAGCTGAAATTTAGATGACTTCTCCAACTTGCATTGTAAGTATTAGAATAAGGTCCTGAAGAATTCTTAGAAACCATATGCACTGGGTTAGATTGATCAAGCAAAACCTCTTTTAAAGCACGAATTGTTGGGCATGCATTAGTCAAATGCCCTGGGTCCTCACATATGATGCATTGTTCGAAAGATGATGGTAATACATGCATTTCATTTACTTTCTTAAGCTCAATGGAATCTAAACCTAAAGAAAATAGTGCAAGCCTAACATTAAAATCATTAGCTTCTTTCAATTGATATTTACCACCCCTACTAACACATTTTTGCCTTTCAGATCTATCATACACATCAGAGACATCCCAAGATTGGGCGTTTTCAGCTAAATAATCAAAATATTCAAAATTTAAGACCCTTTGTTGAAAAACTCACCATTGCACATGGTTTATACAAATTGCCTCATTTTTTGTTGCCACCCCTCATAGAAAAAACTAATGACCCTTCAGTTCTCATATCCATGGTGAGGACATGCATTTAAAAGGTCTTTGAAACATTCCCAATAATGATAAAATGTTTCCACATCCTTTTGGCAAAAAATCATAATTTGTCTTTTCAAGGCATTGGTTCTCTACATGGGAAATTTTTTTTAAAAAACTCGGTTTGCATTTCTTACCAAGTCCCAATGGACCTTGATCTTAAGAAATTCAACTAGGTCTTAGCTTTGCCTTTTAACAAAAATGGAAACAGTTTTAATCTTATGACGTCTTCAGTGCATGTTCTATCCATGAATGTGGAACACACTTTTTCAAACTCTTTGATACGCAAATAAGGGTTTTTAGATTCAATGCATGAAAATGAGGTAGCAATGGAATCATCCTGGGTTTAAAATTAAAAGCATTTGCATTCAAAGGTAGAATAATGCAAGATGGGGTGCTGGTCCTAATAGGCTGCAAGTATTCTCTGAGGGTCCTGTTAGGGTTCTCGCTATCATGATGTTTATTTTCAACCATGATGCTCTGAGTGTTAGATGATGATTTGAGTGAATCAAGTGAAACAAATGCACTCGATGATGAGATTGATGAGTCTGTCCTAACCAGTCTAAATGTGTTATCTCTAACCCAACCAGACATACAAACTCAATATAAATGAAATAAAACAAAAATAGATATCAACAAAAAGAAAAATAAAAGAAAACTGGTTAAAGGAGAGGAAATAGATGTCACCCAGGCTGTGAAGACGTTCACAGCTCTATAAACACCCTCTCTGTAATCAGAAAAATACTTTGATGACTCCAATTGGTCCTCGGTAATGGCGCCAAAAACTTGACTCGTTCTGAATTGTGCTTCCAAGTGTAGAAGTGTCAAGTTGTATCAAGGATAAGTCTAAGATCGCATTCCACAGTGACCACTGATTATCAAAGTATTTGTAAAAGTCACGATCCACGTAAAATGCTTGGCTCTTGGGTTCATTCACACACGCACAAGGCTCACGTACATGGCCTCTCTTTGTGTGCTTGACTCGGTACTCATGGCCCTCAAGCAGCTCCAATACACGGTCTTTATGCTCCAGTGATTATCCTTCGAATGTCCCAGAAAGCCTTGTAATAATTAAGTATAAAAATCCATAAATTATCGAATAAAAATAAAATACTATAATTTGAGCTCAATGTTAAAATACGGGACATAATTAGGCATTTAAGTGAAATTGTGATATTTAACTAACAATTTTAAACGCCTAATTAAGCAGTACCCTGTGATAGACCTCCTACCATCCAAGTCTCCTGCATAGTCTATATCCACATACCCCACTACTGATGGATCACTATGTTGTCTACTGAACATAATGTTATACCCGGTCATACCCCTCAAGTATATGAGAATCTACTTGATGGCATCCTAATGTTGTCGACCCGGATTCGAAAAGCACTTACTCACCACGCTAACAGCATGTGCCAGGTCCGACCTCGTACATATCATGGCATACATCAGACACCCCCACTGCACTAGTATATGGGACCTTTGACATGTCATGGACCTCATCGTCCATCTTAGGGCGATGAGTGGTAGACAGCTTGAAGTGACTCGTCAATGGTGTGCTCATCGGTTTAGCATCAACTATGCTAAACCTTTCTAGAACATTCTCAACATAGCTTCCTTGAGATAACCATAGTCTCCGTGCAGCTTTGTCCCTGCAAATCTCCATGCCAAGTATTCTCTTAGCTGTGCCCAAGTCTTTCATATCAAACTATTTTCATAATAGAGATTTCAACCGATTCACCTCGATCATGTCTTTAGCAGCAATTAGCATGTCATCTACATAAAACAACAAAAATATGAGAGACCCATCATCAAGACTCCTCACATAGACAGAACAATTGTATTCACACCTCTTATAGCCAATACAGATCATATAGCCATCAAATCGTTTGTACCACTACCTCAGAGACTGCTTCAGCCCATAATGTAACTTCTTTAGTTTACAAACTAAGTGCTCTTGCCCAAGTTGGAAAAATTCTTCGAACTGTGTCATGTAGAACAACTCCTCTAGATCACCGTGGAGGAACGCCATCTTTACGTCCATCTGCTCTAGATTCGTATCGTGTTTTGCCACCAGTCCCAACACTACCCTAATGGAAGTGTGCCTGACTACAAGAGAGAAGATCTCATCATAGTCAACTCCCTTCCTCTCCAAGTATCCCTTTGCTACCAAGCAAGCCTCATATTTCTCTCTTTCCTTTTCTGAAACTACTTCCCACTTGCATCCAATCGCCTACTTCCTAGCTGGAAGCTCCACCAAGTCCCATGTCTAGTTCTTATGCAGGTATTTCATCTCCTAAACCATAGCACTCATCCAACTACCTTTCTCCTAACTGGGCACGGCCTCCTAAAATGTAGTAGGATCTCTGCTAATAGTAACAAGGGCATAAGACACCAGATCATCAAAACTATACCTAGGGGGTGGCTTGACGATGCATTTGTTCCCACCTATAGCTATATTGTGCAGCGACTGCTAGTACCCTGAGCTAGAACTCCCTATGATCTGAACATCATCATTATCTCCACCCTAACTTTCTAACTCCACCTGCACCACTTGCTGATCTCTCGAACTAGAACCCTCTGCACTTCTACCTTGAGTCCCTAACTCCAACTGAATCACAATTACTGCTGAAGTTTTTTGGCTCCTATTTCTCTTATTCTTCCTGAGTACGTCTCAACATGGCTTTCTTATCGAAAACAATATCTCTGCTGTTCACCACCTTGTTTGCTGTTGGATCCCACAGTTTGAACCATTTCACGCCTATTTGAGACGCTAGAAAGATGCACTGCCTGATGTGAATGGTGTATTCCCAAAAAGGGAGTGAATTGGAAATTTTAAATCTCCTAGGTCAATTTATCTCTATTTAAAGATCCATAATCAGTATAATTCAACCTAGGGTCTTTTCTAAGCATTCACCAATTCCATAGATAATGTGATATGCAAATATATAAATCATACATTGCAATTTAAATATAAATATGCAAGTGCTGAAATGTAAAGAGAATAGGAAATAGAAAAACACAGTATTTGTTATTGAGATTCGGCCAATACTGCCTACGTCCCCGCCTTGGGCCAACTACTTAAGGACTATGTGCTCACTTAACCAGGTGGAGCGACACTGTTTACAATGCTCCTTATGAGGTAGAGTCTCCTCAGCTTAATTACGAGGTTGAGCCACAACCAATTCTCCTTACGAGACAGAGTCTCCTCAGCTCAATTACAGGGTTGAGCCACAACCAGTTCTCCTTATGAGGCGGAGTCACCTCAGCTCAATTATAGAGCTGAGCCATAACCAATTTCTCCTTACGAGGTAGAGTCTCCTCAGCTCACTTAATTAAGTTAGAGCCAAATTGGTACAACTTACAGGACGGTGTATTCCTCTTTAAGCCACGCCTAGAATACAAAGATAAATTTTTATGTACAACAAAATGTGCTTCTCAAATAGTAGAGATGTACAATGTGAAGCTCTAGATGCACTCTCGTATGATATGAAATATGCTCAATATAGTCAGGGTATTTTTCTCAAAATAATTTTCTAATCTTTGAAAAGGATGTATATGATAAAATATTTCAAAGATTTAACCCTAATAAATATTTCTCTAAAAATATTTTTCAATAAAAATGTAGGAGAACCTAGGGTTTTGCCTTTAACTAATTTTTGCCCAAATAAAAATAAGAAACCTTTCAAGCAAAGATATGTGAATGAAAACATGCTCAAGGTTCTCTTAACCTACCCAAAGATTTTCTCAAAAATATATTTCAAAATGAATGTAAGAGAAATCAAGGGTAGTTGCTCAAGAAGAATTTTTGTAATGAAAAACAAGATGAACTTATGAATCTTGCAGTGGAGATGTAAAAAGATTCACAAGCTATACAAGGTTTCTCCAAAAATATTTATCAATAAAGAATATGAGAAACACAAATTTTTACTCTCAAGAAATGATTTTGAAAGAAAAAAGTAAATGAGAGTAAATGATTTTTGATATGAAAATAGAAGCCCAAAATGAATGCTCTCTTGAAAATATTTTCAAAACTGATAAGTATAGGAGAGTATATAACTCAAAAATATTTTCAAAGGATTTTCAATCTAATAATTGGTTAGTAGATGAGTTATGAAGGGGTATTTATAAAGTTCTTGAAAAATATGACTGTTTGGGACCTATTAGGCATTTTTCAATTTTTTTAATGAAAAATTAATGATGTTTTAGTGCTCTGATATTTTGAGCAAACCGAGAGGGTTGGTCAATTGGCGAAAGCACTGGTCGACTGATCTCAAGCAAAAATTTGAATTTTTAAGGGCTTCGGTCAATTGAGAGAATGACCGATCGGCTGACCATTGGGTGATTTGCAAAAGACCGATACTCGATCGGCTGTCCTAATGACTGGTCAGTTGAGTGAACAATACTAGTCGGCTAGGGCTACTCAATAAGCCAAAATATGAAGGTCGGTCGGCTGAGCATGTGAAGCATATTTAGGCTCGATCGATCGAGCTTAGCAAAAATACATTTTTGGCCTTAAGGCAAGGTCAGTCGACTAAGGCGTTTAAAACAGGAAAGGGCCGATCAACTAAGGTCTTTGTGAAAATGATTTTTAGCCCGAATTTCATTTTAATATAATTTTAAAGCCTGAGTGTGAATTTAATCTTTTATAAAAAAGGCTTTCTATGAGAGTGTTGGTCCCTAAGGTCTATCTATTGTCATTTGAGCTTATGCATTATATCATGTAAGGCATGCATTATCACAAACAAAATTCTAAATGCATTTACAAATCAAATAAATTATATCTTCTTCTTCGTTTGTCTTCTGATGAAATATGCCAGGTTGAGATGGTATTTAAGTCCTTTATGGCTTCCATTCCCCTTATCCTTATGTATGAGCTGAAATATGAACATGTTCACATGCTAAATACACACATAAGAAACAAGTTTTTTTTTTAGTATCAAAATAAGGATCAGACTCAAAAAGCCAACAATCTCCTTCTTTTTTATGATGACAAACACATGGGGGAAAATCGAGTTCAGCCTGAAAAGGCTCCCCCTAATGATATGCATAATCTTAAAAATAAGCAATATAGCTCAAGCACATCAAGAAAGAAGACATTTCAAATTAATGCATTTAGTTTTGAAAATGAAGCACATTAAAGCTCAGATATTTATTACATTTGAAAAAATAAAATTGCCCTATCAAAAAATTCTCCCTTTCGAAAAAAAAAATGTTATTTATAATTTTGTTCATAAAATTCTCCACCTTTTGGCATCAGCAAAAGGGTTAAGCTAAGTATACAAAAATTTGAGTATTAAAAAAAAAAAAAACTTTAGCTTAAGAGAACTCTCTCTTTTTTATCTAAAATTTGGGCATAAAAATTTTATAA
This sequence comes from Malania oleifera, assembly GCF_029873635.1. Classification (NCBI taxonomy): domain Eukaryota; kingdom Viridiplantae; phylum Streptophyta; class Magnoliopsida; order Santalales; family Ximeniaceae; genus Malania; species Malania oleifera. Next base: position 76,862,890 of record NC_080422.1, on the reverse strand, counting down.
CTGATTGAAAAATATAGTAATTAAGCACACAAAACAGTATAACTGGTCATTAAAAGATTAAAATGACATATTAAACATGGTCAAACCAGAATTATCCTCAAACCATAGCAATTTAAACATTACATAAGATCTGAAAAAGATTGGAGTTCAAAACATGCGACATATGATAGCAATTTTAGGTTTGAACATAAAATCAGTCTAATTAGTTCGCATGCATTTTCATATATGAATGAACCAGACATGTAAAAAAATATATATGTATATATATACATACATACAAGAAGGCAGGATATAAAGAATTTTAGTTTTAAAATAGTTCTTGCCCCAAATACAATTTTTAAAATATATATCCCCTTTTGATATTTTCAAAAAATATTGGGGATAATGCTTATTGAAAAAGAAACTTTAATATGATGCTCAAGCAAGCAAAGATTTTCTGGTTAGGCATTTAAGCACATTTCATAATGTAACTAGAAATACCAACCATATGAATCCTAAGGATATCAATATATTTTAAATAGGGATCATATGGCAACACAAATGACTGTGACTAAACAATATATTTCAAATAAGATTTTCAATAAAATCATCATATTTAAGCACAAGCCACAATGAATTCAAAACAAATCTAAGCAAAAAATGTTGATGATCATAACAAGATGGAAATTTAATTTTAGATGCTCCCCTTTTCGATTTGAATCCTAGATTAAATGAAATGAAATTTTTTATACTTATCAAGGATTAATTTCATTAAGAGTGCAAGTAGTATAAGCAATAAATATAGTGGATAAAGATTTAATTCATTATATCATGCAACCAGTGTAATCATCCCTAAGGGTCACAAATGTATCAGAGAAAATATATTAAGGCATGAAATAGTGCACATAGCCGAGAACAATCTATATCAATTCATAGAGCTTTAAGAACTGGATATGATGTTCAGGGTTTTTCAGAAGAGTCTCAATATTCAAAAAGCTAAACATGATGCATATGAGTCATTTATTGCTCTTACTCTAGGGATGGAGCTCGATGGAGCTCAGCACTCCTAAATATGCAATGATTATTTAAGGATGAAGTCTAATATTCTTTTAACTTTCACTCATCCTTTCAAAAATATTTTAACATACATTTTATCATAATCATTTTAGCATATAATTTACGAACTTAATTTTGGGAAGAATTTAACGAAATTTCGATAGCATGCCATTTGTAAATAGGATATTTGCCAAAAATTCATGCACCAAAAACTTGGTTGTTTATAGCAAGTATTTCAATTTAAGCATGCAACAACCTAAATCCACTATCAGCATGCCATTCTCATCACTACATCATCCATGTAGGTGACATTCAGTTTAATTGGCATGCATTTTAGTGTGAGTTTAATCTTTTATGCAAAAGGCTTTCTATGAGAGTGTTGGTCCCTAAGGTCTGTCTACAGTCATCTAAACTTATGCATCATATCATGTAAGGCATGCATTATTATAGACAAAATTCTAAATGCATTTACAAATCAAATAAAATATTTCTTCTTCTTCTTTTCTCTTCTGATGGAATATGTCAGGTTGAGATGGTCTTTAAGTCCCTTATGGCTTCCATTCCCCTTGTCCTTATGTGTGAGCTAAAATATGAAGCTGTTCACATGCTAAATACACACATAAGAGATAAGTGCTTTGTCAGCATCAAAACATGGATCGGACTCAAAAAGTCAACACTATCTAGACTTCGCCTCAAGCTTTGATCTCTCATCACAAGGAATGTGCACATAGGCTGGACACCCAAATATTCTCAACCTGGAGTAGTCTATTTCTTTACCATTCTGGACCTCATCAACAACTTTCCCATCCTGTGATGCCCTTAGTGATCTATTAACCAAGAAAAAACCATACTCACTGCCTTCGCCCAGAAATTCAATGCAAGTCCAGCATTCAACCTGAGACACCAAGCCTTTTTAGTTAAGGTTCAATTCATCCTCTCTACCACACCATTTTGTTGTGGTGTCTGGCATATTGAAAAGTGTCTCCTTATGCCATGCTACTCACAAAATTCTCTGAACCCCGAATTTGGGTGCTCAGTGTCGTTGTCTGACCTGAGGCACTTTATCTTTCTCCCAGACTAGTTTTCCACCTTAGTTTTTCACAATTTAAACTTGGAAAACGTCTCAGGCTTGTGTCACATGAAGTACACCCAGACCTTTCGTGAGTAGTCATTGATGAAACTCACGAAATACACATGTCCCCCTCATGATGCTACTCTTATCGGCCCCTAAACATCCATATGAGCGTAGTCGAGTAATCCCTCTGTTTTGTGTGTGGTTTTCATGAACTGAACTCGGTTATCAACCCTATGCACACAATTAGGGCTACATAAACATATATATATCAACCTTATGTGCACAAGAGGCCCTACATAAAATTCCGAAGGAAAATCCCCCCTCCCTAGAATCTATTGATCTTCAATTTGAATTTCTATATTTGTGCTGAATGAAACCGTTGATGGTTTAATACAGAGGGTAATTCCCTTGTTGACAGCTCCTGTAACTGTTGACGGTTTCAGGGTATGGTTTCCTTGCTAATGCCAAACTGATGACGGTTTCCTTCTGCAAGCCTCTCCCTTTGTTCTTTGCATCACTATGCTTTCCCGATACATGTAGCCACCCAAATATAAGCCACATCTCCAACACATTGAGCCTTACAAAATTAGAACCACAACCTAATCTAGATCTTCACCTTAGGCTCCACTCCTTCTAAAGAACTTTGTAAACTGGTTTGAACCACCTCCGTATATTAATGCTAGAAGGCCCATAATCTCTTGATTTTCAAAAGGAACATGATTTGCACAACAAAAATTTCTAGCCAAATCAATTTTGATGTTAAAGGCAGATGCACAAGTCTCAAAGGTTTTTAACTTTCTGTCTTACTTGTGATATGTTGTTTGTTGTTTTGTTAAACCTTGTACAAATTGGAAATTTTGCCTCTATATTTAATACGCTAGATCTTAATTCTTCCAAAAAAAGGAAAAAAAAAATTCCATACAAATGTAACTGTATAAATCATTTTGTACACTAATATCCTTATTGTTTTAAAAAATAAGACAATATTTCTAAAAGAAGATATTACAAAGTAATGTAGTTAAAATTAGATAAAATTACATTTAAAATATCTAAAAATTATTATGTAAACATAAAAGAGAAAAACTTTCATTTCGTAAAAAAAACTAACAATATATATATATATATATATATATATATATATATATGTATGTGTGTGTGTGTGTGTGTGTGTGTGCGCGCATATCAATATCAATATCTATGTTATTAATTAATATGAATTAAAATATAATAAATGATTTTATAAACAATATCCTTATATTTTAAAAGCAAGAAAAATATTCATAAAAGAAAGTAAATTCAATCAAAATTATATTAATAAAATCTGGCTTATATAAGCTAGATGTTTGAACCTAAAAAAAAAAAAATTAATTTGGCTATAATACACTTCAAGTGTATCACATATCATATATAAAGGTGTGAATATTAGTAGAAAAAAATATTATTATCTTTTAAAATAAAAAAATTTATAAAAAACAAATTCACAAAAAAATTTAGAGAAATTAATATTTAAAAGTATTATTTATGTAGTTAAGATTTGAACCCAAAAGCTTTATTTAAATAAAAATAAAATAATGTAAGGGTATTATAAATATTAAACAAAACATATAACCTAAAATAAAATAGTTGGATTCGTTTTAATGTCTTTTAAAACTATTGGGAATTATTTAAAATTATTTAGATAAATAGTAATATATTTTCAAAAAATAAAATTTCAAGATAAAATTATAGACTTAAAAGTACTCTTAAATGATTAATTTTATTAAAAAATTTTAAAAATTCGATCATTAATTGATTATTAAGTAAACAAAAAATAATATTTATAAATATTTTAGATAGCAAATCATAATTTAAAATTTGCTACAAATGTATTAATATTTTTCACTTGAAGAAGTCATACCATGTTGAAATTTTTTACAAAATAGAAAATAATAATATATGCATATGTACAAGTTAATTTTTAATCTATAATGATATATAAATATTAAATTTTAATATATTCATCCAATCTTAATTAGAGCATTCATGCCATATCATAACCTTTGTATTTGAGATTTTTTAATCCATGTATCTATGTAGTGTAATAATAATGTCTCACGTATATTTTAATATTTTATAGATTTAAACAAAATATAAATTTCAATGAAGAATTTTAAATATTAATACTTTAATATTTTCCAACTAAATTATGACAATATATTGTCGATAATATTTTTTTTTTACCAAACTTTAAATAACCAAGTTGAGACATTTGAATCATAGAGAAAAAAAGAGGAGAAAAAAGGGGGTTCTGTAGGCTATTGATCAACCACTAATAGACGGTTGACTAGTCTCTTCTTCCCATGTGAGGCTACATGTGCACACATGAAACAGTCGGCTTCAACCTACGAACAGTCGACTAGTCCCTTGAGGGTTGTCAACTGGTCTAAACAATTTTTTGAAAAACATATTATTTCTTGGAATTGGCTTACACATCCTGACCCACCACATGTTTTGACCATTAATAGATGTCCTACAATTGTCAAGATAAGATTAACAACCCTATCTCGTACAAGGTAGTTATCTGTTTCATAATTTGAAGTTTTGGTGGTTATTTTCCCTCCAACTACCATTTCCTCGATTGTTTATAAATAGACAAGCCATAAGACACTTTAGGGCATGCACAACAGTGGGAAAGGTTCATTAGAATGTGTGTTTTGCTACAAAAGCCAAGAGTTTCATTCAAATCCCTCTTAGACCACTTTCTTTCCATATTTATTCTTACTACCATTTTCTTTTGCTTTTTCTCTTCATCTTTTGGATAATTACGTACATCTTTCCATTGTCATGCCATTTAGTCAAATTTAGGTCAATCTCATGTTGTGTTTTTCAATTATTATGCATGTTTAGTTTAAGTATCTTATATGTGCATGTATGTGCTAGAGAGCGCAATTAGCAGGTATGTATGTTTTTTATTTTATTTTATGAGAGATGTGAATGTAACAACATGCAAGTACTTTAATAATGTGTACACGCGATTTGACCGTAGTTGAAGATGATTTGTAAAGAGAGAATTAACATATTTTTATGCATGATTTTATGTTTGCATGTCTTGAAAACCAATTTACATGTCATTTAGGGTTTGTTAAGATGTCTATATGCATGTGATAAGTCCCTAAAATGCACTATTTTAGGCCCCCATTTACCTTTGTTTATCCGCATTTATCTTGTATGTAATCCCCTGTTAACATAGTTCGGAGTTATGTAAGGTTTGTAAGTGTTTCAGGAAAAACAAGTTAAAACCAAGGAGTTAAGTATTACAAGAAGCCAAGGGATAATTGGAGCATATAAAGCCTAAGTCAGATGTTCAGCCAAGTTCATAAGCCTCAAATCATTAAAGGAAAAAAAGACTATGTTCGACCATGTGGTGCGACTAGTAACACAAGGGGTGACTAAGTCTCAAGCTGCAGACTCCAAGGTTCAAACTGAAGAAGATTTGCTATAAGGCTCGACCAAGAGTTCGACCAAGTGACCATCCAGGGTGACCAAGTTGAGTGACCTGAAGATCACTAAGCTCAAGATACTGAGAGTCTCGACTAAGTGCTCGACCAGGGAGCTTCTAAAGGGCGACCAAGTCGAATTCTTGAGTTGAACTGAAGATTGAAATGATGCAAGTCTCGACTAGCAGCTCGACCAGCAATACCTTGAGGGGAGACCAGGTATAGATCTCGACCAACAACTCGACTAGCAAGACTTTGAGGGGCAACCAGGTCTAGATCTTGACCAGCAACCTCAACCAAGGAAAAACAGGGTGCGACCTGGTCGACAACGACAATCTTCTACGCAAGATTTTGTGCTGAACTTTCCTATTTTGAATTTCAAACCTTGTAAACCCTTTTGGGTTTAAATATTAGCTTCAAAGATGTTCTTAAGGTTCCTTTTTGGCCTCTCTTAGGTTAGTGACAGACTTAAAAAGTCATTAAGAGCCATTTAGAGGACGAGTAGTGTAGATTTCAATACATGTTCTAGTTCGTGCAAGACAACTTTAAAGGTCTGTGACAACTAGCGAAACTCTTGTGCTTTCCACATAGATTAGATGATCATTCATTTGTATAGACAGTCATTAGTGACAGATAGTTCAAATACAAAGGATTGATCTTTTTACATGTGTTCTATTTACTCCTTTCATTTATATGCTTTCATTTAAATGTTTTCCTTTACATGCTTTGATTTACTACTTTCGGTTGACTTTTTGGTCAGATACCTATTTAATTATGACAAACCATAGTATCTCACCTGTGTGCTTTGAGTATTTAAGCAGGTTTATGTTTCAATTAGCACAAATGATGATGCAATTTGGAAGCCGTAACGAGCACCTAAATGAGCATTCCATGGAACTGCAAAGGAGCAGCGCATGAAGAATGATTTTTGTTTCAAGTTGTATTTTTATATTTATATTTTGGGTCTGTAATAATAATGCAAGATTTGTAATAATTAATGCATCTGCATGCATGGTAGGACTGTAAACTCAGTAATGTCTTAGACAGATCGTAGGATAACCAAAAGACCCTAGGTCGATAGACGCTAGGTTTTTAGGCTAAATTAAGAAGCCTAGACCTTAGAAAGTCCCTAGATCTTTGCACAAGCATTTTATGGAAAATCCCCTTAAACTTACAAATCATATATGTGAAAACTGGGGTAAAATTATACTCTTAATTAAAACCTAGGCTTAAGTGTGTAAGGGTTTCGGGCGACTGAACTTGCGCGTTGAAAATACCTCAGTTGACCGAACGTGGAAAAGTCAATAGTGTTGACTTGACTTCGGGCGACCGAACCAATTTGAACTAAGTGTCCTCAGTCAACCGAACATTTAAACCTAACTTTTCCACCAACTCGAGTGCCTGAACCTCATGTTCAAAATACCCTCAGGTGATCGAACTGAGAAGTTTGGAAGACCAAACTTGAGGTCAGGCGACTGAACTTCGAGCAAGTTGGAAAATCGCTTAGTTCAACCACCTGAACCTGTCCTCGGGCACCCGAACATGAAAAATTTACTTTTTCTTATGTGTGTGTTTGGGCGACCGAACTTTTGGCTCGGTCGACCGAAACTCTTGGATTGACCAAATTTTACCGTAGGTAATTAAGGATAAATCATGGTTATTTTGATTAAACATGTTTAAAACAATTTTAAGTATTACCCTTATGTCCCAATAGTAATATTTTTGAGTAAGGCTATATATAGGTGTTCATTTGCAAAAATTAATGACAGTTTAGAGTTTTGATTAGAAATTTTTCTCTTTGAAATTTCTTTGTGCTTCTCACTCCCATTCAAGCCCATATACCTCACTTTTACTCGTTTCCTTGCAAAATCATATTGAGTGAGTGTATCTTGAGATTACCTACACTAGCTTATACTCTCATATTTGTAATTGTTTGTTGATTTTCTTGAGAGTTAAGCCCAAAAGTTTTTCCCAGTGATTTAATTCATAAATTCATTTTTGGGGAAACCTTCTTAAGCTTGTGAGCCTTTGCATTCTCATTGTAAGACTCAAAAGCTTGTCTTGTGCTGTGAAGAAAAATATTTTTGACAAGCTTGTTTTTTAAAAATAGCTCATGTGCTTGAACTTTTGGAAATCTTGTTTGAGATATTTGATTATACTTTTGAAATCTTTTAAACATTATTTTTGGTTGATATATTTATATATTGTTTCAAAGATAGATTGATACTACACTCGCATGCTTGATTGCTTATTGACTTTACCTTGAGTGTTATTACACATATCTTCACTGAGCTTATAGATCTATCATATGAAAGTGCATTAGTTATTGCATGTGCGTATCGGTACATATATGCTTGCGTAAAAGCACTTAAATTGTACGCAAAATTTCATATCAATTGATTGTATTCCAGGCGTGACCTGAGGGGGTTTGATCTAACCCGTAAGAGTTGGTAAGACCTTTTCTGCCTCGCAAGGAGAGTTTGTAAATGTTGAGGTTAGCCCTAGAAATTTGACCTAGTTGTAAAAGGTACCGTTCCACTCATTAAGTGAGCATTAGTGGAATCCTCGAGCTCGCGAGTTGAGGCAAGGATGTAAGCAGTATTGGCCGAACCCTGATAGCATATTGTGTGTGTACTTTATATTTCCATAATTTATTTTCTGCACTTTCATTTTCAGCACATGTATGTTGTATGCCTAATTCATTATATGATGTATATGTGTTGATTGAGTTTACGATTATATAGACAGACCCTAGGTTGTGTATTACTGCTACTGATTTGGATAAACCTCAGAATAAATATTTAATACCCAATTTACCCCCCTCTTGGGAATACTCCAATTCCAACACTTTCCTTTATTGCTTAGATTGTGATGAAGCTTTAGAGATAGGATAACACTGCTACTGATTCAGTCAGATATACGTAGTAGGCTACAGTTTCCTATAGAGGTTCTTGTGATCGTTGTGATAGGGTATACTATGGTTCCCGATCATGCTTCGGACAATTGGTGCACCCTTGCAACCCTATGCCACTGAATGGCTCCTTGAACCATCTAGCATAATATAGATAACTGACTGGGCATAGTTTACACACACAACATCCTAAGTCAGATTCATAATTGGGCATTACTTTATAGGAGTAGAGTTAATATAGATTTTACATGCTTTCAAGTAGTTATTAGAAAAACCCTTTTCAAAACCGCTCCTTTTCACTCTCTTTTTACACAAAGCAATAATAAACTAATATGGAAGTGGTTGATTATTGCATCTAAGTCCCCGAGGATCGACACTTGACTTCCTTACTTTTTATAGAACTTGGGATTAGTTAGGTACTATAAATTGTATTTTTGGTAGTTAAGGACCCAAGCCTTGGTGAGCCTACCAAATTTTGGTGTCGTTGCTAGGGACTTGATTACAGTTATTAGCCAATTTTCTAGTTTAACATGTTATTTCTTTGTTTTTCCTTCTTTGCTCTCCCTTTCTTTCATTTTTGTTTTTTGTAACATATATTGAAGTCTTGATTCTGTGTGCTTAAACATGATTATCGTTGAAAAAAAACCAGAGCCCGAGAGGTTTGATCAACTGACCAAAGGGGTCGGCTGACCTCACACAGAGATTTGAATTTTATTTAGGGGTTCGGTTGGCTGAGCAAGGGGCTAGTCGGTTGACGTAGGGTGATTTTCATTTTTTCGTAACTTCAGTCGACTAGCCAAAAGGACCGGTCGGTTAAGCCTTGAAGGTCGGTCGGCTGAGGCTATTTTGAACTAAAATCCTGGTTGACTGAGGAAGGTAGAAAGGCAAAGTCCTGAGGTCGGTCGACTGAGGACACTAAATTCAAAAATGGTCGGTCAATTGAGCCTTATCAAGGTTTGACTTCTGGACTTGGTTGGTCAACTGAGCAAATTTGAACTGGAAGGGTTCGGTCGACCGAGGTCCTTGATTACCTCAATTTATGCCCACATGTTGACCCTAAAGCTATTTCAAAAATCTTTGTTAGATTTTAGCTTTTGTGAGAAAGGTTTATGGTGCAAGTGTGGATCCCCTAAGGTCAATCTAAGGTCGTCTGAGTTTAGCAATTCATATAATGTAGAAGCATGTATTATTACAGACCGAATATAAAACTAAAATGCAATACAAATAAAATCAAATGTCTTCTTCTTCTCTTTTACTCTTTTGTCTTCATGGAATACACTAGATTGAGCTTTAAGTCTTGTCATGGCTTCCATGTCCTTTTGATCTTATGTGTGACCTAAATTATATGCATGCTAAGTACACATATAAGAAACTTGTGCTTTGTCAGTATCAAAATAGGGATTGGACTCAAAAAGTCAACATGACTAAGTAAAGTTCCTGAGCTGTATTGAAAATTGAAATGCTGCAAGTCTTGACCAGCAAGACTTTAAGGGGCGACCAAGTCTAGATCTCGACTAGCAGCCTCAACTAGGGAAAAACAGAGTGTGACTTGGTCAACAACAACAATCTTTTGCACAAGATTTTGTGTTGAACTTTCCTATTTTGAATTTCAAACCTTGCAAACCCTTTTGGGTATAAATATTAGCTTCAAAGATGTTCTTAGGATTCCTCTTCCTCTTTGGCCTCTTTTAGGTTAGTGATAGACATAAGAAGTTATTGAGAGTCATTTAGAGTAGGAGTAGTGTAGATTTCAACACCTGTTTTAGTTTTTGCAAGATGTCTTCAAAGGCTTGTGACAACCGACGAAACTCTTATACTTTCCGCGTATATTAGATGATCATTCAGTTGTACGGATAGTTGTTAGTGACAGACGATTCAAATGCAAAGGATTGATCTTTTTACCTGTTTTCTATTTAATGCTTTCATTTATATGCTTTCATTTAAATGCTTTCCTTTACATGCTTTGATTTACTGCTTTCCTTTATTGATTAGATTGTGATGAAGCTTTAGAGATAGGATAGCACTACTACTGATTTAGTCAGATATACATAGTAGGCTACGGTTTCTCGTAGAGGTTCTCGTGATCGTTGTGATAGGGTGTACTGCGGTTCCCGATCGTGCTCCGAATGATTGGTGCACCCTTGCTACCCTATGCCATCGAATGGCTCCTTGAACCGTCTAACCTAATACGGATAACTGATCGGGCATAGTTTACGCACACAACATCGTAAGTCAGATTCATAGGTGAGCATTGTTTTGTAGGAGTAAAGTTAATATAGATTTTATATGCTTTCAAGTAGTTATTAGAAAAACCCTTTTCAAAACCTCTCCTTTTCACTCTCTTTTTACACAAAGCTATAATAAACTAATCTGGAAGTGGTTGATAATTGCATCTAAGTCCCTCAGGATTGACACCCAACTTCCCTACTTTCTATAGAATTTGGGATTAGTTAGGTATTATAAATTGTATTTTTGATAGTTAAGGACCTAAGTCTTGGTGAACCTATCAGCATGTGGGAATTCAAATCATTGAGTAAAACTTCTATTTCTTAATTTTGAGTACAAGTGGTCAACCGATCGTGTATGAGCAAATGACCTATATTTAATGGCTGGTCAATTGGCTAGACTATAAAGTGTTTTTTTTTTTTTCCATATTTTATTTATTTATTTTCTAAATTTTCCAAGGTGTTTTGTTATTCTATAAATTCATGTTTATTTGAATTGAGTCTTCTCGATGTTGAGATTTGTTGTGGTTTATGGTTTTTCCTACAAAAAAATAAAATAAAATATTATCTTCTTTAGAAAAAAGAGGTTTTAAATACTTTTTTTTTAAGGAACTTGAATTTTATTTTTTTAAATTAAATTTTTTCTCAAATTTCATAAAAAAAAATGTATTTTTAAAACGTTTTTGTGAACTATGGTGTCTTGGTCCCAAAAATTTTCAATGGATTTCTAAAAAAATAATAATAAAAAAATTTAAAATTATTGTGTATGTGCTCTTCTTTTTCTTTTCTTTGTGTAAATAAAGGAAAAATGAAAAAATAATAAAATAGTGGAGGTCTCCATGAGGTCAGTTTCTCTGTACAGATCCTATAAAATATTTCTTCATGACTTGAGAGAAAAAAAAAATTATTTTCTAAAAAATAAAACAAAATTTTGCATTTTTTTGCAAGTTGTCTATTGCCTTTTAGTGGTCACTAGTTTCCTAAGAGCTTGAACGGTGGAACAAACCCACTAGTGGTTGACTGTTTCCTCTCTCTCTCTCTCTCTCTCTCTCTCTCTCTCTCTTATTTTTGTTTAATTTTTAAAAATATTTTCTTAAAAAAATATATTGTTTAGGAAGACACCCACACATGTAATTAGAGTAATTATTTTTAGAATGGGGTGCTAAAAAGGGTGCTATGAATTAATTTTCTATATGAAAGATTAATTAATTACTGTCTTAACCCACAATCGTGCTCCTGAATTCAAAATCTTTTCGAATTTTTTTTTTCTTTTTATCTATTTATAAAATAAAGTGGCAATCCCTTTCTTTTATTTTAAAATAAAATGGACAAATTAGTTGACTAGTTGACCGTTGTTCTTTCTTTTGCCTTTTTTATAAATTTCGATTAACAAATCGTTGGTTATGGACCTTAGAGCGTGCCATTGACATATATCATGAAAAATATATCTATATTTAATTACTAATTGTAAAAATATTTGAAACAATATTATTTACATGTAAAATTAGGCATATGACACATTTAGGGCCTGTTTGGTATGATTGTTGTTATCTATTTTTTGATTTTATTTCTTTATAGTGAAAAAACAGATTATAAAAACACTTTTGTTTATGTTATTAACTTTATGTTTCTATTGTTAGTTTTCAATTGTTTGTCAAAAAATTAAAAGTCAGATTTTATAGTTTTCAATTGTTTTGATAACCTGTTGTTAGAAATTTTAACATTCAAAACTAGTTTTTTGAATTAAATTATTTATTTTATACACTTTAAAATTAATATCAAAATTAAATGATTATATGAATTTAAGTATAATTAAAAGAAAAATATAAATAAATGTCAAATAATAATAAAAAAGCCAATTCCAATACAATTTTTATTATAAAGTAAAATTTGAAAGGAGAACAATTAAGTAAAATAATTATAATACATTTTATTTTTATTATAGTAATTTTTTAATTTATATTATTTATAATTTTATTATTTCAATCATATTTTTATAATATTATTTGATTTAAAAATAAAATTGAGTATTTTCTAATTAAGTTTTTAATTTGGATTAGTTTTATAAATGTTAACTAGTTTCTAATTTTTAGATTCAATTTTTAATTTTTGTTTCTAATTTTTATTTGTCTAATTTTTTCTAGCCATATTAAATTGCCCTTAATAATTTTTTTTAAAAATAAAAAATAAAAAAAATGACCAACATTTTGAAACCTTTCTAAAACGACATCGTTCACTTTCCAAGGGCGCCACTTCTTTATGCCTGCTAGACTACAGTTCGTCTCCAGATTACGCCCTTCTCGAGTCTCAAGCAAACAAAATCAACCCGAAGCCGGCAGCCACACCTCGCTGTCTGAGCTCCCAAAACCCTCCGGCAATGGCTGCTGCCGGTGCTGTACAAACCTTCGAAGAATTCGCGAAGATCCACGCGCTGCTCCTTGCTGCCTCGGGGATTCCGCAGTCTCTGCACCGCCAGCTCTTCGAAAAACTATCCTCTGAGACCTTCGACGGCGGTCGATTCTTCCATATCGAGCCTTGCCAGGACGGCCGGCAGAGGAGGCTGGTCCTCGCCGCTGATTACGTGGACAAGGAGTCTCAGGTTTTCCTCGTCGACCACGCCTGGACTTTTCGTCTCTCCGAGGCTCACAAACAGGTCATACTTCTTAAACGCTACTTAAAATACAACCGTTCGTTTTTTAAAAAAAAAACTGTTTCTCGGATTTCTCTTGGCTTCTTTTGAATTCCCAGAAAGTATCGAAGAGAAAATGATGAAAATTTTATGTCGTGTGTTTTCCATTATTTTTTCTTATCCTAAAGCCATTCACCTGGTACTGTAGGAAACGTATTTGCTCGAGTTACATTACTTATTTCGTTGACTCTTGACTGCTTTTCAACAATTCATGTTAAAGCCCAGAGAAGGGATGAAACCAGAATTTTGTTTGATGTGAGTATGGCCAAAACAAGCACTAAAATAGATAAAATACGAGAATTTTTTTTTTAATAAAAATTTGATGACTAGAAAATATTAGTATTAGACCAAAAAAAATGCTGATAGAATTTTTATTTATGGTCCATTGTTCTGAAAGCAGTGGTATATAATGTTCGTAAATTATTTTAAATATTTTTACAAACCATTACTGAGCTATTATTTTTCACAAATGCAACATTAGAGTTGTGTTTTGGAGCAGGGATTTCAGTCTTAAATTCGGACTTATGTGGATCTTGAAGAAACTCGCTATAATTTGGATTTGTAATGCATTTTGTCCAAATCCATACAATAAAGAAGTTTGAAACTCAAGCTTCCACAGACGCACACAGAGTAAATATATAGTATTAAATATTTATGTTGTGACTGTTTTCAAATACAGAATCTTCTTTATGAAAAATTTGATGGTAATAGACTTCATGGTTGTCAAACCAAGATTCAAATCGTGAATCTAAATTCCAATTTTGAGAATTGAGAATTGAATCGAATCGAAGCTATTCTAAATGATGAGCATATATTGACATACAAACGACAAGCAAAATGGTAAAATGCATTTAAATTTTGAAAAAAAAAAAAAAAAAACCATATTTCATGTGTATACTTTTCCCTAAGCAAATGAAAACTAAGTGAAAGAGTCAAATTAATAAATAAATAAAAAAGAACTTTATGTTGTTTAAGGGAAGAAATCAAGAAAAATAATAAAAAATGAAATTTTAGTGTTTATCAACAATTTTTAAAAATAATATTTCTTATATATTCTTTCATAGACTAAATAGAAAAATATGATAATAACTTAACAAACTACCACGAAAAACCAACTCTTGAATCATAACAACACAATGAAACATGAGTACCACCTTAGCCAGTGAGTGTGCTTTCCCTTCTTCTTAATTGCAGAATATCATACTCCTAGAGTGAAGAATGGTTTTGTGAAGGCAAGATGTGAAGTTCTATTTCTTCTTTGTTTTAGCACAAAACTAATGTAGACAAGGAATGGAAGGTAATAGTGTAAAATAAAAGCAAGAAGAAAGAAGGAAATGTTGTTTTGGGGGTTTTAAACTAGTCAAATTTGTCAGGATATGATAGGTCTCATGGTTATCAAAATCCCAATCTGGATCATGAGATTCTACGATCATACGATCCATACTTGCCTAATCAATCTGGATTTTAAGTAGAATTTTAATAAAGTAGGATCCTATCGGGAGCCTTGGGATCTTAGGATCTTGATAATGGAATATGGATTTTTCCTATTAAGATTTTAACATAAAATGGCCAATATATATTTTTATTGCCCCGAACACTTACTTTTGCAATAGACACAAAATTTGGTCTAGTTGGCTAAATGCATCAAATTAGGGCAACATAACAAACATTTTCTAGGATTTGTTCAATCCAAGTCAAGAGAGCAACTGAACATCTCTTGAAAGCTCTCTTCCTTCAAAATTGAAAGCTCTCTGAGAGCTTAAAGTTCTTGATAGACAGATCCTAGCAAGAGTAGAGGTCTGCTGAGAGTTTTGAGATTAGAGAGAGCTTCAACAAATAGGGAGTTGCACAGTCAGGCTGAGAGCTTAAAGTTGCAGGCCTGTAGTGGTTATGCGTTATCTTTGTAGTTTTTTTGTACTTTCTTCCTCTTTTTATTTTTTCCTCTTATTATTGACAAGCCAGAGACCTATCTTTTTTCCCAAAGCGAAGAGCATATATCTTTCTTTTTCCTCTTCCTTTCTTTGTGACTAACAAAAAGTTCATCCTCTTCTGCCTTTCTTTTTTTCCCTTCTTTTCCTTCTTCTTCTTCTTATGGTCTGATGACAAAACCATGGAAATTGAGAAATTTACATGAGTTCATTGAATTAAGATTAGCAGTTTCTTCTTCCTTCTTCTCTTCATTCTCTTCGCTTTTATTTTTAATTATAATTATTAAATAAACAAGCTAGCAATAGTCTGCCCTTTGCAGAGCACTTTGTAGCTTGAGCTATTTGGTTTTTTTATTTATTTTAGGTTCAAAATTGTTAAGGAAAAACCTGCTAGGTGCTAGCTAGCAAGCTAGCTACATTCCCAAAATTTGTTTTTATTTCTTAGACTCACTATCAGGTTTTTAGGATTATTTTATTTAGAGTTGTCAAAAATTGCCAAATATATAAAATTTTAATTTATTTTACATTGTAAGTAGAATCTTATGATCCATGATCCGATGCTGTAGACCCTCCTGACAATCCTATGTAGAATCCCGATTCTAACAACTAAGATATACTTACATAATAACTGATAAAGTTGAGATTAGAGAGAATATATACACACATATATTAGTGTAGGTCCCAGGCTCTTACATAGCTTTGCGCCTGCCCCATGGATCGTGCCCATAGTTACCAGAATATGTACAAACGTTCCAAAACGTAGTACATTTTTGTTCTAGAGCGCAAAATCTAACAATCTTGATTTTCAATTCAATATTTTTTTTATTAGTTAAAGTGGAGAATTATCACCCTATAGTTTCATCCTAATTCATTACTTATCTATTTCACAAAAGAAAATCTCTTCTAGATTTTGAAGCATTTCAATATCCTTCCCAATATATACAAGTGCCCTTACATATTTTTCACCAATATATCTATATCACTATTTTTAAAGCATGTGTGTGCATGATTTTGTTCCTGTTCCACAAACGGAAACATTCTGTGTTCTAGGTAATATATGCTGTGCCATTGGCAAAGGCACGGATGCTACCTATTGCTGGCCAGCAGTTTGCATCCCATTCTATTACCAGGTGGATGTGGCATTTGGGGAGTGAGGGAAGCCACCCAGTTGATTAGTTGGGTCCCAAATGGGCTCTGCTGTCATTGGAAAAAAAGTTTGCATGATGTCAAATTACTTGTATATTTTTTGAGAAAAGTAAAGGAGAGAGAAAGAGAGAGTGTAGGTGAGATAGGTGCAAATTCTCAAAACTCACAAACCCCATAAAATTTTACTTAAAACAACTCTTGATTCCACAATATAGGTTCTGTTAATTGGTTTGAATCAGTGCTCTTTAATGCATTCCTGAGGTGTGCCTTCAGGCTTTTTGGGATTAAAACACATTGGGGCATAGTTTAAAAGGCAAAAATCCCAAAATGTGTACGTTTTTGGGATGGGGCTTATGCCTCAGCCGCAAAAGGGCAATTTTTATGCCTCAAAATGGAAGGCTAAGCCTTTTGGGTTCAGCAATTAAATTGTTTTAATGATACAAAAATTATTAAAGAGACTGCAAAAAATAAAAACATATTAGGGCACAAAATGCCCTTTTATTTTTTGCATCCTTTCAATGAAATGAAGAGTCCTCCCGCCCTTCGACGAGTACCCCGTCCTTTTGATACTGAGCCAACTGATCTTCTTCGGCAAGCTCCTCCTATGGGAAAGGGAAGAGATGAACTGCCTTCACCACCCTTTTCACTCTTAGATTGTTATGTGCGAGCAGCTCCTTGGACAACCTCTCTTGACTTCCTTCATTCTTTGGCCAGCTTCTTCGATCCTTGACCTACAATGGTTTGAAAAGTAAGTGGGAGACGATGGCTAGTATACTGATCTCAATGAGCCCTTCCCACTTTCACATTCGATTCTTTGAGATGAAGTGCATTAGAAAAGCAAGAGAGAGATTTGAGAGATGAGGGTGGAAGTCTAGGTCATAAGAGTTGCATGGGATGTTCCAGAATTGATAATGTGTGTGTTTTATTAATTTTTTCCCCTCGCTGAAAAGGTAACTCACTGCTAATTTTGTTTCCTTGGATAGTGTCATGAGCCGAACATTTCACACCTTGTGAAAGGTTGTATCATGTATGGCACTAGCTATAACACTTTTGCTTAACTAGCCTGCCAAAAGTATACCGCAGTTTGCCACAAGATGACATTCACAACCGTCGAACGCAAAGTAAGCATAAGCAATAAGCAATAGCATAAGCAATAAGCAATTATGTGAGCAAATGAGAATCAGATGGTAAATTGTAAAGCAACATAAATCATTACTAACTCTTTCGTAGGCAATGTGTGTTTAGTGAGGGAGGCTAGTAGGCTAAACACGTTTACAAAAGCTAGTGAGTTTTATAATGATTGATAAACACTCACCCTTCCCTAAAGAGCTTTATATGCTATTCTAGCTCTAACACTAGGAAACATAGGACTAATCAAGGAGTCATACTCTCATTTGACACTAAGGCATTATCACACTCAATGAATAGAACCTATATACAATTTACATGATGGTCACCCATCATAGTAGTCAAAGCGTGCCTAGGCATGAGGCGCACTAATGTGACGAGGCTTGCGCCTCTCCGGGGGTGAGGCAAGGTGACCTTTAAGAGGTGCAGTGAGGCGCAAGGCACAGTGAGTCAGTGAGGCAGTGAGGTGTCACAACTGTTTAGATTGTACTTTGTTTTTTTACTTCTTTAATCAGAGCCATCTGTTTTCTTTCTTTTTTCTTTATTTTTTGCTGATTTTGGAATTGCTGCCACTTTTTCCTGCCATATGTACCCAGGTGCTCTCAGACTTCTTTCTTCTTTTCTTCTTCTTCTTCTGGCCTGCTGTGCTTCTCTCAGTCAAAGCTGCGAACCCCCTTTTTTAATTTATTTTTGTTTTTGCAGTCCTTTTTTTTTTTAAAGAAATTCTGTTTCTTTTCCTGAAATTTCTGCTCTGCTGCTCTGTGCCACCTCATTAATGTTCCTTTTTTTTTTTTCTGCAGTTTTATCTGGAAAATGAGTTGTTTTTTCTTCCTGGAAACATTTCTTTTTCTGAGCATTTCTGCTTCTGCAATCTGGGATTCCTGGCATTTCACTCAGTGCAGCTGCTTTTGCTGTTTTTTTTTTATAATAATTTCCCTGCTGCTTATTGCTGCCATGAGTTCTCTTTTGTGGAACTTATGGCATGAACATTGCATATTATGAAAATTTGTGTTACAAGTATTCTTTTTTATGTCCTAGTATTGAGTATTTGGATATTTTAAAATTCAAATATTAGTCCTGATGTGTTTAGAATCAATAATCCATTATGTAGGGTATTTTACAGACAATTTTAATAAATGTGCGCCTCACCTTCATGAGACGCGTGCCTTCGCGTCACGCTTTATGCCCAGGCTCGAGGCACCCTTTGCGCCTCCCATCCCATGTACTCAAGACAAATGGTTACAGGCAAGCATAATGCCGTGAACGAGCTCGGCTTGTGAGTGATAGGCATGTGGCTGTAGCTTTACAATTTATGGGCAAATGCAACTGGAGTTACGTGAATTTGAAGTGTTGGAATTTTATATAACTGACCTTATAATTTATTTAATAAAGTTTATATTATTTATAATGCATATAATTTAAATATAAATTAAATTCCTAAAAGGCTTATGCCTCACCTTGGAGGTAAAATGCCTTGCCTTACACCTTCACCTTTTAAAACACCAGTTTGAATTACTTTTTTTGTTCCTGCGCTGTCCTCAGATTGTTTTTTGGGAAGCAGAAGTATGAATTTGCAATAGGTGAAGGTTGGACTAAAGATAGAATTAGTGCAATGTTTTAATAGGCTCAACTGAGGCTCACCTTGAGGCTAGCCTCAAGGCTGGGCATGCCTAAAACCCCCTGAGGCTCAATCTAAAATATCAAAT
This sequence comes from Malania oleifera, assembly GCF_029873635.1. NCBI lineage: Eukaryota > Viridiplantae > Streptophyta > Magnoliopsida > Santalales > Ximeniaceae > Malania > Malania oleifera. Next base: position 76,843,571 of record NC_080422.1, on the reverse strand, counting down.
CCCAAAAAGGCTAATGCATTGCGTGTTGAGGGTTATGCCTTTATGCAAAAGGCATGGCTTTTGTCCCTCTTTAGTTGAGGCTTGCACATTTTGGGTGTTTGATTCTCAAGTTAGATGAGGCAAGAAACTTTTAGCTCCATGTTTATATAAAAGGAATGTCATAATACAAGTTGATTTTCAAAACTCTTAAACCTAAACCTTTCCAAAATAATTGAGTTGTATCTTAGATTTTGAAAATAAATTGAACTTGGTAATGTTATAGCATCTCTTGTCATGATTTACGTAATGAATTCAAGTTAACAATTTAAATGGTCGACAAGTAATCTGCAGTTTATATTCGATTTTTTTCTTTCTTAATTTTTCTTAATTTTTAATGTATATGAAATTTACTTACATACATTTATCCAAAAATAAAATTCTCAAAAGGCTTAATGGCTCAATGTTTAAGGCTAAAAGACCTGGCCTTATACCTTCACCTTTAAAACATTACTTTAGTGAAAGAGGAGTTTGAAGTAAAAGATATGTGTTATTTTAGTAAATTGTTTAGTAAGAATTATGTAGACCTGAAGTTGAATTAAGAAAAAAAAAATAACTTGCTAATGTTGCTGAGGTTAATAATTATGGATGCTTCGTAACTTGTAGATAAACAGGTTATTCAGTTGAGGAAAACTTTTCTTAAAAGAATATGAACATAATAGAATGTACAGGCTGTACAGCTTGGATGGGTATTTTTTTGCTGAGGCTGATTAAATTGTTCCAACATGATAGTAAAAATAATGCTGTGTTTAGAAGCATGGATTTCTCAGGCCTTGATTGTAGTTGTTTGGATTTGGATGAAACCCAATACAATTTTGTATTGTGTTTTGTCTAAATTTACACAAATCCAAATCCAACGTTTGACTCCAAACTCCCAAATGTAGGTAAAATTTTGTATGTGTGGATGAAAAATATTCCAACTTCTACATGTAAGAAATTTCGTATCATTAATTGTTTTCTGTATATTGAAACTTGTGCAATTTTTGAGTGGTTGCAGCTGCAGGAAGTTCCTGGGTTGGCTCAAAGGATGGCCTCATTGATGTGTGTAGATCTTGATTTGACTTCAGATTCTGAAGAGGTAGATCATGTTCCTGAAAACTCGCATGGGAAAAATGCTGAATCTAATGTTGAGGAAATGCTGGAGAGTGAACTTCATAGAGCAAAACAGAGAGGTGATGATACCATAAAGTGGTTGGAGCTTGAGGGACTTGACATAGATGATACCATGCTGCTGTCTCTCGACTTGCCTAGTAAATTTCCGGTTTGTCACTCTTACCTTATGTTCGTTTCTTTTTCCTTCCACTTTTTTCCCTGTCATCAACAGTTCTGGACCTTCATATCTTAATATGGGGCTGAGAAAAAGTGGCTCTTGGTTGTAATTTTTTCCCCAGCTCTATGAGCACTGCTTTTTTAAAATTAAACTTCAAGAATTCCACATTTTTGATTCCTTCGCTCAAAATTTGATTTATAAAGGGATAGATTTGATATATTTCTGAGCTGAAGTGGCTGTGCTAGGCATGTCAAATGGCATTTAGGTATTTATATGCACATGCTTTGCTTATGCAGGCCATATGGAGCAATTTTTCCCTTTTTTATTGGGCAATGCTCTGTATAGTTTCAGAAGTTAAAGATTAAAAAGTAATACATGCTTTTCATTTTTTTATTTCATTTCTGTGCAATATTTTGTTATTCCCGTTAGGGTTCAGTCATGCGCTGGTGATGTCCTTCTTTATTCTTATTGTGGATAATTTTGGTTGCTGATATACTGTTAACATTAATTTTTTCAAATATATAACAATCCACAGTTTTTGTTAAAAACAGTTGGAGTGGTGGCAATATTTGATGCTTCACTTTTTGTTTTCACACTCAATTTCTGGGTTTGCACATTGAAATTTATTTGTTTGCTATATTTGCTCTCGTAACTTATTGTGAAACAATATATACATATATTTATTTTTCATTTTCTAAAGCTCTATTAACATTTTGGTTTCTCATTTTAGAATTTGCTTGCACTTAGCCTTTGTTGGAACAAACTTGAGAATCAGGAAATAGTTGTACAGGAGATTATCAAATTCAAACACCTAAGGGCTCTCTGGCTGAACGATAATCCAATTCTTAAAAAATGGTAAGTTCGTTAATGCATCGGAAGTTATTATCCTCTTCTTCATAAGAGCATGCTCAAAAGACTTCCCAGTATTTTGATCTATTCTGTTTTCCAGTGATGCACGAATGGCAGATGCAATTCTCCGAGGATCTGCTGGATTGGAAATCTACAATTCATGTTTCACTCATAATTGTAGTGTCTGGGCACTGGGATTTTGTGGTGGTATATATGGAAAGGATAACCCAGGTGGAACTCATGAGAGTGTCCGTCCTTTGCAGAGTGTGACCTCTCTTGACCTTTCACATAGATGTATTCACAATTTAATCAATAAGGTCCGACTGATTCTATCGCTTGCATCCTGTGTTCATCTTCCAACACATCCCCCTTCCCTCACCCCTCCCCTTAAAATTTTGTATGTATTGCACTTGAGTACAGTGGAGTTGGAAGTTTGGCATAATTTTTCATGTGGATTTTGTTCCAACTTTGCTGGCTAAGTGTGAGTTCCATTATATTAATATTGGTTTCCTGTTGAAGTGGATAGATTTTGGTTGGTCAATGTATCTCTAAAAAATTTCAGTGCTGACTCTTTTTTCCTTTTTCCTTAGGCATTTTCACCTGCTGAAATGCCATCTCTTTCATATTTGAACCTTCGTGGAAACCCATTGGATAAGAATTCAGTGGGTGACTTGTTGAAGCTTCTAAAAGGATTTGCTTGCTTAGATGCAGTTGAGGTATCATTCTGAAGATTGGATCTCTTTATTATTATTATTATTGGCTCGCTAAGAGGCCTATATCTTTAGGAGTTGAAATGTTTTGCAGGTGGATATTCCTGGCCCCCTGGGGGAAAGTGCTGTAGATATTCTTGAATATCTTCCTAATCTTTCTCTGCTGAATGGTGTCAATGCATCAAAGATTTTTGAAACAGGAAAGCATGTGGTTGATTCAATGCTTCAACCACGTCTTCCTGAATGGACTTCTGAGGAACCTCTAGCTGATCGTGTTATCAATGCGATGTGGTTATATTTGATGACATATAGACTTGCAGATGAGGAAAAGATTGATGAAACCTCTGTATGGTATAAATCTATGGCTTCATTTATCACTTATTTATTTATTTTATTTTGTTTTCTGTGGGGGGTTATTATATGTCTTGCCCGTATGAACAACTTCACTTTTCGACCGTGTTCTTTTATTTTTTATTTCTTATGTTTTGGGGTTGGGTTGAGCAGGTTGAGTCTTTGTTAGTTATTTTGAATAATGCAATTTAATTAGTTGCTACACACCATAATTTAGTTCTTGGTTCACAAAATTTTTTTGTAGCTGTGAGAAATATGATTTGGATAGGCTTCTTTCCTATTTTTTATTGGGCAAAAGACATTGAGCTCTTTTAAGGTTTGGTGAAATGACACGGACCACCCCTGAAGTTTCAAAAAAAATTTCGCGGACCCTTTTGAGGTTTTATGCAGACCTCTCTGGAGGCTTTGAAGATCCTGTGGACGATGGACATCGTTTGGTAAAAAGACATAGACCTTCCTTGATATTTAGCAGAAGGACAAATAAGAGAGGACTGTAAGTGTCCTTAACATTAAATGCCAAGTGAGGTTTGTGAGATTTTTGAAACCTTACGAAGAGGTCCGTGTCTTTTTGTCAAACCTTAGGAGAGACCTTTGAAATTTTTGAAACCTTAGGGAGTTCTGCGTCTTTTGCCAGACTTTAGGTGAAGTTTAATGGCTTTTGCAAATTTTTTATTCAATTTGGGTAAAGGATGAAAGAATGTGAGAAAATTAAAGATAAAATATTTGTATATTGGATTGTTATTTGTCACAAATGCAAGCTGTTATTGCTTTTGTACCATTGGCTTTAAGTGAAGATTTTTTCATCTTTCTTGTTGGAACACATTAATAAATTTGATATTATATAATAAAAGAAGTAAAAATGTAGAGAAAATTTGTATACTATTAAGCAACCTTTTCACCTAAAAGCTGAGGCTGTTAGAGTGTGGGCCGACAATGTATGTCAAACTTCAATAGTCCCCTACACTTGCAGCTTGATAGCACGTGGAGAGAAATGAATGATAAAATAACTCCCATTATAGAGACTTTAATAATTTTATCTATTTATTTATTTTTAAAAAATGGCAGCCTGGTGCACAAAGTTCCTGTGTATGCGGGGTCTGGGGAAGGGGCAAACCACAATGGGTCTATAGTATGCAACCTTACCTTGCATTTTTGCAAGAGGCTGTTTCCATACCTCAAACCCATGACCTTCAGGTCACACAGCGACAATCTTACCGGTGCGCCTTAAGATCCCCTTAAGACTTTAATAATTTTTAATAACCATAAAATAAATGTAGGCAATAAGTGTAGAACCCATGACCCCATGATGACCATGGCTTTGGTGCCTTGTTAAATGACCACTACACCTAAAAGCTTAAGCTCTTTGGTTCTAGGCCAAAAATGTGATCTAATGCAAGAAGCAAGACCTTGGGAAGATCCTTGTTGGAGAATAATTAATTAAGAAGAATTGGATCAAGGGATTGTTGGATTTAGTTTCTAGTTTATTTCGTGCTTAGTTTAGTTAGTATAGTAGTATGTATATTTGAGGTCTTGCTTGTAATATTTTTGTAATATAGGGGTATGTTGGTAGTTTCTTGTAATGTTCGGGTATATGTGTAATTTCCTGTGTTACTAGGTTTCTTATAAATAATGTGTGAAAGGCATATAGAAGTTGGTTGTTGAATTTGAATTTGAAGTGAATGTGGGATTTCCCCCTTATGTCTCCTATCTCCTCTCTTTCCTTTCCTTCCTCTCTTCGATACCTTTTAATTTCTCCTCATGGCTGTAGATCCTTGATGCTGCCCCTTCATCATTTGTTATCGCAGCCTTGATGTAGGACAAGAAGCAAGACCTTAGGAAGGTCCTTGGAGAATAATTAAGAAGAATTGGGTCAAGGGATTGTTGGCTTCAGTTAGTAGTCAATTGTGTGTTTAGTTTAATTAGTATAGGATTAAGCATATTTTGGGGACTTGTTTGTAATATTTGTGTATTTTAGGGATATGTTTGTAAATTAATGTAGTTTAGGGGTATATTTGTAATTTCATGTGTTAGGGGCTTCTTATAAATAATGTGTGAACGCCATGTTGTAAGTAGTTGATGAATTTAAATTGAATTGAATTTGTGATTCCCCTTTGTATGCCCTCTCTCCTCTCTTCCCCTTCCTCTCTTCAGTTTCTTCTGATCTCTCCCATGGCTGTAGATCCTTGATGCTGCCCTGCATCATTTGGTATCAGAGTCCAACCATGATCTCCATTTTTCCATTTCAATTCCCCATCTTTCCTTTTCACTCTTCTTTCTCTCCTCTTCTCTCTTCTTCCTTCTCCCTCTGTCTGTAACTTCTCTCTCCCTTCATGCTTTGCTTCTGATCAGACTTTTCTCTTGTTCTGCACCGATGCTGCTGCTGCTGCTGCTCCTCTGTCTTTTCTCCTGTTCTGTTTGTCCCTCAATTCTGTCTCTCTTTGTTACCCTAAATCCCAATCCCGGATGCCATCCCCTTTAACCATCCTCTCTGCCCTGAGATTTCAGTTAAAAAGAAAAATGAAAATTAGTTCTGAACTTTTCCAAAAATTCCAGTTGTGTCCCATTTTCGTGAGCACCCCTTCCCTTGAAGCTTTTCTCAACACCTTCCATACCATAAAAAATAGAATGTCACCTTCTGGCCACCCATGAAGCCCGCACACTGGCTGAAAATTTCCAGCCATAGAAGCTTTCAAATCCATCCTTGCTGGAGTTGTTTTGAGACTTTTGACACACCACCACTACCATTCAACTCACCACCCTTGGATCTACCACCTTCCTGAAAACCATCAGCGGAGGGCCCTCGCAGGTGGTGCATGTGCCCCACACGCTGGTGACCGGTGAGTGGAAATCTACCAGTCTTCTCCTAGTTCCAGATTTGCGAAAAATTGCTCCAGCCACGTTATTTTGGGTTTTCTTCATGACATTTTGACTTGCAATGAGTTTTTGATTGTGGATGTGATATTTTTCGAGCAAGCTTGATAAGTTGATTTGAAAGGCTAGAAAGTGATGAATTCGTGTACCATCAGCACTTTGGAGCATGGCTTTGTCACTGCCAGCAATAAAAATCAGTTTTTACTGCTTTGTTTGTGAGTTTTCTTTGTGAACTTGTTTACTTTTTACATGGGCTCTAGATCACATGTGAATTGAAGATAGTTCTTGCACATTGGGAGTCAGATTTGTGGTTTTGAAAAATAGATCGAGGATAGTTAGCAAATCGTGTTAAGGGATTTTGGTGAATGGTTAACTGGAAAAACAAATAGCTTTTTTCATACTCTAGACATAATATCAAGCCATTCTGTACCTTTCTTAAGCGTGGAGAAAATGTATGCAAATTTTTCATTGATGGAACATGTCCTATGAATGTGTTTTCTAGAAATGGAGTCACTTGTATGCAACTTCTTTTGGAACGTCAACCCAGTGCTTTATGAGATATCTTGGTTTGGCAACACTATTTTACATGTTTGTGAAAGATGTTTGGTTCCTATCCACATGGGCTACTGTTTTCATAATGTTTTGTGCGATGTCTTAGCCTTGGAATATTGGCCATGTAGTCCCTGTATCTCCTTGGCTGGATGATTTGGCTGTGACTCAAGGAGATGAGAACACATGTCTTCCACTATAATGGTAAGAAGATCATCTTGAAGCACACATTACCAACCAACCAAGACAAAGAATCTGTTCAAGTTACTCAACTTGAAGAGACTGCAAGGAAGTCAATGCATGTGTTTGAAGACATCCAAAGTCTTTCAAACAATCCTATTGTTGAGTTTTCCATTGCTGATGAGTTCATTGATGCCAATTCTCAATTCAAGTCTGTAGTGCTGTCAATGGAGCGTGGTTTCTTGTATCACTCAAGTTCCAGCTTTCAAAATAGTCTTAAATTTGCTTCTTTCATCTAATACTCCAACATTTCAATGTTCGAGGCTGACTTTTTTCTAACTAGGGGAGATTTGATATAAGACAAGCAGCAAGACTTTAGTTGTTAGAGAATGATTACGAAGAATTTGGCCAAGGGATTGTTGGGTTTAGTAGTTTGTTATGTGTTTAGTTTAATTAGTATAGTGATGTAGGGGCAGCATCAAGGTTCTGCAGCCATGGAGAATTTAGAAGGGAGGAAGGAAGGGGAAGGGAGGAGAGAGGAGATACTAGGGGGAAAACTCATGTCAATTCAAGTCAAATTCATCAACAGCTGCTTTCAACATTGCTTTTGCACTCTATTTATAAGAAAGCTTCTTCACATGAAATAACATATAAACCTTAAAATTCATTACATTATAAACAACATACCCCTATAATACACAAATAGTACAACTAAGGCCCCAAATACGCATAATACTCTACTTGTTAAACTAAACACATAATAAACTACTAACTTGATCCAACAATTCTTTGACCCAACTCTTCTTAATTATTCTACAGCAAGCATCTTCCCAAGGTCTTGCTTCTCGTCGTACATCAACTCTCCCCCAATTAGAAGAAATTCAGCCTCGAATTTTGAAATGTTGGAGGAACAGAAGTGAGAAGCAAAATTGGACTCTTTGAAAAACAACACTTGAATGAGACAAGAAACAACGTTCCATTGGCAGCACCATAGACTTGACTTGAAAATTAGATCATTGAACTCGTCGAGGATAACAAATCCTATAATAGGAATGATTGAAAGACTTTGGATGTCTTCAAACAGATTCATTGCCTTGCTCGTAGTGTCTTTAAGTTGAGTAACTTTGACATGATCAACAATCTCATATTCTTTGTCCTAGTTGGGCTTCAAAATGATTTTCTTTCCATTATAGGGGAAGATATATGTGTTCTTATGTCCTAGAGTCACATCCAAATCATCCAACCAAGATGAACCAAGGAGTACATGGCCAATGTTTATGGGTAGGATATCACACCAAACATTATCAAAGTAAGCACCCATTTGGATTGGAACCAAACATCTTTCATAAACATTTAAGGTAGTGTCATCAATCCACGACAATTCTTAAGGCTTTGGGTGAGGTTCTGGATGAAGTTGCATAGTGACTCCATGCATAGAAATCAATTTGTAGGGCATTGTCCATCAATGATGATTTTGGAAACATTTCCTCTACATTTGAGAAAGGTGTGGAAAAGCTTGAATGTGCCCAAGGCATGATAAATGGCATTTCTTTGTCCTATAATTTGTCACCATATTGTTGGATTTATACTTATTTACACTGCAACCATATATCACCAAAAGTTCTCAACAAACTTGCCCACAATTCTCAAACCAATCATGAAAAACAATAGACTCGACTCCCAATTTTCAAGAAATATCTTCAATTCACCTTAGATCTTGAGTGTTTTGCTGAAATGAAACAAATTCACTTACAAAACTCCTAAACTGCAGCAATGAAATCTGATTTTTGATGCTGGTGGTGACCATTTCTAGGGTTATGTGCCAAATTATCGCGCTTGCTTGCAGTATATTGTGTGCAATCAAAATATCATGCTGCAGATCAACTTATCATGGAGAAACTCAAAAATATCGTGACTGCAGACAATTTCTCATGAGACAGGAAATTGCAGAAGACTTTGGGAAACTTCCTCACACACTTGGCATGTGGGGCGCGTGATTCGATGGTAGCAAGATTCCGGAGATGAAACCTAAGGCAGGTGCAGATCAGGGGGTGGGGAGCAGTGGTGGTCCCATGAGAAAAACTCAGGACACACTAGGGATTCTTGAAGGTTGACAGCTGGAGTATGTCTGGCTGGAGTGTGGGGTCACATGACTGATCGGATGGTGATGCAATTTTGAGTGGAAGGGTTTCAGATGTTTATGTTTGCAATGGAATGAGTGTTGTTGTAGGATGGTCGATGGAATGTGGTGTTTGGAGAATTGGGGACACGACTGGAATTTTCGGAGAAGTCCAGACTGCAGAGCTGCTTTTTGTTTGTTTTTTTTTAACTGAAATTTTGGAACAGAGATGATGTGATGAGAAACTAACAGAGAGGGAGAGTGATTAATGCAGGGAATGGAAGACGAAGATGAAGAATAGGAGGAGAGAAACAGAGAAGAAGAAAGAGAGCATAAGGCTGCTGGGCAGCAGAGGATTAGGGACAGAACAGGAGATCAGAACATATAAAAAAGAAAGAAGAATTCAATTCAATTCAATTCTAATTCATCAACAGCTGCTTACAACATGACTTTCACACACTATTTATAAGAAAGCCTCTTCACATGAAATTACATATAAACCCCTAAAACTGCATTACATTACAAGCATACTACTAGAATGCACAAATACTACAAATAAGCCCCCAAATACACATAATACTCAACGAATTAAACTAAACACATGATAAACTACTAACTTAACCCAACAATTCCTTGACCCAGCTCTTCTTAATTATTCTCCAGTGAAGATCTTCCCAAGGTCTTGCTTCTTGTTTGTATTACTTGTGTATTTTAGGGGGTATATGTGTAATTTCATGTGTAGAAGATATCTTATAAGTAGTGTTGAAATCCATGTAGAAGCTTTCGAGCTTGAATTTGAAAGTGAACATGAGATTTCCCCTTTGTATCTCCTCTCTCCTCTCTTCCCCTTCTTCTATTCTAATTTCTCCCCATGACCGCAGATCCAGATTTCACCTTTGTATCTCCTCTCTTTCCCTTCGTCCCATGACTGCAGATCCTTGATACTGTCCTGCATAACAATGTATATCAACTATCAAGCTTTAATTTACACAACTCCCCGTAGACTGTACATGGTTTCCCATTTAAGAAGAAGATGCAAAACATTGTCTATTGACAAAACTTTCTAAAATAGGGTATTTGATATTAGTGTTACAGGCGTGAAGAGTTAGGTTGAAAATTTAGTATGGAAATTGGAAATTAAGGGTTACCAAACTTAACAAGAAACACAAACTAGACTGAAACTGAATTGCTTTGCATTTCGGTTTGGTTTTTCAGTTTTGGTTTTTTAATTTCTTAAAATTGGTTTTCAGTTTAACAAATAAATTGAACTGAAACAAACTGAAAATAGAAATATAAATGCATTATTTAAATTTTATATACTATGTTTTATCATTTATGCAGTTCTTTATAATTTATTTTTAATTCTAAAAAAATATTTATTAAAGGAATTTATTCTGATCTTCAATTTTACCAACATCAAATCCAAATAATATATTCTTTAATTGGGGATATAATTATTTTATGGACGTGGACGAGGGCTGTTTCCTTCTCCTGGAATGATGTCGGACAACATTTTCCACTCCTGTGTTTCTTCAGCACTGTTTACCCAAGAGTCGAGTCTAGAGGGGAGGGGGGGGTGAATGGACTCTTTTGCAAATTTTAGCTTTCCTCTACAAAATATAAAATTTTGGCAAGATAGAAATGATTATATCACAATATAAAGAATATAAATCATGCACAAGATATGAATTAAATAGTTTAGGGAAGAAGAATTGGACAAACAATATTAACGTGGTTCGGCCCCTGCCTACGTCCATGCCTTGAGTCACACCTAAGGTTTCCACAATCCACTATAAACCTCATTCACCAACGGAGAAGCCTTTACAACCGAGAACAAATCCCTTTCGTTGACCAAGAGCCTTTCCAAGGGAACCAATCCCTTAACGCTCACCCAGAGCCGCAAGGTTCACCAAGTATCATTGCAATTCGGTTCACCAAGAACCTTCAACCATGGTTCACCAAGAACCCTTTGCAATGAGAAAATGAATTACAAAGATAATGTTCCTTGAATGAGCTAATATTTGATACAATCAAAACCTCACACTAAGTCTCTCAAGTAATGAATCATATAAGTATAAGGAGCAAGAGAGATTTTGAGCACTAGAATGATGAACTAAATGCAAAGTGCTTGTGAATGATATTCAATAGATGTTAATAACTAAGATCAATCCTTAAACAAGTCTTTGGACTTGTATTTATAGGCAAATTGGCTTACTAGCCGTTTTATGGCCGTTGGCTTAATAAAATAATTTATTAGTTTGAAAACTAGCCGTTTGAATCTGAAAAATAGAATAAAAACAAATAAATTTAAATCAACTAAATACTTTAAAAGAAGAAGATTTCACCCCAAGAAGAAAACACTATGACATCCAACTCACCTAACCAATCTAATCCCAAATCCTAATCATGCAATCAATCAATTATCATCCTATTTGACGGCAAAGTATTCTAACTATCTAAGACCCTCTCTCGAGTATAATTAGAATTACCCAAAATACGATAACCCGCGATATGTCTATGCGAATTTAAAAGCATTTGAGTACATTAAGATTAGTAATTTTTCACATAAAAGCCGCACAAATCACGTTGGCACATTCCTATCTTTCATTCAATTCATGACATACATCATACGAAGCTCAACTACAGGCATCATCTCTCAAATTAACATGCACAACAAATCATTCAACTATCGGCCAAATAATTGAAAACATTAAACTCAAAGGAATGATAAAATTATGATCACATAGAAATAAGATTTGGAATTGTCATGGAGAGGTTACATTGTAGCCTTAGCAATAGCAATTTGCCCATAATAGAATCAAAATAAACCATAATGATTCTAGAATTCATAATGAAAATTGTACAAAGAGAAGATAAAAGAATTAAAAAGGAAACTGTATGTAGATCGAGAATCTCAATCGTCAACAACTCCAATTCGGCCTCTCTCTTCTTCTTTTTCCAAGCTTTGAATTCCTCTCTAATGGTGAAGAAAATCCCCCTCCTTTTTTCCAGCTTCAAATCCCCTCCTTTTATAAAACTCTGGTCGTCCTCCCTTCTTATCTCCCCAAAACAAGATCATCCAAATCCCCTCTTTTTTTGCCGCCGCTTTGATGTGTGATTTTCTTTATCGAGCTCTTCCCATCTTCAAAAATCTTCAACACGAAAGTTGTGGGATTTTTTCTTAGCTTTCCGTAGATACCAAGATCTTCCTTTTTGGAGTTTTGTAGCAAAAATTATGCTCCAAATACTGAAGGGTGTTTCAGGAAATTCAGGAAATGAATTTGAGTTTGAAAATGACTTTTGATGAAGGGAATTTGAATTTGAAAAGTAAAGTTTCCTCCTTATCCTATGACTCCTTTAATTTATTTATTCCTAAATGAAAATAAATTAAATAAATTAAAACTCTAATAAATAACAAAATTAAACACAAACTAGCATAAAAATAAGAGTGAAAGTATGACAAAACTTGTATAGAAATTAAACACACCAATATCCTGGCAAGATTGTACTTCACAGAAACTTTGAGAAATATCTCAATTTGAACAGCGTAGGAGCGATTATTCAGCATTAGAGTCTATTGAATCAGTTTGGACTAATGCAGGCTGCTGTGGATGGGTCCTGTTTCAATGGGTGTTTTCTGTCAATTTTCTTTAGTTCTCAATAAATATCAGTATTGTCTTTGACCAATTTGAAATTATTAAAGGTTGTTACATTAGTAAATTGTTTTGTACTATTTATTATACAGCCAAGTGACAGCGTACTCCTTTTTATAATGATTTACGGGTATATTAATAAGGGTAAAAGACACTCACCTCCCCTGAGGTTTGCCAAAAAGACAAGGACTTGAGGTTTGAAAAATGCCACAGACCTCCCCTCACATTTAGATCCTTGGACACTCATACCCCATTCCAATAACAGATGCTTAATACCGTTTTAAAAACAAATTTAATAAGACAAATTTGCCCGTGAAAAATGGAGGCTGCTCGTTCACACACATACAAGCTGTTCATCCACTGCTCGCTGTGCTCCGGCCACGACAGCAGCAGCACCCCCACACCCAAGCTCTCCAACACTGAGTTCCACCCCGTGTCAAAAACGCCCCCACCATCAGGTGCAAATGCACCTTCTCCTGCAAACACCACTTCGCTATCAGCCCCTTCTCCTTCACCTTCTCTATGAAGTTTTCGGGCAGTGTCACTGTCTGGCCCATCACCACGTCCAGCTGCAGGATCCACAAAAAAGGTTTGTCACAGTTCGCAAGGGAGGACTAGTGGGTTTCGGGCCAATTCCAGGCGATGAGGTTGAGGGGTCCGGTGGTGTCTATGTGGGGGAACTTGGTGGCGAGGGTGTGCAGGACTTCGGACTCGAAGTCGTTGAAGGTGCTGATGATGGAGGAGGCCCCCATCACCAGGTGCAAAAGCACCTTCTCCTATGGACACCACTTCGCTATCAGCCCCTTCTCCTTCACCTCCTTTGCAAAGTTCTCGGGTAGCATTGCCATCTCGCCCATCACCACGCTCAGCCGCAGGATCTACAAAAATGGTCGGCTGCAGTTTGTGAGGGAGGACTGGTGGTTTTTGAGCCTGCCCCGGGCGATGAGGTTGAGGGGTCCAGTGGTGTAGATGCGGGGGAACTTGGCGGCGAGGGCACGCAGGAGTTCGGGCTCGAAGTCGTTAAAGGTTCTGATGATGATGGCATAGGATTGTGTGCAGTTCTCCATAGTTTGCATGTGCTTCAGCTTGATACCTTGAATTAAGCTTGGTATTGGAGAGCTTGGTGGGTGGTGGCAGCGTACGAGCGGCAGTTGGGAGAGGCAAGATTAGAGGGGATGATCAACGGGAGGGGAGGATTGAGAGAGAGAGAGATGTTGAACGAGCAGCCCTGATTTTTTAAGGGAAAATTTCTCCCATTAATTTTTTTTAACGGTGTTAAGCATTTGTTATTGGAAGGGGGTGTTGAGTGTCCAAGGATCCAAATGTGAGGGGAGGTCTGTGGCATTTTTCAAACCTGAGGGGAAGTCCTTTTCTTTTTGGTAAACCTCAGGGGAGGTGAGTGTCTTTTGCCGTATAAATAATTTCTTTCTGAGCAATGATCTTTTTATTATTTTATTTACTGCCAAGTGACAGTGTCCTTGTTTTATATTGCTTTACACAGGTATGTGATGGATGAATTAGGCTCAGCTCTGCGACATAGTGATGAACAAAATTTCAGAGTGTCTCCTTTTCTCTATATGCCAGAGGGAGATCTGAAGTCAGCTGTGAGGTTCTCTATTAACCAGTATTTTTTTGCTTGAGAGTTTAGCTGTTTGTATTCTGTAATATGTGAGGAAATTGGTACATACTAAGTTGAGAGCTCACATACACACTAATACATTGTAGTTTGCCTTATTAAAATGTTATTCATGGACCCAAAAATGAACACATGTTCTTCTAAATCTGGATTCTTCTATATAATTTATCACATTTTCTATAGAACCCAGATCCTTAGGCACATGGGTCCACAGGCATGTCGACATGTGCTCTGGATTCTGTATGATTCTACTTTCTTTTTTTCAATAATGGACAAAACTACCAATCTTTTAACTTGAACAAATGATTTTCAGCTTTTCTATTCTATGGCCTACCCAGAATGTTCAAAAGGGTGATGAGTGCACTCGTGATTTTCTATTTGGTATTGGAGAGGACAAGCAACACTCTGCAAGACTTACAGCTTGGTTCCATACCCCAGAAAACTACTTTATCCAAGTTTGTATCATCTCATATTGCTAACTTGAAACGTAATTCACTGCTATGTCTTCTATTAATTTATATATATTTTTTTTAAGGAATATGAGAAGCACTGCCGGAAATTGCATTCAAAAATTTTTGCTCCTCAATCCTTGAAGTTGTCTCAAGCTACAAGTCCGATTTGTAGTGCTGGATGTGCTTTACGTGTTTACACAGATATTCCTCAAGTGGAAGAATTCTTGACACGCCCTGAATTCGTAATCAGTATGATTTATGGCTCAGTGTGCTAGTGACATGATGCTTTTATTTGTTTTTCTCATGTTAAATCAAGTTTTTTGGGAGCCTTCCATAAAATTTTAATATGCACTTCTCGATTCTGCATCTATTGCCTCAATAATTTGATTTAACTTCTTTTGCAAAAGCTTCATGAAATCTATTTAGTGTAGAATCCTTTAGCATCCTAGTTCCTTTGTTTCTTTCTGGGTTCATGATTTGGCTTTTGATCCTCTTGGTTAACAGGATCCAATTGGTTGATTTTTTTTTTAGGTGACCTTGATCCAGAGAAGTTTATATGTATTATAATTATACTTTCCCTTTTTTCCTTTTATTAAATTTTATTTTATTTCTCTTGCTCACAGTAATGGACCCAAAGGATGCAGATATCATATGGACAAGCATGCAAATAGATGAGGACATGAGAAAAGCTGCTGGAATAACATATCAGCAATATATAAACCAATTTCCTTTTGAGGCTTGTCTTGTCATGAAACATCATTTGGCTGATACTGTTCAGAAGGTTAAGAAAACAAGCTTATTACGCATGAACACATTCTTTAATGAAACCACATTTATCGATTGTCATGTAGCTTTTTCTGTTATTTGAACTTGATCTGTCACTTTTATGCATTTTTAAGAGCCTAATTTATTGTGTTGCATGCAAGGCAAAGCCCACAATTTAAGTAATGCTCTTTTGCATACACATTCTTCCCCCTAGCAGGCGCATGGTTCTCCTGAATGGTTTCAGCCTACGTATAATCTTGAAACACAGTTATCTCAACTCATTGGTGACTACTGCATACGCAAAAGGGATGATCTTGACAATCTATGGATCTTAAAGCCGTGGAACATGGCTCGAACCATTGACACAACCATCACTGGTGATTTATCAGCTATTATCCGTGTCATGGAAACTGGTCCAAAAATATGCCAGAAGTATATTGAGCACCCTGCCTTGTTCAAAGGGAAGAAATTTGATCTCCGTTACATAGTACTTGTTCGCAGTATAAATCCTTTGGAAATATTCCTTTGGGATGTATTTTGGGTATGCATATTCTTTATTCAATTCCATTTCTTCTATGAAATTAATTTGGTAATCAACACATTCCTGTTCATAGATGCATACAATTATTTTTAAAATTTTATTTTTTATAATTTTTTTTCAGGTTAGGTTGGCAAATAACGCATATTCATTGGACAAGTGCAGTTTTTTTGAGTACGAGACTCATTTTACCGTTATGGTAAGTTCTATGGACCAATTAAGGCTGGCTGGGCTTGGGTACCTAAGGGTCAAGATAGTGCAAGTGCTGTCATTTTTTTTTACCCAGTAATAGGAATTGTTGCTATTGGTAGCTTCTCTTATGAAGATTTCATATATAAAAAGGAACATGATTAAATTATTCACATTTCTTTTTGGTAGAAGGAACATGATTAAATTGTTCATATTTCTTTGTATCAGTAATCATGTTACTGTAATTTGACTAAAGGTGCACTTAATCTTCCTATGGTGGGTTTCAGAACTATTGTGGGAGATTGAATCACGTGAATGCACCAGATTTTGTAAGGGAGTTCGAGCAAGAACATCAAGGTAAGGGTCTTCTCTTTGAAAGAAATGGTACTTTTCTATTGCATTTTTGAATTAATTTTCTGATGTAGATTTCTGTGCTTTCCAGTAAAGTGGTTAGATATCCACATGAGAATCAAGGATATGATCAGATCAGTATTTGAGTCCGCTGCACTTGTGCACCCAGAAATGCAGTGTCCAACATCCAGGGCGATGTATGGTGTGGATGTCATGCTTGATTGCTCGTTCCGGCCAAAATTATTAGAGGTGTGTGACTGAAACTGCTTTGGGCCCAATTAAATTTTCAGACAATTATAAAAATGTCAGCTTATTTTTTAATTTTCTAGGATCTGCATTTGAGTAGAAATAAAGGATTTGTTTAGTTGCAAAGAACAATTTTCAATTTTCCTTTTCAAGTCCCAAATAATTACAAAATCACACCTTATTTTCCAATTTTTAAAAAATTGTATAAGAAATCAGACATCTAGAAAGAAAAAATAATAAGATGCTTTCTAACTTTACAAATTTAGAAAATTAGAAAACAATGTGCCATTTTTGTAATTTTTTGAAAATTTGGAATAAAACTATTTTCCACATGTGAATAGTGCCAAAACTTTTTATTATTTTTCCAATTTTTTATATGCATATTGCAAAACTGAAAAATAAGCTGAATTTTTTTAATTCTTTGAAAAATTAAAAATGAAAAATGAAAACTATTTTCCTAAACTAAACAGCTTTGTTCCCTGATTTGTAACGTCAAATAATTGAAGTAGTTTGAATTCAAATGTTCAACCTTTTTGTATAGCTACTTCCCTGAAAATTAAAGGTTGATTTAAAAAATAAAAAATAAAAATTCAGATCTTGTTTTGCTTTGCTTTTCATTCAATCCATTTAGTTGTTCTTTAGATACGCTAAACTTACCACTTAAACAGTGCATCTTACACCGCTACCTTCATGTGTATTGTACTATCATGTGTGCGGTACAACAATACAAAAAATGTAGATTGTATCACCGTGCAGTGTTTTGGAGAAATTCTTACGAGGAATTGCCCCTTGAAATCGGATTTAGGAACCAATCAATCCCTGTTCCCATGTTGGGAACATATTAGCAAAGGAATTCACTCAGCTCAGTCAGATTTGAGCATGGAGTGAGTTTAAGGTTAATCCAGTCAATATGTTAGCTTTGGTGCTGACATATTGAACATGTGGCAACACAAATTGGATGGTTCTATATCCTAAGTAAGCACTGTTTCTTGTGAGTGTTTCTCATTCAAGACATTTTTTAGTCACCAAGGGTTTTTGTTTTAAGTACCCAAAATGAACTATACGTGACATTGGCACTTTTTGCTTGTTTCCTCTTTTCGTCTTATTCTTTGGGGGTAAAACTGTTCATGTAACATCTTAAACTTTCTAAGTTTGTGCTGTTTGCAACTGTAGGTGACTTACTGCCCTGACTGTTCAAGAGCATGCAAGTACGATACCAACACTGTATTTGAAGGAGGGGAAATTGTTAGAGGTTGTCAGTTCTTTAATCAAGTGTTTGGTTGTCTGTTTTTAAATGAAACTACTTATGTGACCCCATTATAGTTGAGCAGCGGAGGAAATTTTGTTGTAATCTTTTTAGGAGATCAAACTCATTGTTCTGTTGTTCCGCATTTTTGTTTTTTGTTTTGTTTTGTTTTTTTCTGCATATGTTTCATTGTTGGATTACTTAAAAGATTATAACTATTGTGGACAAAAAATATATGAGAGTTGATGGCATTGAAATCCCTCAAATGCACCCATTAATGTCCATAAGCTGGTATAGGTAGTGGCCATGTGTTAGGGGTTGACAGTATGATCTCGTTTAAATGGGGAGGAGAGATATTTTCACTTGTCCTCCCCAGGGATTTTTATACTGGATGTTGAATAATTCGAATGATGACTTGTCTAGTCTCTTGTTGATTGAATATAACAACTAGTTTCACATGTCATTGAGTATGAACGTTGCTTGTCTTCATGAATTCATTATTGTTGGAATTGATATTTTATGCCTATGATGTCTTTCGAAATTCTCTTAAGTGTTCATGACAATTGGATTGAATGTGTAGTTGGTTGACTCATCGAGGGAGTATCGATGAGTGCCGCGCGTCCCGTTAATTGAGCTTAAATTGGTGGTTCATGATAGTTGGTATTAGAGCATGGTGTGCGTGAGCTCCGTGGGCGTGAACACTATGAGTTGTAAAATGAGAATTTAAAATTTTGTAAAAATTGAACAATGATGAGACATATAAGGCAAGGGATGACTCGAGAGAAAGGCGTGCGAATTGATTTTGAAATTGGAATTGTGAAACTTGAGTCACTCTATGTATAAGAATCCTTGGTATGGAGTAGTTAAAAGCATTGAGAAAAGGGTGTAATACATAAGAGGCATGATATCATCTCCCATCTCTTCTGAAGGAGAAAGACAAATAGAGCTTGTGGTATTCGAAAGGAGGATTGAGTAGTCGGAAAAACATCAAGGGCGTGATGCCATTCATCATCCCAAAGGGTAGCGCCAATAGAGCTTGAGGCCTCTCTACGAGAAGCAGACCAATAGAGCTTGAGGTTTGTCAGAGAATACTGAGTTATTAGAAGCCTTGAGTAGGTTGAAACATATCGAGGAAGTGATGTCATTCATTGTCCTAAAGGGTAGAGCCAATAGAGCTTGAGGCCTCCCAGTGGGAAATAGACCAATAGAGCTTGAGGTCTGTCAGAGAATATTGAGTTGTTGGAAGCCTTGAATAGGCTTAATGATATCAAGGTCGGATGCAATCCAAAATCCCATGGGTTTGTGCCAATAGAGCTTGAGGCTGCCCTACGAAAGTTAATTGAGATCGTTGCTTATATTGCACGTACAGAGGATGGGAAAAGTATCCATGACAATTCGATGGTTAAGTAAGCAAAGGACTTCCAGTAAGACTACAAAGAGAAGGTAATGGTTCACACCAAGCACACTAGAAAGTAGGTAGGGTGCCTCACAAAAGTGCAAAAGGGAAGGCAATGTGAACACTACACGCTCGGTAAGTCAACAAGGTAGAGAAAGGGTAATGGTTCACACCAAGCACCTAGGAAAGCAGATAGG
This sequence comes from Malania oleifera, assembly GCF_029873635.1. Lineage (NCBI taxonomy): Eukaryota > Viridiplantae > Streptophyta > Magnoliopsida > Santalales > Ximeniaceae > Malania > Malania oleifera. The sequence continues at coordinate 76,823,967 of NC_080422.1, read as the reverse complement.
GTGTCACACCAAGCGCTAAAGGGTTGGCAAGGTAAATGATGCATGCTTCGGTTGGTATGAGAAAGAAAAGATAATGGTTCCCGCCAAGTACCTTGGAAAGTAGGTAGGGTGACATGCCAAAACGCGTGAGAAGGGGTAGGCAGGGTGAATGCCGCACGCTCTAACCAAGTTAAGATAGATAATTACAAGCCTTTGTCGACTTGAACAATGGTATAATGCAAGATTTGGTAGAATTCAATGCCCAAAAGACAAACAACTGGAGTGGATGAGTCGTATACCTTTTCGGTTTTTTACCCGTCAGTTGTCATAGTTACCTCACATAGTCGATGAGTTGTATCCTTTTTCAAATCCTCAATTGTCAGTTGTCATAGTTATCTCACACAATCGACGTGTCATATCTTTTCTAGCTCTTAACTAATCAGTAGTCGTAGTTAACTCGCATAGTGGATGAGTCATTTATCTTTTTAGCTCTTTGCAAGTGAGTATCTATGGTTCCCTCTTACCATGGATGAGTCGTACAAAGACAAAATATGTAAAGTATAACCTGGTAGACATGTAGTCAATGACGAAGGTCATTAACAACAAGAGTGGGAAGTCTTCTTACAAATACATCGACGAGGTCGTCGATAGAGTGAGGGAGAATATTAGGGGTTGACAGTGTGATGTCGATTAAATGGTGAGGAGAGATATCTTCACTTGCCATCGCTTGGAATTTTTATACTGGATGTTGAATAACTCGAATGATGACTTGTGTGATTGTCTTATTAATTGAATACAGCAACTAATTCCACATGTCATTGAGTATGAAGGTCGTTTGTCTTCTTCATGAATGAATTATTATTGAAATTGATATTTCATGCCTATGGTGGCTTTCGAAAACCTCTCGAGTGTTCATGATAGCTGGATTGAATGTGTAGTTGTTGACTAACTCGTCGATGGAGAGTTTCGATGAGTGCCGCACAGCCCGTTAATTGAGTTTAAATTGGCAGTCTGTGACACCATGCTTAAATTTTAACCATTTCACTCTGCCAATAAGATTATTAGTAGTTCTAGCATTTGGTGCTCGGCTTTTTCCCATTGCAAATTGTCGGTTTTTGTGCTGAAGGTGTGGAAATTTATGTCAATGGACAATTTCTATTTATTTAATGCAAAACAAATTTGTCTACATTTTCACATTTTAATATACTATATATTAAAAAAACATTAAAAATACATTTAAAAATTCAAATACAAATATATTTGGATCAATTGTTTTTGAAACCTCAAAGAAATTGCATCATATAGCCAACCAAATTAAAAACTTGAGTGCCCCAATGCATTCCCAAGAAAGATCCATTTTTTGGCCCAGAAAACACTTAAAATTTATCAATACATTTTTAGAGTACTAATTTTAGGATATTAATGCGACAGTGTTCTCATATCCAAAAACATGTTTAGCCAATTTTTGCTGTGTACATCATCCATTTGGAAACAACACATTGAGAAGAGTCTGAAGGAACCTTAGATGGTTGAGGCATATTTTGAATGAAACTTGATCAAATAATCAATTATGAAAAGGCTATTGGACAAACTGATTTATACATTAAATACGTTAATGTCCCACAATCTCTCTTTCAACCATGGAAGGAGGAAAAGAAGCAGAAAATGCTTACAGGTGAGCAATGAGGATGGATAAATACAATTTGTTTGTAAAGCAGCAATCAAGGTCCGTGCTGCTCACTAGATTCCGCCGATACCTGGGGTTGATCTCTCAATGCTGATATCTTCTTTTGCAGCTCCAAATTTGACATCCGCTCAGCTTCCAAGGCTCGTTCAAGCTGGAAGTGCTCAATTGATGAATGATGAATTTGTATTCCCGTGTAATCAATTTATACCATGATAAATGAACTAATTTGAGAACTTAAATAAACCTAAAATGAATTTGTCATAATACATTAATAAATAAAAGGATTCAGTACCTTTGCTGCTCGGGCACTCCATTCTCCTAATATAGCTCTTAGCCTCTCATTCTCTTCAACATACTGCTCAGGTGTTATCACCCAAAAAAAAAAAGGGTTAAAGACATGACAAAATTATTTGAATTTCTGAGACACTTAACCATCATTCAACAATGCCAAAGAGGATGACATGCGGTGAAGAAGGGATATAGTTGGAAAGATTGTTTCAAAGTAGAAGTTGGAAAGATTATTTGAGTCTCTTTTTCAGCCAGGCAAAAATTCAAAGATTTTTTAGTTTTTAAACCAGGCAGATGTCTCTGAATTCTATTCTGGAGAGAATAATTCTTCGCAAACATTTGCAGATTCAAAGAAATGACAATTCGCATTAAGATGACAAGTATACCAGTCCAGAGGATTTACTAGACGGGGTTGGAAAGTATCATGGATCAGAGAAAAAACTATTCAAGTGCCTTTTTACAATTACATAATGAAAGGCAGTCTCAGATAATTCCGAGGGTTCCCAGGGTGGTAGCAACAGTACCACCTATTTCCTTGATTGCTATTCTGGTGAAATGTAATGCTCTCTCAGGACCTTTTTTAAACTGTAAAGGGACATTTAATCTGAGGAATCTGAGCTCTGAGGTCAGTTGGCTCCACAGAAATTTGAAAAGGGGGATTTGGTAATTTATCTGGAAAACAATCATCTCTAGAAGAAAAGAAGTTACAGGATATGCATGTGTATTAAAAAAGATCATGAAAGAGCAGTAAAAGGCATAGCAACATATTTGAAGTACAGGATTTGTGTTGGAAGTGCTGGGATGGTCTTAAGGATGCAGGGTTTGGCTGTGAAGCAAATTTCTGTAGATGGTTTTATTTTTTAATGTCTGGCCTCTGGTTCTGGGTTCATCTGTTGATTTTTGCTACTGTGTTTGAAGCTTCGGCTGGTCTCTGCATTATTTTTTCCTGTTCTGGTCTATTTAACTATCAATGCCAAGCTAAAAATTCATGATAGATAATATTAAACTATTAAAATGCAAAAGAGTAAATACGGATTTTGTAACAAGTAATAATATACAAAATTCTGGATTAAAAACATCAAGCATAGCACCTGATTGTTAGTGTTGCGCACATGCTGAATCTCTGTGTCCCTCTCAGCAATCAAAGATCGAGCAAGCCTTAGTTCAGACTGTAGTTGATTCATCTGCAATTTCAAACTCCTAATTTATTACCATCAGATTAATTCTTGATGGTGAAAGTCAGATGATGAAAAAAAATCTAAAAAATATGGCTAGCCAAAATCACAGTTCAAAGAATACAAATAAAGATTCAATCATTCCCAGGGCTGAGACTATACTCAGAACTGTCGAAAAAACATTAGGACATCGGAAACATTATTTACCTCTTTATAGCAATACTAACTGACCTCCAAAATAAGAACATTTCTCATATTTACTAAACTATCATCCCCAAAATCTCGAATGAATTCTCAGTATGTGTCTGTAATCATGGCCTTAATTTTACACGAAATTGTTGACATCTCCATTGAAATTTCAGCCTTTCACCACCTCCGAAATTGAAGTGGCAATCAATTTCCAAAAATATCCATTGAAATTTCCACGAATCATTTGAATTTTATTGAAACCTTTAAATTTCAGTGAATTTTTAAAAAATTTTTTTAACAAATTTTGACTTTAGAATCAAATTTCCTTGGAACTAGAATTTGAGATTCAAAACCCAAATTGAAATTTCTCTCTTAATTTTTTCTTTGTTTGAATTGAAACCAAAGATTGTTACAAGAAGGATATGGATAGCTTTCAGAATTTTGAAATTATATGAAAAAATAAACTTAGATATATATTAGCTACTACATTTTATTTAACCATTTATGCTTAAATTATCTATGTTTGTACAATATATAACACTTAACCACTTCATGAATTTCAATTATATTAATTGATTATGTTTTGCACCACATACATGTCCTTGATGTATTTTATTTATAATATTTTAGTTCTAATTATTGCATTAATATATCTATTAATATTTCTAATGTTTCATAAAAGAATTCCACGCTTTATTGCTAATTTCCATCATTTTTTAGAATCAAAATCAAAATGGCATTGACATAAAAAATTCCATACTGTTGAAGCCTTGAAATTTTAGTGAAAATCAAAATTTAAAACCTTATCTGCCATGCTACACAGCCTACACCATTCCAAAACAACCATAAGAATGAATGACTGGCAACACAAGTTATTCATGGTGTCTAAACAGGAAACAAAGTCTTTTATTCCACTGTAAATAAGAAGCTTCAATGAGGTGGATTTGCATAGTCACTCCATCACCACCATCCCTCTCTCTCATTTTTTGTTAGTGCAAGCTTTCTTGAATGCAGCCATTTTGATTCCCATTTTTCTAGATTATAAATTTATCCAACTCACCATTTTTCCTAAAAGCTTAAATCGTTAGGTAGTGAGCTAAGCATTTAACATGTTCCCTGCCTCCTGCATGCGTCATCTCCATCATATAGAGAGGCAACAAAACACTGGGTGTATTAAGGCAATATTAACATGCAATGAGGATAATTTCGAGAAGAATAAATGCACGATCTAAGAATTGAAACCAGTACCTCCTGGTAACCATAACTTTGACAACTAAAAACAAATCCAGAACCTCCTGTTAACCACAGCTTTACCATGTCAAGTCCCCTCTTTAACCCAACAATCTATATCACACTTTTCAACATAAAAAATCAATTAGAATCCAAATAATGTTTAACAGAAAAAAAATTGATGTGGGACAAGTAGCAAGACCATGGAAGATTCTTGTTAGAGATTAATGGATAAGAATTGGACAAGGGCTTTCGTGTTTAGTTAATTAGTTTATTATGTATGTTTAGTTCAATTAGTATAGGATTACGTGTATTTAGGGGCTTGATTGTAATATTTATGCATTTTAGGGGTTTGCTTCTAATTTCATGTATCTTTAGGGGTATGTGTAATTTCTTGTATTTTATATTTTTATGCTTTCTTATAAATAGTGGGTGAAAGCCCTGTATGAGTTAGGTTGTTGAATTTTGAAAGTGAACAGTGATTCCCCCTTGTATCTCCTCTCCTCTCCTTCCCTCTTCCTTCTTCTTCTTCTTCTTCTTCTTCTTCTTCTTCCCTCCTCTCTTACATTTTCTCATGGTTGTAGATCCTTGATGCTGCCTGCCTCTTTGGCATCAACCCGATCACACCATTCTTCCATTTCAATTTCCCCCATTTTCCCCTTTCACTCTTCTTCCCAACTTCTTTTCTTCTTCACTCTCTCTCTTTTTTGTTTCAGCCTCTGGTTTATGTTCTCTCTCTTCTCTACTCTGTTCTATTCTTAGTGCTATTCTGTTAATATCTTTCCTTATTCCTTCTTAATTCTTCTTATTCTCTTCCATCTCAGTTCCTCTCCCTCAATTCTCTCTGATTTCTAATTTCCTTCTGTGTTTAGGTCTCTTCCCCTTCTCCCCTATTATTCCTTCTATGGGTCCCAATTTTTCAGACACCCCATCCCTGGAAGATTTTCATGACAGCTTCCACACCATCAGTAACAGAACTCTCCAAAAGGCTTCCCCTTGCAATTTCATGGGTGTGGCCCCATGTGCCACTTGACATTTTCCACTCCAAAATCTAACCTTGCTAGAGTTGTTCTGACATACCACCACTACCATTCGACTCACCGCCCTTCAATCTACCACCTTCCAAAAAATCATCACTGGAGGACCTCTGCTGGCAGCACATGTTCCCCATGCACCAGTGATCTGCAAGTGAATTGCCAGAATCTTCTCCAGCTGCCAAAATCACAAGAAATTGCTCCAGCCATGATATTTTGACTTGCAAAGAGATATTCTGCGAGCATGCATGATAATTTGATTTGAAAGGCTAGAAATTTTCCAGCCAGAATAAAAAATCAGGTTTTATGGCTGCAATTTGTGAGTTTTCTAAGTTATTATTATTATTATTATTATTATTATAATTATTTTATTTCTATGTGATACTCAAGATTAAAGGTGACCTGAATATGGTTCTTAAAAATTGAGATTCAAAATTGTGGCTTTACATGAATTTATTGAGCATTGTAATCAAATTGTGTTAAGGGTATTTGGTGATCTATAGTTGCAGTGAATACATGCATAAATCCAGTAATATGGTGACAAAATATTGAAAAAAGGAATGCTATTTATTTGGGCACAGTTTCAAGTTTTTGCATACCTTTCTCAAGGGTGGAGGAAATGTTTGTAAAATCATCATTTGATGGAAAATGTCCTACGAATGTGGTTTCTAAGTGTGTGTTTGGTATTATTGTTGTTTTCTATTTTCTGTTTTTGTTTCCACAAGGTGAAGAAACAAATTACAAAAATGCATTAAGTTGCTAGTTTGCTATTTCTGTTGTTAGTTTTCAATTGTTTGCGAAAAAAACCATATTTTATGGTTTTTCACAATATGGTTTTCGGTTGTTTTGACAACCGATTGCTAGAAATTGTAATATCCAGAAATAGTTCTTTTGGATAAAATCAACCAATTTATATACTTTTAAATAAAAATAAAAATAAAATGATCATATGCATTTAAATATAATTAAAATAAAAACATACATTCCAAAACATAATAATAATAATAATAACAATAATAATAATAATAAGTCAATTACAAAATATTTTTACTATTTTTCAATTTTCACATCCAATAAAATTTTTATTGTAAAGTAAAATTTGAAAGTATAATAGTTAAATAAAATAATTATAATAACTTTTATTTTTACTATAGTATTTTTAAATGTGTATTATTTTTCAATTTTAATATTTTAGCCATACTTTTATAATATTATTTGATTTGGAGACAAAAATGAGCTTTTTTAATTAATTTTGAAATTTATTTTAATTTGATAAATATTATCCAAACAAGTTGCTAGTTTCTGAGTTTCTATTTTTGGTTTTTGGTTTTTGTTTCAAGTTTTCATTTCTATATTTTTGGAAAATTATACCAAACAACCCCTAAAAAGGAGTCACTCGTATTCAGCTTCATCCAGAACCTTACCCAAAGCTTTATGAGATATCTTGGGTTGATAACTCAACTAGACATGTTTGCAAGAGATGTTTAGTTCCTTCCCGATTTTGATAATATTTGGTGTAATAACATATCCATGAATGTTGACCATGTACTCCTTGGCTCTCCTTGGCTGGATGATTTGGATGTGGCGGCTCAATGATATGAGAACATATGTCTTCTAATATAATGGTAAGAAGATCATTTTAAAGCACATGCTACCAACCAAGACAAAGAATCTTCTAGAGTTTCTCTGCTGGAGTTAATCAACTTGAAGATACTACAAGGAAGGAAATGCATCTATTTGAAGACATCCAAAGTCTTTCAAGCATTCCTATCATTAAGTTTGTCGTTTTGAAGTGTTTATTGATGCCAATTCTCAATTCAAGTCTATGGTGTCGTCAATGGAATGCTGTTTCTTGTATCACTCATGCATTGGGTTTCAAAGAGTCCAAGTTTGCTTCTTACTTCTGATCCTCCAATATTTCAAAACTTAAGGCCAATTTTTTTTCAAACATGCGGAGATTTGATGTAGGACAAGAAGCAAGACGTTGGTAAGATTCTTTTGGGAGAATAATGGAGAAGAATTGGACATGGGGGGCTGTGTTTAATTAATAGGATTATTATGTATGATTATGTGTATTTGAGGGCTTGTTTGTAATATTTGTGTATTTTAGGGGTTTGTTTCTAATTTCATGCATCTTTAGGGGCATATGTGTAATTTATTGTATTTTAGGTTTTCTTATAAATATTGTGTGAAAGCCATATAAGAGTTAAGTTGTTGAATTTGAATTTGAATTTGAAAGTGAACATGTGATTTCCCCTTGTATCTCCTCTCTCCTCTCCATCCCTCTTCTTTTTCTTCTTTTCTTCTACAGAAATCCTGAGTGTCTTGGAGTGATTTAGGGGATATTTATGTAGAGAATTGTCTACTATTGAGAGAAATTATTTTAGGAGATTGTTTCCATCTTTAGCATACCCAATTGTATTATAAGTATAATGTATCGGTTTGTACAAATAATTCATTCAAGAAATACAAAAAACCTATTGTGATTTCATCGTATCAGAGCTATGGTTTCTATAATCCTAGTTAACAATGGCAAAAGGAGCCGTCAACAGCAGAGAGTCGAGCACCTTTGAAGCTCTCGATGGCGAGACTGGAGCCACCTCCTCCTTGAATTCGAATGGGCTTGATAGCTCGTCCTTCCCACTCTCAGTGGAGAGACTAAACAGAAAGAATTTCGTGAATGGGCTCAGTCAATCAAACTTGTGATTAACGGCAAAGGAAAGTTAGGCTACCTTACTGGCGTGAAGAAGAAGCCTGCCTCAACCGACGATGCAGCTATGCAGAAGTGGAAGTTCGAGAACTCCATGGTGATTGCATGGCTGGTGAACTCCATGAAACCTTCAATCGGCAAGACCTATCTGTTCCTACCGTCAGTGAAGGACGTCTAGGACGCCGTCTGAGAGACATACTCAGACATCGAAAGCTACTCTCAAATCTTTGAGATCAAAACTCGACTATGGCAGATGCGACAAGGAGAAAGGGAAGTCACAAACTACTATATGGAGATGACGAATCTCTGGCAAGAACTCGACTTGAGCATTGAGGAAGAATGGGAATGCCCTGGAGATAGTGCCCGATACAAGAAAAGACTCGAGAATGAACGAGTCTTCGAATTTTTGGCTAGACTCAACCGAGACTTGGACGAGGTGCGAGGGAGGATTCTCGGCCGATGACCTCTGCCTTCAACTCGAGAAGTTTTCTTGGAGGTGAGGTGAGAGGAGAACTAGCGCAAAGTGATGTTGAAGGAGCCAATTCTGATCGAAAACAATGGGCCCAAAATGTTTGCCCTTATTTCAAGAGGAACTCCTACTGGGACAAGCCAAAAAAACACAGAAAGGAAGACCTTGGTGTGAGCACTATTGCAAGCTAGGCCACTCAAAAGATAATTGCTGGGAAATACATAGGAAGCCCGTAGATTGGAAGCTGAGATAGAATCCCAAAAATCGTGGCTACCAAGCTGCTATTGATAACCCAACCGAGAAACCACAAGATGAGAAAAATAATAATTCCACTTCAAGTGGTGCATTCAATCTAGAACAGTTGGAGCAACTATAAAATGTTCTTTACCATTCAAGCATCGGGTTAGTCTTCCACACGTATTCCATCTAGTTCTTTAGTCCACCGAGGTAATTTTTTGACAACCTTAAATACCATCTCACATTACAAATCACCATGGATAATTGATTCTAGTGCCTCTGATCATATGACCGATTCCTATCATCTGTTCTCATCCTATTCACCTTGTGCTAGAATTTTGAAAGTTGAAATTGCAGATGGATCACTCTCATCCGTTGCAGGCAAAGGGAGTATTCGAATCTCTGACTCTATAACTCTAGAATCTGTCCTACACGTCCCTAGGCTGTCTTGCAATTTGTTATCCATTAGCCAGTTGACAAAAGATTCCAATTGCTATGCTAAATTCGTTTCCTATCACTATGTTTTCCAGGACCTATCATCGAGGAAGACGATTGGCAGTGCTAAGGAGTGTGAGGGACTCTACTACTTTGAGGAGGTGAATATGAGTGAACAATGTCAAACTGCTATTTGTGATTCTGCATCTATTTCTAAGGATAGTGAAATTTTGTTATGGCATTCTAGGATGAGTCATCCAAATTTTCAATACTTAAGACGTTTATTTCCTTGCATTTGTTCAAATAAGATGTCTTCTGATTTTCAGTGTGAGATTTGTGAACTTGAAAAATATCAACGTAATTCCTTTCCAAAATCCACATACAAGCCATCCAGACCTTTTACTATGATTCCCAGTGATTTATAGGGGCCCTCATGCTCTCTTAATTGCACTCACACGAAATGGTTTGTTACTATTATTGATGATCACACTCGTATTTGTTGGGTTTACCTGTTGAAAGATAAAATTGAAGTCCGTTCTATTTTGATCAATTTCCACTCCATGATTCAAACACAATTCCAAACTCACATTCAAATCTTGTGTACTGATAATGGTACATAATATTTCAATAATATCTTGAGAAATTATTTTCAAGAAAATAAAATCATCCACCAAAGTTCCTATGTGGATACTCCTCAACAAAATGGGGTTGCCGAACGCAAAAATAGGCATATTCTTGAAGTAGCTCGGGCATTGATGTTCACTACAAATATGAAAAAATATTTTTGGGGCGATGCCATTTTAACAGCTACATATCTCATTAATAGAATGCCTAGTCAGGTTCTTTCTTTTGCCACACCTCTCCAAAAATTCCAAGAATGTTTTCCAAACTCTCAGCTCTATTCCAATCCCTCCCTAAAATTTTTTGGGTGTACTGCATTTATACATATTCATGCTTACAATAGGGATAAATAGGAACCTCGCACCATTAAGTGCGTTTTTATCGGTTACTCTCCTACTCAGAAAGGCTACAAATGCTATGAACCTGTCACAAAAAAATTGTTTATTAGCCTTGATGTCACGTTCTTTGAAACCACTCCTTACTTCCAAAAGCCTTCTCTTCAAGAGGAGAATTGGAGTGAAGATCGGTTCTTTCATTTCTCTGTTCATGAATCTGTGCTATACACTGAGTCTGTCAACACCACTATCATTACATCATTCTCTGATCTGTCATGTACAAAAAACCACTTAAACTCAGGGGGAGATGCAGAAAAACAAAATAACAAGGAGAATTTTGTTTACTCAAGGAAGCCAAAATCAAAGAACAGGGAGAATCTCATACCTGAGGCACCAAGAGAGTTGGAACCGGTGATAGCTCCGAACAACCACGAGTCCACGCCCAATCTCGATCAAGTAATAGATCCTGGCCATGAGCTTCCTTCTGATAAGTCTGCACTTGATGACATCAATTTACTGATTGCTCTCAAAAAACAAACTAGGTCATGTACTCTCCATCCCATTTCAAAATTCATGTCTTATAAAACTCTAGCTACAAGGGGTCGTGCTTTTACCTCTAACCTTGACAGGATAAAAATTCCAAAGAATATCTAGGAAGCCTTGGAGATTCCTGAATAGAGGGAAGCCGTCATGGAGGAAATGCATTGCCTTGGAAAGATTGGAACTTGGGATGTTATGAATTTGCCAAAAGGGAAGAAGCCAGTAGGCTGCAAATGGGTCTTCATAGTGAAATATAGAGCTGATGGGACAGTTGAACAGTATAAAGCCTGTCTTGTTGCAAAAGGGTTTACACAGAACTATGGCATTGACTACACGGAGATGTTTGCACCGGTGACGAAATTGAATACAATTCAGGTCCTCCTGTCCTTGGCAGCCAACTTGGATTGACCACTTCAGCAACTCAACATTAAGAATACATTTCTAAATGGCGAGTTAGAAGAAGAAGTCTACGTGATGATACCACTAGGTTTCAGTAAGAAAGGTGAAGAAAACAGAGTATGTAAACTCAAGAAGTTCTTGTATGAACTCAAGCAATCTCCAAGAGCATGGTTCGACAGATTTGCGAAGGTGATAAAGAACCAAGGATATCGACAAGGGTAATTAGATCACACTATGTTTTTCCAACAGTATGAAAGTGGGAAGAAAACAATTCTGATTGTGTATGTTGATAATATAATCCTAATTGGAGATGATACAGTGGAGATGGAAAGACTGAAGAAAGTCCTAGTTGATGAGTTGAAGTTAAAGACTTGGAACAAATGCGGGACTTCTTGGGAATGGAAGTTGCTAGACCAAAAAAGGGCATCAGTGTCTCTCAGTTAAAGTATATCCTTGATCTCCTAACCGAAACAGGCATGCTTGGATGCAAACCTAGTGAAACTCCCATTGAAGCAGTAAAGAGAGTTGACGAAAGCAGAATATCGGTTGGTAAACTAATCTATCTATCACATACCAGACCCAACATTGCATTTGCAGTAAGTGTGGTAAGCCAACACATTCATTCACCAAAGGAGACTCACCTAGAGGTTGTGTACAAGATTCTCAGGTATCTCAAGGGTTCTTTGGGCAAAAAACTCTTTTTCAAGAAGTGTGAAAGCAAGGAAGTAGAAGTTTTCACAGATGTTGATTGGGCAGGATCAACGGAAGATTGAAGGTTTACGACAGGATATTACACCTTTGTATAGGGAAATTTGGTGACTTGGAGGAGTAAAAAGCAGAATGTAGTGGCTCGAAGTAGTGTTGAAGCTGAGTTTAGTGCAGTTGCATAAGGGATATGTGAAGGATTGTGGTTACGGAAATTTTTGGAAGAACTACAGATCACGGTGAAATTCCCTATCAAACTCTACTGTGATAACAAAGCAGCCATCAGTATTTCTCTCAATCTAGTTCAACATGACAGGACGCATGTAGAAGTGGACCGACACTTTATCAAAGAAAAGGTTGAAGAATGAACCATTTGTATGACTTATGTTCCTACCAAGGAACAAATAGCAGACATCTTCACCAAAGGGTTAGCTCGACAGAGTTTTGATGATTTCATATGCAAGTTGGATATGATCAATATCTATGATCCAACTTGAGGGTGAGTGTAGAAATATAGAGAGTCTTTTGGAATGATTTAGGGGATATTTATGTAAAGAATTGTCTATTATTGAGAGAGATTATTTTAGGAGATTGTTTCCATCTTTAGCATACCCAATTGTATTATAAGTATAATGCATCGGCTTGTACAAATAATTCATTCAAGAAATACATAAAACCTATTCTGATTTCATCTTCTCCTCTCCTTCATTCTCTCATGGCTGCAGATCCTTGATGCTGCCTCCATCACACTCTCCTTCAGTAATATGTGGGTAGGATTTCCTTGAACTGATACAATATAACCTCAGCATATGAGAGACAACAATCCAACCAAACATACATATGGGATCTTGGCATCACAACCACACACACAAAACACAGCCTGAAATTTCATCATATTCGTATTTTCATTGTAGAAAAGAAAAACAATCCATTTCCATGTTTGTCCCTTTCCCATTATTAATAGCCTCATGCTGATGCAGTGTATCATGTAGCTTAAACATGACAATTTGTCCCACTTAAAATGAATTCGAATCATTAAGCTTCACAACCCGTGCATGCCAATTTACTCGATACATTTAGACAAGAAAACTAAAAATGATACATAAACTATGACAGTATGATGAGTAGGGCAATTGATGCAGGTCAAGCCTTAAGTCCCACTAGAAGGAGTAGGCTACATGAATCTTCCGCCAATTTATGCAATCTTGGCAATTTCCTCCCACAACTTGACAGCTATTAAATCCTCACTATCTCATTTTAAGTTATTTTAGGTCTATCCCTATACATTATATTCCCACTAAGAGTAACAAGCTCACTCCTCCTCACTGGTGCACTACTTAGTCATTATTTTACAATAATTGGAGAATAAGAAATACATTTTAGAAACCTAAATGAGCTCAATTACTACTTTCTTAACTAATAACTATATAAAATAAAAAAAAAATATTGCTTAAATAAAATAATCCGAAATAACAAAAAAGAAATACAACAGCATCTCTTTAAACACAACACATAATTCAACTGCCAAAGTTACAACTAAGAAGCATGTATTGAAATACATAAAATTAGCAAAATAAGTTAAAATGAAAGCTGAAGAGAATCATCAGAACATGAAACCTAATACATGTCAGACAGTACACAGTAAATTGTTAGGGTAACACCCTTTTGTTGAGTAACCAAACCAAAGAGTAGTATACTAATTGAAAACTAACCTCCGCAGAAAGTGTTCGTAATTCTTGATCACGAGCTGCTAACAGATGCGCAAGATCAACCTGCAAACAAGTCAGTAGAACACAGTATTCCAATCATTCCTCATATAACTAATAAACTCTCGTTTGCAGAGAGGGGGGGGGGGGGTTGAAAGCAACAATGCATATAATGCTGATTGTATAAAATAAGGAAAAAAAAAGAGAGAGAAACAACATCTAATTCAAAACCACAAGAAGAAAAAGACAGAGTTTGTGTCTCTTATATTCACCACCCTTACATGTATGAATGAAAATTTGGATGCCAAGAAAAGCACTTCTTAGGATACAAAAGATTATTCATTATGCCAGAGTAATTATCACCTGTGGTGTGATCCCATCATTAGAGCGTTCATATTTGCTTAAACATTCTTGCAATCGAAGAATCTGCAGTAAATAATCATGTTTAACATTATCAGTTTCTAACATTCGACGGACCAGTTCTGCAAGTTGGAGCAGCTCATTGCCCATAACATTTCCATAGCCAAATCCAGTGGACATTAGTCCTGGAAGGGACTAAGGGCTATGACATGAAGACCATACCACAGACATCAAAGATAGGTTTTCAATCATCATATACCTCCTCACTCAAAAAATGAAGGTTCTCCCGCTGATATTGCAGTAAAGCCATCTGCTGATCGGAGAGCCGACCACCCTCATGATACCTGGTGCACCAAAGAATCCTCAATGTAGCATCAAATGCTAAATTAGATGCTGTACAATGAGTATGGTGCATCAAAACTTATTATGCATGAACGACAATTTTATCTTATGCATGAGATGTCAATGCAAATTTCCTGCAGAAAGCAGCTTTATTTTCCCTAAGAGGCAAGACACCAAATAAAGCAACAGGATTTAAAGGCCTGGGATCTTTCAACATTCCTGGGATTGTGATGCCCATGGCATCCCATTTCCACAGTTGTTTTGGGACAGAAAAGTGAGGTGGTGGTAACCTCACATTCCCAAGGAACGAAGGACTCCCGCAAAAACATAGAGAATCCCTCTCCTATGCTCCCCCATGGGCATGTTTCAAGAATCTCATTCCCATGGGATCCTACTTTTGGGACTAAATTGTTCTCACAAGTTGGGCCAATTGGCCATTAATGCCCCCATAATTAGTATTATTGCAAACTATCATATATTTATATCAATAACTTATTATAATATTAAAAATAGAAAGCAATAAAACATGAAAGTAATATTATTACTATTGTGTGTTAGCTTTTAAAAAAAAAACTTATTTTTGTTATTTATGATGGTTGAAAGTTATAGGACGTGGATTTAATTTTGTACATATTTTTAGTAAGCTTTTGAGCTGAAAATACAATTATTCTTCATATATTGCTCCATAAATAGGTCAAAGGTATAATGTTAATCTTATAGATATACATGCCTTGTTTCTCATATTGAATCAAGCACTAATATGGGCATCCCATGTACATTTATGAGAATCTTACAATGCAAACCGAACAAATGGCACCTTAGGGGAATAGCTTTGATCTCATGAACAAAATGGCCGATGGCATCTTAGGGGCATAAGTTGAAATGCCTTGCACCAATGAATCGGCCCATTAATGAACAAAGCAAAAGGGCCAAGGAACAAGGGATTACTGTGGACTGAGAAACCTGAGACCAGCACCGAGTGAGTTCCTCTGCAAATGAGTTATCAATGAAGAGTGGAGCTCTGTACCCTGCCTGTTGGTACAATCATTGCAGGAGTCCAGGGGCTAACACATCTGGTCAACTCCGAGAAGAGTTGGATCTGACTTCAATATCATGGATCTCAAAGTTCATGACAAGAAAGAAAGTTTATATTGCCCAAGTAACAGCAAATTTCAAATATGCAGAGACGAAGAAGATTCTGCCATGTTGACAGCATTAAACCTTAAGTATGATTAGATGCATATAAAGTTTGCATTCAGAAGCCACAGGTACGATTTGCAATGAGAATAACCAGACAGCCACGAAAATATGAAAATAAAACTCATGATGGTGATCTGATACTAAATACACATACAACGACAACAAAACCAAGCTTAAGCCCACTAGGGGGGGCTGGCTATGATACTAAATACATAGAATGTGATAAAGAGTGGCCAAGAAGCAAGCATGCTGCAACCCCAAAAGGCTGGGGTAAGGGCCAAATCAAAACATGTCAGCTTGGAATCCCTAATATCATCAACATAGCGTGTAGCTGCCTTGAACTCCTGACCTCTTAAATTTGGTGCTTTGGAATGAATTCACATGCCATGGTTTAAATGGCGTGTATGTTACATATCTAACCATATGTGTTGAGTGTATCTAAAAAAGGAAGGGGGTGGGGTGGGGTGGGGTGAAAATGAAAGAAAGAAGTAAAGGCCCAAATTTGCCTATGTTAGATTTTTTAGCCTAACAAACAACAAATCATGAAGCAACTAGAGCAACTACAGCATTAATTTTTGTTGGGTTGGTCCCGCCTATGTAGGGGGCCCAACTTATTCAAATGATAAAATAAAAATAAAAATAAAATGGAAGGAAGACGGTTGTTTGGAAGTTGAACCTTTCATAGGGCATAAATGTTTGGTTGACATAGGTAAAATTTACATGCCAAGCTTTTTTTCAAGACTAGTTAAATAGTCTTGGGTTTATTTAAGCATTAGTTGGAGCTTGTCTTTCTTGGTGGTTTTTTCCTTGAAGACTCCTAGTGGGATGATGTAAATGACTTAAATTCCCAAGCATGCAAGAGCATATTTTTCAACATGTTTGGACTTTGGAGACCATTATATAAATATTGTTGCATAGCTATTTATTGGGTGGTTGATCATTTTAAGCATGCAGAGTCTATAATAATCTATATAAGGAGTGGGGTCTCATTGCCACCATGTTGGGTAGAGCCGTAGAGGTGAGGTATGCCTTGTGGAGTGTAAGTTCAAGCCAAAAAGAGAGTGAGTTTGTAAAAGGGGTTCACCCTTGGGTTTTTCCTCGTACCCATTTTTCTTTTTCTTTTTTCTTGGGTTAGGAACAGGTTCTCAGTTTTCACAATTTTAGGGAGAGGAGTGATAAATTCTCTTCTTGTATTTCTCTCTACACCTTGATAGTACTTGAACTCTTGCTGGATTGCCTGTGGGTGTAGGCCAAGTGCAAACCACATAAATATCTTGTGTTGTAGTTCTTCACTTTCCTCTTATCTCTTGCAATTTTATTTTGTCTCTTTACCAATGGTGTCAGAGCTGCAGTTCTCATGGGTAAGAAGTGTGACAAAATTGCTTGAAAGAAAAAGATGGAGAATATTCCGAGCAATCAATTCAAGGTGAAGAAACTTGATAGAAAAAGAACTTTCAATCATGGAAGTTGAAAGTCCACGACATGTTGGTACAACTTGGGTATCACAAAGTGTAGCTTGGGAAGGAGAAAAATTTGGAAAAGTTGTTCAACGATGATTGAGAATAAATGGACATGAGAGTGGTTTCTACAATTTGTTTCCGTTAAGATGATATCTCATTCAATATAAAATCTGAAGACAACCGTGAATTTTTGGGGAAGATTGGAAAGCTACTATGATGTAGAACAAGAAGCAAGACTATGGAAAGATCCTTGTTGGAGAATAATTAAGAAGAGATGTTTCAAGGAATTGTTGAGTTTAGTTAGTAGCTTATTACGAGTTTAGTATTAATTAGTATATGATTATGTGTATTTGAGGGTTGTTTGTAATATTTGTGTAATTTTGGGATTTGTTTGTAATTCATATAGTTTTAGGGGTATTTGTGTGAATTTATGTATTTAGGCTTTCTTATAAATAGTGTGTGGGAGTCATGTCGTAGGCAGTTATTTTTGAATTTGAATTGAACGTGAATTCCCCTTGATATCTCCTCTCTCCTTCCTTCCCTTCCTCTCTTCTATTTCTTTTAAATTCTCCATGGCTGCAGAACCCTGATGCTGCCTCTGCATCATTGTATCTAGCCAAATGTCTCTTCAATCAAATTCTTCCAAAGAGAAAGCTCTATTAATTGAAGATAAGTGAAGGCGGAAAAGTATCGGATCACTTGAATGCTTTCCATGTCTTATTAAGTCAATTGGAGAGTATTGGCGTGATGTTACAAGATGAACACAAAGCTGTGTCTTTGCTTTGTACATTGCTGGATAGTTATTCTGATCTTGTGACTATCGTAATGAACTTTAGTTACTCCAAGAAAAATCAACTCGAGTTAAATGATGTGGCAACCGCATTATTGCCCAATGAAATTTGGAGGAGAATGCAACCATATAGAGCTCTGGGTTCAATGGAAATGAAGCTCTTCTCCTAGATGATAGTTAAGTAAGCAAGGGACATCATCAATAAGCCATTCAAAAACCCAAAATGGTTGACTTGTTTGTTGGTATTGTGGAAAGAAAGGGCATGTCAAGAAAGAATGTCAAAATAAAAAGAATCAAGACAACAAACATTAAGGTGAAGCAAATCAAGTAGAGGAGTCCATTGCCGTTAGTAGTGATGGCGAAGTGTGAGTTGTCGGTAAGGGTTCTAATATTCATGAAAGATGGGTTCTTGATAGTGCAACTCATCATATGTGCTCACATATATCATGGATTATTCTTATGACATATGTGAGGATAGTTTTGTCACAAAGGGAAACAACACAAAATATAAGTTAGCAAGAGTTGATTGTGTCCAGATAAAAAATGTACAACGGTGTTGTGAGATCTCTTGAAAATGTTATGCACATATTTAAAATAAAACTTGAATTCATTCTTAGAATTAAATTCAAGAAGTCATAAGCCCACTAGTCAAGGTGGGTATAGAAAAATATCAAAGGGCGCACTTGTGGTGATGAAGAGATCTTGAGTAGGAAAATTGTTTGAATTAATCGGTACTAGACCAATGAAAAATGTGAGTGGTTCAAGTGGATGGGAAAAAGAAGTGTTTTCCATGAAAGAAAAGGGTGGTGGGGCACCAAACCAAAAGTCATGCTTTAGGGAAAGGGTGATGGTATTTCCAATAGAGAGCCATATGAGACTTCTTTACGTTTCAAGTCAAGGTAAATTTGGTTCCATAGTCAGCAAGTTGAGATTTTATCAAGGTGGAGGATTTGAGCTTGGTGATGGCACCGCATGTGCAAGAGGTGGAGATTTGTTGGGTCACTCCCACCCATGTTGTTGACCCAACTTATTGACATGATAAAATAAAAATAAAAGTAAAAATGGAAGGAAGAAGCATGTTTGGAAGTTGAACCTTGCATGGAGCATACATGTTTTGTTAGCATGGGCAATCTTTCCATGCCAAGCTTGTTTTCAAGACTAATTAATTAATCTTGGGTTTGTTTCTGCATAGTGAGAGCTTAACTTTCCAAGGCATGCATGGTTGACATTGCAACTTGGTGGTTTCTTCCTTGAAGACTCCTTGCAAGACAATGTAAACAACTTAAATTCCCAAGCATGTAAGAGCACACCTTTTCAAAAAGCCCTGTCATGACATTGAGACCATTATATAAATATAGTTGCATCGCTATTTCTGGGGTGGTTGATCATTATAAGCATGTAGGATCTATATAAGGAGTGGGTTCTCATTGCCATGTGGGTAGAGGTGAAGTATGCCTTGTGGAGTGTAAGTTCAAGCCAAAAGAGAATCAGTTTGTAAAAGGGGTTCACCCTTGGTTCATCCCCCTATACATTTTCTTTCTTGGGTTACAAAGGGTTATGGGTTTTCACCATTGTGACGAGAGGACTGATAAATTCTCCTACACCTTGATAGTAATTGAATTCTTGATAAATTGCCAGTAGGCTAAGTGCCAAACTAAGTAAATATCTTGTGTTGTGGTTGTTCATTTTTCTTTTATTTCTTGCAATTTTATCTAGTCTCTTTAAAAATTGTGGTGTGGGTGGTCCTTGTGGCCCAACAATTTTCCATGATCAACAACTTTGATCCTTAAAGAAAGAATAAACAATTTAACTAATTTTAGCAGTAATATGCATCATTTTTCCAAACCGACAACCTTACCACACTCAACATGTTTTAAAAAACACAGCTACTAACACTATTACCATTATTGAAAAAAAAAGCAAGAAATTGAATGGAGATCCTCAATATATGTTGTTCCCCAAACATGAAAGCTTTGATCAGGGGGGGGGTGTGAGGTAGGGAAAGGATTTGTATAGCACTACCTCAACCCTTCCAAAGAACTTGAATTTTGAAGTGGAGAATACAATGACTTCAAAACATCAGGTTGAGAATTCAACGAGTTATACTGGTGCAAATAACCTGCAAACATCATAATACAGAAAAAATGAAAGGAAGAGTAAAAATAAAAAATAAAAGCAACTAATAATACCCAATTTGTGTGCGTCTACATATACTTATGACGCCAGACACATAAACCTTTACGAAACATACACATGAATGTCTGCAAAATAAACATTTCTGAATATGTCATAATTTGGCTCAAA
The DNA here is from genome assembly GCF_029873635.1 of Malania oleifera. NCBI lineage: Eukaryota > Viridiplantae > Streptophyta > Magnoliopsida > Santalales > Ximeniaceae > Malania > Malania oleifera. The sequence continues at coordinate 76,803,772 of NC_080422.1, read as the reverse complement.
CTTAAAGGTAAAAATACATAAATTTTCAAGAACTAGGAAGAAAAGATGAAATCTCACTTATTTTTTACCTAAGATGTTCTTCCAAAATAATCATCAAAAAGCATTGCACAAATTTGAACAGCTTAAGATCTGAGTTATGTACATTAACTCACCAATATAGATACTCATAAAAGATCCAGCACATACTGCTTCAATCAACATAATAATCCTGTGGATTGACAGGTAAGACAAAATTTTGAAAGCAAAAGCAAAATATGCAGTTTGACAAGGATGATCAAGATTCATCATGGACAAATAAAAGCACTGTTTGTTTTAATCTTTATACAGATAGAGCTACAGAACTGATGCAACAAGTTAATGTCAAAAATTACCATCAAAAGCTAAACCATAAGACTGACAAATGCAAAAAATAAAAATAAAAATAAAAATAAGCCAGAGGGGAAAATGGCCAGACGAGCATTTTGTAAACCCTCAGCCTCTATAAATGCAATTCTCCTATCTCCCCAGGGTGATCCTTGTAACTCTGGTTTTGGCAACAAGCTGGGCTAGACACATTGAAATGTTTGTTTGGCAGTTTTGGCTCAAGGTAGGTGTCAATCCAAATTGAGTTGCTACAATTGTAATTAACTGGTGGCTACACTCGTTGTAGTTTGCCAAATGGATGGCGCTGTATGTCATCATCCTGGAAGTTATGTTACTTTGACAAGGGCTGCTGTGCAACAAAGTAGGTTTGACAGCATTGCAATACGACCATACTTCAACTTTGATATTTGTGCCAGCAGCAGAAACAAATTTAGCCACCTTTCCTAGTCATACAGAAAAGAATCAGATGATATGCTCCAAAAGAAGAAATGCGTGCCATGTCTTTATAGGGCCAAGAAAAATTTTGTAAAAGCATGTTCAAATTCTTGCAAGGAACTAGCAGAGATTACATATTATACATTAGCAAGCCTGCAGAAATGCATGTAGAAGAAGTGATGCAGGACAGTATTATAATATAGACATAGAGAGGATTGAGAGCAGTGTTTTAAAAGGCGCTCATGAGGCGCACCTTGATGCGTTTTCAGCATAAAACGCCCTAAGGCATAACAGGAAAGGCGTAAAGCCTAAAATTCGTACGCATCAAGGGAAAAGGCGTACGTCTTAGGAAGAAAAACGTGCATTTCACGCGTCAGTTGGGAAGGCATATGCATTTCTGGAGTGTCAAAACCCCTCGACGAAGCTTCTTTCCTCCCTCTCTCGATGAAACTTCCGTAGCTCTCCCACAATTCCTCCAGCTCCTTCTCCCTCTCCGACCACTCGATGAAGCTTCCATAGCTTTCTTCCAGCTCCTTCTCCCTCTCTGACGAGTCGGCGAAGCGTCCGTAGCTTTCCTCTCCTTCTCCCTCTCTGACAGCTCGATGAAGCTTCCTAGCTTTCCTCCAACACCTTCTCCCTCTCCAATGACTCGACGAAGCTTCCGTAGCTTTCCTCCAGCTCCTTCTCCCTTTTCGACGACTCGACGAAGCTTCCTAGCTTCCCTCCAGCTCCTCCCTCTCTGACGATTCCTCCAAGCTTCTCGTCTCTCTCTGACGAGTCGTGGATCCCTTCCAATTTGATCTGCCTCTGAACTTTGGTCATTTAGTTTTATATTCTTAGAAATTAGTGGAGGATGCTTTAATTTGGTTTTTCTCTTCTTTTAGTAACGTCGCTCATGATTACTTTTTAACATGTATTATTTGTGTTTATTATGTAAAATTGGCTTATATGATATTTAAAAATTATATTTTATTTTTTTCTCCATTATTCATTTTTTTTTCATTTTTTACTATATTTAAATTGATTTTATTTATTAATTTTTTAAAAAAAATACAGCCCCAAAATGCTTATGCCTCAACGCCTCACCTTACGCCTTAGCTTTTTAAAACACTGATTGAGAGAATTAGAAGAAGAAGAACAAAAAGAACTTACATGTCCAGCACTTATACCCACTTGTTGACTTTTTGAGTTCGATCCCTGGTTTTGATTATGACAAACTGCATATTACTAATGTGTGTGTCTAGTACTTGAACAGGTCATTAATTCAGTGCACACACATGAAAAAGAATTGATGGAAGCCTAAAAGACTTAAAGATCATACTCCTGGCATATTCAATGGGAAAATGAAGGGCAAAAGAAGAAGACCTACTTATGCTTCATTTGTAAATGCATTTATTATATTTGGGTCTGTAATAATTTATATCGATCTGTAATAATCTCTGCATATCATGCATGTAGGTAATTGTAAGCTCAACATGACCGTAGATTGACCATAGGGAACCGAATGTCATTAAGGCACGCCAGGTTTTTAGGTTTAATTGAAAAGCCTAGACCGAAGACTGACTCTAGGTCCCTGCACAAACACATAAAAAAGTCTCCATTATCACTTACATTATCGGGGGAAATAATTGAAGTAAATAGGACTTAATAGGCAGAACTGTGAGAGGTCAGGTGACCAAACCTTTAGTGTTCAAAACTCTTCGGGTGACCAAACTATTGACTGGTCAGAATGTTGATTTGGTTTCGGGTGGCCGAACTTAAATGACCACATCGTCCTCGGGCGACCGAACCATAACTCTAACCTTTCCCACCAACTCAGCAGCCCGAACTTCACGTTCAAAATAGCCTCAGGCGACCGAACACATGAATTCGGTTAACCAAACTCTAGACCAAGCGACCGAAACACAAATAGAATGGAAATCGCCTTGGTTCAGCAAACCAAGCCCAGATTCGGGCACCCAAATGTTAAAAAATGACTTTTTCTACTGAGTCTGTTCGGACGACCGAACCTTGGATCGGGCACCCGAAAGCTCTCAGGTTGTTTTATTTTTACCAAGGTTAATAATGGTTAAACAAAGTTATTTTCTCTAAATGGTTTTAAAACAACTTTAATAATGACCCATATGTCCTTAACGGTTATAATTTGACCCACTTCTATATATAAGGGCTCATTTGTGAAAATTAAAGAGAGATTAACAAGATTATTAAGCAAAAACTCTCTCAAATATTCCAAACCTATTTTGCCTATACTACTTCCAAATACTCTCATACATTATTTTCTTTAATCATCCAAGTATTGTGAGAGTTCCTATTGTGCTAGTGCTCTATTGTAAATTGCTTAAAACTCTCATTTGTGCTATTGTGATTGTGTTTGATTTTGGAGAGTTAAGCAAGAGTTAACCCACAGATTTAACTTGAAAAATCTTGTGTTGGGAAAACTCATTAGCTTGAGGATCTTAGCATTGTTATTGCTAGATTCCTAAAGCAATAATTTTTGTGTGCAAAGTATTTTACAAGCTATATTTTTCAAACAACTTTTGTACTTATTTCATTGAGGAAAATATTTTTAAGTTGGTTTGAATATTGTTACCAGCATCTTTGAAACCCTAATCTATTATTGAGATTTGTTATATCTTGTTTCAAAGATTAGCTTGTTAGAACACTCTTGAGCATATTTGAGATTATACATTACTGAGTGTTGCTTGCACAAAATCACATCACCGAGCTTACAATTCCTATACTGTTGATGTGTGGTTGATTGATTATCATTGGTACATATCTGCTTGATTGAGAAGCAAAATCACTATACCCAGTTATTATTGTGAAATTTGTTGTATTCCAGGCGTGGGCCTAAAGAGGGAGACTAGTCCTGTGGAATAGTTCCGGATTGACTTAAACCCGGTTAGGAAAGTTAGGTACACCCATGGTCTTAAATTTCCACGAAATTGTCGAAATTTCCGTCACCCTCAAAATCGAAATGGCAGTCGATTTCCGTCTTTCATAATTTCCGTCGAAATCTCAATGAATCATCCAAAATTTATCGAAACCTCAAAATTTTAGCGAAATTTGTTGAAATTTTAACTATGCAATGAAATTTCATCAAAATTCAAATGAGAAATTCAAGAGTGAAGTGAAATTTCTATTTTAATTTATTTTATTGAAACAAAAGATTATCACAAATGCTTTTGAAATTATATGAAAAAATAAACTTATAGTAATATTTTATTTAACCATTCATGTCTAAATTATCAATATTTTTATAATAAATAATATTTAATTGATTTATGAATTTCATTTGCATTAACTGAATATGTTTAATGTACATTATCTTACAAACATGTTGGATACGCATACTATTTTAGAACTTTTGCACCTCATACAAAACAACGATGTATTTAATTTGTAATATATTAGTCTTAAAACTTATATTATTATGTTTGTTAACAATTTCTAAAGTTTCACAAAGAATTTCATGCTTTGCTACTAGTTTCCATTATTTTTTCAAATCAAAATCGAAATTTTCGTCGAAATTTCTGTACTTTTGGAGCTTCGAAATTTGAGTCGAAATTGAAATTTAAGACCTTGGGAGCACCATCCTAGTAAGGTGCGGTTGTAGGTTAAGGTCAGCTCCGTGAATTGACCTGGTTGTAACCAATGCTACTCCACCCATGAAGTGAGCTCATAGTGTAATCTTTGTGCTTGTGAGGGCGGGCACGTAGGCAGATTGCTGAACCTCAATAACATTTCTAGTGTCGTCTCTATTTACTGCTTTATTGTGCATGCTCAGTTAAATTACATGTGCAGTCTAATTTTTCACAAAATATATATTGATTTATATTACACGCACTAGATTGACCTTAAGTTTGTGTAATATTGCAGTTAGTGGATTGACCTAGGGGATTAATTTTTAAAATACCAATTCACCCCCCCCCCCCTTTTTCTTGGGATTACACCAAAGTCAACACCATTAGGGCCACTACTAGCTAAAACACACATTTACATAAAATCCTAAATAAAAAAATAAATTACAAAATAGACCCAAAGTACTTACACAACAACAACAAGCCTTAAGTCTCACTAGTGGGGTCGGGTACATGAATCCTTTCCCACCAATTCACCCGATTCAGAGCGTTTTCCTCTATTAGATTAGGGCCTATTAAATCCTTCCTCACTACCTCATTCTAAGTTATTTTAGGCCAACCCCTACCCCTTTTCATGTCAGAAATAGTAACTAACTCATTCCTCCTCTCAGGTGCTCTACTAGGCATGCATCTCAAATGCCCAAACCATCTAAGCTGCCCCTCTCTTATCTTGTTTTCAACCAGTGATATACGTAAATTATTGCGTATATGCTCAGTTCTTACTTTTATCTTTTAATGCTAAACCACTCATCCACCTTAACATACGCATCTCATCAACTTTCATTTTTTGTACATGTTTCTTAGTTACCCAACATTCTGAGCCATAAAGCATAGCTAGCCTTATAGTTGTCTTATAAAACTTTACTTTTAATTTTAAGAGTATTCTATGATCACAAAACACACCTTACGCACTCCTCCATTTTAACCATCCTATCTTAATTCTATGCATTACATCCTCAATTTCCCCTTCAACTTGCATAATAGATCCAAGATATCTAAATCTATCAATGTTATTAATCTCTTGATTATCCAGTTTAATCTTATCTCTATTGCTACTCCTTATATTACTGAAATTACATTTCATATACCCTGTCTTATTCTTACTTATTCTAAACCCTTTAGACTCTAATGTGACTTTCCAAAGTTCTAGCTTAGATTCCACTCCGCTTCTACTATCATCAATCAACACGATATCATCTGCAAACAACATGCCCCAAGGTATCTCATTTTGGATATTCCTAGTTAGTTCATCAATTACTAAAGTAAAAAGATAAGGACTCAAAGCAGAACCTTGATGTACACCTATTGTGACTGGAAACTCTCTAGAATCGCCTCTTACAGTCCTAATGCTAGTCATTACTCTATCATAAATATCCTTAATGACCTCTGTATATCTACTGCAAACTCCCTTCTTTTCTAATACCGACCAAAGAACTTCCCTAGGTACTCTATCATAAGCTTTCTCTAGGTCAATAAAAACCATATACAAGTCCTTCTTCTTTTCCCTAAACTTTTCCATTAAACTTTTTAAAAGATAAACAACTTCTATTGTTGATCTCCCAAGCATAAAACCAAATCGATTATTTGAAATCTTCGTTTCTAATCTTATTCTATGTTTAAATACCCTTTCCCATAATTTAATTGTATGACTCATAATTTTAATTCAACGATAAATATTACAGTTTTGAATATCTCATAATTTAAATTCAACGATAAATATTACAGTTTTGAATATCATTTTGTTTTTGTACAAAGGTACTAACATACTTTTCCTCCATTCTTCTGGCATTTTCTTAGTTTTTATAATAGTGTTGATAGATTAGCATAGAAGGCTAATATATTGACTAAACTTAAAATAAACCTAAAATGACTAAACTTCTAAAATAACAAGAATTTTCCAAACTAAAAAAAAAAAATACTAAATAGAATATGAACATCTAAAATTTTCCATTGGTGGTTCTCCATCAAACTCCCCTTGTTAGAGAACACTTGATGCTGAGTTTTGTGGGGTAGTAGATTGAGCTCCATGTGTAGGAACAAAGTCAAAAAAGTAGGCAAATCAATAGGAGGCACGATCTGCAATGCATCGTCATTCACCGTTGGAAAATATGAAGAAGATCCTCCAACTGCTAGTAGAATAGAAGTCTACAATGTCCTCTAATAAAATAACAAGTCCTCCAAAGAAGACATCAATTTAATATCCAAATCTATAGGCAGCTCAAAAAAATATGCATTCAGTCCATATTCTAAGATGATCAACAATGTTTCACTAGATTTGGTTAAGAAAAATGTGGAGGGAGAGACGGAAGGGATGGAGGTGCAATTTACTGAATTGAGGGGAAATGTCTCATAAGGGTATTCAACAATAGGTTCCATGATTGAATAATTTTCAACAAACTCTACAGCATCCAATTGTTCCTCACTCTTTGGGTTAGAAATGGAAGATTGAGGTTGAAGAGCAAGGTCACTGACAAGCATATCTGTCCTTTTAGTTGGTAACTCATCTTATTTTTCATTGCAAGTCTCAATGACCAAGTTGGGTAACAATTCAAAGTCCATCTCTGGAATAGAAACTCCAACAGTGCTTAGGGTCACTAAGGATACATCTATGACCTCATGTTTAAGAAGACACATGACTCACGTCCATAGAAGAATCAAAAAATGTGCACTAGTTATATGCAGATCATTTATGTAATCATGATATTCTATCATGCAACAATTTAGATGGATACTTTTGATATCCTCAAAAAGTTGATTTTTCTCTTAAACATCTTGGGAGGATCTAAGAATACCTCTTGACCCTGGAGAAACTGATCTAGACTGATGATATTCTTTTAAAACAGGAAATGTTGTTACAGGTTGGTGGCTGGAGAAATCTCTCAGCTTCCAAAGCAATATGGTAATCCTCCGATAGAGTAGTGGGATATTTTCAAACATTTATATACCTTCTGATTTCATCCCTCAACCCTTTTTTGAAAAAAAATTACCATTCTAGGTTCCTTATTAGAAACAAACCGATAAATGAGGTCTCTAAATTTAAGATAATACTCAGTGATACTAGAAGAAAGCTGCCTAAGACAGCATGGTTGGTCCAGTAATTTCTGAGAACTGTCAACCAGGTAGGAACCAGATATATAAAACCAACTCATTATTATTATTATTTTTAAATGGAGAGTAAATATGGACCAACGCAAATTCAGACAAGTACCAAAGAGATAAGCAACATCAAAATCAATTTCTATGGAATCCAAGTAGTGTAAGTTCATACAATGTTACCAAAATGTCCCTGCTCTGAATTTGTAGAATTGTGATCTTCAAATATTTCACTTCAATTTCTCACAGATGCTCCAAGAAATGCCACTTGGAAAAAATGCTGGCACACTGAATTAATCCTCCAAAAATATATACTAAACAATCAATTTGAGTTTCTTCAAATCAACCACAAAATCTCAGAGGAAAACCAATTTATCACTTCAAAATCTCAAACACAGTGGCTGGGCCTCAATCTGGATGCTGGCAGACCTTAAAAACTCTGAAATTTGTGTTGTCTGTCCAATATCTCAAGTTAATTTCCCAATTTCTCAAGTCTCTAGAAAATAAAAGCTTACAAAATGCGGCAAATGAAGTCTGAATCCAGTGTTGGTTGAAATTATCCTCCAATGTGTAATATGCACTAGCACTTGAATTTTCCTCAATTTTGCTTCAAATTCTCAAACAAAAACCCAATTTATTGCGGCTGGAGGCAATTTCTTGCAAATTTAAAGGCATAAAAACACTCTTGAAATTCCTACTTGCAGGTCGCTGACGTGTGGGGCATGTGCGTCACCAGCGATGTGTCTCCAGCAATGGTTTTCCAGCTGGTGGCAAATCAGAGGCTGGTGGTTTTAGTGGTGGTGGTGGTGGTGTATCTAAGAAACTTCAGGAAGTCTGGAATATGAAGGGTGGTCAGCTGGGGCTGTTTCAAGTGCCACATGGACCCACACTCCTTGTTGGATGAATGTGGAATTACAGGTGAAGGGGCTCAGAGGGTTCTGATGTTGATGACGAAGGAGGTGCTGTGACTTGCTTGGTGGAAATTAGTGTTTCAAGGTCAGGGGCATGATTGTAATTTTCAGAAAAGTTGCAGATGAACAGTATTTGAAATTTCTGCAATTTCTGGCTTCGAATGGCTGCATGGTTATTGTCGTGAGATTTGATGCCAATTTGATGTAGGACAGTATTAGAATTTAGACATCGAGGGAGAAGAAGAAGCAGCAGCAGCAGGAGGAAGACAGAACCAGAACAGAGATGAGGAAGGGAGAAGAAGAAGAAGCAGGAGGAAGACAGAGCCAGAATAGAGTTCGGGAAGGAAGAAGAAGAAGAAGAAGGAAGAAAGGAAGCAGAAGGAAGAAGAAAGAAGAAGAGGAAGCCTGCGGGAGACAGAGACAGAGACAGGAAACTGCAGCAATCTGATTCAAAGCAATAACCGTACAATAACTTACATGTTCAGCATTTATACACACGATGGACCCTACTAGCTAAAATACATATTTACATAAAAACCCTACTAGCTAAAATACATATTTACATAAAAACCCTACTAGCTAAAATACATATTTACATAAAAACCCAATAAAACAAGAAATTACAAAATAGACCAAAGTAATTAAATACACAAAATAAACCTGAATTGACTACTTCTATAATAGGAGTTTTCCCAAACTAAAATATGAAAACCTAGATACAATATGATCATCTAAAATGCTCCATTGGTGATTCTCCATCAAGAAGAAGAAATAATATTGAAAAAAAGCTTCAGCCATAGTTTCAAAATTATGACAACAGATCAATGAAATAGAATTACAAAGTGCAGCTGCAATAGACAGTGAATGTGTTATTCAGACCTAAGTAATGTAGATATAGAAAGAAAACTGATGTGAGGTTTCCAAACCATGATGAGTAGCATTGCAGCAGTTCCTAAGAATGAACCAAAGTATTTGTGTTAGTAGTAGTAGCAGCAGCAGCAGTAGCAGTAATAAGGATGAAGAAGAAAAGTGCATAAACAAATTAGAAATTGTAGATAAGTTGATAAATGTTAACAGCAAATAAATAAACAGAGATATCTGATAATCTAGTCCTGAGTGCTTCCTCATTTTTAATTGTGCAATCATTTCTCGCAAAGGATCAGATATCATAGATAATCTAATGGGAGAAAATTTATAATACAATTTAAACTGGAGATTCAACAGAAGCGAAGTCATTATGAAAGTCCCTTTACTTGGGGCCCAAAATCTGAATCTACCAGCATAGAAAAATGAGTGCATCGTAAAATTTCAAGGTAAAAAAAATTTCATCTGTTTCAGCAGTGAGCTGCAGAATTCTTTTAGCTAAATCAGTTATCGACTATGGAATCTCCGAAATCTTTAAGTTTAAGCTTCAACCATTAACAGTTTACCTATACTTAAAATATAAATTAAAAAAAAAAGAAAAAAAAAAGCTGAAGCCTGTTTGCTAGATCAAGGAATTTCCGTAATCACTTTCACCATTCCTAACACATGACTGCAAACATCCCCCCCCCCCCCCTCTGATCCACAAGATTATCATTTCAATCCAACAACAAAAAACCAAGCTTTAATTCCCACACGGTGGGGCCAGCTAGATGAATCCTTTTCCACCAATTTACATGATCATGGGCAGTTTCACCCCACAATAAGGGATTATTGTTTCAATCCTTCTTCCGAGGGGAAAAAAAAAAATGACCGTTTTTCGCCTTTTTTTTTTTTTTTTTGCAATCAACTCATCAGTTTTGAATTCCATAAGAAAATCTCTATCAATTAGGAAATTCCCATTATCTTTGAAATCATTGAAGTTTGAATGGATATATAATTTATGTGTGTGCGGGTGTGTGCTTTATCATATGACGTACATTGTACAATGTCTCTGTTGCAAGAATGGCTAACCGAAGGGAAATTTTAAATGTCACTTGAAAAACAATGCCACCACATAATGAATATTTTATAATGCAGTTGGCATGCTCAGGCTCTTTTGTCCAAATATTATTTTGCACATGTAAGCATTCCAATCCACCATCATATTCAGATTCATAGTAAAAAAACAGGATGTAAGAATAAAGCTAATATAAATGCAATACACTTACCATATGCAGTAGTGGCGAAAGGTAGGCGAATAATATGCTTCAATTTCTGGCTGAAAATATAGTACCCCTACAAAATCATTGCACAATTCACGGTCTCAAAACTAAATGCATCAGCTATGGAAGCACAAAACTTGAGATCCCAATAGCACTGCAGAAAGAGAAGCAACTTGGTAATCATATTACTTGGGAAAAGTTTGTTGTTATGCACTTCAATTTTATCTCTGTTGCTGCTTGAGAATAAGGTTATAATTTTACCCAAATTCAAGCACTAGTTAGTTTAAGATACTAAGTCTTCTAAATTCAGTTCGCAGTGACAGGTACCATAACATACTAACACATTAGCAAACTACAAATTGGTACAGATGTTCCAAAACATCGTACATTTTCATTCCGGAAAACTAATCAGACAATTACCAAAATTTCAATTCCACATTTTCCAGATAACAAATTTTTTATTAGTTTAACTGTTATAGAGAATTATGGCATTGCAATTCTAGTTTCATTCATTGCTAATCTATTTCAAAAAAGCAAATCTCTAGATTTAGAAACACCTCAACATTCTCTCCAAAATGTAAACGTGCATTACATTTTTCTACCAATCTATCTTCACAAATGTATCCACATTTAAGAGCACATGCCGTGTGCTGATCACGTTCCAGTTCCATGAACTAAAATGTTCCATGTTTCAGGTAGTATTGCTTCGCACTTTAAGTTCAAGAAGCAGTTCCAACTTCATTGAGTGCAGAGTGCAGTTTTTATGTAAAAATAAAATTACGTCAATTAGAACAAATATTTTGAGATATTTCTGCTAAAGGTTTAACTAGGATTAACATGCTTTCTAATTTGGCTTTTCAGTTTCAGTACAAGGTCCAGCTTTGTTTTGGTCTTCATCATAAATAGAATCTAATTAGGTGTCTCAAAAGAAAGTTTCTAATTCTTAGGCAAACACAAAGCACTATTAGAGCCAAATCAATGGTCTAAGTAGTAGTGTAAAGACACCAAAAAAAAGAGCAGCCCAGTGCCTGCAATTCCTACTAGAGCGAAATACAATACAAGCAACCTCACCCTTGCATACAGAGAGGCTGTTTCCATGCCTTGAACATGAGGCAGAGATGCCCACCTCACAATGGAGCAATCTTACAGATGCACCAAGGTCTCCCCACTAAAGTCATTTGTCTATAAATAAAAGATGAAAGTAATAAGGAAATTTATATTTACCCCCCTCTAAAATTTGCCTAAATATCTGGATTAATTCTAATATCCTTACCATGATTGATGTGAATTGATACTAAAGAGAGAGATATAGATCCTCTAACTATTCCTTATAGGCTTTGTTTCTTTAGTTCTAGGTAACTATTTAACAAATTTTCCCTGCTATGTTGATTTCTTTCCAATTCAAAACGAAAGCTCCATCACCCTAGCACTCTAAATATAAATTCACTGATTAATTAGCCGTCCATAATTTGAACAACTGATGTTCCATTTTTCGCCTTATTTTCCCATAATGATTATAAATTTATGCAAACTAAATCTCATGCCTCATTGTTGACAAACAAAAAGTTAGAATAAAGTTAATTAGAATAAAGTTAATCTCCTCATATAAGAAACCTACATGTCAACACATACGGGACCTGAATTTGCTCCAACCGCATCAATTCATATGGCGACTGAGTGAATATAGAATGAGATAATGGGTCTTTAGCATTAACGGAATTACAACTAACCTATTTTGTCCTAGGTTTGGTTTGGTCACCTAATTTCTTCAATGTTAATTAATTACTAACCCTTAAATATTATAAAGCTCTGCTATTATGGAGATTGCTCCCACCTCAAGAGTCTCAAAAGGACACCATTACCCCACTTTCAAGTCCCATCGTTGGATTGATTTTATGGTTCAAATGAAGCAAAAGTAAGTAAAAATGCAAGGCAAAGAGAACATGAAAATAGATAGAAACCAAATAAATCATCCAAAAATACCTCATATTGTCTAATACAATCACTGAGATGGCTCAAAGTGATAGAACTAGACAAACTGCCCCTCAAAATAAGATAGGTGAGATCTAAATACCCTGTTCATGATCATTAGGGTTTTCACACACGCATGCAAAAGATGCTAGAACAAAAGATAGATGCAAAATGAGGTGCAATGCATTCAAATCCAGCTTAAAAGCTTAGTCTCATTTTTTGAGGCTTTTTTTGCAATTTTTTGAACATTTTTTTGGGTTTTTTATTTTTTTGGTAAAAGCATAATAATGATAGTAAGATAGAAATGTCAAACGTTTAATGAAATAGAAATGCTTTTTGGGATCTTTCATAACCATAACAACAATAATAATAAACCCACAATATTGATGCATACCAACTATCAAAACACACTTATGCTTACATCAAAATCATGCAAATTCTACCGCTCATATGCATAAACTCACGGATACACACTCATGAACACATGCACACATGGAGTCATACAGACCAAGCACATACACATACTCACCTACACTCATCACACTTATATGGTCACGCATACACACACACATACATACTCATATACATGTTCACATTTACACACATTCATACCGACACATGCATGCGCATACATGTGTCAAAAATTTTCCTATACTAAACCATGCATGCATCCACCTCCATACACATGCATACTTGCATGCATATACACATCCACATACATGCATTCCTTCACATACTCAAATTCACTCACTCATACACACTCATGCATGCACACATATACACATGCATCCATTCACATGCCACATACACACATATACACTCATGAATATGTGCATGTACACATTGAACTCACATATATCTATGCATTCTTGATGCACATTCATAAAATTGACGTTTCACTTATGCACCTGCATCCATGCATGCATACACATAAGGCACATCAGCACATGCACTCACATACATGCATGCATGGTCAAGCACACATAAGCATGTAACACACATCTTAGGCACACAATTATATATGGGGACCATGCACACACACACTATTCAAATATACCAATAGATGTACTCCTACATTCAAAACTCATGTATGTACCCTTATATGCATTCAGACATGCATACATGCACCATGCACAATCCTTCACATGCACATACACACATTGTCCCACACCAATGCATGCAAAATCATAGAGTCATATATACATGCTCATATCCATATACACCACAAACATGCTCCTATATGTATGGTACACATGCATTTCACATACATCAAGGCACCCACCCATCATACAAACACACACATAAATCACCCATACATAGGTTTTGCACTCAACACGCATTCACGACTCTCTCGCAATAAGAAAGACGTAGAGAGAGAGAGAGAGAGATCACCAATTCTAGCCTCATGGATTCTTCGTGACAAGAAGAGAAGAGAGTCCACAGGGAGAGGGGATTGCACTCAGAGAGGGGATAGGGGATATGGCAGTTAGCAGCCTTGGCCAAGTCTGGGGGTCCACCGGGTGTTGTTAAGAGGGGTTTTACAAGGAATTTTGGAGGGAACAGAGATGGTCAAAAGGGTTTAGGGGAGATAGGAATAGGACAAGGAGAAAGAGCTACCATGGCAGCTAGTTAAGGAACTTTGGCAGGGTAAGGAGAAAGGGAAATAAAAATGGTGGACAAACTACAAAAAGGGGAGCCAAACCACATGCACGAGGAAGATAAAAAGAAGAAGGCAGGGGGCTTGAAATGACGTCATTTTGGCCTCCTAGCTGTTAATTTTTTAAATAAAAAAAAAACTAAAAATTGATCAAAACAACGCCATTTCGATGCATGGTGGGCACATGCCTACACATGCTTTCCTTTTTTGTTTTAAAATTTCCACATCACAAAAGGACATTGTTTTGGTCCTACCGTGCATGTGGGCTTCCACAAGTTGGCATCTGCTCTTATGCGCCAATAATTTTTTTCTTTTTAAATTATAAGAATTTTAAAAAATCAGAAGTTGGGCCTAGGAAAAATACCAAAAATTCAAAAAAAAAAACTTCAAAGAGGCTAGTAAGAACAAGAAAAAGGGAAAAGCCCTAAAATGATAAGAATTTCTCAATTTTTGTGCAAAATGCCCGAGACCTCCCTAGATTGTTCTAAACCATTCTAGGGACCACTCTAAACTGCTAGAAATGGCTAAAAAAGAGTGAAATGCCTCACAAATGGCAAAAATGGGCCAAAGAGAAGGGACAACTAAGTTTTCAAGTTATCTTGGTCTTCAGTTCAATGTCCAGAGTTAGCCCAGGAAAAATTCAGTATTCACACTACACCATCCCAAACCAAGCATACTTGCTTGCATCCAATCTAAGAAGAGAAAGGTTTTATTTCCACTCACAACATAATTACAAAGCAAATTCCAAGTCACAAAGGAATAATACTTCATAAAGATATTGGACACTAGTTTTGCCAAATTAATATAATAGCATGGGTTTGGAATGTATCATGGTTACTAGAGCACAATGAAACTCAAAAGGTTGTTATGTAACAAGGAATCTCACGTATTGTGCGCTAAAATGCAATGAATCAACGGATCAATGCTTATTCTATGCACATGTAATTCTTATGCGTTAGGAAATAATATGCACATTGGGTGCTTTGTGAGAACAAAAATAAATAAAAAAATAAGATGGCTAAATTAAAACAAGAAAGAATAAAAATTACCTGTAACCGTACTTTCTGAACTTGGTAGACCAAATATTGTAGAAAGATGCCTAAATTACGAAATATGATTTTTTAGAACCATCAAGTAGTGAGATATGGTTTTTACAACCATCAAGTGAAGTTAAGATGCGTGATATAGATAATACAGAGAGCACCAAACTAGCAAGGGGAAAAAGTCATTTGAGAATTACAGATCCTTAGCACATCGCATCTGTCTTGCCAAGTTACAATAACACAGTTACAAAACAGCTGCATGATATGCATCCAAAATATGTTGATACACCACATGCTACACTGAAGTCATAAAATTATGTAACTGAGTTCCAAGAGTTATAAAAAACTACATCTTTCTAAGAGAGGGGAAAAACTATGCATATTTCTCTTCTTCTGTTTATATTTTCTAACCATTCTACTAATCTAATTAGGCAAATTCAAATTTTCATCTCTTCAGCACGTCTTTCTTCTATTGAGAAATATGTATTTTCTTGATATTATTATTACTAGAATGAAATGTGTTATTATAGTATTTTTGTCCTTAAATCTTTTTATTCTTACCAATACATACGAAGCAGGCCTGGAGCTGTATGTAAGTGCTCCAGGAAAAACTGCCGATTGTTTCGTTTCTCCTTTTTCTCGTCTTCTCTTCATCTCTTACAGTGAGTTCTGTATTTTCTCTTTGGTTCTTCAATTTATTTCAGATATACAACATGGTATCTGAGCAGTTTCTCTGACCGTGATTAATCTGACCTAGTACAGCACTCTCTTCCTCTCCTTTTTCTCTCTCTCCCTTGTCAACCCTTAAAGTAGAGATTTTTTTTTTCCCGGTTTGAGAATCCTTTAGGGTTTTTCCTCTCCTCCTCTCAGCCGTGAGTCACTCTTGTGGGTGTTGTGTGGTTCATGGTAGTTCGCTCATGTAAAGACAGCACCCTACTGTTTCTTGCAGACTGATGTTGCATCTCTGATGTTTTCTTTGACTGCTGGTCCAGTGATGATACTGTTATGATGTTTTAGCTGCGGTTTTCGTGCCTGCCTATGCTTGTACTGCTGCCTGGTTGGTTTTGGAGCATCTGCACTGCTGTTTTAAGTGCCCGTGGTGCTTTGTTGTGGTCTGCCCTGTTCTGTGTGGTCAAAAGTGTGGTCTTCTCTGCTGTGTGTGCTCAAAGCCATTTTTGACTGGATTTGTAATAGATTATTTATGCCTATGGTTCCTCCTAGGATATTGTAACTTCATTTTAGCTTCCTGCTCAAGTTCTGGAATTTTTAACATTTGGACTGCTGTTCTGTGCCTGTGCGCTGCTGCCTTATTTTGCAGAGTTGCTGTGCTACTCATTCCCACTACTGGTGCACTCATTGTAGGGTATAGGAGGCGTTTTTTATGGCCTCTACAGAGAGACCTTCAGCTACAGATCACAGACATCAAACTGGCTGGATCATCCAACTACCTGTTGTGGTCTCAGGCAGTGCGTGTGTATATTAATGCAAAAGGAAGTCCAGGTATTTGTTGCATTCTCCTCCATCTCCAAACTCCAGGGTTTATGAAGATTAAAAGAAAGAGAATGACAAATTGCTTGTGTGGTTGTGGAATAGCATGGAGCCATGAATTGCTGCGAGCGTAATGTTTCATAGAACAGCCAAGGCTGTACGGGATGATCTTCATGAAACCTTCTCACAAGATAAATCAAACTCATGTTTTTTACCTATATGAAAAGTTCTTCAAATATGACCAAGAAGGTAGGTACATTAGTGAATAATATAGCACTTTCAAGGGTATGTGGGTGGAACTAACATCTATCAACCAGTTAGCTCCAACATTGAGATGATTAAGAGGAAAAGGGCAGAGTTTTTAGCTGCCAAGTTTCTGTCTAGGTTGAGTCCCGAGCTTCAACCCATTCGTGATCAGATTCTTGCTACTGAATCCATACCATCAATGAATGAAGCATATGCTAGAATCCTATGTATTACCAAAGATGGCTCTCAATCTTCTTCTCAAGCTTCTTCTCTTAACAGTTTAGCCATGGTTAGCACTACCTCCAACCATGGTAAGGGAAGTGTGGAAGGACGACGATGGGGTTTGGAAAGCAATTGTGGCAGAGGTAGTATATCAAGACAAGGAGTTCATTGTGGCAATTCCCGCATTTTCACACATTGTGGTAAGGAGCCACACTGTGGATCGTTGTTGGGATCTCCATGGGAAACCAACTTGGGCCAATAAGTCATTTTACGAAGACGATCTCACCATTGAAACTTCAAGTGCACCTGTCCACTCCACTAAGGAGTTGAATACATCATCTACTATTTCCCAAGTGGAGTATAACAATCTTGCCCTCATGGTTCAACAACTCCAAACTCAATCTTCTACATCTAATACTACTATGGCCCATTCAGGTACAATTGGGCTTCTTGCCTCTTCATCCTCTTCACCCTGGGTTATTGATTCTGCTGCATCCTCCCATATAACAGGTAGTTCTAATATATTTGAGTCCTTGAAACCAATTACTTTACACTCTCACTTTTGCTGATGGTTAGTTACACCAGAATCTGAACTTCCTAGTTGTGGCAATATTCTATCATTTCTTTCTACGCCTCTTTCCTATATGTTATATATGCCAAAATTTCCCAAGAATCTATTATCAGTTAGTCAATTAACTAAATCTCATAATTGTTATATAAGCTTCTTTCCTTTTAATTGTGTTACTCAAGATCTCTAGACGAAGAAGAGGTTTGGTGGAGGGCTTGAGAAGGATGACTTGTACTATTTTGATGGTAGTGGTAATAGATCCAGTTCTAGTCATACAGCTTTCTCAATTTCTACTCATGTTGTTTCTCTTGATCAGTGGCACACTCATTTGGGTCATCCATCTCTTCAAAAGCTACAACAAGTTTTCCCAGTGCTCAAGTCTATTTCTCATTTTAAATGTTATGCATGTCAATTGGGAAAGCATGTTAGGATATCTTTTCCATCTAGAATTGAGTCTCGCAATAAATCTTTGTTTTCTCTAATTCGTTCGGATATTTTGGGTCCATGTAGATTCAAAAATTTGGTCATCAATATTTTGCGTCTTTTGAGGATGATTTTTCGCGTATGGCCTAGATCCATTTGTTAAAGGACAGGTTTGAATTTTTGAATGTATTTACTCAATTATACCAAGAAATAAAAAATAAATTTGGCATTGGTATTCATATTTTTCGATATGATAATGTACTTGAATTTGTTCCAAATGAGCTTCAATTTTTGCTTGTACAAAAGGAATTATTCATCGAACATCATGTATACATACCCCTTAAAAGAATGGAGTAGTTGAAATAAAAAATAGACATTTACTTCATATAGCACCGTCTCTATTCCTTCATATGCATGTTCCTAAAAACTTTTAGACCAATTCTCTTCTAACCACCTATTTTTTGCTCAACAAGATGCCCTCCAATGTTCTAAAGGGACAAATTCCATTCACCATCGCTTACCCAAAAACATCCACGTACTCTTTTGTGCCTCGTCTTTTTGGGTGCACATGTTTTGTCCATGTTCTACATACTAGTTAGGACAAGTTCTCTCCTCACGCCATTAAATGTGTCTTTGTCGAGTACTTGAGAACCAAATAGGGTTATAGATGTTATAATCCCCACACTCATAGGAAATATGTTAGTGCAGATGTCACCTTTTTTAAGGGAACACCTTACTTCTCTAGTGCAGGATCCTCCTTGGATGAATCTATTTTGAGTCTATAAATATTTTATGAACCCCTCTCATGTGTTGATCCTCCTGTTCCTATTGTTATCCCTATCCAACAATCTTTTACTCTTCCAAATCCAACAATTAATGACCTAGAGAAACAATTGAAGGTTTATGAATGACGAAAGACAAACACAAACATCACTACCACTGTGCAGCCACCTCCCTGCCCATCATTGTTCCAACTTCTAGTTTTAAAGATCCATCCCAATATGACTTGGATTTGCCCATTGCTCATTGAAAAGGTACTCAAACATGTACATAGCAATCCTTAGTTGCTTATCCTATTGTCCATTATGTTTCAGTTCTTCACCTTCCTAGCCTTACGCATTCTTTTGCCTTTTCTATTTCTTCTGTCTAACCCTTCCTCCCATGTTAAAGACCTTGCTAACACTAGGTGGAAGCATGCAATGGATGTAGAAATGGATGCCTTGATCACTCAAGGGACATGGGATTTTGTGGATTTTCCTCTTGGTAAGCAGTTGGTTAGGTGTCGTTGGGTCTACACCACTATCTTCCTGATGGCTCTATTGAGCAACTTAAGACTCAATTGGTTGCCAAGGGGTACACAGAAACATATGGCATTGATTACTTTGAAACCTGCTCTTATGTTGCTCGACTAAATTCTATTCATCTATTGATCTCATCAGTAGTTAACTTTGATTGGCCTTTATACCAATTGGATGTGAAGAATGCTTTTTTATATGGATATTTGTAGGAAGAGGTATACATGGAGCAACCTTCAAGGTATGTTGATCAAGGGGAGGATGGTAAAGTATGTAGGTTGCCTAAGGCCATTTATGGTCTTAAGTAGTCTCCTCATGCTTGGTTTGACAAGTTTAGAGTGGTGATCTGCACATTTGGCTTTATTTAGTGCTACTTTGATCATTTGGTGTTTGTTGGCAAAAAGGAGAAAGAAGTGGTACTTGTGGTTTATGTTGATGATATCATCATTACTGGTAGCGATCAGAGTGGGATTGAAAATGTTAAGCGGTGGCTTCAAACTAAATTTCAAATCAAGAACTTGGGGCACTCTACATTACTTTCTAGATATTGGGATTGTACAATGTAGGAAAGGGTTGAATCTATCCCAACGAAGATATACCTTGGACTTGCTAAATGAGTATGGTTTATCGAGAGCTAAACCAATTGATACTCTTATGGATCCTAACATGAAGTAGTCCAGGGATGTCGGATCGAAATTTGACAACAAACGTCGATATAGGAAATTGGTTGGTCAGTTGATCTACTTGAATGTCAATAGACCTGACATATCTTTTGCAGTAGAGGTGGTGAGTCAATTTATGGAAAATTCCAAACAACCACATTGGGATGTTGTTTGTACGATTTTGTGCTATCTCAAAGGCTTTTCCGGTAAAGGTTTGATATATAAATGCAATAAAATTGTGAGATCATGGGATACTCTAATATAGATTGGGTTGGCTTTATTGATGATTGAATTTCTAAGCACACTTGTGGGAGGTAATCATGTTACCTAGCATAGCAAGAAACAAACTACTGTAGCAAGATCTAGTGCTAGAGCAGAATATGAAGCTATGGCTCATACTGTGAGCGAGCTTATGTGGTTGAAGTCTCTCATGTCAAAGATGGGATTCTTGGCAACGAAGCTGATAGATATATTTTGTGATAACCAAGTTGCCATTTATATCATGAGAGGACAAAGCACATTAAAGTTGATTGACATTTTGTAAAGGATGCTGCATTAAAGAAGGTAGTGAAGATTCCGTTTGTGAAATCTATGTATCAGTTAGAAGGAAATATGTTATTTTAGTAATTAGGTTGTGTGAATGAGGGTACATGGAGCTGTACGTAACTGCTTAGGAAAAACTTCCAATTGTTTCTTTCTCCTCCTCCTCCTCATCTTCTCTTCATCTCTAACTGTGAGTTCTATATTTTTTCTTTGGTTCAATTTATTTCAGATTGACAACAATTAATATTCCAAACCTAGTGAAAAAATTCTTAATGAATTCAAGAATTTAAAGATCTCAGTTTCATACTTGATTAGAATAACAATTTTCATCACAGGTAGTGTTTGAAAATAAATTGAACTTAAAGGTAGTGTTCGAGAGCATGAATTTCAGGCCTTGGATTTGGATTTGGATTTGTATGTGGATTTGAAAGAAGTTCAATACAATTTTATACAACATTTTGTTCAAATCCAAATCACATTCTCCCAAATGTAGGGAAAGGGAATTTGGAATGACTTGTAAAAGTTAACGTTAGACTGACATAAATAGTTCTATGCCATAAAAGCCAATCAGTCAGCTAAAACATTTTGTAACTTTCAATATTATATTTAGGTAAGTTAATTATTCAGGTCATAAAAATATTATCTCTGCTGCATGAACAAGTCCATAGAATCTAAGTTGAGAAGATATGTATGCGCTTTTTTTTTTCCCTAATAACAAAAGAACTTTATTGATAGAACAAGAATGTACAAACAGGAGAATAAGACATCTCCTTTCAAAACTCTGGGTTACCCCAGAAAAATTAAAAATGAAAAACCAAAAAGAACACTTGAAACAACCCGAAATAATCAGCATGCCTTATCAATTCAACAAGGAAAGCCAATCATGCTGAATATCCGGAAAACACATCCCCCTGAAGTTCCTATTACCCACAGACCAAAGAGAAGCCAAATGGTGAATCTTCTCCCATTCCAGCTAAAAACATAACTTTTTCCCTGAAAAAATGCACGTTTTGTTCCATCTACAAACCCCAATATACAGAAAATAAGGCACAATTCCATAACACCTTACCCTCCTTTTTCCTACCAAAACCAGCAAAATGAATTGCCAAAAACTCCTCCGCTGTCTTTGGATTAACTCAGCATTCCCCAAAACAATTAAATAGTTTGTTCCAAATCCTCCAGGCGAAACCACAATGTAAGAAAAGAAGCAGAGCAGTTTCAAAGCAATGGAGGTTATCTATTTGGGTGCCTCACACACTGCCATCTTACAACCAGATCACACAAATGGGATGGAGGTGATCTATTTTCTTAAAGAATCACCACTTACGTTATGTTTGGTTTGCAGCATGAAATGGGATAGGAATGAAATATGTGTTCTATAAAAAATAATAGTTTGGGAAACAAAATTGATGTTATTCAAAGCAACCAACCTGTTAATCCAATCAAAATGGGACACCTTAGGACTAGATATTCCCATGGTGAGATTTGGAGAAATTATTCCTTATCTATTCCATGTTTGTAATGAAAAAATTTTCCATGACCATTTGCCTCACTATTTTATTCCTATGGCATATGCTACTCCGTTCCTCTTCTATTCCGTTTTGCGAACCAAATATGACAGTGATGATAATGCTTAAACCCATCAATTATTATTATTATTATTATTATTATTATTATTATTATTATTATTTACTAACAACTCTGCTTTCTTTTTTAAGGTTGGGCTGTTGTTGTTTGCATTTTTTAAGAGAACAAATTGTTAAACTCCCACTGAAATACTAGTTCTAAAGTTTTCAATGATTCCCAATGTGTTTAAAACAAAACCCTGACTACTTATTGCATCATATTGACATAAAATGATTTTTCCAAAAAAGTAATGACAATTATTACAATTCAAATAAAATGAATAAACCTCTTTACAATTAATCTATCACATCAGGGTTAAGTATGTTTCTATAGGGAGGGTCTGAGAAGAAACCTGTAACTAACAAAAGAGCACCATTGCAACTGCAAAGCAGAGCCGGGATTAATCCGCGTATAGGACGAAATATCCATGGAGCTCCTACAGCCAAAATAGCATAACCTGCCTAGAATTGAAGAAATTGACACTTTATGTCCTTTGTGAAAAAAGAAGTTATACTTGCCATATGCCAATTGACTGGGAATAACATAGTTTGCATAATTGTGTAACAAACATTACATTTTTAGGGAATAAATTATACTTGCCAATAGAAAACAGTAAACAATACTCCCGAGAATGCTTGTGGACTTCCGATGACCAAATAAAGGAGCCTCATGCAATATATCAAGAAACCTAGGACAACATAGATGGTGATTCAGCAAACTAAAGTCTACAATTTAAAGCAAACCCCGCAAAGGGTCAATTAATTTCAATGAGAAGAAGTAAAACGTTCAACACAAGGTCCAGACTAATGCTGCAGAGTAACAATGACATGATCAGCATAATTTTTTCTTAAGAAGCAAGGTAGTAGAGGGCACATTAGCATGGCATTGATTTTATACATGTTTTATGGAGAAGTCTTCCTTGCAAGCCTTTAATTCCATGGATTCAATTGTTTTGGGCCATAATGTCCATAAAATTTTTTATGTATTCATGACTAAAAATTGTAGAATTTCATGATAAGTAGAAGCATAACGAACATAACGGCTCCAGCAATTCAATGAGGTTTCTTCAAACCAGCTGATCACAAATTACGAATGATTCCAACTTTAAAGCAGCAAAAGAGTGAATATTTGCAGTTTTTAACAATATTTTCCCCAGAATTGCAGAGCGAAACGAGGCAATTTCAAGCGAACAATCTGAAATTGAATTTCAAAACTCAAATAAAAGCAAATGCTTGTTTTTACATTATAAAAACTGGTCAAAATTATCCATAAAACAAGTTTAGTGAGAGAAAGAAATGAATCATACATGGTGTTTTCTTCGGGAGATGTAGAGTGCGCAGAGGAGTGCCTGTCGGTGGACATATTTCAGCTCCAGGGTTCTTGAGTTTCCGAAGTAGGGCTGGGCTGGAGCCAATTCGAGACTTTGTGCGTGTTAAGAACTGCAGATGAAAAACCGTTCGGAGTCCTGACATGCATAAACTTCAGGAATGTTCACGCAGTTTTTTAACCAAAATATTGCAATTTAATGAGAAATATCTCAAAATACTATTATTACAAAAATATTTATAAATGAATGATAGTTACGAATAATTATAAAAATATTTATAAATAAATGATATTTATGTGAACAAATTTGATTAAAATTAATTTTATGTGAGACATGAACTGAGTTTATAATTTTTCATAATTTTGGGCGCATCAATTTTAGGTTTTAAATTGAATTTGTATGAATTTGAATAAAATATAATATAAAATTATATTATTAAATCTAATATAAATTGAAATTTAATGCCCAAAGCTATTTCAAAGGGCAAACACCTTTTCATGTTTGTCCTTAAAAATTAAGATTTCCACAACACTCCTTATTAATATTTATTATTCCACTTGTATGTGTGGCATTATCTCACTAGATGGAATGGTAAAAGTTTTTCACTTTCATTGAAACCTCGTCACCTTTGTTCGTCCTTTTCATCTTTGCGTGCCACCATCATTTTTCATTCTCTCTCTCTCTCTCTCTCTCTCTCTCTCTCTCCATGTGTGTGTGTGTGCGCGCGCGCGTGCGCACTAATGCATGAATAGCAATACCACAAACTTGGTGACTTTCTTTATCACTCCCACCATTGTGCAATCTTTTAGATTCCGTTCCTCATTATCTATAATCATGATTAATACCAATAATAATTTAGTGCATACAATTGTCGTAACATTGGCCAGACATATAGCTCAAGTGAGCTAGGCATCCCCCTGTCTCTCTACATAACTGTTGGAATTGGTGTGATCCCATAAGGGGGTGAATTGGGTTTTAAAACATTTTTCGCTAATTTAAACAATTACGCCGATTCATCACAGTTCATATCTCATTTAATATTGAAAACGTGTATGTACCACGATTAAGTTATTAATGTGTGTATACATACACGTGTACTGCATATCTCATTTAAATTAGTTTTGTGTGCATGTAAGATGGTTATAACAAAACATGTACAAGCATACTCATACTGAAATTTAAGTGCAAGAATTTAAATAAGATAGAGAGAGAATGACAAATAGATTTGTTAACGAGGTTCAGCCAATACTGCCTACATCCCCGCCTTGGGCACACCTCCCAAGGATTCCACTATACCTGCTCACTAAACTAAATGGAGCAAAAGCCTTTTACATCCTCTCTTTTACGGGGCGAGGAAAACCTTAACTCAATTATTAGGCTAAGTCAAACTAGTCTCACTTACGGGGCTGAGACTCCTCAGTTCAATTCCGGGTTGAATCGAACTGGTCTCACTTACGAGGTTGAGACTCCCCAGTTCAATTCCGAGTTGAACCCAACCGTTACAATAAAACCATTTTTGTACATGAAAATGCTTGTGAAGAATACAAGCAAAAATGTATACAATGAGCTGAATAAAAATACGCACTCCAATGATATGAAATAATGCTCAGGGGTGTAAGAGCGCTTAACTATATTTAAACTCTAATAAAAAGTTTTCTCCAAAAAGATATTTCAGTAATAATATAGGAGAACGTAGGGTTTTGCTCTTTCAATGATTTTTGCACAAATAGAATGTGTATGAAAAATGAGTAATATGTTCTCCAACAAAGATTTATGCAAATGAGAAATACTTGGAGAATTTAGGCGTTAAACTCAAGAAAATATTTGTGCAACAAACAATTTTCTCCCAAAAATAATTATCAAAGAAACAATCAGGAAAAACCAAAGCTATACTCTTAAAAAGATTTTCAAAAATAAAGAATAAGTGAGAGTAAGCATGTAAAAATAAATGCCGAAAATAAATATGCTCTCTTCAAGAGTAATTTCGAAATGAAAGAGTGGAAGAGAGTTAGAGAGTTTTGTATAAAAATTTGGCCCCAAAAGAATGATTTAAACAATAAAAAACATTTTGGGGGAACTTTGATTAACAATGGATTAGAGAGGAAATTTGGGTTAATCAAAGTTACTAATTTGGAGTAATGAGGGGGTATTTATAGAGTTTGAGAAAATTATGACCATTGGGGACACGGAGATCATTTTAGAAAAAGATTAATGATGTTTAATTAAAAATAACCTCGTTTAACCATGGTAAAAAATTCACCAACCCGAGAGGCTCAGTCGACCGAACACGAGGTTCGGTTGACCAAGTGACTGAGTTCGGTCAACCAGGCGAAATTTGAGCTGAAAGTTCAGTCGACCGGACTTTGTTTCCCAAGTGCGATTTTTCTTTTCTTCGCAGTTTAGTCGATTAAGAGCTTTTGAACTGAGTAGTTCGGTCGACTGGAGCGTTGAGTTCTCACACATGGGAACTCGGTCGACCAGGACATTGGCTTACGTTTTGGGCTCGGTCGACCACACGGTCAAAGTGTTGACTCAAAGGGAGTTCGGTTGATCAGGAGAGAATGAACTGGCAAGTTTCGTCGACCAGGCAATGGTCAAACTGTTGAGCCGGCACCGGTTCGATCGACCGAGTGATATTGTAATTGTACTTGATCATATAGTCTTTAAGTCCTGCAAGTTTCCATCGTTGTTTCCTTATGTGTGTGTTAAATTAATGGACTTGTTCACATGCTAAAAACACACATAAGAAACATGTGTTTTCTCTACATCAAAACAGGAGATCGGACTCAAAAAGTTAACAATAACTTCTCTCTTTTTGTTTGCAATATCCACTAATCTCTTTTACTTTAAAAATCTTTTTTTTTTTGTGTGGGACCCCACTATTCATAACATGGTTTTAAGGATTTGAATTGAATAGAGATGGTGGTTCACGAGTTTGAGTCCTAGTATGGATATATGCAAATGTGCTCTACGTGATTTTATATTTTATATTTTGAATAGCTTCAAACTTATTGATATAAAAAATGATTTTGAACTTCTTAATTGATGCAATTACTATTAGGTAAGCAAATAGTATTTGTTGACACTAGACTCAAGTGACTTGTTTTGGTTGCCAACTAGTTTGATAACATTTAAAAGCCAAGTGTAACTAATCAAACCATTGATTATTTTAACCCATCATTTTTATTTTAGAAAACTGAGTGAGAAGGACTTAAAACTTAAAGGTTGAAGATTCAAGCTAAGGAAGGCTCATTCAAAGGTTGGAGAAACCAAAACCCCAAGAAAACCAATGTAAATCTCTCATTCTCAAACTCTTTTAGCATGATTTCATGAGTTCAAAATATGCATCCATGATTGTATTACAAAACCTTTGAATGGCATGCTAAAGGTGAGGTTTTTATAGTTCTCTTTCATGTATGGGATAAAGCCGCAATATTTTTTTTTTTACAAATACTACATTAATATCTTTATTTTTAGGGTTTTATTGCATATGATGGTCTATTAAAGCATGTTCAAGGGTTTTTTTAATTCAAAGGTAGGCTAATCTAGGGTTTATGTGAAAATAATCTAAAAGCTAGGATTTTGAGGCCATGTGCATGTCTAGATTTGGAATAGGATGAGAATAACTAGAAAAAATAGAGAAAAACAGAGACAATCGATGGTCAAAGGCGCTAAAAAAAAAGAGGAGAGAAAGTTTGAAAGATTAAGATTTTTGCATGCATGGACACTAAGAGATTGGATAATAGGTCAAACAAGGTCCCTAGAGTTGAAATAGGTAGAAAAATGCAAGAAATGAGCTCGAAAAAACCCAAAATCTAGTCGTTGCCATGGTCACTAGTGATGGTCGGCCAAGAGATGTACATTCCCAATTTTGTGGGCTTTAGGTTGCTTTTTTTTGTCAAAAAATGCTCTTAGGGTCAAGAGGATAAAATTGGTAGGGATTTGGCATGAAACAGGAGAAAAAAACAAGGCCAAAACAAGCATTTTCCCATTCTAGATTTTTGACATTTTGCTAGCGATTCACTAGAGAAGACGACCTAAAAAGGCCTCATGTCGGTGCCTCTTCCCATGTGCCGCACACGTGTGGCTCTCCTAGACCAAACTAATGGATCGATAGACTGGTCCAGGCCAACTAACCAACTAAGGCCAACTGACCAACTAATCTATCCTATTTATTTATTTTTCTATTTATTTTATTTATTAATATATATAATTTTTAAAAATTAATAAAAAATATTTTTAAAGTACAAAATATTATGAAAAGATAGGAGGCTACCCCAAAAAAATCCTTTTTATTTTAAAAATATTTTCCTAATTTATTTTATTTTATTTATTATTTATTTTTCTTTTTCTTTTAATTGGGTTGTTCCTAATTTTTAAAATACTTTATTTTTTTAGATTTTTTTTTAAAATTTATGTCTAATAATTTTGAGGAACCCTTCTCAAACGTTTAGGGATTTTTAATTGGATTTCTATTCTTCTTACATATTTTTTATTTGTTTCCATTGTATTTTCTAGTGTTTTTTAACCTTTATAAATTGTTAAAATTTCATAAAAATTGTATAAAAAAAAAAGGGTTCTAGAGAGGTTTTTCTTATGTTTTTTAGGGTTTTGAAAGGGTTTTAAGTATATTTACATCCTAATTTGAGTATGAGAGTCATATATTATCAAATCCCGAGCCCCAATGGAACTTGATTCCTTGGTTTACGTGCTACATATTGTCTATATGTGAGTGCTAAAATGATGGGTTTATGACAAAAATGCAATGGGATTGTGCTTTTTGAATGTTTATTTGAATATTCATGTTAGTTTGAGTTGCATGCATGCTTTCAATGATATGTGTTGTCATTTTGTTATAATGCAATTAAATCGGTAGTGAAGTTGATGCTTGAACCCTTATTTAATACGGGAGTGATTTGAATGTGCTGAAAACCTGAAAATATTAAATATTAATCAATGAATCTGGAAATGGACGCCACAGGGAGACACAATAGCACTCCCTATTAGTTTTCTTATGGTGAGCAGAGCCTTGCATTCTAAATTGGAATACCTGAAAATGTAATGTAGAACAATATCTAAAGGCAAGGTAACTTATAAAAAGGGTGGGGGGGGGGGGGACAATAATGATGGATTGGTGATTAGATGAAGTTTAGTAAAAACCATTCATATAACAGGTGCATAAGGGGTGCTAGTAGCTTCCCCTCATATAAATGTACTCTCAAAGTTATAAGTTTAGTCCGTAGACCTTTGACCATCAGTTATTTGGACCTTAGGTATAGCTACCTGACCAAAACATCCCCAAAACACCAATTTCACCATTCAAGCTCGTAATCTATGCAAAGTGGTTCGAAGATCCACCCCAATTGAGAGCCTTCAAAACATTTTGATGACAACATTTGCCTAGGAGAATAAGATGTGTGTGTATTGAATGTTGAATTCCTAAGGCAACTTGTGCCTTGCTTGGGTGATGTGACACCCCGAACCCGCCAGGTGGGGGTCGGGGTGTTATAAGACCATTCATACGTCTCTGATATCATTCACGCAATAGAAATAATTTAACCTACCTCAAATAAAAGACTAGAGTATTATCTAAACATCCCAAAAAGTGCATCCATCTGTCCATATTACATCTCCAACATTTAAAACATAAACTGTACATATAATTGTTTTTACGACCACCCAAAATTACCAAAATTTTAATCCCTGCCCCAAAACTTTCTAAACTCGGTCACCTAAAAGACCTAAAAAATTGATAATTCGTTGGAGTGAGACATTTCTCAGTAAGGATGAAAAAAATTATAACAGTGTGTCACAAATGAGTTTTAGTAAATATAAAATACAATCATTTGTTAATCAACATCAATTGAGAAAATGTATGCCGACTATACTTACATATACATAACCAATATTTATAGCGAAAGTTCCCAAGGATTGGGGAGATTACACGCTTATACATGTAACGCCCCTTTGCTCTGATACCGTTTGTAACCTCACCCTTGAATTTGGCTGTGATTACAACTAATACTGATCAGAGCACTGACCTTACTCAGTAAGCCCTTGGGCGGAGAGTTTTACTTTGCCATAAATATTTATGCAATTAATTTCACACACATGTACTCACATATATCCAATATCATCATTTTCTAGAGATCCACGTATTCACGCGTGTACTCACGCCCACAGTAGACAATACATTTCAATCACATTCACACAGGATACTATACTCGTATTACACTTCTATACTTCACTTTCGGTGGTTCTCAAGGCATCCCTCCCCGTCGTTCCCTCTACGTATTGAGCATCCCTCCCCATCATTCTCAGCACGTACTTCACTTCTATCATGTTATACTTTCATATTGACCTATTTGTAGTAATTCAGTAAAACGACCTCCTCATGTCACTGCCAACGTTTGACCCCCTTTATATAAATGACACTATAATGATCTTCTCAAATTCTACCAACTTTATATTGCAATTTATATCAAGGACAATATAACGAACTTCTCAAGCCTACTAACGTTATATTGTGAAATATCTGAATAACCACACAAAACAAATCATCTAGACAAATCAATGCATTCACAACAATATTCACAACATCTCACACCAAACAAACCGTCCAAACCCATCAATGCATTTATAACATTATTCACAACCAATTTAATATGAAAAGTTAATCTCATGCCACACTGTTTTTCCTAAATATGATTTATATTCAAAAACCATCATTTTTCAACTGCCTAAACCATTCAAAAAAATCATACTTATATATATAAATTTACATACTCGAATTTAACCGGTTCAAAATTAATAAAAAAGCTTTTATAACTTATTCCCTTACCTGTTTTTCTGAAAACGACTTGAAACGAATGGGAAAACTGAAACCCTAGCCGCTTAAATTTGCCAAGGATTGATGACCTACGCACCGGGAAGAGGGAGAAGGGACCATGGAGCACCCGAAAGCTGCCAAGAGGGTTAGAGGAAGGAGAGAGAAGAGAGAGATTCAGAGTTGAGAGAGATAGAGAGAGAGAGAGAGAGAGAGAGAGAGGAGAGAGAGAGAGAGAGAATGGATTTTCCAAAAAAAAAAGGCCTAAGATCTATTTATAAGCGAGCTATCCCCGCAGAAAACCATTGACGGTTTTTCTGGTCACCCTGAAATTGTTGACGGAAAACCTGAGTTAGAGAATCTTGAAAGCCTTTTTAGAGGAAACCGTCGATGGTTTTGTTTGGGATTCCCCAAACCAACGACAATTTTGTCCTGTCCTTAATCGTTTTTTTTATTTTTCCTCTCCTTTATTTATTTCCCTTTTCTTTTATTTATTTTTATTTTATTTTCTTGATTCGGGTTATTACAGGTGATGTTTGTTTTGTGCCTAATATAAGCGATCCTACATTTAGTCACTAAGGCGACTAGGCTACAAGTGGTCCACCTAAGGAGACTTCCCATTGTAATTTTTTGGGATATTTCCTTAATTAGGCTATTGTCCCTATACTATTGGGTGATTTCCTTAATTAGGCTATTGTCACTGTACTACAAGGTATACTACATGGGGGTGCATAAACATGGTACAAGTAATAAATTAATAATGATTAAAATTGTTCCCAAAAGATTTTCCAAAGAATTATGCACAATATCCCTAGATATTAAAACTCCTAATATTTCCCATAGAATATCAGTTGTATTGCGCTAAATTTATCTTATAACTATTTCAGTAGCAGCAAAAAGAAAATTTACCATCATTTTGGCCCATTGAAGACCCTAAATCCACATTTCTACAAAAACTCTAGCCTCACATGTAGTATCCCAAAAATTTACTCTAATACCAAATGTAGTAACCCGAACCAGATAGGGTTCCTATAGCTCTGATACCAACTATAGTAACCCAAATATTATATAGCAAAAGACCTCAAATTCATTTATATCAAAGTACTTAAAATCTTTCATTTATTACAACAATATCTCTAATATCAAATTTAACAATCCTAAAATTTTAAACATTAAAAACATAACTAATTTAATATCTATTCTAAATAACTCTTCTATCTTACCCACGCTTCCGCTACGCTACTCTGATTTCGGCTATGCTCCTCAAGGTATCTGAAATGTAAGATAATAATTGGTTGAAACACCTTTCAGTAAGTAAGGACTAGATTATTATCAATGTATGACTAAAATGAGCTATGGTATAAAAATAATTAATTTAATAATTCAACTGTTGAAACTGCATTTATAAATAGAGAACCACATATATTTTCTATAATAAAAATTCTATTGTTGTAATGACCCCAAAAATTATATGCATGGAAGCGCTAAAAAAAATTAAAAAATAAAAAAAAATTAAATTAATTAATTAATAAGAATTATTAATTTAATAATAATAATATAACCTCCTGAAGCTTTAAATTGAAATCCAGAGACCCCCCCACGGAATGCTCTCTCTTTCTCCTCAAACTTAGCTTTAAATTGAAATCCAGAGACCCCCCCACGGAATGCTCTCTCTTTCTCCTCAAACTTTCTATCTCTCTCTCTCTCTCTCTCTCTCTCTCTCTCTCTCTCTCTCTCTCTCCCTCCAATTTCTAGAGGTTTGTAAGTCAAATAAAAAAACGAACATCATATCTAGGTCCTAACTCCGCTCCTCAACACTTTAATCGCAATGGATTTGTCGTTTGGATGTCGTAGGCACCACTCTAGGACTATGGTAAGGGGAATAAATTATGTCAAGTTTATTTTAAAAATATTCCTGATTAAATTTGAGTACATGAATTTAATTAGATTTATGCTAATTAAAATATGCCCAATTTAAATTGAATATGTGAAATTAATTATATTATGTTCAGATTTTATTTTAAAAATATGTCTGAGTTAAATTAAACAGCAGGGATTTGATTATATCAGATTTTTGGGGGATATTTTGGAATTAAATTAAACTGTAGGGATTTGATTATTTCAGATTATTGGGAATAATTTGGAATTAAATTAAGCGGCAAGGATTAGAGTATATCGGGTTTTCTTGGAATATAATGGAATTAAATTAAATAGATGAAATTAATCATATCCTTGTTTTCAGCAAAATATATTTTTCCCGTGTAGTTATTATATTATGGTTTATCAGTCAAATCGTGTGACATGAGAATAATTATTATTGTATGATTAAACAATATGGTTTTTATATAGTAATGAAATGACAGTTCAGACGGCTTTATGCGGAGTTCAGACGACTTATGCTGAGTTATGAAATGACAGTTTTATACAAAAATATAATATGACATATTTTATATAAATTAGTGAACATGTCAGATTTTATACAGACTTATGAAAATGAGATCATGTTATAGTTTTATTATATGAATTATATTATATGGTAGTAGAACCCTAATGGACTAGTTATGATTCAGAGCACAGTATCGTAGCTAGTATTACATGCAGTGCAATCACACTATCAGGAAAGTATAGGCGGACGACAATCGATTGACCCTTGAAGTGATGAATTGCATGAGCAAGTTACCCACTGGGTCCGGACCAGGTTGGGTGGACAATCGTATTATAGATATAATAGTTTTGACTTAGCCTGATAGGCGAGACATGACTAACTCCAGCCTTCAGGCTACACAACCCAATCATGGGTAATTATACATGATGTTAAATGATAGTTCCATTAGGGAAATTCTTTTATGCATATATATGTAGATTTATGAAAACATGATTATCTATTAAGTTAAAGTATGTTTGAGTAGAAAATATGTATTTAAAATTATATAAGGGTGAGTTATGGTACATAAATGCCTTTTTCAGTTAAAGTTAAATTAATGGTTATGTTTTGCTTATGTAAAAACTCATCTGTCACGTACTAATAATAATTTATTCCGTCTTATTGAGAGATGTCTCACTCCAATAATTTCAACATTTTAGAAAGTACCAAGAACCAAGCTCAGAGAGCTCAGGTGCGGGATTAGTTAGTGTTGTGTAGGTAAGTTTTGGTGAGACACTGATATGTGTATTTAGATATACTTTTGACTATTTGCATAACCAAACTCAACCAATTATGTACACTCATAATTACACACACACACACACACACACACACACACACACACACACACACACACATATATATATATATATATATATATATATTTAAATTGATGTATTCATAGTTACAAGATTATGTATATAAAGTTTCAAATTATAATATTAATTTTGTAATCAATTATATAGTTTAATTTTAAGAGGTAGTTGTAACAAATACTAATGATTATATACGTATCTATAAATTACGGATATACTTAATCAACGTATGTGCATGCATGCATATTAATTGGTGCAAATAAATGAATTCAATCGATTGTGTATACTCACAGTTGTATAATTACGTACACTCATACGTAAAACAAATCAATTATGTACATATAATTATATAAGTACTTGCATATTCAAATCAAACTATTAACATATTACGAAATTATGTTCATAAAAATCTGAATTATAAAACTCATTATGCAATTATGAATGTTAATTTCAAATGATATGTGTAAGTAATACTACAATTACATATTTATATAATCATGGAGATATTTAAATTGAATCAACAATGTAATTACATGCATACATGCATATTAATTGGTTTAGAAAACCAAACAAAATCAATTATATACACACATAATTGTGTCACTATATACATATTCAAATGGAATTGTCCATGAGAATAAATTTATGTTCATATATTTCCAAATTATAGTATTAAAAAAATAATTGTGTTGTTTAATTACATAACTACATAATTATAAACATATTTATACCGAACCAGACATGCATGCATATGAACCAAATCAAATTATGTATATAGATTTTTGAATAACAGTATTAATTACATTATTATATAGTTTAATTTCAAATGATAAGTATAATCAATAATTAATATAAGGGCAAAAAACATTGACCTCTTATGAGGTTTGGTAAAAGGACGATGACCTCCCCTGATGTTTCAAAATTTTCAAAAATCTCCCCTGAAGTTTCAAGAATTCCAAAAGACTTTTCCTAAAGTTTGTTAAAAAGATACAAACCTCCCTTGTATTTTACCAAATAAATAAATAAATATTTAAGGGAGATCTCTGTCTTTTTAGCAACCTCATGGGAGGTCTATGTCTTTTTTGAAATTTCAGGAGAGGTCTGTGTCATTTTTTAAATGTCAAGGGAGATCTTTGTCTTTTTACCAAATTTCAGGAGAGGTGAGGGTCCTTTGCCCTTAATATAATTACAAACTAATAAACTTACGGACACATCTAAATTAAACAAATTATACAAACTATATACATGCATGCATATTAATTTGTTTGGAAAATCAAAATAAATCAAATTACTTACATGTACATAATTGTATAATTACGTACATATTATCCATAATTATAAAATTATGCATGTAAATTTTCTAATTATAATATTAATTACATAATTATATAATTTAATTTCAAATAGTAAGTATAGACAATGCTATAATTGCATACCAACATAATTACAAACATGTATAAACCAAACCAATTATGCAACTACAAACAGGCATGCATATCAAGTCAAATTATGTGCGTAATTATATAAATATTCAAATCAAACAATACAAAATCACATTATGTACATAGAAACTCAAATTATAATATTAGTTATTTACTTATTATATATTTTTAAATGTGATAAAATTAAATATATTAGTTGAGGTTAGAAATTTAAATGGGTTGATGAGTTTAGCGGGTACACCCATTTAACCCATTTAATATATAGGTCTAAATGGGTCACCCATTTATGACCCATATAATTATGTGAGTGTACCCTAACTTTTTTATTTATCATAGAGTATGGGTAGTAATTGCCACCACTACAAATGATTAAGAAACTTGCGATTTGGTTGTGCTTGGTTCTCAAAATATTTATCTATAGGAGTTAGACGAAATACAATGAGAATATAATAAAAATAGTATATTGATGTAATAATTTTAAAAGAAAACAATCATGCAAAAGTTTATAATATTCAATCCCATATGCAATATAAGGAAAATGAACATTCCCATAATGATATCTGGGAATAACTTTTTTTTTTTTTTTTTGTCTATTTCTTATTACATCTTCATAAAATTATTTACTAATACAAACATATCAAATTATTCTATTACGCCTTTCTATTCCTAGGAATAAATATTCAACTAATAAAATGTAACCTTAGAATGCATTTATTTATTTGTCAATTAGTTATTTGCATTGTTTATAATAGTTTTTTTTTTCTTTTTTAATATTTAGTGCATCAATAATCATAACTAAATTTCATTTTTAATTTGTCATCATCAAAGTCCAGTACAAACCTAGTTTTTTTTTTTCTTATCCAACATATTTATTACAAATGTTTGACAAACAAAAACTCGAGCGTAATAGTTGCATAGTAAACAAATTTTATGTAATATTCTTTGAACTTCTATCTACTACCTTCTTGTAAAGTTAAAAAGAATATAATTTTTAAAATGCAAAAAAAATTATTTTTAAGGCTTGATTTGCTATTGTTTTTTTATTTTATTTAAATAATCTGCTTTCTAAAATAACACATTTGTAATGATGTACATCACAAAGAATCCTGCAAATCCAATTATAAAAAATAAAGATCCACAGTACAGAGGAGTTTAGTTTTTTTTCCCGTTTTATTATTATTTTATAATAAAATATAAAATAATACTCTGTTTGAGAAAAAAATTTCCAGTTTAATGCTTACGTAATCTTGCAACTTGGTGCTGCAAGATTTGTCACACGTCGAAACCTGATAGCTCTAGTCATTTAAAACTCGTAGGATCAAGTTACGAGATTTGTCATGCGTCAATCAAATTCAGGAATATGTGCACAACAGATTCCAATTCAGGTTTTTTATTTTTTAAAATTCCGTTTGGATGTCTTGAAATATATAGACGCACATAATACTTCACTTTTTCATCCTTATAAGAAGATCTGTTTGAATAATAAATTTAGAAACCATATCCATATTACTAAAAATAAAAAAATTTATTTTAATATAATTACAAATTGTAAATGTTGACCTTAAATTTGAGTGTCACTCTTTTGAAGAATTTTTTTTTACAAATTGAAAAAAAATACAATTATGGTGAGAGAGAGCATTGTGAAAATGTGTCTGAGTGTACATGGAAACTCATGCTTTTATTTTGGTTTTAAATTTTTATCCACTCTATTCAATCAACTTATTTACAATCAGTTGGTCCCAATTCAATTGTTAACATTGTTAATTCAATTACTCCCAACATCAAATGGAAAAGTCCAACAAATGCTCTCTAACGTAGAAAAAGTTTAAATGTGGCTTTTTCTTTTTCTCTTTTCTTTTATTGATTCACTACTCAATGGTATGAGGATTATTTAGGAGCATTTTTATTTTGACACGTCTCATATTTTAATTAAAATATAAAAATAATTTGGCTATATTTTCACAAGCTCTTGATTATTGCATTTTAATTTGCTCTATTTTTAAAGTTATTTGCTAACTCGACAGTTTTCAAGTCGTGTGCTTTGATATATTTATCAAAGTTATGTTTCTCAATTTTAAAACATGCAAAGTGATAATTCATTGTAAATTCTATGCTTACCATTTATGAGTAGAATTGCTTGTATGATAGGAGAATTGCTCGTATGATAGGTGATAAGATTGTGTTTCATTCTAAACTGTCATGCACAACTTTCATTTACATATATATGTTGGGAAAAATGAATAAACATTCCCAATTATACATAAATAATACAACGATGCTATACAAATGAAATGAAAATAATCAATGCTATACAAATGAAATAAACATAATGATATACTACTAAGTGCTGCAGCGAGGTTGTCTTTGGGGTCGGGTTGGCTGCCGTCTGCGTCTTCCCTCTCCTTGTTAGTCATCTACATCAAGAGTCCTATTATGTCGTCGTCTTGTCTATGGATCATCTCCGTCAAGAGGTATTGTGTAATCATCATCCATGCTAGCGCATGGTGAGAGAACTCAAACGATGTATCTGGACGAGAACGAGGTGGCATAGCGGGTGCATCGACCTCCTCCCCACCAAAAATGTTGTCCAATAAAAATGATATCGAGGGGATGGCAGCAGAGTCAGAAGGGGCATCAGCCGGTCTACTGGACGGTCCTGCAATATCAGCTCTAGACGAAGGTGGATACGGTGCTGACAGGCCGAACACGTACTCCGCCTATACAACTGGTGGCGAGGAGGTGGGATTCAATGGACGGATGAAGGAAGTATGTCGTCCTCCTACTGGACTTGCTCGACCTCCTCGTACTGGAGCTGGTCGACCTCCTCGTGCAGGTACATCAGGGTGAGGTGTAAGGATCTATCGGCCATCCTCGTGGACAAGGTCCAATGCAGCACTCATTAAATTATGGATTGCGAGATTTGGAGAGATATGATCTGCCTCATGTAGTATGTCAGCATGCAGGATATGTAAAAAAATGATTAACATATGTAGATTGTAACGTACATATAACAAAAGTAAGTGTGGATTAAAGTCTTCTCATAAGGCTCAGATATACAACAGCGGTCCTGTCAACGAAGCGTTGTGTGATGGACCTATACTAGGTAAAGTATGGGTTATCCGGACACATTGGACCATCCTCCGCCAATCTTGGTAGGATGTACTCTCATCGATGTTTCCACTCAGTCACGGATATCTCGTGTGTACTTGCTCAGTCCATGATCCCTCGACCGCGTCCATCCATGCCATGGAGGTCCTCCCCAAGTACATCTACCCCTGACGTTAAGAAGCAGTCGGGAATGCCCTGTAGATAGCCGAACTACCGCATGACTCGGTTAGGGAGATACCACTCACTAACATGAATGCATATGAGTGGCACTTGGGCTACCCACGGTTCACTCCCGACTGCACAATTAGAAGGTAGGTCGGCTAGAATCTCAGCCGTGTAGGGCCTCCATAGGAACTACACTTAAACATAAGTAAAATGTAAGTGAGTTGTACGTATCTGGTAGAAAAATACTATTATGTGCTACACTTTAATCGGACTATACCTCATGCTCCTGATGCATGTCCAACTTGAACCTGTACCAAGGCAATGTGTGTTGCACAACCGACGGCGCCCTCAAGTCGTCCCTTTATTTGTACAAGATAAAACATAAGTTTCCGAATGTAATGACTAGTAAGTACTACAAATTAGTATTCGTAGTACTTATAGAATGAATGAGGAGGGATAAATGATGTTGGTACTAACCGGTATGCGAGTGGGAGTGGGTCAACCGGACGACTGTCCTGGCCCCTCTAAATCTACAGGAAATCTTGCCACATAGGAGCTAAGGACGGAAATCTCTCCCAAGCCTAAACCTGTAGTAAGCGGAATGGGCCAACAATCTATGTCTTCAACAAGTGAGTAGCGCGGCACATCTCCCTGTAAAGCCATGCCAAAGTCGCAGACCCCTAACTGTATGAGGGAATCACTCCTAGGTCCGCAAGGAGTGGAAGGAACATCAGATGCGCGTAACTCTCCGAAACGTCACAAAATAGCACCCCACATATCAAGCGCAATAGGTGGGCTCATGCGTGACACGCTATATTCTGCGCATCTGCATGTGTCGGGAGCTGACGAAACATATCCCCCTCGAGGAACCGTATACGAATGCATGCACCAACCAACTCGCTGTCAGGTGGCATGACTCCTAACAAATGCTCGCACATAGTACGCAAGGCGAGTCGTCCCCAACAGTCTATAGGTCTCTCTACTGGTCCAACAGTATGACTAGTAACGGGGCTCCCATCAATCGGTAGCCCGAACAAAAACGCGATATCCTAGAGTGTGATGATTGCCTCCCCATGCGGTAGGTGGAACGTGTGCATCTCCGGTCTCCATCGCTCCACCAAAGCTGTCACCAAATGCCAATCCAAGTGCATATGGGCAATCCGATATATACCGTAGAACCTTGCATCGTGTATATATCGAATGATGCGATCGTCTGCCTCCAACCAGTGCTCAGCAAACTGCGTGCCCCCTCGGCAGAACAAGGGGTTGGCATGCCTATCAGTCAACACTCGGCTAAATCAGTGATCATCGCCCATCGTCAACACGCTCCAAACATACGACCCTGGA
The DNA here is from genome assembly GCF_029873635.1 of Malania oleifera. Taxonomy (NCBI): domain Eukaryota; kingdom Viridiplantae; phylum Streptophyta; class Magnoliopsida; order Santalales; family Ximeniaceae; genus Malania; species Malania oleifera. Next base: position 76,764,004 of record NC_080422.1, on the reverse strand, counting down.
TCAATCCTGCAAAATGCACCAATGCAATACAAAAAATATATTAAAAACAAGAAGTGTACTAAAAGTCCTATAAGTGCGTGCGAAGTCAATGTGATGGTCCAGCTGCATCCCAAGGTTAGGTCCTTCTCGGACACCTTGTACGATTATGTCCTTCTTGATGACATATGTTGCACATGCTATTCTTCCTACCTTCCTTTGCGTCCATCTCATTGTATACGTGAGCTCCTAGACTGACCTTTATGTTGAGCATATGTAGGATTTACCTGCAAAGTCGGCAACGAGGATGTTAACCACTACGCCTCGTGCATAATCAGATGAAAATTCGTAGCATGTGTCGCATAGTGCTCGGTAATGCTCCACCATGACTCAACTTATTGGATAGCGTTCAGTCGTGTCTCTGCACATGCAACGAGAAGGTGGGAGTAGGGAAAGTGTAAAACTTGCCACTTCGTACATAAGCATTTGCGTTTACCCTGAATGCTCAAAGTTTGGACATTGTTTCCTTTATGTGGCCCCAACTGCGTGGTTGTGATACTAAAATTACGCCTAAATTGGTTGAACATCGTGACTCGATGCACGGTCGTCTTTAGCTTCCTTCTTTCCATCGCTAGCAAGATATACGGAGTGAACGCATTTCCTCCAGATATTGCATTACGAGCAGTCTTGCATCGGCTATTGAAATAATGTGCAATGTGATAAAATGTTAATTGCACAAAGGTCATTATTGGGAGGCTACAAGCGCCTTTCAGGACAGCGTTGAAACATTCCACAAGGTTAGTGGTCATGCTCCCATACCTTCGTCCACCATCGTGGCACTGAGTCCATCCACTTTGGTAAAGTTTGATAAGACATCTCCCAATCGCCGAATACTTGGACAATTTCCTTCTATTTGCCCAACCAAACTTTCTTAAACAAGATCGAATAGCCGAAGCGACGATCTATGAACTCTTTCAATGTGGTGATTGATGTCGATGCATCTCCTCTGATCATATTCACTATCTCCCTAGCAATGAAAGACGATGTGATTTGGTTATGATCATGTAAGAGAAGTTCGTTCAAACACATGTGCGGACCACCATATTAGGTGATTTCGAATAATTAGTGTTTCATCCGATACATTGCACGCACTCTCCATCTGCAATCAGACTCTTTACACCTAGCAACCCATAACACTCAGGTAGACTGCACAATGTGGAAGTCATGGTGGGTTCGAGTGTGATATATTTGCATTGCTGCTATCAACTGATCCTTCAACCCGAATAGCATCCCTTTATTCAGCTCAGACAATTCATCCCAAAGAGTCACCCGTAAGGAAGCTCCTTATCACGTGACAAATCTGCAGCATCTACATTAGTTTGACTGTATATAGAAGGTTCGTCCATAAACTGGACGTCGTACGTCGCATCATTCGTTTCACCGAGGGGGGTGGGTTCACATCATCGATGAACTCATTTAATCCTTCACTCGTTTCCTGCTCATACATGTCATTTTGTAAATTAACATCATTCGAAATGTTTATCCCCTTGTCTAATGCATTGTTCGCAATGGCAAACAATGATCCTGGACCTTCTACCAAAACTTCTTTGCAACCTTCCTAATCATTCATGTGAAGAACATGTCTTTTGTACGTCGACGGCTCAAATGACGATCCCGAACATTCATTGAAATCCACAATAGGCATCCCACCAACCTCCGCACTCGTGTATAGTTCAATACCTTCTTCCGCAGTCATATCATAATGACGTGTCTGTTGGGTGTCTTCCTCCACTTTAACTACATACTCGGCAGATGTCCCCGTCTGCCTATTTGCGGCGACACACATGTGAGGAATTGTTTCGACATATAACTGCACAGTTAAATATGTCATACCTACGCAGTGTGCATCCAACACAATGCGCAAACCGCAATCATCAGTTACGGAAATAGTCTCATAGAGGACTATATCATTATAACCTCACATAGGGTATCTTGCAGTCACCCACAATGCATATTGATTTGGATCAATATGCAAATATTGATATATCTTTGAGTATAATTTATTTAATTTACACCTATGACCAATTTGAATTGGTCGAACCGACGTAGTACTATAACTAACACTCTCTACTCCGGTGATAATTTCCCCCTCATATACAACAATATTTGTCACAGGAACACTGCTCGAGCTTTCTACCATTTAGATCGACCTCAGGAAATAGTAAATACCTACAAAAAATAAAATTGTATAAGTGCATGACATAACACCTCTTTTTATTCATGTTAAGCTAATCAACTATAATATATTATGATTCATATTGTTATAAGCAAGCAATGAACTTCTCCAAATTCATATTGTGAGGACATGAGCAAGGTTGTTAAAATCAAGATCCTACGTAGGATTGCTAGGTTGGTTTGCAGGATCAGATCATAGAATTGGATTGAAGATGATAAAATTCTACTAAATAGATAAATAAATATGAAAAATGATTTGCATGTTTTTTCATCAATTTCTATCAAATAAGCCTACTGAAAAAAGACAAGAACACAATTTTTAACACAAAGCAGTCAAGAAATAACCATACAACATGAACATCCATTTTTCTTTTTTATAAAAATTTTAGCAAACAAATGCTAAACTATCAAGCTAGCTTTATATATACATACAAGTATTCTCTATTTTAATGTAGACCAATTGGTTCATTGATTAAATAAGAATGTGTTTCAAGTACTTCATGTCACCCAATGACTTCTTTACCTACTCAACAAAACAATGTAATACTTGACTTATTTTCATTAGCATTATCACGTGAAAAAATACATAATCTATTCTTGAATTGAATGTTTCCGTCGCTAATTTGAGACTATCTACCTGACCATACTTTAATTTTAGTCAAAAATCAAGTTATTATTTTCCCCGAGAAATAAATGGTTGTGGCATTGGAGAAAAATCTTTGAATGATACTTTGTTCCTATTTGTTTTCTTTTTTCACAAAACAAAAAAAATCAACCTTAGAACTTGTTCAGTTATAAAATTGTACAATATTAGGTCAATTTTTCAAAATTTGCATTAAAAAGTTGAGGAATAAAGGATTTGTTAAATTATGAAAAATAGTTCTTATTTTTTATAATTAAAAGATGTTGTATAACATTCCTATGCAGATTTATAAAATTAAAAAACAAGTTCGTATTTCTGTAAAAAAAAAAACCTCTGTATCATTCATTTTTTATATAAATTGAAAATTTAGCTAATTTTGTTGTAAATATTTTAAAAACACAAAAAAAAAAAAAAAAAATTAAAATATTTCCACAACTAAATCCATCAATCTCTGTTCTATTCTACATGTCAGCATCCAAACCACCATTCGGGCAATTGGACAAAATAACAAAGTAATTATAATGTAAATAAAATACAAACTCTAAACTCACAATGTCAATCCAAACAATAATTCATTTTAAATTAAAATCTAATTAATAATTCATTTTTTTCAAATACCAAATTTAAAACACTAGATTACGTACAACATATCAATTACATTACACATAACACATGAAATGAAGTAAAATATTAACCAAAAAAAAAAAAGTCTAACCTCAAATTTGGTCGTTTCGAAATGACGTCTTCAATCAGCCCAACTAATTTATCAGCCACACTAACGATCTTATTAATCAAACAATTTCTTCAATCAAAAATATAAATTTGAATTCAAGAATAGATGAAAAATTTTAAATTGAAGTTACCCCATCAGCCCCTTTTATATGTTTCTCCTCAACGTTCACGAGTGTCACGGTCCGACTATTTTCACCCCCTTGTGAAGGGCCGTGCGGCGCTAGCTAAAGCACTCTTGTTTAACTAGCCAGCCTATCATTTACCAACATTTATCCACGAAGCACTTTTATTAACATTCATTTAGATGGCAGCGAAAACAGTAATCAATTCATGAAAGTCGTGGTAAGCAAGCAGTAAACATTGAAGCAAACGTAATTCATTAACAAATCCTCCGTTGACATAGTGTACTTAGCGAGGAAGGCAAGTAGGCTAAGCACGTTGACAATTGCTAGTGAGTTTTACAATGACTGATGAACACTCACCCTCCCCTAAAGAGCTTTCTAGGCTATTCTCACTCTGACACTAGGAAACATCAAAGTGACCGAGGAGTCATACTGCCTTATTTCGCTTACAACGAAATAAATACTAGAAAATAACCCTACACTAGTATTTACATGATGGAAACTCATCCCAAACACACGAGGCAAGCGATCACAGGCAAGCAAAATGCCTTGAACAAGCTTAATTCGTGACATTCTCCCCCACTTATGCGGTCGACGTCCTTGTAGACTTTGACGCTAGGTACACTTTGACTTCGTCTACGAATGGTTGCATATCTTCCGCAGAAACCCAGCTAATTTCTTCGTCACCAAGGCCTTTCCACTTCACTAAGAATTTCTGCCGCTTCTTCCTTAAGGATGTGAACTCTCTATCTGCAAGGATATCTTCAACTTCACGTCTGTCAGGCTTCTGCTCTGGCTAACTAATTTCTGCTCATATCATCGGTGTCGACATTGTACGGCTTGAGGCAGTTGACGCGAAACACAGGATGCACTTTCATCCAAGTCGGAGGGTCGATTTTGTAGGAGACCTTCCCGACTTTGGCCAAGATGGGGATTGGTCCTTCATATTTGTGAAGTAGTCTCCTATCTCGTCCTCGTAGTGACCTGACCTGTTCAGGATTGAGCTTAACAAGCACCAAGTCACCTACGTTGAAGTGCTGCAGTCTTCTCCCCTGATCTGCCCACTTCTTCATCCTCTTAGTTGCTTTCCCTAGGTAGGCTTGGGTAATCTCAACATTCTGTCTCCATTCTTTGGTAAAGACGTGCGCCCTGGGACTCTTTCCTCTGTACGGCTCATCCACTGTGTGAGATAACAGCGGCTGTTGGCTTGTAACAAGCTCAAAAGGACTCTTGTTGGTTGTGGAGCACTTTTGGGCATTGAAACAGAATTGAGCCACATCAAGTAGTTGCACCCAATTCTTTTGGTTGGCGTTGACAAAGTGGCGCAAGTACTCTTCAAGTAACCCATTGAATCTCTCTGTCTGTCCATCTGTCTATGGGTGATAACTCGAAGAGATTTCTAGTTGTAAACCGAGGATTCTAAAAAGTTATGTCCAGAAGTTGCCGGTGAATCTTGAGTCTCGGTCACTAACAATGTCATGGGGAACACCCCAATATTTCACAATGTTCTTAAAAAACAACTGTGTTGTCTCCTCTGCCGAACAGTACTTCGATGCGGCTATGAATGTACCATACTTTGAAAAGCTATCTATAATAACAAGTATAGACCCTGCGTCTCCCACTTTGGGCAGGTTGGTGATGAAGTCCAATGAGGCACTTTCCCACGGTTTGGACGGTACTGGTAGGGGCTCCAATAGCCCAACAATTTTCCTCTGCTCCACCTTGTCTTGTTGGCAAGTGAGACGAGTTCGGGTATAATCAACCATATCATCATGCATAAGCGGCCAATAGTACCCCCGCTTCAGTAAGGCCAAAGTGTGCTGTCATCCTGGATGTCTGGCCCACATGGTATCATGACATTCCTTCAGCAATGTCTTCCTCAGATCACCTACTCGTGGCACAAAGAGTCAGTTACCATGGGTCATCAGTAATCCATCTTCCATCCAGAACTGTCGTGCCTTCCCTTCTTCGGTAAGTTTCATTAAGTTCTGCGCAACTAGATCTTTAGCTAAGTTCTCCTTGATGCGCTTCCACATCGTTGTGGTAACAGTACTTGAAGTCAGATGTGTTACCATTTGTAAGGCTGCCAGTTCGGCCTTTCTACTCGGTGCATCCGCGACTTGGTTCAATCGCCCCATCTTGTACTCAAGTGAGAAATCAAATTCCGCCAAGAATTCATGTCATTGGCCCTGCTTGGGTGTCAACTTTGGCTGTGTGAAGAAATGGCTAACACCTGAATTATCTATTTTCACCACAAACCTTGACCCAAGTAAGTAATGCCTCCACACACGGAGACAATGTATCACTGCTAGCATCTCCTTCTCTTGAGCTGTGTACTTCCGCTCTGCTTCACTAAGCTTACGGCTTTCGTACGCAACAGGGTGCCCCTCTTGTACCAAGACTCCTCCAAGGGCGAAGTCTGATGCATCTGTCTATACCTCGAAGGGTTTCATGACATCCGAAAGAGCCAGTATCGGATCTCTCATCATAGCATCCTTTAAGTCATCAAAGGCTCTCTCGCACTCCTCTGTCCAATTCCACCCATGACCCTTCTTTAGTAGTTCTGTCATAGGGATCGTTCTCCATGAATATCCCTCTACAAACTTCCTGTAGTAGTTGGCAAGACCAAGAAAGGAACGTAACTCTTTCACTGTCGTTGGGATCTTCCATTCTTGAATTGCCCTTACCTTCTTCATATCCATTTTGATATGACCTTATTCAATCACATAACCAAGGAATTTGATGCTCTGCTGAGCGAAAAAGCACTTCTCTTTCTTCACATATAGACTGTTCCCCTTCGGCCTATCGAACACCTTCCGCAGATGCTCTTTATGTTCCTTTAGAGTGGAACTGTAGACAACTATATCATCTAGGTACACCACGACAAACTTGTCAAGGTATTCACAGAAAACTGGTTCATCAAGGTACAGAATGTTACAGGCGCATTCGTCAACTTGAATGGCATCACCAAGAATTCATATGCCCCATACCGTGTTACACAAGTAGTCTTTGGCTCATCCCCATCAGCAATTCTCACCTGATAGTAGCCTGACCTCAAGTCAAGTTTAGTGAAGTACTTGGCGTGACTCAACTGATCCAATAAATCAGCAATTAACGGAATAGAATACTTGTTGCGCACTGTCACCTTGTTAAGCGCGTAGTAGTCTACACACATCCGCAGGCTCCCATCATGTTTCTTTTGAAACAGCACTGGTGCTCCAAATGGTGATTTGGAAGGGCGAACATATCCCGCTTCCAATAATTCATCAAGTTGCTTCCTCAATTCTGCTAACTCTGGAGGCGCCATCCGATATGGCCCTTTTGCAGGTGGTTTCACTTCTGGAAACAACTCGATCTCATGCTCCAAACCCTGTAGTGGAGGTAATTCGTGAGGCAACTTATCCGGCATCACCTCCTTGTACTCATCCAACACCGCTTGGATGGTTGTAGGCACTAGCTCTTTTCCTACTTCTTTATCTACCACCACCGTGGCTAGATATGTTTGCTCTCCCTTCCTCAAACCTTTCTTGAGTTGCATGGCTGAAAGGAACTTCCCATCGTCTCCTTTCGTTGCAACAACTTGCACCATGCATGGGTGATCTCCCATCAGACATAGGGAACCAGCCGAAGGCATCAGCACTGCCTTCGTTTCCCTTAGGAACTCCATTCCCAAAATGACTGGAAAGTCATCCAATGGCACTGCTGTGAAATTCACATGACCTTCCCACTACCCAAGCTTCACAGTAACTTGCTTGGCTACTTGCAGAATAGGCTGGGCTACAGAATTAATTGCTTTCATGCGTCCTGTATCCTTCTCTAAGGACAAGTTGAGTCTCCAAACTTCTGGTTGCGAAACAAAGTTATGGGTAGCCCCGGTATCCACCATAGTGCGGGTGCTCTTCCCATTGATTCTCAAGTCCACAAACATTAGCCATCTGGCTCGTGTAACATTTGGGGCTTTCACTTGCTTTTCCAATGCACTCACCTGCCGCATTACACCCATCCTCGGGGTCTCATATTCTTCCCTATCGTCTTCTAGTGCCTATTCGGCAATGGAAGCCTGTAAAGCATTAAGTGATGCCTTGTGAGGGCACTCAAAAACTCTATGAGGATCTCGACACAAGAAACACTCAAGTTTACCCTTTCCCTTGGGTGTGTTGAACCCTCGAGACGACGAAGCTTCCTTTGAGGTTGATGCTTTATAGTCGGCTCCCCCACTCTTGGATTTGCCTTTCTTGAAAGACTTTCCATTGTTTCTCTCTCCGCCAGATCCTTTGGACGAAGTGGTATTCTCCCCAACGTAGTCAGTCAAGCGTTCTACAGCAGCTTGTGCAGTAGACAAGTCTTGAACTCTTTGTCTATGAAGTTCAATCCTTGCCCACGGTTTCATCCCCTCTAGAAAATAGAACAACTTGTCCTTTTTCGACATATCCCGAATATCCAACATCAAAGTAGAAAATTGTTTCACATATTCCCTGATCGAACCAGTATGCTTGAGGTCTCTCGACTTTTTCCTTACATTGTACTCAACATTTTCAGGAAAGAATTGGGCCTTGAGCTCTCTCTTCAAGTATGCCCAACTATCAATTACACAGTTTCTATTTTCAATGTCATTGTACTTAGCATGCCACCACAGTTTGGCGTCACCCACCAAGTACATGGTTGCAGTATCCACTTTCACCTGTTCTGAGGCCATCCTCACAGCGCGAAAATACTATTCCATATCAAACAAGAAGTTCTCTAACTCCTTAGCATCACGGGCACCCCCATACGTCCTAGGTTCAGGTACCTTGGTCTTACTAACTCCTGGAGTGTTGGAGTTCCCCATAGCAAGAACCATCAGATTCACCTTTGCATCCAGATCGGCAATCCAGGCCTGCAAAGTTTCCACAGTGTGGTGAAAGTCCTCTGATATTTCACTTGTCAAACTTGCTTGATGCTGTTGTGATCTCATCACTTCATCAACAAGTCCCCTCAGTTGGGCCATCTCATTGGCCATATTGTTGGTTGTCTCTTCAACCTGTGCTTCCAGTGCACTAAGTCTTTCAACATTGTTTGGTGCCATGGTCAATTACCAAAGCTTCCAAAATCCCATAACGAATGTAACTCAATTCTCATAGCAACTGAGCCTTGGCTCTAATACCAAGTGTCATGGTCCGACTATTTTCACCCCCTTGTGAAGGGTCTAGCGACGCTAGCTAAAGTACTCTTGTTTAACTAGTCAGCCTATCGTTTACCAACATTTATCCACAAAGCACTTTCATTAACATTCATTCAGATGGCAGCGGAAACAGTAATCAATTCATGAAAGTCGTGGTAAGCAAGCAGTAAACATTGAAGCAAACGTAATTCATTAACAAATCCTCCGTTGACATGGGGTACTTAGCGAGGGAGGCAAGTAGGCTAAGCACGTTGACAAGTGCTAGTGAGTTTTACAATGACTGATGAACACTCACCCTCCCCTAAAGAGCTTTTTGGGCTATTCTCACTCTGGCACTAGGAAACATCAAAGTGACCGAGGAGTCATACTACCTTATTTGGCTTACAACGAAATAAATACTAGAAAATAACCCTACACTAGTATTTACATGATGGAAACTCATTCCAAACACACGAGGCAAGCGGTCACAGGCAAACATAATGCCCTGAACAAGCTTAGCTCGTGACAACAAGTAACGTTCGGTGAGCCAACGTTCACCTATACTCGTCCGGCCTCTGCCCTCCCTGCTCTGCAACAGTCACCTCTCTGGTCTCTCTGTTATGTTCGCATAAAATAGAAGGAGAAAGGGCATTTGAAGGGGCAAAGCAAATCTCACAAGACCAAATTGCAAGTTTTGTCAGGTGTCAGCTCACAATTCATTTCCGCTGCAAATCTTGCAACTTCGTCCTGCGAGATTAATTAACCAACTTGCCACTCGCTAGCTGCCAATTCATTTCCCCCTGCAAATCTAACAGCTTGGTCATGCGAGATTTATTTCCCAATATGTCATGCGTCACAATGAGAAAGTCCGACCTTTTAAATCTCGCAGCACCAAGTTGCGAGATTACGTAAGCATTAAACTGAGAAATTTTTTTCCAAATAGAGTATTATTTTATATTTTATTATAAAATAATAATAAAAGGGGAAAAAACTCCATCGAAGCTCTCTATTCCATTTTCAGCAATAAGCCGAACTGAGCTCAATTTCTATATAAGTTCATGTAAATGCGCAAGATTGAAAGATAAAATGTGAAATAAAAACCACAAGTCACAAATTATTCAGCTAAAGCACTCAATTATTATTTATTAAGATTCATGAAATTTTCTATGATTCCATGGATCTTCTCAAAATTGCCCTTATAGTTAAACCACATGCATGAAAAAACGAGAAGCTCAAAGTAAATATTTAATTAAAAAGACTTGGATGGATAATTTATCGCTTATTTATAGTAAAAAATGAAAATAGAGAAGGAACACACTAAGAGGGAATGCATGCCAACTGCGCACACACACACACACACACAAAGAGAGAACACCACCACCCAGCCGTCTCTCCAGCGCACATCTATCCACCAATACCATTTGAATTTTATTTAATGCGTAGGCAAGAGAATGCACATCAACATTCATAGGGGAAATCTACATATCTTCATTGATGAATACATAACAATTACGTCTCTAAATAGGCATGTCTTGGTTTTATTTTGTACATCAAGCCAGCAACAAACATATCATGAAGCAGGAGATGGTAAAGTACTACGCTGACCAATTATGACCTGTTTTTTACACCACAAATGATACACAGCCCACCAATCCGAGGAGCAAAAGCTAACCGACGATAGGATATGATGCACAAGTTGAAATACCTGCAACAAACCTACCCGATCAGCTCAAGCATTCACTTGGATATTTTCGCAAGTTTAAGATGTCAACTTTATTGGTAGATTTATCAAATCTTCATTTGCAAGTATGGTTCACAAAATGTACTTTTATACTTCATTACAGTTGCAAGCATTGTGAAAAGTACAACATCTACTCCCATAATTTATTAAAATCTAGAAAAAAAAAAAATTATAACTGCAAACACAAAAGGAAGTTGAAATTTAAACCTTAAATTTAAATTTCTATGGATTCGAACAAAATAAAATACAAAATTGTATTGTGATTTGTCGGAATCCACATAAATTTAAATCCAATGCATAAAATTTATGCTTGCAAAAAAAAAAAAGCATTGCATTTAACATGACCCATTGGTTCAACAAAGAAACACTTGTTATCATAAGAACTTACCACACAAGTTCTTCCCCATCTCCATCTTGAAGTAGCCATTGTCACCCCATTCTTCTCCCCATGAGTTCTTAATAAGCCAGTAGGGAACACCATCTTCAACTCCATACCCAACAGCAAGCACAGCATGGTTCACATCCTGCCACAAGAAATCAACAGATGTTAAGACTCATTGAAAAAATGCATTTATCAGCATTAGACATGAAGGATGTTAAGACTCATTGGAAAATATGCATATATCAAAATTAGACACAAAAGGGGTGAAAAGCAAGGGAATTACAAGAAGAGTTTGTCTTAATTATGACATGCACTTTCTAAAGTAACAATGCAGGGGCTCCTAGTGTTGCTATAACTTCAAGACTAGAATACAGGAGGGCTAGGTATACACATAAATTAAGGGGGGATCTTAGTCTTTCAATTCCTACATAGAAAGGGCATTTTAAAAAAAGGAATACTTACCATGGGAGTGCTGCCACATGTATCACTGGTGTAGACACCCTTTTCATAGAACCGAAAGTCAGTCACTACCTCAAATGCCACACTCACTGGCCGAACAAAGGCAACTGCATGCTTTAATTCATCTTCAGCACCCTGCATTTGTACATGCAAATTAGAAAACCTGGAAGTTTACCTCAAAAGTATTTTATATAAACCTGATCTGTTTCTCCACATCATTATTTTCTCACCATTAATATAAAATTTCTCTTGCCATTTCTACCTTTTGGTCTTCGTCAATTTATATACTCATCATTATCCCCATTGCTCCGACCAACTCTTTACACATTGATAAAATTGCTACATCCCATTACTATCATCCATATTCTTATAAATTTTCTGTTCATTCCAAAATTAGGGTCAAGGAGCAAATAAAAAGTGATTTGTTTTGAACTTTGTAAATATTGGATTAGATGGTTTTAAGAAGCGAGCACCACTGGGGCTACGCAGGACATATGAGCTGGTACGGGGATAGGGTCAGGTTAGTCTCAATCAGGGTGGATTGGATCCATGCTGAATAAAGGCCATGTCAACCAACATGATTTCAAATTACCCAGCAACTTCACACATGTTGTCAATTATGTATAGCCCTGCCAGATCTAACTTCGGTCTGCATGGATATTTCTTTGACTCAGATTCCACATACATCTATCAACACATAACAAATGAGAATAATTGTACATTAAACTTACCAGGGTAATGTTGACAGAGTCAATAACTCGGACACCAACATTTTCTGATGAGAATTTGCAGACACCATCTGTTCCAGTGTAAGGGTATGCTTCCTCAGTGTCAAGGCCGCCATTGTATTTGATGTATTCAAAGGCCTGGGATGGCAAACCGCCACTGCATCCAAAGTTATTAAAAGCTCTGGCGCAGTCCACAAGCTGCTGCTCAGAAAGAGAGACTGCCTTCCCAAATGCCTGTGTATAAGCTGCCTCCAAAGCCCCTGTGGTACTGCAATAGACAATTATTGAAGGTTACAACCAAAATTAGTGTTCGAATGTCCAGAGTTTCATGTCAGTAGATTGAACACTCTGATCTCATCTCAAGACAACCTGAATGTCCAGCAGGATCCACAGTGGCCTTGATCCTTGACCGGGCTGACTATGCCATTGTCTCTCCAATCTTTCTATATGCACAGAACAAAAGACAAATTAACGTGGTAACGTAGTTCAGAAATGATTTAGACTGCAAAGAACTGGACCCTGATGTCCACCACTTCTTTGGAAGTAACTTCCCCCCCCAAGTGCAGGGAAGAAACCCAAGCCTAGATAATATTATTCTTTACAATTCATCCTAGTTTGTAATGGACTAGGGCAAAACCTATATCATTTTTAAAGGCAAGGTTACTTGAGTAGTTCAACTGATTTTATTTTTGCAGCTAGGCACACCCAGAAACCGTGATCATAATTTTATGGCACTCTACTAGGTGTCATTGATAGATTGTCCTAAAAAGTAGCCCAAATTATATATTCTAGCAGGTTCAACATGTTATTGGATCAATTAGGGCTCAAAACTGCTGCTAAATTTGTGAAAATACCGTTTCAGGAAGCGCATCATTAGTTAACTTGTGGTTGCCCTTGGTGGTAGCTGAGCAGTTTTGAGCAGCTCCCAACCTGTGTCTCTGGAACTCTTCCCAAGTCAAATCAGCAAATTCTGTGCAAAACAAACAACGCAACAATCATGGTGTGAAACCACCTAAATGGAAAAGAAAAATACAGTTGAATCATATTGAGAAGGCAGTTCAACACTTATTTGGCATGATAGCTAGCTAGCACGAATTAGACCTTTTAGTTTGTAGATATGGTGTGCGAATTGTGCATGATGCTGATCTGGAGTATAGTGATAGAGTGACAGCAGATTTGTGTTGGAGGGCAGCAAGATCAGAAATTTTAGTTCTTATTCAAACTTTCTTTGTGATCAGATTAGTTGATTATGTTTGCTGGAAAGAGAGGGAAATATTCAATTGCAACACCCACCCCCCCACCAAAGAAAAAGAAAAGCAATTAGAAGGAGATTTCCAAGTTTAATTGCTTTAAGTTTCAAAATTTTGAGGTACTCTAGTCAATCTCTAAAACTCTCTTCGTCTTATTGGTTACCCATTAAAGTAGCCTAAGCACCAAAGTTAGAATGATGAAATGGGGGATAAACTGCAGTTGCTTTTGTGGTTTTCACTTTTATGTTTGTGAGAACAGAAGTCATTTTATTCTGGATTGCAGCTTTTCTCTTAGAATCTGGAAGAGGATGCTGCAGTCATGTTATATAAAAATGCTGGTGTTGTATGTATTGGGATTCTATGTTGCAACTAAAGGAAGAAGTTTCAGAGGTCCACTGCTAGATCTTTTCAGAATGCTAATATAAACAGCATGTGGATGCAAAGATACAAAATAAAGCTAGATCCTTATACTACAACAACAACAACAACAAAACCAAGCCTTAAGTCCCACTAGGTGGGGTCGGCAAAGCTAGATTCTTATACTAAAAACAATTAATTTTTTGTTGATATTATTTCTACTGCTAGAATTTGTATGAGCAGTTAATTTTTTCTGATGTCGTAGTAGCACTCAAATTGATGTCGCCTATACAAATATCTATATATTCTATTCATAAATACATAAATGGGATTCTCCCAATTAGGTGTTTACTTTTTATTGTTCAAAATATCTGTATAAATGTTGGCTGGATAGTAAAACTTTAAGATTAATGCAAATTATTTGGTATCTTGTAACTATTTATAACTCATAAACTAACACATAAATATCCATAATTAATGAAATAGTTATAATTACATATAACAGATAAATATTCCATAAATAACTTATAATTTGTGCACCGGGCTGCCCTCAAATTCTTCGAAAGAAAAACTTACATTTACTTGATTTTATTTTTCTTAGAAACTTATAATAATTGACAGTAGGATAGAGAGCAGCAGTTGGAAACATAGAAAAATTATAATTAATTTATAAAAACAAACAACAATAGATTGTAAAGAATTAATTAATTACATAAAAATAAACATATACACCGCTTGTGTCTGATGGCTTCTATGTTCTAGTGACAATATATTACTATGTTGTAACTTGTGATACTTCTACGGGTAGCAGTTTTTTATTTTTCTATTTTTTCTTTTTTGGAGTTTTTGTAATTCAGAATAGATGATTAGTAACTTATCAGTTGGCCCCTTGCAGCTTTTGCTTGTATTGTCTTGATCAATAAAATTCTTCTTCATCCAAACGAGACATAAATATAATTTTCTTTTTAATAAGTGTCATGCAATATAAAATTATTGGGCTGTTTGTGGACTGTCTCATCTCAAGGTGGGGGCACACCACTTGGCATAGAAAACAGACCAAATAAAACTAATGGAGAATCTAAAAATTCTAAATGGCATCTATTTTATATAGCTTTTGTTGCTTTCTAAAGTGGGAAATGATTCTCCAAACATTTTTTTACTCCTTTTCAAATTTTTTTCTGCTTCCATCCTTTAAACGATGAAAAACTTATGCAAGAACTAAGAAGAAGAAGTAAGACAAGAGAATTATGAAAATTCAAAGCATAAAAAAGGAATAAATAAGAGACAGAGATGAGTAAAAGAAAGCCAAGCTTAACTCTGTGATTGCTTAAGTAATAAGGGACAATTCTTTCAAACTAAATTACCAATTTTCAAAAACATAATAATAGACAAGTTGGAGTAAGATTTCAATTCTAATCCTTCAACTTCAATTTGCACCAGCATAGATTTGAATTTTAATCCTTTAAATTCAATTTACTCCAGCATGTAAATCGGAATAGTTTAAACTCATCTAAAAAAACGGCATCGATGTTCAAAACTTGAAAACAGATCAAAATTTTCGAACAAAAACATTGAAATAGATAAGTTGAACTCACGATTAAGACCAAGAGTGTAAGACAAGCCCTTTCTGTTAGAAGATCTGATGAGGTTTAGATTGTCCGAGAAAATCTCAAATCGGAGCTGAATCTCTGGCACGGACTCGTACCGCTTCCCATACCTGAGCAAAAACAGTTATGCATCACCGGATTAATCTACAACCATCCGATCAGTAATCGGACAGGAAAAAGCGAGCGACAAGAGCTAGGGAGACGATCGAACCTGCGAGCGAAGCGAGCGAAGGAGAGCGCGTGGCGCGTCTGGCCGACGACTTGGAGGACGGAGGTCTCGAAGTCACGGAGGCCGTCGGATGCCAGTCGAATGGGATTCTCTTCCGCGAAGTCACGGTTGCCGTCTGATCCACCGTGGGCAGCTGCCGCAGCGATGCAGCTGAGCAAAATCACCAGGGCCAGGGCAGCCATCTCTCCCTCTCTAGGTGCGTTGGTGGAAACAGTAGACTAGAAACTGGGGAGGATGTGGGAAAATGGAGCTCTAGGATTGCGTTTTAACGGAGGAGATGAGATGTGGACGGGAGGAGAAAAAGAAAGAGATTCCCTCCCACAGCGAAAGAGAGAGAGAGAGAGAGAGATTCCGGGAGATTCATTGAGAGCTACGGTGACACTTGAATACACGTGGAGGTTTTCTAGTGGACGGTGTCTAGGGTATTTCTTAGTTACAAGGTAAGCAACTTCAGCACGCGTATGAGGTAGAGGGTGACCTTCAAAGATTTTTTTTTTCCCTTGTAGCAGCCTTACGTCCACATTATCTATCTATATCAATATTTAAATAAATTAATAAAATTAAAAATAAAGTAAATCATTTTGTAACAAAAACTTCATATTTTTTCAAGGTAATATATTCTTAAAAGTAAATTTAACCTAAAATCTATGTCTAGATATGTTAAAGTTTAGATCTAAAAGAGAAATTATATTTATATTAACAAAAAAAAAATACGTATACATATTATATATAAAAGTACAGATAGCATAAATGATTTTTTAGATAAATATATAGACAAGTATTTTTTAAAAAAAATAAATTCAATAAAATTAGATAAATCAACATTTAATAATTTTATTTTTAATATATCAAGATTTCGGCCCAAAAAAATTGATTTTTCATTCAGAAAACAAAATAAGTGCAATGGTAAATAAATTGTATATCCTAAAATAAAATGAACAAATTCGTCTTATATTGATTTAATGTTACAATTAAATGTAATAAGAATATGTTTCCAATTAAATTAGTTTTATGCTATATTTGGAAGCATTGATTTCAAACCTTAAATTTGAATTTAGATGGATTTAGATAAAATTTAATATAATTTATATTATATATGATCTAAATTCAATAATCGGACTGAGATATTTTGTTTCCCACCACTTTTATATATAATAACTTAGGGTGATGAATTATTTTCAAGTAAAAATGTTTAAAATAAAAATTGATTTTGTAACATTTTATTTTAAATATTCACTAAAATAGAATTTAAAAAATAATTCTAAATTACGAGAAAAAATAAATGTTGATGACATGTGCAATAATTTTCTTTACTTACTTATTACATATGTACCAGTCCTTGGACACACCACGTGTGTGATTTTATTTTTTTATTAATAAATTATAATTGTAAAACTCAATTGACATTAAATTATTATTAATAAAAATTTACAAATTATTTTAATTTTGTGACTTATTGAGAGAATAGATGATAATTTACTCTAACAAAAATTGAGTGAGTGGTTATGAGAAGTTACTAAAAATGTGAAGAATATAATCATACATGTATGTCACTCTCTGTGTGTCTTTCTTGCAATTCAATTATTTGAAAATTTTTTTCCCGTGTTATGTTTTCTTCTTAACCTCATTTTATAACCTTCTATTTGGAATTGTTGCTAGAATGGATCTTTCTAATTGAGATTTTCCATAATGGTTTAAAAACAAATGAAATGAAATTTATTTGGTGGAGTTTAATATTTGTCGAAAAAAAAAAAAGCATCACCAAAAATTAAGCCTAAGAATTACAAATTCATCTTCTCTATGTGTTTTTTTTTTTTTTTTGGCATCCTAACTATTTGAAAATTTTCTCCTATGTTTTGTTTTTGTTTTTGTTTTTTTTTTTCTCTTAAGCTCAATCATTTGATAACCTTATATTTGGAATTGTTGCTTGATTGAATCTTTCTAATTTTTCCATATTGGTCTAAAAAATTTGAAATGAATTTTATTTGGTGGAATGTTGTGTTTATTAGGAGAAAGCCATAACCAAAAATTAAACTTAGGAACCAAAACCCATCGTTTTACTTTGTATGTCGGTTTGTTGTGCCAAGATTTTGAATATTTTTATTTTAGGTTAGTACAAAAAGTAAGAGGCATAGCATAATGTTGACATCAGGTTTTGAGGACTCGTTTGGGTTGCATTGGTGACCATTTTGAAAACAAACAAGTATAGACTATCCAAACCACTAGTTAATCTATCTTTCTTCTTTATTAAAAAAAGTAAAATCGCAACTTTATTTTTAATTTTTGAAAAATAAAAATAAAGGAAACCTTTTGAAATATTAGATTTGGAAATACAATTGTACATAGGGAAGGTAACGCTCATTTTTGAGAATTCAAAGGGTTAGCACCCTAAAACACCCATTCCATTGAATGGTTGTTGTAACGACCCGGAAAATTTAATTAATAAAAGAAGAGAAAAGAGAAGAAAGAGAAATATTTTAAAGGGTATCAGCAATAAATTTTCGACAAACCAACTGGTATCGTCGACGAGCGTTCTGCCTTGGCTCGTCAACGAGGGCACATGTCTCGTCGGCGAGGAGTTACCGAAAGGGGTTTCACGTTATTGAAATTCGTCGACGAGTTTCTGGCTTCGTTGACGAACGGTGTGCTTGGATTCGTCGATGAGTCCTTGTGTGTTGACCTGATAGGTTACATCCAGTTTTGATCATGACAAATACTTTTGGTACTGATGATTGTACTAAGGCTTACATGCAAGTTCACTGTGCACGTGTATTCGGACTAAAAGACATACCATGATGGCGTGTGGTGTTCGTGCCAAATAATGAAGACTTATGTCTTATATTTGAATTTATTATTTCATTTTTTTCATTTTGGGATGTAATATATATTATGAACTGTACACCCTGCGGCTTGTAATAATTTGTATCATGCATGGTAGGTAGGTATGCTCATAACAGACCCTAGTTGGACTTTAGGTACCTACATTTAGTACACAAGTCCCCAACATCACTCTTCATATCAAGGGAATCAATTCAGGCTAAAAAATGAACTTAAATATTGAGAGGGTTCGGGCGACCAAACAAGTCAATATGCTGACTTGGTGTTCGGGCACCAGAACCACTTTTAAGCGTATCTACCTCGGGCACCCAAACCTGTGTCAGGTTCCTTTTCAACAACCCGGGCGCCCGAATGATCACGTTCAAAATGGGCTCGAGCGACCGAATTAGTCAATTCAGTTAACCGAACTTGGAACCGACCACCCAAATTTATGAACAAAATGCTACTAACTTTCGTTCAGCCGACCGACTCACTCTTTGGGCACTCGAACCATTAAAAGTTGGATTTTTGACTGAGTCTGTTCGGGCACCTGAACATCAGGCCGGGCACCTGAACCTCGCAGGTTAAAATATTTTTTATCAATTTTTTAATGGGGTAAACTGGGTTAATTTTCTTAATGGCTTTTAAAATAAATTTAATTATTCCCATTGTATCCCCACTTAGTGGGACTAAGGCTTGGTTTTGTTGTTGTTGTTGTTGTATTCCCATTGTATCCCCAATGGTCAAAAAATCCTCCTTACCTATAAATACCTGTTCATTTGTCATAATTAGCAAAGATTAACATTTTGATTAAGGTAAAAATTCTCTCAATTTCCAAAACCCTAGTTTAGCCTATACTGCTCCAAAACACTCAAAACATTTCATATTTCTTGATCTTTCAAGTGTTGTGAGTATTTCTAAACTGATTGTGCTTAGTTTTACTAACTAATACTCTCATTTTGTAAATTGTTTGATTGATTTTATTTGAGAGTATAGCCTTAAGTTCTTCCACCGATTTTACTTGATAAATCTTGTGTGTAAAGACTTAGAAAGTTGTGGTTCTTGCATTGTCATTGCAAGATACCTAAACCTATATTTTTGTGTGCAAAAATCCTTTTCAAAAGCTAGTTTTTCAAATAATTCCACTGTACTTTGTATATTGAAATATCTTATTGAGTTTGTTTGAATCAACTTGCTTAACATATTTGAAGCCCTAATCTGATTTTGTATCATTCACGTGTTGTGTTTCAAATCTTACTTTGATATACACTTTAGATCTGGACTGATAATCTATTCTTGATTGAGTGTTTAGCACATATTAGAGCAATAAGCATATTTACATATCATTTGTGCTTGCATTATTGATTGAGTTGTATTGGTGCATGTATCTATTTGTGTAGAAGTGTATTTCCGTGTAAAAATTTTATACACATTGGTTGTATTCCAGGCGCGGGCCTAAAGAGGGAGACTTGTCATGTTGAATAGTCCCGAACTGGCTTAAACTCGGTTAGGAAAGCTAGGTGCGTCATCCTGGTAAAGAGTGTTGGTTGAAGTCAGTCCCTTAAATTGACGTCGTTGTAATCGGTTCCACTCCACCCATTAAGTGAGTTTTAGTGGAATTTTTGTGCTAGTGTAACCAAGGCGGGGATGTAGACATTTGGCTGAACCTCGATAACATATTGCGTGTATTGTTTACTTTTTGCACTTTACTTTTACTGCACGTGTATGCTTATTTGTTGATTGCATAGACTGACCCTAGGATGTGTTATACTATTGGTAAAACCAGCAAATCTAGGCGACAAATTTTAAATTCCCAATTCACCCCCCTCTTAGGGTTGCACCAAAACTAACAATTGGTATCAGAGCCTCGTAACTTAGACTTAGGCGTTATTTAGTAAAATATCATTATGACTCATGTTAGTGCATCCCCTTCATATGAGGGAAGATTGGTCACACACCCACCAATATTCTGTGGTGATAACTATGTTGTATGGAAATTCAGAATGACTGTATATGTGAAAGTCTTAAAGTATATCCTGCTCAGTTGTTTTATTCGTTTTTCTGCTTGAGTTTATTTAAATTATCTAAAATACAGGATATAATATCACATCCATTAATAGGCTTGACTAATATGTGGTTACAAATTTCCATGCTAGATTACATAATCTTTTAGATGACTAGGAAGATGGATGGAACTATTTTAATTCTATTTTTAGAGAGTTTTTAAATTTATATTTGAACTGATTTTGGATGAAATGTATCATTGAATTATATCCTGAACATGACAACTGTGTATGTATGTTGCACTGCTGAATGTTGATTGTGACTTTCTACTAATCGTCCTAGTGTTTTGAACTGCATGCTGGTTGCTTGCTAAACAGATGATTGCATTTGTTGTTTCTTTTCTTGGTATTTGTTGTGTCATATTGCTTCATCTCTATTGATTACTTTTGTTGATGTCAAAAGGGGGAGAAAAGCAAAATGAATGTGAATAATTCCCTTTTGAGGGATTTTTTTTTTGAAAAGAAGATCATTCAATCACAATTAAGCTTGAACAAGTATGTCTACATTGATTATTTTTTTATATTGTATGCTTTTTGTGAGGGGGAGCCTTACCAAGGCTACCTCATTTTTCTTCGTATTTGTCATCATACAAAAAAAGGGAGATTGTTGACCTAACAAGGTTTAATCTCATTTTGATAATGACAAACTAAGGAATTTACTTTCAAGTAAATTTATAGGTATTATATCTTACAAGCACAATGGATCACATTTAAGGTCAAAAGCCATGAAGAAAACAAGCAAAATGAAGAATGGCTAGAGATTGGATGAAGATCAAGCTTCAAGACAGGAAGACTTAGATCTTATTTCATATGTAATGTAATAGAAGTCTCATGTAAGTACTCTTCAAATTTACGTTTGTTTATGAAGCGCTTAGGATAAATAATTGGACTTGGAGACCTATTTAA
Source organism: Malania oleifera (assembly GCF_029873635.1). Taxonomy (NCBI): domain Eukaryota; kingdom Viridiplantae; phylum Streptophyta; class Magnoliopsida; order Santalales; family Ximeniaceae; genus Malania; species Malania oleifera. The sequence goes on along the minus strand of NC_080422.1, from coordinate 76,742,617 downwards.
CAACTTAGAAAATATATTTTCAAAGTCTGAATATCTTTTCAAAAGAATACAAATGAGTTTTGAAATCAAAAATAAAAAAAAAACACTGAATTTTAGGGTGTTCATGCGACCGAGGCTCATGCTCAGTTGACCGAATGCTTGAATTTGAACAACCTGGTCTAGCATTAGTGAGTTTGGGCGACCGACCTTATGGTTTAGTTGATCGAATGGGTAGTGCTATTAATAAAGCCCAAACAATGTTAGTTGGGGCGACCGAATTTAAAGTTCAGTTGATTGAACAGGTTTAGGCAACCAAACTTAAAGTATAGTCGACCAACTAGGTTCAGACGACCAAACTTAAAGTTCAATTGACCGAATAGGTTCAGGTGACTAAACTTAAAGTTCAGTCGACTAAAAGACTACTGCTTGTTTGAAATTTAGGATTTTAATTAGTTCGGGTGACCGAAGTCCCAGTTTAGTCGACCGAAGTGCATGATATATCTTTGTGAACAGCATGATTTCTTTTCGTTTTTGAAAGATATTGTTTCCAAAACTTAGGCAAACGGTAAGATTTAAAACTTGGCTAAATAAGGCTAACCCTAATCGTGTTAGGGAAACCCAATAGCTTGAAAACTCATTGATTTTATTCTTGAAATACTGTTGTGCACTGATTCTCTTTTTCTAAATTGATTTCTGCTTTTTATACTTCAAACTCATAGTTTTCAAATCCAGAATTCCTAGAAATATCTTGAGCTTCCTATCAAATTATTTTTGAGAGTATCCTAGTGATTTTAACTTGTACAAATTTGCTCTTTGTGAGAGTTTCATTATTGTTCGAAAATTTGCTGTTGATCTACTTGTAATTGGACGATTTGAGTGTGAATCGTTGCCAATCAAGAGGGTGTTCTTACTTGAGAGGTGCTCCACCTACTGAAAGGAGAGAGGTGTTCCACCTATTGAACGGAGAGAGTTGGCAAAATCCTCACAGCAGGTTGCTCAAGGCAAGGACGTAGGCACGTTGCCAAACCTTGTAAAAAATCGCGATGTCATTCTTATCCCTTATCTCTTTATTTTCTCGTACTTATATATTAATATTCATCTGCTGTGAATGATTTATTTTGATTTGGGAATGGTATGAATGTTTAGTTTGATTTGTGGATATCTTGAATGATTTAAATATCTATTGTGATCAAACTCTACTGTAACTACAAATTCAGACTTGAATTAATTAACTAGGATTGCTTGGAATTGTTTGATTCATGATTCAATTACTAGCATAAATACTTGTGTAGTCAAACATATTGTTATTAATATTAATCTAGTGATAATCTTGTTAATTTTGGATTTGATTTCATATTTAGGATTGTTGATTGGTATAGTTGTTTGCTAACTAAATTTTTGTGACACTTAACCCTAGCCGCTGTCGCGAAGGAAGACGACGACGGCTTGGAGCACTGTTCCGTGAAGACAGCCTAGAGTGCTATTCTTTCTTCAGCATCATTTTCGTCGCGAGTTCCTGCCACCGCGAACGACGACGAAGTTGGAGAGGTTAGAGAAGAGGAAGAGGACGATCTGCGAGTCTAGCCGCCGTTGCGAACAACGAGAGAGTTGTCTTCTTCGGCTACACGCGTCGAATTCATCGCCCTACAATGCCCCTTCGTTCGAAAGCCCTAGTCAGTAGCTAGTAGCCTCCATTAAAAAGGAGGAGCATCTCATCCGGTTCCTCTTCTCCGACTGTCACAAGTACTTTTCCTCATCTCCTCCGGTCATCATCGTCGCAAACCCTATCTTTCTCTAGTATGCGTAGAAGCTTCTTTATTTTGCATTGCAGAGTCTGCCTGAAGCCTCTGCTTCTCAAACTTCCGCCTCCGGATCCACAGCAAGTGCTCCACTCCGTATTCGCTTCATCTTTACTCCAACCTGGAGTTTCTAGTAGTTCGTCGAAATCCATTGAAGTATCATCTGGGTTGGAGGAGGAGGCACTCGGAGAAGGATCATTCGCCGAAAGCTACTGTTTCGCCGGCACCTTACACACACCTTCGACGACCTTCGCTCTCGAGCTCGACTAGCCACTTTCCAGTGCCACCGCTGCGTTTCTCCCGTCACCGTCACCGCTTTTCCCTGCAAAGCGAATGCCAAGACTCAAGGTTTTGTTATTTTTCTGAGGAGACACACGAGGGGTAATACAAGCCATCGCTGCTCAGGGAGTCCCCAAACAATGCAGGTCAGTCTATTTTCTATTTAGAAAAGTTTGGTTTTAATCTCAATATATTGCAATGCAGTGTCGTCCCCCGCCGATGGCCGCATCGTCGACGGGGAATGCCGTCCAGGCTAGTCCCGGAGTGCAGTCATATGCACAAATTGTGAGTAAAAAAGTGGAGATGCCTACGTCCAAAATTCCCATGAGATTGCCTATTTATATCAATGGGGAATTGGGATTTATTTTCTCAGAAGCAGAGATGGTTAAGGTTGAGGAAGAATTTCATTTTGCATTAGTAATGAAATTTTTTAGGAATCGGCCATCTATTGATAAAATTCGGCTTTTGATTGTGAAAACGTGGGGTTTGACAGAAATTCCAACGATCAGTGTTATGGATGATTATCATGTGTTAATTCACATGAAAAATGAACATGACTTTTTGCATGGTTAGGCAAGGGAAGGTAGAACTATGGAAGACAATTCTTTTCGAATGTTCAAGTGGACGAAGGATTTTGATACTAAAAAAGAATCCCCATTGGCTCCTCAATGGACATTCTTACCGGGGTTACCAATGCAACTTTATTGAATGAATTTTCTTCAAATTATAGCGACTTGTCTTGGTCGTTATCTTGGAACTGATAATACAACAATTAATCATACAAGAGCATCGGGGGCACGTATTTGCGTGGAAGTTGACCTAACAATGGAGCCGGTAAAGGGATTTCCTCTTGTCTTATCTTCGAAACAATGTATTTGGCAAGAGCCAAAAAGATGGGTTTTTTCTGCTCCAAATGTTGCCGGCAAGGACATACCTCGATTGTTTGTAGGGTGGGAGAGAAGCGAAGGGAGGAGGAAAAATATAAAGAAAAAAGATATGAAAACCAAAGACTAATGACGGTGTAATAGAAACCAATTCCGACGTTGATAAAGGAGCAAAGAAGGTGGTGCAAGAAGCAGGACCCAGTAATGTGCATATGACGAAACAGATTAATGATAGGGGCCCTGAAATAGCGCAAACTCCTATAGTTCAAGAAAATGGGGATCATGCAAGGCAAAACTTTGATATATCGCAGAAAGAATTAGAAAATAATGGGAATGAAGATTTAATAGAGAGGAATGAAGGGGAGTGTGAAGAAGTTAGATGTGATGATGATCCTTGAGTTTCAAACGATGAACCTCTATCTCAAGAGGAAATGGATCACATGGATAGCTCTAAACTGATTGAAGGTCGGGACCAAGGTTTGCAACAAGAGGATTTGGCTTGGGGTTATTCGTCTGAGAGGGAGGAAGGCAAAATATCAGTTTTAAAGGGCAAATAAAATATGTATGAGTCTGATACAGGGCAGGGATGGATTTCTGTAAAAAATTCAGTGAGGAAATCTCAAAGGGTTCTCATCCGACCGAATAAATTAAATTTATGACGAATACAATTCTTTTCTGGAATATTAGGGGGTTGGGCAGGTCTAGAGGTAGGTTAAAGATGCTAATTAAAAAGTTTAATATTGGGTTGTTTGCTATTTCAGAATTGTTCGTGGTTGAGGAGCGGATGGTAATGCTGGGTAATTTTTTGAATTACCATCATTTTTATATCTAATGAAAATCAGGGCGGTAAATTGTGGCTATTTTGGAAAGATATAGATGCCTTTGAGGTGATTTCAATCACGACTCAGAAGATTTCTGGGTGGTTTTTTAAGGATGGACAAAGAATTTTGGTGAGTTTTGTCTATACCAAATGTTCTTATGTTGAACAAAGAGAGTTATGGCTGCAACTGGAGGAGTGCCAATCAGATTTTCCTTGGTTGGTCATGGGTGATTTTAATGTGATTCGAATGGACACTAAAAGAATTGGTGGAAATCCAAGACCACTGTTACCTATGATGAAGTTTAATGACTGCTTACGTCATTGTGGTCTCTTTGATTTATCAAACACATGCTCACGAATGTCGTGGTGCAATGGCCATGAAGGGGTGGCTCGTAGTTGGGCTAAGGTTGATCGTGTTCTTATTAATAATGGTTTTTCCAAACTATGTGGTTCGGCTCAATTCAAATATATGAGTTAGAAATCATCAGATCATAGCCCTATGGTGGTGTATACAACTACGTCTTTCTCCCAGTAAAGCCCTACCCTATTTCGGTTCTTAAATATGTGGAGCTCGCATGAAATGTTTTTGTCGTACGTTAAAGATGTCTGGATTAGGAATGACTCGGCCTCGGGTCTTCTGAAACTTGCTATTCGCCTTAAGAGAACTAAAGTTGTTTTACATGCATGAAATAAAAATGTCTTTGGGAGAGTGGAAGAAAATTTAAAAGCTCTTGAGGAAAGGATGGAATATCTAGAAAATAAACTACAAGTAGGTTTTTCTGAGGACATCGAAGCTGATTACTTGACTACTAAGGTGGAGATTCAGGTGTGGGAGAAGAGGGAAGCATCTCGCTTAGGACAAATGACGAAAAAAAAATGGTTGACTGAGGGGGATCAAAATTCTAAATTCTTTCATTTAGTCATCAATCAAAAGCGGAATAAGAGTCGTATAGACCGTATGGTTTTGAACGATGGAAGGATATTGGAGGGTGCGGAAGCAATTCATAATGAGGCAACTATTTTTTTTCAGAATTTTCTTTCAGAGTCTTCAGCGATTGAACCATGCGATCTCTCCAAGTTAATTCAAAGGCAAATTTCAGATGTTGATAATAATTTACTCGCGCTGATCTGATAGAAGAAGAAGTTGAAAGAGTGGTGTTCTCTATTCCCAAAGAAAGCAGTCCGGGACCGGATGGATTTGGATCTGAATTTTATAAATCTTGCTGGGATATTGTAAAAAAAATATCTCTTGGATGCGGCAATGGATTTTTTTTAGGGCACTACTCTTTCTAAGTTTTTTTCATCTTCATTTATTGTTTTAATTCCGAAGGTAGATAATCCTTCTAACTTTGATAAATTCAAGCCTATTAGTTTATGCTCTGTGGCTTATAAAATTTTTTCCAAGATTCTTGTTTTTAGACTAACCGAGGTTGTTGATAAGTTGGTCTCGCATGAACAAGGTGTTTTTATTCCTGGGTGAAGTATTTTTGAAAAATTAAACTAGCTTAAGAAATGGTTCAGTCTTTGCACAAAAAAATAGCTGGCGACAATGTGATGATAAAACTAGATATGGTGAAGGCTTACGATAGAGTGAATTGGAACTTTCTTTTAGAGGCACTTAAGGCTTTTGGCTTCTCTAAGAGGTTTTGCAAGCTCATAAAAAATTGTGTGGAGTCTCCATGGTTTTCTGTTTTGATGAACGGAACCTTTAAGGGGTTTTTTCAATCTACGAGAGGCTTGTGGCAAGGGGATTCACTATCTCCTTATTTATTCATCATAATGGAGGAGGTTTTGACAAGGTTGCTTAGGAAAAACTATGAGACTGGTCGGATTGGTAAATTTAGTCATCCGATTGGGACCCCATTGGTTTTCTCATTTTTTATATGCAGATGATATTCTTATTTTTGCGAATTGTGGGAAGAGGTCTATGAGAAATTTAGTTTACACTCTGAAAATGTATGAGAAGTGGTCGAGTCAAAAAATCAGTAAGATTAAGTCAGCGTTATTCCTTTCAAAATACATCACTCTTGCTAGGAAGCGTAGTTTATTGAGAATCATGGGTTTCATGGAAGGTAAATTCCCCGTTTCATATTTGGGTGTGCCTTTGGTGTCTGGAAAATTGTCTTCTAGGACATTGGAGCTTCTTGTGGAGATGATTAGAAAGAAAATTGCAGGGTGAAAATCAAAGTTGCTCTCGCAAGGTGGAAGATTGATTTTATTAAGACATGTGTTGTCTAGCATGCCTATTCATTTGATGTCTGTTATTAAAATTTCGCAGGTCACATATTCTCGCATTAACTCTCTTCTTTCAATTTTTTTATGGGGAGAGGTGAAAGTTAAAAGGAAGATACATTGGCAATCTTGGGGGAAAATTTATAGACTTACCTCGGATGGGGGTCTGGGCCTGAGAGATCTTAAGGAAGTTCAGAAATCTTTTCTCATGAAATTTGCCTTCAGATTGCTCACTTTTAACAATCTGTGGGCAGATTTTTTCAAAGCTAAATATTCCAGAAATGATCATCTACTAATAAGGAAGGGGAGACCAAATGACTCTTAGTTTTGGAAATCAATTATGGCCACCACTCCAGAAGTTATGGATAATGTTAAAATTTTGGTGAGAGGTGGGAACTCTTCTTTTTGGTTCGACAAGTGGCTGTCATCAGGCTCGTTATTTGTGAGCACTGAGAATATTTTGAATAAGAAACTGTGTATTAAGGATTGTTGGCTAAATAATAATTGGAATTCTGATTTAGTACGAGAATTGGTTAGTGCTGATAAAACAAGGGAAATTTTGCATTAGGTGCCGGCAGGTAAAAGTGGGCAGGATATTTTTGTCTGGAAGCCTGCCCCTGATGATAATTTTTCTACAAAAACAGCTTGGGAGGCAGTGAGGAGCAAAAGTGATAATTTTTTGTGGAATGACTGGTTTTGGCATTCTTTATTGCCCAAAAGAATCTCAATGCGTTAATGGAGAGCCTAGTTTAGATGCTTGGCTGTAGATGATAGAATTCAGACCAAAGGAATATCGATGGCTTCGGCTTGTGATTGCTGCGTTTAGAGAAGTCAGGAAAACATTGATCATATTCTTTCTTTAGGAGAGGTGGCTTTAGAGGTTTGGCGTCGGGCTAGTGTGGCTTTGGGGATTCCTTTCTAACAATCTCTTCCTCGGAAAAATAAAATGGCAAATTGGTTCCACTATGTAAAAAAATCGTCTATTAAAGGTATTTTAATCGGGTCGATTCCATGTTTGATTATGTGGTGCCTCTGGAATCGAAGATGTAAAGTGAGAATGAAAGGAGTTTATCAAAGTGCAGATCAGATGTGGAGAAGTGTTTGATTCTGGGTTAGTTTTATTACTAAGAGCACCATTTCTTTTCAAAAATTGAAGAAGTCAGATATTAAGATTTTGAATGAGTTTCAAATTAAGCATCAGGGAGTTTGCGAGAGGCTTGGAAAAATTATTTCATGGGTTAAACCTCCAGTAGGGTGGATAAAACTTAATTGTGATGGGAGTTGTAGGGGCAATCCGGGTACTTCAGGAGGTGGAGGAATTATTCGGGATTGCCATGGCATGGTAAAAGCAACTTTTTCAAGTTATTTTGGCAATAGTACAAATAATAGTGCGGAATTAAAAGCAATCAGGGAAGGAATTCGTTTGTGTAAATGTTTGCATTATGTTAATGTGATTATTGAAAGTAACTTGCGAATTGTAGTTGATTGGCTTTGGAAAGGTAGATGTACTTTGTGGTATCTTTGGGAATTTTGGGAGGAGCTCGTGGCGGAGTTAGAAGGAGTGAATGTCATGGTGATGCATCAATATAAGGAAGGCAATAGTGCTGCTGATTTTCTTACTAAAGAAGGAGAAAGGGGAAACAATATAATCTACAAAGAATAACACCTTCTACAATGTTATCTAAAAGGTATCCTTCGGATGGATAGGTGGGGTCTTGTTTCCGTTCGTCGTTAGTTCATCTCTAGAGTTTCGTTTGGTGTATTTTGTTTTGTTTTTTGGTTGTTTTTATGCTTTTTTATCCTTTGCTAGTTATGTTTAATTTTGTTTGTCATAATTTGGTTGGTTGGTGTTAACTTGTAACCATGATATTCCTCTACCAAAAGTGAGGATTTATTAATAAATAAATGGAGGTACTGCCCTCTTTTACCAAAAAAAAAAACTAAATTTTTGTGGTTATTCAAATATTTAAAGCATGTGGAAAAAAAGTTTTAAAATTAATTAAGTTTCTGCACAAAGAATTTTAAAATACCCAATTCAACCTCCTCTTAGGATTACACCATTACTTTCAGGTATTAGTACCTCCTAAACACCTATTCTACAAACAATACCTAATTAACTATGAGTTAGCTCAAATTAAATCAAATGGTCCTCAATTAGCTCCTAATCAATCCAATGAATATTGAAATTTTCAAAACTGAATGCAAAATCAAGTGTAATTTAGGAATATCTAATAAGACCTTTAAAAGAGGGAATCTTATTAGACAAGCCTCTCTCAAAGTTAGTATAGGTGAGGTCTAAAATATATCTTTACCCTTTGTTTTATCATCAAGTCACACATATGAACTCACACATGTTACCTTTTTGAATCTAATCCCTGTTTTGATGCTAACAAAGTACAAGTATCTTATGTGTATATTTAGCATTTGAATAAGTCTTTTATTCAACACACACATAAGGGGACTGAACAAGGAAGCCAATGAGAAACTTAGAGCTTATACTCCTAGCAAATTTTATGGGAAAATAAAGAGCAAAAAAAAAAAAAAAAGAAGACATGTATTTTATTTGTAAAGCATTTAGGTTTTTTGGTCTATAATAATGCATGTTCTGCATGATGTGGTTAAATGCTCAGAATGATCATAGACATACCTTAGGCACCTAAACTTTAATAAAAAATCCTTTTCATAAAAGTTAAAATCATACAAGGGTTTTGGAATAGCTTTAGGGACAAAATCAGGGCAAAAACTGAGGTATTCATTGACCTCGGTTGACCGACCAGTTCACATTATATAACCCTCAGTCGACCAAGCATGCCTTTGGCTAAAAGTCAAAGTTTGACAAAGCTTAGTCAACCGGCCATTTTCTCAATTAGGTTTCCACAGTCGACCGACCTTAGAGCTTGACAAACTTGCATTCCTCGGCCGACCGACACTTTTAGAACAAAACAACCCTAATCGACTGACACTGTTCACTCGGTTGACCAGCTCTTGTGGATAGCCGACCAAACTAACAAAGGATTCGGAATCGCCTTTGGTTAGCCGACCGAAAATTTGCTCAGTCAACTGAGCCTCTAAGAAATTTGAATTTCTAGCTTTGGTCAACCAAACGACGAAGTCGTCAGTTAACTGACCCTCTCGGGTTGCTCAAAATTTCAGTGCTAAAATGCCCTTAATTTTTTATTAAACAAATTTAAAATACCCTTAGTGTTCCCAAAATAGTCATTTTCTTGGAAAATCTATATATACTCCTTTCATTAGCACAATTAGTAACAAGATTAACCCAAATACTCACTCAAATATGTTGTTCTTAAATTGTTTCTCACTTTCCCTTTTTTTTCCTTGAAAAATCTTTTGAAAAAGAGCATTGTTTACTTCTCACTTTCCTCTTTAGCAAATTCATTGCTCTAGAAGATTGTTGGAGAATCATTTTAGTGGGCATATTTCCTAGATTTTGAAGGCATTCTCTCTCTCTCTCTCTCTCTAGTTTTTATTTTGAAATTCATCTTTGAGAGTAAGGTTAAGTTTCTCCAATATATTTTCTTGATAAATATTCTTTGAAGAAACTTTTGTAACTTGTGGATCTTTTGCACATCTATTACAAGATTCAAAAGCTCATATAGTATATATTGCAAAAACCTTTTTGAGCATAAATTCTAACTTCTTGAAACATTTTTAATTGCTAAATCTTTGTTAGAGAAAATACTAGTGACATTTAGATCTTTGCAGTTCTTATTTCATATTTCACCTCACATCAAAGATCATTTTTGTAAAATCTTCTTGAAAGCAACAACCCTAGTTTCTCCTACACTTTTCATTGAAAAATATTTTGGAGAAATATTAATTAGGGTTTGAATCTTTGAGTATTCATCATATATATTTTTATTCAAATATTATAAAATTATTTTGAGAAAAAAACACCTACTCTACTAAGCTTTTATTTCATATCATACGAGAGTGCATCTAGAACTTCAATTTGTACATCTCTGCTTTTTGAGAAGCACTTTATTTGTACACAAAAAATTATATATCTTTGTATTCCAAGCGTGGCTTGAAGAGGAATACACCGTCTTGTAAGGTGTACCAGTTTGCCTCTAACCCGGTTAGGTGAGCTAAAGACTTCGCCTCGTAAGGAGATTTGGTGTGGTTCTGCCCGGTAAGTGAAATGAGGAGACTCCGCCTTAAAAGGAGAAATCAGTTTGACTCAACCTGATGAATTGAGCTTAGGTGACTCCACTTCGTAAGGAGAACTGGTTGTGGCTCAGCCCCATAATTGAGTCGAGGAGACTCTGCCTCGTAAGGAGTATTGTAAACGGTGTTGCTTCGCCCGATTAAGTGAGCAAATAGTGGAATCCTTAAGCTACGACTTGAGATGAGGACGTAGGCAGGATTGGCTGAACCCCGATAACAAATATTGCGTCTTTCTCTTTCCCTACGCTATTTAATTTCCACACAAGTATGTTTGTTTATTTATTGTGATTAATTGTTTTATATACATGCTTTAATTATTTGGGGATTTGAGTTTGTGTAGTAAAAATCCTAAGCTGTGAAATACTGATTGTGGATCTTAAAATATAGATAAATTGACCTAGGAAGTTTTTAAATATTTAATTCATCCCCCTCTTGGGAATACACCATTCACATCAACATGCACAATATGATGCATACAAGCATTAAACATGTAAAAGTGATTATGCAAATGCCTCAAAATCAAGCAAAAAGGATTTTAAAAACATTCCCAATTTTTTTTGAAAAAAATATCTAGAATTTACTAAAAATTTCCAAGATTTTTTTTGCAATTTTCTAGGATTTTTAGGGAATCTATATATATATATATATAGATATATATAGATTCATTTTTTATCCCCTGAGTCAAAAGTTACTTAAAGAAATTTTTATTTATTTATTCTTGATTTTTTCCCATTTTGTTTTATTTTTCGCAAATTTTAATTAAAAATGAATTAATAAAAATTAATATTAAATAAAAAATTGGAATAGTTAAAGAAGTCAAACAAGTTCAATCGGTTTAAGCTGGGTCAACGATTAGTTGACTCAGGTCAAACCGAGTTGGCTCGATTTAGGTAATAGAAGCAGAGGTAGGAAAACACTTGTGGCCACCACATGTTAGCCATTTATGGTGACACATGGTTGCTAACAGGTGGCTCACACTTTCATTTTTTTTTTCCAATCCCAAAAGGGTTGACATGTGGTGGAGTGACATCAACATGACATCATCCACCACGTGGTAGATTAGGCTGTGGGAGTTTGGATATATGGGAAACGGGCTTGGTTTAATTAAATTGGGTTGTGAATTTTTTGGCTTTGGTTTTTTTTAAGTTTGGGTTGGGGTTCAATGTGGGCTTGGGTTAGGCTAGTTAAGTTAGGCCCAATTGGGTATGATCTAAGATTGAGTTGAGAGATTGGACTAAATATTTTTGGGTTAGCCTAACTTTTAATACATAGGTTAGGTCACTTAAGTTTGGGGCTGAGTTTTGGGTAGATAAGTTAGGTCTAGTTTGGATAAGCTGAGCTTGGGGTTTTTAGGTCGTAGATGAGTCAATTGACCTAGATCAAAGTTGTTTGGGCTCGGGTAGTTAGGTTGGACCCGGGTCCTTGAATCTGTTGACTTGGATCCGAGTTAGTTTGACCTAGATCCTAGGATAGGGTCTGGGTTTCTGGATCCGTGTCAAAAACCTGAGTCTATCTTGGAAAATTTTGGTTCCAAATGAGAATTTTGTTAAGTCAAATTGGGCTCTTTGTGTTGACTTCTAGTTCATGGAATTTTGTGATTTTGTTTTGGAATTTTTTTTAGATACTATTTAAGGGCTTTTTGAAAATTAAAAATTTAACAAAGAAAATGCTATTGAATATACTAATGATTCCACCTAAAATAATACAGAGTTATGGGAGGAACTAACCTCTCTTTTCTATTTCTATCCAATGTACTTCCTTTAAAGCTTATGAATTCTGCTATTAGGACTTCTATACTACTGCACTCCTTCAATTATTTCCTTTTGCTCTTTTCGCCTTCTTTTGCCTTCCTTCTCAACACCTCCAGCTTCTCCTCCTATTCTTCAATCTCTCTATCTCACTTTCTATCTTCTTTCTCAATATGAAAAATCTACTTTTTTTTTTTCTCCCCTTTTTTCCCTTGAGAAGCTTCTATTTATAGGCATGTGGGAAATAATCAATTAATTTGATTGATTAATCAATTTCAAACCAATTGATAGTGATTAATCTAATTATTTGGTTGATTTTTTAATTTAATTTATTTACATTTATCAACCCATTACTAACTGAAAATTCCCTTTTTTTATGTGTGCAAGTATAAACATTGGGAGGCTAGCTCACTGGAATCTAGGGCCCCTTGAACCTTTTTTTTTTTTGTATGTATTTGTTATTATTTTTTTATTTTTGATTTTTTGGATTTTACTAATGAAAAAAAAAAAACATTACAAAATGATCTGTTATATACATGTTTGAATCGGATAGTGAGAATGAGCAAAATGAGAGACCATACGTAAGAAAATTAAACAAGCATAACTAAACAAAAAGAAAATCTAAAGTTTTGTTAGGTAAAACCCCATAATAGGGTATTTACAACGATTTTCTGTGTGTTTCTATATAAAATTAAAAAAAATTAAAAAAACAAGGTAGCAATTTTGCAATTTGGTAATTTTGAAATGAAAAAAATAAAATTAGTTCTACAAGCAAAAAGTGCCAAAATTGTTTGTTAGTGTTCATTTATTTCTTATAAATTTTATTAAAAAAAATAACTTTTTTTTTTTTTTGTAATTTTTTGAAAAACAAATGAAAATTGAAATTTTTTTTTCACAACTAAACATGCCTTTAATAATTTTAATTAAAATATTTTTAAAAAATAATTATGTATTAATTTATTATATCCTCTAACATACCCATTAATAATGAAATATAAAAATATAAATTTATACAACACTTATAATAAAAGCGAGCATCCAAATTTGATCAATGCTTATAATAAACATTTATTTTTAGATGCAACCAAACATCACTTACGACTTTTAGCGCTTTTCCAATCCAACACTTGTTAAATTTAAACAATACTTTTGTATAAGTGGATGCGAACAATGTCTTATGATTTTTAACACTTTTACGATTCAACATTTATTATCAACACTTTTTAAAATCAATAGTTAAAAAAAATACCCTTAGTTTCAAATGATTAATCCTTTAAAAATATATAAATTAGTAACAATTTTCTAAGCCGCCACAAGACTCAACCGATGCCCTTCATGCCTTTCGTCATTCCATTTGTTGGTTTCTTATCAATAATGCACGCAAAGCCAATCCTTACCACGCATGTCTACATTCAGCTGAACCATTAAAGCTGATATTTTTTAATGACTTCTTGCTCTAATTTGACAATAAAGTGAAAATGACTTAAGAAGGGGGAATGGTCTCATTGATTTTTTCTCATTTAATTATCAAGATAAATAATATATATATGTATATATCATAAGTTAATGGATTAATTTTTTATTTTATTTATCATTAATTTCCAGCTTTTAAATAAATGTCAAGAATAGGGAAAGGGGTTTGACTAGTCGACTACAACTCAAGATTGTCAAAAGAAAAAGAGAGAGAGAGAGAGAGAGAGAGAGAAGAGGAAGAAGAATGAAGAAAAAAGTTGGCTCAACACCAAACACTAGGGCAATGGCCAAACCATCATCCGTGTGGCTTTTGATTATATATATATATATCTCCGATACCATTGCAAAAGCTATGAAGTATCAATTTATATGTTAAAAAATGTTAACCATGTAAATGGATATAAGCTTCAAATTTTTTTTTTATAATATTTTTTATAAAAATATGATAGCTATTTTTTCCTTCAAATTTATAAAAACATGACGATAGAAGAAAAGATTGATTAGATTAAAAAAAAAAAGAAGAAGTGATGTTGCGACGTCCCTGGAGGAGTCAACTTCCAAAAAAGGGGGTTGAATCTCCCAATCCCCATGATGAACTTGAAATCAAGAAAACCTAGTATAATATATATGACTGAGAAGTGGGTTAAATGTAAGTAAACAAATTCGCTATTAACCTACTTTTATCCTATGTGAGGTTAGAGCGCATATTTATTATGTGACTGGTTCATTGGTTTTTAAGTTAGACCTAGGTTGAGGGAAATTAGTAGTCTATCGTCTGCATTACAAGGTTAGATTTGAAAGTTCGGTTATATAAAAGGAAGGTACCAGCACCCCTTCACACATGTCCAATGTATAAAGTTTCTTCTAAATCTATGATTTCAAATGTTATTTTATATAAATTTTGAAAAATTGGGAAAAAAATTATCTTTTTTTGTGATTACTTTGAAATCTAGAAATAAAAAAAAATATTTTACACATTTAAACAAACTCTTTATGCTGTACATATTTAAAAAAATCTTAAAAAATTTTAAAATAAGATATACTATTTATAATTTTTTAAAAAATTAAAAATTTAAAATGAACAATATTGTCCACAACTAAACAGACACTAATATTTTCTATTTAACAATTTAATTAGTAATTATGTCAACTAATATTTAGAATTAAAATTTTGTTGCAGCCAAAAATTGAACAACCTTCACGATCCTTGATCACGACCAACTGAAAAGAGATAAATAAGTAAGGCTTGGAGGACCGAGGGTGTACTCCGGGGCATCGCTCCGATGCCTAAGTCAGGGATTGACTTGAGAGGTTTTTTATGCAACAGTAAAGTAGAGTTTATAATGAGATACCTTAGCCTCTTCTCTGAATCCCCATTTATAGTGATGGAGTTTGACCCAAGGGTGATGTGCCATTTATTAGCGAATTATGGCGTAAACGTGAATCGCTCCAGTTGTTATAACGTTGGCGTAGATTGCTCTAGTCATCATGGAGTTGGCGTCAATTGCTCTGCTTGAGCAGTTGACTTAGGTGGTAATTGCCCTCATCAATGCTGGGCTATAGTCTCTTTTGGATTTATGGTATGTGATATATTTGAGGTATATCAGTTGTCTCCCCTTCAGTTTCGAATTTTTGAAGCTGGCTTCCAAAGTTCGAAAGTTGTATTTTTTTTTTTTTGTCGAGCAGCTCTTCTTGAGGCATTTTGGGTTGCTTGTGGTTTCATAAGTTGCGCTCTTCTTTTTTTTCATTTCTAGCCTAATGAGCTGTGCTCATATTTTGGGCTGTTTTTAGGCCTTACGAACGTTGTTCGTCAGTTGGGCCGATTCTTCTTTGCGTAATGAGTTGTGCTCATTTTTTAGGCAGTCTTCTGGCCTCACGAGTATTGCTCGTCAGTTGGGCCGATTCTTCTTTGCCTAATGAGATGTGCTCATTTTTTAGGCAGTCTTCTAGCCTCACGAGCGTTGCTCGTCAGTTGGGCCGATTCTTCTTTGCCTAATGAGATGTGCTCATTTTTTGGGCAGTCTTCTAGCCTCACGAGCATTGCTCGTCAGTTGGGCTGATTCTTCTTTGCCTAATGAGTCGTGCTCATTTTATCTCTTTTCAGGTGGTCGTGATCAGGGATCGTGAAGGTTGTTCAATTTTTGGCTGCAACAGTTGGCGCCGTCTGTGGGAATTGGATGGGACACTACCATCGAGAACCTTCACAATCTCTTCTCCACCTATGGTGACCTCGAAGAAGCCATTGCGATCCTTGGCAAGGTCACCGGGAAAAGTAAAGGGTACGAGTTTATTACGTTCAAGCACATCAATGACGCTTTACTCGCATTGAAAAAGCCAAGTAATAAAATTGACGGACGAATAACCAGGACCCAGCTTGCGATATTGGGAAATTCCGGATCTAATACGAATCCGACTACAATTGATGTTTCTATGCACAAGATTTATGTAGCCAACGTGCCTATTCTCAAGGTATGATTTTTTCTCCATTATACAATAATAATTCTTTAAAAAAAAAACAAATAGATGTCATAGTTTTAATCCTTGAAAAGCTCCATCTTAATGGCTAATAATAATTAATAGCATGTTCAAGTTATTTAATTATTTGAACAATGACCTATGCACCAAATGCATAGTGGGGTCATGATAGCTGCACTGCAAGTCAAATAAACAAAGCCAAACTTTGAAATTCCAATGGGTTGGCCGAATGCACCATGGGTTTGGCAATAATGACTTTTGCACATTCATGTGCGTTGAACAGTGCTCTAAATAGTGAATTTGAAATTGCTATTGGGAATTTGAGTTGAAATTACAACGCATATTGAAATTGCACAATTGTAGCAACTACAATCGGCAAAACCTCAAACAGAAAAATCAAGCTCCTTAGTGACATTCTATCGAGCACCTGGAGCCCAATCAGCTAAACAATCCACACCATAATCAAAACAAACAGTAACAAAATCACTGTCGTCAATGGTAGACATCTCGCAGATCTCAATCTCAAACTTCAATCTACCATTGCACTCACAACCCCATCCAACATGGGACTCACGAATCAATTGGGATACAATTGAATAATCTGAGTTTATAGACCCCACATATGACACAGACAACACAAAAATAGTCTGCGAAATCTATAACATTGCACGCTTACTTGCAGTTCCCTTTGCCAAAATGATCGAACACTTGGTGCATACACATCCAAACCCTTTGAAACAAATCCATCTCGAACCGATTAAGAATCTTAACTGATATTGAAAATACCAAAACTCACATCTTTAACCCCAATGAAATCAAAACTGCAAAAACCTGTCGAATTGAACAACCATCCCAACATCATAAATTATCAAAATGTTATTGAAGATATAACCCAAAAAATGAGCACAGCTCAGTAGGTAAGGAAGAATCGGCCTAACTGATGAGCAACGCTCGTGAGGCCAGAAGATTGCCCAAAAAATGAGCACGACTCATTAGACAAAAAAGAATTAGTCCAATTGATGAGCAACGCTCGTGAGGCTAGAAGACTGCCCAAAAAATAAGCACGGCTCATTAGGCAAAGAAGAATCAGCCCAACTGACGAGCAATGCTCGTGAGGCTAGAAGACTGCCCAAAAAATGAGGACATCTCATTAGGCAAAGAAGAATCAGCCCAACTGACGAGCAATGCTCGTGAGGCTAGAAGACTGCCCAAAAAATGAGCACGACTCATTAGGCAAAGAAGAATCAGCCCAATTGACGAGCAACGCTCGTGAGGCTAGAAGACTGCCCAAAAAATGAGCACATCTCATTAGGCAAAGAAGAATCGGCCCAACTGACGAGCAACGCTCGTGAGGCTAGAAGATTGCCTAAAAAATGAGCACATCTCATTAGGCAAAGAAGAATTGGCCCAACTGATGAGCAATACTCGTGAGGCCAGAAGGCTGCCTAAAAAATGAGCACAACTCATTAGGCAAAGAAGAATCGGCCCAACTGACGAACAATGCTCGTAAGGCCTAAAAACAGCCCAAAATATGAGCACAGCTCATTATGCTAGAAATGAAAAAAAAGAAGAGCGCAACTCATGAAACCACAAGCAGCCCAAAATGCCTCAAGAAGAGCTGCTCGACAAAAAAAAAAAAAAAAATACAACTTTCGAACTTTGGAGGCCAGCTTCAAAAATTCAAAATTGAAGGGGGGACAACTGATATACCTCAAATATATCACATACCATAAATCCAAAAGAGACTATAGCCCAGCATTGATGAGGGCAATTACCACCTAAGTCAACTGCTCAAGCAGAGCAATTGACGCCAGCTCCATGATGACTAGAGCAAAAATCATCCAACGTTATAACAACTGGAGCGATTCACGTTTGCGCCATAATTCGCTAATAAATGGCACATCACCCTTGGGTCAAACTCCATCACTATAAATGGGGATTCAGAGAAGAGGCTAAGGTATCTCATTATAAACTCTACTTTACTGTTGCATAAAAAACCTCTCAAGTCAATCCCTGACTTAGGCATTGGAGCGATCCCCCGGAGTACACCCTGGGTCCTCCAAGCCTTACTTATTTATCTCTTTTCAGGTGGTCGTGATCAGGGATCGTGAAGGTTGTTCAATTTTTGGCTGCAACAAATTTGAATAAATTTTGTTAAGTAAAATAATATAAGAATGTTTTTTTAGCTATCAATAATCTTGTTATGAATATTTATCAATAACATATGGTTACCATATTAATTGATGTTAAAGATAGCGACCATAATATAGCAGAGGCTTGCAAAGGAGGAGGAGAGGGCTCATTGTGATTTTGATTTTGTGAAGAAGAGTGTGTTAGGCACTACAATTTGGGAAGGACGTGTGATAAGGCAAACAAGGGTTGAGGAGGTGATGACGGTGGCGATGATGGCGAAGCTCCGATGAAGGAAATTACTTGGAGAAGGAAGGAGGGAGAGGAGCAAAGAGAGGGTATACTGCGATTCAATGGGAGGGAGAAAGTGTAAGAGAATTTGTTAAAATTACAAAATTACCACAAGAATTCCAATTATTTACAAAAATGCCACTACATGTGAATAGTGCCATTTAAGTTTAGTAAATGAAACAAAAAGAGGGGAGAAAAAATTTAGAGTTATAGAAATTCAACGGTTTAGTTCTTTAGGAATTAGATGTTGTTAATCATCTTATTATCTTATTTTGTTATAAAGCATGTCCTTATATAGGCAAATGCATTGACATCCTAAAGGTTAACCACATAATGAACCATTATGTGGGCATACCAAAATTTGTAACCTATTATCTAGATAGTCATCCACATAAATATACATGTTTTATAACACTTCCCCTTGGATGACTATACACTATGAATATGTCTCATTAAAACCTTCGCTAAGGAAAACCTTGTGGGACAAAACCTTAACGAAAGAAAAAGAGTACAATATTTATACTTCCCTTAAAAGATACAATCAATTAAGAAATGTTCTTAAGTTGTCGCATTCCAATGTTCTGTATATGTTTCTTGAAAATTGAAGTTGGCAATGTTTTTGTGAATAGATCCGCGGAGATAACGAATAACATGTTTTACTTCATTCCAATGTCTCTCAATTGGTGCAGAACTAAACCTTGCTAGCAAATTTACCGCAAAAGCTATATCTGGTCTAATGCAATTTGCAAGATACAAGAGTGCTCCTATTGCACTAAGGAATACTTTAGGACCAAGCATTTCTTCATCATCTTCTCGAGGACAAAAAAGATCCTTTTTCACATCAAGTGAACAAACAACTATTGGGGAGCTTAATGGATAAGATTGATCCATATAAAATTGTTTCAAGATTTTTTCTATATAAGATGATTGATAAATAAGAATTCCACTTGTTAAATATTCAACTTGAAAACCAAGGCAATATTTTGTATTCCCAAGATCCTTCATCTCAAATTCTTTCATTAAATAGTCAGCAGTTGTTGAGATCTCTTCTGGAGTTCCTACTATGCTTATGTCATCAACATAAACTGCGACTATAGCAAATCCAGAATTTATCTTCTTAGTGAAAACGCAAGGACAGATAAGATTATTTTCATATCCAATTTTCAACAAATATTCACTTAGACGATTGAACCACATTCATCCAAATTGTTTTAATCTATACAAGGATCTTTGTAATTTAACAGAATACATTTGCCATTGTTTTGGATTATATGCTTTAGGAATTTTAAATCCTTCAGGGATTTATATATATATATATATATATATATATATATATATATATATACATATGTCATTATCCAATCAGCCATACAAGTAAGTTGTTACTATGTCCATGAGGCGAATGTCAAGTCCTTCAGAAACCGTTAAACTAATCAAAAATCTGAAAGTAACTGCATCCATAATAGGGGAATAGGTCTCTTTATAATCTATACCACTTCTGGTGTTGCTTCTGTGAAAATATAAGATTGTTGATCAATATTTCTTTTAACCTCTTCTTGAGTGTTAATGACCTCTTTTGGAGTGTCACTTTTATTCATTTCCCTTTTATTTTAAGGAACAGTACCCTTTGCACCAATTGATCTACCATGCTTCTGGCACACTTTAGATTCATTAGCTGCTATTCCCATTGGGTATTCTTTGGGAACAATCAATCTGGCAGGAATATTTGTAGTCGGAACATATGATTGAGTGACCCTTTTGGTGTCTGTAAAAAAATCTGGCAATTGATTTGTAGCATTCTGCAAATAAATTATTCTTTGAACTTCAAGTTTACAATGATTTGTGCATGTATCAAGATTAGACAAAGTTGGTGTGTTCCAACAAATTTCTTGTGATTTCAATCCTTTACCTTTTCCTTCTCCTGATGATAAGAAAACTGATTCATCAAATTGACAATTTAGAAATCTTGCTCTAAAAGGATCACCTGTTAGTGGTTCAAGATATCTAATGATAGAAGGAGAATCAAAACCAACATAAATACCAAGGCAACGTTGTGATCCCATCTTACTTCGTTGTGCAGGTGCAATGAGAACATATACAACGCAACCAAAAATTCTAAGATGAGATATATTAGGTTGGTGGTTAAACATAAGCTGTGAAGGTGAAAACTTGTGATATACAGTTGGTGTAATTCTAATCAAAGACGCAGCGTGCACTATAGCATGACCCCAAGCAGATGCAGGAAGCTTTGATTGCATAAGCATAGGTCTAGCAATAAATTGTAAACGGTTAATGAAGGATTCCAATAAACCATTTTGTGTATGAATATGTGCAATAGAATATTCAACATTTATTCCTATTGACGTGCACTAGTCATAAAATGCTTTTGAAGAAAATTCACCTGCATTATCTAAACGGATAGTCTGAATGGGATGATCAGGAAAACTTGATCTTAACTTTATTATTTGAGCAAGAAATTTAGCAAAATAAACATTACGAGTTGAAAGTAGACAAACATGTGACCATTGAGTATCAATTAAAACCATGAAATATTGAAATGGTCCGCAAGATGGATGGATTGGGGCACAAATATCTCCTTATATTCTTTGCAGAAAAGATGGAGACTCTAAAGATAATTTAGATGGAGAGGGTCTAACAAGTAGTTTTCCTTGAGCACAAGAAGTACAAAAATAATCACCAAGTAAAAGAACTTCCTTATTCTTTAATGGATGTCCATGTGTATTTTCAATGATTCATCACACCATAGTTGAATCAGGATGGCCAAGACGATCATGCCAAAGTATAAAACTTATAGGCTCGGAGCACTTCTAGTGCATAAAATTTGATTCAACCATCCTTATTTTTGTAAAATATAGGCCAGATGAAAAACTTGAAAATTTTTCTAATATAATCTTATGGTTTGAAACTGTAGATGTAATAAAAAGATATTTCATATCTCTTTCATTTTTGGTTTTAACATAATATCCATTGCAACATATATCTTTGAAACTTAGTAGATTTTTTTGGGATCTAATAGAATACAACGCATCATCAATATACAATTTTGTCTCATTTGGAAACATAATGTGAACTCTTCCAGAGCCCTCTATTACATTTGTAGAGCTAGATATTGTATTAACATTAATTTCAACTAATGTTAATTGTAAGAAATATTTTTTAACATGAAGAATTGTGTGAGTCGTGCCACTGTCTACCAAACATATGTCATCCTCCATTTTATCAAGTTTATTTTGTATAATCTAGTAAATGAAAAGTAAAATTTAAGAATTAAGAAAGATAACAAAATATTACCAAGAAATTTATATGTAAAACTTTTAAAAATTACATAAATTAATTTTTTCAAAATAACATAAACATGAAGATAATTTAATAGTAAACATTTTCATCCCCAATCCAATGATCAATTTTGCCACTAGGATCTTAAAAAAAATAAAAAATAATCAGAAACATCAAAATCAACATCCAAAGGAGACTCATACTTAACATCAATGGGTTCAGACAAATTCACTTCAACATTTTTCCTTTTTCCTTTTAACGATGTCTTGTAAAGATCAATTAGGTGTTTAAGAGTGCAACATATTCGAGACCAATGATCTTTTGTTCCACACTTATAACAAATATTGTCATTATTTTGTACTTTGTTATTTTGTTCAGAATTTTCTTTATTCTTTGCCCATTTCCTTTGAGTCGTTTTAGTACCTATGCTTTCAAACTTTGAAGGATGGTCATCACGGGTCCAATAATTTTTCCTACCATGACCTCTTTTACCACCACGACCTCATCCACGACCTTGAAAAAAAGCCACATTCACTTCAGGGAATGGTGTTGAACTAGTTGGACGAGATTGATGATTTTTCAACAAAAGCTCATTATTTTGTTCAGCCACCAGTAAACAAGAAATTAGCTTAGAATATTTTGTAAATCTACGCTCTCGATATTACTGCTACAAGAGCACATTCGAGGCGTGGAGAGTCAAATATGTTTTTTCTAACATATCATCATCGGTAATTTTTTCTCCACATAACTTCAATTGAGAGCTAATTTTAAATAAGGCTGAATTATATTCACTTATAGTTTTAAAATCTTGCAGTCGCAAGTGTATCCAATCATATCGAGCTTGTCACGACTTGCTCATTTTTTCACATATTTTTTTTTTATATAATATCAATATCACATATCTCATATTCCAGCTCAGCTGGTCACAATCCACCTAGGCCCGTGGGCACCAGGGATATATTAGAACATAAAGCAGAAGCCCTAGCAGCAGAAAATATACAAACATGTACGTCTCAATACTATATACCACAATATACCAGAGTTACTGCAATCACTGTATTTTCATATATACATCCCAAAAATAAAACCTAGAGACATTTCCCACAAAATCTAACTGTCCCTACAAAACTTACCCTTCAAAAAGGGAAATAGACCATACTATATCAGCGGGGCTTTTCTCGCTCTCCTATCCGGGGCTCCTGAAAAGTTAATAAGATTTAGGGGTGAGACACCTCTCAGTAAGGGAAATAAACTAATACTAGTGTGTGGCAACATAAGTATTCTGTGTTCTACATATACCATACATAACATATTCAATACTGTTTATCAAATCTGGGAAAACATACATATATATCAACACATAGCAGAATATACTGCATTTTCATAAACATATCTCATCTCATACAATAATAATAACATAAAACAATCCTGGTAGGTTAGCTGACTGTTGTCATGTATTACCCCCACATGACTGGGTTGTGCGGCCCGAAGGCTGGACTTGACAATCGTTGGCCGACCACTACCAAGTCAAACAGTAGTCTGTAGGTCTAATGGGTCTACCCAGACTGGCCCATATACCAGGGGTGATAACAGCATACTTCTTGAAAATAACCACATCTACCATCCAATCTCACACCACTCCGTACAGCGGTGTTAACATAGATATCATGATCATGAGGACCATGGACACATAGCAACGGTACCGTGTAAGTGCTAGCCTAGACCAAGCCAACCAGGTTCTAATATCATATGCATATACTAAAATCGTGATATATGGATATCTCATATCAATAATTATCAAATCAATCATATCATTTTTCACATATACATATTTCATGAAAATCATTGGCCTGTACGCCGGAATTACACATTTTATCATAGCTCGGCCCGTACGCCAGCAAATCACATAGCATCGCCCGTATGCTGGCAAATCACATAGCTCGGCCCGTACGTCGGCAAATCACGTAGCACAGCCCGTACGCTGGCAAATCTCATTCACATAGCACGACTCGTACGCCGAAAAATCACACACACACACACACACACACACACACACACACATATATATATATATATATATATATAAATATCTCGGCCCGTATGCCGGTTTTCCATCATAGAAATCCATATAGTCCCCATTCCCAGAAAACAGTATTTCACAACATTTTTATACTCATGCCACACTAAACAAATTTTCTACGTATTCAACATATCATCATTTAAACAGTATTTTCCAAATATAAATCATAAATATAAATATATTTATTTTTTTTTGAAACCAGATGCTACATATATATACATGCATTTTCTCAAAACAAAACTAGCTTAGTTTATTCCCTTACCTAATTCCTGAAAAGCCCTAAAAAAAATCTTCCCCATACCCACAAGGTTTTGAACTCAACATCCTGAAAATGAAAACTCGCAGAATTAAAGTTTAGTATTTTCGTACGTATAACATTTTCTATAACTACCACTAAGTCAAATTCGGCTTAAAAAGCCTTATCTCAACTTAGGGATGATTCCCAACGTTCCCAATCAACACCCCTAGAAATGAAAATTTTCAGTATTAAAGTTCAGTATTTTTATGCGTATATCACTTTCTTCAACTGTCAAAAATCCAAATATTGAGTATAAAGTCTTATCGTGGATTTGGGATGAAATCCAACTTTGTTTCCCTAACGATCCGCTCTGGCAGACTTGTAGAGAACTTTGCCAGGAGCGTCGTGGTGGCTTCGGTTTGTTGATCCGGCGTAAAATTGTCCCTAAATTTAAGAGAGAGAGTCGTAGGAGAGAGAGAGAGAGAGAGAGAGAGAGAGAGAGAGAGTGTGTGTGTGTGTGTGAGAGAGAGAGAGAGTGAACTGACTGCAACACCAAAATAAATCCAATTTGAATTGGATTTTTTTGACTTTCAAAGCTTCTTGAAGAAGATTGTGGTATTATATATATATATATATATATATATATATATATATACAATTTTTGTCCTTATCATACTATTCATTTACTTGTTTAATTTAAATAATTTATTTTATTTTATTATTTATTATTTATTTATTTATTATTTATTTATTTTTTAAAATTTTATTTTTTTTCCCAGTTACTACAGAGCTTTTGGAAGAATTACCATTTTTTGGTGTTCATATCTTTCCTTTAAGTTGTTCCAAATGACTAATGGATCCTTAATAGTAAGGTACTCAATTTTCACTTCTTCGTGTAAATGGTGTCGAAGGAAAATCATTGCCTTTGCGCGATCCTACAGGGGTGCTTGATTTCCTTTTTCAATTGTACTTCCAAGATTCATATCATTAAGGTGAATCTCATCATCAAGTACCCATGGTATATAATTTCTTCTAGAAATATCAAGGGCAACAAATTCAAGCTTTGTGTGATTTGACATCATAAAGTCACTTTGAAAACAAATAAAAATTCAATGTTAGATAAATATTAAATGGAAATGTTATTCTCACATAAATCCCAATATAAAAATATTTAAGGACACGTACTCAAGATAAGAAATATAGTTAACATATAAATATAATTTGACGAAAAACTAAAGTTGTATAGATAACAAATGTTAAAGGAAATAAGATTCTTACCTTAAAATAATACCAACGAGCCCCCACGGGCATGGCGCGGTGGAAAGGTATCAGCACGTAAGAAGGAGCATCAGGGGTTCAATTCCAGGTAGATACACTCACGGAGTCAGCGGTACCTGTGGATGGTGAGAATTTACTCTGTGAGCCAGCGGGGACCGTGGATGGTGAGAGTTCTCTGTGAGTCAGCGGGGACCGTGGATGGTAATGGAGATGTGTCTCGGGTGTAATAATCTAAAAAGAAAAAAAGTAGAATAATAATAATGGTCATTTAGTTAGTATCAAAATGAAAATGTTTTTCTGTTAGGATCATTGATTCCATGTTTGATGCCTAAGAAAGACCTTGTCTAAGCAAGTGCTGAGAGACCATTGCAGCTCAGTCGCTCCTTGGAGGTCGGCCTGATCAAAATGGAATTTCATAGGATAAAACAGGGTAGACACTGTTTATATATGTAAATAAGTACATAAAATAATGTTTTAACTGACATAATTTGTAAAAAAATATAATAAAATAATAATAATATAGGTATTCTATGCTGGACCCATAAGACTGTGTGGGGCCCACATGAGTCCTGAAGTCGTGTGGGGGTCCACATGAGTCTCAAAGTTGTGTAGGACTCATAAAACTATATGAAGATTATGGGAGTTACGTAGGACCCACTTGGGTCTTGAAGTTGTGGGGCCCACAAAATCGTGTGGGGCCCACATAAGTTTTTCAAAATTTGAATTTAATTCTTTAAAAAAAAAACTAAAATGGCTTAAAAATAATAACAATGATAATAATAATAATTTAAAAAAAATAATTAAAAATAAATAAATTAATAAATTAAGTAAGTAATTAATTAAAAATTAAATGGAAGTAGTGGCAAACACTCCTACATGATCTACATCCCTATCCCATACTCAACTCATACCTAATCCATCCCTTGCCCATTCTTTAATTTAAAAAAAATTGTAATTTCATCCCTCTCCCCACACTTCTACAAATTCTACTTCTTCCCCAAAATTTTCCTATAAATAAGAAGCTCTCAACCTTCATTTTTCACAAAAAAATTTAAAGGAAGAGAAGGATTAGTAAGTGAAAGAATTAGTGGTGAAGAGAATTTTTGAGTAAGTTTTCACTCACCCACTCCTTCCGATCTCATTTCTTAGAGATAGTTATTGTGTTTGTAGCACAAGGTAAAAGAAGAGGTAAGCAAATTAAATTATGTTAGATTTTCATTTAAAATTTATACCCGAGTTTATATGTAAGTAAATTTCGTTTATCTTACTTAGTTTCGTAAAATTTCCCGGAGTTTATTTTTACGCACATTTAATTATACCGGTTTCAATTTTAATATTCTTGCATTTATTTTTGGGTTAAGAAATGTTCTAATCCACTTGGGAAATTTTTAGCATTTATTTATATTAAAAAATAAATAAATAAATATTTTTAACACAAAAATTGTGTGGCATGAGTTTATTTTTACATTGCATGTTTTATGAAAATATGAGTAAAGATGAGATTTTCACCATATTATTTTAAATTGTATAAATTATAATAAGATGATTTAAAAACCCCTTATGGTAACAAAAGTTCAAAGTTACAGATGCTCGGTACACAACTTAAAGTTTAAACGGATTGGAGTGCACCCACACTGTTTACAGAGTGGTTATTTATATTAGTGGATTTCTCCTGAGTGTACACATGGTTCCGGACCAAGACTTAATAAGGAAAATCTCACTTAATGTTTACGTACGTTGATTTAGTTTAGTTGGCCAGCCAGGTAAGTCCAATCTTCGGACCGCACAACCCAGTCATGGGGGTAAACATGACTTACGACAAACGGGCCTAAGGGTGGTTTTTACAATATATGTTTATACATATTTAATTACGTGTACAAAGTTATTGATGATTTGAAGGAAAATTATATGTTTATATGAAAAGTATATGTTGAGGGGGTGATGATAGTGGCGATGATGGCGAAGCTCCAATGAAGGAAATTATTTGGAGAAGGAAGGAGGAAAAGGAAGAAAGAGAGGGTATACTGCAATTTAATGGGAGGGAGAAAACGCAAGAGAATTTTTTAAAATTACAAAATTACCACAGGAGTTTCAATTATTTAGAAAAATGCCACTACATGTGAATAGTGCCATTTAAATTTAAGTGGCCAAAAAGCTATCAGTATTGTAAATGAAATAAAAAGAGGAAAAAAAATTGAAATTATAGAAATTCAACAATCTAGTTCTTCAGAAATTAGATATTACTAATCATCTTATTATCTCATTTTGTTGTAAAGCATGTCCTTCTATAGGCAAATACATTAGCATCCCAAAGGTTGATCACATAATGAACCATTATGTGGGCATACCAAAAGTTGTAACCTATTATCTAGATAGTCATCCACATAAATATACATGTTTTACAACACTTCCCCTTGGATGACTATACACTATGAATATGCCTCGTTAAAACATTCACTAAGGAAAATCCTGTGGGACAAAATCTTAATGAAGGAAAAAGAATATTCATGCTTTCCCTAAAAAATACAATCAATTAAGAAATGTCCTTAAGTTGTCGCATTCTAATGTTATGTACATGTTTCTTGAAAATTGAAGTTGGTAATGCTTTTGTGAATAGATCTACCGAGTTATCACTTGAATGAATTTTTCAAATGTCAACGACTCCTTTCTTTAGAAGTTCATGAGTGTAAAGAATTTTGGTGAAATATGTTTAGTTCTATCACCTTTTATGTACCCACCTTTGATATGTGCAACACATGATGCATTGTCCTCATACAATATTGTTGGTGTGTCATTCTTCAGTGATAATCCACTTGTCCCTTTAATGTGTTGGATTATAGTTCTTAACCATATACATTCATGACTTGCTTCATGAACTACCAATATTTCTGAATGATTTGAAGAGGTAGCGGTGATCGTTTTCTTTACAGATCGCCATGAGATAGCAGTATCACCATATGTAAAAATATAACTTGTTTGTGATCGAGCTTTATGAGGATCATAAAGATATCCAACATCAGCATATCCTTTCAATACAGACTTTACTCCCTTTGGGTAAAACAAACTCATATCAGATGTGCCGCGGAGATAACGAAGAACATGTTTTACTCCATTCCAATGTCTTTGAATTGGTGTAGAACTAAACATTATCAGCAAATTTACCGCAAAAAACTATATTTGGTCTAGTGCAATTGGCAAGATACAAGAGTGCTTCTATTGCACTAAGATAGGGTACTTCAGGACCAAGGATTTCTTCATCATCTTCTCGAGGAAAAAAAAGATATTTTTTCACATCAAGTGAACAAACAACCATTAGAGACCTTAATGGATAAGATTTATCCGTATAAAATTGTTTTAAGATTTTTTCAATATAAGATGATTGAATGAAT